>NC_139736.1:7758629-8958629 GCF_964211835.1 Anser anser
ACAAAGTAACCGGAGAAGACGAGGCTCCCCGGGGGCGGCCCAGCTCCCGCAGCGGTCGCGGCCCTGCCCGCTCTTGCATCACCCCCCGCGGCCACCGCTTCCTCAGAGCTGAGGGGAAGGGAGCGAGGCGCCCATTTTACCTCCTCCTCACTCAGGGAGCCGGGGCCCCACCGGCACCCTCAGAAAACGGGGGAGAAACGGGGAAACCTCCTTCCTTCCCCACAGCCCCCGGGGCTCCCCTCACGGCCGCCAGCCCCGCTTACCGTCAAAGCGCGGCTCCGGGCTCTCCTCAGGGAACTCGATGGCGGGCGGCGGCAGCGAGTGGGGGACCCCGGCCCTCGGTGGGGTCCTGGGCAGCCGCCCCGGGCGTCCCTCACCCCGCCACATGCCGGGTGCCGGGGTCGGGGCCTTTTCACCCCGAGCCAACGGCGCCTTCGCGGCCGCCTCCGTGTGGGCGGGCCCGGGGGCTGGGCCAGCGGTTTATGGCCGCTCTTTGAGCATAGAGCAATAAAACGTTAATTGAGGGGGGGCGATAAATCGGAGAGAGGTAAATACAGCCCGGAAGGCAGAGCCGGGCGGGAAAGCTACGGCCGAGGAAGGGGCCGGGCTTTTGGCCCCGCGGGGAGGATCGGGGGGCTCCCCGCCAGCAGCGGGGCCCCCTGACCTCCGCGCCGGGCTCGGGCTGCCCGCATCCCCCGGCTCCCCGCCGCCTTCCTCGCCCCCCGAGCCGTGACCGGGGGTCGCCGAGCCCCCTCTAGCGGCTCCCGGCAGCGGCACAGGGGCGGTGCTGGTCCCCGTGTGACCCGGAGGAGCTCGCTTCTCTCTCTCTCTCTCTCTCTCCTCTCCCCCCCTGCCGCCGCCGCCGCCTCCTTTCCGCCCCCCCGCCCGCTTATTGCCCGGCCGGCGCCGGGCCCCGGATGGAAGAGGCCGGCGGAGGGACGTCATTGTTCCCCGACGGGCCGTACCAGGAGGCGGAGCGGGCCGGGCTGAGGCGGGGGCTGCGGCGAGGGGGACCCGGCAGCGCCGAGTCAAGCGGGGCCGAGCCAGGTAATGGGGCCGGGCCGGGGGGTTGGTGGTGGCGGCGGGGGGGAAGCGGCGGGCCTGGCGGAGGCCTGGCACAGCCCGGCAGCGCCGCGTGCGGCTCCCTGCCCGCAAATCAATGGGCCGGGAGGAGGGGCCGGCCCCGGGAAGGGAAAAAGGAAGGGGAAGGGAAGCGGCCGGCGGGAGCAGCCGGCCCGGCCCGGCCCAGCCCTGCCCAGCCCACCGGGCGCGCTCGGCCGCTGCCCTCCCGGCTGGCGGGCAGCCGGAGGGGGTGGGACCCCCGGGCGGGGCAGGGCGCCGCCCCCAGCGCTCGGCGGGGGGAATCAGCCCCGCTGCCGCCGCCGCCACCTCCGCCGCCACCACCCCCTGGGCCGGCAGGACCGGCCCCTGCCCGGCGGTGCCTAGCCTGCAGTCCCCGCTCCCGCCGCCTCCCTTTCCCTCCTCCTCCTGCCGGCGCGGGGACCCGGCGTTGCTTCCTCTGCGGGCGGGCTGGCTCCCCTTTTCCATCCCCTTCCCACGACTGCCATGCCGTTGTTGCCGGCCGGCCACGGAGCGGGCTCCCCTCGGGGGTCCTGGGCTGCCCTCGGGGGTCCCGGCCTCCGCCGAGCCCCGTGCCGCCCTCTCCACCCCGTTGCCATGGCCACTGCCGCTCCGAGGGGCGAGCCCTGCCCGGCCGGGCCGGGAGGCGCGGGAAGGGAAAGGGATGGGAGAAGAGAAGGGAACGGAGAAGGGAAAAGACCGGGAGGGCGGGCGCTGAGGCGGCACGCCCCGGCTGGGCAGGGCGCCGCGGGGCTGAGCTGAGGCGCACGGGGCTCGGCGGGGCGGCCCAGGAGGGGAGGAGGACGGCGGGGCGAAGCGGCGGCCCCCTCGGAGCCGTGTCCCCGCCGCCTCGCCCGCATGTCGGGGCTTTTTCGCGTCGCGCCCTCGGGCTCTCGCCGCGGGCGAGATGCTGCTCCCCAGCGCGGACATCTTGCGTGCGGGGCCTGCCCGCGGCGGCGGCGGGAGGGAAACCCCAACCCCAAAGCCCTCCCGAAAGGGAGAGCTCGGGGTGAGGGCCGATCCGGCACCGACGGCAAACACACGCCGGAGGAAACGCTCTAGTTCTAGCCGTGAGCACAACGGCGAGGTTAAAAAGGCTTCACGCTGGAGCTCCGAGTTCGGCGGCGTTCCGAGGCCCTCGGGGCGAGTTGTGGAGACGGCCCCGGCTGAGGTGGCGGCTGCTGCCCCCGCTGTCCCCGCTGTCCCCGGCCCCTTGAGACCCCCGGCATCCCCTGTGACAGGATCTGTGGCCCCGGGGAGCTGCCGCCGCCTCCTCGGCCAGCCCGGCAGCAATCCTGCCAGCACAGAACAGCTCAGTAGCTTTCTGTGCATAACCGGCATCCACTTCGGGGTAAAGTGACTATTAATTTCTATTTCCTGGCTTGGTTGCTGGTTTATTCTTTAACGAAACTTCAAGCACCATGACATGTGTGTTTGGGGTGTTTATTTCCTTTTTTTCTAGCTTACAGCAGCTTCGGAGGATGGAACGGCAGTTTGTAACTCACGCGTGGTCTTAATATCTATGCCATAACAGTTTTCTCTTGCTGCTTATTGCTGTTTAGTTCTTCGTGTGTTTTGTTTTTTTTTTTTTACAACTGCTGCTGCAAATGTTTGTTTTGTAATAAGATATGTGCATGATGACTGCTGCCTGGTTAAACTCAGTTTTGTGAATGGGATCTTGTACAAAATCTCAAGCTGTGATTGACTCTCTGCTACGCGGAGGCCAAACGTGTACTTCCTGAGAACCAGGTCATAAGTGATATCGTTTTGTAAAGAGACTGCTGAAAAAATCTGAACAGTGCTGCTGCAGAACTCTGAATGGGGGGATAGCAACTGTCTTAACTGATCTGCAATCTTGAGTTTACTTTTCAGTGGGCAGGAGGAGAGTCTATCAAGGCAAACAGAGAGAAATAACACCCGATGCTTATGTCAACATAAATTTGTGTTCAGAATTGTGTAGGAACAGCATCAATGTGTATATGGAACATTGGGAGAGGAAACAGTATCAGTATTTATAGTTCTCCTGCTTCCTTGTCAGAGAGATGTTATATCCAAATTAGAAATTGATGTATTTTGAAAAAGTGGTGATCGATCTGACTTATTCTTACTACTGTTAATATTTGCTGTTGAATAGTACTTAATATCTGGTAATGCATCAATCAATTGTCAAAAATAAATTTAAAAATGTGTAAGGCTTATCTCATTGGTCAATATAAAGCTCAAGTTTGTTTTTTGTTGTTCTTTTTTTTTTCAGTAATGTTCTTCTGTTTTCCTTCTCACTGCGGTCTTGATTTTGTTTCTTGGCCCTCAAGTATGTTTTCAATGTGTTGTTGAAACATTTTCCCTTTCAATCAGAAAAAAAGGAGATGTCACTGATGTCTGCAATTTGAAGACTGGATCTTGTCTGAAAATCACTGAGCCCAAGAGCTGTCACCTTAGTCTTCCAATAGGACAAGGATGTCTTCATTTCTCAGTTAAATGCATTTTTCAGTTTTGTGTATTATTTTCTCAGAAATAGCAAGTGTGTATAGAATGGATTTTAAATTAATTTTAGATTAAAAATGTAAAGGGAAAAGTTCTAATTATAAGCTCTGCACACAATTTGTCAGTTGTGGGACTAGGAGTTTTCTTATTTACTGTGCTTTGTTTAACCTGTCCTAAGTTTAATCGATAGCAAGCAAGTTGTACTATAAATCTGAAAACACTTTATGCTTTGTTCTCTCAGTCATTTCAGTATAACAAACTAGCTTATGTTTTAAACCCTCCATTAGGTTAGTGGTTTCACTAAATGTACCAAGTCTCTGTGTGCTAAAGTAAGACAGTAACAAAAAATTAAGTATAGAAGTTGATCATGTAATTATTCAGTTTCTGACTATGCACACACAATTACACTTATTTAAAGTGGTATCATCTTGAAACCTAACCAGCATTTTAAAAAGGACTTAATATCAGTTATTGCCTTTTGTCCTGGAAGGCTGAGGGTTTTTTTTGTTTTGTTTTATATTCAGCATTTCCTTTTCTAGTTTACGTTCCCCTGTTGTTTTGCATCAGGAAAATGTACAACTTTGCAAAGTAGAACTGAAACAGAGGCTTTTTAGTCTAACTTTTCAGTTTATCGTAGGGCTTTTAAATGTGATAGGTGCAAAATACCAAAAGTGCTGTTGCCAGAGTTATATCCAAGCAAGTATTTCTTGGAGAACCAGAAGAAGCCCAGGGAGATATACATTTACAAACATCTTTATGCTCTCCTTTCCCAATATTTCTGAGATATATCCCATCCTCTGTGTGTTTTGAGGTATGTGGTTCCCAGGAGTGAAAAGGAGGGCCAAACATCTCTCCTCTTGGATCTCAACATGCCAAGGCTTTAATGTACCGCCACTTATGGCTCCTGTTGGCCTGGAAAAAACGACCTCATGATGTAGACTGAGGAGCCCTCACAAATTAACTTGCTATCACAAACTGATGCCCAAAAAAAGGTTCATTTAAAAGCTAGGCTTATTATAGAATCACAAGAAGCCCCTCATGACTGATGCAGTAGACAGCGAAGTAGAGGGTGAGCCCTGGAAAACAGAATAAAAGTAGCAGCAAAATGTAGGTACCTTTGTGCACATGAAACAGAAAAACGCAGGCAGTAAAGTAAGTGTTCCATTACTAATGCCAGCAATAGATAATTGCAACAATTATCTATTGGATAATAGGTAATATTATCCAAAACTCAGAAAATGCAATAAATAACTGATTCCCCTCAGAGAATGTCATCTACATTTTTATATTAAAAAGACTCCAGAGTTGTAATGGATTAAAATCCTGTGAAAGTGAAAGAAATGACATCAGCCACTAGTTCTGTAGAAGCTAAAAGTAATATGAATAGAGTTTTGATGGAAATTTTTACTTTGTGTGGTTAGTTTGGGGATTCTTTTTAAACCATTCATACCAGATATTTAGTTCTTCAGGCTATTTCTTTGAGATTAAGTGACAGGACTTCTACTATTCTTTTCTTCTTGGAATGCTTTTTGATATTCTTACGTCAACCAGAACTTTTGTCTCTGTCACAGATATGAACAATGACCATAGTTAACAAGCCAAAATCTTCAAAGTCTAAAAAATCATCTTCAAGGCGGTCTGGCAAATCCAAGAAACCGCGTACTAAAAAAATGAAGTCACGCACTGCAAACTGGGGCCGGATACCACCTGCAGAAGATTCTAACCAAGTCTCTGTGGCCCAAGGACGTGGAGGTGCAATTTATTGTAGATCATCTGAAAAATCTAAGCCTTTTGCCCAAAGAGATCTAAGTAAGTGCATGTTTTATCCTGCTTCCATTTTCCTCAAAACAAAAGTAGAAAATGCAGTTCATACTTGTTACACTGATAGAGAATAGGACTACTGTGAATAAAGACTTCAAAAGGGAGTCCTCTAAGGCAACTGAAGTGACTGATGTTATAGAAATTAATTTCGATATATTTACAATCGACAGCGAAATACGGGGAGCTTTTTGTAATACACAGATTCATCCATGTCTTTTCTGTTTTGCAAAGAAAAGTGTTTGATTGTTGCTATTCACAGCTTCCATTATTCACAAGTTTTTGAATGATAATGTTGCTCAGGAAAAGGTCTGATATCTACTGTCTTTGCTAGTTACTTGTTTTTACATTGTCCTTGCATTTATTACCATATAATTTCAAGTATAAGTTTGTGGTTTAAGTTATAATAAGGAAA
Organism: Anser anser; assembly: GCF_964211835.1. Classification (NCBI taxonomy): domain Eukaryota; kingdom Metazoa; phylum Chordata; class Aves; order Anseriformes; family Anatidae; genus Anser; species Anser anser. The sequence goes on from NC_139736.1 coordinate 7,764,427, forward strand.
AAAACTGTAGTTGAGTTAATCGGGTTAAAGATTATAGATGAAAAGGCACTTGGCATTAGTTACTAAAATCAGAATGGCAGTTAGTCTTGCCTTAGAAAAATTAAAATGGTTGAACACACTTTTTTTTTTTTCCAAAACATTGTGTTGACCAGCCAATTTGAATTTGGCGGTATTAAAGCTGTCTGTAATAAGTTTTTCTGTTTTGGATTGTAGCTAGTTCCTCTAGGTGCTCCTGCAGAATAGTATTTTTTAAATACCTTTCTTAGAAACAAACAAACAAAATCTCTTTTTAAATATAACTTTCTTGCAGTCATTAATGATGGAATTGCTCCGCCGCAAAGAATTCTTTTTCCACCTGAGAAGATTTGTATGGATTGGCAACAAACACAAAGTGTTGGAGTTGGACTGTACAATCTTGGCAATACATGTTTTCTTAATTCTACTCTACAATGTTTGACCTACACACCCCCACTTGCCAATTACATGCTTTCTCTTGAGCACAACCAGTCATGTGAGTACTTTCGAACAGTATTTTAAATCTGTTGGATAGCTCTGAAGGTGAAAGAACAGCACTGATTCTGTGAGACAAAATTACTTGTCTGATTTTACCTGTAGAAGCTAGCTTTGAACATTGTATTAGCAGTGGGCTCAGAATAGCATATGGAATGCATTTAATGCACCATGTTAATAATAAAAAATAAAGGATAATTTCTTGCTTCATGTGAGTAATGAAGTGCATTGGAAAGCAAGGCCTTTAATGAACATTTGGCATTTGGGCTTCCTGCTGGTAGAAAAGCAATAAAATTTAGGATGTTGGCACCACAGATCTTTAGTCTTCAATGCCTAGATTCCATAATGCACTACAATAAATGGTATGTTCTTTGTTGAACTAATTAAAAAAAAAAAAGTAGAAAGCAATATGAGCTCTTATGAACTTGACTAGAAATTTTAGTGGGACTGTATTAAAATCTAGACTGATTTTGTCCTAAATAAAATGTTGTATTTTTTAAACTGTTGAATTTGTGTTCTTTGAATTTCATTGTTATACTTCGGTTTATTTAACCCTAGGATCCTGTTGTCATATCTGTATATGTGTGTTTTTACAAAGGCACCTGTATGCTTTCTAGCCTGGTATCTTTGTATTGATACCTAGAAATTTAACTGTTTTCTTACTGTATGTAGAAATTGTTTCAGTTATGAATCCTGTTGAAAAAAGGAGGGTAGAAGTACTATTACATGCGTTAATTTTTCCTTTCTTCCAAAGGACTCGTAGCTCTGTATCATGAGGCTCACCTGACAGCACTGTGCTGAAAATAACACACATTCTCTTAATGCTGTATCATCAATGTCAAATATTCTTTCCTCATATATTTTGCAGCCTGTGGAGTTCACATTCCTGTCAGCCTTTACAAACATGACTTTGCAGTAGTCTTTTAGATTTCTCATCAGAAAATGAATTTGAATACAGGCTTAATGGATATTTTTATTCTGTAAAGTTTTGTGAAATGAAATGTTACAAGACTGTTGGGACACTGGCATCTCGGGAGAATAGAATGTAGCAAGGAAAGCGGATATTGTATCTATAGTTTAATTTTTCTTTATATGTTTGTAGTTATGTATATTTTGCTAGACTGGGATGCTTTCTTCTTTCACTCTTCAGGTCGTGAACAAGGTTTTTGCATGATGTGCACAATGGAGACTCACATTAACCAGGCCCTGTGTTGCACTGTTGATGCCATCAAGCCTACACGTGTTATCAATGATCTTAGACGTAAGTGGCTTCAGATGTGTTTCTTTTTCGATATCTTGTAATCTTCAAATAATTATTTGATGTGTATAAATGGTTTTAACACTATAAAGAAGAGAGATTTTAGAAATACGAGAACTATTTCATTTTTAAATGAGGTAAATACTATAATCTTCTTATTTAGGAATAGGAAAACATTTCCGTTTTGGCAGTCAAGAAGACGCACACGAATTCTTGCGCTATACTGTTGATGCTATGCAGAAAGCATGCTTGAATGGAAGCACCAAGTAAGCATAAACAAATTCACTTTTATATGTTCTCTAGCACCTTTTAGTCCTTTATTTACTATCAAAAATGAAAGTCTACATCCTTGGTTTTCATAAAACTCTTTGAAGAGTTAACTCTGTGCCTTAAATCTTCTGAGCTCTGATTATAATTTATTTCCAGATTGGACAGATCTTCTCAAGCAACCACCATCATTCATCAAATATTTGGAGGATTTCTAAGATCAAGAGGTACTTTTGAAAGTATTCCTGTCCTTAGAACTGATCTGTGTCTTTTGTCGATACAGAGAGCAGCCTGTAGTTTGTCTAAAGTAGTATATATCAACAACTTGAATTTGGATGGTTAGTCTCCTTCACGTATTGTTAAGCATTTATATTTTGCTTCCAGTAAAGTGCTTGAATTGCAAAGCAGTTTCGGATACGTATGAGGCATTTCTTGATATCACTTTGGATATAAAGGTAAGGTGTTTTGTAAATATGATTCATGATGTTTAAATACATGTATAACTTTCTAAAATAAACTTGTTTATCGTAAAAAACAAACAAACATATAATGTTAAAATATAAGAGCTTGGTCGTGGTTAGGACATCGTCCTTCTGTGGAATCCATATAAATAGTCTCCACATTTGCATTGGGCTAAAGCTGAAAGAATTTTATATCTACACAAATTATGATACTGTCATATTTCTGTTGTTGTTCTACCTCAATATACATCTAATTGTTAGATTGATGGGTTTGATTGTTCCATTACTGATGACAAAGCACACTATAGGCGCTGTTATTGGAAAATTATTTGTTTCAAAGTAAAATGACTTCCAAGTGAGGTAAATGCTGAGCATGCTCTTTCTGCCTCCTTTTTCACAGTGCTCGTAGTAGATTACTTAAGCATGTATTAGTAAGATTCTCTTATAAACTACTAGTACATCTTTGGAATTCTGAATTTATAGTGACTTTATGCTCTTCTTTCTTGCTCCTCTAGGCAGTTTCATCTGTTACCAGAGCTCTAGAACTATTTGTGAAACCTGAACAGCTGGATGGAGAGAATTGCTATAAATGTAGCAAGTAAGATTATTACTAATTATGTCTTAATACTAGCTACTAGTTCAATATATTGCATTGACTTAGAGCATAAGTTATCTTTTCATTTAGAAATAAGGAGACACAGCTTCGTTGTTGTTGTTGTTGTTGATGCTTCATTTTGTTTAAACAACTGATGCACTGAAATAATCCCAAACCTGAAAACATTACATTTGTTTTAGAAAGATAAGAAGAGTGGCTATTAGCTAATATTGCACTTTTATTCCTAGTATTGTCTGCACCATGGCTTGTCAAGCTTCCTAGGTGTGTAGTTGCATGCTGAAATATTCATATTGCAAGAAGTTAAAAGACATGCCCGGTAAATAGTGGTGTACTAAAGCAAGGAGCCATGCAGAATGATTTGGAGTGGAAGGCAGCAGCAGGTTCCTGAAGGTCCTAGCGTTCACTGTGAAACAGTTAGATTGAGTCTCAGTGAATGCAAGCTGGCTCTGTGATAATTAATGTCAGCAGCCTGTGCTGGCTCACTAAACAGCGTCTTGCACAGCTCTTGAACTGTAAAACCTGTGGACTAATGTCTGAAATGAGCTACCTTAAGGCCTAACGCGTGCTCAGGGAAAGCATATTGAGTTCAGGCGCTCTATATGCTGATCAATATGTAAAATGTTTCTACGTATTTGAGAAACAATTGAACATTTGTATAAGATGGTTTGGCACAACAAGTTGTTATTCAAACGTACACTGAGAAAAGCAAGGAATGCCAGGCTCAGCTCTGTAGGATTCATGCCTGACCCCTAAATGAAAAATGCAGTATCCACTTTTTGTTGTTGGAAACTAAGTAAATTAGTATGTTGAATCAAGAACATTCAATAGGTTATTAAAGCAATTTAATCCCAGGTTCATCTTAGCCTGTGGATTCTAGAAAGCCACATGTAGTATATTCAGGATTCTCATAACTTATGTCTGAGGAAGAGAAAAACTGTAATAAGCACCTCACATCTGAATTGCATGGTCCTTCATTAATGTGCTCTTTGAGGTGTGATTGGTTCAGTAACACGTAAAGCCAGAATTTTCCATCTTTTTGTGAGTTTAAAAGGAAAGGCCTTGCATATGTACAGTACTTTTTCCATTGCTGATAAACTATCTTACTACGTTAAGTTTTTCATAATTTACATGTTATTTTCTACCATAAATTCTTCTAATAAAGAGGACTGCCTCTAAACTTTGTATCTAATTGCAAGTTTTGTGGAGTTTTATAAAACACTTGGATTTTTGTTTCTTTTGAGGGGGAAGTCTTTCTTGTTCATAGGCATTCTCTATGGGTTTGGAATTCTCTGGCTTGTATTTTGACATCAGAATTCAAAAAGAGATACTTTAATTCTTTCTATTTATTAGCTATCAACAGTATTTTTCTTGATGTAAACTGACCAGTTTCAGTTGTTCTCTGGGCTAGTGGTTAAATTTCACTGCTTACACTGTAGGTCCTACCTTTGAGTGGGCAATATATCAAACTTAATTTTAACTATTTTGTTTTAAAGGATTGCAGATGGTTTCAGTGTCTTTCCAGACAACCTCAGTATGTGAAGACTTATTACTGTTAAATGTCTCCCTCCTGTAGAATGACCATGTGCTTCTGTTGTATTTTTGATGTTGATAGCTGATCTATTTTGGAAATTATTTGCAGTTTCTAGTCCTGAGGACCGTGGCTCTCTTGTTCCACTTTCAGTATTTGTATTTCACTTGAAAGCTAAAAGAATGTATCCAGGATTTGAGTTCAAATAGCCACTTTCGTATACCAAGAAATGGTACCTTGCCTTACAATCTCATGATACACTTTTGTAAGAGATTCCTGTTCCCTACACTATGAGTTGTTGGGAAAACTTACCTTTTTGGCGTAACAAAAATACGTGTTCAGACATTTGCTTGGCTATCAAAAGATAATGTTCTAAATCCTTTATTCCTTTATTCTTTGTTCTGTAGAGCTGTCCTCTAATATCCTGCTATCTTCTCTGTATTAACAAACCTGAAATGCAGTGTATGGATTTATGAAAAGAAAAAAACATATTATGCAAGTAAATATCATTCAAATAGCATAAGCATGTGTGAGACATTAAAACTAGTTTGATTTTAGGGCAAAAAAAGAAGATGTTTTTAAACAGTTGTCTCTGCTTGTTTTTAAGGTGTAAAAAGATGGTTCCTGCATCCAAGAGATTTACTATACACCGTTCTTCCAATGTTCTCACAATATCACTGAAAAGATTTGCAAATTTCACAGGTGGAAAGATCAACAAGGTATATTTTCCTCTGTAATGCAACTTTATCATTATGTAATGGGGCATCTTCCAACGCTGAAAGTTGTTAAAATTTTCAGACAATAATTGTAGACTAACAACTATGGCTTATTCTTTCTCTTAATATCAATAAAGTTCCTGCTTGACAAGAACCATATGCTTTCCTCTGAGAAGGCTAATTCATCTGAAAACAGTTCTCTGCAACTTCTACTATTAAACGTTGTTTATGGGAAGACTTATTTTTAATTAATCAAGAAACATATTCATATAATTCTAGTCTGTGTTTTTTTGGAAGTGTTTTTCTCAGGCTAGTCCACGAAGTACTCTGTGATAATTTTTATGTCTTCTTGGTCTCTCTTCAGGAGGTAAAATACCCAGAGTATTTGGACCTTCGAGCCTACATGTCTCAATCAATTGGAGAACCACTCCTCTATGCCTTATATGCGGTGCTGGTGCATAATGGTATCAACTGTCACGCAGGACACTATGTATGCTACATAAAGGTAGATGTCAACATCAGTTCTAATGGTAAAAGTTGTGCTGGCAAACCAATTAAAATGTTACTATAACTAGTGTTTCTAGGGAAAAAGATTTCGTTACATGTTTATTTGATATGTGTGTATTTTGTTCCTATCTGTGATTTCATTTGGAAAACATGCAATTCATCTAAAGATATCGTTGTCTTTATTTGCAGGCTGGTAATGGACTTTGGTATCAGATGAATGATGCTAATGTAGTCCGTACTGACATTAAAACAGTTCTTGGTCAGCAAGCTTATTTACTTTTTTATATCAGGTAATAACAAATATTAAAATGTGTTCAGAAGGGTTTTACTTTCCTGTTATTGATATTTTTCTTTTTTGCAAGTGTTTTTCTTTCTATCCTAGGAAAAGATTATTATTTGTATAATTCAGTTCTGTCTAACCTGAAATTCTCTGTGTCATTTATTATCTTTTGTTGCTTGGCCTTAAACTGCAGCACTTGTGTAAATTGCTATATATGTGTTATCTGTAGGTGGCTAATTTAGAGAAGAGAAATTAAGGTCATCTGTGGTGTAAGAATGAGTTATTGGTCTGAAAGTGATAGTCATAGTAGGAAGACTGTTATCTAATTTTCAGTTTGTAGTCCTGGTTAAGTCTTGTGTATAGAATATTTCCATATTGTATGAACTGTTCCTATAAAATTATAGGATGGGATTTAATCCAAGAGTAGGTTGAAAGAAAAACTAAACTAAGATCACTGCTCTTTTCTGAAGGCGCTATGATTTGACACTTGGAGAACGTGCTTTTTACTTACCAGCACCATCTTATCCCCGTTCATTCCTTGGTCAGCGGGGGGCTAATAGTAAGCAGGCTGGATTTATGGGACCACGACTTCCTCCTCATATGATTAAGGTAATTTAGGGAAGCGGGAGGGCAAATAATGGACCAAACTGATAGTGGGTGTTTGGGGTTTGGTGTGGGGTTTTTTGTTTTTCAGCATCTTAGTTTTGTTTTCCTTCCCACGCTGCAGCTTTCTTCACAGCCCTCATGCTACAGCCAGAGTCATTCAAACAGTGGCTACTGCTGAATTGTGCAGCCATGCTACTTCATTACTTTATACCTCCAAGACAGCTTTCTAAAGCACAGAGAGCTACGCTCTTTGACAATTTGAGTGTACTAATCCTTGAATCATTTAAAAGAGGACTTTTTTTTTTCCTATCAGCGTCACATTAGCTAAGACAGTGAAAACCGATTGTCTTATTCCTGAGCACCAGAACAATTATTCCAGGCTTTTCAGCGTATGTTTAAAGGGGAAAATAAATATGTTTGGGAATAGTTTTAGGTAATGTTAAGTTGTTTGGATGGTTTTCAAAAATGATGCTCATTTGATACCAATATGCAGTAAACCAAAAGCAGGAATTAAATACACTTATTGAATTTGCATTTATGTATAAAGGGCAGTGTTTTTTTCTTTTTAGGTGTTAAGACCATTTGTAGAATTAGGAGAATTTCTTGTTTAAAATTTTTAAATCTAGTGTTTGCATTAATCCATCGTGCAATTTCTTCTTTATAAATACAGAATTCAAGTCGTTTAAATGGAAATGGATCCTTAAAAGAGGATCCAAATACCATTGGTGTCACCCTAAAAAGACCATCTTCAGCACCACCGACGGCTTGTGTTCAAAACTGGGCAATTACCAGGCCTTCAATTACTGACCCATCAAAAAAACAGAAGATCACTATCAGTATTCACAATAAATTGCCTGCTCGTCAGACTGTGTCACAGCCTGACTGTCTTAGCAGTGCTGTGGAGGATGAAGATCTCAACAAGGCTGTTCCTTCATCCACAATTACAAATTCCACCGCAGCAGAGTCTACCTCAAATCCATCTACTATGTCAGTTACTACTAATGTTTCCAAACAAGAAGTTTCTGATGAAATTTTCGTGGAGCCAGCAGTGAATGGAAATCCTAAACTCAGCTCTGATAACACAGTCCCTTACGGTGCAGAATCTTCAGGAAAATCTGAGGAGGAGTCGAAGGGCTTATTTAAAAGGAATTGCAATGTAATATCCTCTAATGGAATTTTGGTTGGAAAGGTAGTCCGTACATTGCAGAATTCCCATTCTTCCTGTCAGAATGCTGAAGAAGAAAGATCCCAGCATGAGCTGCCAAAAAATGATTCACTAAATGGTGCTATTAGTTTAGTTAATGAATCTAAAGAAAACGGACTGAAACTTGATGATTCCACTTGCCAAGCTGAACCTGTTAAACCTTCTGAGATGTTCTTTTCTAAAACAAATGGATTGCTTGAAACAGTGAGTTATGTTTGCTCCATCTAGAATTTATCACCTATGATGTATTCAGGAGTATTATCATGTTCCTAATTCCTGTGAAATACTGGGAAAACACAGCACAAATTTGATTGTTACACTTTGTGATATTATCCCATTAGAATTTGCAGAGCTGAGCTGACATTAGAAATTGTCAACTTAAGGTCAGCTGAGATAAAAATTCATAAGTTTCATAAAGTAGATTTTTGGGGGTGAGTTGGGGTTATGTTTGAAGTGTAGATAATGCATATAACTCAAAGTGGTCTTGTTTAGCATTTAATGGAGAAATTCTGACAACACTAGTCTTCAGTACTACTACAAATAGTATTTTTTCTGTCTGCTGACTTGTGCATTTTAATTGCAGATGCCTATAGCTATGCCTCCAGTCCCTCAAGAAGTAATCTTAGAATCCCTCACAGACAGCCAGCTGAACAGCTTGTCAGAGGAAATAAGGTAAAATGAGCACAGTCTGATTAAAACAAGAATTTATGGAAGTTCATTGTGGTTTTGTCTGTCTATTAATACTATTTAATGGAAGGATTTAAATCAGTAGAATTCCGCACTGTATGTCCAGTGTTATGAACAGAACTAACGATCAGCACTGTGCATATTACTCTGATAAAGGTTGGTGCCTCATGGAGAACTTCTGTTTCTTCATAGAATGTTTTTCTATTTTTCTCCATTGTCTGGAGAAACATTGGCTCTTCCCCTCCTTTTTTTTTTTTCAGTCATAGGATATGTGAATGTAAATTCTTGGGAGAGAGAGAGAAAAATAAGTTTCAACTGTTGTTTTTTCAGCTATGTGGGGAGAGCAAATATAGTGGTTTTGGATATTTTGGCTATTACTCAGAGCAGCACATGGAAAGAGACGTGTTTGGTTTTTTACTGCAATGGTTTCAGAAGCAAGAGGGGAAAAAACACTTTCTCTGGGAGCTGAAGAAGGTGTAATGATCACAAGATAGGTTTCTATGTGGAATATCTTCTAGAGTATTCCTGCAGTCGTGAGTTTGTTTTTTGTTTGTTTGTTTTGTTGTTTTACTTAACAAGATTTTACTCTTAATATTAATGTGTTTTTATTTTGTGCAGTGTCCCGGGACCTCAGAAGTCTACGGAGAATGATGCTCTTATGGAAACTGTAGTGATGGAAGCACTATTGGTCTATGAAGAATCCAGGAAAGTTCCTTCTGACTTCAGCTGTGAGGCTGAGAATCCTTTTATTCAATCAGATTCTGAAACCATTTCTACCAAAGAAGAAGTTGGAAGTATTATAACAAAAGCTGATAATGCACATCCCAGTATCAATGGTCAGCACAAGATTAGGGAAAGATGCTTTGATACTGAAGATGAATTCCTTGAACAGTACCGATCTGAGGACCGTGGAGACGAAGACAAATCAAGAAGATCAAAAGAACCTGAACTCATTTCAAAAGAAAATATTTTGTACATCAAAGACTCTTCTGAGGCTGATGAGAACTTGCGGCAAACTTCCTCTCTAAAGTCTGACAGTGAATGTAGTTCTAAAAATCTTTCCTCCTTAGCTGTTACAGATAAATGCCAAGATACAAAGGACATATCTAATAACTATGTAGAGGTACCACCTGTTAATGACTCGTCTATTACAAAGCTGGATAAAGTTTTGGAAAGCCAATTCTCCAGACCAAATGAAGAATTTGGTGACAGAAAATGGGAAGAAGATGCCATGCATAGGAAAAAAGATAAGAAAAAGATACACGAAACTAAAAAAACTGACAAAGAGCATTACCGAAGAAAGAGGGAACATTCTGATACTGAAGAGAAGGAGAGTCAAAACAGAAGCAAAACAGATGGTCATTCCAGCAAGAGAAGGTGCTCTCGCAGCATGGAAGTTATTAAGCAAAATCGTCATAAGCAGGAGTATTGTGAGGGAAGCAAGTACAGATCTTTCCATAGTGAAAGAAACAGCCCTGATAATGGGAGAAGATCACTAAAATATTCAAAGTACAGATCTCGAAGCAGAGGAAGATCAGAACAAGATAGGAATAGATATTACCATTCCAAAGGGGAAAGAACTTGGAGCAGAGAAAGATACTATCAAGATGAACCACGGAGATGGGAAAAATGTAGATATTACAATGATTACTATTCATCTCATGCAACAGGAGACAGTAGAGAGAGAAAGTTCTCTCACGGTGATAAAGACTTTGACAAATTGAGTCAAGCTTACAACAGCAGGTCACATAAGGATTATCATTACAAAAGCAGATGGCCTCACAGTTCCCTCTCGAGAGAAGATGATGTACATCACTTTAGCAGCCACAGAGCAGACTTACATCGTTGCTCAGTACCTCAGCAACATTCTGAAAAATATTCTCGTGAAAGACATGCACTTCCACCTGTGTCAGGTCATTTTGAGGACTCTCCCCAGAAAAATGAAAAAGAAAGAAACAGAAAAAGACAATATACTCGTGCAGAAGGTAGTGAAAGTGAAATAGAAAGGAAACGCAGAAAGATAGAAAAGGAGCTTTTAGGTGATGAAAAAATGAAAAAATATAAGAAGTTCAAGAAGAAAAAGAAGTCTAAAGATAAACATCGAGAGAAGGATTACAAGTAAGCAAGGATTCCAGCATAATCAGCAATTTTTTTCCTAATTCTTTTCTGGGTGTTTCTCATGTCTTCCTTTTTTTTCATAGTTTCGAAGTTATTTTGATAGCATAATCTGGCTGGGGATCATGTTATTAGGTTGATCAGTGAAGATAGGAAAGATATTGCTGAATTGTGTTAGAACACTAGATTTGGACCACGTAGTTAGTAATCATATCTGCACACCATTCTGGATTAGGTTAAAACATTTTTTTTTAATTGCACATATTCCAGAGCTAGCCACTGTTAATGATTTGTGTACAAACCAGGACCTATCGTCCTTCAATCTGAGGGCTTAAGTTTGCTGCATCTAAAGTAAGTTACATGTGCACAAAGTACCACAAAATAGCTGACATGCCGCAAATCATCACCTGTGGTAAAATAAATAAAATTTCATATATGCATCAAGTGCCACATCTTTTTTTTTCTATTTTTAACTTGCATGTTTCCTTCAGACTTTATGATTTGGATTTCTCTGTGCTCCACTTTGACAATGACAATCGCAAGCGTAAGAAAAAGAAGAAAAAGAAGAAACACATCAGGAAACTGAAAGGCTTCTTGGAATACTTAGATCCTCGTTTCCAGAAGAAAACACGGGAGAAGAAGGAAGAATCCCGTCCTCCAGATGGCTCTTTTTGTGAGCAATACAGAAACGAGGGCAGTAAACAACCTTACAAGGAAGGGAAGCCTTCCAGTGCAGGTGAAAGCAAGAAATACAGCTCCATTGCATCCAACGAGTATATTAAAGGTAAGCAGCTGCAGCATGTTTACGGGATTCCTTTTTTATTAATACAGAGAGTGTTTAAAACGGTCTTTAAATGCTTGATGACCGAACAGTCTGCATGGATATTAAAAACAAGTTGATAGACTATTTTTTTTTCCATTTTTGAATGACCACTAGGAAAGAAAGTCTGAAAAAAAGAGGTTAAAAGAGAAATAATTTTAATTTGATTTGATGATTAAGTGGCAAACAAGAGGAAGAGATGCAAGATGCCTTATTAAATTCAGTCCAACTAACTAGGAAAAATAAATTTGGACAGCTGTATCTTGGAAAAGAATATTGTAGGTAGAAAGGAGGTTCAGTAGTCAAGATGGAAGACGATGACATGAGGCTTACAGGCTAGTAATGTAATAGTGAAACACAGTCTTCCTAAAAAAAAAAAAAAAAAAAAAAAAAAAACCTGCCTGCATAATTCATTTGAATAACATACTATGTTCAGCTATTTCATAACATAGAAACAGTGCTGACTGCTTATTCAGAGTAACATAAGTTGGTGATAATACTGAAATATTTTTGTTTCAGATGTAGATCTGCCTTCTCCTAAGCACACTGAATTCACAGTTATTAATCCTCCAGAGGACGCTTTGCAATTTAACACCTGGAGAGTATGTTAAATTCCTGCTATTGTTCTACTTGTGGTTTTTTTTCCTATTAGTATAGGCTTAAGAATATAGAGAAATGGGCTGATGAAACAATTTTTAGTATAAAAAAGCCATCTTGGTACATCTCCTTACAGAAAACTAAATACAGACTTTAGCTCCCGATTGGCTTCACACTGAACTCTGTGCTGTTCTTGTCATAATCTCATGGTCTCTCAGTAGATAATATGGTTTAATTAGCTATAGAATCTTGTGATGAAGAAGATTGCACACTGCGACAAATTCAACATCTAAAATCAAATTTTACATTTTCCATGATTTTTTTCCAGAGCAGAAGTGTGTAGTATTAAATATATATGTATCTGAGATGAAGCCACAGTCCCAGTTACTCAGATATTTTAATAAGCACTTGCAGTAAGATAAATTGCTGCATCTTTTAGCATTATTTGGTTTAATTGTAGGGTTAGAGACACATTGATTCAACAGAGCTGTAAAGTTTCTAAAAGCTCACTTTGAAAAATACCAGCTAAATTACTGGCAAGACTGCATCCGTTCTTAAAAACAAACAACCCCCCCAATCATCTATTTTCCTCTTACAGATAACTGAAGTAATCCCTGAAGAAGACAGTTCACTATCCAAAGGCAAGTTTTTAACATTTTATACATTTTACACCTAGACACAACTTAACCAGTTAACAGTCAGTGACAAACCTGTTCATTGTTGAAAATGCCATTCTGGCATAGGAAAGAAAGGAATTCATCTTCTTGCTTTACAGCTGAATGCCTTTTATAGAATGTTTGGAGAAGTTAAGTCTTCGAAGAGATTTTCAAAAATTCTACCTGGTTTTAATGATGAAGTAAATTGCCATAGTCTGTAGATTCTGGCACTGAAAAGTTTCTTCAAGATAAAGAGGAAGTGCAATTGTTGCAAGGCATGTTTGTGTTTTGAGACATGGACGACCAGAAGTTTTAATCTTAAAATACCATGTGGAGGGGAGGCTGGTTGTTCACACATTCTTGCAGACTTTAATACAATCTGTCCTATTATCAAGAACAAAATTAGGGACAGAACTGAGGTCTTTCAAATACCAGTGTTGCAAAAACAGACTTTTTATGATATTAATGTCAAAAGAATCCTGATTGTACTAAATTGTAAGTATCTCTTCTAGCTGATAAATCAGGAGCAGCACAGAAGAAAATGTATCTGCTCTAATCTCTTTGGGCTTCAATGAATTCTCTGGCCAGCAGATGGCAAACTCGTTTTTCTAAACCAGTCAAAAGTATAGGAAGAAAGTAAATGTCTTGCATACGTTCCACAAGTCCGGGGCATTAAGATCACTGGGCTATATAAGTGAAAGTGATGTTCGTTGGTAAATACAATAGTACCCCATTTAGATACGCTGCTTGCAACATAAACAGGATAGGAGGGCTGTGCAAAGCAATTTTGGTAAATTGAGGAATTCAAGTATTTAATCAAGCCTAAAGATATTAATTAGTTTCATTTTGGGGAAGGTCAGTCTTTCAAAGAAGAGAAAAAATGTCTCTTAAACAGGATTTTCTGAATGATGGAATCTAATCTGAAAAAAAGGCCACTTCAACAGTTTGGTTTTTTGTTTGTTTGTTTTTTTACAACATTGAACCTCTCAAATAAGCTAGGGACAGACTAGGACCAACTGAGGACTCGTTAGGTTGTGCCTTTTCACCTGGACTCATGTTACTTTGAATAAATTAACAAGGATAGCTAGTGATAATTTGTGATTTAAGGAAAATCCAGATACATGAGAGAGAGAGTAGCGTTAAAGCAGTTAAATTCCTGCATTCCTATGTGTTCTCCCTAGCAAGCTTCTGAACGCTTCTGTTCTGTGGCTAGGATTTGGTCAGCTGACCACAAGATCACTAGTAAAACAAGGATGCTGTCCAATCTAACCTTCAAATAAATTTAATTTACCTAAGGTCTACCATTTGCCATTAAAGTAGGTAGCTTTGTCCTAATATTCTGTACAGTTCACCAATTTTAGTGTAGAACTGAAATGCAGCAACAGTTTAATGGGAGGGCTTTGGAAGCCACCTTCTCCAGTCAGTTCAATCCTGTAGTCACAAAGCAGATCAAGCCGTGTGCAGGGTTGTGACTTTTCTGTTTAGAAAGAAAACCACTGAGCCAGATAGGTCCATGTTGAGTAACACACCAGGGAATGACACTTCTTCCTTTTGTCTTTCAGACGCAGAGCTTACTGATGGAAGCCTTCAGTACTCAAACTAAACCTACCATCAAAACCGATGACCATTTTACCATCAAAACCCAACAACTTCTTATCGTCAAACCCAACAACTTCTTACCATCAAAAACCCAACGACTTCTTACAACTTCTTACCGTCAAACCCCATGTCTTCTTACTGTCAAAACCAACGTTTTATGGTCAAAACCAACCACCTTTTACCTTCAGAACCGATGACTCAACATTATCAAAATAAACTATCAAAAATTTACTTAAAATTTATCAATACCGTAAAATTACCATCAAAACAAAACCCAATCATAAGTGGTGCTTCAAACGTCTGTACAGACTTTTACCATGAAAGAACTTTTTTTTAGCTTTTAACTTGAGACTTTCTTTTTTAAAATGTACTTCTAATCCAAAAGGGTGGAAACTTTCTACAACTGCTGAACATTGTACATTACCAAGTAAATATCTCACTGAAAACAATGCCCTGGAATAGAACATCTCAAATGCTGCTTAATTACAGACTCAGGTTGATTGTGTGTTATTCATGTAATGTTACTCCAAGATAGACATCTGGTGCAAGAACAACCAGGAAAACCACAGAATTATAAAATTTGCAACTGACAGTCTGTATATTTAATTTAAAGACTTATTTAAGATTTCACAAGCTCTCACATAACAGGAGTTTTGCAAGAGCTTCATCTTTTTTGTGACGCCTGACACTAGAAACTAATTTACTTCACATTTTAATTCTATTCAAGATCGGAAGAATGTTCTGGTTTTCAACGCTGTGGAACAATGATCAGAATATGCAGTTCTGAATGTATCTCTCAGACTATTTGTATACTCTTCCATATGTTTTTATTACACTTTTTAATACAGCGTCACTTGTCTTAAGTCTCGGTTGTCTGTTTTGTCCCTCTAAAGTTTCTAGTTACAGACAAATTCATACTGTGATTTTTATTTTTATTATTAAATGCTATCAAACTGTGATGCACTTATTACTCACTGGTCCTGCATCAGGAGATGAGTGGGGAACCTGTATTAAATACAGTTCATCTGAATAATCTGTCTGGTTTATACAAGCTGTGTTGTTCAGAGATGTCTAAAGTTTGATCTTTGTTTTTTTAAAGATAAAAAGCACTTGCCCCACTGTAAATATATAGCATGTAAAATTTATATAGTATATAAATACAGCGAAGTTAAAATGGATTTTTACTTGAGTTTTACTTGAGTTATTTAACATGCAATATGCCATGTGACTTGACAGCTTTCACAGTGTTGGATAATCAAGAAATCAGATCTTCCTTTCAGTGGTAGGTGAGAAGATGCTGTTGGTATGACCCAGAGAAGACAAGTAACTTGGGACCTCAGCTGCCTAGACAAGAATGCAGAAGTCTTTCTCCTTTGAAGTTAACAGCTTCCAAAAACAGGCAACAGGTTGGAAGCTTGGCAGTAGCTTTCCACTGTGTGTGACACTAAAAAAGGAGCAAGGTTAATGTTTTACTAGATACTTCAAGTAATATTTTGGTACATGGAGAACACCATAAAGCCAAACCATAAGTGTACCCTGCATAATGTTCCTATGGCAACAGTTATGTTAAGTTACATAAAGTAACATGACAAAGAAAACACCCACCTGTCCTGTATCTGGCTTTTTTTTCCTCTTTTGTCCTTTGGCTCCAAGATTTGGTGTCTTGTGTTTTGTCTGATCAATAACTCTGGGCTTAAATGTATAAAAGGAGTTTAAACGTTGACTGCTGTATCTTTTTAGTGCTCTGTCTATTAAGTGCTCTGGCAACAACTACTGCTGGAACTAGCCGTCATACAGGAGTGGGGGAATGCAGTGAGAGACACTTCAGCTTAGCCCTCTGAAGATGATGGGGCAACTGCAGCGGTGTGGGCTGCTTCTGCCGGGGGGAGGTCTCATTTGTCTCCTTGAGGAGAGGAGTTCGCTTTTTCTCCCACTTACATTTGACTGAAGCACAGGGAAGTATTTTGTCAGGTCCTTTCGCTAATTTAGGGTGGTTCTCAAAGGAAATGGAGATCTCCAGCTCTTACTGGAATTAACGTTTCGTAGCTGTAGCATACTTTATTCAATCTATTTTGCAGCGAAAGGGTTTTCTCTGTAACCTGATCGTTTAAACTGTTGTGGCTAAAATAAGGGCACTTGCAAGAGCAGTTATAATCCATGCTATAAAATTGAATCACCCTCTAGAAAGAAAAAAAAAGAGCAATTATCTTGCATGTACTCTTGAAAAAGGAGGAGCTATACAACAGTATATAGTTTCACACTTTATTTTTGAGAATGTCCAGGTTTAAGTAACAGCTTTTGATGATAAGTGAAAAGGTTAATATTGCAGTGGATTTACACAGAACATTACATTTTTAACAATGATCGATACAGAGTATTTGTCATGCAAATCACCTGTGTACACCAAGTAATACTTATATCAATACATATCTGTACAGTATTTACATTTTATATTTAAACTCTAACTAGAAACATTTTCCAAGAAAATATAGAAATGAAACTGGTAAGCCACAAGTCTTAATTTGTAGCATTTGGTCTACAACAGACCTAGCTTTTCCAGCAAGCATATCTACATAGATATGTAATAAATCTTAAAAAATAGGCATTGTTTTTATATATGAAGCATTATAAATGCTGCTTGGTTTATAAAGGTTCAGTTTTGTACCAGTTTAAAACTGTTCAAAATGTTAAGTGATTTAGAGCTTATTTTGTCAGAATATTGTAAAATTTAAGTCAGTCCAGCTGAGCTTAAGTATTATATACAGTTCTCTCCCTAGATTGCACTGGCAGCGTGGCTGAAGTTAGTGTCCAAACAGTTTAGGTATTCAGAGAAGCCGTATGTGTGGCAGAAGCAGTAGCGGCTCTTGCTGGCCCCTGTAGTTTCAAAGGGCAATGGTAAAGAGCTGAAGAATTTATACAAATTTCAGCGCAACGGGAAGGGAGAAGTCTGCTGTCCCCAGAGGACTTTCCTCAGCCTGGCCAAAATATAACAGGTATTGCTTTAGGCCACAGAGCAGCTAGTCTTAGTAGCTACACCTGGACTTGAAGCCCAATAAAAAAGGGAAAGGTTGAGAGATTTTTCTTCACCCTCATGGATAGTACCTGACTTGGCCAAAATTTTCACAAGCCACTTTGTTTTACTGGCCTCGTGGCCAGTGGAAATTCTGGGCCAGTTTCACTCCCCGTTAATACTGTTACAAAAAAACATTTGAAATCAAATATTATCACACAAAAGAATGATATTCCATTAGCTTTGGTAAATTAAATAGTTATATTGAGCACCACAAATAGCTGGTTTAGATGTTGCATTTTAATGCTAGAAATAATATATTTCCTGCTACGATATCCTCAGTTACATGTTAATCTAAATAATTATTTCTGCAGGATATAAGAACTTCAAACCAAATACAGCAAATAAACTCTCAAGGCATTTCCTTCACGCTTACAGGTAGACACCCTCACCTGGCTAGATAAACAGATTTTCTTGAAGGTGATATTTCAGAATATAAGAATTGATTTAAAAAAAAGTGCTTCATGGCTTACTGTTTTTGTAATCTCACATTTCTCCAGGAATACTTTATTTGCTGCATTTCACCATTACACTTGTCAGTACCACTGATTCTGGTTTATCACTATTTGCATTACAAATCTACTTCTCCAAAGCTAAAACTGATGTATGCACTGCTTGAAAACAAAACTTGAAGTTGTAGAGCAGAAGACTCAAGTCATTAGGTTAGCAGCTGTGTAACCATACTGCTTTCCAAACATAAGATGTACAACTTAATTCATTTCTATAAAGAGTTTAAATGGCTACCATTAAGCAAAGATGTCCCCACGTTGATGCTTACTGTTAAGCAAAGATTCTACCTCCTTTGGCTGAGGTTTGCTCCCTACTCACATTTGAACATTCATCCAAGTAGCCTGCAATTCCACATGCTCGGGGAGTATAGAAATAGTATATAGTATAGAAAAGGTTCCTCCAGGCTCTTCCTCTCAGCCTTTTTTTGAAGCATGCAATAAAGCAAAATATTCGCAGGCTGACATTCCATGCAAAACAAGGCAAATTAGTAAGACAGGAACCACAAAACTGACTGTCCTTTAAAGTTAAAATGAGATTTGAAATAGATCAACTTAGTAAGTGTCTGTTTTTCCCAATGCAGCATTAATTCCCTATCATGTATCCAGAGCTGCTTCTGTTAACTCCAAGAAGCAAAACTGCTTTGACAACATACTGGGTCACCAAAGCATTCGCTGGCACAGTAGGCACGGCTCAGGTTCAACAAGTTTGTGAAAAAAATGAGTACTAACAGAAGCAGCAGGGTCCAAACAAACACTATGTCCCCACTGCAAAATGAGGGGCTTTACCTTGAGTGTTATGCATGCACGCTGTCAATAGAAAAGCACTGTAACAGAATCTGCCAAGGCAGTTTGTATGTTACTGAAAGACCATCAGAGTGGGACTGCAGAAAGATCTTCCAGAAGTTACAAAAAAACGTGGGGGCGGGAGTTTAGGTGCATTAGATAACACAATGTTAGATACAGATTTTGTTCTTTATGTAAAAGTAAGGATGTCTACTCACTTCTTCAACGACTGAAGCACAAGTCTGAAAAATCGCCTTTAAGAATGTAATGAAAATATTTAACTTTTCTGTATGTTCGAAGTTTGCTATCAAGCAAAGGAATGAATGCTGATGCCTTAACTATCTAGGGCTGTATCTTACAGAAAGAATACACCTTCCTGTTTTTTCCCTTTAAAAATATTAAATGCATGTGAAATTATTAGGGGGTGTTTTCACATGCAAAGCCTAACGCAACACATGCAAGCCCTGTCATCTTATTCCTTTAGTAGTAACTTAGTGTTAGTTTAACTACAACATACCTAAAACATAAGAAGGATGTTACTACATAAAAAGCAGATGAAACCGGTCATTAAATCTTACTGCTTATTGTGCATGAGCAGACTGGAATGAGTTTTAGCCTACTGGCAAATATCAAACCACATCTGTACTCAGTGTCGTGCCTACAGATAATCCTTTACTGTTGGGACCTGCATATTTTCCTGTGCATTCAACACAAACCCTTTGGCACAACTAGTTAACTACGTAGCTGCCAATCCACCACTCAGCTGCACTTCTGAAGAAGAAAAGCTATTTCCATATAACGCAGGAGCACATACTCTAAATGAAAGCTTCACTCAGCTGGTCACTTACTGTGAGATGCGCAAGATTTAAAAACTGCTATTGAGATTGTGGGTTTTCTGCTTACAGAAAAATTAAGTGCTAGATCGCCCCCGACTCCACTTTGTAGTGCTGCATTTAATGGAGATTAAAATAATTTCAATTGCTCCTCCATTTATGGACAACAAGCTCAAGGAACAGGTACAGCATATTAGCCTGGAATTCCTTCCCCGCCAATCAAAGTAAACTGGAGCTGTAACTAACACAAGCAGAAACAAGGCTTCCATGTTTTCAGTTGAATAAAGTTCCAACAAAATCATCCTCTGGGATTTGAAGCTTACTTCAAATTATATGCCAATAACTATTTACCTTGAAAGGTCTTGCCAAGTTTTTGTGTCATAGTAGAGTATATATATATATATAAAATTTACAGTTAATGTCTTCACTTAGTTTGTCCAATTTTTACATTATCACTCAACTGTATGCTCATTTATAAGTTGATGCATGTATACAAGCCGCTGATCACGTTCTATTTCTTGTTTGCAATTCTTCGTTTCCTTGTTGCCAGCATATCGTAAAACGGATCCCTGCTGATACTTGCTCTAGAAGAAAAGGAATCATCAGTTTGGTTAACAAATGCCATTTCTGAAAACTAGAAGTGTTTTGTTCTCTCTTCCCTTTGAATGACTCCACACCTCTCATCAGATAATGGATTGCTGACCTAGAATCACAGAACATCCCAAGGTGGAAAGGACTCACAATCATCACCGAGTCCAACTCCTGGCTTCACACAGCACCATCCAAAAATCAGACCCTATGTCTGAGAGCATTGCCCAAACGTTCCTTGACCTCCGTCAGGCTCGGTGCCATGACCACTGCCCGGGGAGCCTGTCCCAGTGCCCGACCACCTCTGGGTGCAGAACCTTTCCCTAACCCCCAGCCTGACCCTCCCCTGTCCCAGCTCCATGCCGTTCCCTCGGGTCCTGTCACTGTCCCCAGAGAGCAGAGCTCAGTGCCTGCCCCTCCACGCCCCTCATGAGGAAGTTCTGTAGGCCTCTAAGCACCAGAAACATTTATTTTAAAATAAGATTATATTCAGCTGTGATTTGTTAAGAGTTCATACCTTCCTCTTGAACATTATTTATTCTTTTAAGTGTGGGTCTGCTTTATAAATCTTACAAGATGAAGTCAAATTATCAAAGTTCAAAGCTGCACTGTGAACATGCTCAAGATAGATGTCACTGAAGTTAATTAGTAGTTGAAGAATTTAACAAAATCATGGTTAAAGATAGTTCACACAAGGCTTTAAATTCGCTTCAAAAAAAAAGAAAAAAATCCACATTTTCCTCATTTGAGTTAGGAGCACTACTATTTCCTTAGGACCAGACAGTAACTGGAGACTTATCCTGATCTATCAACCCCATGTAGCTTTTCATTAATCCTAGAGGACACTGCCACATCAGAACTCTTTAAGTAAGTTAGAATACAAATTCTCTTAGTACCTTACTCAGAGAACAGCTTACATTTCATTTCTGAAAGACATTTAAGACTCAAAACTCACTTGATAGATTTAATCCATTCTTCCTTTTCTTCTGGGGTGGGAGCAGATATTCTATACACTACATGGTTGCCCTCTACCACTCTACCATCAGCTTCGGTTTTACAAGCTTTAATCACTTGCCCTTTATGACTGGGGTTATAGAGCTCAAAGCAGTTCTGGAAGGTAGAAATGGAAAAATAAATTTAAAAAACAAACAAAACAACAAACAACTGGCAAACATCTTCAGTAAAAACTTATAATGAAGATATCTTACTGGTTTTCTAGGGTCTTCAACTTCTCTTATGCTAAGGTTTTCTAATGGAATAATCCCTCTAGGTTCTTTGTCCTAAAAATGAGGAAAATATCACATTAGCCCCTTAAATACCTGGATTACAATTGAAGCTCACTGCAATATATACTCACTGTTGTATATTCAAAGTAATACAGGCAATTATCAGTCAGAATAAACCATCTTCGTTTCCATGTTTTTACTCTTCCCCCTATAATCAAAAGGTATCGATAAATTAAACGTGTGCTGCTGTCAAGGCTTCAGTAATGGATAAGAAGAAAGTATTTAGTTTTGTTTTTCAAAATATGGCTTAATTAATTGCAAATGGATCAGGCACAGATGAGCTGAGATTAAAAGAACATGTTTCTGTAGCTCTTGTACTGAGATCAAACTCCTGAGACCGCATTAACTATGGTGCTGCTGACCAGCCACATGAGCTTTATGCTGTAAAGCTGTAAATGTCTCCTCTCTTACACGTTCACTTGAGTCCAGGCCTGCTCCCTCTGTCCATGTAGTCACAGCTATTTCAAAAATATTAATCAAAAATATTAATCCTTCACGGCCCTCAGAAATACAGAGCCAGTGCTGCTATGGGAAAGGAGGCTGAACAGCAAACCCAGTAACTGGGTTTCAATGACAGGACCAACCCTCTCCACAGCCTGTCTTTTTACAAGGAAGGTGTCTCATCAGTAAAATTCGTGGTGTTTTATCACCTTCCTTGCACTCCACTCATGACCATGCATGTGATTAAGAACCTATTTCTAGTACTAGATTTAACATCAAGCACATCAGATGCTTACAAACTTTACCGCTTGCAAACAGAACAACTCTGATGAGTCATCAACTTGGAGCAAATGCAGAACATGCTACACCAAAATGTATCATTTGTAGTGACTTTTCACCATTTATTGTTTTAAAAACGTGCTTTTTATGGGGAAAATATGTAACGGAATACACCTGACAAAAGACATAGCTACTGCTCCAAAAATACCATTTTTCCCCCCCACATTAGTGGTTTAGAAAACAGCAACCACTGAGGTGCTCTTTCTCCCACCTGTTAATGTCAGGCTGTATGGAATTGATCCTTTCAGAAACACACATTGTCTCAGACTTTTCGCCTATTGCTCTGCAGTGTGCTACCTCACAACCTCTCCAGTATTCTACAATTACTATTTTCAGGACTCATTTTCAGGAAAGACAATAGTAGATAAAGAATTCACGTGTTATCAACATACAGGCTTAGTTCCACCATAGTTACATGACTTCAGGATTATGTCACCACCTGTGCATCATCCATTCAGCAATGATTTCACCTCATTAACCCAAATGTCTCAAAATAGTTGATCTTGCTATTGAACACCCTGGCATAAAAGAATACCATTAATATACAAAAGGCCCCCAATTTAATTTAAGTCATGTAACTAAATTTAAGACACAAACATATTTTTTCATCTGCTCTTCTTGAGATAGTTGGAACTTTTTTGATATAATCCTCAATTCTAGGAATATTGTTATTTTTTATACCAGTCTACTATGTATTTGCAATGCAGACCAAGTCTTGTTGAATTTTGTGTCTTCATTTCAATTGGTTTTATGACCTATGTTATAGCACAGTGCTAACGCTGCAATGTTCAATGTACTCAATAAATTGCACGTTTCCACTACACACACACATATCTCAAGAAAAAATTAATCTGCAAGCAGGTGTGGTGAAATAAGAGAAGGCAAAATAGTGCAAGATGCAGAAGCCGTGACAGAATGGATGGTTGAGTGAACTGGAGACAGTGAGGGAAGAATTGGTGGCATTTTAGTATGACCACTGTGACAGGTCCTTAAATAAATCATTGTAGTAACAGTCAAACTGGCACATGAGTCACTAGAAAAATTCCCATCACCTTGACTAAGAGCTGGTTCAAGTATCAGGAAGTATTTGGGCCAGGAATGGAAAACCAGCCAACTTTAGCTTGATTTACTTCTGGATCAATGAATAAGCTGCAACCAAGTCAAGATGACTGCCAGGGCAGTCCTTCCTATCGCCGTAACAGGATCTGTTTTTCAGGTATTCTAAGGTTCATTGCAGTGTTCATTGCAGCTCCCTTCTCTCTCAGCCAGCCAGTAGGTCACCAGGTCACAGCACTCATGGGAGCTGTGGAACTGCAGCACAGGTCCCTGTTCCCAACCAAGCTATGAGTTACTCTTCTCCTCTCTTCCAGAAAAAAAAAAAAAGCAGCAAGGCAGGATATTTTTTCCCCAAGATAAGCAAGTATTCTAATATATAAATCTCTATATCCCCACCCCATTACTTAGTTGCAGCTGTCAACAGCACAGAAACTACTAAAAAGCTTGAAAGGCAATCTAATCTGTACTCATCAAGTTTGCAGGGGTCACCATACAACGTGTTTAATATGCCTTTAAAAATGGGCTAAAACCCAAGAGGCTGGTTAATAAGGCTTTGGGGATCATAAGCATGGCATACAAGATTAATGGTAAGAACTACTGATAACAAAACATTCTTTTCCTCGGCCGAGATTGCTGTAGGCTCACAAAACAACAGCACAGGGGGTTAGTACTGTGTTTCATATCTTATTCCAGTTGCCAGCCTCTTAGATATTAAAACTGAAAGGAATTGAGTTATCAGAAAAGGATCAAGAAAATCGGAGTATGAGTCCATAAACTTTTACAGAAATGGAGAGACACAAAGGATGTAATTCATCAAAAGATCCAGCTGATTAACTGAAATGCAAGGACAAACAAAATAAAGTACATCTTGTCAGCCAAAATCTAAGGAAACTACAAGAAAAGGCCACAATGCAGAATACATAGAAAGAGGAAGACAAATCCTCTTCATCTCAGTAACCCAACACCGGATTTTTTTTTTTTTCAATTCTGGAAAAAGTATGAACTAGAGAATAAGGTGAAATATACAACCTAGGCCAAAGGGAAAAACAATTGGCACTGACTCAGGAAACACTGACCTCAAAAACTAAAAATGGTTTTACAACCAAAGGCAAAGTATCTGAAGTCAGAAAATTCTACCCAAATCTTCAGTATGTTTGTAAGTAACTTTTAATGGGGAAAAGGAGACAGGCAGACAGAAATACAAAATATTTTTTTTGTGTGTGTCTCAGTTCATTTAGATACCACTAGGTGGAACTGGACTCAGAAATTGCAGTTACACACAATTCTGTTTGCATTTCTTTGAAAATGTTTACCTCAACAGCAACATTAACTGCCTTGAACTAGAACAGCATCCATGTGACCCAGATGGGTACCGGAAGGCATCAGTTTCCTGATCACCAACCATTATTTTCTCGCCCTGGATTTGGGAGAAGCAGCGACATCCTCCCAAGGACAGCTGTGCTGCAACAAGCGCCATGGGCAGAACGGGCCCAGAAGCGAGGCCTTTGGACAACCTCCAAGCTCTCAGTTGCTGCCTGACTGGCAGAAAAAAATTAACACAATCACGTGTTGGGCTTGAATCATTTCCTCTCCAGTTTGGTAGAGCTATGTCACAGCTTCCCTCTAACTAGAAGAAATTACGCAAACCAAGCTGTTTGCCAAGAGAAGCTGTTTTAGACACGGAAACGCCCTCCCCGAGCATAATGATTATTAGTTAGAAATTAGGACAGACAGCCCATATAAAATTTTCAAATACCTTCAGTTGGAAGGTACAAAATTTCATGGTAAACACCACCAAAAATCATGATGCAGAAAAATCTAAAAGCTAGTAATGTCTCAAGCTGTTCTACGTGAGGACTCATAAGCACTCGGCAGCTTTCAGCTTTTTCCCACTTGTAGCGTTTGTTTTCATTACACCATGCTTCAAACGATGTAAAACCAAATGATAATTTAGGTTTACCGAGATTAAAAGCATCTACAGGAAAGAGCCAACTGAGTCTAGATAGATAAACCCAGAAGTGCTGCCTGGCTGCCCGGTTTGGCACTTGGACTTGCACTAGGTCACCTCTGAACAATTCAGAGCAGCAAGCTTCACAACAGCAAGCATTTGTGAAGCACAGCTTTCTAAAACACAGTGCCTGGCTAGAGAGCTGGGGAAGTCTTTAGGACAGGTGAATTTTACTATATACGGTAGTTCCACAATATCCATCTCCTGCCCAGAGAAGAATCAACGCAGCAAGCTGCAATACCAAATAGAAGGGCACAGGTAGACAAATGGGAAGAGATACTGTAAGTAATACAAAATAGTGTCTTGATAGACTCAGGGTTTGAGGGCTTGTCTTAGTCATAGTTTTATATATGAACTTTGATCTTTTACGCAAGAATTAACACAACTGAGCACCTGAACTCTCACACGGGAATAGAATCTCCTCAGCATTTCAACAATACTGAAACTTTAAATATCCACATCTTCCAGAAATAAAAGGAAACTCCATCAACTTCAGAGTAATTATTTCCCAACAGAAAGGGCTGTAGCAATGCAGACTATGTGGATCGAGATGGGACTCTCTAACATATAGTTTAAGCCTCCTAGTAAACAGGAAACTCAAGGGAGAAGAAAGAAGGAGGAAAGAATGAAAAGGAAAGAATATTGCCAGGTTTGTTTTCAGTCAATTCACCTAATCTACCAAAACGTATGTGTCTGTAAGCAGTCTGCGCCTGCTGAAAAAAACGCGGTCTTTCCAGGAAGCACAGCTTCATGCATTCACAGGCTGATTCACCGGAGGCTTCAGGACACATTTAATTTCCTTATTCAAATAACCCCGCTGCTGTGGGAGCGTCACCAGCACCACCCTGCAGTCTCATGCACGCTTTTGCTGTTGGGTTTCCTGTGTATTGTCTCTCATTTACACCGTCCACAATGAAAAGCTGGCTTCATTGGCCCTACTTGGCAGCACTGGAGGTGGCTGGTGCACAAGTATCCAGTAGCTTTCAGCAGTCACCTTTTTTCTTCAACCTCTTTGTTCCTCTATTTTTATTTATTTTATATCTCTCGTATGTATTTTATTGACTCTTTGTTCCACAGTGGATGTTTGGCACTCCTCTACACACACACTCCCACTCTTGCTTGCGCTCTCTGTATGCATATAATTCTATGAGGAGTATTGGCAACCGACAGAGAAGGGATAGATATGCCCAGCATTCATAACAAGAGCTTATTCCCAACCTCTTCTCCAGAAAATGCATTTTATCTTCTTCATCTTGAAAGCCTTTTTTGTTGAGAAAGCTGTGCCAGGAGACTGCAAATTACCAAAGATTCCAGTGACCTTAAACTTCGCGCTCATTTAACAGTCTGTTAAGCAAGCTAAATATATTATTTACAAAGGAAAATAAATAGCAAAAAGAACAACTTTTATATATGCATAGTTCAAATGTAATCAAATTTTTCAATAATCCAATACAATTGATGTACACGTAACAAAATCACCCTGAAACTTGATTACAAAGGTAAGAAACGTTTTTCTCTCAGGTGAAATTATTCTTCCCTTGTTATATTCTTCAGTGACTGTGAGAAGTTCGCTGAGAAGTCATCTTTATTTTTCTGCTTTACATTTAAACACTTTCTTTTTTTTAAAGCAGAAGACGCTTGCATGTGAGCTAGACACTAACATGCCAGTCTTTTGTGGACAGAATACCACTGATGATACTGTTAGTGACACTGAGTGAAAAAGCAAAATGCTATAATAAATTTGATTAAAAAAAATAAAGAAAAAAAGAAAAGAAAAAACAAGAGGAAGGAGGAAGAAAATAAAAGAATGAGCAACTGAACAAGATGGGACTGGAAAGCAATCAGATACGTACCTCCTAATGCAGAATAAGCAGAGACAGCCAGTCACAGAACAGAAAGGTGATAGGTCATAGGCCATAAGGAAAACAAGAAGGCACATTTAAACCACTCATTAAAAAATCATAGCCAAAACCAAACCAAGAGAAACTCACAAATAATATGGAAAAATAAAGACACACAAAAATAACTATTTGAAGAGAAATCCTTTCTTTTTGCACACAGAAAACTGAATTGAAATTTCACATTAGTTTTCTGAAATGACTTCATGGAGATTTAGATGTTATTTATCAGCCACGGCATGTGTCAAATAACATGTGGAGTTTCCTTTCTGTTGCTGAGTTTTCACTTCTCAAATATCAGAAATAAAACTCCAAAGTTTGAAATAAGATTGCTAATTTGGATATGTAAAACAAGAAGTAACAACCTTTAGTTGTAAAGGAGTTACTTATTTTGGTATACATTTTTAAGTACAAGTTACAAGATTAATCCTATTACATTTAGGAGAAAGCAGTTAGACAAAGAAGGAGCAGACACGCTAACAACGAACAAACACATAGCAGCAAAACTGCCCTTATAACTAACCTAATTTCAGCAGCCAACCTTCTCTATCTGGATTAAAAAATGTATGCGTTAGATCATTTCCATCATCCTCTGGAATTTTAAACGGCTCATTCTTAATACTTTCATATAAATTCTAGAAGAATAAAAAAAGAGGAAAAATACCTCATTAATAATGTCTAACAGAAAATGCATCCTACTACTTCTCAGACTATTTGTATAAAAAAACAAAGGAAATATTGTCCA
The DNA here is from genome assembly GCF_964211835.1 of Anser anser. Lineage (NCBI taxonomy): Eukaryota > Metazoa > Chordata > Aves > Anseriformes > Anatidae > Anser > Anser anser. The sequence continues at coordinate 7,792,410 of NC_139736.1, forward strand.
TAAAATTCTGGACCATCCCTTCTCAATCGTTGTTTACTACTTTGAGTAAGTCTGTTTTTAAATTACATCATCTATAAACAAGCGTCTCTTTCTCTCTACAGATTTTACAAGTACATCCCAACAAAGACATTTTTCTTTCAGAATTCAGTATCTCAAAGGTTTCAGCTTCTCAAACAGTTCTCATTTAGTACAAGTGTGGGCCAAATGAATCTGGATTTTCAGAAAATACTTTAAACCATCACACTGTCTTAGAGAAATAAGTATGTCTACTGGTATCCCAGGGGACAGGACGAAGCTTCACAAGATACATGGAAATATATCGAGGGAATGTTTTTAAACTAATGGGGAATGGTTTTAAACTAAAAGAGGGGAGATTTAGATTAGATGTTAGGAGGAAATTCTTCCCTCAGAGGGTGGTGAGACACTGGCACAGGCTGCCCAGAGAAGCTGTGCATGCCCCATCCCTGGAGGTGTTCACGGCAAGGTTGGATGAGGCCCTGGGCATTCTTTTCTACTGGGAGGTGTCCCTGCCCATGGCAGGGGGGTTAGAACTGCATGGTCTTTAAGATCCCTTCCAACCCCAACCATTCTATGATTCTATGAAGGAAAAGAAAAGCAATAACAAAACAATGATTTTTTATTATTTATTCTATTTTCTCTGACTTATCCAGAAACAGTATTTTTTCATAAGAAGCCAATTCCACAAGAATTTTACCATAAGCAAACTGCTGAGAGTAACACAGAGTATTTCCTCTGGAATCTCCCCTCCTCAACATAAGACTGAGGACAGAGACAACTAGCCAAAGAGGCCATGAACATCAGAGAATGCTTCTTTCAGCTTCTCAAATAGTTATGCATGCTAGGAAGTGTTCTTACTTCCTTTGACAAATCAGTCTGAGAACTGTTGCATGTGCTTTCAAGTTTCCTATTAAAAAACACAAAGCAACCTCTTTTTTTCCCCCCAATTTAACTTACCCGTAGCAATTCTTCTGGAAGGTCTCCACCTTCATTAATTCCACGATTCATAGAAATAAACCTCTCTACTGTTGGTTTATCTCTTACGTTGTGGTTGTGCAGACTGGTATTTAACATAATGATCGCAAATGATAGCACATAGCATGTATCTGAAATGAGATTTGAAAAATGATTTATATTTCTTTGTATACTTTCTATGTCTACAGAAACCCATAAAGCGAATATGTAGCTCATCCTGACTGATGAAGAAACTGCCAGTCATAAAATACTATGCACTATACACAAAAAAGTCTCAATTTTTTTTTATGAACTGTTGAGTAAGCCTAAGAGAAAAAAAAGTAACAACTCAAATTAAAAGCCAGTATAATAAACACAACAGAAGTAGAGAATATGAAAAAATTTTAAACTCTCTGAAATCATTGCTATCACCCTAAATTAACGTTTCACTTGAAAGTCTGAAGTGTTGGGCAAAATTTAAGAGAACTGTCATTTCTGTTTTCTGCACAGAGATTTGCCATTGATCATGTAATAGACTTGGTAGATCCAATAACAGACTTGATCCATCAGACTTTGACTCAAACTACCTCCAAAACTTTATCACAATCACCCAGATAAAGAACAGTCTCTTCAAAATCATACTTGAACTGCATTTAAAAAGGCTGAAAATAACATTTGACTCAATTTCTTGGCATAGATGAAGGGGTTAATAGCACTGGACAATACCAAAGGATAACAAGAGATCTTATCATGCCTCTTGATATGGTTATGACTGTGGTAAATTCTCCCAGAATTCAAGTACAAAACCCCGTGTGAGAAAAAGCAGGATGGAAATCCTTCCAAACATCTTTCCATTTAGGAAATCAATGGAAATCATTGTTTGCATCTTCAGCATTTTGTTTTCAACAAGGATTTCCCTCTGTAGCTGTTGCTGACCTGCTTTATGTTAACCTTTTCCTCGTCTCTTTCTTCCTCAAATTAACTGAGCAGCAGCAAGCTATGTGCGCATATAACAATGCTAGAACGCTAGGGCATTCTGTGCAGTATCGCAGAGCTTTTTTAGCGTTTTATGGCCCAAATAACGCTAGAGCAAGCGATTCAATGCAAAGCTGAGGTGCATTTCTAACTGAGATAAGTCATCAATGAGCAGACTACTAAAGAGAAAAGATACAGTCCTCATAAGGAAAAAATTGATGACTTTCTTGGTTAATATACTACAGCCACATATTAGGTAGACTTGATAAAGAGAAATTCTGGTGTGAAGCCCTTATACTTGACAGATGAGATTACCCAACCTGTAGGTCTCACCTGGCTGAGCCCCTTAGTCTATGTAATCTTACGTATCTTCGAACAATCATTTTTCCTGCAGGTTGCTCTGCCAATTATATGCATGTCTGCTTTAAGGGTTTCCTGTCTACTGTTTGGTTGGTTTTTCTGTCTTTCCAACTTTGTCCACCATCAGTCACTTACTACTTCTGGTTTGCTTTTCCTTTTATGTTTCTTGAGGAACAGGTAATGCATTATTATTCTGAAAAAACATCAAAGCATCAAGATCTTCTTGGGTCATCACTGAAACTGCTGCTTACAAAAAATGGCAGTTTTACCAGGATATACTGAGATATCTAATACTAGAGCATAAAACACACTTCAGAAATGTCACCAGAGATTTTTGTCTTGGAATTTGAGAACTAAGATTCCAATTAGCTTATATATTAAAGGTAAAGTTTTATAAATGGAAATGCATTCTGACCATCGGCTTGCACCTCCTAGACATAAAATATAGGATTAGACAGTGGCATTTTCTCAGTTCTCATAAATGTATTAGTTCATATACTTTTTTATCCTGAACTTCTAAATTGGCCATTGTTTCCTTGCACCAGATACAGAACACATATCATGCAAAAAAAAGATACATAATTAACTAACCTGTAGACTGAAAAACTCCTGGGTTACAAAGACAATAGCGTGAAGCAAAAGCTTCCATCATACGATCAATTTTTTGAGCCTCTCCTGGGAGTCTGAAGCTCCACAGAAACTGCCTATAGAAAAGAAGAATAGTTGTTAGACTCATTCCAGTCATTATATATTAAGAATCTATTACAAATAATCAGAAACAAAAGTCAGCAATGTCTATATAAAATGTCCTAGAAATAGGTTCTCAATCTCTCAACACACAAGTCAGGAGCTATTATAAAGCAACATGCACAGATGGCTAGCCCAGTAATGCAGCCAGCAACACTGCATGCTATCAGGCAAGGTAACATGGCAGTTCATATTCTGAGACTCTTTATTTTCCAGACTAGTAAACAATTTTCTGTATGCATCCCATTTTGCCATGAGAATACTACGGGGAAACAAAACAGTTCAATCCTCCCTTAGGTTTCCTGGATACTAAAAGCAATAAACACTCAACTAGACTTTTCTTTCAACATAAAAAGACATAGTAAATAAAATATTTCCAGAAGGAGAGAGAAGCAAAGAACACAACACTCAATATCTTTGCCTGAATTCCTCAAACATTAAAAAATAAGAACAACAAGAAAAACCCCAGTGCTTTGAGAGAGATGCTGCCTGTTAAGTGTGAGTTCACCTTACAAGAATCAGACCCAGATCTTATAAAGAAAGTCTTGCGGTGTCATCTCAGTAATTTTGTAATGTATGTGGGAGATCTGTTCTCCTGTTTAGCTGCATGAACTGAAATAGAGTTTTTAGTTTCGTAACTTACTGTTTCTACATATAGGTACACTGGAATGCATACAGGACAGAAATCTTTACAAATTCACTTTTGGCACACTGTGGAACTAAAACGCTCCAATGAATTGAATCACTTCTTTTTTCTTTCTTAGCAAAAGAATTCTCTAAAGTAAAACAGGACCTAAACCAGCAAATTTACATGCTCTGCCATGCAAAACAAGTTCTCTATATTCCCTGTACACTGGGGGCCAATATAATAATCATTTACTTCCATCCTTGTAAGTTTTCATTTCAGGACATGATACCAAATTGTCACAGACCATCTTTAGCTTGTTCAGTTCTACATACTGTCTTTTACTCACCTCGTACAAGGTTCCAACCCAGCTCACGAATTTTGTAAGCTACCAAAATACAAACATTTAATAGTAGCAGCTGCTAAGGAAGAATAAAGTCAAGCCTAACATTAAGTTGGGTAAAAGAGATAGGAATATGAAGCCTCCCAGACAAGCTTCAGCAGCCAGAGCCTTAGCTCAAGCCTCAGGCAGCTCAGGTTATCATCACCACATCACTCAACCATAGCAAAGCTGTTCTGACACCACATCACAAGGCACTGCACCAGAGACAAAGATCACATGAACAATTCAATTTATCTGGTGTCAGGAGGGAGTCACTTGTGGCAATGAAACTGGCAGAACTGTCTAGATCAACTTTATTTGCTGGATTAACTGTGGATTTCCACCAAGACAAGAGCAGCCTTCACATGGTCACTGTACACTGCCATCCCAAAGAAATCAAGTCAAGTGTTAACTTAGCAAGGGCAAAAAGTATATTAAGATTTTACACTTTTGTTTTCACATGACAGTTGGAAAACTGTGAAGTAGGAGGAAACTACTTGTTCCAAAGTTTGCCTTTTTGCAATTGTAATTATGGCCAGCAGGACTCCCCCGCCCACCCAAAGAACAAGTTAAAGTGGAAGAAAAGGAGGAAAAAAGAAGGCAGTAAAGAAAATTTGTTTGTTTGTTTTAGGTTAAAAACAAACAAAACCCTATCTCTGTGCTAAGATATAAAATGGGTCTTCAAATGTCCACATTTGGCAGGCACACCGAAGAGCCATGGCTACAGTTCAGTTGTTTGTATTTGTCTGAAATAATTAAAGTTTTCACCTTCAAAGGCAACAAACACGCAAACAATTGGAAGTGCTAAAACAGAGCTGCCTCTGCTAACTTGTGGAATATATAACCCTGCTGAGCTTTAGATCAGCTTTCTGACGAGTAAATCAACACAGTGACTCATACAAACGTGCAATTTGATAAAGGAAGCTCAGGGAGAAAAACAGAAAGAATTTACTCACCTTAAGGCTTGTACAAGATTGAGATCAGCGAACTCATGGAGTTCAACAAAAGCCTGAAGAACTTTAATATTAAATTCATCTCTATGAAAGACAAAAATGGAAACAGACATTTACAATTCTGAACTTCAAAGCCTTCTTAGTTATCTTTATTTTTCTCCCTGAGAATAAGCAAAGAAATAGATGATCATACTGATCAAATCAAACCACCAGAAATTGTTTACATATTTAGTTGAGTATTTTAATTGCTAGTGTTTTGCCCATTTTTGCAAGCATTAGTAATCTAAATTAGCAATAGCCAGTATACTTGAATGGATTTTAGTACTGCTTTTTTAAACGACCTGAAAAATGGCCTGGCTTCCTTTGCTTCATTATTTATTATTACTGCACCTACCTTGACATGGGAAGATATTTGATAAAACTGTTCAGTACAAAAAGTATTTTGCAGTAATTGTGTCAGGAACACTTAAAGCAACAGCTAATGTACGTTTAATTTCTAATACAACACAGGAAAAATAAGTTATCCTCTTTTTCCCCCCTTCTAAGAATGAAAAATATTAAATCAGTATATTAATTCTGATACAGAAACAACAGAAATACTTCAACCCATTATGACTAAGAAAAGAACAGTTTTTTGAAGTATCACATTCTTATTCCATTCCCAAAAACTGTTACAAAAGAAGTATACTAAAATCAGAATAGCTTTTTATTTGGTTTGCACTTAACTATCTTTTACATTGTTATTATTTCGCATTGTGAGCCAAAACATGCTTTGTTTGATACAAGGGTATTTGAATGCAAAAGTAATATTTAAATGTTGATGAACACAAAATGATTTGGATACAGATAGAGTTTAGTCTACACCATCACTAAGTTCATATGCCAGAAGTATAAAGGTTTGTAATCCTTAGGGTGTGCTTTAAATACATCACCAAGGCAGAATGCTGCATATCAGCCTCCACCCAAAAATAGAAAGGTGTGCATCCACCAAGAATTATCTGTTGCATTACTGACTAAATGCGTGTAGCCACCCTGGAATACTCACAAGCAAATACTTTAAACCAAGCCATTTATTAAGATGCTTCCATGTTCTTTAAAGAAACACACATCAGCTCCATCAAGCAAAAAGAAGCAGCTCTCATCAAGTTCAGTAATATACAATTTAGCTTCAAGACTATTTTGCAGGGCAGTACACTGGCACAAGTGTGCAATTAAACTGAGCACTCAAGAGGGTTATTTTGTTTTAAGGCAAAGATCTATCTTGCCTACACATACATAAAGCTGCAGTAATTCAGAACAAATATTAGCCTTATATTCTAATTTTTGCTCTTTTAGGTTTCAGTGTAGACTGGATTAATAGTCATACTTGTGCTGGGTACAGCTCCAACGACACAAGCCAATATCACAAAAGGTCTAGAAAGCCACTTAACAACAAACGAGGACTTGTCCACATATAAAGAAATCTTAAATCTTTCATAGCATGCAATTCATCTCTTATTTATTGTACATTTTTTGGTATTATTTTGTTCCATTTTGCCATTCATTTTTTCCAGTTTGCAGAGCCTGTAATACTCCATAAGTCAGTAACTTAAAACCTCTCTCTTTATGCCATGATATTCTACAAATTACACAAATTTTTCATCCTGGTGACTGTCCCAGTCTCATCCTCAGCTATATTTAGCTAGAGTGCAGAAGCAATTTCATGATGAGCCCCAGGGAGGGAGTGGCTAAGTAAAAGGGAACATCCTCAGACTCCAGGTGCCTTAATAGAAGGTAGGAAGTACATATCTGAACAAAAACTCTTCTGTAATATGTGCTTCCATTTGCATAGCATAAGTCACCGCTTATAAGGCAGTCACAAAAGCAGAACTAGCAGCTTAAGACCACCTCAGTTGTCATATTCTGTTTTATCCCAGGGCAGTTATTTCAACCCAGGACTTAAAGGCCTAATATATTGTTTTCAGGGGAAAATGAATACATATTATTAGGCTTCTAGGAAATTGATTTTGCATGTAAAGAAGTACTATGAACCAATTCCCATTCCAGACTTGACTACCTTGAAATTTTCATACACATTCCTGAAAATCAAATTGTCATCTCTTCACCTTCCTAATTGCTACTAGTGGGAAAAAAAAAAAAAAAAAGACAATGTAGACAAATATCATTTCCTTTCCCACTACTACGCTAGTATCATATCCTTCACTGAAATGAAGAAACAAGCAAAACCCAATTAGAGTAGAATGACTGAATACATTGAATAAAATCTTCTTTTAAAACAAAACATAATTTTATGTATATATATATTTTTAATTCAATTGCTCCTTAAAATGGGTATACTCCTGCTTTGTGGCAAAATAGAAATGGCATTTTTTTTTTTTTCAATTCTCCTCAGATTTTATCACCTATTTAACAGATTTATTTAAAAAAAATCCTGATTTAATTTGCTATTCAGGACTGATCGCTAAAATTTCTCTTGTTTAAATAATGAGAAATCAAGAAGATGCAACTGAATCGCATATTTGTCAGTATACATACTCAATGTTAATAAACGTTGCCCAGTATTTTCAGATCAGATGACAGTGCTGCCCAGCTTGGAATGAAAAAGGATGAGCAATACATTTTTGAATTTTAAATGTGAACCTATAAATAGTCACATGACTGTTCTAGACTACACCTGTGGGACTGAACATATTGGAAAGACCTTTCTGCATGAGTATGCAGGTTCCAGGATTAGGGCTTGAAAAACTGGAAGTATTTCAGAAGGTAGAAAGCAACTGTCAAAAATGAATACAGACTGCTTTGTACAAGCTTTGTTACTATTCTGTAATTATGTATGTTAACATACGAGTAATTGTATAACACTGCCCAAATATTCAAGATGAACATCCTAATGCTTTCATATAAAACTTGTTGAAATGTCTACATATACGGTACAGCAGCTCCATGGCAAACATTTTCAAAATGTATATATCACAGTGAAAACTTTCATTAAACCTGTTAATGTCAGGAGGAAACTGCTGAGCACAAACTAAGCTGCTGATGCTGTAAACAGATTACGGATGTCTCAAAAGGGATCTGCCAGAACATATCACTGCAGGAGTAGATCCTAAATGAGTCAGCTTTCAAACCTCCATAACTGGCATCTGAAGCAGAACATGTGCAAGCACGCAGATAGATGTACTTCAACCCACTCTCCACTTCTGTCTCTTGCTCTTGCCTTTTCCAAAATCAATTCCTAGTTTGCAAACCAATGGAGGTAATTTACATTTTTATTATGTTATGTAACCATATGCAAAAATATGCACATTGCATGTTTATTGCACTAGAATTGATAAAGCTGTGGTGCTCTTTGAGATACCTATTTACTAACGGGAAGTCTGTGTGCAGAGAAGATGACAACACTAAAACCTTCTTAGAACTACTGTCCCAGGAACTACCAACTTTAATAAGTTATTTCTTTACCATCCAGATATAAGCAATTGTGAGGCACTCCTTGTCTGGGCACGGTATCAAGAATTACCGGAACTGTTGCAACACAACTCTGTCATTCCAGAAGCTTATGGCATTAAATTATGTGTTATAGCCAAATTTAAGGATATTTTCTCAAAATGGTAAGTTACAATGAATTAAATATTTTTTTCCACAATGCATCCAATTAAGAAGAACAACAAGAAATCAGAAAAAAACCAACATTATAATAGGTTAGTTTTACTTCCCACTGTAGCTGTTATAGATTTCAGAATAGCAGCTATTATGTGCAGCCTGTGAAGGGGGAAGGTAACTACCAAACCAGTAAGAATGCTTTGTAAACAAGAACAAAGTTCCAATATTTTTATTTTACCTTTCACCGAGGTAATCGCCAATTACGGTTTTATTTAATCCTTCTCCTTTGTAAAGGAACTGTGCAATGTCTTCTGCAGTGTTCTGCAGGAGGTCATTTTCTATCAGAAACTGTATTCCCTAGGAAAAGCAATTCCAGAGGAAAAGGAATGTTATGTTTTCTTCCACAAACATTTATGTAAATACTGCTCGTAACAGTTGGCATTAATACAGTGACACAGACATACACATAGCATATAAGAATTAAATTAGCCTATAGAATTTTTTTTTTTAGATGAAACGGTAAACAAATGAAAGTTTTGCAGTCAGATAAGCAGTATTTAGTACTGGTTTACACATAACTATGGGAACACATTTTAAGGCTAGAAGTACTAGGTGGCTGTTAGAATTCCTCAACTGCAAATATCAAATACTGTTTTAATTGAATAAATTGAATTCCACACTGCTCTGTGGAGTCGATGCGCAAGTTGGCCTGTTCACTATATTGCATAAATGTCTGCAGAGCCATAATCTGTAAAATCATATAACGAAGTATGCAGGAATAACTTAATTACCACCATGACACAAAATAAAGCATCTGCAAACTGCAACCCAATACATCAAGCCACTACTTGCAGTAGAGGTCATGGCTGAAGATACTGAAACCAGTTTATAGAATTTATGCTGACGCTGGGATTATTGCTGACTGCTGGTTGCGCTTGAATTAAACTATTCACAAAGAACTATCCAGAAAAATCAGTCAAGCGTCTACCACAGAGCTTCTACCAAAGCCAGGAGGAGTCTTACCCTGTCCCCCAGTGGGCGCTCAGTCAAGCCCCTGGACCCCTACGCTTCCATAAATTACTGGCCCTACAACTTGCCTGCTCTGGGGGTGCCCAGAGAGCTTTCTGCAAAGCGGTAAAGAAAGGAGACAGAGTTAGATAAAGATTACATGAAGGCTGCAAAGGATGTCATCCCACAACCTAACAGGTCATGAAGAGACATCTCTTCCCCCTCTCCACCACACCCCCAAAGCTGTTAATATTCCTGCTGATTTCACAAAACTGCGAGCAGCACGCTGCTAAAAAGGAGAAATGGCAGATGCAAGGATCCTTAATGCCTTGGATTCCAAGTATGCACAGGAGAGCTCAATAAATTATTCCAAATCTTTCCTACTAGGATATTGGATAATTTCAGAAATTTTCCAATTGCTAGAAGTTTTCAAATTTCTGCAAATGGGATATATTTAGTTTTTGTTTCATTACATCTAGGAAAATTTCCATTACTTTTTGACATAGCACAGCAGGCCCTGCAGTAATATTCAAAAAAGTAATTATCTTCCTGTTTGGTTGTTTTTTATTTTTGTTGTTGTTGTTTTTGTATGGTTGGTTGATTGGTTTTTAGCTTCAAGACTGCATCTTCTTTGTTAAATTAGGTCAGAAAATTGACTTCTTGTCAGGCGCATGATCATTTAATTATAAAAAAAAGTCCGGAATACAATTCTCTCATAACAGTTTAATCATCTGAAACTTAGTCCAGTGACATGCTGCTAGTCTGACTGACAACTCAATATTTTTAACTCATTTCAGAACAGAGATGACTTTGTTGCAACGAAAATACCAGTTTTATCTTGAAGTAAAAATAGCTGAGCTTTCCTCAAAACTGATCACTTCAAAGCTTACTTGATAACTTATTATTTGTACCAAAAATTAGAGTATGAAACATAATGCTTTTTTTTCCATAGCAAGTTATTCAAAAAGCTTTCTCAGATCTGTCAACCACCAGAGAACCTTCCTTCTAACAAACATTAGAAACAGCAGTTGCAGATTCCCTTGTTCAACAGCCAGACCGTATTATTCATGTTTAATGTAGACAGACTGTCCAGAATATTTTTTTTAAAGTCATACAGGTTACTGAAAAAATGGAAATTACTAGAATCATGTAAAATAAATTTCTATGCACAGAAGCAGGTATCTTAGCATGCTACAAAAATTATTCTAATTTTTTTATTTTTCCTTCAGATCTTTAAGAACCAGAAGTCAGATAGACAGGAAAGGAATGTCTGGGACAACTCCAACGTCTGGAAAAAATTGTAAAATAGGCCAGCCAAACACCCATCAACTCCTACACTATCTTTTGTCCTGATGTAAATTTTCTTTCTCTAGACTGATACAAGATGGGAGGCAGCTGTACTTGTTTGACCTCCCCATACAAAAAGCACTGTTACAGAAATATCCGATATTCACTACAAATATTGCATAGATTTATTTATTTATTTAGGTCTGTGCAATGCAATCTTCCTTGAGTTTCAGTTTTTACAGCAACTTAATTAGAGAATTTGCAGTTATTTAAATCCTGTCTTTGTTATAAAGAATTCATTTTCTGGGCCCATCGCAGACAGTACTAACATCCAATGCAGGGATCTTCAGGCACAGCTTTACATCCCCTGCACTGGGATTCCTAAAGTGTTTGACAAACTTGACCGTCACAGTCCTTTCCACAGTATCTAACCAAATCTGAACAGCAAATTTTGTGATGTTACACGATTTAACTGCATTAAACACAGATATTCTGATGATGCTTTGCTGGTAAGGGGTCAGGGACAATTATTCAACATACTAGTTACCACATTAGAAAATTTAAATCTTTAAATAAAAATGGTTAAGAAAGCTCAAAATGTTCCTGCTACTATGAAAACATTGTATCTCCATTATTTGATTAAAAAAGAACCAACACCACCACTTTGGGGATTCAGTGCGTGTATTATTAATTTACTTTTTCACATTCCTAAATATGGAGACCATCTTCCCTCCCACTACGGAAGAAAAGCATTGTTTTCACAATGACCCCAAGTTCATTCTCTCATACAACATGAGAATGACACAGATTTCAGCTGCCTGTAATTTCAAGTAGCAGCTCCTAACAGAGAGGCAATACAGCTTTAGAGCAGCCAGCTACTGCAGGCCGCCACTGATTCATAAACGTTATTAAAGAATTACTACTGTAAGTCTGTTTACCACATTTATATTATGTTACAGTAGTAATGTGGCCACAGCATCTATTTATAGAAATAATTTCATCCAACAAGAACAATAACAAAAAATAGTTAACACTGGAACAAAAGCATCTGACATCATCCTGTGATTTTGCCACAAGCTTCTGGAGGCAAAAGAGCTGGAGGAAAAGAGCAAACTACCAGGATATTGGGGATATTCTGCCCTCAACAGAAATGAAGTTACACAGCTACCAAAATGGAAAAGAGAAATAAAACACATGGTCACTAGCTTCAAAAGGGTTCTACATCACAAAACACTTGAGTGCTTCTGGTAAATTGAAAATAGCCAGAAGAACGGTAACTATTACTGTACTTGAACATTAAGGAAAAGTCATCGGAATATAACTGACTTCAATCAGAAAGAAAAACTATGTTAAGGCAATTTCAATAAAGATGTTAAAGAAAAAAAATCAAAATGGAATCCCAATGAACACTGTAGAAGGCAGAAAAGCAAAGCCAGAAAGACGCAAAATTTAACATAAACGGTAATGGGAAAAAACATAAGAAACCAAAATCATGTATGTTGAAACAGTTCTCTTAAATATATTGGGGAGTCTGTAAAAGAATGTTCAGGTCACTCAGTTTTCAAGACAATTAACAACGCCTGAAGAAAAGTAGAGGTACTGCAGAAAAATGAACTACTTTACTTTTCAGCTAAATGAAACTGATAACAAAAGTCTCTACCTGCAGGTGTTTGTACGAACTGTATAGATACATATGTGTACGTATGTACACAAATATACAAATGTTCAAATATGGCTTTTTCACAAACAGAATTTAGATATGCAAATGTAAGAGCCTGTATGAGAAATAATTATCAACCACGTTAAAAGCATTTTGGAAGAACCAGAGGGAATTAAAAAAGTAAAATCTACTTCCTCACTATTAACCAAATATCAACGTATTTTTATAATTGTTTGACAAGTCAACATTGAACTCCCTCTATCAGGTACAAATAATCTGTCTGCAAGCCTGCTCAATCAATACCTGGCATATTTGATTGTTGATAAAAACCTTTTCTGATCAAAAAAAGTTTGCTTAAGTGAAAAAAGCACACATGACTGGCAAATGACTAAAATGACTGCTTCTACATTAACCCTCTGCTCAGTGTACTAAAGGATATACAAATAAGGCCTAACAATTTATATTATCAGAAACGTTTTCTTAAGAAAACAGACTGTATTTGCCATAGATCATATTACAAGCAGGAACTCGATTCCCAACAAGCAATAATAATAATTCTCTACCTTCTTAGGGTCCATGTTGAATTTCTTCCTTCCCATAGCTATCTGCTTATTTCTTTGTGTAGTTTTGCTACACATGGAGAAAAGGAAAAAAAAAAAAAAAGCAGTTATCAGTTATTCTTATAAAACAGAACAACTTCTGGATGACTTTCTTTTAATTTGTATTTTGACTACTTTGTATTTTTCTTTTACAAGAAAAAAGAGACATTCACTTTTTATACGGGGGAAAATTATGTTACCATTTACGGTTATTTCAAGTAATTGCAGCTTCAGTTAACTATACCATTATTACCTGGACCATCTAAAATACTACATCCTGTCGAACGTATTCTCAATCCAAACAAATTACACACCTGAATGGGATAGCGTCAAACTCCAGAGACTTTATAACAGACTAAATAAAGGTGATCAAATGTTTGTTTAGCATAATAAAGCCATTTTTATTTTCTGTTCCTAGAAGAGCTTATTCCAAGGTCTTACTGAATCATGGCTGTACGTTGGCACTACTTACCTTTCTTCCACACTGGTCAGGTTATCAATTTCTGTCATAACCTCAGCTATTTCAAATTTTAATCTCTGTCAAAAGAAGGAAGTAAATTAAATTAACCCACATTAATACTCATTTTTAAATTATCATGTACTAGTAAGATGTTAGGTTTTATTTTTTTTAATTATTTGCTAGTAATCTGAAGACAAGTGATAAATCTCATGGTTCCCTCAGATATTTTGGTTAAAGATTTTACCACAACTGAATCACTGATCTGAAGTATAGCATCCAAGTATATGCTTGTCAGAATATCAAGACCAAACTGTCATTACCAGCCTCAATACAAGATTTATTTACCCAAACTTCTTTCTCACTCCTATGTTATATACAAATCTACCACTTCTCAAGTTCTTGATTACATAAATCAAATGTGTACATATACACATAATGCATTACATAAATACAGAAGTTAACGTTTTTAAAAGCACGTAAATGAATTGTAAATCCTATTGATAATTAGTAAGTTTTAGCTTAGGCCATTTACATGCTTTTAAAACCATTATGTACAGCGATTTATACGTACAGTGAAATGTTGCAGTCTGTTGTAAATTTCATCTACTGAAGTAGTCTCCTAAGGAATTTTACAGATAGATAAATTACCTCAATATCATCAATCAGTTCTTTTTTCCTGCGACGAATATTTAAAAGTTCTTCTCTTTCTTCTATGGAGAGGTCATCAGGCACTGAAATAGAGCAAAATGCAGCCTTTCAAGCATTTGCAAATGTAACTCAGCAGAAAACTGCATAAACTTGATTAAGAAAAACAAGTTTACATGGAAGTTTTTTTGGTTGGAATTATTTTCAGGAAAAATATTTTCAGGGGGAAAAAAATACTGAAATTCTATTTTGTAAAATCATAAATAATGTAATAGACTAGGGACTGAATCAGTCCTTCAAAAGAAATCTAGACAATTTAAGGGAACTTGTTATCATAAGACATGTGGTAAGATTTGGCTCTACAGTTTAATTGCCAAAGTCATTCCAGTTATTTTAGTAATGGACCAAAATTTTTCATGTAAGTAAATTATGGTTCAAAATACATTCATCTAACATTTCTCAGGTGGGGAAAGCCAAAGAAAAGCCAAGACTATACAAAACTCATTACCAAAATGTGTATCCTGATACTGATTTCACACATCGTAACTGCAAGAGTAACCTTCCACTTGGCGGCCTTTTACCCGTACGTATCAGACTCAGGTAAACAGAGTAATACAGACAGCCCTAACAGCAATTACTTTCCATCAGCTAGATAAACGCTTTCGTTTTTCACGAATAAATACGCAGTTACAACCAGTTGTTGAACACAGCCTATCACAAAGTTCTGCTTTTGTGTACCACCACTTAAGTGAGTCTGAAGCATTTAAGTCAACTTGAAGTATCTCCTTGGCCACGCTAAAACAAATATGTTATAAGAAGTACTTGTCTCTGAAGATGCAAGTTTTCCCGCGTGGTTGTCACTCTACCAACAGCCCCTTACCCTGCAGTCTCTAACAACTAACAAATAAAAAGTTACTTGCACAAAACCTCTGCTTTTCTCGAGCAATCAGATCTTCACCAGCAAGAAACTACTTTGGACATGAATTCAGCTCACTTATTTGTACAGCAGTAGCACATCAACCACAAATATTCACCTCCTTTGCAACGATCCTGTAATAACAGTTTTAACGCTACCCACTTTCTTGGAAATAGCTCCTTATTTATAGAACAGCTTTTCCTTCCAGCTCCAATGGAATAACAAGAATAATTAAGATGTTTACATGGTTCTGTACCAACAGTAACAACCAAAGTGCAGTCACTTCAGAAGGCCAAGGGTGTTTCTTTATGTCATATATACATTTAATGGACACAACAGGACCACAAGCAAAGACTCAGCTTGACAAGAGTTTTTTCACTTGGACACTCACACCATAGCCTCTGTTCAAATCTTAATAATGAAATATATTGATTATTTTTGACATCCAGTGGTTAAGCTCCTTTCCTTTTAGGATTCAAATCATAATATAAAATCCAAATGGCAACAGAGCTTGTTAGACATGAAGTAATTATGGCAAATGATCTCATTTAGCCATTCCAGATACAGACATGATTGAATTACTTCCAGTTTAGGAAATTACAGGCTTCTGTTGAAAGAATACTAGACTTCGATGTTTACCTGCTTTTTCCCCTCGTCAGATCAGAAACCCACCCATTTCTAAACACTCTTTTTATGCAAATACTGGTTGATTCTTTTCACATCAAACCTCAGAAACACATGTGATGCCTAGACAAGGAATCACACCTTTGTCTCACGTGTACTTGAAGATTTTAACCATCCAAACTCAAGAGATTCTGTGCCTGTGCGCACACTCTGTACCTACACATACCAGAGTTATTCCACTTTGTTAACTGAGGACTGAAAACAACAAAACTCAAGTCTGTTACCCAATGTTGATTGTCTGAAAGGCAAAACAGACATTATCACTCTCCTAGCTGGGAAGTACACTCAAGTATCATTAAAGCATTTTTGCAGTGTTAGATTAGTAGATGAAATTAGATTAGATTTTGCAGTATCAGTAAGTCCTTCACTTACACACTTCCTCCCATAGCAGAGACTTTGGCTGATCTCACCTTCACCGGTAACTAGCAATACTAAACAGAATGCAAATAGAAAATAATCTTAAAGCATTCAATATTTAGTATCCACAGATACTAAATATTACTGGTAGTATATCTGGTATCACCAGATACTGGTTTGCCTTCAAGACGAGTTATAAAATCGGTGTATTAGCTGCTATCACTAACTCCTCCTGAAGCCTAACGGCAGTGAGTGCTGCTGCAGTTCCTCTTCCTTTAAGTTACTACACAGTGAAAGCTTGTAGGTGTGGAATATCTGGGACGAGTGAAATTTCTATTTGAAATCAACATGACTTGTGACAGTTTTCCGTGCTCAGGCTACCCACTGAAGGAAAAGAAAACACCAAAGTCCTACAGCACTCAGAGACTGTCTTCTGGTTTTTTTCATTCCCTCTGATCACAGCAGCAGCAGCGAGACAGCCCTCACAACACAATTAATGATACTGTTAGACAAAAAGGAAATAAACTAAATGGAGTCAGACTGTCTTTTGCATTAGGAAATAACATCAAGTATCTATCTGCCAGATGAAAGACAAGAAAAATCTGCTAGAAAATAAGACTCTAAGTGCTCTTACAGAGCACTTAGAAGAGAGTACTTAGAGGGAACTCCACATTACTGCAACAACTTTAAGTAATGGCATTAGTATCAGAGCCAAAGGACTCCAATACCCTTTGATAAGGATAAAAAACCAGGCTAGAGCTGAGCAAGGGTCACAGTACTGCTCAGGCTCCAGCCACTACTGGTGCAGTCGGTATTTTATATCCACTCGCAACAGAGGAGGGATGCTTTAATTGTAGGAAGTGTACAGTCCTATCACCACCAGAAACTGGCAGATGGGGAAGATGATACTGAAAGCGTCTGCCTTATTCTCAGCCTTCTTTTGGTTGTGTATCATCACTACCGCCCTTCTCCAGCACTTCTGTTCATGCTGATGAGGAAGCATACCAATGGGCACACAAACTCACCAAAAACGTTTTGGAACTGCCCGCGGGGTGTTAGAGCCTGCAATTTCAGAGGCTACAGGTGTCTGCTCCAGGAGGGTGTGTGACCTCAGCCATGGTTGGTGTCCCTGGTGTTTCAATTCCCCTTCTTAAAACAAAATTTTACAACAGTGTTTCCGTATTTCAATGAAGGTTTTTGATACACTAACTCTGCAGGACGTTCCTACCTGATCTGAAAGGAAAAAAAACAGTAGAAAATATTCAACTGCTGCTAAAAAAAATAAAAAGAAAAATCACTAATGCAAAAGGACACACACCATTACTTAAACCTTCTCCTTACAAGTAAGGATCTATTCTGTTTTTCACTTCAAATATTCTTTCCCTTTCATTGATCTCCAGTGATTCAAAAACACCTAGAAAATACAAGAAAAACTCAGCATTCTACTTCTAAATGGATAAAACGCTTCCCCAGCAGTAGAGCTGAATGGCAATCAGTCTGTCTCACTGTGTGTGAGGTGCCTTCCACAACCTGCAGAGCAGACACCACAGCGACAGCCTGAAAAGAATTTTCTTTGGAAAAGAAACCTGCGGAGCTGTGGTGCCCAGGTATTCTTAGACAGAGCTAGCGCTTGCCATGCTTCCAACCTGAAAAGAAAAATATTCATTTATTCAAAAAATTCAAAAACCACAGCTGAAAAGTGTGACATCAAGGCTCACGGCAAGCAAACCTGAGACCAAAGATGCCTGAAGAGTAACCACAGTGCCTTGAAGCACCTCCACAGACCTCAGCAGGTACTCCAGGTCCACGCCAGAAGGGATGTGCGCTCTGACCACACCGCTTCCATTCAGTTGTGCTGAATGTGCAGGCAAGTGCTCTGTAGCTAGAACACTTGAGATTATTTTTTTTTAAAGCTTGTGCCCATATAACCCTCCATACACAAGTGCTCCTTGAGTGCATATTACCTATTTGTTCTCTAAGACAAATTTCCTAGCTCTCTTCTCTGAGTCATTTCCAAGCCTCTTTTTTTCTTTTTTTTGGCTTTCACCAATTCTAAACACAAAGTAGACAGGATGGGAGGAGTTAGCATGAACATTTAAATACTGAAAAAGAACAAAGAGCTGGATGGAAAAGCACTTCGGTATAGTGAACAAACTGGAGTTGCATCATGCTTTTATGCTATCTTCTAATCTTTAAATAAAGACAATGTTCTATTTCTAACGTGAGTCATTCATGAGAAAACCCTTCAGCTCGCAGGGAGAGCCCTTCCTTTTTCTAAAACTTCAGAGTTTCAGCTATTACTAAACAGAAAGACAATTTGCCTAGTGATGATTTTACTAGATAGGCACAGCATTGTTGTAAGTCCAAATTATATTCCTGGCCAAGTAGCAAAACAGAAGGAAAGACAACAGTATAAATCTTGCTAGTACTAAAAATATTTAAAAATCATTAAAAAAAGACTAAATAGATATTCCAACTTAGTCCATTTCTGTTCAATTACTGTGACTGAACTAAATACATTTAGATGAATTTCCTGTAAACAAATACTTATCAGAATATGCACTTTTAATGCAGGTTTGTTTACACTAAAGGTGTTACCCAAAAAAACACATCCCAAAACCAAAAAACAAACTGTAGCTTGCCATAGTAATCAGTATTTTGTCCTGCATCTGTGATGATGCCACTTCAATCATTTTCCACTATCAGCAATACAAGCACAGCATCCAAACACGGGCATTAACCCAGAACTCTGCAGCTTACAAAGGCACCTTCAGTATTCATTTCTCTCGACAAGTTCTACGAAAAAGCATGGGAATCAATTCACTTCTCAGATGCTGACACTGAAGGTACAGCATCATTAAAAAAAAAAATCCAACTGTCAAATGCAATTCTTTACATTCCTGTTTCCCAATAATTTCTTTACATCACCAATTGTTTTACCTTTGTTTTACACTTTTGTCCTTCATTTGTTAAGCATGAAGCAAACTTAATAGCATGACTAAAATGCCATCAATCTAAATGCTGCATTTTTGAGCAAGCAGGCACCAAAAATTAAGAATGAGCAAGTTTTTTGCACACTGAGAAAGAACTGCAACAGATCAACACGCAAAGAGCATCCCACAGGTCAGTGCAAATTAGGAGTGAATCCCAAAATAAGGAGAAAAATCCAGTACTTCCCAAATCCACATCCCTCATCTTTTCCAGTAGCAAAAATTAAATCCTCTCCAGTGGTGTTATATGAACCAACAGAATTCCTGCATTTCACTTACTAGCCTTTCCCCTGGCATTCACTGGCCAAGATGTAACGCAATCTTGCTCCACCACTTCACCTGATTTCAGAGTTCAGATTCTCAAGAGAACACCAAAATAATCCCTAGCCAGTAAACAAAAAAGCTCCTACAACATCTATCAATAGATAAAACACTGATTCTCTAGCTCACTTATGAAGAAACCTGACTACTTGATGCAACGAAATTTTGGTTTCGTAAATACTCTCCTCCTCCCATGTCAGCCCCAAATGGGTGATATTAAGCACTCCCATTCCAAGCAAATAACTTCATTTAGATAGATAGAACAGATAGATTTCATTTTGCTGCTACTGAAGTATCTCACGAGTGCAAAGATGGTTACACAACACGAGGCTTAAAACTAAACAAACCTATCCTTGCCCATCCACAGAATCTGCACAACTGTTTCTTCTGGCCTTTAAAAATAATACACATCCATCCTGAGAACAAATCTGATCGTCTCAGGACATTTGTCTCAACGGATATTCTCAGGCTACCCTCTTCCTTTCCCCCTACACGCTCCCTTTTTTAAGCTTAATTATAGGAACATTTTCCAGCTTTCAGACAAGACGTATAAACAAAGCTGTGACCACTTGTGGCTATTAAAAATTCCATGGACGGTTTTGTAGGAGGACATCCTCCTGCACGGATTTATTTCAGTGTGAAAACAAAATATATCTGCATTAAATTCAATCAGTAAAACTAGTTGGATTTGGTTGCCTTTAAAAAATAAATAAATAAAATAAAACTATCCTAATGCATGAATCTTTGCTATTTAGTCACTGCTGACCATGTTCTAGCACAGTAGTGCTCACACATCCATTAACAGGGAAAATAAACCTTTACACAATATCCTTTCGCACACAAAATTACCAGTTAGCGGTATGAGGAATTTAGGACCGAGTCCATGGCTTGCAGAGTTATTTTGAGAGTTCTCAGTCACGAGGGATGCTGTGACCAGAAAGCACATTAGCAGCAAAACCCAGAAGAGAGCCTCAAACACGCATCCATCATTGTAATTGTTTAACTACCGGAAAGCACACCATTACAAGATGTTGCTGAAAACATCTTTCCCTCTAGGACAAGGAGATACTTTACAAGCAAGTCATAGCTAAGATACCTGTCCTTTGAGGCTTCTAATAATATATGAAAAAGCCCAACTTAATATTAAACCTATTATCACATGAAAACATATTTTCAGGCATTTAGAGGAAACAGTTTCCCTCTGACATGACCCACTAGACCTCTTACATTTAGGAATTGGTTTATTTCCTCTGCAGGGTAAGTTTAGTTACACCAGTGATTGATGTTCAACATGTTTTTACTGAAAGAACAAACAAAAGCATACAAAACTGTAAATACAAAATACATTTTTATTCTACACAGAATAGAGACAGCAGGCTAACTGCTGCCAGCTATATAATCACTTCTTGGAAAAAATCACACATTATTTGTTATAATGTGTAAGAATGACTTCAAATAACACAAAAATATGTTTTTGTCCTGGTCAGAAATACCCACATATAATTTAGTTGGTGTTAACATGCCTAGTCAAGCAGAAAGTAGGCAATTCTGAAGTTGTGCAAAAGCAGGGTCTAAAAAACACCAATCTGGGAAAGAAAAAAAATATATATATAGAATATATATATAAAAATCCAGTCCGTGCCATTTACCTGCCTTCCCAAAGCCAGCATTAGGATTTCACCTATCACACACAGGAGACAGATGCACATATGCTTATGTCTATAAAGGTACAAACCACAGTAAATGTGTTTCTTGAACTCGACGGAGCAGGAGTTTGCAGCAACCGACTGCAGCATATGTATCTTTACAATCTGCCCATGCTGATAACAAGAGCAACAACAGCTGTAAAGAAACAGACGAGTGTACAAAGGCTTTTTACAGCTCGCATGAGCAGCTAACCCTCTCTGCTCCTACTTGCCTTTCCCAACAGCACTGAAGCACAAATAGGTACAGCTTTACAACAGCCTTCAAATCTTCACCCTGCTAGATAGATACGCCGATAGAAACAACCGAAGAGCCAACCGCCTTGCTTTTTATTTCCTAATTATGGCACTGACACACATATCTGCCATCTGAAAGCAGTGTTTGTTTAAGTTAATGAACACTTCTCTTTTACCATCCCTGTTATTTTTATGAACAGGCAGTACTGAAGACCATGATTACACTACACTTACCTCCTCTACATCTTATATTCACTAATGTACCTTGTCTCATCATTCTGATGCATTTCCATTAGGAAACCAAGTGTTTTGCAAACACAAGAACCACCTTCAAGCAAATGAAGGGGTGTCATGTGTGGAGGAAAGAAAAACCACACAACGAGCAGCTCTGCACGAGTTGTTTTGCCACTTGCTGCTGGATATACAGCCCTGCCTGGATCCCTTCTTGTTCTGGGTTTGTTTTCTGCCAGTGTAGCAAGCCAAACTCTTTCACAGAAGTATCACAGAGCTGCCCAAGCCAAAGCAACTGGCATGGCAGAAAGCCCTCGCAGAGGGAGGCACAGGGGGCAGCAACCCTTGAAACATCAGCCAGCCCTAAAACCAGCTCAGCCCAGCCCCCAAAACCCCACCCTCGCAGCCTGTATCCTCTAAATCCTGAAAGTAGTTCAACCTGATATTAAAAATAGATAAGTGTGGATTTCCTTTTAGGCGCATTTTTCTTTTGAAGTCACTCTGCTCCTGCTTCAAGATCAGAAGATGCTTCTAGGCCAACTTTTCTTTTTAAAAGTATGTAAATACAAATCACTGAATATGGAAAGAAAGCTGAGTTTAACTTCACATTCTAAGTCTCTTACCCAAATAAATTAATACTGGCATTAATAACACAGTGTTAAAATATACAAGGTCATGCATATTGAAGAAATGCAGCAAAATTTTATGCTAACGTGGAAATGGTAATGGGAGACGCTGGTCACAACGTAGCAGTATGTCTTTCGGGGTGGGTTATTGACAGGTTAGCACAGATAGTGGAAACACTACCCAAGTTAGCACGCGTCTTCCTTGGTATCGATTGCCAAATACTGTTTAAGAAATCTGGTGAATGGCCATTCTGATTACAGTTACACCTATGAACTGATAAGTACACCATCACCTTCACATCGCTGCCCTCTTTCAAAAGGGGAAACAGCAACACTGGAATAATAAGGGACAGACGTAATACCTTTGCAGTGCCAAGCACTAAAAGTAAAAATGCATTCTTGTATTGTCTTGCTGTGTAATTTATATTGCCTTAGAACTTTCTTAAGATTTCAGCTTTTAAGCAAAATGATTACATATGATTTTCCCCACAGTGAATAATGGGAAAGGCTCTGTGTAGCAACACCACCAGGAAAAATGCAGATGGTATTATGACTCCAAAATTAAGAGGCCTCAAGCCTTTTCTTTACGCTACATCAGATCAACAAAACATTGTCAAACAGAATCGAAAGATTTCTTCCCCATCAATATGTATCCTGCAAGGCAGAGTCTCACAAATATGTAATTTTGGGAGAACTCAATAGTATTTTTCTTCCCTATTTAGCAATCGTTATGTGCAAAACCAGGGAAACACAGGTTACTTTGTGCTACAGCTGAAACTGAACTCCTTTCCTCTGATGTTTGCATTTGAAAGCCCCCAGTAAGTGTTACTGTAAGTGTTAACACAAAATACAGTCTTTGTAAAAACTGCAGATTACATATTTCTCTTGTTGACTTTCACAGAAAGATCCAGGTCACAACCAATTCTGTAATTTTGGCTCATGTTTCAGCACTCCAGAGCGAGAGACTGATCCAGCAACAATGCCAGGAGAGGCCATGGTAACAGCTGATAGCAAATTATGCACCCGCCTGCAATGCACAACAGCCACTTTTTAAGTGGGAGTCTTGGGAAACAAATCAGGGTTCCTCCTCAGCGTTATCTAGGTGGTGAAAGCAACAGACCACCGTGCCAAGTATGCACAGCTAAGTGACACATGAAAGATATCGCATATTTATTTGAAACCCTTCATTCATTACAGTGCGATGAAAGGGCAGCTGAAGATCAGTGGATTTAGCTTGACTACAGTAGGAAAACTCTGAAATTCGAAAATTAAGATCGAATAGCTTTCCAAGAGTAAGATCCTTTAAGCTGCATGTACCTTTTAGTACTTTTTAACTTGGGGCATTTATGGTCTTGCCCAGTAAAAGCATACTGTATTACACAGCATACTACTATAAAGACTAATACGAAGAATGGGATGGAAAGGGACTGGATGATCCTATGACTAATTTCTGTGACAGAGCTATTTGCTTCTAATTGAGACAAGCATACAGCCAATGCTGACAGTAATTTAAAAAACTTGAAACAATTGCCAGATGACAAAACTTCAGATAAACAAGGTTTAACAGACTCCCATCAAGTCTTCAGCAGACTGATATTATATATCATTATACTATACAGCACGAAGACATCATCTAGTTCAAATCCAGGTCAGAAAATAAGCAATTATCCACCTTTGTGAGTTATGCTGCATTCTCTTCTAATGCAAAAAGGGAAATGGTTAGCACTTGGCTACCTCCAGGTCATCAGCCACGACCAAAGCCGCTCTCCCCGCAGGGCACAGGAGTGGTCACGTACATACATGCTCCACAGGCAGCATTCAGCACCAGCTACTGATGGAAATCAGGTCAAGCACACGGAATACGGAGCAGGCCGGGAAGCTGGATTGCTTGAGCTACTGTTACCACTGAACAGGGTTTGGCTCCATGTTCACATCAGAGGATACGGGATGATTCCCAGGAATTCAGCATCTCCCACTGGCACGCACCTCCCAGTAGCTGCTGTGAATGACTGGACTAACCACAAACGTCTCGCTTCCAACCTAGGCAGCTTCCAGCTCCAACATCGAAGCATCCTGGACCAAGGACGGGATAATTCCTTCTGAGTAGCAGAGATTATTCCATCATCTGTTGGGTGTGGGAGAAGCAAACAAGAACACACTGATCCTTTCAACTTCTGAAAGGACACTATGAGAAGAATCAAAATCTGCAGCAATGTGTTTCAGCTTTGCCCTTACCACAGCACCCCCAGCTAGAGGCAAGGAAAGCACTGGCTGGCTCGCACCTACATTTCCAAGTACAGACCTGGAAAAAGGCTCAAAAAGCAAGCAGACCAGAGCAGTATCAGACATTCCTGTCAGATCCATTTTGAGTCACAGCATGGAAAATCGACAGGAATGTCGCTGAGCAGCTGCAGGGGGGTCCCGGAGGCCAGACCCCACAGCCGCCCACCAGCAGTACCCTCAAATCCTGCTTTAGATGCGGGCACAGTTCACCAGACCTACCGTGCTCCCAGCACAATGTCTGGGGCTCAACCCGTCTTGCTGCCTTAATTTTCCAGTAACATCTACTCTTGGCAACGAGAGAGCTGCTCTCTGTACTTCACTCATTAGTGGAGAGCATTAGTCAGTTACTTATGATTGCTGGCTCTTTCTAAAGCACACAAATCCAATTTTCAGAAAAAGCAAGGGAAAATTCATCCTTCCCCTTCCCCCACCCCTGCCTGAGACAGCTCTGGAGTTAGATTTCAGAAGCAATATTTATTGCAGAAGCTTTCTATTTATTCATTTTCCAAGATCAGTTGCAGGCTAAAGGAAGTGGAGCAAATGCTGGATTTGAAAGCAGTCTTCGTTCTCCAAAGAATGTCTCCAGACAGCAACCAGAGTGCCATGGTAGGACTACTCACGCATCAAATGACTGCTCGAGTAGCATTTACTTTCCTCCAAAAGAAGATGAGCTCCAGGGTGCACGATGGAATACCTGACACTGCAAACCATCTAAGTTCTTGTGGTCTCATCCAAAAAAGCAACCCTCATACCTGCTACGGAAGCTGCTGAGCTGCAATACCTGAAGGAAAATGCACCTTAGGTCATACAATATTTTACTTCTTGGTCATCTTCAGCTCCGAGTGTTCCAGCATCTTGCTATGACATCAACAAGCCCACTGGCCACATGCTCTGTAGCCCAAGAGGGCACTTTAAGAGGTCAGGAATTTATTCATAGGTTTCTTAGTGAAGGAATAGTAAGGCTTAGTTTAAGACTGTAAGCATTTTCAAATTCCTCACACAAGAGTATATTTAGCATTTGTGAATTGTTGGTTGCCATCACTCCATGCAACAATTAGCTTGACAGGTCACTAATCCAGATATAAAAGAGCTT
The DNA here is from genome assembly GCF_964211835.1 of Anser anser. NCBI lineage: Eukaryota > Metazoa > Chordata > Aves > Anseriformes > Anatidae > Anser > Anser anser. Next base: position 7,818,127 of record NC_139736.1, read on the forward strand.
TTTCTCTGGTTCACTGATAAGAAGTTTGCTGGATGGATCACTTACTGTAAGGTCAAACCCCTGCTCTCCCATTCCTAGCTTGGCAAAAGACCATTGGTAGTTTATACCAAATCTGGCTCATCATACTTCCAAAATAAAGCACATTCACTTTGAACATGCTTTAAAAAAGTTTGAATACTTTTTATTTATTTTTTAGTGTAGACAAGTTCTATGTTGAAAAAAATATATTTTTTTTTCGTACTTCAAGCAGACCCTCTGGCACTCCAAGCAAAAACTCCTTTGAATAAATACATTCTTCTATTTAAACTTTTTCAAACAGTTTCAGTCAGATCTGCCAAAATAGTACATTGCACTTTCTAGGCTGTTTTTCCTGCCTAGTATTGACAAAAAAGTCACTGCATTCCTTCCAGAGATCAATGAAAAATAATCTGAACGTGTATTTTTCTACTTTATTAAGTTAATCATTTTTCCTCAGCTAAGTGCTTAATAAGAAACAATCTGTATCCCTACAACAACTTCAAAGATCTAAGCAATTAACTTCTATTACTCTCTCTGTCTCAGACTTATAGCATGTTAAATTCAGCATTTTCCCTGAAACTGAAGAGAGAAAGGTTTACAAAGCTTTAAGTAACTAACTGGCATTCAACCCCAACCTCTTTCCAAATCCATCGACTCCTGCTGCTCCTATTTATAAACATTCTTACTCAGATTTCCACTTCATCCTGCCATGCTCAAATAGCAAACATTTTTGTCGATTAGGAAACAACTGAATGGGACCAAATGCTTTAGTTGTGTTACCCCTCACCACAGTGCAAAAGGTACCAATAAAAGATAGCACTTTCTGCTAAACTTGTAATATGTACAGCAAATTATGTCGTCTTTAACTGCAGATACCAGCTTCATAAGACAATGCGGTTATATATAGCTTCTGAGAAGCAAATTTCCAAAGAGCTCCTCTCTCTCTTCGGAGCAGTGCTCTACCTGGCATGAGCTTTCAGTACACAAAGACAAACTTTGTGTAAGGCTGTAAAAAATCTGACTCATATTAACAGTCGCAATCATCCTAATTTTGCCTAAGGGCAACCAGAAATACCAAGTTGGAAATTCTGCTGAGCACTCCGCACCAACAGGGTGTTTGTCTGCACCTCTGTGGGCACTGCTAGCGAGGGGCGTAGGGAGAAGACTTGTTCACCCCGGGCAGAGATCCTTCTGTCTTCCACAAACGGGCAATATGGCACTGGGTACAAAACACCCGGTGAATGCCATCTGCTGACACTTTCTTCATTGTTTTAAGTATTTTTTGCCCACTGAGAAAGGCAGTTGCTAATAACAATGGTGGCATTATTAAGCATAGGTTTTTGCTACCAAGTCACCTAATCCCAACAGCACAGAACCACGTAGAGAGCAGTCGACATACCACATCAAAATTATCCAAAAGCTAGTTCAAAAAGATTTTTCAATTACAGCATCTGCCCTACCATCTCCTCAATGTTTGAACTGATTTGGACCTTAACCTTTGCTAAAGCATTTGAAGCACGACCAGAAAACCCAAGCGCCGCATCCACAGATGTCCAGCCAATATCTCTAAACATTCAGAAACTAATTCTGAAAGATTACATTTGGATCCTTAAAGAAAAGGAGTCAACAAAAATTGCTCATATAAATTTTGAATCAGGCTGTTAGAAAACATGAAATGCTTCCACTTGTCTCCATAGTTGTAAACCTTCATGATGAACTCCGCTCTAACGGAAACTTTTTCCTGAATTTTCCTGCAGTTGTAGTTTAAAAAATGTCTTCCCATATGCCAAAGAAACACAAAGCCTAATTAATTGCAAACTATCAATGGAAGTCTAGCCATCCTGCATTGTTCCAGCTAAGAACTTATGAGCTCACTAATGAAATCTAAAAATACTCCTGATTGAATGGCGATACACACGTTTTCACTAAATACCGCGACACGCAACTTTGCATGGCACACATAATGTGTTCATACTGAATAGATGACATAGCTTCCATAAGAATTAATAGCAATGGAAAAAGACAACTTATACAGACCCACAGAATATAATCACTACATTGTTCGTTAATCCCTGCCACCACTGTTAACTCTATTCCAGAAAGTCTCAAGAGGAAGCAAGATACAGCAGCAAAGGCTGAGGAACGTCCAGCTGCAAGGGGGTGGGAGGGAAAGGAAGCAGACTGATTAGTTGAAGAGATTTATTGTATGCACATATTCTATGTTAAAATTCATTATCTACAACAACAAATTTTTTGGAGTCATTTAACTGTTCTCAATTCAAATACAGGAAAATGCTATCGGGCTAACGTGTGTTTGTTCAGCACGAAACCCTTTCTTTAAAGCATAAAATGAGGTTGTGAAAAGCCAAGACTTTCACAGAATTATCATACAATTATTTCAATAAAGTGAGAAGGACCTCCTGATGATTTTCGAATGTGACAGGATAACTTCTAAGTCCATATGAGCACCAGAGAAAAACAAAAAGTGTAACAATTAAAAAAAAAAAAGGCAGCATTCTCTCCCTCTTTCAAGACATTATTATACTGCTTTCTTCAATTTAGCTGGCATATTTCATTCTCTAGGCAACAATACTTCCTGAATTTCCTCTCAAATACACCACAAATGCAGCCAAAGCATCCTGAAGCATAGTTCCTTATTCTAGTTGCTGTATTTTAGTGGCCTTTGACACAGGCAGAGTCTACATACAACCAATTCTGCAAAAGACAACTGGCATTAGGCATTCTACAATTTAAGATCGCAACACCTATTGTTCAGAAGAACTTTGAATACCATTCTTGCAAAACAAAATGAAGCAATACTGATAATTTAATCACTACAATGTTGGGAAAAAAATTATTTACATGTATTAATTTCATGTATAATATTGTATTTAAAAATAAAACACGGGGTGCTCAGGACAGGAATCAATCTCAACAAAGCCCAAACATAGCTATGCAATATATGACACCCAGTGCAGTAACACAGCAAAATGAATGTCATAATTTGCTTAATTAAAAAGAAGAAATAAATGCCATATAGAAAAAGAAATTTGGTTGCAGGTTTACAAAACGTGCTGTTAGTCACCATGTTGATAATCACCACGTTGACAGTCACCAGTCAACCATGTAAATTCGGTGACCATACAAACAAAACCAACTGTTACCGCCATTTACCCATGGAGTGCAGCAATCCTACCACAGGAACAAAACTTCCTCATTCTTAACATTGACACTGGTGAGCAAGTACAAGAACTCCAAAGATTGTTACATCTTACATAGCTGCATGGACAGCGTAGGGATTTCTACATTGCAATTGATTTGCTTCAGAAGTATTGTGCCTTCAAAGCATAACATTTTGTCCACATTTCACTTCCACTTTGAAGTCACAGATCAGCTCCTACTAGTTCAGGAAGGAAAATAAATTGTTATGTTCTAGCACGGTGGGGTGAAATGCCAGGTTGTCCAGCAAGCCAGCAGGCTCACCACAAATCTTCGTTTTTCTTTTTTTTTTTCTCCTTTTTTTTTTTTAAATAAAAGAATTAGTAAGGTGTATACACTAATATTTTCCAAAATTATGCTATAGGCTGTGGTTATGTTTTAAAATTCCTCTATCGCTAATAATATAATATTTCAAGCTAGTTCTTCCAGTCAATTAGGACTTATTTGTATACTATTGTTATTAAACTTATTACTTTGACTAGCATAATTACAAAGTGATTGAGTAACTACATTCAAAATTAAAGACTCGGTGGCAGTAACAGAATTCTTAAGTTTAGTAGCCATTTGATGGACTCCACTTGCAAATTTAGTGTGGAAGGAAGATCTGAAAAGCAGGCAGAAACCTAACAGCCACGGCAGTTCTACCTTGCATCACTGGTCCCACGTAACTCACATACAGGATGGCTGGCTCAATTATAAAGAAACTCAAGAAATTTGATCTTTTTAACAAAGAAAAAGAGAAACAGAAATTGTTTTGAAAGAATAAAGGATGCATTATTTTGGTCATCCTTAAGTATTCTCACATTCCGTGTACCTACTGTATTTCTCACTCATTTTGTTTAATCTGGATCCAAACCATCATCTACATAGTTGGAAGCACAAAATATACCAAAGGGAAGCTGAACTCTGAAGAAAAATATTAGGCTTCTCGCTTCCTTAAATACTTGGGCTCTGTAAAACAAAGACTAGTGAAACACAGCATAAATGAAGTTAGCAAAATCAAAACTGTTCAATGAACATTGTAGAACTCATTACATATTGTACCAATACTTTAAAGACAGTAAAGGATTTTGTTTCAATTAAATCTTGTACTAGGAGTGATAAATTGATACCTTCTTCCGAAAGTAATCTAAAAGTATGGCTACCTTCCCATTCCATTCAGGCAACTTCACTTCTTTAAAAAAAAAAAAATCCTAGATGACTTAAGGTCTACAGCAAAATCTGAAGGCGTTTAAGTATTTCAGGATGGGATTTATGGCAGAGTTCTGAAATGGATACTCCTAGTTCCTGTTGCTTTTACTGGAATATTTTTATAGAGAGTCACTTTTTTCCCACCCTGCCCTTTTCCTTTACTGAATTTCTACACAATAACTTAGATTTGACCATCACCGGACATCTGAACAACAATAAAAAAAGTTACAGCTGGATCCTGTATTAGTCCCAGCTGCATAGGATCTCTGGCTGCGTTCACAAAACAAGAAAGCCAATAGGAAAACAGTAGGAGAATTTCTTTTAGCAGCTTAACTTTGAATAAATTGCTTTTCCATATGCTACTACAACAAACTATTTTACTACTTGATGCAAACTGAAATTATTCTTCCTATTTTTCATCCCCTTTTCTAAAAAAAAAAAAAAATCCTACTACAAAAACCTTTACTACAAAATGCCAGAAAATAATCATCTCCATATGGTCTTTCAAGTCTAACATACCACAATGGATGTATCTGCCAAGTCCACCCACCCACAGGCTCCATAAACTTTAGAGTATTATTTGTATTTAATTTGGATTACCAATTTCACCCAACCTTTCCCCTTCATAATACGTTTCTTTTTCATGCTTGCAACACAGGTAGAAAATACAAAAGGAAAATGAGTTTTCAGCAATCAAGAACAATGACGTAACGTGTACTCTCTACACTTATCACTGAATTCATAGTGGAAGGACTTAAGCTAGCCTTCTTTTTATGTTTGCACTTATAAAATATCACCTAATCTTTTAAAACATTCATGTGAGACTATGTCATTTATTGGTACAAAACCAAGACTAAACACTGCAGTCCTTCCAACTACAGTGCAGAAAACGAGGGTGAAGAAAGATGTATTTTGATTTCAAAAACGCTGGGGGGGAAGTTTCCTCTCAGATATTTAAAAAAAGAAAGTTACTATATTTAATGCACAAAAATGCACTTCCTATAGCCAAAAAAAAAAATAAAAATCAACACCATATGCTCCATTTATCTGTCCTGAGCACACCACCTCCAGCAAACTGCAGTGTCACAGGCTTCCCAAAAAGGCTGACCTCACGTCACACACAGGAGTTGGACTTGAGAACCAGGCTGAGATTCCCAGCCCGCAAAATTCACCAGCATCAGCTACGCTAAGAAACAGCAAACCAGTCATGTACCTGAAAGCCTTTAATCTCTCCCTTCTGTGGCTGGAATCATTCTCATAGACACAACAGTCATTTCTCTAACTTTGCATCCGACTAACCTTGGCTTCCAGTTTCAAATTCCACTTCAGAAACAGTTTCCATACAAACTGCAATTCAGGAGTAGCAGCACAAGGAAAAAAACACACAGATATTCTCCTTGTCCCCAGAGGAATGCTGGATTCTCCTTTAGAAGTGTTGCAGGTACAGAAAGTAATAATCTGAGTAACTAGAAGGGCGGTACAATAGGTCAGAACTGACTTGCAGAAGAGCAGGTTAAAACAAAAATTTACTTTTGAGACTATAAACATACACTTCCATAACATGACGTGCCCATGAATGCGTTACGTGACGGATACCACATCCAGAATGAGTCCTCCCCAGTTAGCATGCACCAGGGTTACGCCACGGTTTCCTCCAGGCTGAGCGAGGCTCCTGACGGCACGCTCCCCAAACACCGAGCGCTTGGTTTGGGCATGGCCCAGGCAGGATCCTTTCAGTCAAAGAGAAAACCACACAGAAAGGAAAGAAAGAGAACCAAAAATGTAGAAAAACAAAACAGGGAGAACCCCCAAAAAGATGCACAGACACACGTTTACCTACCCCAAGCAATCAAGTCCATAGATCTGCGAGGGATCACCAGCCAGCACGGCCTGTACACGGGAGCTCCTCTGTAGGCTACCCTGAGGAGCTGAACACGTACAAGCACAAGAAAGGGGGCAGGTCCCTGGGGGCTTCTCAAGAAGGGCTCAAGGCTGCCCTACATAGGACCAAGCCCCTAGCCTGAAGTTGGGAGGATTTTCATGGTCAGAAAATGCATTTAACTTGCAAGGTTCCTCCCAAGGAAGGGAGTTGCTCCGTACCAGAGCCACCAGCGCTTCTTGAAGCCACTTGGTTTAACCTCCACTTCTTGGGAAAGCCTTCCCCCGCAGCCCCCAGTTGTGAGATACAGCCACAAAAACATGCAGCAGTTTCACAAATTCAAAAATGGCATTTGCAAGTGGTCAAAGTTGTACTCGGGGAGAGTACACAGCCTGGTGGGAAAATTCCTCTTCAGTCGATTTGAATGACGAGGCAGGAAGTTCATTAGTCCATGCTTACATGAGCGAGAATAAAAGAAAAAAAGTACTCAAAATCTGACTACTGAATATAAGAAATGCTACTTTACACGACAATAATCCCTTATTTTGTAAAATGCGGCTACAAATGCCCCTTTTGCCTATTCCCCTCTCTTGTGCATGCCTCATGAGGCAACAGGACCCGTTCGGGTCAGAAGTTGACCCTCCAGACAACGTTGCTTATGAGCTAAACAAAGATCTTATTAAGGGACACGATATTTACAATATATGAAAGCAAAAATGTAACAGCAAATAAAGACTTCTGAAAACTTGGGAATCGAGCAGGAAAACAACCTGAATGGTATTTAGCACTCCGAATCAGCCAGTACGAACACACATCTCCATGCTGGAAGTTACACTGCCTATTAATGAGGCACTTGTATAAAAACGGAGAGGTGACTCACTAAATGATTACATCTCACTGTGCCTTTCACAGAAAGCAGCAAGAGGCAGTTTCCCCTGCTTGCACATGCCAATTTTTTCAGCCTTTTTTTTGTGTTTGCATGTGTGTGAGAACAGGAGAGAGACGGGATACATTCCTTTTCCTCCCCATCTACTCCTTCTGCCAAACGACATCTTGCGTACCACTCAATTTCAATGTAATTTGACTGAAGGGTGGATATTACAAGCCTTGAGAGAACTGGTAACTGGCTAGGGGAGACACCAACATGAATTCCCACAGTTGCTGCTCAGCCGCTCCTGCACCCTGAGAGGCAGCAGACAGCGAGCGAATTTGCAGACGCGCTCTACGTGGCCACCCCGCGCGAGCCCTGCTCCGAACCAGCTGCAGAAAATCACATTATTATGCAGATAAATGCATGGGGAACGAGGCCAGAAATAGAATACCATGAGGAGGAGATGCATGGTATGTCACTGGAGACATGAAAAAGATTCAGGACTCCTAGGGGAGAAGGCAAAGCTTTAGAGATACCAGACCATTTCCATAGACTTGGGTTTCATCATTTTCATACAGCTTGCTTGTTTTGTTCAAAAAGTTCAAGGTATTTCACCTAAAAATCAACAACTGTTTTCTCCTTTGGTATTAAGGACCCACAGCAGCTCCTCACAATCCAACCGGGCTGCTAGATCCGATAGGGAAAGCCAGATGTGAACTCAGATTCAATCATCACAAACAAACTTACCTCCAAATCTTGTTTTAAACAGAATTTTCTTACGAAATTCTATAGCATTATTAATCAATAGTCTCGCAGTAAAATCTATCCTTCACAAATCTTCCGTACTCCTGGCATAAGCTATTTCTTTTTATAATAAACAGAGCGTCTGAAAATGAGGCTAATTAGTAAAACCATGCCAAGAAGTCCAACCTATTGAAAAATTAGATCAAAGATCTCCAGTACTTCATGTCCTGGTTGAGATTTCCCAAGCTTCCAGCGTGCTACATTTCCTGTTAAACTCCATGAGATCCTACTGAATTTGTCAAAGAAATGTTTGTTTGTTTTCTGGGAAATATTAGATAACGTCTGTATTTGCCTTTTTGCACGTCAACTTATATTGGAAAAGCTACCCACTTATATCCCACCTACGTGTAAGTAGATAGCCGAACTTCAACAGAGTTGTGGAAGCAGCTATGTATCGTTGTTGTTTGTTTAATAAAAACTTTATAATACTGAATAATGGGCTTAAAGAACTTCAGAAAGTAATGAAATAAATGTGACACAGATGTTCACCAAAAAAAAAGAACAAGAATGTTTTTACTTCATAGCAACGAAATAGGTCAAGCCATTTCCTTCTTCAGGCAAATCTCAGAGGACCACAAAACACATGGTTTTTTAGTGGATTTTGTGTGTCTATCCCACTAAAAGGAAACACTGTTGTCCAAAAAATTTGCAATACTAAGTTTTCCCATGAAATTGTTGGAATTAAAAGAAGGAAGTCATACGCAATTAAAAACAATTTGCTATATGCTGAAGTTATACAAATGGTATATAATTAAACCCACTTTTACTATCTAAGTCGCATACCTTTCCTCTACAACACACTGCTTTAAACGAATGCGCAGTGAAGAATTCAGAAACACCACTCATGGCTGTTCACATGAAGTTTTCTTTGCCTCTATGAATATTAAAGTAAAATATCACGAGTTCTTCACCTCCACGGGATTGCGGTCCTACAGCCCTGCAAGCTGACAAGCTTTCCCAGCAGACTCGCTGCTAAGGGCTTAATTTTATCCTCAGTGAAAGAAACCCCTGGTCAATGTGTCCAAACTCTTCGCTAAAATGAATGCAATCTTTCGGTACCTGCTTAAATACTCACAAACTACAGGAAGACAAAGCGAGGCAGACAACCTTAACTACCACTTTGCCTTAAAAATGTGGAAATAATTCCCACAGACAGCTTCAGTCACCATGAGACACTACCCCACATGCTGCCTAGCCCCATGCAGAAGTGTGCAGGAAGCGTAGTGTGGGATCCCATAACCAGATTAAATTTATTCGTACACTCAAACAGGAAAACAAATATTGCATAGGAACATGCAACTTATTTCCTAACTTCAGGAGTAAGATTGCAAAAGCGTTCAAAAGGTTTTGCATTGCCTTTTTAAATGTCTTTTTCGTACAACTTTTCTACGGACTTCTTAAAGAAAGAAAGAATAAATTCTAACATCTGATTATTTCCTTGTCAATAGCCACTCCGAATGTCGGTGTGCACCCATGGACGCTGAGAAAGGCAGTGGGAGGAAACAACACTAACAGCTCTGGTTTAGACTCATTAAACTTAAGATGACACTTATGCAATCTTAAGATCTTAAACAAGGCAGCATTTTAGCTGGGACAGACGGCACTGGATCCAGAGCAGACAGTGTATGCTGCAAGTCATCCCTTTAAACTCAATAGTCTGATTTCTATTTGCAAATTTGATTGTTCAGAAGAAGGAATAGGGAGGAAGACCATTAAAGCAAGCACAGGATCCTGCAAATCTTCACAAAAATTTGGAAGCAGAAAGATGATCTTCCATATGAAAAAGCGATTAACAAGATCGGAGGGGAGTGAGGAGACAACAGCGAAAGAAGCCAAGAAAGAGCAAGATTTCAAAAAGAAAAGTATAGTAAACAGTGCTAGAGGCAGCTGGCGGGACAAAGAGGAGGAAGGGAATGTACTGAGTACAAGGGGTCAGGACAAGTGTGGAAAGGACCCAGGATGAACCTGGAGGAGATGCTCTTCAGACGGCGACTGCAAACAGCTCATTCGATGACTTTCAACATGAAAAGAAGATGGGGCAGTAGTTCAACATGAAAATGGGGCCAAAGACGGGGTGTAAAAAGAAACAGACCAAAGCATGTTTGCACTGGGAGGGAAAGGAAGCAAGCAAAAGATAGCAGCAGATAAGATGGAGCTACAGTATAAGTGAAACAGTTTAAAGCTCTTAAGGCAATAGATCAAACTTTTCTATAGTGCAAGCAAGGGAGAGACATAGGTGGAAAAGACGGCAAGCAGAAGAAACTGCAGGACAGACACACCTTATTTCATCAATTTTCCCTTGGAAAGTGTTCAAAATCCTATGAAGAAAGAAGGGGAGGCAATAAACATGATGAGACTGAAAGATTTGATGTGAACCGCAGGATGTACCTTGGAAAACCCTGTGCCGCCTCGAGACGTGCAGCCCCTCAACTGGTAAAAGCTTTTATGGAACCATTGCTATTAAAAGACTGCAATATCCATCTCGTAACAGCAGCACATGGGGAGCCCCCTTTCACGTGGCTATTACCGTGATTCCCAGACACCGTTCTGCAGAGAACACTCTGTTCCTCTCAGTAAATCCTACAGGTGGTTTTTTTTTTTTTCCTAGATGTAGTAATACACACAGATGCTATGTTATAGGCATACTGTTCCACTAAAATCCACGCCATGCTTATATAGCTGTGCACCAGACACCAAATACTACTTAACAATTTGTCAAGTTTGGCAACCTCTGGAAACTTTGTCAGCAAAAATTTAATGTTTTCTTCCAAGGCACAGCTAAGAATATTGAATGCTAGGCTCAGAAAAAAATTCACGTGTTATTGCAATTAAGATGCCCACTTTCTGGTAGCATTATAAATAACTATTATTCATAATTACATTGTAAGTATTAATATGTTTGGAGCTCAAAATTAAGATCCTATTGAACCAACAGGTAGCCTCTATAAACGTGAAGTATTTGTGAAGTAAATGTGAAGAGCATGGAGAACTATTTATTTAAGCAAAAAGCGACTTAATGTGAAGCACTGTTGGCTAACAGAAGACATTTATGTTTAATTTTGTGCTGTATCCCCAGATCTGCTCTTTTTCCTCTTCCTAGAATCCCTACATGTTGTTAGTCTAACGCTCAGGTGCATTTTTATACTCTTGGCACTTCCCCAGTGTTATTTAAAGCTACAAGCCTTCCTCCAAAGAACTTCTCGGACAACTTTTTAAAACCACCAGTACAAGTTATCCATTTTGATGAGTCTGGAGTGAAACATGTCTAACATTCTTCTATGCTAAATAAATTCTTTACTTCATGAGTTTCTTTTAGTATAAACAAAACATGCAGATTTAGTCTCAAATGCAGAGCAAATATCTAGAACCATGCGCAGGCCACATGGATTCTTCTGTCTGTAACATCTACCTTTGAAAGACACAACAATGCACAAAAAACAAAGCAACAGTAACAAAAAAAACCAGAACCAGTCCAGAGGTTACTGCCTGAAATTGAAATAGATATCTATATATATATGAAAATCATTTTTAAAAACATTTTTTCTAAGAAGAAAATGTTTTTTCTTACATTTAACAGATTTTGCCTATAAATGTGTAACCGCTTTGCCATGCAGAAGAACAGAAGTCATCTTGCTAAATTTGGTTTGGCAGCAAATCTATTCTTCTGAGTCTTCTGCAAGACGATCTGGTCTCTTGGTCTAGTTCCTCATGAGCGCCTCTCTGCATAATAGAAATCAAAGTGCTACCTGGCACCGTCGCTGCAAGTTGGGCCAACTAGCACAGCCTGGCAACTGAACTGCTCTAACCCCCCCAAAAAAGCTTCACAATTTGGGAATAAAGAACGGAGTTTGGGGAACAGTATGGAAACTTCACTGTCACAATCAGTGCTATATTTTTTCATGTTTGCTAAGTTGAAACAAGATTTTAACCTTTTTGCACGTCTGTTTAGAACCCTTCATGAAGATAGGCTCAAAACAAGCAGACACACGCAAGTCACTACGTACTTCATTGTGTAGGTTCTTCCAGGCAGACCAGCACCGAGTTGGATTTGGGTGACCACGAAGCAACTGCACAACTCAACTCAAATCCAGGGAAACAAAGAAGAGTACTATTCCGGCCTGCCTTCTACACACCTGCTGCAATATTCAATGTAAAGATCTCGGTTCAATGGTACCACCCCTATGTAACAGTAAGCATGTTAGAAAAGCCTCAGTCAGATCACAAAACATGTGATTTTAAACCAAGCGAGGAGAGGGAGGGGGAGAAATTTCCTGGATCAAGTGAACCACAGAGATATTTTAATCAGAACACAAAAGAAGGCTGAGACAAACACCAACTGACTCGGATCATATCACATCAATAATCCACGCACACAGCCTCCACTGAAATCAATGGGAGGTTTGTGTATAAATGGCTTGCATAAAATAAATGCATGCCCCCATTTAGACTCCAGAGAAGAGGGAAAACACTGAGAACAATTCCCGTAATTAACATTTCTCTTCTGTCAAGTGTTTCTAAAATAATAAATCCTAGCTTTACATAGCTCCGCTGTCATTCACAGTTTTTACAGGAGGTGGCAAAATAAGTGACCCCATTTGACAACTAAGGGAACTGAAGCATCAGATGCAAATTATACAGAAGAGCAGGGCAGCAGGCAGAACTGAACTGGGAATAGCAGTTTACCTTCTGAATCACAGTGTAATGTCCTAGATATTTAGATGCTTATCTAGATCAAGTCTCTAATTAGGGTGATACCGTGCAGTCCTCAAATAATTGTGCACACTTCCTAAAGTACCTGTGCACATCGATAAGCTCAGCTTTATGAGGCTGCCGGTCAATCGTGAATTTTTGAGCACTGGAGGTGTCCTGCAGAGGTTCAAACGCTGGGCAGCCCTGCTCTGACGCCCTTGGCAGCCCACGGCTCTCAGTACTTAGTGGCACTAAAGCATTTTAAAATTGGTTATCAAATCAACACTTTTCACATGCTTTCTATTGTTTAGAAAGAAGAAAAAAATGACTCTTAATTCAAAACAATTCATTAGCTGGAAATGATCTAACTAATCCTGGTGTTCCAAACCGACTGTGTTCCGTAAGAAAAAGCCAGACAGGATCTCTAGTCAGGAAAAAAGTTCAGTACTCACAAGAAATTAGTGTAAAACATTAAGTACTGGTTGAAAAAAAAAAATACAGTCTAATTAGTCTACGATTGTCTTACAACAAAGCCAAGTAGGAACATAAACTATTCTGTTCTGACAAAAAAGCAACATGTTTATTAGTGATAAAAAGTTATAAATAGTTTCATTTGCACTCTACATGAAAATCTGATGTCTTCATCCACAAAACCAGCCTTCAGAGCAATAAAGACCAGCTCCGCCCGAGCTTCCATCTTTTTCCTCTTGTGAAAATGCAACTCTGAAACACTTAACACTTTCTGAAAGGTGATTCTCGATTCAGCAAGAGGTCCACTTGCTAGTCTAAGCCTTGCACGTGAGCAGGTACTACTACATTACACAGGGCTCGTGCCGACAGCAGGCACGGTCATCTCCCTTTACTACAGATGCAAGCCCATAATGCTGTGAAAACTTATTTTGAGTTGAGCAAATTTTCTGGCCTTTACAATTACAGTGTTCAATTGTTCCCAATGACATTTTTTAAAGGAAGACTGTCTTGTTTTGTTATTTGGTTTCCTTTTTCAGATTTTTTTAAAGACTTGAGCCCAACACTAACCAAGGGACGGAGGTGCCTGCTAAGAAATGGCCATGCTTACAGACGACTCCTTGAATTATTTTTCTGATTCATCACAGACTTTTTTTTCCAAGTTGTCAAAACAAACACCACACCCACTTGATTTCCGAGTTCTGGATAATTATATTTAGAATTAGCAATCACCGTGTAACTATTAATCATACAAGGCTTAGCCATTATTTTACCTATCTAAAATAAAGCAACACGTTCAAACGCGGGCGGTTTAGTGCTTTATTCAGGAGGGATCCCCACCACTCTTCACTCCAAACCATGCCACTGATGCAGACAGCCACAGTCGCAGCAGCAGCAGTGAATATAGGGCACAGCATTGAGCCAGTGCCTCTGCCCCAGGGCAGGACCGGCTGCTCCTCAGCACCATTATCACTGGCGGCACCCAAGAGCCGAGTGCTTCAGACACAAGCTTTACAAACGCGCTCACACCACGAAAATCACACGAGGAGAGCGGGCTGCAGAGCTGCAGATCCTGGAAGCCGGACGGTACACAACCCCGTCTCCCAACGATTAAGAATTGAGACTAAAAAAGCTCCCCCAGGACGCGAGCCCTGACTTTCTGAAGGCAGGCTTTGGGAGCACTCACACCGCTGCCTTCAGGCTCGGTTCACCTTGTTCAAACTGGCCGAACCACTCCGTGATTATCACCGAGCCGCCACGAAGATGACACACACACACTCGCAGCAGCCCTCACAGAACATAATTACCCTTTTCACCGCCCGCTGCCAGCCGCGTACTTTTCCCCCCTCCTCCCCAGCAGCTGCACCGGGGCAGCGCAGCGATGTCGCCGGGCGGGAGCGGAGCCAGGAGCGGGGCCGGCCCCCGGTGAGGGCCGGGGACACAGGGCCGCTGCCACCGCCCTCCCCACTCCGTGCCCGGCTGCCGGAACCTCCGGCCCGACCCCGCCGGCCGTGGGGCTCCGAGCCAGCCCCCGGTGGGGCCGCCGAGCACAGGCGCCAGCCCCCGCGCCCGGCCGCGGTCCCCTTCCCCTCAGCGCCCGCGGAGCGGGACGGGGGAAACGTCCCGGGCTCGGGGCTCCCCGGCCACGAACGCTGGTGTCCCTCCGGCCCCCCCAGCGCCACTCACCGCCGCCACCCCCGCCGCCCTCTTCGTCCATGTTGGAGCCGCAGGCAGGGCGCTCCGCAACGGCCGCGGCTGAGGGAGGCCCGGGGCTCGCTCCACCCGCTTGGCGCCTTTCTCGGCGGCTGCTCTTCCTCCTCCTCCTCCTCCGCCTGCCCTGCCCCGTCCCTCTCCGCCCAGCCCTGCCTCAGCCCCGGCGGCAGCCACCGCCTCGGCCCAGCCGCCCGCCCCTCTCATGTGACGGGCGGCGGGGGGAAGGCAGGCTCGGCCGGCTCTCTGCCGCCGCCCCCCGCCGCCTCTCCCCCTCAGGGGGCGGCAGCTCGCCCGCCGTACCCCCCCCCGGGCCGAGGGGCCTCCCTCCTGCCTTCTCCCCCTCTGGGTGTTCCCGGCAGGTTTGGCCTGGCGGAGTTGAGGCCACGCAGAAGCGTTCCCCGGGGGGCGACGGTGGGAAGGGCTGAGGGGAGCCGTCGTGCTGGGTATCGCTATGGCCGGGGTGTCTTCTGGGTTCTGTGGTAGCCAGAAAATGTCTGCAGAGTCGTTCCAAGGTGTCTGCAGAGCCGCAGAAGTCGTTCCAAGGTGTCCATGAGGGAAAAAGGTGACAGGGAGATGACAGGAAGGTGAGGGGTGAGAGCTGGGCTGGTGTCACGCTGTCAAGGGGGACGAGGTGAGTGGAAGTGTCCGAAAAGGAGCCTGAGGCTCATGGTGTCTGTGCTCGTTTCTTCTGCAGTCTTGCTTGCTCCTGATGCTTTGGTCTGCTGCTGGAGAGATGCTGGATGCTTCCCCTGCTGCAGTGGTCATGAAGTTTTGTGTATAAATGGGGCTGCTTCATATGCAGCAAGGGGTTTTGCCTGGTGTGTATTGTCTGTTTTGGTAAGTGAAAAGATTTGCCTGGTTACGGATCTAGGACTCAAATATCTGTGGGATTTCCTAAGTCCTTGCTAAAGATCGTCGGTGCGATACCACAGCGGTCAGGATATCAGCCGCCTCCAAAGTCTGTAAAGGTAAGCAGAAGTGTGCTGGCGCAGACCAGTCTTCCTTCCTTCCCAGGCACCACCCCACTTTACTTTTTAAAACCTTCGGTGTCAAAATTTTATTCAGAGAGGAAACTGGGGGAGGAAGGGGTCAGCCAACAGGAAAATATCAGGGTTTTCATTTTCCTGTTGTAGGCTGGCATGGGACAGCGTACTGTCTAAAAAGCTGTGTCAGGAGTGCTCACTTCTGGACACCACTGCTAATCGGTGGCTGTTGCATCCATCCCCTTTTGCTGAGAGCTGAGCTTTGGTTCTTACAGCTGCTGTGGTGATAAAGCGTTTTACCTCAGCAAGAAATCATAAACGTCGTACACCTCTAAGATACTCCTCCGTATTTCATATTTTAAATTAACGTTTATTATAAGTTTAATCAGTTAGTGTATAAAAAGGAGATGATTACATAAAACAGAAGCATTGCCTTGGTAGGAGATTTATTTTGAAATGTGTGTCTATGAAGTGAAATTACAGAATGATTTTTAAATAAATTTGAATGCGGATGAGCTGACAGTGGGTTCTGAATATTTTTGCACACTGAGCGGACTTAATTTACATTAGAGGGGAATCTGTCATGAGAAAAATTCAAATTTTATTTTGATCACAGATTGTTTGCTTTCATTTAATCTGTGTTGTTTTGCACATTTATATAAAATACATTTCATTCTGTTCTTGCTTTTGTTTAGCAGTATCATTTTTTCCTTCCTGTATTCCATTATAGCTTAATATGCTTTTGATACACAGAAAATTCTACCACAAAATGAAAGCCCAATCACTAATTCTTATAGCAGAGAAGAGTGAGCCGTGGTCTTCCTCCCACTGGCAAAATTCCCGTTGACTTCAATGGAAGCAATACTAAGCTTTAAAATTCTCAAAATTAGTAGCAAAGATGAAAATGATGTTGTGATGCAAGCAAGATGAGAAAAAAAGGATTGCCCCAACTATAAGTGATCAGTTGGGATATTTATATAAACTTCATGCTGAAATCAGATAAACTTGTGAAATAAACTAAATGTTCTTTATTATAACCTAATTATTAACTTGAGCGAACAGTTATATTTCCATTTTTTTGCTCTATTGAATATGTAGCTTACTCTGTTGTAGGTTTGAAAGATATATCATTCAGTATCCTCTCAAGGAAAACCTGTTCTTTCAGTCCTGTTTTAGTAGGATGACTTACCAATGATATGAAATATAAAAGAGTATTGAAATTATAGTGTCTTCTTTAAGGCTGTATGGCTCTTTTTAAGATCAAAATTATTACCTTACTGTCTCCTTTTCACATGTTTAACTTCAGTCTGTCATGTCTGGCTAAAAACCAAACTAGGGCAGAAGATTTTTTGAAAATGTACAGAATAAACTAAAGAATTACAGTCATAGTTCTACAGTGTAATGAGAGTGCTTCTACCATACCAGAACAGCTCTGTATTTTTTGGTAATTCAACAATAACATTATTAAATACTGGGCAGTTCCCTACCAACAAAGAAGCAGATGCCAGATAACAAGACAGGTTATAGTCTCGGCAAATTTTAGGATGCACTCCAATAAAGTATTTCTTACTCATGTGAATAATTCTCTCACATCTACTTTGTTTTCCTGAACTTTGATCATTCTTCTGTTATGAAACATATCGATTTTATTTTTCTCTCTGTGTTAATAAGGGTTTCAATCAACAGTTTTGTGAAGATTATTTGATCTTTTTTTTTCTTGCTTGCTGTCCCTTCTGTAGTCATAGCTCTATTTTTACCACAAGTATGTTTTGCCAGTTTTATATCCACAAGTCTAGCCTTCTGTGTTGGAAGAACTTCATAGTCTGTCATTCGTGTAAATAATAGTCTAATAGTTGGTCTGTTTAAATTATTTTTAGGGGAAAATTGGGCATTCTCCAAAAACTGCTGTTGGCAGGATTGATTCCTTGATGATAAATGTGGATATTTGCTGAATTTTCAGGTAATATACTTTGCCTTTATTTTCCTTTTTCAGATAGCTTAGTATCTTTTTTGATTAAGTTTCCACTAAGTAGTAATTTATCACATTGTGTTTCATTTTAAGGGGTCAGGAGCACATCTGTTATGACATTTATCGTAACACAGAGAATCAGTGAAGACAACTGAATCCCTTACATCATATTTTTGTGGTTTAAGTGGCTCATTAAATCTTGAGCCATTTTTATGGATTGCAATTTAAACCAGACCCCAAGTGATAGTGAATGAAAATCGCTCTTCCCCCCCCCCCCCTTTTTATACATGTTTTTTAATAATTGAAGAATTTAGGTGTAAGAAAGCCCAGTTGGTTATCACATCTTTTCCTCAGCATGAGACGATTCCCTTTTTTCTGGATTACTATTTATCAGTTAATGGAAATTCTGAAAAGAATCTTAATTATTATCTTCAGTTTACTTGTAGAAAGAAATAAGCTTAATCTTACCGTGATAGGTTTCCTCTTTCAGTAATGTAAATGTTGCAGTGATGTAAAATACCATTTTATGATTATAGATTTTGTAAACTTTTAATTTCTAAACAAAAGCATGAGCTATGGTGGTGTTCATTACATGAATTACAACAGGAAAGTAGATGGTAACATGATATATTACAGACTTAAATACCATTCTGAATTTTCTCAACACAGAAAGAAATAAAGAACCTGCCATTGTGCCATCAGGCTGGATGTCGGTATCTTACACAGGGAAATGGAGTAATGCATCTTACTGTTGGAAGGAAGAATCTGAAATCGTATTTGAGGAGGCAGTCATCATGTATGCAGGTAGTCCCATTTCATATGTTCAAGACATCACTAATTGGCAACTTTTGCTTATTGTGACTTTGTTAGATTTGATAAGAAGGATTTTGTAGTTACCTTTAAGCAGACAAGTTACTCTTAAAGAGCAAGCATCTATACGCTTTTAAGAATACATTCTTAAAGAAAATGGATGCATCTTTTAAAGAATATACATCTATCTTAAAGAACATAGATGTTGTGCAACATTTTGTGTACTAGAATTATTTGATTGATTTTATTGCTCACTTAGATGCTCACATGGTTGGAAAAGTGGTGCAAGCATTTCATTTCCTGAGACAGTATCTTTTCTGAGATAAAGTCATCGATAGTCAGCTGTTGTATTAAAGATTATTTCTGTTTAAATTCTAGACAATCAAACAACTTTTATTTTTTAAGAAGCAATGCCTGATAGTTTCCAGGCAGGAAGGTCTTAGTCCATCACCATGTCTTTTTTCCCTGTTATTTATTTATTTATTTATTTATTTATCAGTACTTTAATAATCTGGTATTCTTGAATCCCTAAGGCAAACTCTTTGACTTCCTCTGTCTGGCACATGGGTTTTAGTCATGTATTGTTTCTCAAAATGTTTGTGCTGTCACACACATCATATTTGTCTCAGCTGGAAAAACACGTTTATAGAAAATCCTGTTTGCTAGTTGTCTTAATGGTTTCAAGAGTGCTTGCACTTTTCATTTAGTCCAAAAAAAATTTTACATGTAAGTATTTTATATTGCTTTGGGGAACATCAAAGCTCAAGCTTAGCAAATAAATCATATTTTATGAATGGTGCTTTTCTGTATGGATAGGAAGCTTATTCCCCTAAAATAGTCAAAGAAGCAAAATTAAATGCCTGTTTAAATGCTTGTTTTCTGAAAAATTTATGTGCTCTTTATGCAAATTAACTTCTAAATCACATCCTGATTTTTATTTGTGATATATTTCAAATTCCAATTCTTGACATATTTTTAGGCTTTTTTTCAACACTTCTAAATGACTGTAATCTATTTTTAGCATCAAATACCACTGGTTTTGGAAGTCATTGCTGGCTTCCATTGTGTAACACTGATAGGGCCACTGATGAGTGATTGAGCGAAGAACACCAGAATGATCCAGTGAGGAAAGCCAAATGCATTAAAAACCGTGGAGGTCCACCAGCTCTGTAAGGCTTACGATGTGAAATACACCAAGTGTTAGAACTTGTTCTACCTGTATTAATTATGCATAGTACTAGAAACAAACAGGATGCTTTTGAGTATGAAAGCTGCACCTAAGATAACAGAAAAAGATGACTTGGATTCAAAGCATCAGGTCTGAAACAGATCAATAGTGGGATTTTGTATAGAACTTGAAGGGGTTTTTTATCTAAGGAAAATGAAAGAGCTTGATATAAAGTAGTTCTCCAAGGGAGAGTGCACTGACTACGGCCACGCTCTGTTCTCACCCTGAGAAAAAGCCACAGTCTGTGAATTCACCTCTGCTGGTAATTCCAGCTTGAGGTGGCTGCAAATATTACCGCGTAGCGCTCTTCAGTCTCACCAAGGCCTGGGATTTTGAAAGTCCTAACTCATCCTACCCTGGGAGCTGTAGCTGGCTGCAAGCCACATACGAGTCCTGCTCTATCTACATACACGTGGCAGCAGTTGAAGGATTTATTGTAGTAATGCTGATAACAGGGGAGGCCCCTACGGTTCCTTCCTCCCCACCTGGAGAAGCCTGCTTAAACAACTCCATAGTGTAAAAGGGCTGGCATCCCAGCGTACATATGACAGCCAAGTGACAGGCTGGACTTGCTCATGACGTGCGGTGTTAGAAGGGTTAGACCAGGTGCTCTTGTTGATTCACCAGCGAGCATCTGAAATGCAATTGCATATCTCCATGTGAGCTGGCTCAAATCTGGCTTTTGGCAAGTCAGCAGTGCACAAATCTGGGTTTAATAAGTATGGAACCATAAATTTAGCCAGGAGTAGGAACTGTCAACTAATGATGGTGATTTTTAGTGCCCTCTTAGCTGTTCATGTAACTGTTTGGAAACCATGCTGTAAATCAGAATACTCAATCCAGATTTTAAAAGTTCTCTCTAAAATAATAATTTTCAACCTGTATTACTCCATTGATCAAGTTTACACCACAAACAATTGCACTGGCAGAATTACAGTGCCAGTTGTTAGACTGTGACACACAGGTGGTGTCAAAAGAAGGCAGAGTGGTGGATAGTTGTTTTGTCGGTAGGGACAACATCCCTGTATAATCCTAATTTTATTCCGAACCACAGGCTCTCCATCAATTTCACTTTCTGATCCCTCATGCTCAGCCCTTCTCAAACTGTACCTAGAGCCAGACTATGCTTGTCAATACCTCATCTGTGCACTGCTAGATCACCTAATGGTAGTAAATTGATCCAGATCAAATATGAGTATGTAATTGCATTCTTGTCAAGATCAGACAGCTGCAAGTCCCAATGTTCAGACCAAGCTTTAACCTGGCTTTATAGTGGCAGCTGAAATACCAACTTTAAATTAAAATCAGGGGTAAAAGC
Organism: Anser anser; assembly: GCF_964211835.1. Lineage (NCBI taxonomy): Eukaryota > Metazoa > Chordata > Aves > Anseriformes > Anatidae > Anser > Anser anser. The sequence continues at coordinate 7,839,287 of NC_139736.1, forward strand.
ACTCTTTACTCCTTGTTTTGTTTTTTCCTAAATGAACTTGTACTGTTGGGTTAAATACGTCCTAAGAATTTTGTGCCACGTGGCCATCCAAAAACTGAATTTAATGTAGCATGAAATTGTAGTTGTGTACTGGTGAGAGTGTGCCTTCAGCTTCTCTTGTACGTTATTTTTAAATACATAGCTCCTGATGAGTCCAGAAGCAAAGGGGAAATGATTCCTCGTTAAATGGTGGTGTGTAGTATTTTAAATTCTTACTGTCTCTAACCAAGAAAGGTCCCTATTTATTCCAGCTGCTGTAGTTAGAAAAAATATTCAAAGTCTGAAGCAGAACAACACTACCTAAATCCTTTCTTTCTCGTGTCTCTGCCCACTATTTTATTCCTTGTATGTCCTCGTAGATGTAAGAAAAATCCTGTACTCTTCTGTATCAAAGCAGAAATGTTTTGGTATTTTCTTGCCATAAGAAGTATACTTCCAATTTAAAAAACAGTTCTTCACCATAATTGTCTTTCTTGTGCTGTATTTCTCTTTAAAGTCTTAAAGAAAAACTCTAAGTGCAAGATGATGTTAAGCAAGGGAGAGTCAAAGTTAAAACTTGGCAAGCACTAAAACAAAGAATTTTTCTAAGGAAATGGTGGAGACGGGTCAAATTAATTCCTGATGTAACTCCATTTACCTCAGTGCGGTTACATGAAGGATGAATTTGGTACCTTATGCCTCTGGGGTCAGAAAAGGATTTCTGTGATCTCAATCAGCAGTATAAAATAATCATTCTTAAGAAACAGAATTGTAAATTAAGCCTGATAGAACTGTCTCTGTTATTTTTAGTCTATTAATACAACTGTAAAAGAACAATAGGTCTAGAGAACAACAAAAAGGGCTTCATAAAAAGACTAGTACATGATGATTTGCAGCCAACATCCTCCATAACAGTTTGTGGGAAAAAGGAATTATAACAGACTGTTAAAATGGGCAGTGACATCAGGGACAACTTCCCTTTCTTGTAAGTGCCAAAAGCTTTTCTCCAGTTTGCTGCATTGCATCTTTAATTTTTTTCCTCCAATCTCATTCTTCTCCCTGACCATCTCTAGTTCAATTGTCCTTTCCCTCAAGTTTCTTTTGGTTCCACTGTGTGCGCAGGGATCTCAGGTCTCTCTCTGTGGCTTCTCACTGCTGAGTTATCTAACTTCTTCTCTTCAAGCAGAAACATTCAACGTCTTTGGATGGAGAAAGGAGAGGTGTTTGGCCTTTGCCCTAATTTCTTTTTAGATTTTAAATTTCGATATGCTTAAATTTGATATGCTTTAAAGCAATGTATTTTCACTCTGAGAACCCAGCCTCCATGTGTCAATCTGTAGTGCTCAAATATAGCTATACCCAGAGATTACTTCAGTTTTAAAGCCTTGTTATGAAACATCAACCTCTGCCTCCCCATCCTACTCCCAAATTGAGGAAATACTTCTAATAGCAATATGTTAAGATCTTTCCATAGTATAATGTAAAAAAAAAGCCATGTAGTACATTAGTGCAATTAAATGGAAATCAAAAGTCTGTCTTTTTTTATCCTTACCAACATGCAACTGTCAGTTTTAATACAGAGGAAAGGATCTATGTATACATGCGTATAAAAGATGTGAAAATACAAAGGCATTTATTGAAAACAGACAAAACCAGGAAGATGATAAAATAGTAGGAGGAAGGGGCCTCAGATATAAAAACTTGCTTTGTATAGCAGAATTTATCACTAAAAGCTAGGGTTGGCAAATTGCCACACTTTAGATAAAATAAGCTATGTAATGTAAAAAAAATGCTTGACAGTACAAAATACAGTAGATGCATTTGCAAAACTAATGTCCGACCAAGAAATTCAATAAAACATTTTTTGAAGGTTCCTTTTTTTTTATGTGTATCTTTAAAAGCTTAATTATATTTTCTAATCCTGGAAATCTCAGTTGTACAGATGCTAGCTCTCCTCTTAGGATATCTGCATCAGGTGTACCATTCAGCAGGATATAGAAAATTTCCAAATATCCAAATTAAAAAAAGATGATGAAGATGCATTTTGAAAGCAAATTTTTGTTAGCCAGAACTATTGAAGCATGTTTTATAGAAAGATTATTCACATTTTAAAATACCTACAGTTTTAATCCACAAAGTACTCAGGTAAACATGTACTGCTAAACATTTTCAAACTGGATAAAGAATATTTTTTCATGCAGAATATATTTTCCATTTCCTTATTTGTTTCTGGGAAAAGATCCAGAGCTTTAGGAAATAAGAGGACACTTATACCTGAAAGACTTGTCATGTAAAAGTTTTTGAAACCTGCTTTGTTTTTGAGAACACTACAAAAACATGAGAATCTTGGGTATTTAGTTCAGGTATTGTATCTGCTTAGAATAAATGAGCTCTCTTCCGCAAGGATATTTTCTTCCTCTGGCCTGGCAAGGTTGGAATTCTGGTCTTCCTGCTAAAAGAGAAACCATTTCAGTAGATGATGGATAATGAGCACAGCTAAATTCTCATGACTAACAGAATCATGCCCTTACTCTCTATTCCCATCTGCAAGGCTTTTCCAGAGCTCAGCATGTATGGAGGATACCAAACCTGAAAAACAAGATGGCAGATAACTACAGTTAAAACAAACAGGTAATTTTTTCAACATCTTCATCAGATTTACAAGATAGACTGTTACCTGAGTACTGCTCCTATTCTTAAATAAGGTCTCTCACAGCAAAAAACTTCTGTAACTTGTTGACAGGAGCTATTATCTCCTTCATAGATTAAATCATTCCATGAAGTATTTTTAGGCAGTTCTTGTATCTGAATCTTCAGCGTCCTGATTGCTTCTACAGAATTTCAGATTTACTCTTTATGAAGAACAGTAGCTTGGCAGTTCTTCTTCTAGGTGCTGCTTGTTCCCTGAAATGGCTTGGACTTTATGCATAAATTGTACAAATCTCTCCATTCTATAAATGTACTTCTTTCTGCTTTAGTAAAGCTGAGATAACATCGTTATAAGTTAAAAGGAGATAAATTCTTCATTATTCTTCAGCTAAAATAAAAAAATGCTTAAAATTATTAGAGAGGAGATAAAATTGTTTCTGCTAGGTTATGAAACTGCAAATAATGGCAGATACATGCAGATGAAGTATTTTTCTCAGAAATCTAAACTTATAATCAATTAAAGATACTGTATCAGAATGCTGACCATGGGCAATAGGAACTAGTAAAGCAGTAGCTTTATCACAATGGGCTTTTGGAAGATCCACATTAATTCCACAATAATGCAACAGAAAAGAAAGGTATGCTTTTATCATGCTTCATGTACATTGAGGAATGTATTTCCATTCTTTGCTACCAGACTTCTAATAATTTATGGAAAGTACTTAAAACTTTAGCAGAAATACACTCTTGAGCTAGAAAAGTATTCATGCATGTGTATATTTATATGTAAATATATGTATGTCTATATACATGCAGGCAAAAAAACCTACAATTTCATATTTTATGCTAATGAGACAGTCTTTTATCTCTAGATCATAGGATTAGAGGCATTCCTGGTTGTGTAATGAGCAAAAGACTCTCCGAAGGCTGTTACAAAGCCAGCGTGGATATCCTGCCTTGGTTTCAGCCCAGTTTTGAACAGAGACATGGCACTCACTTTGAACAGCTGGTTCTAATGGGAACTCTTTCTCGATTCCTTTACAGACCCCATTTACAACACACGAGGAGCAGACTCCACCTCTAGCTTTGGAGTCTGCCTGAGTAAAATCATTTTTCCTCCCATTCTGCCAATCATCAGCAATTGTTTAACACTTCTATAGTACTTCTTAAATAAAGAAAGCCACAGCTAGTAACAGCAAATTAAAAAGATGTCATCAAGTGAAGTAAAATTCTCCTTGAATTATTGAATTTACTGGAAGCTGTGGTGTCTTCTTTTGTAAGTGGAAATTGCAGGGAGGCACTCTATTACTGCTGTGCCTATGTGTGCGTCACAGTTGCAGCACCCTTTAGGATAACTGGGAGAAACTGACTGGGGGATTCTTCTTTACGATAAGAAGCCATTTATAAATAGAAGAAGAAATTATTACAACATGACAGTGTTTGTTAAATTAATTTGAAAGCATAATTTGAATAAAGATACTAAACATTTTCTCTAACTGCAGCACCAATGTCAAGCAGCTGACTTTAAACAAAATAATGCAAGAGCCAGTACATCCTAGGTGAACAATGTGTGAACAACAACAACAAAAAAACGAATACTCTAGGAAAGAAAAAAAAAGGTTACATTTACTCCACATAAAAGGCTATAACTGTATTAATGACTGTGTGCAGTTCATGTGAGATTATCTAAGATTACAAACCAATATTGACTAAAGCTATGTAAAAAATGTTAGCAAAAGTTATCAATTTAATCATTCAAAGAAAGTGCCAAATGATACCATTTTATAAACTGGAATTCCCAGCAGTTTTCTTTGTTTTAGAAGGCCACCCAGTGTGCTCTAACTTTGGACATTGTGTAATTTACTTTTCTAATTCTCAGCTACTAAATGCTGACAGTGTGTTTCTAAAGAATACATTTATTTTAACAGTGTTTTTTGCTAGGAGCACACTATTTGGAAAGTATGCAATGAATTTGAAACCACCTCAGACGCATGGTATTGTATCCATTTGAACCGCTGGAAGGGTGCACGTTGACTCTACTGTCAGCAGGCCTGGACCATTAACTTAGCCTAAATTTAAGGACATTCCCAAAAAACGCAGGTCCTGACCTCGTAGTTTGGTTCACATAGGGATATCCTCACGCTTACAGAGCTCTGATTAAGTCAACAAGGCTAGGCATCAGTACTGATCCTGTGTGATTGGATTACAGGATTAAAGTTGTGATTTGTCCTACTAAAACCACTTTAAGTTACTTAAACAGATAAATCCAACTATCTGATTTCTTTTCTAATTGATTACACTTTCCAAAATGAAAAAAAAAAACCAACAACAAACAAACACCTTGCTTGCTTCACATTTTTAATGAACTACTTCACCTTCCTGTTTACTTTTTCATAAGGTGTATCTAGGGCTGGAAAGATAACAGAAATAACAACTCTGAGGGAAAAATAGTACAGGTGTTATTTCGCTTTCCCATTAAACTGATATAAAATACTTTTGCTTTTTTATTCCCTCTGATCCCATTTCCAGACTTTATTTAAGTCCATCCCCCCATGGCCCCTGTCCCCTGTTCTATTTGACGGAGTTCTCTCTGTAAAAGAAAGTCAGCCCATATCCAGGTTGTCTCATCTCATGCTGTAATTCACATTCCTCATCCTATGTTCCTGGTGAAAAGATTTATCAAAAATAACCAAGGATACGTTCAATGCTTTTTTTTTTCTTTTTTTTTTTTTCTCCTTGTTAGGCCTTCCCCTGCCCTGGGTTTATTCCTTGCCTCTCAAGCTCTTACATGCTAGGTTGAGAAGAGTTGTCCTGCATATGTCATTATCTCTCACAGCTAGAGTATCTGCTAGGAGGTGGAAATGCGATTCCTTCCCAGGCAGATCAGCTGCTGGATTTGACAAGCACGTATGAGTAACAAAGGCTTACCAGATGTGTTTTCACTGATAAAAAGCATTCTTTTATAGTAACTATAGTAGCAATAGCAATATCCAAAATGCAGTTGAAGCTTTAGACAATGCTATTTCAATAGGGGCCTTTAGAAAAAAGCATTTCCTATGTGGAGGAAAGACAGACTGCTAAATAATCCATTCAGGAACAGCTATAATGCCTTGTGGATACTTTATGAAAATACATTAGAGTTTACTGTAAATTGAACAAGTAACAAGCTTGATGAAGCTTTAAAAAAATACAGTGATGAAAATCTCTACAGACTTCTGGATTGCTGTGATGGCAAAGTAAACAGTTTAGCTAAATAGAACTTAGAAGGTACAGTTACCAACTGCAAATGCCTGATTATAAACCAGGAAGAAAAGTGAGGAAGAACTCTGAAAATCATGTTTGACAGTGACAACACAGACCACACAGTTATTATTTCAACCAACAGATTGTAGGGAACACATACCATATATCACAGTGAAGGACTAAAAGCCTGCTATAGTCTGCACAGATGTTCTCCCTAAGCAAGCAGCTAGAGAACAGAAGATGAAACCTGACCTAAAAGTGACCTGGAAGTATACAAGCAAGCCCTTAGAAAGGTGCTCTACTTCATCATATACTTTTTTAATGTTAAATACCTTTATATTGTAGGAGAGGAGCAAAGGGCAGAAATTGGAAATGTTATAATTATTTCTAACTCTGGAACAAGTCATACGTGCCTGCAGTCATACTTGGAATGCAAGGCTTAAGATCTGAAAGGCAATTTATAGGAAGCTCTGCTGTAGAAAAGATTTTTTATTACAAGAGGCCAGACAGGAACACTGAGCTCAGAAGGGTCATTTGTGAATAACTTCCAGCTTAAGTGATTAAGGGCTCCAGCCACTAGCCCGACCCACCCCTCCTCCCCACACACACAAAAAAAGGCGTATCAGAAACATCCTGTTTGTCACTGCTGCTGGCTTTTTGTTCAATGAGCAAGAGGGGGGAGCATTTGACTTGTGTTGGTTTTGGTTCTTTGCCCTCAGGGATACTTTTAACAATGCGTAATACTTGAAAGAATTCTGAAATATTGATTTTTTTTCTTTGAACTATAAGGTTAAAGATAAATATATTTTGATATGCATAGAAAGCATTTATGATAACAAATAAAAGCAACACTTCCTAAGGCTCAAAATACTGATAATGTGCTTTAAAAGCATGCTTGACAACAAGATCCTCATCCTTTTTTTTTTTTTTTTTAATGGAAGGTAAAGCATTTCAAATACCTTTCAAAAACCTTCTTCTAAAGATATAGGCATAATTTCATCATTTTGTTAAATTATTTTAGTTCGGTTGGTTTATTTTTTATTTTAAGCTGCTGTCGTATCTGCCAGAAAAGGCAAGAGCTAAGAAACACACTGCAAAGGTGAAGGATGTATGAGTCTAAATTGCCAATTGGTTCCTTTGCCAATTTCAGATTCACATAGAGGTCTGTGCTCCTCTACAATGAGAGCTCTATTGTGAAGTGCAGAAAGAGGATTGATGGCACTCTGTTAACTGTGGATATCTAACCATATGCTAAAACCTCACGGCACCTCCTAGACTATTAGATTTATTACCCCCCTTTCTTTTTTCTCACGTTAAATTCATGTTTTGAGGGAAAAGACGCTCAGCATTTATCATTAATAGTATGTTTGAATTTCACAGCCATTTCTTCAATGTCAATATCATTTCTTTTCAGGATGAATACTGCACATAACAGTAGCATGTTTCCTCAATATTGTCACTTACAGCATCAAGGGACCCTGAGAACAACCAAAAAAAACGTAAGTTAATTATGTCTTCTGATTCCAGAATAAATCATCCAGTAGCAGCTTTCAGTAGGGAGATCTGAAGTGTGAAGGTTCTCTGGCCATTTATTTTTTACTGCTCAACATCAAGCAGAAAATAAATGTTTATTCGACTCCTCTAGTGTCACTTTGGTCAGCAAAAGCAGTAAGTCTAGCATTTAAACCCTTAGGAAAAACATGCAACAGTATTATCCTGACTTATGCAAGAGAATTGCTGTGCATTTTCTACATTTTTATCATGGTTTTCTTTCCTCTTCTAAAATGAAACTATGGTGCAAGACTAGACCTAGTTAGTAAATACCTTGGAATTAGATTCACTGTGACTGGTTCATTAAGGTGTGTCAAAGAAAAAAGTGTAAAAAGAAGGCCAACCAAGTAGCATGGGTTGCTAATATGATTAAGCTAGCCTAGAGCTCAGCTACCATATTTCCAAAGCCAAGCATAAATGCACTTGTTTTAAAGGTTTTAAATGTTTGGTATGTGATAAACATTTTATATTGTCAGGAATAGGAGCTCTTAAGTTATATGCACATCTGTACACCTGACTGAAAGATCAGAATGAGGAGCAGCACAACTAGCTCTTCCACTGAGCACAGACAAAAGATCTTTTTTAAAAGACTTTTATTTGTTTTAAATAGCTTGATAAAACCCACCAATCGGTATTCAGAGTTCAATTGTAAACAGTTACAGTAATTTACCACTGTGTATTGATTTTGTACATTAAGCTATTTGCAGTGACAATCCATAAGACAGGTCAAATTCAGCATATTTATAAACTGAAATGCACTGTACTAAGATAAAACAATGCCATAACTGAAAATATTCAAAAGACTGATGTTTAACTCCCTCCTGTGGTGTAAGCAAGCAGCATCACAATCGGCTCCTGGCAGCTTAGACAGCACTATTATTCAAAAGTCTGTATTCATTGCATTAGGACAACAGATTTCAAGTTCACTATGGAAACTCACAAGTTGAAAAGTGTTATAATAAATTTCTAAAATACATACAAAGTTGTAAACATCTTTCTCTGGAACACACACAAAAATGGTTTGTGCCAGACTTCTCTGTCTCCCATACTGTAATAAAAAAATAATTAGGCCAAAGACCAAGGCCATGGACTAAAATTGTTTTGCATGGGTAACATCACAGTTCACAGAAAGTATTCTAGTGTCAGCATTTAAAATTAGTGTCACCAGCAGGGAGCAGAACCCATCTTAAAGGAAGTTCATGGAACACTCATCAACTGATGAACCAGGCACTAAGCAATAGATTCACCTATTTTTAGTAACAAAAGCTTAATTACATCCAGATATTTTTATATTTGAAAAAAAGGTGAAATTGACTACAAGCAGAAAATAGAAGAACATTGCTACTTGGAGAAGATTGGTTTTTAACCATTTTTGCTATCAGGTTCTAACTATATAGATCTTGCACAAAAAGAGATTTTCCAAACAGACTATAACTATACTGAGATCACACAAACACACAGGATCATTTCAAGGCAGATTTTTTTTTTCTGGAAGTCCCTCAGGCCATTTTCAAAAATGTATTAGTTTTCAAATCGATTTCGGCATTAACAATGAAATAACTGTTTACTTGATCTGAATCTTGTATCACCAATTCCAAAAAGACTAAGATCATTGAGATTTTGGAATGCAATACAGAATTAATTTCAAAGTACACACTTATATGGCTTACTTAATGCAGGGTAATAAAGAAGGATAGCTTCATTCTAGCACATCCATATTATTATTCTTATTTTCACAACAACTGCCAGCAGGTAGATTATCTGTGTCCTTGTATTGAGTATATGAGCTGATCATAAATATTAATATTTTCATAAACAAGTTGTTTGTTTGAAAGTTCTGTCAAGTGCAGCTCCTCACTAAGGATTAGAGGCTTTGTAGTCTGAGATACCAAAAGGGAATTCATCACAAGTATTACAAAAATCCTAAAAAGTTTTTTTTTCCAGTTATTGACTGTGCATCACAGAAACAAGCATCAGGACACATTTTGTAATATGCAATCTAGAAAAAAAAAGTTTTAAAGTATTAAGAGTACATTCATGTGATTTTTTCAGAAAGTTATGCTATGACTTAAACAAAGTTTTGAAGCCAGTGTAACTGTTTCTTAAATTTCAACCTCAATGTATTTGATAAGCCCTAAATCCTAGCTGCAATTCTCAGCTGACAGAAGTAAACAAACTTAAATATTAGATTTTAATCAAAGCAAATGCTTTGTTGGGAAAAAGCAGAAATATATCACACTGACTACTTACTGTTCTGTCAGATATACCACTTGTCATACACCCTCATGACAGACTATGGATACTTGCATCTTGATGTGGTTACTGTCAGTTTGTTATGCATTACAGGGGAGCATTTCTGAAATTACACAATTTCAGCATGTGCTTATGCTGAGGAATGATGTGGAGGGAAGAGAATGAAAACATAAGTAGGATCAGGCCATAATTAAAAACAAAAGGAACAACTTGACAATAAGCTGATATATTGGGGAAGTACAGATTTGCTTCTTCCAAAAATTAAAAGAATGTATACTTTTAGTATAGGTATACACACACTCCTTAAGGAGGGTCAAAGGAGGAAAAAAGGAGGAAAAAAAAGCAAACTTTGGCAAAGTTTAAGAAAGTGCCATTTTTAAAGTTGTAAAAAAAAAAAATGAAGAAGCAAGAGGCTAAAAACTGTCTACAGTTAAAACTGTCTCATGGTGCATGAGAACGCATACAAACAGTTTCTAAGATTGCACTAGCTAATACCACACTGCGAATTACAACATCATCTCTACTGAATTTTGCATTGTAATGTCAAGAAGTAAATAATAGTTTGCATAAGCATTCCAACATCATACTGTGATAATACATTTTTATCCACATGCAGAGCTCTGTGCACATACATTTAAAAGTGTATTTTCTTTTTTTTTTTTTTTAAAGCAGTATACCATATAGTAAATTTCCACTTAAGTGTATGTTTGTGGGAAACTATTAGGCAATTCTCTAAATATTGAGTATTTTCGTTGTTTTCTAATGACAGAAACACAAGTTTCCTATGTAGTACAGGAGGGATCTGGACACTGGTCGATGAAATTTTAATAAGCAAGAATTGTTTAATAGAAATACCCCTTTTCAGCAGCAGTAGAATAGGAGGACTTAAGAGGAATTGGACATAAGAAGGCAACTCCCGGTTCAGTTTAAAGATCCCTTGCCCCTATTAAAAGTTATTTTTCTGTACTATAATAAATCATCCAAAAAACATTCTCAACCCTTACAACACATTTATTCAGAAAAGCAATTTCCATATAGAACTTAGAGGCCACAAAATTCTATACAAACTGGTTCTAAGCAGAGACATTTTCTATCTTTTGAGATGAGCTGATAACAAAACATTTGTGGAGAGAACAGTGGCCTAAACCATATATTGTGTTTGATTTATATAAAGTTTCAAAGGATTGACACCCTTTTGGTTTACTATTCTCCCACTAGAGAAGAAAAAAAGCCATTTGAGCATTGTCTCTGCTAGTCAAACAGTTCTATTAGTGCAAGAATAGTGTTTCCCATTTATGGCCTCCCCATGCTTAAAGTGCAGTATATTACATGAGATTTCAGCATACCAACCATCCTTTATTTGAGTTTCAGAAGGAATGTTCAAGTTAGAAAGTTACCTTTTAGGCTTCAAGCAATAAAATCCAAGGCAAAGTACATAAGCTATCTTAAAAATGGATTAAATCCACTCACTTAAGACATTCTTTAAGTCTTATATTCAATATACATATAATACACAAAAAATAACATGTCACTTAACTGTATTGTATCTGTATTTAATGTGATCCTGTAAAAAGTAATTAAAGGCCACTCAATGCAAATTTTGCTTGAAACAGGACTATGTTATCTGGATTGCGATACATAGTATGTTTCAACATTCCAAGATTCCCACCTGCACAGGCTTATCAATAATGAGACAGCTCTTGGCACCCCACTGTACACACAGTTAAATTCTAATTAACAGGTGATTTCTCTCATTTTCCCTTTTTTTTTTTAAATCACCATTAAAGAGTCAGTGTGTTAAAAACTGGATTAGTAACTATGCCTTCAGCAACTCCTCTTACCTGTTAACATGACAATACTACTTACAAACTTTTGTTTTATGTACCTGTGGTTCCCAAAATACATGGTTCCCAAATGACGTACAACAGGGAAGAGAATCTTCCAGGCCATACTCTTCATCTGAACAGAGGGGGTTCTAGGCAAATACAGGTACAACCATACCAACAGATTCTCTAAATAGGAAGTTCAAGCAATCAGTTGTGGATTCAGGACTACGTTTGGGTGCACCTTTAAAAACAAACAAACAAACCTCACCATACCCATACCAGAAGATGGTATTTCTTTACCTGTGTAGCTACTTACAGAAATTAAAGATGCAGTTGCACATTTCTTTTAAGCAATCAAGCCAGCTTAAATAGACTCCAGCCCCAACCTCCACCTTCATTCCTGTACCCACAGCTCTGCCAGCTGTTAAACATACAGCAGGGTTAAACTGTATACAGACAACAGTTCACACCATAACTCAAATAAGCCACAGACTTTTGGGGAAATGTCTTTGTTTCTTGTGTTTTGGGGAACCACATTACATCAGCAATCTTGATCCATAAATGCTTGCGTTACTACCACTACAAGAGTGATAAACTGCAGTAGTGGAGATGGGAGAGAAAAGTATGAACGGCTTGACGAGAAGGAAACTATTACTGTCAAAATAATTACTTAAGATACATAATGCATTATTATTTTGAAGTTTCTGTAGTTTTGTGACTAGAAGTCACGTAGTCGAAAGTCTAGAACTTTAACAATTAATAAAAATGCACACCAGGGAAAAAGTTATTTTTTTAAATTAAAGCAAATGGCTTTTTATCTCTTCTAACATCCAGAAGAAATAGTCAACCAGTTGGGATAAAAGCACAACGTGCCATCTAACACAAGAAGTAGTATACCTTACTTTTAGCACTCAAGTAAGGCTTAGAAAAAGATATATCCTCCAATATCTCGCCCCATAACACTGCTAACCAACATCTCATCTTCATAATCAAGGACTTTTCTATGCTAGTATACCAACACCCAAGCAAACATTAGAAACACTACTAGCTTTCCAGGTCAATACAATTCAAACTGAACGTAACATCATCACTTACTTCGTTTCTAAAGTGAAGCAAGTTAGATAGTAAAAATGACGTGATGTGTCAGCCACTGGCACGAGTTTACTCCGCATTAAATCCTCACTTAGCTGAAGACATATCCTAAGCCATCACATCAATACCTCCCTCTTTAGGGACGTCCACAGAGCATACTAAGCCTATATACTAATTCAGTTGTTGAGAATTTTGGACACTAAGTTCAAATTTTGACCTACTGCACAATGAGTTTCTCCATCTACATGTCCACAGGATCGTATTCCTACAATTTCTTATTCACAAGCAGCTCTATTGATTTCAACATGCTTGCTCCATTGTTTGCCAAACCCTGTTGCCAGAAGTCTGTCCCAAAGCCAAAGTCAACAGGCCCAGAAATGATTACTGTGCCTCAGTGATAACAATCACTATTTCCAGGAAAGAAAATGTTCTCTTAGAAAATTATTTATAGTGTGTCTATTGTAGCCCAATAAAGCTCATGAGATCCTGCTTAAGTTAGAGCAGTATCACCCTTGAAAAGGAACACTGCTGAGAATTATGCCATATTGAAGACCACCACCCCAAGAGCTTTCTGATTCAGAGTGTTCTAAGGACTGATACATTAGTTATGGTTGATTTCACACTGGGAATTCAATTCTACAAGCAGGAGTTTCGTTGGAAATGGTTGTAAACAGTAGCCAAAGTACTGAGCAAATACAAACCCTTAAGAAAACAAAAGGATCTGTGCTAAACAGTCAACTTGAGTTCTAGTCTAGTGTTAACAGGACACCTGCAGAAGTCCCAGAAAGTGTTGAGATTAAGTTCGTTCCAATCAGAGGCAGACATTCTGTACTAAAAAAAAAAAAGCCTCTTATTTCAACAGCCAGTTTTACCAGCAACTACACAAGTGTAATTTTTACTTTAGCTGTCTATCACTAAAACCTGAACTGCAACCTTGTCTCCAAGTTAATCGATTCAGTTTCTATTAATGTTAAAAAATAGTAACTATTAAAATTTTAGTATGTTTTTACTTTCGCTACTGCATACCAGAGACCTGCTAGTGCAAAAGCTAGGACAGATATTACTAGCTGTAGGACGTGAAAACTGGTAGTCACATATTGTACACTTGAAAGCATTGTCTTATATCCAAGTGGTTGCTCTGAAGTAACAGGGCTTAAGTAACAAAGAAAAATACATGATTTCTGGTTGTTTAAGAGTCCTGTAGCATAATCATTCAGTGAGGCAACTGGAACAGAATAGAGATCAGTAAGCCCACCAAACTCCGGCTCTTCAAGAAGTGCAAGCTGCAATTCATTCTCTGTGCTGCTGCTCACTTCTAATTCCAGAAACTGCAGTTCTTGATTACACTGCACCTTTCCCAGCCATGCATGTGCAAAACATACAAAGTTATCTCCTGGGCAGCTTAAGCTAAAGTCTGCAGCAAAACTACGAGCTTTCTCCAGCCAGCCCATTACTGAAATATTAACGCAGTGAGAAATCCCATCAAGCCTGGCTTCCCCAGAAGAAAAACACAGACAAAATGAATCTTTCCAAGGAACTGCTGGACTCGAGCTTCTCCCTGCTGATTCACTCAAACTCAGAGGCATTTCTTTGCCAACATAAGGCGGAGGTATATTAATAAAGAGAGAACAATTCCTGATGTTAAAATAAAATAATTCTTTTTGTAAACTGCTACTACGATTCTGAGAGTTGTTCAACACGGAATGTACACGTGTCAGGTGAGCTGCAGCCTTGTGATGACCTGGGCCACTGTCACATACTCTTCCTGGGTTTAAATCTTCTTCCTTCATATTCCTATAGAAGACAAACATAGCTTTGCTGTTTCACAGCAGAATGAGCTTGAAGAGGAACGTGACTGACTGTAGTTGCAGCATAGAGTGCAAGCAGCATAACAAGTGACAAGTCAGTGGATCTCAATATGGACCTAGGGAGAAGGAATACAGAAAGTTATTACACTAATTTCCCACCCAGGTATTTTTTTTTCTAAGCTCATCCCACAAGAAAAAAAAATCATCTTTTCTCTAGATCTTAGTATATAGAAAAACAAAAATTCTTTAACATAAAGAGGAGCCCAAGTGCAGAACTTAAGAGTAGTCCAAACAGACAAGTCACCCTACAGACTGCTTTGAACATATCTAAAGGGGTAGGAGGTGTACCCAAATATAAACTTTCTTCTGTACTTTCAGTTTAATGTTACCAAAAGAGAGTTAGTAGCAAGCAACAATGTGAGTCAGCAAATGAGCAGCTGTAAAGACTGACTGTGTAACAGCATGATTTTCCCTTAACAGTACAAACGCAGACTGTAACTGATTAGAGACTTAACGTTAAAGGCAAATATTAAAGTCATGTTCCTGTAAACAGAAGTACATGCTGCAGTCAGTCAGAGACAACGCCGGAAATCAGGAACGTGGTGTGAACAGCTTCCCGAAGGGAACTGGCCAGACTGGCAGTTAGAGGACACTGCTTATACTGCAGCCAAATGACAAGCTGATGGTATTACAAGAGAACCATTACGTAGCAGCATAGATAAGAAGCAAAGGCGAGGCATTTTTAGCCACGGAGCTTATTACTATGCCATGTGTGTAATTTTTGGCAGCGTGGCTCAATATCAAGCTTCAGAATTGCACGACAAATGCGTCCCAAAAATAAAAATATGAGACACCGCATTTTGACCTCTTCCCTCTCCAGCGTGCCTTTCACAAATCGCAGGCTGCGACCAGCCTTATCTGTTAGCACTCGGCCACCAGCCAGACGTCAAAACTTTGGGCACAGCTATGTTTACGAGCAGAGAGCGAGCGCCCAACCTTTGGCTACATCAGATGTCTGTAGCCTGCTTCTGTTGCCAGTTATGTTAAAAGCAAAGCTTTCATTTCAGCACCAAACCAATAAAACTTCCACCCTGTGAGGGATACCAGGAATGTCTTTAGGTCAAAGCTTGTTTAGGGAGCCCCACGTTTTGTAGAAGATGCGAGAGATTAAATTTGAACTGTCATTTTCACGCAGTTACGTTATTACTTAAAGCTGCCCCTGCGTTCTCCCTGCTTGAACTGTTCTTGGCTTTAAACACATCATTTTATTAGGAAATTATTTTATCAGGCGCCAAGCACACGACACCCGAACAGAAGCGCTCCCAACCCAAGCTAAGGATGCCCTCAGGGCGAGGATGACTCGGTAACGAGGACAAACGTGAGGGCGGCACACGGGGGCACAGGGGCTGAGCAGGGAGCAGCCCCGGAGCACGGTGCCGGCCCCGCCAGCCCGCCGCCCACCCACCTGCAGCCGCACGTTGAGCATCATGGAGGCGACGATGTAGAGGTACGGGAAGTTGATGCGGAGCTTCCAGGCCAGGTCGAAGAAGATGAGGAGGGTCCTGGTCAGCCCCTTGCAGAACACGCCGTACGACCTGGCCACGGCCGACTGGGAGAGCCTGGCAGCCAGGGCGGACAGCGCCGCCGCCATAAACCCGCGGCCCGGCCCCGCCGCCCGGGCCCCGCCGCCGCCACCGCCACCGCCACCGGGTGTCAGCAGCGGGGAGGAGCCCGCCGCCGAGCGACGTGCGCGCCGCCGCCTGCGTGCTGCTGCGTGCGCGCCGCCGCCTGCGGGAGGGGGCACGCCCGTCTGAGGGCGGCGCGCGGCCGTTGGGCCCGTTGGGGCGGGCGCGGCCCCTCAGCTCCCTCAGCCCGGTCACCGCCCGCCGCCGGCCCTCGGGTGTTGGGAGCCCCCGGAGAGCGGCTGGGGCTCTTCACAGCCCTTCCCAGGCGGGCTGGAGAAGAGAAGCCCCAGGGCTTGGCTCGCTGAACCTCCTCAACGCAAATTAGTGGGCTGTCTGTATTGATAATGATTTTTGCTTGTTTTGCCCCCCTCCCCTTTTTTTTTGGAATTCTGTTCTTTATGCAGTTCGGCGATCAATTCTGAAAACCACCTATTTGCACAAGGAAATGCTTTCTATGCTTTTCAAGCCAGCACTTCAGTTCTGAATTTAAAAGCAGTGTTCAAACATAGGTTGCACTTAAACATTTTGCAGTCATACCCTAGGAAGCTCTTTGAGGTATATTATCATCATGACACTTAACTTTGCCAGTAGGGAAAAATGCCCCCAAAACAGACAACCAATGTCATTTATGAAGATAATGAAACACGAAAAAAATGCCCTTTTCTACCAGAACTCTTCTATGTAGTTTCATTCAATCAACTTTTAATAACTGTAACGTGAAACAGAAAAATCAATCTATTGATCTAAACTCCTCATGAAATATTATTTTGTTGCCACAGGATCACTCTGGTGCACAGAGAGAAATTCCGGTACAAAATTGGACACGCTCCCAGGTTTATCTGCAGTCCCTTTGTCTGTAATGCTGTTTTGTTCGTTAGTTACATAATAGAGCGGAAAACCCCTGGAAAACTCACTCTGTGCCTGGAAACTGTAAACAGTCCAATTAAGGAAAATACAGGCACTGGCTTGTGCTCTCAGGAACTGGAGTATTTTAAGGATGCGGTGTGTTTTGAGGGCTTGTCCATCCTGCACGTGAGGAGGTAACGCAATACCTCCCTGCTGCCTGAGGTACCAGGCAGCCCCTCCAGCCTGAGCGGGATGGGTAGAACGTAGTTGTAAATGGCAGAACCAGTCACTGGAGCTGTCCTTAACCAGTTCTTTCACCTTATCCAGCTTCTGAACAGATCTGAAGGAACCCACTTGGATCTCAGGCCTTCAGATAAGCCTCTTATGAGTTTGGAAGTCCAGGACCCCCTTCCTTCACTCCCTGTTCTTCGATTCTGGACAGCTGTAGCTCATTGCGGTCATCTAAGCAGATCTGACTGAACGTCAGACTGTGGAGTTAAATGCTCTCTCAGAGGTAAGATTATCCTACTGATTCTTAAAAGCAAAACACTGCTTATTCAGATCAAAAAAGTATCAAAGAAAATGCATCTTTTAGAACCCACCTTATCAGAAACCTATCCATCTTCCCCAGGGTTTCCTAGCAGATTCAAAGCTCTTTGGATCCCTTTTTAGTCACAGATGTTAGTCAGTCCTTTAATCAAAGCTGAAGAATCCCCTCTAAGGCCAGGATTGATCTGTCTATGATTTGACATCTCTGTGCCTGGGTCTCTTGAGCCTACCTGCCACTATTCCAAAGAGGAGACAGGACTTACCTGCACCATCTTCATTTTGGAGAACATGAAATGATAGCCTCCACTCTCCTCACAACTTCATTCATAAAGTATCCTTTAGGTTATTTCAGCATGTCTTGCAAAAAAGAGAAAGAAAATGATGTATATTATTCATAGAGTTAATGCAATAGCTTGCAATTCAGAAAGGTTTCCAAAGACGGGCACATGCTTCTTTCTGCAAGCAGTAGTATTACTGCTGTGTAATGTGTCTATGTCAGTTCAGCTTGGGTGTTTTGTGAAGGCAGTGGTGCTGTATCTTTTTTCCTCCACATCTGAAGTTTTTAATAACTGTGTTAGTACTGAAGACACTGGAGACACAGGAACAGAGATGTGTCCAGGCCCTACAACTGGAATTCCAAGATAACTCAAATTCCTTAATGTCTCCATTCCTTTCTCCCTTATATGTACTGCAGCCATCTACTCAGCAGATGAGCACAAAGTGATTTAGCTGCTCTAAGACATTTAGCAGCTTTTTGTGATTATATTTGAATGCAATGTGATATACAAAGACTAAATCAGGAAACTGATTAGCTTGTATTTATCAGTTGGTATCTGTCATTCTCATTAGTTTGGGCTCATGTTGTTAATTGACAGAGTTGTGACACTATCGATTTTAAAATCTTAAGAATTTGACACACAAGAGAAAATACTGACAGTAAATTACTTTTTACACTAAAATAAGCAATATAATTAATAAATCAGGTCATAACAACGAGTTAGTGTTGGTATTGATTTGGATCTAATTATTTAATTAAATATTGTGTTTGATAAAATAATCTTTAGTTTTCCAACAAAGAATGCAAATTGCAAAGATAATTCAATTGAATACCAACTGAAGAGCTTCATCAGATTTTGTCACATCAGGATTTGGAAATTAGATACTTATTAGACAGTAAAACTAAACCCCAAAGCCACCCCCCACTTCTTCCTTTGATTTCAGCTCTGTCACGGTGGTAAAATCCTTCCTTTTCAATTTAGATAGAACACTGATTACTTTAATATGCAGAAGTTCAAAACTACTGATGTGCAATTTGTGGCTGAGAGCTGCAGAAATCCTTTTCCATCAATTTAGTGCCATCATTCCATTTTGCTTCCTAACCCTGACTCGCCTTTCTCTGTTGCATCAGACAAGCACAGCTTTATCTTTGAAGTCCTTTCATGCTTTATTTCATTCTGCCTAAAATTTCTCCTCAGGAATTCAAATATTTATTCTTCTATTCAAAGAAAAAATGTTGTTAGTCAACATTACTTGTTACATTTTCAAAATGTACTCTGAAGCTTTCTCAACTTTTATCTGTTATGTTTAGGAGTTCCTCATATGCTCATACAAAGAGTTCTCTGTTCTCCTTCAGGGCTCTTAAGTTACCATACTTCCAAAAGAAATAAAAATTACACCCTGGATGTGCCTACCACATAGACCAATGTTACCTAACAGCATCCCCGTATTTAACTATATCTGTCTCTCCTCCGCTTTTGGATAGGCCTCTTTTGGGAAGGGACCTCTCTGTGCTCTGGTGTGTAACACAACGCTCCTCATGCCTGTGACAGGGTCTCCAGGGTTCTCTGTAAGAACTACAAAAGCATAGATACACTATGAGCACTTAGAATTTCAATGAGAGAGAATTTAGGGTTATTTATACTTAGTTTCTTTCTGGTATCTTTTTATATCCATTGCTATGTAGGCAAAAAATAAGACAATCGACAAAATGATTGCAAAAGACCGAGATCATAACAAGAACTTGAAAAAGGGAAAAGTCAGATTTTTTAAACAATAAAACATTTTGTTCTCTTCAGTTCTTGTAATCTTCTGTACTCTTTTGGACTGAAAGTTCACTTTAAAAAAAAAAAAAAAAAGGGAAAAGAAAAAAAAGAGAGAAAAGAAAAAAGAGCCAGATGGTTCCTAACAAACCTCTTCTTGTGAGTGGGTTTTTAGGGCTGCAAGGAAACTTGTCATCAGCTCTGGTAGCACGTCTGCTGATGCCGTGCTTTCCTTCCCCAGCAGCAATCAGCCTTGGCACTCTGCAGTCCCAGGCATCCCTCAGAGGGTTTATTGTCCCTGCTGACAAAAGCGTTCAGTTTACTCTTTTGGTTTGTGATGTTGTCTAGTTTTGAGCCCCCTCTCTACAAAATCTTTCAGAAAACTAGGTGTATAACACGCTGCGGATTCTAACAGCACATTGTTGTTGAGTCATAGTTAGATGCAATTGAAGTTCCTGACAATATGAACAACTCTTGCAGAAGCTATTGTGTTACCATACAGTGCTACAGTGAGCTTGTACTGAGAAACATTGGTCCTCTAACATACACAATGCTAAAAAGACACGAGACTACATTTGAACAGGCATTTTTCGTCAGTCTAATAAATGCAAAGTCTAACAGGAAATCAAATTAGCTAGCTGCCAGAAGTACGCAGAAACACCAGGCACCCAGTTGCATCTCTTGCTATTGGGTGAAAACAGAAAGAAGGTGATTAACCTATGCCACCATTAACATAGATTGTTTTGCAAACAGGACAATTTTGTAATTGTTATATTTAGGAACTGCAGAATAAATCAGTTTAATTGGGGAAGTCTTCCTCTTCACATGAAGAAGCAGTTTAGCAGCTTATGTATTCATTGGGAAAAAAAAAGGGGGAGTTTTTCAGAAAGTTTTTAATTCAGCTGGGAAGTAGGCTTCTTACCACTCTGTCTGTCCTCAGGCAAATTGACCACAGAAGACTTATCCTTTTAGGTCCTAGCTTTACTGAAGTTCATAAGCATGCCTGCAAGCCTGGAGCAAAAGTAACAATCTTTCAAAGGAATTTAGGTAGCCAAGTCGAACCTTGTAGCCTTCAGTCTTTATTCATGTGAAGAATAATTGGCAGGTGGAAGGCCATATAACTAGCAGGGCTGAACGGGCTTCTGTCATGTTTAAACCTTTACCCGTTTCCTCAGTATCTGAAAGCTCATTTCTGTGAAATGCTTGATACCGACATGGGTAGAAGATAAGGGAAATCTTTAATTTATCCAGTTGTGTACTTTGGCAATGTCTCACCTAACGGCATGATTTGATGCCTTCAGTTGGCAAAAAGACTTATTCCCTTATTTCTGCTGAGGTATTTACAGTGATAAATAAATAAATAACAGAGAGTTCTAATGTCTTGTTAATAAATATATAGTAATGTCTCTATTCCAAAAAGCTTACAGCCATATACAGGGATTACTGTATAGTCCCGCTGTCTTCAGCAGTTCTCGCTGTAGTAAGCACTGTTACTGCTTGCTAAACCTGAGGGGAGGCAGAAGTGAATGCAAAGCCTTATGTGGTTTTTATAACTGAAATTCTGCACAGAAGAGGTATTTGTCAGAAGCTATCTAAAGAAAATACAGGACTTGTTTGTGTTGTATATGTATACCAGCTAAATCATCTATGCTAATATCACACGAATATGATGCATTTATTTTACAATGTTTCATTATTAATTTAGAGATTTATATATTAACATTTTATTTTCATACTCCTTTAATCTCTTTTATCTGATGCAGCAAATGCTGACATTTAAAAGCTGTGGTTCCTTTTTTATTGCTGGCTTTGGTTCCTCTAGAGCAGACTGAGTACTATATTTGAACAGTGTACATATCACATGCTAGTACTGTTTTTTTTTCAAAGCTCAGGAAACTAATCATGCCAAAAATGTCTGCCTGGAATAGCGAAAATTTGTGGATGATTATTTGTGGATTACATTCTTTTCTAATATGAATTTTATGTTACTATATCTCCCCAACTTCAGTGAAGATTTCCTCTTATCCAAACAGCTTGAATACGTCCTTCTATCCTGATTTAAAAGTGGGAAGGCAAAGGGGGTCAGTGAGTGACAGGCAGGCCATAAAGGCAGGTAATGCCACAGATGGAACTAGAGCCCAGGAGGGAATGTTGGTTGCCTAGTCCTGTGCATAAAGATTTCATTCTTCCAGTTACTGTATCCCTAGTACTATATCATTAATCACCTGAGTTTTACCACCAACTCAAGTGAGGATAAAATCTTTAAGAACAATTCTTTGAGACAATTCTTTTAGCCTTTATTATAAGATGAAAAAGCACCTAGAAACCCAATTTTTCTCCAGTAAGAGAAATCTCTCAAGTTGTTTTGGGTGTTTTTGGTGGTGGTGGTATGTTTTGTTTTTTTTTTCTTCATTTGTTTTTCTTCTGATTCTAATACAAATATATAAAGAGACAAGAGTGCAGCATATGCTGAAAGCCTTACTCCACCCTTTAGTAGCATGTGATTCACTTTGCTTCATGCAAAATTGGCTCCTGCACTGCTTCAGTCCAACCCCTAATTTCAAGTGGCTGTGAGCTCCGATTACAGCTTTTCGCCCCTAAAACAGTTTTGACACTATCCATAAACAGGCTTTTACTTTTGACTTAGATATTGTAGCATGTTATTTCCTGGAGGCAATCGAACAGAACTGGTGTCTGCAGGAAGTGTCATCTACGGGCAGTAGAACACATCCATGAATCACTCTTAGGTGTCCTGTTTTTTTCACTGACGTGTTTTCTCGTATGTACTGGGTGTATACTGGTACTTCTCTACTTCTCTGTGCATTTGTTTGTGGTTTTATTGACGAACTAACACGTTAAGGAAGACAGTAATAGTTTGGGATGAAAGATGCTATAAAAGTGCAAATTATTGTTGTCTCTGTAATGCTGATGTTTTGTGTCATGGTGACTAACACTTTCCAGTATTGCATCAGTGTGATTACCCTGCCACTCCCCATCCACAAAGGATAATAATCCTTCTTCAGTGCCAGCACATACACAATACACACATTCAGGCAGTACCCGAAACAATTTTAAATAAGGATTTCCTCTCGATGTCTAAGAAATACTTTCAACAATTGTAGTGGATGACAGAAGATAAGGTGATAGGTTATGGAATAATATTAGGACTGATCTAAGCCTCAACTTTATGATTCATGACTTTATCAGAATTATGGAAAGATTTATAATTGGTTATAGCTACTGCCATTATTCTTTTCTTTTTACATGCTCCTCTGTGTACTGCATCTGTAAATATTCTATGTAAAACTCAGCAAAGCAATCATATCTATCAAGCTAATATTTTTTCTATTAAGCTGTTTGTTATGAACTTCTCAGTCCCTTGTCCTGTCTTTCATCCTGTTCTTTGATTCTACATTTATTTATGTTATCAGTGTATTCCCTGTGTCCACCTCTCCCCCGATTCTCAGGAAAAAAACATATATGCAAAGCATATAGTAGCACTACGTAAGGGACTTTTTTTCTGTTTGAAAACAAATACACTTCATAAGAGAGTAACAAAAATGATGTAAGAACAAATTGAAGCATATATTAAATATGTTAAAATTTAATAATAGAATAATTAATGTATCATGTACTGTAAGGAGCATACACGCAAATAAGAATTTGTCTTCCAGAGCATGTAAAGAATATTTACCTTAAAAGAGATATCAGTTCGGAATGCAACTGAAAATTTTGAACAATTCCAAAAGGCTCTTTTTTTAGGATATTGGAAGGAATACAGATATACAAACATGTGGGAAAAACACTGTAGGAGTCTATTACTGTCATCATCTATACAAACTGTAATATTGTTTTCAATGATTAACAGTAAATATTTATCTAGATATTTTCTAATATTAGCATTTATATATCCAATTACAACTGTAAATTTAAAACATGCTTGAAGCATACCTTGTGCTTTAACTTAGGTAGTTTTTGACAATGCTTTAAACAATTGATCCCAAAAGAATCAGATGGAAGAGCACTGAAAAGAACATACATAAAAAGATCGCTTGTCTCACGGCAGGATCATAAAAGCAATTGTTGCTAATGTGGATGTTTTCTCCATTACAACCTTCATGCTTATCTTTCTGTGCTATTTTGTAATAAGATTGTAAATGTCACTGTAGTTCCTTTTCGTGTAAAAAATTCCAATCATCCATCTGGGTTACACTGAGCAAAAAAGAAGCAGTGAAGGAATTGGTAGGTGGTGGTATAATCAGAAGCAGTTTTACACGGCACTTGAATCTTTCCATGTTCTGGGTCTCCCCAGGACCCTAACATAAATTAGACAATCTTCACGTCTGCTCTATTTCTGTGCAGTATCTCAAAGGCCCCAAAAGCTGTCGTAGCAGCCAAGAACAGCAGGAGCACTGTGCTACTGCCCACACCTCTCTTCCGCAGCTCCCGGCTGCTGGGTAGAGAACGGTTGCCAGGTCATTGGCAGGAGCAGACTCTTGGCTTTCAGGATATTTAGCTTAAATGACAAGTCATTTTCGCTTCCATCTGTACAAGGGAACATGGACATACAAGTGTTGCAAAAATAGCCTTTCAGTATACAGCAGTAGTTATGTTTTCTTCACTAATGTTAAATATCTGAGAATTTTCTTTGCTTCAGAAAGAAAAATGGAAGAGATTAAATATCATGGGATGCTTTGTCCACTGATGAGGTTTTGTTGTATGGTATCAAAATCATTTAGAAATATTCTGAAATTAATAGATCAAACCACTTGAAAACCACCCTTGGTGGTACGCTGTATCAATTTCAGTGAACACATCCATTTGGCACAAGAAGCATGTGCTTTTCCCCATACTTTCTTGGAGGCACGGATGGATGGCAATGTAGAGAGAACAGTGGTTGTGTGCATCAGTCCAACCAGAAGCTTCTCTGCCAAGTAGAATAATGGCAAGAACTAACTGTAGAAATGAAAAGACTCCTGGGATTGTTGGACCTGCTCTGCTTGACTTTCACTTCAATAGTTACTAAAAATAACTGGTTTGCTCAGGGAAAAAAGAAACCCGAGGCTCTTTGTAGCCTGGCAGTCCTAGTGTGAGCAGCTCGGGCTGTCCCGTCTCATGAAGCTGACTGTGTACTGATTTGTCTAAAACTTGCCAGCAGAATTAATTAATGTCACAGCATGTCAGGAGGAGGGAGGGCAGTACGAGGGTCTGTCGATGAAAGGAACTGTTCCGGCCCTACGCTGTGCTGGCACGCTGAGCGAGGGACCGGCCTGTGCTGTGTGGCTGTCCCGGCGAAGCAGGTGTCCCCCCACAGCGGCACGCAGGGAGCGCGGTGGGTGCTCTGGCTCCCCGGGTCATGTCCACACGGTGACTGCGAGGCAGACGTCGCTTCACACTAACATGTTTCCTAAGATGCCGTACGTTAACTCGTCCACCAGCCACAGATGGCTGGGAGGGCCGTGGTGGACGGCCTTAAGAGCGAAGCACGGGCTCACAAAATGGTGTCCGCACACGGCTTCTTGCTCGAGGGGCTGCTCGCGGCGTGTCCCCAGCCAGCCGCTGCCCGGGGCCAAGGGCTCACAAAATGGTGGCCGCACCCGGCTTCTTGTGCCCCCAGCCGCAGCCAGGCTCCTGCCCTGACGGGAGGCCGGCGGGGCCGCAACACAGCCTCCCGACGGGCGAGCTGCCCTCCGGCCACGGCGTGACATCGCCTTTCGGCGAGGCTCCGGCCGATTAAAGAGCCAAACACCGAGGGACCGCGCTAGGGGCACCCGAGGCGGGGGGGGGGACTGACTGGGCCGGCAGCGCGGCCATGGCGGCCGCTCCCTCCCCGAGCCGAGCGTGGCCGAGCGCTGCCGAACGCGCCCGAAGTCCTCAAGGCGGTGCCGAAAAACCCGAACGGCGCCGGGAGAAACCCGAGCGCTGCCGGAGAAACCCGAGCGGTGCCGAAGCGGCGGTGCCGAAGCGGCTCGCCGTGAGGGCGGGGTGCCGCCGAGCGGGGCCGAAGGCGGGGCCGCGGGGGGCCGAGCGCGGCCCGGGCGGATGTGAGCGGCGCGGCCGCTTCCTGCTCGCCCGCGGCCCGCCCTCCGCTCTCCTCCTCTCCGCTCCGCTCCGCTCCCCGCCTCGGGTGGTGGCCGCTGCCTCGTCCCCGCTGCCAGCCGCAGGGCGGAGGCGGCCGCGACCCGCTGCCCAGACCGCCGCCCGCCCCTCCCCGCTCGGCAGGAAGGCCCCGCCGCGGCGGCGCAGCCCCGATGCAGGCCATCAAGTGTGTGGTGGTGGGCGACGGGTGAGTCCCGGCACGGCCCTCGAGAGCCCCGGCGGCGAGAGCGAGCCCCGAGGGGAGCGGCGGGGGGAGGCCGGGCCCTGAGGGGAGCCGCGAGGGGGGCGGCGGGGCCCTGAGGTGATCGGTGGGGCCCTGGGGGGGGGGTGCTGAGGGGGGTGGCGGGGCTGCGAGGGGGGCCCTGAGGTGATCGGAGGGGCCCTGAGGGGGCCGGGCCCAGAGGGGGCCCTGAGGGGCGGCGGCGGGCGTGGGCCGCGGCTTCCTGCTGGCGGCGGGGGAGGGGAGCGGAGCGCGGGGCGAGGCGGCGGCTGCCGCCAGCAAATGGTGGCTGCGGCGCCGGCAGCGCCGGGGCTCCGTCCCCTCCCCAGGCCCCGGAGCGCGGCGGGAGCCCCGGAGCGGGGGCCGTGGGGTGCCGGGGGCCCGGCGCTGCCGCTGGCACTTGGGGCTCGCCGGGGGGGGCCGCGGGAGGCGCAGCGCGCACCGGAACGCCCCGCTGGTGTCTGGGTGCCTGCGGCTCGGTGCGGTCCCGCAGCCGGGTCTCGCAGTAGGGCTGGGCGATCTCAGCAGGTCTGGGGTGCTCGGGGCTGGGACCGTTTTTCTGCCTGCGTGAGTCTCGGCCGGTAGGGTTCCTAGCCCAGGGTTAGGGTTGGGGTTCCCAGCCCGGGGAGGCTGCAAGTGAAACAGCCAACAGACGGCATGCGGGTCTGTACTGACTGTTACGCCTATAGCGTCCTGAGCATGGCATTACCAACTAGTCAGAAACAACTTGAGGAGGCTTTTTAGAACCAATTTAACTCCCGAGTTTCAGATCTCAATATAAAGAATGCCAGAATTGTGGTGGGGAAAGAGTCGGTGTGTTTACTGCTGAGTGTTCTCCGTGATGCTATCGCCATCAGCTCAGAGGCATTCTCTCTCTTACTGGTCGTCAGAGCTCAGGGGAACATCACGGGCCAGCTGGAAAACAAGACTCGTCTTATGCAGTTTGAGAGTTGTGTGGTGTTTTTTTTTTCCCTTGGTAGAAACAAAAATCCCAGTGTAGGCTGAGCATAATTGGTATCACAGCAAACTTCTGTAGATGACAGAGCAGCGTAAGTGTAGTTAAATGGGCTCGCCACTCTCTGTGTAATTTTGTGTGGTGGATTAGTCTTCAAGCTATTTGTGTGTGTTTTAATTTTTTTTAAATATACTTGGAATCCCTAAAAGGCATCTAAGTATGCTTGAAAGATAAAATTACTTAGTATAACAGATTTGTTTCGTCTTCTCTTGCTGTACAAGATTGTGAGCAATAAGAACATGTGTTCTTCCATGTTCTTCTTGCTTGACAACCATCTTGACAAATGAAGACTTCTTGTAGCAGTGTAATTCAGTGATGCTGGACAGAATGACTCTGGACTGGTCTTTTGGTTGTATTGATTTTAAAAACAACTAATTTGGTTTTTATTGTGTGTGGGTTTGTGTTTTTTCAATTCAGCCAAACTGTGTTGTCTATGACGGTGCTGTAAATAAAGGTGATGCATCATGTTTGGGTGGGGAAAAAGTTCCGTCTACTTCCTGCTCTGGATTTGAGAACTCTGTATAGGCAAACTGTACATTATTCAATAGTTCGTTCAACAAAGCAGCTCTTTTTTGTCACTAGCTTTATAAATTACTCCTTTTCTAAATGTACTTACTGCTGCTTGTATTGGAAATGAAAGTGGTGCAATTAAGTTCTTCCCATATTTGTGAATAAAATACAGTAGTTTGATTGGTTTTTCTTCCTCCCTAGTTAGAATAATGTCTCTCTTAAGATCGCGTTTAGATACCATTGCTCATTTTTGGTAGCTTTTTATTGTCCTCCACTGAGATTTTTAGATGTTTACTTACTTGTGTTTCTTTGCTGCTTCAAAAGCTCAAGCATTACAGGTATTATTGAAAATGTGTAATGTTTGGCTTAGATAAGGCTAGAGCTTTAGTGTTTCTGTAAAACAATGCAAGTTAAAGATTTGCTTATATGATATAAAACTTAGGTACTGTTTTATGTACCTTTTGCAAAGATCTGCTGGGAACAAAATAAAGCTGTAGAAGTACCTGTGACTTCTCTTTCTTAATTTGTAAATGAGTTGGCTGTTTCTGATATACAAACCGTGTTTGTTCTTAGGGCTCTGTCTGATAATCTGTTTAGAGATCTAATGTGACTGGCAAAACACTGGAAGGAATGCTAGCTGTGCTATCTCATTTTGCGTTTGCTCTACTATTCACTGTGTCGGGAAAAATAAATGGCAACTGTTGCTTGCACTTCTTGTAGATGCAGATAAGTAGGAATGTGCAGGACAGATGAAGAGCACTCCACTTGAATAACAACTACAGGAATCGCTGCTGATTGACACTTGAGAGAAGGCACTGGTATAGGTTATTTTTAGCAGCTTTTGTTTTTACTCTAAAAAAAGTCTGTTAAGTGGTACGAAATCTCAAGTGGCCTCGTGTAATGCTAGGGGAAGTTCTGTGTTTTGGAGAAATGATTACTGGATGCCAGAGAAATGGTCAGACTTCATGCTCTGCTGTATGCATCTACCGCAGAAATATTGTAAGAACGGGAGAGGTGAATGGAGAGTCCCTGTTTGAAAGTGGGCTCACCTGGAGGCCCTGCCTGCTAGAGCCGTGCTGTTGAGAAGAGCGGAGAATAATTGGCTTCTGCTCAAGTGCAGTGCGTGTTTGGGGAAGGTGCTGAACACCTCGCATCTCTCCAGTCCACGGAGAGCTCAGTGACTTGAAGTCTGGAGATTTCTGTTGTTGCCATTCTAAAGTTAATGCATAGATAGATGTAATTTCTGAGCAGCGTACTGGGGGAGAGAGTGTCACAGCGAGTAAAACAGCTTATCTGGAAGAACAGCATGTAACTAAACCTACAGCAGCAGAAACGCTGCGCTTCGCACCTGACAGTGAAGTTTGAATGGAGACCTGGGCTGTGCATCATCTCAGGGTGAGAAAGAAAGGAGGCACTTCAGGAGTTTTGAAGGCTACCACCTGTTTGCAGATGTCAGCGTTTCCGGAATGAAACCAGCAAGTACTTCAGCTGGCCTCCATTGCCATGGCTGCAAGTGGCAACGAAACTCACTACTGCTTTTTAGTTGCGGGCAAGAAGGAGACTGTGCACCATCTGTGGAGCCCTGGTGCCTTCAGAGTGGAAGAAATGCTGGTGCAGACCCTCAGGTGGCATTTCTGGTGTCCCTTAACGTGGCTCCAGGCAGCCCCAGCGCTGGGGGGAAACTTTGCAGAACTGGTCAGTGTAAATGAGGCCTGGGAAGAGACAGCTTGTTTTGTTTGCTGGAATGAGTACATCTGTGCTTTTATAAAGATTGATTCCTGGATGGTGCCAGGAAGCAGCGAGGGATTCACTGCTGTCTTTATAAGCCTTTTCCTTACAGTTAAGTGGTTAAAATGCCGGATTTCTGTAGGCCGTGCTTTTAATTACAGCCAAATGTTACCAGTTGCATTTGATGTACTGGTGGGAGGACAGAGCTATGATTAAGTAGTTGCTAGAAATTTTGTTACAACTAATACTGGCTTGGTGATACTTTAGGGTTTTAATCTTTATGTACAAGGGTTTATACTTTGCCAAACAATTGCATTTCGAGTTCCGTAGTACAGACCCAGACACCTTAAAGGACAGCTGAAAGTACTCAGAGGTTGTTCTCTATTTATAAAGATAGGTGTTGGTGTTCATTTTTAAGACTGGTGACTATAATGATCTGATTCATGGGGCAGTGAGCCAAAAGGCAAGGAAAGCAGGAAACCGAGGATGGAGCAAGCCTGAAACAGGGTTGTTGAACGTGTTTTTTCTTGTTCAAATGACTGATGGGTGCTGCAGATACATGCTGCAGACACTTCTAAGCTTGGAATGAAACCTTTCACCACCTCCTCCTTGCACTGTTTTGATTAGCCAGAGCAGACTCACCAGTTTCTGAGCAGGGTGAACAAAGAAGCCTGAGCACAGAGAAAAGTTATTGCTCCACTGCTGAAAATGTAAAGTTTTACATCGATTTGTTAGAAGCTTGCTTTATCTGTAACAAGCCTGCTGGTAAATGAAGCATCAGACCAAACAGGTTCCAGAGGCATGAGAACACGTGGCCTCTGAGCCTCAGAGGTTTCCCTAAGGATCTGCCCTTTGCTCCTCGGTGCTGTGAGGGTTTTCATGTTTGTCCTCCGTGAGCCTGCTTTATGGCGGTAGGAGCGCAGTCCTGCGATACGCTGTGGCTGCTGAGACAGCCCAGGGAGAGAAACCCATGAGGTGTCCCTGTGGGGGAGGGAGCAGCTTGCTGAGGCTCCTCGTGCTGGCCTGTTAGTAATGCTCGCTGGGGCAAGAGATAAGATGGGATCTCCTTCTGACAGCTGTTAAAGCAGCACAGCTGTGTCACGCTGCTCCCAGACTTCTCCACCAAAGTTTCTGTGAGGTAAATCCCTGTCCTGCTTCTGCAGACCAGCACATCTCAAGCTCTTTACTTCAGGAAAACGTTCAGAGATTGTACTTCCCGAGACTAGAGAGAATTTGTGGCATTTAACTCTTATGGCTTGGCACGAGAGGGTGTGTGCTGACAGCAGGTCGGGCTGTGGAAGGGGCTGGCGTCGCCTTCCCTGGGGGCAGGTGGGGAAGGCAGCGCAGACAGGCGGCCACCGTGGTGTGGTGGCGGCACAGAGGGCTGTTGGTGGGATGTTGTGCTAGGGGCAGCTCAGAAACAACATTACACCTAAAAAACGGGTGTGTGGGACAAAATCCTGACATTTTGCACACCGAAGCAACTATTCTTTTATCGCTTGAGTGCGGGTGGTGGTGTCATCAGGTGCTGCTGTCATGTCACTTGTGGGCTGCGGCAGCGTTGGCCTGTGGGAAGTTTGATGGAGGCGCTTGTCACGAGCTGGGCTGCAGCATACCTGGGAACTTGTGGTTGTGGCACCTCAAATTCACTGAGCCCGCCTTACATCACGCGTCACCGGGTAAGGCTGGTTGGGTAATGCCGAGTGCTAAATGATTTTAAGTAATACTTTGAAGATGGTCGTGGGTAAATGAAGTGGTAATCCATAGTCTTCCAGACCGAGGGAAGAAATGCCACGATTCAAATGTGAAATTCAGATGTGAATGCCTCAGACATTTGCAGCCGCAGAGCTAGTAAGCCCATGACTAAAGCTCATTTCTGTGAGCTGTTTTTTTCTTCTGCAAAAGCTAAAGGATAAAAAGATATTTTTAGCAGTAGCATTTGGTTCCTGGGAATATTTGTTGTTGTTTTTTAATATTAACTGTAGTTCTAAACTAAAATCTTACTGAGTTACTTGAGCTTGTAGCAAGTTTAGGAGGCATATGCATTGAACCTAATGCTGATGGCAAGATTCATCTGTAAGGACAGTAAGGTGTCAAAGTTCCTGCTGGCTTGGTTTGAGCATGTGGTTTTAGAGATGCAGTTTGTCTGAGAAGAGTAACTGGGAGGACTGTGAGGCAGTTTGGGCATTTTGTTCTTTCAGGCACTATTTGCCGTCACCTCTGGAATTTCTTAAGCTGTTAAAGGACGGCACTTGAAGTGAGAAGGCAGCATGGGGCCCAGTTTTGCAGTTAATTAAAAAAAAAAAAGGTCCAATTTCAAGCATTCTGACCCTTTAATTGTAACTGTAGCAAAAGTTCAGTTATGTCCTTCATGTAATATTTGACTGCAGATAAGATGGGAGGAGAAGGAAGGAGCTTGCTGACAGAGTTCTGAAAGAAACCTGGAAGAGAACCTTGTCATGCCCACAGTTGTTCCAGGCTGTCCGGGACTAGATCTGTGGGGGAAGGTTCGGTGTTCCCAGTTTCTTCAGTACTGGAATGTGATTTATCTGTACCTCAGTTAGCGAAGTGTTGGGGTGGTCGATTAGTGCGTGTGAGGGGACATTCTGCAATAGCCAAAGTATTGTGAGGATTGCTGTTTGTATTTTCTAAAATACGCAGAAGTAGTGATATGTTGCAAAAACATACTTTTCAAGCTTTTTTCAAACTTATGTAAAATAAAACTCAGGATTATCAAAACGGATGTTTATATCAGGTACGATTCCGTTACCAGCTACCTTAATGCCACAGCCTGTTAGGAGTTTTCATGCACAGTAGTGACTACTGACACTCTACATTGTTCCTTAGACGACTGGATGTAATTGGTTTTCTTCCCTAAAAGGAGTATTTCTTACTGAAGATGAATGGTTCTTACATGTGAACTTTTTCTTTTTACAGTGCTGTAGGTAAAACATGCCTACTCATCAGTTACACAACCAATGCATTTCCTGGAGAATATATACCCACCGTGTAAGTACTTACAGAATTCTAAAACCTCATTTATATCCACGTGTGTATGCTTGCTGCCATTCCAGGTTCCTCACTGGGGCCCTCTGAATTGGCTGCAGGCACCCCTCGGTTTCACCTTAAATGTTGAACTGGGCACCTAGGTGTGTTCAAGGAGAAACACTTTGGACTTTTGCTGTTGAGCATGGTCATACCAGGGCTTGTTAGCGCTAAATCGGTTCTGATTCTCTGACCACTAAGCCTCCCTGACTAGGGGCTAGTATTTACTAACATTTTATCAGTTTTTATTCTCTTTTTAAAATTTCCATGTTAAGTATTACTCATAATAAGCAGTTTCAAGGCTGTAAAACCTTGTAAAACATAGACATAATTGGCTTACGTGACTACAGATGAGATTTTTCTGTTCCTCCCTTTTTTTTGTACTAGTGCCAGTCCTGTACTAAGCCACAGCTCTACAGCTCCTCGGGCACAATTGTGGGGACTCATTTATTTTGGTGCTTCCCATTTTCTTGCATGGACAAATTTGTTGGTGTCAGTATTAGTGTAGTTCTCTTTTTTGAGGGCATTTTGGGTGCCAGGGGAGGTGTTTTAGAGATGAGCAGCTCCCCTGCCCTTTAGAGATGTCTCTATAAAATACATTTATCTGTCTAACTTGCTCTCTATAAGCATTGATGAGCTTTTCTGGTAAAGTAGATTTTAATGAGATTTTCTGATGACTTTTAAAACAAAAAGGTCTTGGAGAGGACCTACTCCTGATTCTCTTTTTTTGTTCTTAAATTCAGGTTTTTGCATTATAGTATGTGTATGTTCTTAGTGAACATAGTTTATCCTTAAAACATCATGAAAACCTTTGCACCTACAGTAATGATAAAAACCATGTCTGTCCTGGCTCCTGGTTATTAACTTTGGTGTTTCGTTAGAGATTTTTGTGGTGGCTTTTGATTAGCAGTATTAATATTTTTTTATCTTACCCGCTGTTGTCTTTAAGGATTCCTTGGTTGTTGCTGATGTATCTGCTACTCTAAATCTTACAAAATGAGACAGGCTGTCACTGTTTATTGTCCCACTAAGACTGGAAGATGCTTGCTAAGTGCATCACCTGCTTTGCTCTGTTTGCTGAGACTGACAAGATTTCTGTTGGAAGAGCAATGAAAAAAGATGACTTCTGCTCAGACTGGACCAAGTCTGTTGTGCACATTTCTTCCCTCTACCACTCAATACCAGACTTGGTATTTAAAGAAATGACTTTTTTCTTGGAGCAGAAGGATGCAATAAATAAAAGCTTTATTTTGTAGTCTTCCCAGTTAGGACTCTATAAGAAAAAATCAGTGTGGGCCCTGTTTTACCGCAACCAAATGCATCTAGCTCTTCACTTTATTTTTTACTTTCAGTTTTGACAACTACTCTGCTAATGTAATGGTTGATGGAAAACCAGTCAATCTGGGCTTGTGGGATACAGCTGGTCAAGAGGACTATGACAGACTACGCCCACTTTCCTACCCGCAAACAGTAAGAACTACAGCTTGAAACTTTACGAATGCATAGTTTTGTCTAACATGGATTTCTCTTTTTAAACATTTCATTGTCGCATCTGAAGTTGTATTTATTAGTAACTGTGAATTGTTTCAAGCTACTTTCCTTCATCCTACAAACTGTAGCTGTAGTATTAGAATCTCTGATGTGCGTATAGCTGTCCAAATGTTAAAATCTGCATCCTTGGGTATTT
Source organism: Anser anser (assembly GCF_964211835.1). Taxonomy (NCBI): domain Eukaryota; kingdom Metazoa; phylum Chordata; class Aves; order Anseriformes; family Anatidae; genus Anser; species Anser anser. The sequence goes on from NC_139736.1 coordinate 7,873,150, forward strand.
GTGTGCTGATACATGTTGGCTTCTTGTAGTTGCAGCCTCAGAATTAGCTTGAATCCTTGATTTTAAACAAACAAGCAAACAAAATCTGGGTGAATAGTCCCATCAACAAGTCCATTGATTTTAAGGTTAGCATGCCTGCCAAAAGCAGAGTTTATTTTTGTTTTTAGGCATGATGTTTGGCTGCAACCTGACACTGTCACTGCTAAGCACTTGATATTGTTTAGCCTCTGTAAAGAGGTACTGAATGTGAGAGGCGGTCCTGAATGAAGATACTACTGCTATTGACAGAGCCTGGGTTGTGGCTTTCAAATGTACTTAAGCCCATGGCTATTTTATTACTTACTGCAGTTTGTGCTCTAACATCAGTATGAATGTGCTTCTCTCTTCAGGGCTTGCAACTGGTTAAGTCCTGTCTGCGCACTGTGCATTTCCTTGTACAAAGCAAATGCTGAAGTAATCTGCTCTTTTCTTTCCAGTGCGACTTCAGCTACAGTTGATCTTTAGATTGATTTTTCTTGTCTCTTCAGAGTTACTTTTATTTAGTGGAGTTGTCCTTTAAGAAAAGAAGGGTGGTAACTTGCAGATTTTGTTGTCAACTGTTGCTGCTACGTTGAGTGCTAATAATGTAAAACAAGCACTAGTTCCAGTTTGCTCTCTTGAATAATATGAATCTTATTTAATGAACTCTAGTGCTTTTTTTAGTAAACTTGTCCTAATTCACAGTTTTCCTTAATTCACTGCTCACTAACTCTTAAAATTAGGCTTTCCACTCGGTTTCAAGACCCAAGATGTGCATGAACTTGCCAGTTGTAGACACGTCTAGTAGAAATGCCAGAACTACCTGCCCTCCCTTGTAGAGAACCAACATAAATTTGTTTTTCTCCAATATTTAAATCTTTTTAGGATATTAGGAGAACTTCGGCTTTGCTTAAAATCTTAATTAAAAAAAGAGTATGGTGGGGTAGAAAAAATACTCTAAAAGATCACTCAGTAGTGTGTGAAAGCAGAATTGTAGCGAAAAATATTGTTCCTCTCCTGTGCTGAAGGGACAGAGTGCATGTGTATGTCTTCAGCCTGCTAAAATAACTGTGGCTTTGTAATAGTCTGTGGAAGAATTCCATATCCATCTAAACATACTTGTTAGAAAGTCTCTTCTGTACAGGCATGTGTATCTAACAAGTAAAGATCCGAAATACCTTCTGTTATTCAGATTGTATGTTTTTTACAGCAGAAAATGAAACAAAGATAGGGTGGTAAGTCTTGAACTTCTCGTGATGCAGTCTTTGGATCTTAGCCTTATGCAATAAGTAAGCTTCATCATCACTTAAAGGACAAAACCCACAAAATTAATGAATGTTTTGGGAAAAAAAAAAGGAAGAGAACAGTGGAACTAAAGAAGCCTGACTTCTGCAGGATCTGTATTCCTCCTCCCTGTTCTTCCATTGTGCTATTTAAAAATCACCCCCGCATGCACGTCTTTCCCTGTACGTGCGCATGAGCTATGTTCTGGGTGAGGTAGATGCAGGCACTGCCTTTAGTGGGACCACACGTGTGTTTCTTGATGAGCAAGCCAGCAGCCCAACAGCTGGTAACTTCACAGTAAGAACTTTGTTGTAGTGGGGGCATTCATTTGTATCTTTTCTCCTGTATTCATTTTTCTTAAAATATACAGGAATTTCATACCTTCTCCCAGATGTATTTGAAGTACATGAATATTCCTGGGTATCTGGGGGAGGGAAGACGTTGGGACAGATTATTGGGATAATCTTGTTTCCTTGAGAGACCAAACCAAAAAGAAAATTAGCTAGGAGGATGCTTTGTATGTGGGGTTTGCTCTTGTGAGTCCTCTTGGACAATGCAGACAAACATCTACAGGTTTATGGGGAAGTTTGGTGGCCTGGTTTGCGTGCAGGTAGTTGGTTGTGCTGAATTACAGGGCGGCACATCTCGGAGAAAAAGCCTTGTTGTGAGTATTTGTGAGCACAGATCGCTGGTTGAGAGAACATTTTTCTCTTAAATCCATTTTGGGAGTAACTTTATCTCATACTGTTATTAGGTTGGAGGAACCAATGGTAAGAATCTATCTTCCAGTCTGACAGATCAACCTATTGCCGTATGTAAAACTTTAAGTAAACTTCAGTCCCAAGTTCTGTACATCTTGTCTCGCTTACGATAGTGATAAATTGGCCCCTATTTTTTAACAAACTACTTTTCTTGGAACTAATTGCTAGATCTGAGAATTTTGTTACATTTCTTAAGAGTTGTCAAAGACTAAAGCTTTTTTCACAAATAAATAGTGTTTCCTCCTATTTATTAAGATTGCTAGTGTGCAAGGCACCTGAAATCTTGAAATAATTCCTCCAGGTCACACTGATTTTTTTGATCTCTGGAGATAGCAAAGGAGAGAGTCTGCATAACATACAGAAATTCAATCACCACAAACTGCACGTTTGGAAAACAGAAGTAGTGGCCATAGTATCACATTATTTGATGTTGTTTCTTTCTTCTTTGGGGACGCTGCTAAGGAAACTTCTTGGGGTGATGCATGAACAACTGGGTTGCAAGTGCTTAGCAATGCAGATGTCAGATGCTGACCTAACAAAATGCCTTGAAATGCAGCACAATCAACTAACATTCTGAAATGCCTGATTCTTTAACACATTTGATACTGGAGTAAGTATGGATGCAGAGGTAGGCTGGGAAAAGTTGGGCTTGCTTGAGATGCATTTATTGAGTTTTGGGTCATACAGCAAGACTTAAGAATGATCTTCATCTGGTTAGGTAGAGAAAATTGATTTTGTGGTTATTCCAAATGCTTGTAGATAATTGTTTTCGAAATGTATACTGTACAGCAGTTAGTGTGAAGATTTGCTATGTAATATTTTTAACTGATCTTATTTATAATCTTCCGTTGCTTTCAACTGACAGGCGAGATGTGCAAGATCCCCCAAAACATCCACTCTTCTGTCTGTACTTTTTAATAATTTAGAAATGGGAGAAAGGAGCTAGTGTGATGCTTAGAGGTTTTTTTTATGCCCTTCTTGATCCTACTTTGGTTCTAGAGAAATTCCGGAGTGTTTTTACAGTGACACTCAGTAGTAGTGACAGTTCTAACAGATTCTTCTGCATTGGGCATGGAAGCAACAATTGTGGAAACTGGTGTATGTTTTTTTTATTTTTTGCTGTTCCATGCTCTATACTTTGCCTTTGCAGTTAAAGATTACTTTAGAGTAGCACATTGATAAATACGTTCCTTTTTTCAGAAATTGGTGTGAATGGTAACACTTCGCAACAACCTAAGCTGAGGAGTTGCATGTCTTTTAGGGCTTAAATTGCTCAGAGTTCTGCAAAGAACCATCCAACCCTGGTTTAGAAGCCAGTCTAATGACTCTTCGTTTGCTGTATTTGTGAAGGATTCGGAGTGTTTTTCATTGGATGTTAGTAAGAGAGAAGGAGTGACATTTAGGGCAAAAAGCTTGCAGTGCAATGATATTAGAGTTTAGTTGTTGGCTACTGCAATAGCTGATTATAACTTGAGTACAGTGTTGTTTCCCTCCCCACCTCTTTGCCTCTGCTTGTAGCTGCCTGGGAATGGATTTCCCACGGGGAAAACCACCTTGAGTTGTCTTGTTGAGCTGTGTTGTTGACCTTGCCTTTTGCAAGTGTGATACGGATGGCAGTGTGATACAGCTGGTGGTGATACTGGTCTTGGTCTCTTCATGGTGATGAGATTTTTTTTTTCAAATGGTTGCTCTGCCAGGCTAACTTCTGCTAACTTGTTTTGTAGGATGTCTTCTTAATCTGCTTTTCCCTTGTGAGTCCTGCTTCTTTTGAAAATGTCCGTGCTAAGGTAAGTATAAGTTGCTACCATTTTATTTCAACGTAATGTTCATGTCACAGCAGTTTCAAGAAAACATTAGGTGATTTTTTTTTTAGCAGTCAATGTAAATGTAGCTTGAGAAGGCAGAAATCCATTTCCCTAACTTCTAAGTCACAGAAGTTCAGGGCACCTGCAGCACTGTAGGTGTGAGTTTCTCCTTGATGCAGCGATAAGACAGAAGTAGGTTGAGTTTTCAGCCAGCACGATGTTAAGATCACAAACAGGAAATCTCGTTTTTATGCAATTTAAAGAAAAATATGTATATAAAAAAGTAAAAATTGGGTTGATGCCACTTGTTTTGTGGATGGGATAGCATTTAAGTGCATGCTGTGCTATTGTTGCAGTTTTTCATGCCCCCGGACAAGCTAGCCTATGGCAATGTGGCCATAAAAGAGGTGGTTGCCATGGGTAAGTGAAGTGCAGATGGGAGTTCTGCCAGAAAATGGAGGGGGGGGGAATACAGCCTTTAAGAGGATGAATTTTTAAAGTATATGGAAATACTTGTTGGCATTGTTTAAAAATGTTCTGCAACTGTATACTTTTTTAATACTACCTTACCAGCTCTTATATGTTTCCTTTAACTCTTTGATGCTTGAAAGAGTCAGGAAAGGCTCTGAGCCCTTCATTTGTCGTGTTGCGGAGCCTGCATGGAGATCTGCCCCCACACACAGTTATTTTGTCTTTGCAGTGGTATCCTGAGGTGCGGCACCATTGCCCCAACACCCCCATCATTTTAGTGGGTACCAAACTCGATCTCCGAGATGATAAAGACACTATTGAAAAGCTGAAGGAGAAGAAGCTGACTCCCATCACCTACCCACAGGGCCTTGCCATGGCAAAAGAGATTGGTATGACTGCAGCTGGGTTACTGGTGGCTTGGTCAAATTCTGTGGAAGAAACTGCATCTTTATTAAAATAAATGCCTGTGGTTTTTTGTTGTTGTGGTGGTGCTAACTAAGCAGCAGTGCTTTTTGTAATTGTGGAGAACTGCTTTGTAATTGCCCTCTCACTTCCCACAGGTGCAGTGAAATACCTAGAATGCTCAGCACTTACACAGCGAGGCCTCAAGACAGTGTTTGATGAAGCTATTCGAGCAGTTCTTTGCCCCCCTCCTGTAAAGAAGAGGAAGAGAAAATGTCTGCTGCTGTAAATGTTACCTTCCCTGCCCCACTCCAACCCTGTGCTTTGCTCAGAACGATGGAGCAGTCACATTCAATGCCAAGTCTTTCTGTTATAAATTAGTTCTCTTCCATAAATTTTGAACCAATCAGCAATTTCACGGTTTCATTTGTTTGATGTACGAAAGTTACTTTTCATTCTACTAAAAGCAGAATCCTGAAAAGACAAACTTATATAAAGCCTTATTTTTAAAATCCTATTCTTGCTCAATTAAGTGTTGCCAAACTATCTGCTGAACTAAGTTGCATTGTTGTGCTACGAACACTAAGCACTAAACTGTTTTTTAAAGATTCTTCTTGAAGATGACTCTAATTTCTGTTAGGAAATGCAGAAACACTTTCTAGTTTTTCACAGTAACAGTACCGTATAATTAGCAAAACACTGCAGCCCGATGTGTTTTATTATTAAATGTTTTCTCAACCAGGGTCATTGCATAGCATTGTATATCAAACCTAAGTCATTGACGATGACTGACACCCTTGAGTCACAGTGTAAAATGCTTTATCATTGGTAAGGGCTTGGTTGCAATCTAGTTCTTGCTGCTGTGATTTAAAAAATAAATAAATAACTATTCTTACTGAAGTGTATCTAGTCCTTTTGACAGCATTGTGTTGTGATGGATAAATGAAATATTGGATTGGATCACCTGATAGTGCCAGACAGTATTTTGACACTGTACAGATCAACTTACACTACACTGCCAGAGTAGTTGAAACTGAAGTGACTTTATTTAAGGTTAAAATCGGTGACCGTTTTCCCAGTCATGCAGTAGTGGAAGAGAGGTTGGTGTTCATAGGTAAATTCCTTTGAATTTCAAGTAGGGCATTCATTTAGGTACAACTTTGAACAGTCATTCCCACAATAGTTGTGTAGTAAATGCTTTTCTTGTAGAATTTCTTCTTACTGAGCAATATAACTTGTATTTTAAAACCTTTCTGATAATAGAAATTTGCTTTTCTTTTTTTTTTAGTAGAGTAGAATGTTTAAGCATAGCCTCCTTATTTTCCTGGTATTTCTGACCCAGTAAGTTATATGCTTTCTGAGGAGCTTTTAGTCTATTAACTAGGTGTAAAAATCATGTGAAGCAGCTTTACACGGTTTAGTAATTTTTATATTTTAGACCTCTGTAAACTATGAACCTTCTCAAATATCACTATTTGCCAGCTATCCCCAACACTGTAACATTACTAATGCAGACAAGTGTTTTTGTCACCTACATGTCCATGTGCAGCATAGATTGAGTAATGGTAACTTGGGTCTGTGAGGTTCTGTAAATTAGTGCTAATGTTCTGTACAGCCTGAACTGGCAGGAATACGATGTTCAACTACACCCTTTCAACCACTAAAGCAAAACTTAAAAGTTGCAAAATTGTGAAGTTTTTACATTGATCTTTTGCTAATGCAATTAGCAGTATGTTTTGCATGTATGACTTAATAAATCCTTGAATCACACGTATGGTAGTGTTTGAGTTTCTGAGCAACGTTCTCATTCCTGTAACACCCTGACCCAGCAGGCTGCCTGGGCCAATGGCAGCTCGGGGCACTGTCTCCTCAGGGTTGTGTGTGCTAACCACAGCCTCTCGATGCTGTGTACAAGAATTAAATGCAGGCCTGCACAACAGCTCTTCAGAGGCTGTGCAGCATCAGTGTTGTAACTAGCTCCCATCTTTTAAAGATTCTGACAACCAGAAAAAAATGCATGTAGCACATACATACATCATTCAGCTTATTGTATGCAAATAAAAGTGATGATTACTTACTTTCTTCTAAATCTTACAGGCTTTGAAAGTGATGGCTCTGGTGGAAGCAACTTTGTTTAGCCTTTTAGCTGTAAATCGAGCTGTGCTGTATGCGTCAGTGCTCCAGCCCCCCCTTACCTGGAGCTCATCGTGCACCAGGGGAGGGGAGGAGTGAAGCTGCAGCAGGCTGACAGCAGCAGCACCACCACCTGTGCAGTGGTCAAGGTGCTGGACCTGCACTACTGCTGGTGACTTACCTGAGTGAAGGGCATCAAGCTGTATAACCAGCTAGAAACCATTAGTCTGGGGCTTATACCCAGAATACCTGAACATAAGAAACAAGTTTTTAGCATGTATTTTATTTTTTCTCTACATTAAGCATCACAGCAAGAACACAGCCATTCTCAACCATGTCATATGGTTACTTATTTCTAGCAACGACTTAATAAGAAAGAAATGTCTTAAAAAAAAATTGTTCAAGTAGTACACATGAGAAACAAGGAAGCTTTTTTTTTTTTAAATCAGTTCTACCATACAAATATATATATATATTTTAAATTTTTGGCAGAATTACAAATTGATCTTTTCATTAGTCAAAGCTAGAGCCTAACATGATGAACACAGAGCAAGAACAATTTTTTTTTTTCCTTGTTCAGTAATTATAGTATTAGTTTAGTTTCAAACTAATAAAAGTAGTTCTGTGGATCAACAAATACAAAAACCAGGTAGATCAAAGAATATTGCACACGTCCAAGCAGCACTTAAACACAACCCCACCACCACCATGAGGGATTACCACAGTCTGTAAGAAAAGTAGTGCAACCAGAACTGCTTGAGTTTAAAAAAAAAAAAACAACAAAACCAAAACTGAATTAAAAGAGGCAGTATGCCTTCACCACCCACCTTACTGCTTGGTTACAAGTGGTCCCTTACTTACCTGCCTCCTGCCAGCACAAACACGCAGCCAGCTCATGCTGCAGCGCCGCGTTACAGCACCTGCTCTATCACGAACTCCAGGCTCTGCTGGGGCAGGTAACGGGACACCACAGCGCACCGGCTCCAAAGCAGAACTGGATTTTTTTTTTTTAAGGTCTGACAGGGCGCTGCTCTGCGGAGCAGGCCGAGCTGGCCTCGTGCCTTCACGTCAGCCCAGCAGTCAGTTGATGGCACAGCTCTCTTGTGACAGTTTACAGCAGCTGGGCTAGGCCTTGTCCTACTCGTCCATGTTTGGAAAAGCGCAAGCTTCAGCATAAGAGCGAAATACGCGCTTCAACCATCAACACTGCTTGAGATCACTGCAGAGACAAGGCCACTGAGACCTCTGGTTTATTATACACAGTAAGAGAAAAGTACTGCAATCCACTGCTATATGAAAGTGGAATATATCGTGAATACTTGAAACCTGCATTTAAAAACCAAAAGCATACCTCTCTCTTTCCAGCTATGGTTATATGACATTGGTGTTAAGTTCCCGTGTCTGACAAGAAATACAAGATCCGTGTTCCTGAGACAAACTGTTCAGCGCATTGAGCACAACATCTGGCATGTGGTCTGTTATCATCTTGGGACTTATTAAAATGCTGCTGAAGACTGTTTCGTTTGACCAGCTTGCCGTGTATTTAATATCTGAAGAGCACAACCTGAAACACACAAAGACTGGACTGTCATGGGTGATGATGCCAAGCCGGGAAGAAGTCTCCTGAAGCTCTGAACAACCTGGAGATGGCTTAGGGAGCAACAAGACCCTCCTCACTGCAGGAAGGCAGGCTTCCAAAGAGCAACAGGGCTGGCCCTCGGGAAACAGATGGGAATACTACTATTGACCAGCCCTGAGGACAGAGCTAAGCCAAGCAATACAGTTTCTTTCACCATTAAGGCACAATCCCTGTTAAGGTGCAAACAAATAATCCTGCTCACAAAGAACAGAACACTGAGCAAAGAGCGAGGAGGGGTTAAGCAACACATTCATAGAGGTAACAGCGAATTTGGGGCATACAGTGGCATCAGTAGGAGGCCAGACACCAGATTTAATGCTGCCTATACTACCTACTTAGGATTTTATTTTACAGAACAGTACATGATGGGGCTCTCCTGTGCTAGTCTAGTTGAGAAAAAAACAAAAAACATGATTAACTGCTGTGCTGTGGAGTAAATGAAGGAGAAAAAAAGTGAACTCACTAAAGTAAAGCAGAACAGCAGCCATCAAGAAAATCTGCCAGGTCTCGGATGTTGAAGTATCTAACTTATAAAGCCAGTATTAAAATCTTTAAGCATTAAAGGTTATACGAAACTTAAATAAAATACTTATTAATCTACTGAATGGGAGGAAAAAAAAATTCCCCATCCCTTTTCTTCCCTCTTTTGGGAAGTTAGAGAACTGTAAGTTAGAGATTTTTTTTTAGTGCTCTGTAAGATGGTCTTGTGCTTTACAGATGCTGTTATTCCTGCTTCAGAATGAAAGGGGATAGAAGCAGCAGTAATAAGCAGGGAGGTGCAGAACAAGGAAACGAACAAAACCACCACAAAAGCTGGCTAACGTGTAATAACCAAACACGGTTGTTGGAGATGCAGATGAGAAGCTGAACTGGAAATGTACTTTGAAAGTGAGAAACAGCTTAAAGTAGATTTTAGGAAGACAGCACAGTGAATATTAATGAACATATACATATATGAATAAATATAATGAAGATATAATAACAAATACCATTATTGAATGAACATATATTAATATATATAAAAATAGATAATTAATATTTAATAATGAATGTAATGAATCCCATTATTCCACTTACCTCTTAGAGCTGGATTCTTCTACAATATGGATAATCTTCCCTGGAAGATACAGATGAGGGTACTGTGGCGGTGAATGTAAGTGTGATTCACCATCAAGGGCATTGTACGAAGGGGACCGATGAACCATTAAACTCTCCTCAGCTAGAAGAGGCTGGGTCAGGGCATCTTGGTTTCTACCATCCAGCTCCGTTGGGAAGTTATCTGGATCTCCTCCAAACACTTCGTACCAACACCCACGCAACAAAATCTGGTACTGAATTCAGAAAGAAAAACAGCTGAACTGAGGCTTGGTGTCTCTTTGAATAACTTATTCTACTTGTGTGCTTGCATGCACATGATCTGAAACTACAATTAAAGATTAAAAATGACTGCATGCACACGCTCCCCAAACTTTCTTGTTCGGTAAAATCTCCTTACTGAATTTTCCCCACAGTAATATGTATTCCACCAGTACCCAGCCCAAGACAACAGTAACGCTGTGTAAAACATTACAATCTTTACCAGGGGGATTATTCTGTGTGGATTCTACTGTGCAGATTTAAGTCTTCTTGCACCTTTGTCTTCTAACTGTCCGTTAACTTATTCTATATTCGTGATGTCATCCAAATAGTGCATTACTTCTAATCCTGGGACTACAAGGAAATCTGGCGGACACAGCACGTTTAGCTTCACATATACAGAAATGGCTGTTCTAAATCCTTAAATCTCTCCTCCATAACTTCAGTGTCATTTTTCCTGACAACACTGTTCCACCACTTTCAAAACTGTGTTTCTAACCAACAGTAAAGAGGTAAGCAATTAACACCATAACGGAGAAATATTTGCCTTCCAAATTAATTCTGAAGGGAAAAATGTAAATAAAACCTCTAATTTCTTTACTTCCTGATGCTAAATGGTTATTAATGAAAGTAATCTTTTTTTTTGAATTATTTTTAATTAGTTTCCTTTAACAGCAAAGCTAGCAAACTGATCATTTCAGGTCTTGGATGTTCTACACTATTATCTTTCAGTTCTTGAACCTTGATGTCCAACACGACAGCCTTCTAGGATAAGAGACTATCACAAATGTCACTGAATTAAAAAGGCAATTTGTTTCAAGACACAACTGAACTCCCACCATTAAAACAAAAATACACACACCACCTGCCACTTCATTAAAGCTGGGGCTTAACACAGCTGACAATTCCACCGACTTTTAACCATGAACTGCTTTTAGTTACCTTAGGCCTGTTGCAGTTTGCCACAATTCTCACTATTCTCCTCTTTAAATCCTCCATGTTGGGCATGCTTAACCTGTTCAAACACATATAGAACAAAGTAAAGCCTCCTATTTTACGCAATCTAACTTATCTCTGAAAGAACACTTTAAAAATACTTCCATCTCACCTTGCAACAAGGTCCTTTCCAAGAATGACTGAGACAATGAAGTGCTTAGTGTAATCTGCAAGTGTTTTGCTAAAAGAAAAGACACGCTTTAGATACACTGAAGAGATATGCACAATTTAGTTTTATTGTGGTCACTGTCATTCAATAATAAAACCAGTATGTAGCAAGGTCAGCAGCATTTGCAGTCAGTTCTTCAGTAGGCCTTCAGACCCACTCGCACACAGAGCAATTTCGGTGCTGATTATAACACTACAAGAGCATTTTATTCCTGAAACATTTATACATTCCCCCAAGAACTCAACTGTAACTAAGAATGGAGCAAATACAATTCTACTGGAGAATGTACAGAAAAACTTAATACAGTCAAGCTCATAGTCATCATCTAACATATCTGTCAACTATCTTGAAGTTCTTGACATCTTAGATACAGAACCAAATAACAGAAGTCTCGCACTTACCTTAAAAGTCCTCCTGGAGGAGAAAAGGCGTAACATTTTAATGTTGGGAAAGAGTTCCTTAGCATGATTGCCAATATAGAAGCTGTTCCACCACCCAAACTGTGACCAACTATCACAAGTTTGTACTCCTACAGACAGAAAAAGAAGACTGAAACATAGACACAGAAAAAGCTTGGTGTAACTTCTCTGGCAAACCAAGTCATTTGGAGGGCAACTTACTGGAGCAATTGTGAAAGCTTGGTTTAAAATTCCATCATTTATTAGCTTTTGATAGATGTAATTTGCAGCTTGAGTTATTCCCTGCAAGACAGCATTTAAAGTTAGAAGGGTAATATTTAATCTGAAGTGTGATACATGTGTACTTTAAAAACAATGCTATACTAAAACAACTTTCTGTTTGCAAAACCAACCTTCTCTTTTAACATGCTCCTGACAGCGAACTGTAACTAAGTGGTCTTGGGCAGAATGGCTAAAAAGCTTTCAGAATACTTAGTAAGGGCATGAGGTTGGTCAACAGGATTACAAGTTCTACCTTGCAGTGCCAGAGACAGTATTTGATGCAACAAGCAAGCCACTGAAATAATTTGTGCAATTCATCTCATTAGGAGAACGCTCTTCGAGTTTAACTACAGGATCCCAAGTATTTCGTTTTCCTACTGCAGAGATAAATTCTAAACAGCCACAGACTGCACACACCTTATGTACAAAGCCGTTCTCTAGAACGTCCTCCAGTGTCAAGTCTTCACAGTCTGCTGACAGATCAGTGAGAATGTCCTGTAAACAAAGCGGCTTTTGTCAGACCTCTCTGCAGGGCTTCACGGCTCACGGGTCACACTGTACTGCTTAACTTTCTCACAGGAACAATCACCACACCGACTTCCCAGTTTGTAAGCAGCCAAACACAACTGACACCAAAACAACACCCAGGCAATCATATACAGCAATCACGATTATGATTTCAGCAACTATTTCCAAGCTGTAAACACATGTTGCGAATGCACCCTCACTCACAGTAAAAAAGAATGACCACTGTCCTCCCTCCACACTCCTTTCCAGAGGCACGGGGAAAATCACCCACAAGGACAGGAGCGTTTACACCTTAAGCCTGGAAGACCCATACATGTGAGTGGGTTGTTTTTAAACGTGCCACTGTAAAACAATTTCCTCTAGATCCTAGGAGTTCACCCAGTTCTATAAAGCCAATTACACATATCAGATGGATGATACCTCAAAAGACAAGGTTCCTCTCACAGCAACCACAATAGCTTCTTTTTTGTGATCCAAAGCAACAAAAAATGGAATCTCATAGATCTGGAGGGAAAAACTGTATTCAGTAAACATACCAACTTTTTTTTTTTTTTTTTTTTTTTTATAAAAGTAAGCATTTGTTCTCACCTTTTGAAAGCTCCCTTATTGAACTCTTTATTATATTATGGAAAGAAGCTGAATTGTTTTGTTATCAAATTATTAAGTGCCTTTATTGCAATACTGAGACAGATTTATGTCAATGGTTTTGTGACTGTTCCCTTACACTGAAAAAAAAAGAACTGAAGAACATGTTTCAGGGCCTGTTTTAATTTGGTTTTGCATCTTGTGCTTTATAAATGTTGAAGGCAAACTAGAAACTTCACCCCCTGCTTTCACTGATTTAATCATTAACCTTTTTTTGGTGAATGCCTGTCCAGATTGTTTACCTTGTTATGAAAACTGATATGAATGAAGTCTCTGTACTGCAGTCCTGTTATTTTTAGGATGGATCCAAAGTGAAAGTTATGACGATCACTGCCCGTTATATCAGAATCTGTTGGTCTACTTCCGCAACTAACAAACACAGAAGAGAAAAACTTTCATGGTCAAATTTTTTAGGTTTCCTTTCAGGAATCAAATTCATTACATTTGCAGAATGATTTCTGCCAGGAATCAAAAGCTCTCTCTCTCTTTTTTTTTTCCCCAGTACTACTATTAGTCTGTACAAGATATTACCTCTGCCCACAAATCTGGTTTTGCCCGAGCAGCATGCCATACATTTTCAGCTAAAGGACTGGCAAACACACCATTGTTACAGGACTACCAGCAGAGCAAACAAGGCAGTAAGAATAGAATTCTTAAGACTAGGGGCCAATGACAGAAAATAGAAACAAGCAAAAAGGAAATTTCAAACAAATTCTCTGCAGCAGGCTTCTCTGATGTTTTATCCATTGTATTACGTGATTTTTTTCCAAGGGATTTATATTTCAGAAGATTAAACAATTTCATGTTACTAATTAATAAAACCATGGTTGCAGTCATAAACCTCAGTGGTCAATTAACTATGCGGTAATCCCACGTAGTATTATGCATTTATGCATACTTCAACACTGACTGTAAAAGATTTTCTGAGTAAAGGGGTCAGAGGGAATAAAATGGAAGCTAGAGGTACAGGAACTTTCCCTAATTCCTTTTCGGATTGGGAAAACTGCTGATACATTTATTTCTACACATACTTACCCAACAGACAGCTCTATAAAGCCTCATTTTAAAACATGGTTTAACTCTAATACTTCTTCGGTTTAATTCCAATCAGCTCCAATTCCATTGTCATTTTGCTAAATTATTTTTATCTCCATCACAAACTATTCTTAAGAAACAAAAGCTAACCTGGTTCTGAGGGCGGAGAGATGTTGAATTTTTTTTTCTATTGAATTTATGAAGGATAACTCTACCAGTCAGGCTCATCTACTCCCATGAGTGATATAATCTAATGAAACAAAGAACCTGCTATTGAAACTATTTTGTTTCTGCTAACACTAGTTAAATAAAAGAAAGCTATATGTATGCTTTTACGGAATGTTACGTGTTCGTGATCCAACCTACCAGTCACCATTGAGCTTACAGAGCGCAGTAAATGGGTTGGTGTATATGTAGTAGGGCCAGCCATAAGCAGCTGCAGCAAACAGCATATAGTGAGCAGCATTCTCCAGCTCAATGTCCAAACCATCAGTCTGCGAGGACATGGGGAAAGAAAGAGGAGGGAGAGGAAGAAGGGTGTGTTAGGTAACCCCAGAATAAAACCTCAACACAGACTACTGAAAATTAAGGCATGATGAAATACTTCCCAAAACGAATACCGCAGGGTCTAAAAGGAACATAGAATAGCCGCTCGTATTCCAGGAAAATAATCTGTGTTTATTTACACAGCTATAGAGCTCAAGAATCTTGAAAATCTCTCTCTCATTGAATTATTTTTCTTCCAATACTTATACACCGATAAGCTCAATGCTGATAAGCTCAAAGGAATGGCTGAAGAGCCTATAGCAGGTCTCTCTGGAATGGATGTTTTAAGCATGACTCCACCTTGCCTGGTTTCAAAAGTAACTTGATAGGAATGCTTTGGTTGAAGTAGAATTATACACTTCAGTGTAACGTAGACTAAAAGAAGATAAAATAATTTACAAAGATGTTTTACCGTAGCAAAAATCACTTAGCAAACTGTAACCCATCATCTTCACACATTTAAAGAATGCTGGGTTTCCTTCTTATCTGCTCTGGCCATTTGTATCAGACAGAATTTAGACAGACCACAATACTAAAAGACTACTAAACAATTTTCTCTCTGTTCCTCTTCGCTCACGTCTCTTCAACAATGACCTTAAACGATTCTTTTTTGTACTTAATTCCCTCCGTTCATACATTCCGTGGAACAGAAGCACTATTACTGTAAGTGAATACACGTTGAGAGCTGGAATTTTCAAAGAGCCAAGACAACTTATATCCCTTTTCAAGATAAATATCGCAGGAACATAAATTAGGTACCTTTGAAAACTCCTACTCTTAGCGTCTTCAAAAGCTGTGTCAGTTTGGATTCATAATCAATTTCTAATCACTCATTTTTAAGTTGTATTTATGCAAAAACCAGACAAATGTTTTGACTGCAAATTCATCATGATGTTTTCACTGTGTTTATTAACAAGTTGAATTGTGAATTTTTATAGCAGTGTTTAATTTTGTCAAAAAAAAAAAAAAGGTGGTACCAGGTGCTACAACAATCCTATCTTACCACAAGAGATGATGGAGAATGACAGAGGACTTCTTCAGGCTCTTTTGGACAACTTTCCATTTTATCTTGCTCTTGATGGAGTAGAATCAGACCAGCTGCTATGTCACTTGGCACCAGATCAGTGTCCTGTTCAAAGAAATGAAAGAATGCTTAAAACCATCCCATACCTCAATCTGTCAAAACAATTTCATAAGAAAAAGCACGAGGCATTCTATTCTCTTCAGTTTATATAAAAACTAACTATCCTCTCCCTACCTTTAGTACAAAATGAATGTTTTCTTCAGTAAGACTGATGATGACTTTACACACAATTTTTATAATTCAACAACATAACCTACAGAGGACTTGCTCAGCCAGATTACAAATAATGATCCAGACGTTACTGACCATTCTATGCCCCTACACAAATGTTTCTCTATACAGCTATTCCTACTCGTTGAATACTGAGAACAAGAAAGACGGATTTTACATGGGAGAGGACTGAACGGCTTTTACTCAATTACCTGGCACAGTAATCTCTCCGTAAGACTCACACCCTTTGCCCTACAAACCACGGGGTGTGCTGTAGCTGTAAATCAGCCTGCACTAGTACCGCTTAATAAACAAGAACTACTCGTCTTGAAATCATGAACACAGCTCAGAGTCCACACTCAATCACGGCTGAGCAGTAGGTGACATAAATTTGAGCTAAAATACTATGTCTGCATAGTCTTGCAGAGTCTACATTCTCTGTTTCCAAAAAGCAACTTCCTGCATGTGCACAGCCTAGTCTCGTGTCTGCTCAGAAGTCATTCAGACCAGGAAGACTGCCGTAACATACTGCGGGGCTCTTTTGTTTAAATAGTCAGAAAGTAGTCTGACTTTTTGCTATGGTTATGACTCCTTACTTGCAGTCAGGAGGCAAAACGCCTGGATCTTCACATACTGAGGAAAAGAAAATCGCTCTTGTTCTCCTGACTAGATACCTAAAGAGAAAATACTGTTTTCTCACAGCCCTTACACTTGTGATAGGAGAGACAAATCAGAGTTGTATACACTGCGTGAGAATCACCTTTAAATTTGCAATTAGCATATTCAAAACCTGATTTCAGGCAGAGACCTCTGGCCGAACAAAGGCACATGTAGCAACATCTGGAAATTCAGAGTTAGTCAAGAAAGAACACTAAAAAAGCTTTCCATCTTACTGAAAAGTAGTTGCGGAAAAGCTCTGCGATACTTGTAAAAGCCACTCGATGGTCATCATCTTGCACAATACAACAACACATTAACCTGATTCGTTTTTCCCAGACTCTGGTGGCAGTATTCTTCACATTAAATAGCAATTGCCCTGACTGGCTGCTTTCCAAGTTCCGATTCACACCATCAGTGAGGTAAAACGTCTTTTTTCCTCCAAGTGGATCAAAGACGATTAGCACTCCGATGATGGTAAAGATGATGATAACCCAGCTGCAAAACAGAAGGAAGCAGGACGAAAGGGCCATGAAACCAGGTATTTCTGACACATATGCAAGAAAATAGAACTATAGGTCTTGAAAGACAGAAAACAAAGTTAGGCACGAAATACCACACAAACACAATCTGTTACTGTCAGAAAGGTGCACGTGTTGTTGTCGAGCTTTCAGTCCACTAGGTGTAAGGACAAGGCTGTTGGCTCATTTCACCAGGGCACCAAACTCAGAATCACAGCCCTTCTCGCTTTGGAAATAGAAACGCTGGTACACAAAGGCTTCATTTTTCACTACCAGTTAAGCGATCTAATCACTCCTCTCTTCACCTTTATCTGGTTTTCTACATTCCCATCTATCCTTCTTACCCTTTCTGATCGTCACCTCCTTTCTTTCACCCTCGAATGCACTCTTGCAAGGCAGGAAACTCAAGCCTGTTATTTAAGGAAAGGCATGAACTCAGTCTGCTTGTCTAGACTAAAAAACTTCTCTCCATTCACAAAGAAAATGCGAAAAAAACAAAATAATTCATAAGAAATATAAAAGCCCTCATCTACCAGTAAAGCGTTCACTGAACACATACAAAACAAGTAGAAGCACTATTTTCTGTTTCACGTGAACTGTCAAACTTAATTTGTGGGTGGCAGAGTGGAGGGCACCTTTACCTTGCAATAACTGTCCCCAGGACGGCATTTATCACAGTCTTCTCGCACTGCAAGCTGCTGTCTGACACCCACACAGCTCCTACAATAGCCCAGATGAATTCAGGCAAATAGAGAAGTAGGCGAGTATAAAGTAGCTTGGGAAGTGATTTTCTTGGGCCTGGATTAGAAATTGTTCCTGAAAAAAAGGGGGAGAATTTAGAACAAGAACAGCTTACGAATGCATCTTAAGTACATAAAATCCTACATAAATAACTTTCTGAGCTGTACAGGAAGTAAGAAACTTAATTGAAACTACGAATTATTTCAAACTAATGGAAAGCTATCAGTGAGGCTGAGAAAAGAAAATTTTCCACTTGAATAATTTAAATACTCTTCTAATTAGAGTGTGTTGTGAGAACCAATATATTAGAAATTGAGAGGTCTCCTCTATCATTCCAGAGACCACAGATTTCCAGATTTCAGATTAATCTTCGTGGCATTACTTTGTAAGGAGGTGCCTCACCAAGAAAAAAGTACTTTTCTAGCATTTTTTAAATCCAAAATGAAGCATTTCTACAAATGACTAGAAGTTGCACTAGTTTAGAAGTTCTGTTTAGCTATGTCAACTAGTTTTAGAAGTTCTGTTTAGCCGTGCACTTCAAGCTTTAACTCCTGTTCTACTTAACGTTATTTGCTGGGTTAATTTTATTACAACACTTATAGGGATCACTTTCCTATGTATTTTTTTCCACAAGCAATCCATTGCAGCTAATGAACTTTTGCAAGATGTGACTAAATATGCCTACGCAAGGCAAAGTTTACATCATACTTCAGGTAAGGAATTGATTGGGATAAATTCCCACAAACTCCTGTCAGAGACACTGAGCAGCATTCCATCCAGCTCTGGGGCCCCCAGCAAAGGAACGATGTGGACCTGTGAGAGCGGGTCCGAAGAAGGGTTGTGAGGATGATAAAGGGGCTGGAGCACCTCTCCTGTGACGGCAGGCTGAGGGAGTTGGGGGTGTTCAGCCTGAAGAGTAGAAGGCTCTGGGCTGACATTACTGCAGCTTTTCAATACTTAAAGAGGGCTTATAAAAAAGATGGAGAACAACTGTTTACACAGGCAGACAGTGATAGGACAAGTAGGGATAGTTTTAAACTAAAATAGGGGAGATTTAGATTCGAGGTTGGGAGGAAATTCTTCACTCAGAGGGTGGTGAGACACTGGCACAGGCTGCCCAGAGAGGCTGCGGATGCCCCATCCCTGGAGGTGTTCGAGGCCAGGCTGGATGCGATTTGGGCAACCCGGTCTGGTGGGTGGCAGGGTGTGCAACTGGATGGGCTTTAAGGTCCCTTCCAACCCAACCATTCTATGGTTCCACGGTTCTAGGTCACGTGCTAACAGTGAATGTAGAAGAGATTTTTAAAATGCTCTGGTGGCAATGAACATATCATTGTTAGCCATACCAAATTATTGTGCCCATTAATTATTTTAGATTTCTGACTAACAGAATAAATACTATTAACAAATATATATATTTGCTAGCATTATATTAACGTATATATTAATGCTGACAGTTATTTAAGTTTGACTACCATTAAAGTACTTAATTTTTTTTTTTCCTAAAATTTCCTAAAATTTTTTCCTAAAATATCAACACTAGAAGAACGCATACATATTCAAATTTTACTAGATATATATATAAGACATTGTTATTAACTCTTTACCTTGCATACTGACATACACAAGAGCAGATAATGCACATATTATAGCAGCGAGAAGGACGAGGAGGACGAGCAGGTAGCTGTGCAGTAATCCTCCTCCGGGACAGTTGAACTGCCCTTTATGAACGGCGTAAAGCACGAGGATTCCGATCCACCTACGGAAGGTAAGATAAGGAAAGCTATAGCTGGAAGGGAAAAGCGAGCGCCACGAAGCTTTCATCCCAGTGACAGCACAGAGTAACGGAAGGGAGTCGTTGTGCGGGGATCTGTGGGAGCTAACGAAGAACACGCGGCAACAATTACCGAAAGTCGGGCTGCACGGCGCCGACCCCGCCGGGAGCCGACCCGCACGGCGGTACGGCCGCTCTACACCTGGGGCAGCAGCCCGGCCCCTTCAGCCCGGCCCCTTCAGCCCGGCGCCGTGACCGGGCACCGCCGAGCGGGGCCGGCCCGGGGCGCACACACCCGGCGCTCACCCGAACGCGCTCCCCGCGCACCGCCCGCAGGCCGCAGCCCGCGGGGCACCGGGGGGCCGGTGCTGGAGCCTCACCACAGCACGCGGAGGGACAGCTCGAAGGCCCCCGGGAGGACGAAGTCGTCGCTGCCGATGGCCCAGCGCCGCCCGAACACCACCAGCCCCGGCATCCCGCCGCACGGCCCGGCCCCCTCGGCCCGGCCCCGCTCCCCTCAGGCAGCGCCCGCCCCGCCGAGGCGGTGCGTTCCCGGCCCGCGGCGTCATCACGCAGCACGCGGCGCACGCGCCCTTCCCGCCCTCGGCGCGCAGCTGGCGAGGGGGGGGAAGCTGCGCTCTGCCCGCGCGCATGCGCTAAAGACGCCGGGACCGAGGCGCGTGCGCGGGGACCACTGCCCACCTCCCCCCCCCCCCTGCCCCGCCCCGCCCCGCCCCCCCCACGGAGCCGTGTGGCCGCGGCTGGGTTAGAGCCAGGCGGAGCAGAGAAATCCGTGCCCCTGGAGGGTTAGGAACGGTAACACCTCTAACCAGGGGAACAGTCGTGGTAAACTAAGAGAAGCCAAACAATTTCCTAAAGATGTCCTGAGCAAAACCATAAAAGAACCAAACCTTCATCTCCGAGCCCCGCTCGTCGCGTTACCCCAAATTCCTCCATTTTAAACGCTGTCACGCCAGGCTGAAGATGGAGCTCGTACAGAACAAACAGAACCAAGTCACCAATGCTCCATTCAGTGACAACACCTCTCAAATCCTTGAAAAATTTGTATCAATAAAGCAAACAATGACATCAAACAGCTCGTTCTTACCACAACTTTTCTTCCAGTCTCAGGCTAAAGGAAAATTTTAATCCAGGAGTTATAAAAGAAACGCTTTCACCATTTCATAAAGTGTTTATTGAGGATGGTAACACAGGATAAATCATGCAACAGCTCAGTAAAAAAAGGGAATCATTTAAAGGATAAAGAATGGTAACTGGTGCTGCTGATTTTGGAAAGTCTATAAAAAAAAAGTAATTGTCCAAAAGTGACATCAAAAACCACTTGAAGCTGAACATGGATGTTGCTTATAAAGCATTCATTAAAAGGAAAATGTAGACATTGTTTAAAATGATCACCTACAGATTACTGTAATCAACAACTTACAAGTCTCCCATTTCTATGGCTGCAATGGTGTAGCAGGGCTGTACATCCAAGATAATTAACCTTCTTTTCCAGAACAAAGAATACAGTTACAAACATTTGTCACTAAGCAACAGAACCACAACTCCCACCCTTCACAACCTGCACTGCCAAGTGCTGTCACTGTTGGGATCACCTTCCCAAACATCATGGCAGAACAGGAAAGGGCGCATTCTTGTGGCCACAAGAGATTTCCTGACTGTCCTCTTGCCATCAGCCTGTTTTAGAAGGGGGACAACTACAGAACGTGACTGTTCCCCTTCTGGCACCAACATACATTTTAAATAAGGAACTCCACGTCAGCAGATGGCACAAAGACTGGGCACCAGCACATCACATCAAACATTGGTGGTTTCAGATTTAAGTTGACATATATTCACCTTTTGGAAAAAATAAATATAGTGGAATGAAAATTGAATCAAAGGGAAAGAACAGATGACTACCATCCATCAAGGATGCACATATTTGTGCACTGAAAAAAAAAAAGAAAAAAAATCAGTCATTTCAAAGAAATTCTTGAAAATTAAAAAAAAAAGTTTGCACTTTTTCCTGGTCATAAACAATCTCACAAAAATCTCACTTTTGGAACTATTCCAATTGAAACCATACACTGAATTTATTAATACAGTATAAGTTTCTTTATGTAAAAAATCTTTATACATAGTAATAAAAAAGATAAAGGCAAGATGCATCAAACAGAAATCTGCTGGTTGTTTTTCCTCCGTTCTTACAGAGCCGCTGATGACTACCTGCACTATAAAGAGCTGTGTTTCTGACTTTCTGTCTCAAGCATCTTCACCTTTGCTTGTGATAAGGATTGTTCTGTCCAAGCATCCAAAAGGACAGATGCTGGTGATGTTTTTTTTGGCACTTACGCTGGCAAACTGAGCTTCTTTCCCTTGAGTACTGTAAGGAAAAATATGAAAGAAAACAGTTAGCAATACAAAGCACACAACTGTCAAAACTTCAAAGGGACCAAAACCTATTGTAGAGTCACTTTGTTACAGAAGGGATGCACTGCCATCAGCTCTCCCCAACTTCCCTCTCTATTGAATACAGACGAGTAAAACTACAGTGAAGTAACAATTCCAGCTCTGCCCTCTTGTGACACCCTGGTATCCTTACTCATCCGACTTATTAGCCTGTGATTGTGGTTTCTTACAGTTTTGCCTAACACAGCCACATTCGCATAGTTTTGTGGTTATATGATGGATGCTGGAATACCAGTAAGAGCAGAATTACTAATAGATCCAGCAGGAACAACGGCTTCTATGCTTAGTGTATTCATAAACAACCAAAATCCTTTGGACTCCTCAGGTATTTAGAACAGAGAAAGTTGTCTCTAAGTGTAGAACCTAAACTAAAAGTAGTTTGATAGTAAAAACATGAGAATCATGCTTGTTGACAGAAGAAAACTGCAACGTGTATTTAGCCATACTCATTTTCACAATTGCCAATTAAGTTTATCAGATCATTTATACATTCACAATTTTATCTGTACTCAAAACAGTCCTCAGAAATGCCCCAAACCAGCAGAAAGTGTACTTGATTAAAGCTATCGAGGAGATTACAGTGATAACTTGCACACAGAATTAACAACTTCATAATGTCTATACAGTAGATCCTTATGAATCTGTTAATTGCTACATTCTACCACCTGAAGCTGCGAGTTATTCCAATACTCACCTTTTGTAACATACAAATAGAAGAAGTCACAGTACAGAACGGTCTGGACCACACCAGCAACAACAGCTATGAGGTCAAAAAATCCCTCAAAATAGTAGCGCCAAATCCAGTTGACTAAGTACAAGGCACGGTACAGACCCAAGAAGAAAAGATAGTGAGTAGTGATGGTCTCTGCTTCCCCAGTTTTGCTGATCATAAAAAGCTGAGGGAGAATAGCAACTGATTCAAGATAGATGGAGAAAGTCCACAATATCTGAAAAGAAACAACACAGGTTATTCAGCTGTCTTACTGATAACAGAAGCAGAGAAAGCATTTGAATTGCCTTGAATTTTCACTCTGTATCAATGTTAGCAACAGATACAGTATTTTGGCAAACCATGGTTGGTACAGGAAAAGCTAAGTCAGCCCTGGGATGGCACAAGGAAACAACTTTTCACAGACAAGGCTCTCCAAATCAGCTGTCTGGTGAGCTTGCCAATACAGGTTTACTCATGAGGAAACTTGGCACGCATCTATCAGCTCAGGATACACAATGCCATGAAACATGGTGTATAGAGCTGACGCTCTGAAAAGCTGCACAGAAGATGAAGTCCTTTATCTTTCATGTTTTTCAAACTTTTTCAATCAGTTGGTTTAAAGAACAAGTTAACAGAACAAAGTTTAAAACAAAATCTCAAAATATGGCAATTAAAATTATTTTACTACTTATATCATGTAACTCCAATGAATATAAAAAAGGCCTGCCCACTTAATATAAGCATCTAAAGTTATCTTTATTTAGTGTAAAGATGTACCTGTTTGAACTCTGATTACATTTTACACTTATTTAGTTCTGATAGGGAAACACAGCTACATTTAACAAGTATAATTTCTTTTGTTTTCAGCAGGTGGCACCAACTACTCACAAGTTGCATTCTGGGGTATTTCTTCAGCAAACATAACAAAAGGAGGGTTTCTTTTGAATTAATGTGACAATCAGAGTGCACTGGGAAAGAAAACAGCCTTTCGCTTAACAGAACACTCAATGTTAATTAATAATGCTAGGCTCCTGAAGTGCCTTGAATTTGCAGAGCCATCTATAACATAAAGATGCATTACAGAAACAGGATTAGCCCGAACCTACTAAACACAGCCGTCTTTCTAAACATTCCATATTAAGCTACAGAATGTTTACCTTCATGTACTACATATTTTAGAGGAAAAGAGTGTAGCTTCCTGCCATAACCAACTCACCTCCAGAGGAGAGAAGTCATGATTGACAAGAAACGAGAGGCCGCCGACAGGAACTATCAGAAACTCCACCCTGAATGTATCATGGTTTCCATCATAGGTGGCCTTAAATTTCATGTAGATCAGGTACACGGTGGCATACGAGCAAGCAATGTAGATAAGCTAAAGAATAATAAAGAAAAAAAAAAACAACCCACAGAGGCTGCAGGATTACACCAAACTCACTGAGCAAAGACATTCCCAGACACTAAAAGGAGTAAGCTCTGCCTTTTTTAGCTGTTTGTATACTTTGTTTGTTTACATGCCTCTGCAAATTCATGCTACCTGGTGGCATTTAGCTTTTCTCAGCAGAGTAATAATTCAAAACCAACGACCCAATGATGTTTTCAAATGTCACCTTGCCTCTGGCTGAAGTGATTGTCAGAAGTTTCTTCAAAGACTCTTCCCTGCGTAGACAGAAGTACAGAACAGACTGGAGGTGGAAGACTACTTCTGCAACTGCAGAGCCCAAAACATTTGAATGAAAAATGTACATGCGTATACATACAATAATTATGGGAGAGGTCTTTTTGAATTCAAAAAGCCTGGGGGCAGTATGGCTCATGTGACAATTAAAAATGTATTGAACAAGCCCCACGCAGACCCATCCATTTAATGTCTAACAAATTAGCTGATTTGATTCAGACTTTTAAACATCTCTTAAATCAGAAGAGTGGCCAGTGTCTTCCACCAACCTACAGGCCGTAAAACTTAAAGCCAGAAGACTGCCAGAAGCATTGAACCTGAGTTCAGTTTTAATTTCAGTTCATCTCTAACCTTACTACTTCTAACTGTTATGGCACAGTAGACTTCATACCTGTTCCCTGGGGAATGGGTAAATAGCTGTATTTTACAGATGAATAACAGAGTCATCGAGAGAATACATGACTTTCTGAAGGTCAATCTGCCACCATCAGGACACAGCTCACAGTGTACTGAAGAAAACATGGTACCATAGACTAGACTGGACAATTAATTTAGCATCTGCCTCAGTTTCATCAGAAAGATTAAATATTTCAAACAATTTATTACATTAAACATAGGTTCTTCACAACTGAGAATTAACAAATTTAAAACAAAAACGGCTGTTTGCAGATTCTGTTCATCACTAAAAGCAGTGCTCACAAATACAAAATACCACAAATAAAATGTTAGGGAGCTCAGAATCCAAAGACTTATTGCACTAGCACCCTGACTAGCCATAGATAAAGGGCCATGTGACAAGATATTAGATTTAAGGAATGCCTACTGCAGCTGTAAGCTAATCATAATTGGTACGGTCACAGAAGGCACTAAGGGATGTGAATGAACCCCAACTCCTTACTGGAAGTTTCTTCATGAGAATTAGTGTATTTGGGGCAACCAAAAAGTTTTTATTTTCATTTTCAAAGATACCAAAATAAAAGAAATGCATCCAATACTCAGATACAGGTGCTATGCAAAAATCAACTGTAAGATGCATAATGCTAAAAATCACAAAATTCAAGTCTACAGATCAGTAAGAAAGGTACTTAGTGCCAATTTGCATATTTATATATATACACACACACACTCCTGGAACACAGGAGAAATACATATTTTCTTAAATATCTGATGGTTGCTGCCAGACGAGTACATCTCAATTTGGCACCTACAGTTTAATTTATACGTCTTTTTAAAAAAATGAAGTAAATCCTAACTCTGTAGAAACTAACAGCTTTTTTTTTGGCCACTGATTACAGCACCTTCCTCTGACTAGAAAACTTATCTAGCAATGCTCTGGGTCAGCTTATTTGTATAGCATCTCCTGTTCCCTACCACAACTTTGTAACGTTACATAATTCTGAATATGTGCAGAGAAAAAGGTGTGCTAAGGGCACTCAAGCAGCTTTGTCTTGGCACTACAACGGGCTGAAAAGCCGGTTAGATCTAACAAAGTGTGTTTAAGTAGGAATCTTTGAAACTTTAACTGTAGTTATATATAAGCCTATAACTACAGGCTTTCATTTTACATGTTAGTACTGGATCTGAATGGAGGACCACTCTCTCCTTGCTGGAAAGATAAGTTAGTTCAGTATGCAAGTGAGTATCGTGTGTGATTTCCCACATTCATTCATTTTCTGGGTACAAGGGCTGTAGAAGACACTTGGCCATGACTCTGAATCACGCTCCTTTAGGGAGCTGCTCCTTTAGGGCATCCAACACTAGCTTTCAATAGTCTTAGAAATCCCCTACGAAAAACAGCTTGTGTTTCAAGGAAGTTGTACTTAATCCACAGCTCTTCATCTAGAATGTTGATGTTAAAACATAATCATACACATATTTGACTTGTTAGAAGACAGCAGCCTGAGCAGGTTTAAGATCTAAAATTTTATTTTACAGTATTATTCCCTTAATTCTTCAGTACTTTTCATGTTACTGACTGCCTAGTCTTCCCTCTTGGCAAAGTTATGTTCTTGTCTGAGCTAAAATTGAAAGGCATTAAGAAACCCAAGAATAAAGGCACTGGATTAAGAAGGTGCCTGCTCCAGTGCCACAAATGCCAAACAAGCTGCACTCCTCTAGTCTGATGCTTTATTTTCTTGTACTCATCATCATAAACAGCACAAACAAACAGAACTAACAAAAACAAATTTGAGCTCACTAACATTCAGTGGACAAACAAAAGGGGTATAATCAGATGGAAGCTATGCTCCTAAAGCACTCTCCTGAAAACTTCTGATCAGCCGTGGACAAGACATCAGCTGCAATTCTGGCTACAGAATACTATGAATACCAATTTACCTTGTAGCGTGCAAAAAGCCATTTTTCTTAAGCTCTACTCTCCCATGTGAGAAACACAATTTATGTGAAACATTTTTTGCCACAGGCTTTTATTTCCAATAACCAAACTGGCATTTGTTCTACGTCACAGTACCCCTTACAAACAGTTTTTAGATAATTGCACATAGAGTGTAGAAAGAGTAGGGTTTTAAGTCCATTTTCCATGTTCTTTATCCAAAGCCCTTCCAGAATTTGTTCTGCACTAACTGTGCAGTGGGCCAATTAAAGAGGCCTTGATTAATGAAA
This sequence comes from Anser anser, assembly GCF_964211835.1. NCBI lineage: Eukaryota > Metazoa > Chordata > Aves > Anseriformes > Anatidae > Anser > Anser anser. The sequence continues at coordinate 7,900,089 of NC_139736.1, forward strand.
TTATGCACTCTGCATGCAACAACACTAGCTTTTCTAACTCTTCAGTATACTCTACCTTCATAGATGTGTTATACAATGAAATGAATGAAGTGAAGAGGTCCAGATAACGGGTAGTGAAGACCAGTGCAAACAGAAGCTGGCTTTTCCCAGAAATACCTAAAGCAATAAAGGAAATAATTAATTATTCAAAAAGCGATGATGTTCTTTAAAACACTTGATGCCAAGGCTGAGAAAGAATATACCCCTTACTTCTGTGCAAGTTGATTACAAAATGAGGACAAAAACTAGGCTTACAGAAGTACGCTGCACAATCAGCACAGTAAGTTAGATAGCTGTATCTCAGCAGTGTGAACGTACACTACCTACACATTGCTGTGCTGGAAAAGGCGCAAGCACTACTTAGAAGTCACTCACAGTAGTTAGTATAATCTCCAAAAATACCACCTGTGAGCTATCTGTTCTGCATTATCATTATCAAGGCTGCATTAGCTTTCAAGTGTCGGTGTTGTCATGCACTACCTTTAGATGAATACCTGGAAAGGTGTAAGAGCAATAGTTACTACAGATCCAGAGATAATCAGAAAATGTGCTAGCACCAATTACATGATTTTAAAGGAATTAATTGATTTTAAGACTCAAGTAAATTCTATTACAAAACTTACGGAACAAATGGTGAAAAATAATTCTATCAGTCAAAAAGAGATGTTACTACGTGATACTATTTACGAAAACAGAGTAGTGAGCTAAAGTAACAGACATCTACATAGAATCTTCGAAGTAACTTTCAACTTTAGGCCAAAGCTCAGACATCAAAACCTTTGTTCTTTGGCCACCAGAGTTTCCAAAGGCAGATATACCACTAACTACAGCATCCACTGGTGAAACACTGCATTAAAGCTTTGCACAGTCACTAAAAGCTTCTGAAGATTCAAGTGAAGCATCACGCCGTACCACTGATGTGGCAGTGTTACAGCAGGGGCACAAAACCACCAAGCCTTTATCTTGTTATTACAATTATTCTTGTTTTCAGTCATCCAGTGGGAAAATAGCTTAATTTGTTTAGCTAAGCATGCAAACATTGTTCAGAAAACAAGATGGGAAATTATTCGCTAGAAAAGGGTTACGATGCAAGGCTGAAAATCCTCGTCCCTTTACACCAGCACTCTGACAACAGCTTTCATTAACAGTGCCATAAACCAATTAGAAGGCAGGCTGTGTGCTATGGTTATTGAACTCCTTTTCTATTTAGGCTTAGGAAACACCGCACTGCCCCAAACGAAGGGACTTTACGTTCACAGATGAAGCACAGGAATGGCTGAAATTATAACAATTAGAAGGTTTTTGTTTGCAACATTTGTACCTGAGACGTTAGCCGTTCAGGTAAACCTAAGGCGGTAGCTAGAGAACAGCCCAACTGTCAATTACCAAGCGTAGTACAGCAAACGGTGAGTGCCTCAAAACTTTGTTATGCAGACTGTAAAACTGCAAGGCAAAAGCCCCATTTAAAAAACTAAACAAAGACACAGCTTTCCAAAGTTAACAGAAAAGTACACTTGACGCTCCTCAGACCCAGCTGCAGCCCTGCCTTGCAGTCTGAGCCTGCAGACACAGAAAGCCACGTGGATCACAGCGCGGCATCACGCCACTGCGCATAACGATGCTCGGCTACTTCGTGTGCTACGTTCTTTCAGTAAAGAATTGCAAACAGCAAGAAGAAAAGCATATTAAATACATGAATTATTGATCAATGGTTTATTATAGTCAAAAGTTCAAGTTCCTGAAACACATCTTAAAGCCAAGGCTAAACTAATTTTCAAGTTAAGTTGGCTAGACTAGGCAAGGTTCAAAGTTTAAACCAAAGGCCTGTGGGGAGCCAGGCAAACTGGGAGAAAGCTAAGATCTACTCTCTAGCAGAACTGCAGGGAGGACACCGGCACAAACTCTGCTGAAAGGACTTGATGCACTTCTAGACGTTAGGAAAGGTATCAGTACACCTGCACAGCGCTGCCCAGGGCTCGTGGCTGTCATCTGGGACAGAGCAGCCACGTCGCTGTCATTCTGCTCCTCCTCCCTCACACATTACTTAGCTCTTCAGCTAAACATACACACTTTTATTTCTTCATCTTCCAAAGCTCTGGGCTCAAATTTTCAGGAGTCAAACCTCTCATTTGTGTTTCATCCTCACGCAAGGAAAAGCTCCTTCAACTTCTGCTTGGCTAAAAGCAAGAGGATGAGATTCTTCCAAAGCTCTGCTGATTTTCACAGACAAGGAGGACAGCGGCACTGAAACTGGAATACTTTCTCATCAACCACAGTTGCTGTTGTGATTTCGGTGGTGTGACAGACTGCACAGCAGAGGCGTTCAGGCAGCCTGGCTATGAAGTCTGTGCACCACTTACCTGACTGAGCACGAGCTGCACATCACAGCTGTGAGATCTGCAGAAAGCCAGTCTGTACACAGTCATGGAATCTCACAGACTTTTTGTAGAATTTAATAAAAAATAGTTTGTTTAGCATGAAGTCCACATCAGTCACAGAACCACAACTTCTCTGGTTCTGCTAATGAAATGCTGACATAAAAAAATCAACCTAACTCTAAACTCAAATTTATTAACTAAAAGGCAAAGTGTTCCTTCAAAAAGAGAAATGAAATTCCAAACCTACCTGAAGCAGTGTTTTCTGAGAAAACACAGAAATTGGCAACAACCAATGTCAATGCACTTTCTAAAGTCTTCAACACAGTATACAGTCTGGTCCATAGTGGGTGAGACAGCTACATTACCTAGCAAAAGTGTTACACACTCACTACCTATGCTTTTTTTTTTTTTTTAAAAAAAAGAAGAGAATATTCAGCATATAATTTGACAGCCTCACAACTGCAGGTCACCTTTAACATTTGACAAATGACACTGAGAAAAGCAAATCAATTTTCAGGTAGTAATTCACAGCGCAAACAATCTAATTTGACTTGGAATGGATTAGAAAATACAGTCTGAACATGACAATGTTTGAAAGCAGAGGATTCTTCAAGTCTCATGAATTTCCTAATCATGACAGGAGAGTCAATAACAGAGTTACCTGCAGCATTCTCCACAGCTCCTGGTAATTATTTCTGAGCTGTTATTTGGAGTGGCGAACATTTTTTCAAATTCTAAATGTGGAAACTCAAATAACCACTCATGCAAAAAACTGTTGCCCTGCCAGCACTGAAATCACGACTTGATTTGCTTTCATTTGCTTTTCCTTGTTATCTTTTTAGCATATTGACTAAATTAGGAAAAAAAGAAATAGATTAAGCTCGTCAAACACTGAAAACGCAGACTGTTTCATAACGCAAATTATCCTGGCCTCATCAGTTTTCTTCAATTAGAGGACTCGCTTCTTAGGGAAGGGAACGGGGACTGACACATCTTTTCAGAAAGCAGGAGCTCGCAGCAGAGGTACATGGGCTGCCTCCCGCTCAGCTCCAGCGGCTTTTACAGGCCTCCTAGCTCCTCCTGGAACAAAGGCCTCAGACACACACAGATGCAACTAGATGAGAGGAGTCGGCACCATGTGGTTTGCCAGCTCTTCATGGATCACAGCCTGCAGTTCAGCAATCATTTAGAAGCCTCTATTTATTTTCTAAGCTTCTACTGCTTCAGAAGCACACAGTTAAACCAGCTGCTGGTTTGCTCGGTTTCCTTAGTCACCAACAACCATAGGGCATACATTTATTTAATTTATAATCTGCTCTGCTGACCATGCAATGTAAAGGAATCGCATGAAGCCCTCTAATAACAGCATCAAGCAGCTGCTGAACAGTTACTGGCAACTAGTTAGGGGTTATTGTCGTGAACTTTATAAACGTATTTTATATGGATTTGTATTTATGAAACTTTTATCCTCAGAAACTGCAACTGACAACAACAAACCAGTACAGGAAGGAGCCCCCCAAAACAGAACCCCATGCTCCTCAGGGGCACTGTTCTCCTAGCCAACTCATTAGGCCTACTGACACGAATACTGGAGGTACAATGAATCTGGACTTACTCCTAAAGACACAGGCAGAAATAGAAGACACCATGAAACAATCCCACTCAAAAAGTATTTCAGCCTTTTGCTGAGGAAAATGAACGAAGCAGGCTTTTCAACTGAACGAGTGCATGCAGGTACGCTTGTGTTGGAGGATGCTGGCTGATTTGGCGATGGGAAGAGCTGAGGGTGATACAGGCCCCTTTACTTCTCTCTGTTGCAGAAGGCAGTACCAAAAATGACTGCTATGATTCTTCTTCCCTACAAGTAAAATCCTAATAGCAGAGATCCTCAGTCATAACTGACCCAAGGAAAACAACAGATCACTTTTTAAACAGAAAGATGGGACTGGGTTATGCTGTACTACGCTGTGTAAATAACCTCGTGTACAAAGGTCACTTAAGAATCTCCTGGATAAAATGCTACCAGAATTTTAGTCTTGCACCAAAACTTCTCATTGTTCTTCTTCAGACAGTAAGACATGATTATTTTTCAGTTCGTTAACTCTTTAGTCATTTGTAGCCTTGATAGCGTTTCTCAAGTATGACGGAGGAGGAGAGAACTCCAGAGAAGAGTTGGGGGCCAGATCCTCTCCTGACAGACCTAGACAGAAAGCCTGATCCACCAGAGCCCGAGCCAGGAACGTTCATTTAAGAAAGAGCTCTTGGGCTCCCTGGCTTCAGAAATGACAGTTCTGCACTATCACTGTATGTAAACTGGGAAGTCATTTACTTGACACCTTCACGCATAAAGAAACGACTGTTCTAAACCAAAGTCCTTCATTTACTAGGGTTTTTCTTTTGCGCTACCAAGTGATTTACAAAAAGCAACCTGACCTGAAAACATAGAGAACCTGTACTTCCTCTTACCTGTAAGCTGAATGAGATTTAATTTCCCCATTCTCAGTTCTTTCAGGTTGCAGCCTAAACTAATTCCTCATGTCCTTAACCAAATACTTCACAGATGCATCTGCTCCAGAGCGTACTTGCACGTTATTCCACGTCAACACACGGCCAACCGATCTGAGGCATAATCACTCTTCCTAGCAGCTTCCTAGCACTTCTAGGCCTGCCAGCCTGATCCACCTAACCCACACACGGTGCAGAAATGCCCCTTCGGAACCAAGCTCCTGGCTGTGTGCTGGCTGGAGCCGTGCAGCGGTGCAGAGACCTGCCTGCGGCTCCCCCCGAGGCCGCAGCAACCCCGGCAAGCAGGCAGAGGGCACGGGGCGGTTAAGGGAGGCCGAGGCCGAGGCCGGCCCTCCCTAGCCATGCCGGAGGCCGGGGCGCTGCTCGGTGGCCGCGGGGCTTCTCCCGGCCCCGAGCCCGGAGGGCGGCCAAGCCCCGGGGCCTCCCCGCCCCACCTTCCACGGTGCCACGTCAGAGCAGGCCGACGAAGGCTGCCGGCCCCGGCCCGGCCTCGCTCCCTTCCAGCCGGCAGCACCGAGGCTGCAGAAGGCGGCGGCACGGCCCGGAGGGCGAACGGGCTCGTACCGGGGGTGGGAGCAGAGGGAAACAAAGGGGAGAAGGGAGCGGGGCCAGCCCGCCGGGAGCGCTGAGCAGCTCAGGGGGAAGGGAAGGGAGGGAGGGAAAGTTCAGGAGCTGCAGCCTGCGAGCCAGCCGCTCCCATCACCACGTCGCCTGCAGAGCGGCGCTGCCAGCGACGGGCGTGCGAGCCCCGGGCCCGGCGCCCCCCCCCCGGCCCCATTCATTCGGCAGCGGCGGGGGCACGGGGCTGCCCGCCGGGACCGGCCGAGGCGGCGCTGCCGGGGGTTAATGCACGAAGAAAAGGCGGCCGTTGAGGCCGCAGAGGAAGGACAGCCGCCGCGGCGCCCGCCCGGGGGTGCTCCCCGCTGCCGGGTGCGGGGGACCGAGGGGGGGCGCTGAGGGGAGCGATCGCCCCTCAGCACCCGCCCGGCCTCCACCGGGGGGCCTTGAGGGGGCGCCTCAGGCAGGCGCAACCCCCCCACGACACCACCCCCGGCTGCTTTACCGCCGGCCGTCCCCTCCCTCAGGCAACGGGCGGCCCCTGAGGGGCTCCCCCTCAGCCGCCGCCGCCCGGGTCCCGCCGCCCTCCCTCCGGGGCCTGCCTCCCCCACACGCACCGGCGCAGGAGCGGCTCTTCCAGATCTTGAGCAGCAGGATGATGATGGCCGCCAGGTGGGACAAGTCCCCGGTGAGGCGGAAGATGTTCATGGCGGCGGAGCGGCGAGACGAGAAGGAGGAAGAGGAGGAGGAGGAGGCGCAGCCCGGGAGCCGGGGAGCGAAGATGGCGCAAGCTCAGCGGGCACCGAGCGACGTGGCCCGGGGACGTGGCCAGGCAGCGCCGCGCCCGCTGCACCCTGGGAAACGGGCGGGAGCGGCGCCGCCTCCCCCGGCCCGGCCCAGGCCCCGGGGCCGCCCTCAGCCCTCTGAGGGGGGAGCCCCCGATCCTTTTTGTTTTGAGCTTTGTAGATGAGTGGATTTGAGGTTTTTCATCAGGCAGGAGCGGTATCGGGGCTGATGGCGCTCCCGCAGCAAGCATGGTAGTGATAGCTATAGTCGTAGCAGTAGCTCTTGGAGCTAATCTTCCAAGAAAAAAAAATCAAATAAATTGTTCCTAGCACCAGTAATGTTTCTGTAAGTTAGCATGCTGCACCTTTGCAGCCCAGAATCCCTGAACTTGAAGGAGGGCACCACTCTAACAGTTGTCCAGTGTCCAGTCCAAAGAGTATCCCCTCTAATAACTCTCCACTGTTGTCTGTTATTTTTTCTTGCAAAGAAGCTAGGTATAGCTTTTCATTCCTGTGGGGACAGGAAGGGGATTTCCAATGATTGTGAAAAACACATACCAAAAGTTACCCTATCTAGACAGAGGTACTTTACTTTTTATAGCATCCCTGAAGAGTAAGTTATTTCTTAAAAATCTCATTTGACATTATCACACACGGTGTAGCATAAGAACCATGCTGTATAAAGTCCACAGAAAATTTCCCTCAGAACAGCATATATAGTTTGAAAACTTTATCTCATGACTAGGATAAGACAGGGAGATCACTTACCAATTTCCATCACAGGCAAAGCACTCAACTTAGGGAAAGTTAATTTAATGTATTGCCTGTTCTTCTCCCTTCCCTCTTTTTCCCAGGCTCAACTTGACTCCCCCAAAACTTGGACACCTTAATGCTTGAGAGTAAGTCCCACATCTGAAAGACAAAAGGATGTCGCTCCCTGTCGTGGTATTTAGCCTCTAACTGAGAGAGGCCAGAGCCTGTCCACAGCTCGATCTACCCTGCGGCATCCGCACTGACCTGGCTCCAGCCGTCCACAAGAGCTGGCAGCATTGCAGGTCAGCTCTAACTTCTGTGCAGCGTGCGCAGAAGATGAGGACAGAGCTCCCTGTGTTAACAGCACAAGGTAGACCTCAGGCAAGTCCAGTTTGGCTGCAAGTTTTACCCATAGGTTTAACATGAGAGCCCTCTTGTTTTACCAGTGATTCTATGGTTAACTGAAAAAAGGGCAGACATGAGAACCACACAGAAAAGAATTAGGAAAAAATCTTTGCTTAGTTTAAATCTTTATCTCAGTGTTCTTCACTGGGTTTCTTTTTCTTCTTTACCTTCTTGGATTTCCAGTCCCTAAAAGCTCATTTTCTATCTTTCTCCTTTTCATTTCTAGTTTGCTTTCACGACCCTCTTCTCAGGTCTATTTTCTCTGTTTCTTCATTTTCCTGGGGAAAGCCAGCAAAGCTCCTTTCCCATTCAGTAATATTAGATAGGTAAGCAGAGCTCCCTGGCAGTCTCAGGACAGGCTTGCCACCCCCAGGCAAGCTCAGCTTTCCCTGGCCCTTGCTGTTCACATGCCCCTTTTAACACCTCTGCCTGTCCTGGTATCCTGAGGTGCAGCTGTGCTCCCTGAGCAGGACAACAGGAAAATTCTGCAGAATCTCACTCCACTTGCCTAAGATACCTTGCACTCAGCAACAGCAAGTGAAATGGAGCAGTTCTCACCTTTCCTTGGCCCTTGACCAAAGTCTCCAGGATCCTGACATTCAATGTCACTGACTAGGCAAGAGAAAAAAAAAATGTGGAAGGTGAAAAGCACATTTGATGCTCTGCTGGAGAGCCAGTGTTTCTCAAAGGCACTCTGGCAATAGAGCTCAGGGTACTGAAAGTAGTGCAAAGGACACCACAGAACTGGACATAGATTTTCCTAGGATGCAGTAAAGTACTAAAGTCCCATTTGTGCTGCCGGAAATCAATGCCCCATGAGAGGGGGATGCTGTGCAGTATAACACCTTTGCTCTACTTTGGTTTAAAGGATTAAAAACACTTTCATCACGGATGAAAGAAAATACCACCTGAGAAAGACAGGTATTAGAGCATGAAATACCACCTGGGACAAATATGCTGTCCGGGACAGTGGCATTAAGTGGATAGACTGTATATTTCTTAACCAGACGAAAGACTTCTTCAACATCTTTTCACAGTGGTTTCAGGAAGAGAATCCGTGTGAAGTTGTCCATGTACTTCAATGGACATTGGCTCAGACACTGACAGGCGTTAATATTATACTGTGTATTCTTCTGACCAGCTGAAACATATGCTACATTCCATGGATCTCTTCCCAAATAAACTTCAAATTTCTAAAACTGACCTACCCAGCTTGACAAGGGCCCAGTATAGAAATAAAGTACTTAGTCTTAATGATCACTGTTCTGAAGAGGGCCTGAAAAGAGTGTGCATCTCCCCTGAAACAGCTGAACATACTTATTTCACAGAAAAACTTGTGATTAACCCAAGCTATGGAAACAATTACATGGTAGGTAGTAGGGTCCAATTCAGATAAACTACCTTACATATCAGCTTTCTTGATGACCTGGTAGAGAAATGATGTTTCATCTCTTTCAAAAGCTATGGAATCAATAATATTATGACTAGAATAAACAACAACTCTTATCTCAGTTTATGCAGTACATATTCAGAGCTTATTTGTGATCTAAGTTGTTTTCTGATATCTGATTAAATATTGAAACACATCAGGTCTCACTTGAAGATGACCCAGGGCATCAAACCAGCATGTGATTTTAACTAGAGCAAAGACTATTCTTTGGTAAATCAAAACAGTTCTTTTCTATACAACTGTTAAAAGTTCTTGAGGAAAAAGAGTACCAGAAAAAATACCCTGCTGTATTTGTGATGAGTTAGTATTTTCAGCAATTTTCTCTTCTCTTCTAGGAATTCACTCCTGTCCTCTCTCCCTTTTTTTTTTTCAGTAAAGATTTCAGATACTATAAGAGACACTGTTAAGTGTTTCCAAGGGTAATTAATACCAGCTAAAATATTAGGAGATAAATGTTACACTGTTGCCTGCAAAGCAAGAAATTCAGCAATCATAATTCCTCCGTTTAATGCTGCAATGTATAGTCATTTGGATGGTAAGCTCTGAACACGCCTTCTGTTCCTACATCATGAGGGCATGAAAATCCTTATTAATCCAGATCAGAAAAGCAGAATGATGCTGAACAGGAAGGGGCAGGAAGAGACAGACGGACATTGGCTGATTTGTACTCTTAGCAGAAAAAAATACAATGCATTCCCAGACTATGTACTTCCAGGTACAATTAATAAGATGCTAATTCTGACAAAAATATTTTATGGTACAAAACTGCTACAGGTCCTGGTACCAGACAAGGGCAGGTGGAGTGTATGAGCTAGTCTTCTAATTTCTCTGTTTAGGAACTGAATAGATAGGATGAAAAGATAGTAAACATTTTACCAAAATATATGAAAATATATACCTGGATGATACATTGATTTGTTTGACAGGTTTGTCTTTTATCTGCACATTTTAAAGCACGCTGTAAAACGAAATACAAAATACTATTTCTGAGGAATAATTTTAGATGTTCTAGGGTATTGATAAGAGAAATTTAACTTACATTAGGAGTTTGCATTTATTCTTTGCAGACCTGTCTTTTCTATCCAGTTTCCTTCCTGCCTTATCAGGTAGGGAAGCCAGAGCCTGTCCGCAACAGCAGTGGAGTAAGCAGTCCACAGGGTTGTGCCACATCATTTGATAGAGGAGAGAATATCTTACTAATCAAGACTGTAAGAGTAAAATAAGGATCTTAGCCCTTCTGAGATGGTAGGCTCATGTATCGACAGCTCGTTTTTTAAAAAAATAAACATTATCAAAATGTTATCAAAAACATTATCAAAATGTTATCAAAAACATTATCATTGAGATAAAGATATCACATTGTTTACAGTTGCATATTAGCCTACAATATCAGTTTTTTGTGTTTTTTTTTTTTTTTTTTTTAGGGGGAGAAAAGGGAAGAGATTATTTGATTTCTACTTTTCTCTAAGGATGACAGCCTATCACAAGGGAACACAGTACTGCAATTTAACAAGTTACTGTTCCTCAACTGATCTTCCATAACTGCCATACACTGAAGCAGAATGAAGCATCTACAACCACCACAACACAGTAAGAGCCAGAACACCAGCATGTGAGCTATGGTCAGTGCTATGGGATTATCTACTCACATGACTCATTCCAGGCAACTGTTCGATTCCTTGCTTATTTGTGAGTAGCAAAATAAGTGAGTTAGTAGGATCTCCCCCCTAACCCTAGATAGGTTCGGCTGGCACACCTGGAAGGAGTGGCTCACAACTGCTGCAGCATGGGTGGACAGAATGGGACTTCTAACAAAGCCCCAGTTGAGCAGGATGGGACTTGCAATCTGTGGTGATGATCCTAAGACAGGCACAGCAGTCAAGTGATAAACTAAATCTGCCATAATGCAGCGTGTAATTGCCCCTTGAGTATTTGAGCATATTATACAGAAGCATAAATGGTGTTTTAACTTTAATTTTAAAGAAGGATGACTTTTTTTTTTAAGGTGGTCTCTTTAGAGCCTCACACTGATAGGTATTGGTTAGTCCTGATGTGACAGATTGAGATCACTGGGAGTCAAGCATTCCATGTACTGCACAAAAACAACAGCCATAATGCCAGCTTTAGAGGGACATCTTTCAGACACTGTGGATATGTAGTCATTTCCTTATCTCCAGGGATTTAAAGATACCAGAAATGTGGGATTTCCCCAGTACCAGGTGGTAGGGATAATTTTTCCACCAGTGACCCCAAACGAGTAGCCCTTTTTTCTTTTCTAAACACGATTCTGGACACAAAGGTGACAGGCACTGAAATAATAAGCCAACAGAGTATTTCTTTCTGTCTGACCCTTAACAATCCTACATCCCATCAAATGAATTAAATGAAATACCTCCTCTGACATCCCGCTGGACATGGCCACTTGTCACATGGTTCACAACACTCGGAGGAGCTTGGCCTACACCAGAGTTATGTCAGACTGTCAACAGTCAGACGTATATCCTGCAGGATCTACAGCAGCGCCTAGCAACCATCAGAGTAGGCACAAGTGGAGAGGAGAGCTGCGATACTCAGAGTATGCAGAAAATTAGCGTCGTGGCATATTCAGCAGCAGATTTCTGCATTAGAGTCTGATTTTTTTATGCTATTCTCAAATACGAGTGTTAAAACTAAAAGGGTACGGGGAAAATTAATCTTGGTTTAAACAAATGTTACCCACATCTAAAACAAGCAGCAACATTTCTTTAAGGATCAAAGAAAACTTTATACAGCATTTCTCTGTCAAAAGTCTTGGCAGTGTGAAAAAAGAGGGAGTGTGAGACATCTTTCCCACGAACACATGCCAGCAAATGCGATCATGGGTATTTTGTATATAATATACAGCAGCACTGGTGACAGGCGCTTGTGGCTAGCAGTATCATATGGCATGGATGCCTGCAGTAAGCAGTTCTGTGGTTTATAGGAGTAAAAAGGAAAGTTTACGTGTTTCAGTTTCTTCTTAGCAATGGAAGCATGCCAGATTGTGAATGGACAGCAGATTACTTACATGGACAGCAGACTACATGCTGTGTGCACTACTGCTCTCTGACTCTCTTCTCCCCATCCATTCTCCTCACAGACATTCATTTTCAAGAGTTTTGAGGAAGGCATCTCATGAATCGCAGTTTTTGCAGAATGAACCGTTATATCAGATATCTTTGTAAGAGGTGCACTAGAAAGAGTAAAATAGCATTTCTGCAATACTCACCATCCAAGATGCTCACATCATCACACAAACCAAAAAGGGCTTGTCCTCTCACCATGAAGCAAGTATGAGACATTAAGTACGTGCTCTGCATTTACGTTTCTATGCTACTCTTGTAAGAAATAGATGTCTTCGACCAAATGTAAATGCAATGCCAAAGATATTAACATAATTATTAATTTAATAAAATAAATAAATAATCAAGGAGTTCAGCTATTTAAGAGCACTTGTGCTTGAAAGGAATCACAGCACAGATGGCACAAAACAAAGAGCTCACTCCTGCTCCAATTAAAAGCTGAACTCTGACTCACATAATTGCAGACAGAATCACTACCAGGTACATTGACAGAAGATCATTTTCAGCTCATATGGATTTTTGAAGTGCTTGATATAGCTAAGTCACATATCTGACTTACACAGCTGAACTGGAAACACCGACTCTCTTCTTGACTATGAAAATACTCTCCTGCATCTTCATTGAAATACACACAGAATTCAGGTCAAGTTATTTCTAGAAATGAAACAACCTTTTAGTACTTTCACATCTAAATGAGGCATGACTTTTTAAGATGAGAAAACAGATAAATCTTTATAATGTATTGGATCCATTGAAGCATTTTTGCCTTTTGGTGGGTGTTTGCATGTATTTACTGGGATTGATCATACAAATTTATTTCTATTTAAGTAAATGCTGCAATCTACTGTTTATATGCAGAAAAGGAAACGCACTGGGAACAAGCTAGAATTTTATCACTGGCACTACAGGAAAGGGTGCAAGGCAATTTGCAACAATAGTAGTTCTTTGCTCATAAAATACAGCATAGTAGTACTTGTAACATCACATCGTATTTGCTAGGGTTAAAGATAGGCAAAGACAGTTCAGAGAGGAACAGATTGCTAAAGAGCAAGAGGGAACAGGAGGGGGTGAAAAATGGCCATGCTCTTACTGCTTTCTTTGCCAATAACAGAGCCCTGAAAATCAGGCTGGCTCCTGCTGCTGCAGGAATTACAGACTATCTGGGAATGGGGTGGGAGCTGTTATTCCCAGCAGCAACAGCAAACACTCGCTCTTCCCCAGCAGCACCAGAAGCTGGGAGCCTCTTCCCTCCAGCCCCGATCCTATCCCTTCCCCACCCGTAGGAAAATTTTAAATCTGTTTTCAGTACTAAGAAGCTAGGTCTGATGTTTGCCACAAAGAAATACAAATAAAAGTTTGAAAGGTATTTCACACAGGACCACTTCTTAGCTGAGCAGGATTTAAACCAGCATCCCAGAGATGAAATTATTTTATTGCAACAGCAGTAACTTTCAACATGGTTTCTACTATGTCACACAGAAAGACAGCCTCTGTTCTGAGGAATGATTCAAGGTATAAAAAGAAAACCCAACAGATGGATAAAATAGTGTGACCAAATTAGTCAACATAAAAAGGACTGCATAAGTTTTTTTCTCATGACGCACATAAGGCATTTCCAGTTTTGAAATGTGTTCTGAAGCACTTGGAGGGAACTCCTGTGTTACTCATTAATGGTAAAGCAAGGAAAAGGGGATACTTCACATCACAATGATGGATGAAGGTGTTGCTTTTAAGAAATTAATCAGGTTGTACTCGGGCATTTGAGAACCTCTTCATTCTACTATTTGTGCTGAGCTGCAGCTCTTCAGCATCTCCTTTGTAAGCTCCAGGACACTGAAAATCAAAAAGCAAAGAAAAAAATGAAATCTTTTGACATACCTTGGTTTGCAGTCTTTAAATGCTCTGGTGTTACACTCAGCGTTTGTTTGCTTAACTAGCATTTACAACATAAGCCCACCAGTGCCCTTGTTAAATTTTATTCTGTCAAAATTGTAGTATCCCCTCAACAGTTAATGGCAACATTCATTTAGCTGGAGGTTATCACAGCAGTTGTGGAATAAAATCTTATCAATGGACTGGAACAAACAAAATACAGCTTAATACCAACAACACGCTCAAAATAAAATGCACTAATGGATTGGTGTTGCATGGAGTTTTAAATATACGTTTGTTAAGGCTGGCCTTACAGTAAAGATGAGATAAAATGTTTTCCCCTTGATTAGGGTCAAAGATAGTCTAAGAGAGGTACATAAAATACATAAAAGTTATTCAAAAATTGTTATCTCTGTATTCAAAGCAGGAAGTGGATCTCTCAGACCTTCACACTGTTGTGTAACTGCTAAGCCACCACCATTGCAGATGAACTGTGTCTCTATTATAAAGATACTTCCAACTGAAAATAAAACTTACCACTAGCTTAACAATGATAGATTCAGGAAAGCACACACAGCATGAACACAGCACACAACCAGATGCTGAAGCCACTCAAACAGGGAGCACCTGAAAAACAAAGCTTTATGCCTTAGTGTTGCGACACAGTTCAGACTAGTGCAGTCTTACCTAAGCCAGAGGAGCAGCAAAATCCAACATTTCAATCCTCCCAGTTAGATTCAGCAGCTCTAAAGATGATACAATTCAGAATGGTCAACCTCAGTTTAACATACACAGCTCTGAAAAGAAGCATTCCATAGGGGTAGTATATGACAAGTATACTGGGAATAACGAATGAGGAGCTTAAGAACTCAGGTGATCTTTACCCAGGAAACTCCTCCTTTTAGCACATCTACAGGGGAAACATGTCATGTGCATGAGAGATCTGGGCTGAGAGCACAATTCAGCTGCTTCCAGGAAGACCTGCTCTAATTCCTGCAAGGGCGTCAGAGTAATTTAGCCACCTTTACTGCTATTTTAGCACCTCAGCATCCTTGTCTTTTCTTCGCAGCTTCTCTCTCACTGGTGGCAGTGGAAAGAACAATGTTTGCTGTCTGACAGCGATAATTTCTCAAAACTGGCTTGACTGTGTAAAATATCACTAAATGTAAAATGTCCATTAATACACTTGCCAACATAACTTGCCCAGTATAAATTACAATATGGAGAAGTAATAAGTTAAACTGCTGAAGCCTAGGTACTAATAGGCATTCATTCCAAATAGGATGAGAACAGAAGAAAAAACTGCTCCAGGGGCCCAAGGTAAAGTCTGGGTAAAGGTGCTAATCCACCCCAGTGTTACCTCCTTTCCCACTTGCAGCTCTGCAAACCAGGTTCTGCTGCAGATAAAGGCTGTGATCTGAAGGTCCAGAGATGGAGGGACCTGCTCTAAATTATTTAGGCAAAGAATACGGGAACAAAGAAGGGAAAGATCACTGCTTCGGACTACATTCTATACAAGCTAGTGCTTAGCACAATGTGATGCGCTAGCCAGCTGACTTATCTTCCTCCATTATCTCTTGCTGTGGGTAAATCCAATACCATCCTTGCTGCTCCTCTTGGTCAGGTGCATGATTGGAAGCCTGAGTTAAAAAGTTGATTAGAAAATTCACTCTAGTCTACTCTCAGAAGACATGAATGATCCTGGTGGGTGCTGAGATACCTGTCCCAGTTGTGCACCAGTGTCCTCCCTTCTAAGCAGGAGAGGGGAGTGGCTGCACTCACCACCTGGAGCTGGGGTCTGCCCCACTGGGGGTGCACAAGCTGTGGTGGGTGCCTCTGGGGTGCTTGTCCTGGCTCCATCCAGCGCCAGCTGAAGGCTCTGGAGCTGTGATACAGTCAGATGCTTACGTTGAGATCCTGTAACCATGGCAGCATTTTCAGGGCCCAGGTTTGCTATTTGTTCTGGGGACAATGCCTGGGAGGAAAAAAAGGCAGAAAGTCATTTAAGCTACTGACAGGCTAGTGGCTCCAACACTGGTAAGGAATCACTGTTTTGCCTTTGGAATGAGGGGAAACAGCCTTCAACATTGTGTTTCTACAGAATAGCTCAACAGAGCTTAGAAAAACCTTTTTGTTCATTTACTTCACTGGCTACTTGTCCATCTTACACCCTCGTCTTTGCTGCTTGGGTCTGAAAGCTTGAGAGGCTTTCTGTGCCAACACTATATTGGACACTGCTTCAATATGTAACTGGAGTTTAATTTTCCAGGCACTTTTCTGATTTGCTCAAAGACTGATGACGCTGTGCATCCTCCTGTGTTTTCATTTGTTTCCTCTTACATCTGCTCCCAAGCAAACTCTCTCGAACCTATGTTCGACCTTTGATTTGAGTTATCAGTAGAGCAGTGAGATAAAAAAGTAATATGCTTCAATCTCATCATTCATTTTCCTCTTTTAGACTGCAAATCTTCCAACTTTGGTCATATTAAAACTTGTGTTTAAAAAGGAACACGGAAATCATAATTTTACAGTATTTGTATCACACAGAAATTAACCAGTCTGTAAAGCCTACATGTATTGGTCATGCTGGATGGCTTGGATTCCAGCTAACAATCTGCAGTCACAAGAATTGCAGCCCTCCTGTACAACGTGCTGTCTGTGCTGCAACAGTTCTGCATCCTAGTTCTACTTTATCTTTGTAAGGGACTATATTCCCCTTCCAAGTAGGTCAGACAATGGAATAAACCCTTCCCAGTTTTTCATTATCTAGCAAATGGTGTACTCTTTTAAAACTAGTAAGCTCAAATAAATGCCTGTCAGTCCAGAAATGTTAAGATAAGCCACTTTAAAACTAAATTAAGGTCCATAATACAATGTAATTTTTCATAAATCAAAAGCTGAATAATATATGCAGCCCTATACAAGATCTGTGTAAACACAAATTCTGCTTTGAATCTTTCAAATGCAGAAAACTGGTCTGGGAAGGTTTCCTGTTATTTGTTAAGCACATTTTGTAGTATCATTACTATTCTTACTAACAAAAATGTATGTTATTTGAAAGAAATTCTACAAGATGATGTAGACCCTCAGCTCTGCCTATTTTCCAGAGAGATAGTTTGACTAAGGACATCTCAAGCTTATCTAAACTGTTGGTGGTACTGTGCAGAACAGTGTTCAAGGAGTTTTTCTCATTTATGGAACCTGACACAGTTAACTATCTGTTTAGCTCATCTGTCCATAAGTATATTGCTTGCCCAGGCATCTGACAGAGACCAGCCTAGGCAGAATATTAATCTTGTCACTAAGTCAAATAACGTCTGGGGCAATGATCTCAAGATCCATGTTCTAATTTCTGGTCCACATTCAGAACAGGTTTAATTAGATGTAATTCCTTTCTGATCTGTATCTGCTTATACAATCTGTTTCTCAGAGCCAACTCTGGAGAATGGTGCCAGATTTTAAGATAATAAAAAGGCTCTTAGGTAGTCAAGCAGAGAAATGTGTAACTGTGATAGCATCTCTGCAAATGTTAATAAACAGAAGAAAGCTCAGATCTGAATACAGTGTCAGAAGAAAGAGTCCTTTCTGTGCTTTCTGACCCTAGATCTTTTCTTTTCCCTTGGGACACATTTGAGGGAAAAAAAAAAAGCTTAACATATTTTATGTTCATCACAAATACAGATGATATAGTTGAAAGTTAATGTTTCAGATCTTTGACTGTCTCTCACTTAACTGACCACAGAAAAATTCTTGCTGAAACCCCAAGCCAAACCATAAATCAGTGTGTTGCAGTTCATTCATAAGAGAGTAAAAATTATATACATTTGGTTTCTTCTTCATTAATAAAGCTCTTACTTGGAAAATTTCACCAGGTATGTGTCTTATTGCTATTGGCTGGAAATATGGCATCAGGTTTTTATCAAAAGCTTTCAATTCATCCTCATTCAAACCACCTGCAAAGGTAATACATTTTTTATTAGACTGACTTTTAAGCTAACAAGTTTTAAGCTCTTGCACAAAATATCTAATAAATGTATTTCTTCAATGTTTCATAAAAAAATACCAGTTCTTTTTTTTGTTTTCTCTTTCATTATATTCAAATATTAGAAATAATCTGACCTTAGCTATCGGTATGGAACCTACACTACCCAAGGGACCACTAAATACCTCTTTTGCTTCTAAGAGAGACAGTTGAGGGGAGATGTGTTTAAAACTATAAAATCTATAAAAATACAAGCAGTGTTATTCAGGAATGCTTCTTGACAGCTTCTTCTGATACAAGAAGTCTTAGGGAGCATTAAGTGAAATTATTGGAAAGCTTTAAAAAAAAGTGCAATGGGAGGCACCTTATGGAAACTACCACGGCTTTTCCTTAGCACTAAAGAAATTGCTGAACATCCATCCCTGCAGATGACTCCTCCCTGGAAGAAATATATTTTGCCAGTCTAAAAAAACGCATCACTACATGAACCTGTCTCCTACTGCTCAGTAATACTGCTTCACAACTATTACCATCTGCAGTCTGAAGTTTGTTACCTGCTATAGTACCAATCTCCTGTAACACAGAGCCATTCCAGCTAGTTGCAGGTCCAAACACAGACTCTGCCATCTTCTTAAACTGCCTCAGAACAGGGGTGCTACACAGCAACAGGCCAATTCTTGCAACAGCAGCACTGCAAAAGGCAACAAGGTTAATATGACATACTGCAATCACATGCAATATTAAAAGTGCTTGGAATATACTTAGTCTGCAGTAGCAAGACTGTAAACCTCTTTTTCAGTTAAAAATATATGTACAAATGCTGCATACAAAAGTTTAATGCTTTGAGCAAAAGCCCAAGTTTCTCAGTGCAATATTTGAATGGTGAGATATAAATGGCAGAGAAAATCTAAAATGGACTATATTTAAAACAGCTACTGTATGCTTTCCATAATATCTATTGCCTTTCTTAAAGCACCTTAAGTGCAAACTAAAAGAGGCCTTTAGGCTCTGGAAATCTCAAAGGAAAACAAACTGCATTTTGTCAACAGAAATACTAATACATATTTCATAAGTATCGAATGTAGTACCTGAATTCAACACTCCTTATGGACATGATTTCTGTGGAGTTCAGAGCACAGAGAATAGCTCCTAATCCAACTAAATCAAAGCTTTTTAATGCACTCATTGTCTGGCCAGAGTCTTCTAGAAAACTGTGCAAAATAGATCTTGCCTGCAAAAATAATAAGATATTAGGCATGAACAGAGTGAACTTAATTGAAGGTTTTGTTACTAGAAGCTCAAAGTCTTACTGGAAGCTATGGAGTGTTACAATGGAGCCTCCCCAACATATTTAAATGGAGTTTTGCATGGTCGTCAGGACAGGCACTGGCACCACCTCCATGAGGCATCTAAGCAGAGCATGGTTACATGGCCACTTCCGAAATGAAAGCAAGTTAAAAGAATTCAGTGTGTCTTCTGCTGAGTCACGAGGGACCACTTCACCAGAAGAAATGTGCATTGAAATGCCTAACAGAACTGCCCAATTCAATTAAATTGTTAGACAGAAATGCAAATTACTCAAGGGAATCAACATGAAATTTTTAGGTTTTCTAATATCAGGTTGTCCTGCCTTATTTAAGTGTCACATATAGATGGTGACCTGTGTTTAGGACTAAGATTCAGATGTGAATGGGATGTAGGTGCCAAAATGTCTTTGCCAGCCCTCATTTGCAGGGGTCAAGGCTGAAGACAACCAGCAGAGAGTGGTGGGGGTGGCTGTATCAGTTTCCTAGGCAATTCTAGGACTTGAGCCTCAAAATGCATGAATCCAGTAGTAAATTCAATAATGTACTTACTTGGGTATGAGTCCATTCTGTTTGCTGACTCAGAACAGAAATGGTGTCGATCAGATGTAAATCCAGCTCTTCAATTTCATCTTCAGTGAATGCCAGAGCAATGCGCCCCAGAGAAACAATATGGTAACTCTTCCAGGCTGACAGCGACCCCCAAACCTTTAGAACAGATTCATTAATGTACAGCATCTGTTAGATCATTGTGAGTCTTCCTGTATGTAAACCATTTCCCAAAACTTTGGTTTTAAAAGTCCCAATACCTGATGTAGGCTTCTTTGCACACAAAATGCAGAGACCGGATATTGTGAAGGTTTTCAAGATTCTGCATTAACAATGGTTAGTTTATCTAAAATATCAATACCAATGTATTTAAAACTGGAAGCAGTAGAACTCGGTTTATCTGTGATATAGTTACAGTGACTGAGAAGCTGTTACAGACCAGCCCCAAGGAAATTTTGATTACAGGAAAAGATCTATCTGGATAAGGAATAACGAAAGGGCATCAAGAGCTGGATTTGCAGAGCCTGGAACTGTCAATATTTAGCTGATAGTCGATGGGCAGTATTTCTCAGGATGTGGCCAACTGCCTTTGCAAAAAAAAAAAAAGTATGCTAGGTTCTGGCTGAAGGGAGTAACTTGAACAAGACAGGTATAAGGAAAAAAAAAGTTCCCTTTAAAGGTCTCAGATACTTCAGCAACGTTGCAATGTTAGTTGGTACAGGGAAGTTTTCTAGTATGATTGTGCCGCTAAGTTCATCTAGAGAAATAAATGTAAAAAGCCAGTCCTGGGCTAAGCTAACCATTCCATGGAAATACTTTTTCTATTTTCAGGATTGCCACGATCTAGCTTTTGTTCAAAAAGCTTGAAGGGTGAATGCTAGTGAGGACTCACTGAAGAAATCTCTCTGTACTTGCCTACTAAATAGTGTTTGCACCTTCAGATACATGTGGTGCTGTACAACCCACAAATGGCCAGACCTCTGGAATAAAATAATTCTCACCCAGAGTTGCTGACTATGTGCTGTTCATACCAATATGCACATCTGAGACAGAGCAGCCCCAAGGCTGCTGAGGTGTTTCTTCTCAACTATGACACTTGGGTTAAAGATTTGCTTAAGAGAGGCTTTTGCTGGACCTGTACCTCCTGACTGAGTTTCCACTGGATCTTTTATGCTGGTTTTACAGTATCATAAAGAAACAGAACAGGGGCCTAAGCCTGGGAAATTTCAGTCTTTCCAAAGAAAAGAGACAGTAAAAAGCATTATCCTGATTTTAAAGCTCCTAATTCTCTAGCTTAAGAGGTACACGAAACACATACAGTTAAAAATGTTGTGTGTCTGTTTCCTGATCTAGGTCATAAAATACGGGTTTGAGCTGTTTCATAAATAGCATCATCTGACAGCGCTGCATGAAATCTCAGCCATAATGGTATAAATAACACAACACATTAAAACTGAACCACTCCTTTGTCCTCATTCACCTAGAGAATGCAAATCCATACATCTGTTACTATCACAGAGCCTGGAGACCTTCCACTTACAAGTGAGCTAAGCTGCTTACTTTCATTAAGACCCAATCTGATAACTATTTTTTTTGAACTAGTTTGGGACCACGAGTAGTATGTTGTTTATTTTGGAGTAAATAAATCAATTTAGGAGAAATTAAAGCTGGCTTAATCAAACATTTAATCAAAGATGCCCTTTAGTTAATAATATAACAGCATCTTATACATATAATGTCGAAGAGCTGCAGTTGTTTTGCCTGTACTATCCGATTTCTCATGCTCGGCGTTCAGTGTATATAGAAAGTCTGTCCTTGTCCAGCAGCAGTCTGTCTTACCACAGAGACCCAATATACAAAATTCAGTGCACTACAGATCTGTGTATCTTTCAGTATCTTTGCATTGAACATAGCTGGGCTTGGAGTATATTAACCTTGTAGACAATTTCTCTAGAGCAGATACCACTTCGTAAGCACACCATTATATTGCACTGCTGTAAAACACTTCAGTTTCCACCATCTCAGATAATAAACTAACATTCATCTCCTCGTTTTTTTTTTCCCTTTTTCCTACCCACATATCTCTGTGTTGACAGAGGAAGGCTGTCTTGGGACGGAAGCATTTGACACGGGGGGGCTGTTGTCCTACCCCAGCACGGCAGCAGAAACACAACTGCAGTCACTGTCAGCTTTCAGAAATCTGACCAGTGCTCTCTCCCTTCGAGCACCTGTAGTTCAGGAGTTTTAAAAGCTGAGCTGCACTTCTGAAAACTGCACTTTCGGCCTTATTTACCCAAAGGTCATGGTCAGATCCACTGCTCTGACTGCAACTCGTGATTACAAAGATACTGCCCAGGCCCACCTTGACCCTTGTCCCAGCCCTCAGATCTCCAAGCATCTGCACTGGTCCTACTGGCAGTCAACTGGACTTGTAGATGCTTCCTACCCTTGTTCTGTCAGAGTGAACCATACAAACAACTTTTTAAGGGTTGGATCATTTTGGTAGAATAGGATTCAGAAGTAGCTAGCCATGAAGAGATGGAGACAGAGAGCAGACAGCCTCCATCAAATGCTGGTGACATGCTGCTGAAGACAGCCTGGGCTCGGTAACCTCTTCACCTCTGGGTCTTCTGCAGCCAAAACAAATGGTTTCACTATACCCTAAGGCTTTTTCTGGCTGAATCAAAAGTCTGTTTGTGACAATACCAGGAAGCAGTACGAGGAGATCACCCCCAGGAGGGTGAATCACCAGTGCCAGGGATGGGGTGACGTGTGGCTTTCAGGAGCCCACAGCTGGACAAGGGGACACTGATGAGCACCCAGGCACCCTGCTGATGGTGGCCCCAGACACAGGGCACAGCACTGGCATCACACAACCATGTCCTGCGCTCTGGCGAACACCATGGGCACAGGCATCAGGCCTGTGCCCAGGGTAGAGACCTGTTACTTACCCAGCTAAATATCCTCTTGGTCCATCTGGTTTTATGCCACCATAAACTACATTTAACATAGATGTAAACACTAACACTCTAAGCTGAATTCTCAGCAGGCCAACCAAATTCCCATAGGACAGCTTGCTGGTTTTTCATTTATAAAAGAAAAGCAAGAAGCAAGCAACCAAAAAGCGATGGGAAAGCAAAAGCACTCAAGTTTTTCAGCAGCCAATAGCTCAGAACAACTTGCCTGTTGACTCTAAAGCAAGACAATAGCTTTCTATCACCATCTCACATTATTTTTCCAATAAGCAATAGATATTCCTGCAGCAATAGTGACATTGCCATAACACAGTTATTTTAGAGCTGCATAGTTCAATAACAGCAAGTCAAATTATGGATTTAATTTTCTTTCACAGACAGTATAGTTACCTGCTTGGCTTTTTCCTTCAACACCATAAGCTGTGAGCTGTTAAAACCAGAGACAGTCCCAAGACGTTCCACGTTTTTGTCAAAAGTCCTTGCATCCATGCATTTCAGTTCCTGAACTGACCAATAGACATTTGCTTCTGCTAATTTAATAATTTCATCTGAAGAAGGGGCTCTGGTTCCAAGGCAATCTGGAAAAAAAAAGTGAAATACCAAGAGTTTTCCTCAAGGAGACTGCAAAAAGGAAATTTACCAATAGGAAAATTTAAGAGGCTGACAGACTGTGAATTAACTGCAGCCAATGTGATATTGATTAACTAATTATCTTACAATGAAATTATTTCTTTAAATATTTACATCATTGATGTAGTGGATACAAAAGCAGAATTTGCCTAATTAGCGAGAAATCAGGTACATTTTTTGTCGTCCAAAGGCAGTGCATGCTGGAAAAGAAAAGAGGAGTAGCTGTATTTCAGAACAGTTACATTATAGAATGCCGGGGAAAAAAAAAAAACACTAACATCTGAATGCGCACAGTGCTAAGAGCAACCAAGATGTTCCAAGTTTTTTCAAGTCCAGTTCTGTAAAGGAAGCAAAACCCAGGCAAGGGCTTAGCCTGCGGTCAAAGCAGTGCTCACTGGGGGCTACGCTGCAGTAGGAACGCAGATCTCTGGAATAGCTTCAGTGGAAGCCTCCTTCCATGGCTAAGGCTGCTCACCCCTGCTCTCCCAGAAAAGCTGCAGCTGAATGAACTTCATGTTTAAACAGCACATATATGAACCCAGCTCAGTAAGAAAGTAACAACCACAAGGGGCCCCTTCATGCTAAAGTACTGTGACAGAGATGTATGGCTTGTAAGACTTGCCTGACATTTAAACAAGGTGAAGACAGAAACTGGATGTGTCAGAGGAGCACGGTGCTTGTTCTCCGTATCAAGCAGATTGTTAAAATGTCAAGAATGAGAGAGAGTGGCTCACTTAGAGCGCAACTGTTTGGACAGACAACCTGCATTTAAAAATCTGATTTATGGGCAGGTTCTGGATCCATGCATGATCAAATGAGATATTTTCCAGTGTGAGAATTAACAAAACCTGATCTTTGCTGGTGTAATCTACATCTAATATTGATGGAAAGCAGAAACTGGAATCCTAATGTGCTCACTTACTTCTCTTTCTCCTGTCACTAATTTAGGAAAACCTTATCAAATAATGACCTAAACCAAACAATCTCTACATGTCTTTAGATACGGCCATTACCAGTAAAAATCAAGAGTTTCACAGATGCTCTGTCTGAGCTAAGCTCCCACACATAAATAAAGTGAGGATGTACAAAGTAGATTTGTACTTTGAAAGGAGGCAGAGGAGGGATTTATTTGCATCAAAGGAAGCTGCAGTAGTGGGTAGAACACTGAAAAGATTGAATCTGTTGAGCAAAAGAAAATGTTGTTCAGCTTGCAGTGTACCAGCTGATGTTCTGCTCTCCCTGTATGCGCTCTCCTGTGAAGCTGCATTGTTTCACTTTCCCATGCTGCAAAAAGGTCAGCTTTTCTCATGTAAATACTGGCATCCAGACACAATGCAGTTCCCTTCCCCAAGTCGTGAAAACCTATTATTTTTTGTTCATGGAAAAAAACATTGATTTTATTATTTGCAACATACCAGATACATTGGCACTATTACAGAGGGAAATACTAATTAGACTCCTGGCTTTACTTCCTGTATCTGATGCTATTTCATTCTTCCTTCTACTAAATAATCATATTTAGTTTGATGAACATATTATATAGGTAATATATTATAACATCTCAGTGCTGTGAGGTAAGCAACTTGAATTCTTTTTCCACCACTGCCGCTCCATTCTGGTAGCATCTTGGACAGATGATTCCTCATATGCTCCAACTTGCCTTAAGCAAATGAGTTTTGCCCTCATATGCTCCTATCTGCCTTAAGCATCACCTGTGCTTTTTCCTTGGCGTAGGCATAGATGTAAGAACTGTCACTGTAATTATTAGTTTTGTTACTATTCGCTCACAACCAGACAGTAGGAAATGTTAATTATCAGGTTGGTAGCATGGAGAACCATCCATGTCATTCTAGAGCCACTTTCCTAGTAGTTAATTTTCTAGTGATTTAGAAGTCAGAAATCTTCAATCCTTACTGAAACTACTGTGTGAGCTCTGAGGAGTTGATAAGATTATGTTTGGTAACAGAACTTCAATACCACACATGGACTGTAGAATTTCTTGGACTAGAACAAACAATCCCTCCATTGCTCATCTTCCAGTCTTGCCCCCAGCTACGCCAGCACACCCTGAGTGAAGAGTGAGCAGCCTTGGAACCCTGTTATCCTTTGATAAAGATCATTAGTTCCACCGGCAAGTTCATATTGGTCTTGCAGTGCAAGTATGAGACAGCTCTGCAACTGCACTGGACATAAGTTTGATTAGAGGAGCCTTTGGGATTTGTGTGTTGTGATCCAGAGTTCTAAAAAATCGTCTGTGAGGACAAAAATGTGCTGAAACATCTGATGCTGAACCTTTAATCCTGTGGCCCATGCCTACACATTTCTTAATTAATTTCTTAACAGTTAATGATCTGGTGGTTTATTTGTTCAGGGAAGAGTGAATTTGATCCATTCAGCTTGACTCTGCTACTCTACCAGCTTGATCCTGCTTTTTTAGAGCATGAAAAATGTGTAATGACTTCTCTGCTCAACAGAGGTCATGGTTTTGTTCAGGCAATGCAAAATACAGCTCTGCAGAACACTTTCTATCTGCCTCTGTATATGAATACAACATTGTAAAGGACACCACAGTCATCATTCAGAATTGCTATTATACAAGTGGGAGGATTTCCACGCAGGCACAGGGCTAGGTGGGAGCTTGGACGTGCATTCTGTTGGACAGAACCGATGGGGAGGTTTTCGAAGGCATAAAGGTAGACAGTACCAACCTCCCTGAAACTGTTGGCCTCTAAATTCTAAGCAGTGCATTCAAAAGCCTCCCCTACAGCATTGTCATTCTCCACAGCACAGAACAGCATGGCCTAAAAATTCTGCCTAGGTGAATTTAAGATAAGAGAAGGAATTGTTGTAATAGAATATAGAGTATGCATTTTCTACAAAGAAAATGATCCATTTGTCACTAGCGATTCTAGTAGACTGATTGCTAATTAAAATATATTTTAGATTATAATAAGCTTTGCCCATTTGTACAGACAAAACACGGTGCCACCACCGATGTCATATTTCAGAACAGCTGAGTCAACACACGATCATGTCTGGCAAAGGACTAACTATGTGTAAGCTTTTGGCACAATAGTAACTTGTCACCTCCACTGCTTCTTAATTCAAGGAAGCTTAATTTTGTTACAAAGGAAGCCAAAAAAAAAGCCAAAATAAACAGGAAACCGTAATACAAGTCATTAATCTTTTCCTTTGTGCACTCACAGCCATGCCAGGAGATGTTAACCATGCAATCATGTACTGAGATCAAGTTTTTCAGCAATTGGTCAGTGCATCAGACGGCCACAGGCAACAGAGTAAAGACTCATTGTTTTAGCTAGAAGATTGATCCTTGGTAAGTTACTTAATGCTGTAATTTTTACTGGCCTGCTCTTGGAATGCATTTAATGACTAAGTCAAAACGAAAAGTCAGTTTAAACTGCACCAGCAGAGCCCCAAATGCAAATTGGGCACTTTAACACCACACAGATACCAGGTGAAACACTCACCTGGTCTGACGAGAGGTGGTTCAATGTTGGCAGTGGCATTGGAGACGGATTCAAATACAGTTGATAGAAGCTCTTTGGCTGAAGAAATTGGCCTTACTGTCTTTGTTATTTGCAAAATGATATCCTGGAACTTTAAAAGGAAAGCAAAACAATGAGTAAGACATCTTTCCCCCTTTTAAAACAAATTGTTTTGGAGAGACACCCCTGCAGACCTCAGCAAAGTAGGGGTTAGTAACAGCTCAGCCTCCTTCCGAGTTGTGCAGATGTTTCACAAGAGAAAGAGAATAAACCAACTGCTTCTGAAAGGTTAGTGGTAGATCTTTAAGGAAAAGCAGTATTAGAAACAAAACAAATTCAGAGCAATTCTTCCTCTTGTATGTCCTCTCAGCTTCTGGCAACATCTGAGACTGCCTCCAGACCTTATTGTAGCAACGAGCTCCTCTGTTACATGATATACAGTATGGAAAATATTTTGTTTCAAATTTGTCAGATAAATATAAGAATTGAGGATATAGACCCAATTAAATTATGAGGAATATTTTTTACCTGTTCACCTTTTTTTCAGGCTTTTGTGATGTTTTGACCTTTCTCCTCCACCCTGCTAGACACCTCCCTTTCAGTTGAGAAGTCCCATGCTATTTGGGCAATTATATGCGTTATCTCCTGAGGAAAAATTGCTGACTGTGCTCACATATTTCTGCAGAATAATGAAACCTCATTCCAGTACAGTTTAACCCTATACATAAAAAATTGTAAGATTATATGAACTAAAGAGGGCAAAGAAACTACAAAGTGCAATGCTGAGGATATCAGTTACTACTGTGTGTGCTACGTTGTACTTTGGGCAAAGGGCCACATATTCAGGTTACATAACTTAGACTGTGAAACCCAAATTCTAATATTCTCTCTTACAAAATTAAAAGTTAAAATAAAAACATACCTTTTCAGCAAGTACATTTAATTCTCCTTTTGACAACTGAGCTATGAATGGTCCAATATCTAATGTTGTTTCAGCTGTCCAGTTCTTCGGGGAGCTGAAGAAACATTTTGGAAAAGTATATTGACCCAGAATGTTTGGAATCAAAATTATACTAAAACGTAAGAGTTTTTATTATGCTGTATTATATAGAAAAGATAGCTGCTCCTATGCCAGTGTGATGAATCATACGTATTAACATCAGACTCTACTTTCTCATCTCTCTCTGACGTAGGGGGCATTAGTGGAATTCAATACATTCAGAGGAAGCCTTCAAACATTGCAGTCATGGAGCTTTGTTCTCTCTCTCACTCAATGTTCATAGCATTCTTAGCATGACAGTGTTCAAGTGAGGAGAAACAGACCTTTAAAAAAAAATCCCATTTTCTCTCAGATTCATGCTGCAATAGTATCCTGCTAAATGGCATCAAAAGAGAAGCAGAAACCTCACAGCCAAACCTGAAACCATCTTTTTTCCAAATACCTTATCCTAAGGATCAACTTGGTTAATACTCAGGTAAGCAATATTTACCGGTACTTGCTTAAAAATTTGAACAAACAAACAAGCCTATTCCAATATTAAACTATGTGCAGTTTTACACAGGCTGGTTTTCATTGCTGTTGGGCAACTGCAGCTTTCTCTGATGCCAACAGGAGCTGTGGGTGCTCATCATTTCTGAAAAACAGGCCCGTGCACACCTCACAAGAGTGGACAGTTTCCCCCTGGTTCTGAAAAGATCAAATTCACTAAGCAATTCAGGAAACTAACTCAAACTTCTTGAAACTAAGGGACGGGAACATGAAACATAGGTGATGAAATAGAAAACTTAAATACCTATCTTATTGGCTCCATATTTTTTACTCTCAGTGCTATTTTCTTCATCTGTAATATCAAGAGTAGTGAAAGGCAGCTCTAACACCTTGGAGAGCCACATCTAATGACACCTAAACCATTTCTGTAGTAGAGATTTTTTCTATGATAGGTACCATACGTCCTGAAATAACATGTTATATTATTTGTACGAATAGGAAGGAAACTCTGCTCTGAATGGTGCTGGGAGTTTCAAAATATATGTTGCTTAGCACTATGCCTATTTGGGCTGTGAGACACAAATCTGACAAACCCACTCAGGAGTTGATTTAAGACGCAAATCTGACACGTTTGCCAACCCACTCGGGAGTTGATTAAGAGAGCACTTGCATAAATAAATTTCATCCTGCAAGTCCCTGCGGAAGGTGGTAGTCCAACCAGTCTGTTACTAGTGTGTGTTCTCATAGAAAACTTTGTGGAGTTTGTTGCCCCATTATGAGGGCACTGGACTAGACAAGTATTTTCTTAATAATAAAATGAAGTATTATTTAGCACAGCGAACCATGATTCATTCAGATTTATGCAGGGATGGTTTCCGGTGGAAAATATATCTACTCCATTACCAGAAAAAGCTGACAACTAGGAGGAACCTGAATGAGCAACTAAAATGACTAGAAGCACCAAGTGACAGACTTTGGGACTGAAGGCATGGTCAGAAACTGTGTGTTCAGTCTCTGTCTTCAAATGCAAGATATCTCTAAGAGAAAATGTAAGAGACAAATGGTATATCCTTGCCAGAGGACAACTTTGCTTTTTGCATGACTGATACAGCAGCGTGGTTCAAACCAGCCTCCTAATCTGAGTCATTAATGACATCCAACGTGCTTTCCGCTCTGTTGCTTCACTTGGTTGAACTTTACATCCCTCTGCTTCCTGCTCTGGCTCTCTCCCTTTG
Source organism: Anser anser (assembly GCF_964211835.1). Lineage (NCBI taxonomy): Eukaryota > Metazoa > Chordata > Aves > Anseriformes > Anatidae > Anser > Anser anser. The sequence goes on from NC_139736.1 coordinate 7,929,626, forward strand.
CCACAGGTTGTCTTTATTTCTCTTCTCACACCAGTGCATTGAGCGTGAGAATTCTTTGCATTCCTGTGCCATGCATTGCCAGTAACGCTCTTGCTCTTGCCATGCCAGATTCTCTTTGCCTGCCCCTCCCTCAACTGTTATGCTTTCTCTCCTTTTTCTCTGGGACTTAACTCATTCAGAGTGTCCCTGGGGCTGTAGTTTGTTCCACAGTTATCACATTACACACCAGAACAGAAATGTCATTCTAGTGAGCAAAGAACACTGCCTTAATACCTTGCATGCCTTAACCATCAGCAGAAGCAGGGTGGTATACCTAATACCTTACCCATATAACTCAAGGAGTTTGTATTTAATTTCAGTCTTCTGCTCATGGCTGAGCTGTTGGCAGAGTTTGAATTGATGAAGGGCTGCTGCCATTGCCTTCAGGGACATTCTGTCGTGTAGAAAGGTTGGAGGTAAGTGGCAGATTAGATTTCCGAGTAGGTCAACATCATATTCATCAGCAATGGAACCATTCTGAAACAAGAAGCATTTACCTTGTTGGTAGAGCTAATCTTGGCTCTTGCCCTGTATCACTCAGCTGCATCAAAACACATTTAAAGCTTTGTGATCCTCTAAGGAACAAAGACACAACAGTTTGCACTGGCAACTTAATCTATAGTTTCTGTTGAAGCCACTTTATACTTCTTGCTCTTACCAACAAAACTGGTGATATTTAATAAGCACTTGATATTTAATAAGCATTCTTTGTTTATTTCATATTGAACTACACTTAAAAAATAATTAAAACCAGATCTCCTGCCACAATCTCCAGGCAACCACCCAACAAGCGCAGCAGCAGCGCAGTTCTGCTAGCTAGGAGAGTCCTCACATGGCCCTGTGTGGCAAAGGGGCCACAAGCTCTTGCTATCACAAAGCTTCACTCTGTGGGATTTTTCTAGCCAAAAACACAAGGGATTATAGGGCTGGTTTTTACGTACAAGGACATGAATAATCACAGCTACATCAAGAACTAGTTTTCCCTAAAAACTGGTGACTGCTGCAGCTCTTTGGTGGCAGAAGCCACAAAATATGCCAGGTACACAAACACAGAGCCGAAAACATCAACCCAAGACACAGGCTCTACCTACAGAAGAACACGAGCATCTGCATGCAGATTGGAGAGTAGAAGCAGGCAGTATGACTTTGTGATGCACCACATGACAACAAAGGGAGACAAAGCTATTCAGCCACTCTCACTGAGTTTGGAACGGTCAGTGGCTAATTACAGATGACTTCTGTGCAGCTTCCCCTCTACCACTGGCCCCCCTAACCAGGCCTACCAAGCACTCCTGCACTTTCTGCAGGACAGCGTCTTTTTTGTGAAGGCTTGGATTCAAGAGGTCCACCTCAGTCTTCCCAAGGCTTTCAATGAAAGGGACACACAGAGGGCCCGAAACATACTCCAGGTACTCAACCCTGCCAAAATAATTGAAATGGTCTCAGAATGCAAACCTGACTCTCAGATGCCCAAAACCACACCCATAAAATCTGTGGAGACTGAAAAAATTCAGAGGCAAGCCTGAATTTGAAAAATGATAAACTAGGCAGGCCAGAAAAGTTGCAATTAATCCCAAACATATTTTAAATTAAATTAATTCCTTTTTAAACAGAACCATTTTATTTTCTCATTTTTGATCAGTTTTTTCTTAAATTAGTTAAAAACATTCTGGCAAAATAATAGTTCTCATGCCATTTTATCTCTTTCAGCAGGTGTGAAAAAAGAAAGAAAGAAAAAGGAGAATTCACATGTGAGGAGTTACAGCTCAGCAGTTCCTATCAAGGTATGATCGTTAATTGTTTTCTGAGGAAGAAAAGCTGTTACTGAATATTACTTGACTACTTATATCATGCAAAATTTTGCTAACTAACAAAAAATATTTCTGAACACATTGAAATGTTTTTAACAACACAGAGCAGTACTCTTGAGCAGCAATGTGATGGCTTTATCTTACATCCCCACTTTCAAAAAAAAAACACCATAAAAAAAGGTAAGTGGAACTAAGTGGTATATTAAAAAAAAAAAAAAAAATCAAGCAACCCCCCCCCCCCCCCCCCCCCCAAAAAAAAAGAGTATCACAATATAGGAAAAAAACAACAAAAATGCAAAGAAAAAAAATCCAGCGTAAACTACATTTAAGCTAGTTTTGTGATTCTCAGCAAGACACTCATGACAGCCTACTCAATTATCCCCTTTATTTCAGTAGGCATCAGAAACAGCGTAAACTGTTTTACAGCACAAACAACATTACAGACTTTTCCATTGCTGCTGTATCACTGTGCTGTGATTCAGTCTGCACAGAGCATGCTTCAAAGGAGTCTGATTTCAAGGATGCAAAGGAATTCACAACTGGGACAAAAATAGGGTATACTAAAAGACACCGGGTGTTACCAGCTTTCACTTGACGTAGACTTTGGCTGCAGTCAGCAAACACTTTTTATGTTATCTTTTACCTGAATTACTGGCTTTCCCAGGGCTGAAGAGGTTATTAAAAAAGTGCTCACAAGGACTACTCCGAATGTTCTACTATGGATGTGCTAACTTAAGATACAGTAAAATGTAACTTACGGCAGTACCAGCAAGAGGAAGGGAGGAATGGATGCACTGGAGGATTTCCAAAATTTCCAAGCCAAACAATTAACCTAAAAGTAACAAAAAATTAAGATCTTAAGTATTTGTTATTTTTGAGGAAGAACTGAAATATGGCTTGTAAATTAGCATATAGAAGACTGTGCATGTTATCTTCAGAGAGAATATTTTTCTTTTTACAGAGGATTTTAATTTTTCCAGACATCAGAGATAAAACACCCTATATTTGGGTGCATAGGAGTGTTTGTATCTTTCCAGAAGTTATATATATATTTCCAGACAGATTATTCATGGATTAGCAAGTTGGAATGACTGTAGAATCTTCTTGCAATTCCTAAGTGAAAAATGAAATTGCTTTTTTTGGTCTTACCTGATATGGAGAAAGCAGATGAAGGTTCTTTTCAAAGAATTTAAAATGGCTTAAAAAAAAATCTGTGCCCATACTTTCAATCAACTGGCAAGTCACTCCTTTCACAAGCTGTCCTGTGCTGATAGGGAAAGCAAAGTTCAAATTTTTCAGTATTTTTAGCAGAATTCAGTCCTTACTCCCCACAACAATGTCCTAAGATTTAGTTTCTACAACCACCTCCCTTCTCTTTCTTGTAATCTAAAGGCTGTCAAAAGAAAACAACAACAAAACAATACCTCTGCAGTGCAGTGATTTGGATTTGGAGACCCTTTTTAAGGAAGAAGCTGTTATCTTGTGGTACCAAGGAATGAATAAACAAAACAATACAAAATAACTACATAGTGTTTACCTCAAAGTTGTTTTGATCACAGATCTAGACTTAAACCCCTTTCCAAAGACAGACTATCATCCATACCTTAGGAGGTCAACAGGAGAGCTTTTCTTAGACAATAACTCATACAGATATAAAGCCTGAAATAAAAACCACCACACAAAGTTAAACTTCGCTAATGCAGTTGAAAGATACAATAACTACTGCAAGGTTTTTGTTTGCTTAATGCTCTTATGTACCCTAAAGGCATTTCTGGGGTCCAGCCTGGCCAACAACAAAGTTTTGCAGGCATCCAGTGGTGAACCTGTTCTTCATAAGATATCAGTGACAGGCACTGCGGGATGACGTTAAACATGTTTGTGGAACATGACCACAGAATAAAATTTAAGTTTAAAGGGACCTCTGGAGGTCATCTGGTCCAACCTTCCATCTCTGGAAAGAGCCAAAGGACTGGTCGTACATGCAAGTATCTAGTATACACAGTACCAGAAAGAGAATTTATGGCAGAAACTTTAAGATATTTGAACTCAGAACATTAATGTTTTCCTTTCCACTATATTGACTTAGAATCCTGTCAGGCTCTAAGTGACCACTAGTTGCTTACATGAAAACATACTTGCGGCAGTTCCTTCCTTTTGCCTACGTTCCTTTAACACCTATTACAACACTTTTCCTATTCTCCCATTATACTAAATCGCAGTGGAATGGAAAGCTCACAATGTTTTTTACCTGGCTTCTTCTTAGCTCTTTTTCTTTCATTACTGAAGAATTATATCCAGTCCCTTTCCATAAATCAGGAAGAGATATTTCTCTAAAGAAAGCCCCTTGTATATCTGTGACTGGTGAAGAAAAATCTCTAGATGAAGCTATCTAAAAAGCGGAAGAGACAAACACATGACATTTCAGAACTTATGCTTAGAATTACAGGATCTGACTTTCTATTTTGTATAATATTTCTCTAGAGAGGATAAAAGAAAAACTTATCAGTTTTTAAAAAAAAGCCATAGACTAAGCTAGAGAGAGCCTTCAAAACAGCCTTCTTTTCCAGAAAAAAAAACAACACTAGAAATATTAACCATTGAGTTAAACCCACATCTCAGTGATAACATTTTAAATCATGCTCTGAATATTATGCTTTATTATGCTTTTGCACAAAGAGAACCTTCTACACAGGTACCTTCCTGAGGATCCCTTGTTGTTGTGCAGGTGATAAGTCTGGCGAGTATTGGGACGTTGTGCCTCGAATGACCTGAGAAAGCTCCTTTGGGTTCATCCTGTAGAATGACTGAGTGCTAATACCAGTTACCAATGCACCCATTTGACTAACATTATAAAATAAAACCTGCAGACATAACAGAGAAAACAAAGTTATCTGGGTTGTGTACAGCAGACACATTAAAAGTGAAAGTTAATAAATCAAAACTGCTTTTCTTGAATATTTAATGCCTTTCTTGCCTAGGGATGTACTTTCCTCTGATATTTTTCAATCCAGACAAGACTGTCCAGGGAACAAATACAACCATTTTCCAGAGGCTCCTTTATTTTGAAACAGAGAAGCCTGATTCCTTCCATTACGATATATTTTAATATATAGTCCAATATATAGTCTTTGATCATGCAAGTTCTGCTGCATGCGGCAGCAATACAAACAAAATAATATATACAACTGCCAAACGCAAATAGGCATTCTCCATGTCACTGGAAAATTACTTTAGGCTACAGTTTTGAATGTTTTTATTTAATTTAAACAAAAATTTCTAACCACTAACAGTACTACAAAAAGTGTCATACTGATACTAAACTTTTCAACATCTACAATTATTGTTGAGAAAAAAGACATTTCACTATTACAAAAGAGAAGACAGGAAAGCTATATCAAAGGTACCTTTTCATAAGAGAGGTATTTACTGGATAAAATCATAACTTGGCTTTTTGCCCATCCAGAGACTTGGTTTAGTGTTGCAATAGCATTATGAACCGCCTCAGGTGACAAAGATTCCAGCTGACCTGAAGTCAGTCCAACCACAGCGTCTGACAGCGATCCAAGGATATCATTCAAAGTCTGGTTCTGCACAGCAATATTCAAGAGCTGAGATTTGAGCTAAAGCAAACAAACAAACAAAAAAAAAAACAGATGGGAAACAAAAGTCTGCCAAGAACAAATTTCTAATTATCACCCAAAACTTTAACTGGAGTTTTTGGAATAGAAATTGGCAAGCATTTAGTGACCACACAGTTCATAAAAATCCAAAAGTAGAACCACAGTTGTCAAAAGAAATACGGAAGAAACAGAACAAGAAAAGAATGAGCACTGTGGAAAAAAAAAAGATAGGCTTTTATTCTTTGCATCATACACTCAAGAACTATTTCCTTTATTTCTTAGATCCCAGTAATTTTTCCACTCTTTTTTTTTTTTTTCCTCAATTCAAGAAGTCCCTCCCTCCTTTGTTTTCAGGAATAGGAAAAACGCACGAGCACGGTACCCACCTTCTGAACCTCGGCCTGGAAACCTCTCAATTGATTGCATTTAATCATTTGATGAAGCAAAGCCCGGGCCACAGAGGCATCCATCTGTTCCATGTCATCATAAAAGCAAACCAACAAACCTAGCCTATATGGAAGAAATACATTAGCTAGCTTCTGAGATAAAAGCTGTCACTCTCAGGAATGTGAAATATGGTATACCCCACTTGTGCACCAAACTTAAGTCATTTGTTTGTCACCAACGCTTTAAGAAGCGATCTTTAAAACTCTACATGGCCTGAAATGTGGATATGAGAGACTTGCACTATTCTCTGTAGTTAGCTAAACTCTACTCATATTTGTGCTGTCAAAAATTTAAGTTCCCCCGTTCCATTTGTCCATTCCTGGACTTTCCCAGTTACTAGACTCCACTGCCCTTGGCAGAATTGGCAGTATAATCTCCACTTTGAAAAGGATGGAGGGCTATTAAGAAGTCCCAAAGTAGCTTGCTGAGTTTTTATCTGGATTGAATGTACACTTTGAACTCTACTTCAAATCCTGCTTGGATTTCACAAGTAACACAACTCATTCATGTGGTGGCACAGCAGTTAGAGCATTGCATAGCCTCTCTGTTGTCTCAGGTTTAAAGGAAGCCTATGTACTTCTCACCAAACATATTTCTTTATCCCTACGACAGGCCCTTGGATGGATTCAACGTGCTGTGGTTCATTGCCTCAGTTGTGCCAGAACAGTAAGGCTGTGTTGTGAACCAGATGAGGAGCTCATTTGTCTCCACACTCTCTAACATTTCTTGGCATTTTCATTAACCTCTGTAAAGTGCAACCATGGCTGTAGTTAGTGGGCACATATCCTCACACCACCAAGGGCTAGCACCTGCTGTACACGGCCTCCGGACTTGTGCCTTGGGAATATTTGTTGCCATTACCTGCAGGCCTGCATGGATGGAGGCCTGAATTGTGCATCGCTCTCTCTGGATTTGAAACTTTAAAGCAGTGGTGATGAATTAGTTTATAGGAAGCCTGAATCAGTCCCATGTCGCTGAAAACTCCTAGCCTTTTCTTTCGTAACTTATACAGGACAAGAACTTGCAAAGATATGGGCAAAGCACAGCTCACATGCTGCAGTCTGTGTTTTTTCCAATTCAAGGATGCGGGTGTAGGCAGAGTTCAAATGTCCACACCCAGATGTAAACTAGATCAACAGTGGACAATGCTGCGGCCGCAAAGTTCATAAAAACAAAAAAAATCTGCTGCGTACAAAGTCTCAGCTTTTAGTTCCCCATGTCCCTCAACAACAACCAGCCTAGTGATGTAACAACCTACTGCTTCTGCAGCTCATCTGAATTCATGGGACATCATCAAACTAACATATAAATCAAAGAAACATTATAACTGCACTTTTATAACAAATAATTACCTTCTGATGCATTATTGCATAACCACCAAGAGCTCTTTGTCTCCTTTGGGATTGGCAGTAATGAATAACGCTACTTTTTAAAAGTAAAAGTGCATTTAAATCATCAGTATGGTTAAAATGAGTAACATAAAATAAGTGTGTTGGGAAAATGGAATATATTAAGGATTATGGAACATGATATTCCTCTCATTGGTGACAATCTGGCACCTCTCATGAGTGATAAAATCACTTTAAAAATTTCTGACATGAAATCTAGACAGTGGGCATAATTCTTTTGTCGCTTACATCCCTGACAATCAACAACACTTCATGGAAGTCAATGAGTTACACTGCAATAAAGACAGGAGCTCTGAAGTCATAAAGCATATTCTCCATTATTTTAAACCTCTAAGGTATCCCCCAAGGAGACTACAAATAACTCCAGAAAGTGGTGTCTTGGGACTAAATACATCCACTTATATGACAGCGCAAATGTAAATGCACAGCACTCTCCTGCACATAGCTCATGCTCACTGCGTATTTATGAATAAAAGCTAGCTTTTTTTTTTGTTGTTATTTTTAAAGTAAAATCAAAAAAAAAGTGCTAATTTGAGAGCCCTAAAAGTGCAGTTTCCTGCTTGCACACATAAAAGTCACAAGCATCTAACCATGGCTCTTCTCTGCTCAGTAGGACCACTTGTAAAGAGGACAAGGATGAGCAACCCCTCTGGTGACACCATCAAGTGGACACCACCTGCAGCCCTGGCTGGTGTGAGCTACAATTTCCTCCTTAAATCCTAACTGTAACACAATTTCCACAAAATATCTGCTGTGATTTGAACACCCAAGGCAGCTTGTGTCCTGTCATCCCAATTTATTTTATTGCTGTACCATACGACAACAGTTTTGACTGGGTCCCCCAGACACTGCTGTGGTCCTCTTACTGATACTACAGACAACTCCTCGCTGCAGAGCTGGAAACAAAACATCAGCTAATTAGGCACATGTCCAAAATTCATAAAATAGCAGTTCTTCACTGTTGCTAACCCGGGTTGGATTTCAGCCTAGATTTTTCTGCTAGAAGGAAAAAGCTATGCCACATCAACAAACTCATCAGCTATTTACTACATATACTCTTCTCTTTTCTTCTTACTTATTCTCTCCATACACAGCCAGAAAAAAAAAAAATCAGTCTTGCCTGTAGATAGTTGAAGTGTTTCTCATATCAAATCCTGATGAGTTTATTCTTTCCAGGAAAGCTTGTGCAAGCTCTGGTGTGATATCATACACTGTGTCCAACTGCTTCGTTGCATTGTCATAGCTAATGAATAGTCTTATCTGATCAATGCAAACAAAATCATGCATGAGGATTAGGAAGTGATTGCATCTAATAAAGTGTTTGACACTATAAATTAATTGACTCCATTTATGTTATACAGAAAGGAAGAAGATAGATTTGGATAACACTGTTTCTGAAGGCAACACTGAATGAATGATTCTCTGTTGAACTGTCAAATATCACTGGTCCCCCATCTTTCTTTCGGTACAAGTCACAGAAGCCCAATGCAGATAAATACTTACATATCAATGATAGTCCTTTTGAATTACAAAATAGAGGAATATTTGTTTGACAATGGATTTGAATTCATTTTATATTTATTTTAAAAATTATATTTAAGAAATTAAAGTATATAAAATTCTTTTTCATGTTTAAGTTTACATTTGTGTTTATACTGTTTGTAGCTGACATCACTGGACAAAGGTAGATCCAACCATATTTTTTTTACTTACTTCATTGAGACTAATTTTCAGAATTTCTTCTAAAGGCAGATGGACCATGTATCGTCCCAAAATCCATAAATTTTCTGCGCTGACCCATGAAGCTGATTCACTGAACTCTGTTTTGTACAAATAAATACTCACTAAAATGTTTGGAAACTCATCACTTTTTCAAATATGTTGTACCCAGTATTTTATTATTGGTTAAAAAAAAAAAAGTCTGCAAATCAGAAAAATGCTTAGCAGAGAGTCAGGTTCCTTCCATTAGCTAGTTTTTAGCACCACATTTTTATGAAATCTTTTTTTTTTTTTTTAATGGAAACAAAATAGCATTGCAAATGTTTCTAATTTTCTCATATGAAAATGATCAATGTTTTATGTTGTTGAAACAGAAGTGGATAAAGTATGGGACTGGAAAAATTACACCAATAGCATTAAGTATGGAGCAGCATTTTTTAAACTTGGTTTTCCTAATCAAATATATTATTGAAGAACATCAGGAAGGCATGATACTTTTTAACACTTGATATATATTATTAGTGATGATACCACTTATTTCAGCAATATGCAATAGCGATAATGGAGAAAATTAAAAATCATTCATATACTTATATGGAAAAAGTTTGGCAAAAATAATGCTTAACAGTTAAGAAACGTGATTCATTTAGTAACATTCTCTCAAAGTATTTTAAATGAAAACAGGATTCCTACGAATAAAGCATTTACAGACTAGCTGGGTACTCTGAGCTTCAAAGACAGTGTTTTCTCCAAAGTCTCTTAACCTGGATGCTCAACACGGTACCTTATCTTCACTATATCTGCACTGCTTTGCATGTGAAAGAACAAGCAGGACTAAGAAAGGCGTGGCAATTCTCAGTCCCTCCTGAGCTGAGTGATCTTTTACTGCCTTCAGGCATGAACCATGATGTCTGATGCTGTGGGATTTTCACAGGACTACTGAGTACCACGAGATAAGTCCTGCATCTCTGCTTAGCACACGATAGCACGCATCATCACAGAGTTGTGAACTTCCTCTCCACAACTTTATGCTTTACACTGATATTTTGAAATAGCCATGCTCCCAGAAGCCAGATTTTGCTCCACTGAAACAAGTGGGAATTTTGAATTTGATTTCCAGAGGAATAGGAAGAATATAAACTGGGATGTTCGCTGAAACTCAAGTGCTGGCTTTGACACTTTAGTGGCACCGCATTACAACCCTCTCATGGAACACCCCCAGCACTGTCACAGCTGTAGCGTATCTAATTAAGACACATTAGCCAGGCTAACAGAGGTAGGAAAATGTGTAAAATTGGATTGAATCCACTTCGGTTTTATCTTTGTCCCTTTTCTGAGCAAGTCGGTGCCATGTGCAGTAGAACTTTTGCAACTTCCCACATATATATATATATATATCTACACATACATATACATTATACATATACATTAATCTGTGCATTGGCTAATGTGTTCCCAGCCAGATCCACTCTGAGTAGGAGTTCAGAAGTGAGCAGCACACCTGTGCAGAATGCCTGATGACTGTACCCTATTTAAGTCTTAGAAAAAGGAACTTGGGAACAGAAACTTGGTGCATAGCTCTGTGCAAAAGAGGTGAAGAACAAGTGTCTTTGGAGAGCTATTTGCTGTGAATAATATATTACGTTTATTGCATTCTGCAACAAAGGTATTCAAGACAGCTACTCTTAAACAGTCCTATGCTAAATTTGGGAACCAATGCAACACAATGGACAGGCCTTTTGTTGACTGTTTTTCTCTTATGATAAGCAAGAAAACACTTTGTACATAACATACCACTCATGTTATAGGATTTTTGTAGAATCTCCCTCATCCAGCCATACAGAGCTTTCTGTGTATTTGCTGAGGTTTTGTCATAGAGGTCCTTGAATACTGTTGACCTAAGTGATACAATGGCATATTAATTCACTAAACAGTAAACTTTTAAAATAAAAAGAACACATGGTCAAATGTTTTTAGAAACAGCAAGATAAAAGCAGAAAGCTATAGCTGACAAAACAGAGACCAAATAGTAACCTCTTTACAGTCAGCAAATGCTACATAGTACTAATTGTGATGACTGGAAAAATAAACTGCTTACAAGTTTCTGAAAGCATCCTCCTGCAGAACTTTTGGGAGGCTCCCAATGACATCAGGTTGGAGATAGTTTACTGCTGACACACGCAAAACCTGGCTTAGGATATCCACACAGTCCATAGCCCTTAGGGCCAGAAAGCATTTCTCCAGCGTTATAAGAAACAAGGTCCTGTTCACTCCTGGGCTTTGGAAAATTCTCTCTCTAGTGTTTTTCCAATTAAGAACAACATTTCCCACTTCCTGCAAGCAACACAAGGTTAAAATAACGTCTCTTTGATTCAATATATTTTTCATTTTGAAAGCTGACAAAGTACTCTACAAACAATATAGTGCTATTCTCACAAAAAATAGCTGCAAAATGCTGCTGGGTTGCATTGGTTCAGATAATTTCTGTCTGGTGTTGGCCAGAGACCAGCTTGAATCTTTTGACAAAATCAAAATGAAGAAGCAGCCAAATGACCGAAGTTACAGCACACACTCTCATGAAAGAGTAAGTTATTGGAAAAATGAAAGGATACTAGAATAGTATGGATATTTTTTCATATACAATTTAGTATGTAGGCATCTCTAGAACAGATCTTTTCCCATGCAGTATTTCTTGCAGCTGTTACTACAAACAGTCCCTCCAAGAGATCAGGTGCATCAAGAAACAAGCCCAGGTAATAAAGCCAACCTGGCTGGGGATGAATCACTTTTTTTTTTTCTCTCTCTCACACACTGGTATGTCTAGGACAGCATGGTCAGAGCTGATAGTCCAAGGTCTGGTGACTTGTCACTGATATTATTGGTCTTGGAAGAACAGGGTGCACCATTTGAGAAGACAAAATTCACAACGTACTGACAGGGCTCACGCTCTGCCGCTCTGGCTCCCATCCGTGTGCTCAGGCAGCAAGAGCTGTGCCGCCACTGCTTGAGTAGTGGAGCATCCAGCCCTTGTCCTGGGCAGTCACCTCACACATCCGGAGAAATGCTCTGCCTTTGTCCCACGTTAGTCTGCAGCCCTGCAGTGACACCCACGCTGGAGGCCCACAGGGAGGATGCCAGGTGCTGTCACCTGCAAGGCCACCATCCCACCCCAGGGGTGGCAAACCCCTCTGCAGGCCGCCTCTCTGGGGGGCACTCACTCAAAGCCAGTGAGTTGTTTAAGATGGGTCACCCACAGAACACACCATAAGGGCAAGCAAAACGTGTTGTGCTGCTTCCCCTCCAAACTGCCTCATGATTTGCTTGTATGGTGCTATAACAAGATAACTAATTTCACCTTCTTTTGCCGTCTTGCCTCTCTTTCTAGCCAGCGTAGAGAAGCAGACACACCCGGAGAACAACCAGTCCTACCCTCCCAGTAGTATCTGTGCAGGAAGGTAGGTCATTCTCTGGGGATGCACCTTTCTCCAGTGGGTTCAGAGAAAATCCACGCTTGGATTTGGCACCAAACTTTTAGACGCTGACCTAAGGAAAGGGGCTCCTGCAATCTGCTCCAATCCAGCTAAGTACCAGCACAATATACACACTGAGACCCCCCGGTCTGGCCCCTTCCCCTTTATCTAAACCTTTGACAGCAGCTTTTGTTTCTCACGCAGTGACTTACAAGACGGTCCTTTCTGCTGTTGAAGAGGTACTTCATTGCAGTCTGGAACTGCTGCTGATCAAGCTGCTGAAACACGGACAGCAGCTGCCTAGGCTGGTATAAAAGGTTCTGCAAGTAACTTTGTATGGACATCTGAAGTGTAAAAAAATATGCACAATAAACATAAAGCTCACAGTATTCTACTAGGGGCATCTTTTAATCCCTGAAAATCTCCACTGAAGGAGGGATAAATGCTTAGCTTTCTGTATCGTCCACGTTGTCAATGACTGGAGTAACCACCCTCAACACAAAATGTAAACAGAAAATTGTATCTCAATGCAATGCTGAAAAGAGAAACATTTTTAAAGGCTATTCCTGGTGTCATTATCAAGTCCTCTGCAGTGAGCCATTTAACAAAAATGTCTGTTTCTCCCTCCATAAAAACAAGGGTAATAATGCTTTTCTGCAAATGAACCTTTTAAAGATCTCAGAACATGTGGTAATGTGTGCATATTATTACTACTTAAAAAAAGGAAGGAAATGTGCAATTAAATGGGAGGCAAAGCCTGTAGCAGGTCATAAGGCAAGAATCTCCCCTCTCACATCAAACTGCATTACCAGCTAACAACCTTGTGCTGGTTTTAAAACTCTAAGGGGAATTATAGCATAGGAACAGAAAACACTGTAAGGCTCATTAGCACCAGACTGGAGAAAATCTCTTCTAATTCCCACCAGAATTATTTCAGAATTGGTTAGGAATTTGAGTCAACGCTGTCGTTTGTTGTCTTGGCATTGCCACCAGCACATATTAACATAGGACCCTGTTTGGCTGGAGAGCTCAGGGCTGATAACAGCCTTAAAGTGACTATAAAATTCATCTATGTAAGTGAATTTTAAAGACATCAAGAGATGAAGAGGTAGTGTCAGTCTCGTGCAGGTTTGGAAGAGCAGTGGCAGTGAAACAGGACTTGGGAGTGGATTTGCGTGCTACAGAACTGCAGGGCTGTGGGCTTTGGGTATGAAGCCCAAGGTTGCACATTTGACATTTTCCTTTTTCGGAGTGTGTGCGTGCAGGGAGGAGAAAGAGCTCCACGTCCGGGCTAGCAGGCTACAGGTCCACTTAAACTGGTGAGGCTGGGGGATTTGGCTCCTAACCAATCATCATGACACAGGATAAACAACTTTTTCCTACCTCACTGACAACTTACAGAAAACAGAGCTCAGAGAAGTCTTACAAGGTGGAAGCGTTTTGTAGGATGCTCTGGAGGCTCTCATTCCACCAAAAGCAATGCAAACTACAGCCACAGTCAAAATCTGGGAGAAACCTTCCATTTTATGGAGAAAAAAGCACATGCACACACTCAGTTCAGAAACAAACACTCAACCTGAAAACTCCAAATTTCTGCTTACCATCAGATTTGATACAAAAGGATCTTCTCGTGATTTAGTCCTTGCATACTGCTGCAATCTTGGGGCGGGGGGTTCATTCCTATTTCCTATTTCTCTGCTACACTTTAGGAATATTAATTATCTCTATTAACAAACTAGCTTTGGCTATGGAGATAAGTTGCTTATTAATTAAGAATTCCTTTTTAAATAAGAATTTGGATGCATTTTAAATGTCACAAACCTGCAGGCTGCTAAGAGTAAATACAACGTCTTGGGCATGAAAATATGCCATAACTTTTGTAAGTGTATCTGCTGTCCAGGCATTAGAACTGCAACAGAAAACAGGACCAAAAATGCCAGTAAAATAATACAACATGTAAAATGGCAGATTACAAGACAAAACAAAAACAGGAGAAGCAAACACTGTCACTATCAACATAATGACACAAGTATTCAGCTTTTTGGCCTAACCAGATTAATAGCTAATATATTTAATGCAATGAAAATTAATAGTTGGATGAGAAATTAAATTTTTTCTTCATCTAACTCCACCTGCCCCACAGTAATCTCAATTTTCTGACACATTGCCATTAGTACCATCTCCAGTGGCTATCTGGGAGCTCTACAACTACCCCTGGCACCTTGTTCTGCCTGCCATGATCTGCTTATAGAAAGAAAGTATGGGGACTAATTTTTACTTCGTTTCCCCCAGCAGCATCTTTAATGTTTTTCTTCTTTACCCAGCCATTGAGTTTCACAAAAGTAGAATTGTCTTTGAGGCTTTTATTGCTCTTTCAGATTTAGACAAAATTAGAAAATAATTCAAAAGTTGCCAAAAACAGCTGGAGGAAAAGGAATGGATATGGGATGGAGCGGGACTGAAAGATGGACAAAAAGCTGGAACTGCACCTAATTTCCTTAGAAAGCCATTCTGAAACATATGAACAAAATTGATTATCGAAGTTTTTGAAAGCTGTAGCATGTATTTATATTCTCAGCCTCATTCAATGCAAGTTTTTTGCTTTATCATGAAAAATGGCTTTTTCCTCATTAGGACAAAATACTCCTCACAGGAGATCTAAATCAAAGCAATCACAAGCCAATTTCATTCTATCCATAATGTTTCAGCTTTTGTGGAAATGAAACACATTGTATATGAAGTGCAAGATGATACCTAAAATCAACATGGTGAGAGTAATACATTACCTCTGAAAATGAAGTATATCAAGGAGAGCTATACATGAAAAATTGAACAGAAACAGTTATAGTGACATATTGAGTTTCAATTCCTTTTAGAAACATAAGTGGGAACAATTTTGCATTTTACCATTCAGATATTTCCCAGTTATTACTTCCTCCTAAGGAAAAAAAGATAAATATATGTGATCGGGTATTATTTTTAGATTATATGACAAAACATTATTAGAGAGATCAAATAAAAATACTAACCACAGCTTTTTGTAATAACGGAGGCAAATCTGTAAAAGATTATCCCATTACTAAAAGTTGATTTAACATTTTACCATTCAATTGCTATACAAAAATGTTTGTCATCAAACTATATATACACCTATAATTTACTTTCACACATGCAATGCAGCTTTGATTAAAAGTATTTATAGAAAAACAATGAAAATAAAAGGCTACTGTTTACCAAACAATCTAGCCTAAATTCTTTGCTGGTGGAGCTCCATGAAGCCAAGAGAGCAGAGAATATGATCCTACTTACTAAATAGCACTGCATCTATTTTACCACACGCAGCATTTTCCATCCACACAGAATCCATCCCTCAGACAGGATTTCTGGTCTTACCTGCGGAGTTCTGACTGTGTGTAATCTCAGCAGGACTCATTAATATCAATAAGAAACATATCTTCAAAAGTCTGGGCATTTCTTCTAGTGTTTAATAGAATCAGAAGATATTTGGATTGAAAAGGAAAATAAAAAGAACAAAGTCAAAAGGCAGTATTCACCCCAAACTTCCATAGCTATAAATTAGAGCCAGCATAAGCTATGGAGTGCAGACTGAGATCAGAATGATCTAAAAGTGCTTGCTCCCAAGCTATCCATTTAGATCTTTTTCCAGGATAGAGATACACTTTATACAAGCCTACTAGGTGTGTGTGTGTGCAGCCAGCTTTCTTTCCCTTTTACCAAACAGCTCCTTTACTTTTCTTCTTAGCAGCACTGTTTCCTTACTAAGCCACATTCCAACTAAATATGACTTAAATGCAATTTAGTTGGGAAAAAAATTAAATTCAGATAAAATAAAAAGAAATAGAGAGAATGAAAAAAAAGAAATAGAAATGAAACTCCAAACAATCCCAAAGCCTAGCTTGGGGAATTGCCTGTATGACCACTGCGGAGCAGCCCTTGGACCTTCCACTGGCAGAGCTCTGATCTGCACCATGGCCTGGCCCTCTGCATCAGTGCCGAGTACTCCACCCCTCCCTCGTGCCACCACTCTGCAGAGATCCCAAAAAATATACTTGTGCCCCTGTGGAAAAGCAACACGTGGGTTCACGACCATGCCACTTTGTTTAGACTGCTCAAACCTCTAGTCTTTGTACTCATGAGAAGTACACCATCAATTTTTCCAGCATCGGCCAGGTCATAGTTTCTAGGGAAATATGTGCTTTAGTAGCTTCTGCTATCCCTGCTGCCTTGTGCTGTGCGGCATGAAGGTCACCAAAAGCTAAATGAACTGGAAGGAAGGGCAGTAATGGGACTCTCAGAGCTTTGCACCAGGCCGTCACTGATTCTTGTCAGGGAAGACCAACAGTCTCAGTTGTCCTATACAATGTGATTTCTTTTTTTCCATTTGGTCTACATCCTGAAGGACAAGGATACATAGTGCAAAGCTGCTTGGCCTGACACACAGCCAGGATTGAAAAGAAGTGGGGACTGAGCAGGTCTCTCTCCCAGAGGCATTTCTGCAGCCACGCTCCCTCCCCTGCACCAGGACCATCGCCTGCTGTAGCCCCCTGCTGCAGCAGGTCCCTGCAGGGAGGGTTTCCTGCCTCTGCCCAACCGCGGGGGACACCACCCCCACAGGGGAAGCAACAAATTAATTCAAATATTAGGTGATGCTCTGCAGATTGCAGCTTCTTGCACTGGAATTACTCCATTATTTTTAACAAATGATACAGAGGCCCCATCAGCCAGCTTTGCTCCGACCACAAGATCACTTTGTTAGGCTTTCTCTCCCTTTCCTTCCTTTCAAAGGCTTATCTGCCGCTACGCTTAATTTCCCCATTTCTTTTTTTTGCTGAATTTGGATCTGTTTTTTTTTGTTGTTGTTGTTCTCTGCCATGGATTGGATTACAGATTTGAACATTTGATAATTAGGAACAACTTTTTCAGAATGTTTAAATTCACATATCAGCAGGGTACTCTTATGAGAACGTCTGTCAACAGCCTCTAGCAATACCTCAGTCTAACCAAATACATAACTCAAGTTTTGTAACAGGAGCGACTCAAACTGATGGATGACAAAAAAAATAATCATTAGGCTTCAAGAAGGTAGTGCCTCTGTACTTTTCTTACATGCACTGAAACCCTTTTCAACAATTCTTTTGGGAGTACCACACTGCAGTCTCTCATTCAGATGTATCTGGTTTCCTGGACAATGAACTTTCTTGTGTTTGTTTCTGCCGTTGTCCTATTAGTTTTGCAGCAAGGTTTGATTAATCTGTAGGGTTTAAATCATGCTACTAATGTCAACCCCGATTTGTTTATTCCAACACACTCACTTTGATCAGGGAGTGTATTTTAATTAAAGCATACCAAATTAATACACAAGGAGATGAAATACAGGGAAATATATGAGGTGGGTAGTGCTGTTTTATCCCAACTAACTGCAATGGACAATTAGCAGGTGCTGAAGAGATCTGCTGTGAAATAGCTGCGCTTGATAAAACAATCCGTGGGGTGAAGTATTCTCCTTTGTCAGTTAAACTAGTCCATTTACAGAAGTTGCCTAGAGCTCTCACAATCCCAAATCAGCCTGTGGCTCTGCAGATCCTATCTGGCACCTCTCTGCAGAGCTTTCCCTGCACCACAGCAGCATACGCTGTGACCAGATATCAGACTTCCCTTGCAGGACTCTCAGGTTATGGGGAGCTCACAGCCTGCCCGTCCTCTTGCTCCCCGAACACACGCTCCTCCATGTAAAGAAATCCTAGACATTTTATCACCCACCTCTTCGATGCAGCCAGTGCCTTATCTGAAGCCTGATAACCAGAAAGCTAACCTCATAATCAGAAGTCTTGCCGATAACCTCACGCACTGCTGGTGCCCATCCTCCCCCTCACAGCCAAGCTCTCAGCACCTCCGCAAAAAAGCCCTATATGCAGCAGCGTATAACCCCCTATAGGAGAATGCTCAGGGGGTTCAGGCTGCAGAGGGAGGGAGGGAAGGAAGGGGAGGGCTGAGAAAAGAGATGCTGGGCTCCTGTGGCACCTATAGAGAGCCAGAGCCCCGCAGCACTTTACCTGCCTCTGCTGTGTGCGCCTCCTTCCCCATGCTCCGCAGTGCAAGAAGTGGGCGGCTGCAGCCAGGACCCCTGCGGCAGGGCAGGGCCCGGGGCCAGCACCGCCTCGCAGCTCCAGGTGCCTGCCCAGCAGCACCCAGCGGGGAGGGAAAGGGTTCTGCTGGGGGGAATCAGAAGCTGAGGGACTCCCACAGTGCCTCTTCTCGTCCTGAGATAAGAGAGCTCAACGAGCCGTACGGGGTCAACAAATGGGGCCAGGCTGGTGTTGCCCAGGGCCCCCCACCTCTGCACCCCGAGCAGGACGCTCTGGGCTCCTGGGAGCAGGATGGGAGCTGACTGTACCTGGGGCCACGCAGCCAAAGGGGGCCATGCTGTGCCTTCTGAGAGATGAAACTCATCCAAATTTCTGCTGAAAGTTCCCAACTAAACCATGCCCTTGCACGGCATCTTTTTTTCCTGCGATGCAACATATCCAGTGCCACCTCGACAAAACAGATAATTCAGTTACTCTCCAGGGCAAAATACTGCACATTATACCCCATGTTGCGACTTACAAGTCCCTTAGAAGTTCAATAGGTCTAAGCAGGTTTTTGAAGATAATCACCAGATACATGAAATACTTCTGGTTTCCCTTAAAACACAGCAGGGAAATGGGCAGCTGCATAGATTTTCTGCCCAAACTATTATCTTTACAGGACAAAGCTACTAAGTATTTTTTTTCTTCTGCATGACTGTGTACATAGCAGATATGTTACAGAAAGGGAAACTAGGCAAAACTAGCACGATATTAAGAACAGGACTGCAGTGTTTTAATACCTACACCCATATTTGTGGCCCTTTTAACTTACTTGCACTTAATTGTGCATCACCTTAATAACAAAGTTAATGTGATTAGACAAGCATGTGACAAGTGCCTTGTGTCACCCATGGTAGTTATTAGGCGAGGAAGCTGTCACACAGCAGAGCTTTCCGTGCTGTGAGTGGTCCCCCCAGCACCCTGCTCCCCAAGAAAAACCCACGGGACTGGTTATGGACATCCGAAGACCACCATCAACTCTTGCAAGACTCAGTCCCTTAGAACTCAAGCTTACTCTGGTCACAGCTTTTCCCTGTTATTGCTCATGTTTTAGGTAAGTGTTTAATTTTGTACCTCAAGTATAAGAATACTTGTTTAAATAAAGGGAACAAAATAGGAAATTATAAGAAAAATTATTTTTACATTGCATCTTCTGTCCCAAAACATCTAAAAACTATTACAAACTAACATCCTAAATGACAGGACTAAAAGATACGAAAGATGTGAAACGTGTAGTCTCTCATGTGATTGTAACCTGTGGGAGTAAAACTTTTAAGTACCATTGAAGAATTTTGACTTAATATACATTTACTACATGAAGCTAAATTAATTACACAAGAACCATATTTTCCTATTACTATATAGGTCCAAATGAAGTAACAAAAAAGAATAAACTCACTCCAAAACGTACACAGCTCATTTTTTCTAGACAAATCTGTTTTCTGTGCCAAAACTCAGTAGCAGATGCTGAAGTAATTCTGAGCCTGCATTACTGTTGGAGGAAAAAAAACACGACCAAAAAACACTAGTCAAGCCTCTCACTCCTTACTACACAACACAATCTTACACAAAGACAACTGAGAACAAAAGGCTATTAACTTTGCAAGAGAAATCACTAAACAAAGGAAGTCCAAGATAAACCTAAAAAGACAAGCTAAAACATCCTACCTGGCGTAAGATCACCAATTGTTAAATAAACTGTTTATACTTCAAAAGCATAAGACAAATCAGTTCTTGCTTTACTTACCAGTTGATACACAAGCTAAGGTTCCTCTGCTCTCTCACAACACTTACATCCCAAGCAACAAGACACGTCTGCCAGTTCTCTACTCTTTACTGGTGATGCCGCTTGTCATTTTAAAGGAAGGTTTTATCTCAACTGCCAGAAATTAGCTATTTTAAACAGGATTTTTAAAATAAGACATGTTAAAATAAATAGCATTTATTTTGTATTCGTGGAAAAACAAACAACTGTTCCAAGCTATTTAAACCTTCAAAATCAGGTCCCTAAGCCTCAGAGGCAGTTTGACTCACAAAAAGTTTGCAAGTAAGTGCCTACAGGTTCTGTTAGCTTTTAGGAACAACTCGCTTAGGAAGTTTGTTATCAAACCCATAAGTTTAAAGTGCAGTTTTGTCTGGTTCTACCATAGCCCCTTTAGCTGGAAAATGGCATATGCAAAAGCAATGAGAATTTATGAGGCATTGAGAGGAATATGAAAGAAACCCAACCAAAAGTGATTCATTTTTTGTGGACTGTTATCCCATTAAACAATACTTAAATGCTGTTTAAATAAACTCAACTTTGTGCTGCTACTGAGAGTTCAATTCTTAACACAAAGAGCAGCTGCTGCGGACAAGCGTGGCTATGGTTACAAAAATGAACACAAAAGTTAATGCAAAAAGTCATCTCAAAAAAGTTTATTAGCATGAATAAAAACATGAAGAATGACAGTAAGAGAGAAAGTAACTTAGCATGGAAGAATATCCATTTCAACAGTTTATAATCAACAAGGTTTGAACTGAATGGATAACTTTATTGCCAGATTTCAGTTGATTTCTTTAACAACAATTCACATTGTATCAGTTTCCTCATTATCAGGACTATTGCTTTTGTTTGGATCTGATCCCTGTTGCAGGTAAGTGTAAAAAAAGTATCCCCCATTACTGCCGGACTGCAGAATGCATTGTTGGTTTAAGAGCTGGTTAAAAACAAAGATTCTCAACTGAAGAATCTGTTTAATAAAACAAAACCCTTTTTTTTCCTAAATACTACAAAGAAATACATTAGTATTTTGGCCTTTAAAATTCTTACATGGTATTTATTTAGCACGGCAATACCCCAAATTCCCTCCCTTTACGTAACGGTAAATCAAAACTCTCTTTCAGAGGCTGCTTCTTGGGACTGATTCTGGAGATTTACTTCATATACACTTACACTGGCTTCAGGACAAAGACAGCATCATCTAGTACATAGTAGTCATTATACATATCACCTTCACAAAGGTATGGCAGTCTCGTGAAAGCCTCTATGGCAAAACCAGCTTTACTGAAAACTTCTGGCAGGCTATTAACCTGTTCTTCCCAAGTATGCCCTTTGATTTCCAAAACTTCTGAGGGCTTTTCCCACTTGCCACCTACTGAGAAAAGAAAAGAGTTTTGTTTCAGTTATAAAACAGACTTTTTTTTAAAAACAAATTATATTATACATTATATTCCATTCCACTCCAAATATGAGGTTGACAAGCCATTTGTAGAATTGTTGATAGATCATTTTTTTTCCCCCAAGTTCCCCCCCCCCCCCCCCCCCCCCCCAAGAGTTCAGAAGAGGCTCCTTCTTAAGGTTATCTTTGGCTACATTTTTAACTAGCAGCTCCAAAACTGGCTGAAAAGTACCTTCCTTTATTGAGGCTGGTGTTCAGCAGACATGGACGGACAGACAGACAATTTAATGAAGATGTTTTTCAGCATTATAATTTTTTTCTTTATGCCTACTGTCTGGCCAAAGATGGCTTCAGGATAGTTACAGTAAATAGAGACAGCAAGTTGAAAATTATCATTTGCTGTTATTTTTTTTTTTTTGCTAGGAAACCACCATGCTGGTTAGATAAGGGATGACTACAGAATCTGTTGCTGTCACAGCCACTTACTAGCTGATACACTAAAGACAGTTTAAGGCCAGATAAAATTACAAAGCTGAACGTATGCATTACATCAGGAAACGTGTTGTCATTTGTTATATCTAAAAAAGCAACCTGAAGGACCACACGCACAACTCCCAAGTTTAAAAGTAAAAAGTGTTCACCCACTTTCAAAGTAATGCCATCCACAAACAATAGAAATGTTTTCTGGTTTGGTCTGTACCTTTAACAAGTTTACCAAATACAATAGTAAAAGCCCTTCTCAACAGGAAGCTCTAAATCGCGTGATACAGAGCATTCCGCAACTCCAAAAATTTCATAAGTTCCTCTTCCTTCAAGCAGAATCATTTCCAGAGAGATACAAGAAATGGCATCTTTCAACAACTTCCAGAAAATGCTAATGCTGGCGTTCAACTGGATTCTGTACAGTGCTGGTAAGACATCTTTTAAACTTCTTGTATTTTCTCATCTAATAGAAATTACAGGATTGAATATGTTGTGGTTATGATCTGCAACACAGCTGTAAGTGTAGTAAAAAGTTTTGCTGAGAATTGAGCTGATTTCTGCTGTCTTCAGGCAACTTCCAAATGAAATGACTTAGCAAATGCTTTTTATTCCGTAATTCTGAAATGTAATCTATGATTTCTGGGTGAAACCCTACCGCACTCTCCTGTAAAGAGTGCTCCAGGAGCAACAGCATGGTTTCAGTGCAGCTGTGCTTGTTTGGAAGGAAGGTTTACAAAGTCCAGCAGACAATATCTGTATGAACTGAAGCTATGATGTTCTGCTCTGCAAGGTCAACCAGAGCACTAGAGTTAGCTGGAAAGGAGAAGGCAATCAACTGCAGGAGCACAACCTACTGCCTTTCACACTTACACTACCTTACACTAGTAGAGCCTTTGGGTTGTTGTAGCTGCTATGGAATGGCTCTGATGTTCACCCAATGGAGAAATAGAATTTAACTTTATTCCCATAGAAGTCACAGACACTGAATCTGCTTGGATTTGGTCTATAAAATATTTGGTGAGAAAAACGATAAAGGGACAGCATTGACTCTCTGCAGTAGACAGGCTTATCAATTGTGTATCAGCAATAGATTAACACAGATTTCAGTTTATTTTTATTCTAACTTTGTACTTTCTAGAAAGCAGGAAAGGATGCTGGTAAGCTACTACATTCATTTTCACTGCATAATCCTCATTCTATTGTTTAAATAACTAAGCAATGTGCATAAAACTAGACACATCAAAAGTATCTAAATTATAGATTTCAGTAAGGACTTTAAAACATAAAATAAATCTCCCAGACCAGTCATATTAAACATTTCAGTTCCTTAATTAAAATTCTCTTCCCGGATTGAACTTCCTGTTTTCTCTACGCACATTTTTAAATGTCAGAACTAACAAGCAACATTGTTATCCTTAGAAACCCAGAGTCAGTATGTACCACGAAGTGAAGGCATATCCAGGATCTATTATGAATTCTAATCAATGTCATGAAATTGCTAAGTTTTAAATGTCTCCATTTACGACACTTCCACCACCTGCAATCAGGCTGCCTCAGTTTACTCCCACATCAGGAAGAGTAGAGGAGAAACAAACCTTTGGAGAGACATACCACTGAACATCTAGATTTATGTCACCCACCTTGTCCATCCATCTTAAAAAAATCAAAGTTTGAAAAACATTTTTCCCCTTTCCACCTACCTTTTCTAGCATGAACCATAAGCATCTTATTTTCTTTCTAGATTATGCCTTGCTTATCTAACTACCCCTCATTGTTTATTCTCAACAGGTGCAGCAGATACATGCCAAGTCACTGTAAGACAACCCAGATATCAGGAAGCTGAATATTCCACCCAAACAGTGTCCCTACCGTGTGCTTTCTCTGCCTCTGAATGCTCCCTGTCCAAGCCTCAAGTTCTATGGTTTCGGTTTTTTACTAACAAGCACGAGGATTTGTGCACTCCTAAATGCACAAATGATCAGAAGTTCAAAGTACAAATATCAGAAAATAGCATTGCACTTCAGATCAATGATCTGTCTGTAAATGACAATGCTGTTTATTTTTGTGGAATAGCATTTTCAGATTCAAGTTCACCCCATTCTAAGCGAACAGGAAATGGAACCGTTCTAACAAAAAGAGGTCAGTCGATTATTCATCCTTAATGAATCATAAAATAAAATTCTTTCCCAAATACTATTATACTCTCAAAAGTGGCATTTAAGATTGAAATACCAACAAAGCAGTTAGGAGTAGTATGAGTTTCTTAAACTGTTAATTGTAAAACTATGGAGGGATTCTACAAATAACCATCTTAATGGCATCTGCTGGTTAGACTGCTCCATCATTACTCTAGTATTCTAGAGCAGAAAAATGTTGTACTCTGTACTATCTAACCATACTCTACATCCCCTTATACAGACCTTAATGGCTGTCAGAAAGGAAGTATCAACAGAAAACGAGAAGCAGAGAAACTGTCGTTTAGTAGAAATATGCTCAACAGAGCACAGGGTTTCAGAACTGGGGATTCACTGGTCCAACTCGAGCAAAATGTTTTAGTTCTGTATTTCTGTACTGTTTGCCTTCTAACTAAAATATGATGAGGCTACATTAATTGCATTTCAGTTTTACATGGCTAAAATAGAAAAAAATAGGGAAAATAATAATCCGGCTATATTAATTCCTTCCCCTGTCTAACTGTATTTCTGAAAACAAAAGCCTGTAAGCTTTATTCAGATATTCCTTTATTAGAGCAGAAAACTGGACTCTATTCTCCATCTATCCCTCAATGGGATCGTAATCAAAAATAACAAGTCTTCATTGCCCTTACAAACGTTCAGAGAAACAAAAGTGATCTTGCTAGGGAACTCAGACTGAAAATAAATCAAAAAATAATGATGCGTGTGAAGTTTTTTAATTCCTCAAAGGAAGGGGGCTGAAATGCAGAGTCTTAAGGAAATTACATAAATCAGGAGAACCGTCCGTTATTCTAATACTTACTCTTACTTAATGACCAGAGAGGCATAGCACTGAAGAATTTAACTGCATGATCATCATCTCAACCTTACTACTTCTATACTGCACTATTGTATGCACAATCCTTATAGTCTACAAGGTAGGTTCAAACTGATTTTGTTCGTTATTTAACTTATTTTTGTTCATTATTTACCTTAGCAGTCTTAGCATCTCCATAAAGAGAATAAAAGACATTCCTAGTTTCCATAACTTTTACAGTTAAGTTCTAAAAAGGTGCTCGGTTGAAGTTCATATGCTGCACACATCTGCGAACCCATACCTGTACTCTAAATAGCAACCACATTTTAAGTAAATTGTCTAAAATAACAGTATTATAAAACTAAAATTACACCAAGTGTATTAATCAGCAGGTTGGAGACTCTATCTACAGTCAAGGCACACTCAAACAGCAAAGTTACAAATTACCATTGCAAGTCATAAACTTTGTGAATTAGCTTCCATTAAAAGTAAAAATTTAAATTTAATGTCCAAATATTTGTGAGCTGCGAAGTTACTGCAATCTGACTTTGCTTGTACGATGAAATTGTATTCATATACTGTACATGTACAGAAGATAGTGGTAAAAAAAATTTAAATGTATCAGAGACTTGCCGGAAGTTTTATGGATATAGGAAACAAACACAATAGAATGCATACAGTTAAAATTATATCAATACCAGATACTTAGTTTTTCTAGAATAAAACTGAATTTAGTTAAAAACAAACACCCAAAGCTGCAACTGGAATCTTTAAATAATTACTTTGACATGAGAATAAGGACTTCCCAGTCCTGTGTGGTATGACATGGTAAATGGCTCTTTGCTGCAGTGATGGCTGTTTACATATAAAGACAGGACACTCATTTTTGATGTTGTTTTGTTTTCTTAAAACTACCTGAAGTCATATAGTGGAAAGAATTAATCATGCCTTTTCTCAGGAGAAAACCTGGTATCCATGATGTAAATTGGTTTATTTTTGACAACTAGGTAGCTTCAAGCAAGTTCCATTGTACTCAAAGCAAAGATATGTGAAACATTTACTACCAGAAGATGAAAAAGGCCTTAAATGCCTGATTTTTTTTCCAATGGTATAAGCTGATCTAATATCTACTTATCTACAGACTGTTTTCCACTGTAACAGGGCACCACTCAACTATTCTGCTACTTTAGCTGTTGCTATATCATTTTATGTTTCAATCTTTTTTTTCCTTCCTCCTAGTTAAAACCAAAGCTGCTAAGTAAAAGTGGAAATGAAGACCAGAGAACAGAGAACTGTGTATGTTATCACTTTGCTTTATCTGTGATTCTGAGCCTTTTTTTTTTTTTTAAGTACATATCTGATATAAATTTTGTGATTAATTGATGACTCAGTTAAAGGGACATATACAGCTGTTAAGGCTTCACTTCAGATTTGTACAGAGCTGGTTAATGATTTTACATTTACCTAATGTTTAACTAATTAGTTAATTTGTAACTATCTGGATACAGGATAAAGTCAAATCTACCTAAGGATCATCCTTTACACGCAGCTTCCTTAGGTTTTGCTTGCAAGAAAATTTTGTTTGAACTCCTTTTTAAAATAAGTTTTCAATATTGATTTTTTTATTTATTCAAATAGTGCATTCAGGTAAACCCCTAGTTTAAAAGCCTATTTAGACCATTTATTGCCATGATTCCTTAAATTAAAGAAAAAAATCCATAGTATTTAAATATCTATTAAAGAAGGTATATATGTTAAGAGATGTAATATTAATGCAATTTAAACCCTTCTTGACTGACTAACTATATGGTCCTAAAGCGTTATTCGGTAATTTTTCCAAACACATACACAAGCAAAAAAAAATAAATCAGAATTACAAAAAGATGCTAGAAAATGATGCTTCTCCCAACCTCAAACATAATACTAAGCTAAAATATTTTACATAATTTGCAGAAAATCACTAGCGGACGAAAAATTTTTCAAGCAATTGCCCAAGAACTTCAAAAGCAGAGGTACGCTGAGCACTCCCGACAGCCTGTAAGTTTCTACTGGTATGGGGAATAAAAAGTGGGAGAAGAGAGGAATTAACAGTTTTTAAGAATTTACCATTTCTGTTTCCTCTGGAACTAAATTTTTTTCTTATTTAAAGTTGATTAAGGTCTCAAAAAAAAAAAAAAAGGTATTCTGCGCAGTAGTCAAAGATTCTACATGATCAAGAAGAGATCAAGACAATTTACAGGAACATTTTTCCTGGGACAGATACACACCTTCACATTATGCAGAAACACACACATGATCTGTAATGTAAGAGCACAGATTATGATATTCCCATATATGCAGTGTCTGCATGTGCAGAAAACTGACAGCTGAGTTCAGATTCAGTACTAAATCAAAAAAAAGGCTTCCATTTCCTAAGCCATCCAACATTTAATTCCAATATGGCTAGAACCAGGACACATATGTTGTCTGGGAATAAAAATTCTTTTCCTCCCAGATGGACACAAAGTTTCATGTCACGAAAGGCCTACAATACCAGGGCTCAAGTTAGGCATCCTTTCTGGGGAAAAATAAAATACAAAACTGTCTTGCTTTAGATCAGAGATGCTGGTGATGCCAGTAAGTTATATGCTATTACATATATATACACAACCAAATATGAGTGTATATACACACTGCGCTTTTCATATACCTTTAAAAATGTGTATGTACACTTCATGAAGCCCCTTTAAGTTTGTATTTTGCCAAGAAGAGGTTTCAGCAAGTTGTTCTGGACTGTGTGATAAAACACACAAACCCATTAGAGCTCATTCGTGAAAATATTTCAATGGCAGTTCCTCTTGTTCCCTTAGTCCAGAAGGGTAAGATGACAGAAGCAAAACAAAACAGTTTGAGCAAACTCTACAACATTCTTACAGATATTTCCCCACACACTTAAACTTCTGTAGCCTAAGTATTCAACACACTGGATAAAACCACACAGCTTATTTCATCATTCCAACCTTAGGCCAGTAATCTTGAATAACTATATGACAGTAATTTTGCATATGCCAGGTAAGTTACAGAAAATTTTAGAAATCACATGTATTTGCAAGCAATGAAAACAGCTTCAAAATCATCCTTCAAAAAAATCTGTTTCTCTAGAGAAACATTAAAAATTCTTTCACATTCTAAGCTTATGCTGCACTATTTCAGAGATGTGATGAGAAAGAAGAAGAAACAGAATACAAAGTCAAACACTCCTCCTCTAAACATTTTTAGTTTATTCACCTCTGTATTGCCAAATGATTTCCTCTGTAATTATCCCTTTAAAGACTTCAAGTCCCTGCTGACCTGGTCCTTGGTTTAAGTGTCAGATAAAAACATAGTGAAAATAACAAGCATGTTTTACTGCCTCTGTGCTCTTTGAAGATTAGGAGAAGCCAAAAGGAAAAGAAACATGTTTACAATCCTGCAGGTACCACACAGACAAATGCAATTAGATAAGTAGGGAGGGAAGGAGTTTACTGAAACAATAAAGAGATGGAATTTGCCTCAAAAAAAGTTTTGCCTTTCAAAACAATAACAATAAACATTTGCATCAGTGAGTAAACGCTTCCACATTTCTTTTTCCCGTAGGATCACCTGGAAGATGACACTGTTTACCAGAACAGATGAGTATGTGCTGCATTTCCAATTCGTTGGACATTTTTAGTGTAACCAAAGAGGCAGATGAAGAAGTTAAGCTTCTTCACAGACTTACCTTGCTTTAAAAAGAAAGGAGAAAACCTTACAGGGCAGTGATCTTCATAGTGTTTTCTAAACAGACAATGTTCAATGCACATGATTTTGATGACCTATGTTACACTTTATTTCCCATTCAGCATGAATTTACATGTATTTCTTGTATGCAAATTGAAACACTTGTGTAAGATGTACATTAATCAACACCATTAGAAAATAAACTAATTTCATGGTGAAATTCTGTTTTCAGTCATGTTAGTTATAATGGATACATAGATCAATAGTTACGGAGTCTTACAGTAGCTTAAACAGCAAAACATACATGTTCTGTGGATAGGCAAGCAGAAAAACAGATTATATAAATGCACGTACTATCATTGTAAAGTTCATTTGGGTTGGGAACTTCGTCCTAGCTTACTGAGGAAAGCAAAGTGGTGGTCATGAAAAGGTTGCTCCTGTAACTTCAAAATTCAACTGCTAGACAGACAACCCCCTTTCTTCCAATCCTACCATCCAAAGTCAGGGTTACTTGTAGCACCAATCTTTGCTTCTGTGTGCCTGTTCCAAACAGATACAGGCATGAAGACAGAGAATACTGAGTATACTGAGAAGTTACTACCTAGCCAATCTACAAATCAGCACTTTCAGAAGAGACCTGTTGGTATCAGGCATTCTCCTTGCTAAGGAACAGTTACATCTTTTGTCATCCTTTAAATAAAGCAAGGCTTTGTTTAGCAACTGAAGCCACATTTTGCACTTCAGTGACATGAGAACTGAAAAAAATCAGACAAAGTAAGTACTAGATGGACCCTGTTTCCAGCTCAATTTAGTACTAAATACTTCAGGAAGATGAAAAATGCACCTTTCCTCTTCTTATCCATGTTAATCAATCATAGAAACATTAATTTGTTCAAAAAGAAAATGTCACAACCCAGGCTGATTATCTAATATTGCCTTCATATATATATACACGCACAGACACACACACTGTCTATATTAGGAAATATAAAACATTTTATGATCACCCTATGGGACACCCACCAAAACCAAAGTTAGACTATTCACACAATAACATTTTATTATGACACCATACGATTCGTATGGCTTGACAAATTTAGAAATGCACAGGAAGTGCATTTACTTGTTGTTCTATAGATTGAAAACAAAACTCCTCTGGAGAGCTTAATTTGTGATTAAGCTACTTTGGACTCTAGGTGTCACTGTAATTCCAGAAACAGAAAGCACAGAAACAAATTATACCTCCTACTCCACCTTGCTTTGTTCTCTTAGAGCAGGCTTTATACTGTTCACACTGAGGGTTTCTCCAATTACCTTCACATTAAGTGTAATAACCCAAATATCTTTTTTTGACTGAAATTTATCTTTAGGTCTCCAGTTCTAAAAACTGATCTATACACTGATCAAACACCTTACCTGCCTAATCCCTTCTCCATTTATTCCCCCCTCTAAAATTCACAAGTTTCACCTGGCAGGTCCAGACTTTTTAATTAGCTGATAGTAAGGAGTTATAAGACAGTCTGGCAGCTCACTATTTCTTTAGACTATAGCTGAAAAGATCTTAAGCAGGAAAGCTTTAGTGGAATGACACTAACTTGTGCATGAGGTAACTCGCATTGTCTAGAGATGTTTATATGGGCCCATATCAGTGGTAAAGTATCTGTGGTCAGTGCTAAACAGGCAAACGGAGTATGTTTAAAGTTTCAGTAGATATTTGCTAACTGGAACAGCCTCAACTGATAAAAGCATACTAAAGCTACTCTGTCATACTCTGCAGATCAGAAAAAAAAAAGAACATCACTGTGCTAGCTGAGACTTACAAAAAGCAAAGGAAACAAAGCTGTCTTAAAGAAAGTGACTAATCGTTTACAAGTCGCCAGCACAAACTAGAGTCTGACTTTGGTTTACAAGAAGTCTTAGTCATTCCTACTTGTTGGAAGCTGAAATCTGTTCTGAATTCAACCAAAGGACAGGTTTCCATTCCCCAGGGATTTTTAAATTTAATATCCTATTCTTTTCCCAGTAGGCAGTTAGTGATACATATAAATGGACCCGAAGTAGTTTTTTCTTCCTTAATTTCCCCACCTCCTGTTGAGTGAGGAAGTTGCATGTGGCCTATCACATGGTTACCGAACAACACGTAGAAAAGTAGATGCGGTGTGCAACAGTGATTGCAAAACACCATGGCACACAGCTTTGAAGTCACGCAAATGAAACAAACACCCAGATCACTTCTCAATTTCTGCTTCTAATATGCTGATGAAAGTCAAGCAAGACATGGCTGTTATACGGAATTTTAAAGAAAGGAAATCAAATTGTTCCACGTTACAGCAACAGGACGTTGTAACCAAATGTGCTTGAAAATACCATACAGGTGCCTAAGTCAACCCTCCGTCTCATGTAAGACATACTATTTAGAATATCTACAAAATTATATGCTCAAGTACTGTATTTTAAGGAATTCTTCAACTGACACCACTCATTTTTACACTTAAAACTCTTTTTGCAGTGTCCTCCCCTCCCTCCCCCCAAAATACTACTGACATATAAAAAGAGAAAAATAGTTTCATTTTGATTGCATTTACAATTTCCAGAATGTGAAGGTTATTAGTTCTGTATTTTCTGTGCACACATGCCTTTCCATTGAAAAGTCAAGGAGAGGCAGCATCCAAAGAATGACTGATGAACACCAGCCTTCTACAACTCAAATCACCTTTAGGGTGCCTCAGTCTGAACCCCCACAATCACAGGCATCTAAAGAAGTTTTTAGTCTCTTTTGAGGTTTAGTCACAAGGAAAGATTTCATTTGAAAAGTCTCTCATGTATTTCTTTAAAATGCAACTACAGGAAATAAAGGAATTTTATCACTTAGTTTTACTTTTTATTCCAGTTACTAATAAAGTATTAATAATGGTTGGTATTTTGTATTAGTAGGGGTCTATATTTTATTCTGAGAGCTCATATTGGACAGCGAACATTATCATCCTATGAATTTTTAGGTGTAGTTCATCTGGAACACTTGAAACAAATTGAGCTAAGCTGCTCCATTCAGTATTACAGACAGTTCTGATGGATTTGTTCAATGGTCGCTAAAGACAACTGGGGTTACCTATATGAAGGCAGCAGAGGGCCCTAATCAGAGATCAGTTTTCCCATGTTGCTCCAACACAGCTCAAATGTGGCAACCTGCAGAACAGGATATGTAACTTCAATATCTGAGCTTTTTGTTGGTGCCAATAATGTATGTTGGGGAATTAAGAAAACATCTTACCTCGTGTGGCCTATTTACCTATGATTTCATACTTCTGAACATGCACCCTAGAAGCTATTTGTAAGAGTCATTTACACACGTCAATTATTTACTAAAACATTTAATTCAGGATACTACAACCTACAAAAGCTTTCTTTATTTGCGTGAATAGCTATTAATCTGTGTACTTACCATTTTCCACATACGGGTGAAATGGCAGAACTAATGCTAGAATGACTCTGCCTCTAGTTGGCTCCAGTACACTCCTAATATCTTTTAATACAGTCAGTGGCTGATCACAACGATCCAGCAAATTCAAACAGCTGATAACATCATACTGAAATCCTGTGTTCTGCCATTCATTTATACCAAGCACCCTACAAACAGAGAGAGAGAGATACAGAGCTGAGTTCTGAGAGACCCACCAAGGATAAAAATTCCCTACGGATGTGTTCATAGTGCAGGTAAGGTCAGCCAACTAGGCAATGAGGAAAAGCAGACGTGGTCTTTCTAGTCTCCTGGAAAAGAAAAACAATGGGCATGGCTATATATTCATCCACACCTTTATATTGCCTTATAAACTTCAGGCAATAAAGGACAAAAAAAAGCGCAGGTATTATAAAAGCGTGATGTCCTAGAATAAAAGTGAATATACAGCAAGGAAAAACGAAGCTGAAATATGATTAATGGCTTGCAGCATTTTATCCACTCTGATTTATCTGTGTGCAAACCCAGTTGCTGTTAGTTTTCCATTCAAGGACATGTGAAGAAAAGACATCTACAGCTCCTTCATTCTTTGGGTTGCAGTCTAGGGACACGGTGCCCCAAATACTAGCCATTACTCAACAAGACTGAAAGAACCTCCAGGAGCTGTGACTGGTGTACAACAACGTTCTGAAAGTGCTGAGGTTTTTATTACTAAATATTCTTCAGTCTTAACAGCAGCAGCTAAACGTAACTAGAATAAAAGATTCTTTACACAGTAATCCATGAGCACTCCTTTCCTAGTCATTAGAGATACCTGAATAATCTGCATCTATTATCAAGATTTGGCTTGCTTTCTTTGCAGTCGCTTTCCTTCCTCTTGCAATTTTGTACTGTTCGTTCATCAGTATCTGAATTTTGTCTTCTTAACTGTCTTGAATAAAGCAGTTTAAGCAAACTATGAAGAAAGACTTCAACACAGTTGTTGCCAATTCTGTCTTAACTGGTAACAGGAAACATCAGCATAGCAAAAGTCCTGATAACAAGGAATATCAGATGTGTTCGCTCTCCCTGTTTTGTACAGGTCAGCTCTTTCCATAATGATCAAACATGAGAAGAATTGACTGAAAACACTGAACATTCATAAAATATTACAAAGATGATTTTGCTGTAATGTCTGAAATACACAATGTAGGAAGTATTCAGTACAATACCTGTATTTCTTCTTCTGAAGCTGCCATATCATAGTTTCAGACAACTCTGTGGCATAGATTTCTTCAAAGTGAGGACTCATGACTTTAGTAACCTCTCCATCCCCAGCCCCTAAATCGAGAAGTCTGTGGGATTTCCATTCTGGATTTATTTTAAGCAGTCTTTGAAATTGTTCTGGGGAAAACACAAACATTGAGCCCCTTCCCAGCAGCCTGAAAGGTAAAGATGAGAAATGTCCAATTTCATACAAACTTTAACAAGGACAATGAAGTAATTTAGAATGTGCTTTGGCAGCAATCAGTCACACAAAACAGACAAGGTCGCTGCTCAGGTAAATTTTAAATCCAGTTCAACTTGCCCTCCACTTGTCAGAAATCCGTCACATAGCTACATGCAGTTATAGCGGCTAAGACTTCAGGAGGAATTTAATCAGGAAAGGAAGGGCTCGTTGGGTGCAGCGCAAGATGATCACACACACACAAAAGTGAGGAGGGGGGAGAGAAAGACAGAAAGAGAAAGGCTAAGCCTTATTTGTCAGGTTTGCAGATTTGAATCTCTCCCACCTACCTTAAAAAAAGGAAAAAAGGGAGAGAGCAGAGGAAATACAATGGCTGCAGACAGAAGTATGCACAAGAAATGAGGAATGGGATGTGGAAATAGGAGGGAAGCCAGGGAAGAGATTTAAAGAAAGAATGGGGGTAACACTGCTGGAGTGGCAAAAGAGACGACTTTTTAATTGTATGTTACAATGGCTTTTGCAGCTATCTGCAGATCCTTCTGCATTTAACACAAGAGCTGTCGAATAAAAAATAGACAACTCATTAAGGAATTGGGTAGAGGTGACAGCTGGATTCTTTACGGATCAAGTTAATGACATACCCGCCTGTAACTGTTTGAAGACTACACAGTGACAGATTTCAGCTGTCATAGCAGAAGATGAAAGCAGAACAAGAAGAGGAAGAAAGAACTGGTCAGTGACAGACTAGAGGTGGATAAAAAAAAAAATCATTTAAACCAACGTTGGATAGCAGGTTAAATTTAAAAAAATACAATCTACAGATTTCTTTTATGACCAAGGGGGAAAAAAGGTAAACAGAAAAAGCATGAAAGAATAAAAAATCTGAAAAAAATAAGAGGCCTAGGAAAGATCGGCTATTAAAAACAAAACCACCACCACCAAAAAGGACACACTATACAAAGTTATATAGAAGAAACTAAAGCAAGATATTAAATATATATAAAAAATAAACAGAATACAGCCAATTTAAGTACAACCCCTTTGCAGCACACTTGTGTCAGTCCATGCTGTCTAATTGGTTCGTGGCTATTATGCCTAACAGCACTACGAGGTGTAACTCAAAGCGCTGGAGAGCCTTTGAAAAAAAAAACAGGAAGAGAAAGGAAGATGAGGAGACCAAAAGAACCTTTACATAAAGCTACAAGCAACTAAAAACACCACAGGAAAGCTCACAAAGACATCTGGTTAGAAAATAAAGAGAAAGATTATTTTCCTAGCCTTAGCAGCCAGGCACTATCCTCAAACCAGACTGCATTGAAGTATGCAGCAGGTGCAGAGGTGGGGATGGCAGAGAAAAGAGGTAAATGTAACAGAACACATTATTCATAGAGTTAAAACTGGTAAACATGTGTCTCAATGAGCAAAAGAGAAGTAAGCAGAAAAAGCAATGACTTTTTGGGAAAACATACAAAAGCACCCGTGAACAGCTGAACTCCCCTGTAGCTGATGGCAGATGAGACCAATGCAATAACAGTAGGAGAATAATGTTTTATAACTTCTCTATTCCCACCTTATTATGTTTCATCAAACATGCCACATCAGAAGCTACCGTCCAGTATAGCTTACACACAAACCAGGGTGAAATTTAGTTTTAAAGAATAAGAGAAAGAAGATAGTTCCATTCCACATCAACGTTACAAAACACACCACTCAGCAACTTCTGCACCATGTAGCAGTCTGCCTAGTTTAGCAGCACACATGGACACAAACTTCAGATGTAATACAGAACTGACTGGACACAGCCCCCTTCTACAAGGACAATCACAACAGCACATGCTATAGGTATGGCAGTAGATAAAGAAAAGGGCAAGGGAGAAGAAAGACAGAGGGAAGAAGGACACATTATCTAACACAAAGAATACTCTCAAATTCTGAGTATTCTCTGGAATAAGACAAGTAATGGTTATAAAATACATGTAGAGTCCTCTGACTGTTATTAATTGCAAATACACCCTCTGCCCTGCTCATACTAGAAATGGCGTTAATTAGGAAGGTTTAAGTGGAGAGCAAAATGGGGCTTTGCAGATCTATTAGACTGGCAAAGGGAAAACTGTATACGTTTAACAAAACTGGCAGATCAAGGAATAGGGATGAACACCTGAAAAAAATTCAAAACGTATTTAGTTTACCCAAGATAGACTTTTCACTTACCCATTGATAGACGTTCTAGACATAAAGAGGCTAAAAATTGAGGACACAAAAGAGTGATAGAGCTGGATAAACAGCCAGCCTGATTTTTCAATGCTGTTGTTTAAGAAGATCTGTGTTCCTTGGTCAAGGTAACTCTGGACAAAAATAGGCTGAAGGGATTCAGACAACTGCTCTGTGTTGCAGACATACCACTAGAGAAAGAAACAAAGCATTATTAAAATGTTCAGCAGCAATATAAAAATAGAAGTAGTTAAAAAGAAACAGAACACACAGAAAACTAGTATCAATTTCCGTAAATATCAAAATTTAGTTTTCCCTACAGACTTTTGAACAGGCTTCAAGATTAATTTAACTTAGATTGGAACTATAATCAGTTGAGGACAGATGACTCACTAGAAGTAACACATTTTGTCTTACACATTACCCTGTACTTTGAAGAATTTTACAAAGCAACTTCCCTAGAAACCAAACACAAGTCCTCTAGGGAACACCACCACATGGGTAAAATAGTATGAATTCGGATAACCTTGTTTTATGTATTCCAACTCACTCTGAACCTGTCACATCCTCTGAAAAGAAATCAGGAAGTACATTTGCAATATTTTTCCAGGAAAATAGATAGATAGAAAATCCAATCTATACTTTAAACAGCTCTTCTGTCATGTATCACTGCCGGACTACATTTCTTCACTTACCAGTACCCAAAAAGCAGGTCCACAAGTCTTTCAAAACAATTTTGTCTAAGGAGCCTTCTCCCATCAACTCTACTAAAAAAGTAATCAGGTTCACACATCGAAGAAGTCATCAATATCAGCTGACGGACAGTTCTATACTTTTAGATTTGTAGAATATGAAGCCCAAGTTAAAATGGGCTCACGGTTCCTTTCACCTCATGCTACTTGGCAATAACCACTCCTATACAAACTACGCCAAATCTGAGACGCCAGCTGCTGTCCAGCTCATTCTGAGGAAAAGGATGCTTCTTCTTGCTATCAAATCTAGCTGGTAAAGTCATAAACAATGTCCTAATAGTCCACGTGTAAGGCACATCTAAACTTCTTTAACACCTAGCTTACATTATTTTAAATGCACGAGACTTGCGCAAAACAAAACAGACCTATAAAAATTCTGAAGTTTAGGACCCTCAAGCCCACCTTACACACCTACATCTCTAATGCTGCAGCTTTCTGGAATGCCAGCGTGGAGTATAAAATTAAAAAGGTTGTTCATTGCTATGTTGCAATGCCAAGCTAAAAAAAACATTCACTCAATATGCTGAAGTTACAAAAAAGTTTTAAACATTATTTTAATTGCTATTATTTTACATTCTCTCATACTCCTGCAGAGTTATTGACAGCCCTTCCCACATAATCTCTAAAGCCAATCTATATTCTAATATCAAGAATTATAGCCTATAGCTAATATTTACTACCATCCCCTCAGATCTTGCAGTGATGCTCCCAATCTGGCTGCAACTGTTCATGGTGCAGATAGAGTCACAAGTATCTTAGAAAGGTATGGAGAGTTTCAACAGAATCTCATAAAAATGCATGCAGGACAGCTAATGGTCAGCTGGGGCAAGCGTGCAAAATTAAGTGCCTAAATCTCTACAGTCATACTACGCAAAACACGCTTACATCCTGTTCTCTTCATGTTTGTTGCACCTTGTTGGGAGAGAACAAGGTTAAGGTCAGTTAACGCACATTTATAGTGCTCAGCAGCACAATGGGACTTCCAGTCACTACTGTAACATGAATAATAACGGTACAGGTTTCTTAGTCCAGTATCCTGCTGTGTCACAATACCAGTGCCAGCAAGCGGAGGGGAGCAGGCAGCTGCAAGAAGGCCATTACATGCTGGATTCATAAACAGGGGCTCCATCAAACAGTCTCTAAGTGGGAAGGTGTTTCAAGACCCTTCAGCAGAGGAGCAGACATACACCTTCATAAGTCTAGTTTGAAAACCGCTTTCACACTGGCCAAGTTTCCTGCAGAATCAGGCCCTCAGCAGTACTTTCAAGCATGCTTGCAGGTATCACAAGTGATCCTTTCCTCTAAAACCCAGAGTTTGAGAAACCCTGCACCACGTGCTGGAGCCTGGCACTGGGACCCCCAAGACTGCTGATTTACCCATTTGAGTCTTTTCTCACTGCAGCACAGTGCTAGTTGAATGAATCAGCATGGACCAGTGAGTCTCGAAAAGGATCCTTAGCAAACTGTTAAAAAGCACTAAAGCAGCAGCCAGCATACTTTGCCCATCTATCTCTAGAAACCAATTTCAAGAGCTGGCAGAAATGACCCATCCACAGAGCTGAGGAGCAGGCAGGGATGGGTGTCAGCTGCAGCAGTGATTTGGGAGGCTGCTGCCTAGCTACAGCAGGCACTTTTCAAGTGCCTCCTTGTGTTGCCATTTTCAATAGAGAAGAAAATGTATCCAAATATCAGAGCTGTGGTAAACATGGACTTTGACCCATAAGCAATACCGCTACACATTTGCTTTACTCGAGCTCATAAAACTTGGTTTTGCACTGAACCCTGTTACCTGCAGTTTCAGGGTCTGACCAAGGAAACCAGCTGCTGCCCTACAACTCCTGTCCTTAAGTCTTCCAAACATTGATGTATATTGACATAAAAGCATGGGCATAACAGCGACAACTGTGAGAAGAGAAGCTTATTTCCAGAAATTAGTCATTGTTTGCAGCCTTCCTCTAATTTCTTCTTTATGGTTAAGTTTGCCAATAAGCTTACTGGCTAAAACATGTGCAACTATCTATGTAACACCAGAGAATATTAGAAATGACAACAAACTGCAAGGAAAAAAACCACACCAGATAAAAACAATCCAATTTTCAAATAACAGAAGTGGTGAAAAACAGTTTTATTCTAGAACTAATTCCTCAAAGCAGAGATTACTTTTGTTTTTCCTCACATCCAATATATGAAGAGCTCTTTTCATGCCACTAGTTTTGTGACATAGTGCAACAGTAGAAAAGCTACAGCACTACGTAATCTGAAGAGAAATATTAGGATATATAATAAAAAATATTGACAACTCTCACCTAATATTAGTAAAAAGAAAAAAATTGTATCTAACTTATGCAAACTAACAAAATTAGTAAAACTGCAGAGTGCAAGTATCCAAGGCCTCCTCTTATAAACCTTACTTAAGAGTAATCTTACAAACTCAGTAACTGTCTTACTAAACTTACTAAATGATCGATATATTAGAATAAAAATCCAGACCCAATAAATTACAAGTGGAGACTATACTGCAGACAATTTACCTGTGAATGACAGTCATCTCCATAGCAATATTTTCTTGATTTACTTGTCTTTCTAGTGTAGTTTTTAACAACAGAAAAGATCTGCAAATTTAATTTGTTCAGCAGAAAGAAGTTTTTTCTGTAAATCTAAATTCTGTTTCTGTCATTCTACATATGCAGTGAATGATCCGAATGCGGACCGTATTCATTAAACCCCAGTAATACGGTCACCTGGTAGCAAGATTCTCAGTCAGCATCCACCCAGAGCACTAAAACAACTTCAGAAGTGGAAAACTTCTCCTCAGCTTGGAGGACTACAATGTATACTTTTTTTTTTTTCCTTTGTACAACAGTCCTCAAGTATTTATGCTATCTTCTTCATTAGCTTAGCTATGTATATTTTTCTTAGCATAAGTCAATACCTTTGTTTAGTACCGTAGAAGTTTCTACTAGCCCCTCTAAACTCCTGCCAGGTTTTCAGTAGCACAGATGCGAACACACGCAGTCGTATCCCCAAAGCACTGCACAGCACCTAACTGCTCCACAGAGCAATGATCCACGTACCTGTACTGCCCAAGTACAGCACTAACCTTTTAGAGCAGTTGTATCACATCGCAAACCCGTTTCTAGTCTACCACCTCCTACCATTCCAAGGCCTCCGTGAGCTCGGTAGTTTCCCAGCTGCTCACTTTTTGCAGCTGGTTCAGATTATTTTCCTCTAGACACACACCTATTAACCAAACATCCCCGTGCTTATAATCCCACCCAGACAACACCACCTGCAGACCTCGCTCAAGCACTGTTACTCACAGAGCTCGCCAGGACAGGAAGCAAAGCGAAGGTTTTAGCCCCCCAGGGGCAGTCTGACCCCCCAACTAGACGCGTTACCGCACTCGGGACACCGGGCCGGCCTCCCACCCCCGCTGTGGCTGGCACCGAGCGCTCACAGAGCGGCAGCCCGGCCTGCCCCCCCACACCCCCCCAGCGCTTCAGGCCGACCCCAACTTTCTCGCCGGGAGGCCCCGGCCGTCGCCTCTCTTTGTCTGGCTCAGGCGGGCGCTGCCCGGCCGGGGGCCCCCTCAGGGCGCCCTCAAACCGGGGGAACCGCGACTGCCCTGCCGGGCCCGGCCGGCCGTGGGGAGGGAAGGGAAGGGAAGGGAAGGGAAGGGAAGGGAAGAGGGCTACCTCAGGGGCCGTACCTGGTGGCTCTCCCTGGCGCCCGGGGCGGGCTGGCCGTGGCTGCCCATCACGTTGGCGTACAGAGACCTGGATAAAGGGCTCCTCAGGTACCTGGCAGGGCCAGACCACATCCTCCTCCTCAGCGCCCACAGGAACAGGGTGTAGCAGCACAGCCAGGCCAGCCACAGTCTCATGGGGGGGGGGGGGGGGCACGGCCGAGGAGTCACCCCCTCCCGCTGCTGCTGCTGCCGCCTCCCCTCCGCATGGCAGCGGCGGCGGCAGCCCGCGGCCCGCCGAGCTCGGCTCCCCGCTGCGGGCGGAACGCGCGGCGCGGGGGCGGCGGGGGGCGGCCGGGACGCTTTGGCTGCGACACGCCGGGGCCCGGCGCGGCCCCGCTCCCTCCCTCGCCCCGGCCAATCGCGGGCCGGGCGGGGCCGTGACGCGCGGCAGACCGGGCCCCGCCTCCCCCGGTACCGGCACGGCCCCGGCGCGCACGTGCCTGGCCCCGCCCCGGCCCGCCCTGGCACCCCGGGCTGCGCGTGCGCAGAGCGTGAGGTGCGCCTGAGGGGCGGTGGCGGGAAGGGGCTGAGGGGACGGGGCGGCGTCCTTCCCCCCCGGGCTGTCGTCCCGCCTTTGATCCCCCCGGCAGCTCTCCACCGCAGGTGTATGCAGTCACAAAGCAGAACAAAAGGCACAACTCCCTTTTCACCCTCCCTCCAAGCTCTCGTTTTCAGCTATAGCGTTTCATCAGAGCTGAAATGACAACATCGTGGGGCATCTTGGAAGCCGCCTGCTCCCCGTGTTCCTCTAAGGAGGTGTCTTTTAGAGGAATGACAAGGGGCTCGGTAACAACCTGGCAAGCGTGAGCTTTTCCAGGGAGGCTTCGATAGTGACTAAAAACACTGCTGAAGGCCTGCCTGACCATGCACTGCTGTGGTTGTTCAGATTGATGATACAGAGGACTCCTCTGAAATTAGTACCTTTCCTTACCCTGACTAAAGTTCAGAGTTTTGGGGATTAGTTCACAAAATTCAGAAATTCTTGGCTGCTACAACAGTAAATACTTAAAAATGGATGTGGTACTTCACCTCGACCTGTGTTGGGTTTCCACTCTCTTCAGGTTTTTCCTCCAGACAGACCCTTAAGGTCATCAATAGGCCTGGAGGTGGTGAGATTCCTGAAAAACACAAAATGCAGGCATCTTAAGATAAATTGGGTCTTTACAGAGTTTGCCCTTCAAAACTTCTATCTGCAGATGAAAGAGTACAGCTGTTTGAAAAGGAAGATTTGGCTTTAAGTCCTTGAGCATTGCATTTTTCTTGTAAATAACTATTTTGGAATGGCTCTGGCTCAGACTAAACCTTACTGCTAATGTAGAATTTCTGGAACATGTTTTAATAGTTTTTTTACAAAGCTTACACTCTTGGGTCTGTGACAAGAGCATGGGTCACTAAACAGAAGGTTCTTAGGTCTACAATCCACAATTATTGTCCTGAAGCTGTAGGATGTGCATGCAGAGGACAAAGACATTGCACAGGCAGCAGAACAAGAACTTGAGACTTGTGCATGGTATGTCTGTGTTCGGGAATGCACTGGGGTATAGTGGAAGCTAGTAGATCAGTAAGTGTCCTGAATGCAATACTCTACAGAGGAAGGATAGGCTGGAAAAACAATCCGTACTGAAGCATTTTAATCTGGGGTAGGTCAGTCTGTATAAAAATCTTGTGGCTTTTCACACAGGAGCATGTGCCCTTGCTAGAACAAAAGCTTTAGTTCCTCTGGGTTTGGGTTAGGTATTTTACCACTGTAATCACTTATGTTCTAATAAAAATGTTTATTTGTGGTAATAGAAAGACAGGAATACCATACCCAATTGGCACTGAAAGCAAATCTAGACAAAACCCATCTCATTAGTTGAAATTCCAGCTGAGTAAGGCATCAGGGCTACTATCTCTAGTCTCTCAAAAAATGTTTCTTAGCGACCACAGAACAGTTGATATTTTTCCTTTTGATCCAATTTGAATGGCTGGAGTCTAGCACCTTCATTTCCTGGTAAGAGTGATACTGGAAGCCAAACTACCAAGGCACCCTAGCTTCTACCTGGAAGATCTTCTGATTAAGCACTAATCAAATCCAACCTTACCTATCCTGAGAAATCAACAAAACCAGAGCAACAAAATATCACCAGAGGATTTTTCTGTTCAGTTCATTTTCACTAATGTTTAACCTCCTTGAGGAATGTTCTTGACATGAGCGCTTTAGACAGTTCTCCCTGGGAAGATTTTCTTTCTCCAGTAGTTAGATGGGCTAAGGCACTTTTCAGTCTATTTCTTTTTATTTGGTTTGGGATCAGGACTCTGCTTTCTATGTACGCTCTTGTTTGTAAAGACAGATTAGCTTATTTTTCCCGTGAGGAATAAAACAACTTTATAATCAAAATCCAAAAACGACAAAAGCTACATTTGCTGCTTTTTAAACAGACATCTGCTTGCAATGTGTAAACTAATAAATACAATTGGTTCAGGTTAATTACATGTTCTTCACAAGGCAATATATTTTATCACATGTGAAATGTAGGTAATGAATTGCATACTGAATAAGAAATATATTAGCTTTCATCTTTGCATTGTTAGTATACAACCTAGGTATGTTTTAATAAGGCATTTCAAAGTTCCTATCCAGTGTTACATTTGTCATTAATATTTTGCCGCAGTATTTGTATACTAAGCATATTTTTTTTCTGGACAGGCCATAAAGTATGCACTATTCATGCACATTTAGGTAATAATTTTAATATATTGTTATTTGCACATATGCTGGTGGAATTGTACCCTATATCAATTGGTGGGCATTCTCAGAAAACTATTTGTTATGTAAGTGTATGCATACATCATTCAAAGCAATTAGCATGCTTGGGGAGGATTTCTGGAAAAAAAAACAAACAAACTTATTTTCTACTTTCTCCTCAAATTTTTAGGTAGTATTTCTTCTTTCTCTTGGTGGAAAATTTATATCATCTATTTAATACTTAGTGCCCAGAAGGTCCAAAACATACTCAAAGGTTTTGAATACCTACCTAGAAAGGAGTATTTTAAAGACAGTCTGCATTTGCTTTGTGGTGATCACAAGGAGCCTTGTCTTCTGGAACAGGACACACAGCTACAGGACCGGCTGCACAGCCTCATGTATTCTAGGACTGTAATTTTCCCAATTAAGCACAGCAATTTAACAACTTTCCCTTCTATTACTATTAGTAGTAAGAAATCAACTACTAGAAAGAGGGTGTAAGATAAACAAATACAGATACCTGATCTAAAATCCTTTCTCCCAAAGGTAACCTAGGAATCCAGTTCCTCCACACATTCCTCTTGGTATCTTTGGGTCCTTCCAGCTCTTTAAGATTGGACACAACTGGACTCCACCAGTCTTGGTTGTACGTTCCTTTACAAAACCAGCTTGAATTCTTTCGATGGCGTGTATTACTGAGCTTTTTCCTGAGCTGGTGTAATACTGTAAAAAAAGAACTCATAAGTGTTTGTGGAGATGAAACATATCTTAACTGTTCCTTTCCCTTCCTGCTCGTCTTTCCTGACAGCAACCGTTAAGCTACACAACGGTATTCAAATGTAAACATCCTACTAGCCATGTCAACAGAGCGTATTCATGAATTACTGAGCAGTTCCAAAATCAGCACAGCAGGAGACTGAGAAGGTCATTTAGTACAAAATGAGGACAGAGGCAGGCCTGTAACCACCACAAAGTATAAATCTAATTTTTGCCTACTTAAATACTCTTCATCGTCATTTATTGCATCTGTTTTATCACTAACCACATATTATATTACTACGATATATAATTATACTAAATTTCTTACTATTAGATAATATTGTTTTAAATCTAGTAGACACTTATCTATTGATTTTCAATAAATAAAATTCATTCTGTGTATTAAGGTCCAAATTCTCAGAATTTATACAGAAATCCTATGAAGTAATGGGATTCTCATTCCCTGAAGTTATCAAAACATTCCCTATTTTATATTATACACACTTAAATCCTCCTTATCAGTTACGAGGCTATTTTAGACATTCTTAAATTATCAAGAGTAAATTGTGGCATTTTTCCAGCAGTGGGATTTCAAGCTCACATACTATGAGCTAATAAGGAGAGAAAGCAGGCAAACCAGCTGTTACAAGACACTGAACTTTTGAATTTGATCATCCTTTACTTGAGTCACAGCCAAAA
The DNA here is from genome assembly GCF_964211835.1 of Anser anser. NCBI lineage: Eukaryota > Metazoa > Chordata > Aves > Anseriformes > Anatidae > Anser > Anser anser. The sequence continues at coordinate 7,974,464 of NC_139736.1, forward strand.
CCAATCATGTAGGTTTAGCAAAGGATAACAAAGTTTAATGAATGTCAGAGAAATGGAGAACAAGCAATGTCAATCATAAAATGCTGTCAACCTCCTGTCACTACTTTTTGTAGTTAGACTACCACCTGAATTTAAGCCAGTTTTCCAGTTCTCTTTTAGATTGACTGCTGGTATGATGAAAGATGCTTTCTTTTTCCTGCCCTTATATCAAGAGAAATAGGGCAGACAGAAGCGAGAATACAAAATTCTAGTAATTTGCAGAATTATTAACATTTTACCTATTCAATTATTTGTATTGTGCTTCTAGGATTTGTTTTCTCAACTAGGTTACTCTACACAATTAATCCCTCATATTTTAAGGCAGTCTCACTTAGAAATCTTTGACTATTTACTTTTCCTATCTTAATTCTAAACATATAGAAGTTTAGAGGCTATTCAAGGTGTGCCTTCAGTCGTATCACCCCTTAATCCTTTTTATTTCAGCAATTAATATACTAGCTTTATCAAAAAACTTCCAGGAAAAAAAAATGAAAAAAATGAAAGAAAGAATGAAAAAAAAATCTGGCCATTTCAAAGAATTCTTAGTATGATTTTGACACTTACTAGCTTTCCTAATCAGTTTGACATCTTATTAGTTTTCCTATCAGGTAGCACCATGCTTTCCCAGTCGTTAACTATTCACTGTAACTAATAATGCTGTATTAGAAGAAATTAATAAACAGTCATCTAAGAAACTCTATTTATGCAACAACATATTCACCTATCAGAAAATGTGTATTATATGGGGATTGGATGAGCATATGAAAATTAGAAAATATGTAAACTCTAAAGAAAATTAAAACTATTGTAAGTTATTTATTAACATTTTAAAAGGAAAAATCAGGGAGAAAACAGTTTCGTACACTGAATTAAATATCACATTAACCTAAATTCTTTCAGATTTTTCTCCTTCAGCCTTTTCTCCTTCTGCCTTTTAGACAGAAAATGCATACATAGAACACAGCATATCTTTTAAAATTCAGAATTTAAACACACAGTCCATATCTGTCCTGGTATTTTTGCAAGTACTCTATTTGGATATGTAAATACAACTGACAATTGTATATGAGCATAATGCTATTAGCATGTACTAAGCAAATAAATAATGGTATTTCTGACAACACAGATAAAAACAGGTAAAAAAAAATCACATTTCCACCTTCTTACATTTTAACATAAACCTTCACATTCGTATCAAAAGATTCACTTGGATTTCTAAATATTTGAAAGATGGTTTTACACTTTTTCACTCATAGCTTTGAAAACATTTTGTAAAAGCAAGGAAACATTTTTTTTCTACTCTGTGAATGTAAAAACTGAGGCATAAAATATTATTTATTCAAGATTAGTATTTCAGATCTCAAACCTTCTCATTAAATGAGACTATTGCCCAACGAGAAGCACAGTAAATTCTTACACTCCTTTTGTTTCCAAGATTCCTATCATGATAAATGAGCTGATTTAGCACCTTAAAATCTTGATACATGCAATTCATCTTCTTGTACTCTCAACTGACTGGCGCTCTGTAAGAAAGGTGATTCTAAAATTATGTTTGACCAAGGAAAACAGAATGAAAATGAGGCAGGGTTAGATTATACTTAAGCTCTCTATCCTTACACAATTTGAAAAACATTGTTGCCCACATAGATTTTCTAATGCCAGGTATATTGGAGGAAAAAGAGTATCTATTAAACAAGAGTACTAAAACCATGCTAATGTATCTTATCATTACAACATGTGTGAAATAAAGAGAGGATTCAATGTTTCTGAAATTGTATCCAAAACTTTATTTCATAAAAATCACAGGATCCATTTAAAAGCTGAAAAGATTTTGATAAGGATAAGTCAGAAATTTAACTGGATTAATCAAATTAATTTCAACTGTGAGCACAGCAAAATTACCAAGCAGTTTAATATGTGTGCTTACATTTGTCCAACTAATTCAACACTACTACAACCGTATGCTGATGTCTTTCTTACCAGAATGAAATGACATTTTGTATCAGCTACTAACAATACAGTACCTCAAAACAATTTTCCCATTCAAAAAGCCAGAAAACTGCATCTACCTACCACCAACTAGAGATACTTGGAAAGCCAGTGAGGAAGTATGGAGCTTTTCCCATAACCTGCAATACTTCATTGAACACCATTTTAATCTTCTTATTTAGTTTTGCATAGACTTTTACAGGGTAGTTAATTATTCTTGGTGCTTCCTGTAGCAGCTGGCAGATTTGTCTTGTTAATGGTCTGGTAGACACCATCTACATTTTTCTCTTCATCTCCCTGCCATCCCTGAGGGATGTCTATCTGGGCTTTTCTAGACTATCCCTAGAGATCTGATATTTTATCAGATATGGCAGAATTAATCAACCGTCTTTCAGTAAGCTTAAGAACATACATTACTGTTGAATTCCAGGGATTCCTTTACCTGATCTGCCATATCCAGTCTTCAAAGGAGATAAACAGTGACCAATATATACCAGAAATTACTTTAATAAGTAATTATGGATAAAACACATCACATTCAAATAGCTGAACTCAAAAAATCCTCTGTACAGGGACTCAGAATTAAGGCTGAATGTGATCTGTGTTATATTCTACTATACTGAAGAACACAGTGTATTGAAATGGCTCAAATAGTATTTGGTCTAGCAGTCCATTTAAAGCAATTTTGCTTTTTCACATTTAAAACATGCCAAGTCCAGTTCAGCAGAAGTTTTAATGACCACCTGTTACATATTTAACGTACAGCTGTTAAATGACTATTCTGGATTGAAAAGCGAGTCCACGTCAGGATCTGCACAACTGCAATGCAAAGCGGAACCATACAGATCAAATAGAACATGACATCATGAAGACCTAAAAACAAACTGGTGAAAAAGATGAAAACACAGATTTCAATATGAAGAAGATAATTTCATGGTCATTTCACAGCAAATTATTTTTTAAGCATTCACCTTATAAACACATGCACATTACTGGGTACAATAAATTCTAAATAAAGGAATTATTATCTCAGGTATCACTGAGATGTATTCAGTTATATTTTCTGATTCTACATTCAGATTTTACGTTGTTTACTCCTCTCATAATAGCCAGGAGGAAATGAGATAACTACTTTACTACACATCTGTATTATTTAATATAGAAATTAATTTAAAGCAATATAATTCAATTATAGAACAGAGCATCTGAAAAGGTTTAGTGAGACTGAAAGATCTGGAAGATAAAGAAAAGCAGTACTGGAAGCAAACATTTTAACATGAAATTATTTAAGTTAAAATCTGAACTACTAGCTATCCACATAGTATACTACTGTAGTTGCTGAGGGCTAGGTGGGAGTCATGATTAATGCACAAAACTCACTATACTGTGCAATAAATAGGCTGCTTGATATACAAAGACTAATTTAATCTAATTTATTGTTTTAAAAGAAGGGATTAAAAGATTATATAAACTACTAAAATAATACTTGTGAAATTAACACTCAGATGCTTATTTATTCTTGTGGATGAATAGTATTTCCTGATCTAAATCTTCTTAAGGAATAAAAGCATCAACAACTATGAATCAGAAAGGAGAACATGAGAGTTAAAAAACTCCTTCTTTGAACAGCATGGTTTCTGACATCTCAAATTATACATTTTGGTGTTCGTCTAGTAGCTAGAATCATTATCTACTGGCATTCTGTTAATTATTGGATTCTAATTACTTAAATATTAGGAAAGTCAACTCAAGCTAAGAAACAGTCCCTAAATGAATTTTCTCTCCAAGAGACAATTTATTATCTATTTTTAATTAGCATTCAAGGGTTAGATGGGAGACTCACAGAACAGCTACAGACATGATCCAAAAAAACCTGAAATCTGTGAAAAAACTCTCATAAACTTGAGTAAGCTTTTGAATGGAATCTAAGAGTTTCTTTATATCACAAAAGAATCAATTCATGTCTCACTGTATTTAACAGAAAAATGCTCACAATCTCGAACATAACCTAGTGCATACATGTACACACCCCCATCCCAATCACAATTTATCTCAAATCCCGTACATGTTAATGCTACATAAGAAAACAAAAAAACATAGGCTTTCAAGTGAGTTTATCGCTCAGGCAATTGCATTTAATAAATGGAAGCTATTCACTAGCAGGTCACTGGCCCATAGCCAGTGTTTATTGGTAGCAACAGTAAACCATTTACATGTTATTTACTGGCCTGTATTCACTTGCATTTTCAGTCCACCTACAAGCAAACAAGGGCCCACATCATGCACACCACCATCACAACCGCCAATAGTTAACTGTAGGAGCAGTGTCAGCAGAGATGCCACAGACAAACTACTTACCTATCTTACCTATCTGCAGTTGCAGACAGGACTAAGATGCAGTTAACAGCATGTTGGGGTTTGTACTTTGGCTGTTCTGCACACTAAAGAGGATTGCAGTTCTCAGTACTAAAATTCTTCCACACTTATATAAAAAGAAGGACAAATGTGAAAGAACACCTGCCAAATTACTGACTTTCACTGATGCAATCCTGATTTGGTTTGAGTGAAGCAATATTGGTTTAAGAAAATAATATTGCCTATTGTTGTGTTGTAAAACCTCAACTTATGAAAAGTATCTATAGTACAGAGAACAATGAATGGGAAAATATTTCATTAAGAGACCAGAATAAATCAAGAGCAGTGCTCAGATTTCATCGTAATAATTAGCTGAACCAGTTATCAGAAACTTCCAAGTCTACTGTCATTTCTTGCACATGAAGGAATAAAACATACCATCTTCCCCTAGACCTCCCTAATATCTGTCTGAATAGAACGTGATGTAGTCCAGAAATTCAGTACAAATGCATCAACAGTTCACAATGCTTCCATTACATAATGAAGAGTTACTGTCAAGTAACTTAATTCTGAAGAATGAATTTGAAAAGCACACTTTTAAGAGAAGTTAATTGCAGTTGCAGCAACTCTCCAGAAGAGGGAGTTTTTAAACTAGGTATCTTTTCCATAGCAAAATATAAAATAAATGATAGTAATTTAAAATATTAAGCCGTATGCGACAGGTAACATTTTATTACCATGATGGATCAAAACCAACCAAACAAACAAACAAAAAAACAACACAGGACCACTCTATTCTGAAAACTATTGCTCAAATGTTAAGCTATCACATTAAAAATACTTAAGGTATCTTCCACTACAAAATGCTTAACTTATGTGTAGCTACCCCATTCCCTAAGAATGTGGTATAATAAGTATATTAATGTATAGTGTATATGGAATCATGTGTAACACACAGAGAATTGTGTATTATATATCAGCCAACTACATGTGTGATAGAGGTTATACCGAATGGCAAGAACACTTCTGGAAGAGAAATACAGAGTTCATAGCAGAAAAGTCACACTTTAGAGTTACAAAACCAGAGGGAAAAATGAGATGGAAGTGGATTTCTCCTAAGGAACAAGACATACTGATGGCTAAGAAGATACTACCATTGGGGCAGAAGTACATACTGGTAATGGTAAGTAAGAATTTGGTGATGCTAAAGGTCAGTTCAAAGGTTTCATTACAGAAGAAGAGTGGAACAATCTTCCGTATGTCTGGTTTATTACAGTACAGGGATCACCGTCCAGTGATAAGCATTTTATCATTTTTGATTAATCTCAACCATCAATCTGGAGGTGCTCCAGATGAAAAGAGAAAGGAGACTACAACTTCTTTTCTTCTAGGCCTTCACTCTCCATATAAAACCGTTTCACTGTCTTACCAGCTTGGGTGCCCTGCAGAATACAACTGTAACTGAAGCCACCAAGATGATGACAAACTATTGTCTCAAAAGATCTCTAGGGATAAGAATTTGACTCAGAGCATGCCAGATGCCCTAATAAGCTGGTCAGGAATGTCGTCCTTACACAGGCAGAGAATACGTGTGTGCAGACTGTTCAATATCACGATGGCAACAAAAAACAGACAAGCTTAAAAATTGGCAACTTACAGTTGGCTGGTATTCTAATAGAGTTTTATTAACTCTGCTGAAACAATAATGAAATACCCTGATCATGGAGAATATCAAAGAGTCATAGATAGTATCATGTAGCTGAAAAATCAAAATGTCACTACTGGAATGATGAGGTATAGGTAAGGTAGTGCCATCTCACAGACTTTTTGCCAGAGGCATAGAATCAGACGACATGATTTGCTCAGCAGATAGCTTTGATTGACAGTTTCTTTCTGATACAGTGCAAGATGAGCACCAAAGACAGAATATTTGTGAAGCCCACTTCTGAAGGGAGTACGCTAACAAAATGATTTCAAAATATATAAAACAAATGAAGTATGGGAGACACGCCCTTCTGCCATAAGGTAAGAACCTTTCTTTTATATATGCAAGTTGAAGTCATCCAGAAAGTTTGTGAGCTCCAGCATTCCGTGTGGTCTTGCATAAGCAATGTATCAATAAATGAGAAAATGAAATGACAGTATTAAACAAAAATAAGAGTGAACAAGCAGAAAAAGCTTATTCCCATAATTTCTCAAGTGTACACTCATTGCTGGAAAATGTTTTATACAACAGAACAGAATAGTTCTGTTGGAAGGGACGAACAAAGATCAAGTCAACTGCCTGACCACTTCAGGACTAAGCAAAAGTTGAAGCATATAATTAAGGGCATTGTCCAAATGCCTCTTGAACAGTGACAGGCATGGGGCATCAACCACCTTGCTAGGCAGCCTGCTCCAGCAAAAACTTGGGAAGTTGCTGAGAATACAAAAGCCAACGTTCAAACTTTAGAGCCTGAAAGGAAAGAAAAGGAAGGCACCTGGACATTACTTTTCTATGTTCATTCCATAGAACATTAGCATTCAAAACATACAAAAGACAAAAAAAAAACAAAACAAAACAAAAAAAAAACACACCACCACCGCCACCACACGCAAATCAAACCAAACAAAAGCCACAGCGAATCCCATACATCTTACTGAGATTCTTCCACTTTGTGAGAGAATCTGTGGAATAAAACTAATGCAACGGACAGTATCTGTATGTAAGAAGGAACTGCCCACCTGTAACAGTAACACTAATATTTTCACTATAGCTAAGTACTGGTACTTTTTTTGTTATGCTTTAATTTTCAGTTAAAGAAAAAATGAATAATTTAGAATTCAGCAAATTTTGCTGACTAGTTTATGGTTTTTGCATCTTCTTTCTTTTCTTGGTGAATAACATTGCTGGAAACTCTTAAGACACATTTATTCAGGGCCCAAACATTTTAGTAATGCAGAATAAGGATTCGCTGTGCTATCTTCACAATTCACTACCACTAATATCTAATAAAGTAAAGGCTTTTTAGAGCACTTACTAGATATTGCCAGCGTTGGAGAAGGAAGGACATAGCTGAGACTGTACTGGCATGGGCCATAACACTCCGTTATATGTAATTCACATGTTATTTATTGTTAACACTTTGAGCATGTTTGAAGTGATCTCCTGTATTCAGTTTCTGTTTTTCCCCAGATAACAACTCTGTCCTGAGACAAGTGTGCATAAGCTGCCTGTCTATGTATGGCTGAAATCAGAGACCAGTTGATAGGGTTTGAATATGTATAAGTAATTTTAGCTCAGTCAATGGTCAGAGTACATCACCATGGGCAAAGTGACTCCCGAGAAACAATCTTCAGTAGTCTGGTCTTTGTGAACATGCACACTGTACTCCATTCACAAAGAAAGCACTTACTGACCAATCCAGAAATTACAATTTTTTTTAATATCTGATTTTCATTAATTCTTCTCCAGAGAAGCTGCTGGATTTGTCAGTTAGCTGGAAGAAGTGTCAAATGACTAAGATCAGACTCTGATGGTCAAATTTGGAGTTCACGTCTGATGTGCACATGAACACATATATACAGAATGTGTGCAGACTTTTGTATTTCAGACATTCTTTTTGAGGGGGTGGGCGAGGTATATGCGCAGAATATTTCGGGTGTTTTTTGATTAACTGATCTCAACTTTGTACCTTTAAGCTGTTCCTTGCACTAGTAAAATAAATCAACATAAATCAATTTCAACACAACTCAATTTCAAATACAGGTTTTAGGGACTGAGTATTCAAAGTATTTCAACTCTATATCCAATAAGTTTATTGTTGCTATAGTTCAGAGTCTACTTATTGGAAAAAAAAATAGGACTACTGTGATTTAAAATCCATCCACAAAGGGATCGTTTCTCTGGTTAAAAGGGAACAGATCTGAAGTTTTCTTGCTTCAAATCTGAATTTCTCTGAGTCATCAAGATGAATATATTCAAGCTTTCTCATAATTCAACATCCAGTTCAACCTACCACTCTTCTGCAAAAATCACTCATCTTATTTGACATTATAATGAGGTTCATGTCCTTATCACATCATCTCACTGTCTGACTATCCACAGAATGCATTAAAATCAAATCAACTGTTCTCAAGCATAGCCTCAGACATAAGCCTTCTTTGCTTATGTCAAGATGCTTTTCTGAAGACTACCTGTTGCACTTTTATGTTGTATTTTTCCTCTTTTTTTTTTTTTTTTTTTTTACAAATTTCCTCAAATACAAAATATTCTCTTAGCCTTAGGTAACACATAACCAGTCTTTTTTCCTTCAAGAGCTATGTCCACAAAAGTTGGTATAGAATAATTATCTTCTATGCATTTTTTAAGCTTTCTAATCAGAATTGAGTAGAGGAGCTATGTAGTACTTAGGATATCCATGTTGTTCTTTCAAACAAATCCTAATCGGACTAATTTTTGCTTTTTAGTGCTGACTTCAATAATTCTGTACGTTGTTACTTCCTTTTGTTGGACATAAATAAACAGCCTGACCTTTTTAGCGTACTGACTCCCTGTTAATTTATTTATTTACTTTTAAAGCCCATGCATTTCCAATGTGTTAACTAGCAACCACAGCTTTATGCTGTATATTAAGGTCTCCAGGGAATGCAATGAAATCATTAGCATTAGAATGGTAAGCAGTATAGAAGCCAAAATGATACTCCTATTTGAGGTAAATTCTCCTCCAGTGATTACACTGCTTTCTCTCAAATAAAAAATATATCTTAAAAGCAAACCTATTAGGATTATATATTTAAGGAAATCAGCTTGTGAGATAAACAAAACACGGAAGCCAGGACTACATCTATCTTAATAAGAAGTAGTAGGTGACCTCAAACTGTTCTTTTTATTTTTTCATAATGAAAAGGGAGATGGTCAAATACTGAAATGTATCCTTTTTTTCCCCCAAATTAGGTAGGTGTGCTTAAATGTATTGTTTAATAAAGGATTTATTCCTTTTATAAAAATCTAGAAAACATTTTATTTCTATGCATAAAAAGAAAACAAATGAAAAATATGTTTAAAGTGCTCATATTTTTGAAGCACAGCCGATGCAAACTACTGGTAGATTAGTTTTCCATTTACTGTCTGAATGACAGGATTATTTCACTCTAAGTTCTGTGATTTAAAGCAAATTTCTGAACTCACCTTGGATCAGGCTGAGCAACTTCATTATTCAAGTTCTCATATCCAAATTGATTTAGTATGGTAACCACAAGCATTGGAGCCAAAGATTGGGCAGGCTTGGTAAATAAAGCATTGGTACCAAAAACCATAGAGGAAAGTGGTGATCTAAAATATTTCAGAAAATAAATCCAAACATACAACACCATGTTATTAGTATGTAGCATCAATTACAATAATGATTCTTTAAATCCTGTTAATACGCAAATGTTAACTCACAATAGCTAGCTTTATATTTTACACATACTGACTGCAAACAGATCAGCTATCATAATGAAATCTCATTTTCTTTGGAAATTAAAGACAAAAAAAAACACCTCTGGGCTATATACAGCTTGGCCCCAGTTCTGAAATGACTTGCACACAAGTTCAACTTTTGCACACTGAGTAATTATTGAAGCTAAGCTAGACTGAACAATGCATGGAAAATTAATTAGAACGTAAGATTACACACATGAAGCCAAAAAAGGATTTTTTTTCTCTGTGAAAGCAATAGTTCTCACCTTTGAGGGTGAAGTCCTGTAATACCCTTTGACCAAGATTGAATCTGCACTAATACAAACACTGGTGTAACCAACAGGAAGTTGCTTGCACTTTGATAAAAATCCAAAAGATCCATGAGTTGTCATATGCTAGCTCACAGCTGGTTTTATCACTTTTTATTTCGGAGAGATAACAGCAACCACTTAGACTTTGAAGTTTGCACTTTAAGTAGCATAGGTAAAACTTTCTAAACTCCTTTTTCACGTTAGAAAGGTGACAATAGATGTATAGGGTTACAAAATAATTCAATTTAAGCTGACATTAACAAACATTAAAAAAAAAAAGCCACCTGGAGAACTTGGCTTATACAATAGTGCAATTAAAACTAGAAATTACCTAATAAGCCGTTCAAAGTGTTCTGCTGAAGTAATGGCAGGAAACTTCATTAAAGTTCTTATCTTTACTTGTGCTACGTTGTTCTTACAAAAAGTATGTCTGTGTCGAGCACCCAAGATCACTTACAGCCTTCCCTTGACATAATCTAACTTACTAAAGAGTAACATCAGAAATTACAGTGTATTTCAAGAAAAACAGTTAAGAATGACATACCTCCGCTTGTGCTTTATTAAATCTGCATCAACAATATCTGCCAAGGGCAAATTGAACAAACTAAATGAAGCTTGTACAATTACCCTAAAGAAAGACAAAATAATTAAGATTCTTTTTAAAATACATTTTCAAAATAAAAATGGTAACTGATGCCTAATTCTAGCATGTGCATCCAACTACACTAACATTTCTGCAAACACACAAAACTGAGATGTTCGTTAAAACATGGTGATGTATGTTTAAACAGAAGTTCTGAAAGCACTGGTAGGTCTGTTCTTAATTGAGAATTAGAAATTGATATGCAGACCTAACATTTTTTTTGTTTTTTTCCTGGACACTGGTGGAAAGAGTCACAAATACTTGCTTGATATTATCAGTAAATGTCATTTAAAGTGACATGAAGAAAAAAAACACCTTATAGGAACAAAAAAACTCAAAATTTTCTCTTGAAATCTGAGATGGACATGGAAAGGACTGGAAAGACCACATGCAAGACAAAATCCAAGGTGGAAGAATTAGAAAAGTAGAAAGATTTTATATGCATTCCTATGTATGTATTCACATTTTGCATGCATATATGCCTTTAAATATGCACACACACAATCTTACTCTTAAACTGCTAACTGAAACCATAAATTCAAGTATCAGGACTTCAACATTTTGTTAAATTTTGGCTGTGATTAGCTTTTACTAATGAGAGGCTTCGAACAATTACCACTTTAAAGTCTTTAGGCACCTTTTCAGATTTTCCTGTGGAAATCCAAATATATCTTCATCATTTAAAGTGTGCAAGTAATGAAATGCAATTTATTGGTCATACAATTCAGCGTTACAGTAGCCCATGACTGAAATACTGAAAATGAGAATGAAAATAGGAAAAAAAAAAAAAAAGAAAGAAAACAAAGGTAGAAAAGGAAAGTAGGAACATGTAGAAATAAAGCAATGAAATTAAAAAAAAAAAAAAACAGAGAAAAATGAACTGCTGCAACAATATTCTGATACAAACAGGTCTTTATTTCTAAATAAGTTTTTGCAAATGTTATAATGTGTTTCCTCAATTAAAGAATTACTTCCTGGCATCATACTTCCCCATTACTACTGAAAATGCAACCTAGTATTGGTTACCTAATGGATACCTGACTTACTGGTACTTATTTTGCAGTGCAATACACAAGTGTTCATGCACTACAAAATGTGGTCTGAGGCTTCCCTAGCAAACACTCACTGAAGAGTTCCTCTACTAAAATCTTTGTAGTCAACAAGAGGTTCTGCTTACCTTGAATCTGAACTTGTCTCACGTTAAAACAGACATATGGCAGGAGGCATTTGGCTGCAAACCATAGTCACTGATCATTTCTAAGCCTTTTTTTTTTAAAGCAGAAATTAAAAGCTGAAGCATACTAAAATGAAAGCTGAAAGAAGTTGTAAGCAGTTTTGAGTTTTCTGACGAGTGAAACAGAACAGAAAGAAAACCATAAAAGCAGTGGCAAAATCTTCAGGCTATTAGAAACAACTGTCCACTCTGTTAGAATTATTTAAGTTGTGTCTATGAAAAAGGAAATATACTTGCTTACATGTTTGTTGTGAGATAAAATGCCAAGAGATAATAATGTTCTGGTCCTAGAAAAAACATGACAGCAGCAGCTACTCCTTCAAAGTAAAAGGAAAACAAGATGATTCTGTAATAACCAAACTTCTTCAATGAAGCGTGACTGAGAAGAACAAGGCACTGAAAAGACAACATATACACATATATGAGGAAAAGACATAGCATAGTATTTCAGCAGTAGGAGAGCTATAAAGCACAGAACAGACACAAATAAATCATTACTACCCAGTAAAGAAGAAAAAGCTTTTCTAAAACGTACAAACCAAATTAAAATATAAAAATTCAACAAAGAAAATATTTACTGGATCATTCTATGCTGCATCTACCGGGTAAGAATGGTTTCCTTTCACTCAAAACTAGCCAGATAAGAACTGTTACATTCTGAGGAAAATCCTATTTCCCATGTTGCCTCACTATTATTTAATGGTCATGATCTTTGTTTGATACTCTTCAAATAATTAAATTTGCAGCACGTTAACTGTAAACCAAGCATCTTGCCTCCTGAATTTTATGATCAGTTGTCTTTCTCGAACCACGTAATATTCAGATAAAGAACAAGAAGGAAATCTCCTTATACATTTGTTCTCATATTTGAATACTTTAACACAATGAATAAAACCAGGATGCTATGATGAGACAAAAATTACTACGGCAAATACTATTTCCAAGCTCAAGACTTCTATTTAAACCAATGATCAAAGAGGTAAAACAAATCTAGAAAGTTGGTATAGCAACAAAATCTGATTGCAAGAAACTAAACATACTCCTCGCTCAAGGCTATTTTCATTTTTTTCATAAATGGGCTTATTCTAGAAATTGTAAGATGTTATTTAGTGGATGCTATTGTAAAAAACATGACCTCGTCTCCTGTAATTGAGAAATAACCCTGTCTCAGGAAGCACTTATGATTTATAAAATTCCTTATTACCTGCATATTTTTAGGACAGCGTATTTTAAGAATAAGTGCTAACTTAATGATGCTTTACATTTAAATTTGCCTTTGTTTCAGCAACAAAGTTTCCCTTGTAGGCAGATCTTATTCTTTGCAGCCACTACTAAAAGGAACCTGAGACAGAAGCTGCAGTCTGTTTGAGCACAGACCATCAAAGCACGGTTCATAAGAAGGGGCTTTATTTTACAAGGGCTGGGTGCTTTTCCAGTAAGTGAAGTTCAGGACATTGCCACAAGAGAATTTCTCTTATTATATCTTGAGCTCAAAGGGACAAAACCTGAGAAAAATAAGGTCACAGCAAACTCTCTACAGTTCAGTGACCTCCTAGACAAAGAGTCTCTGGGGACCAGAGAGAAATGCATTTTCTGAAAGATTGTTCGTTTCACACTGTCATGCTGATTGTATCACCAGGGGTGACTGCTATATATTGAGTGTAAGCGTATGCAAGCTTTCCTAACTTCTGTAGTTTCTGATTTATTTCCAAAGTTCATAGCCTAGCCGAGTTATAGAAAAAGAAACTATAAAACTTGTGGCAAGGATAAAAGTTGAAATGATTTATATTTAAGTGTTATGGAATAGAAAAGGTATGTTTAGGATCTGGGGGAGAAAAAAAAAGTCACTTCTGTGTTATATATGCAAAAGCCAAAAAATGTAACTGACTTTGAACTGTGAATTCCATGTGCACTTCCATGCTATCCTCTTTTAGATTCTACCTACTGAAAAACGAGTATGTTTACATTCAGTGGGACATATTTTTGCTGGTTTTCATGCTCTCACACATTACTGGTTTGGGTTCTCCTTTCTTTTACAGTCCGTTACTCCTCCCTCCATCTCTGTCTGGGGTCTTGGAATCTTTCTCCATACCAAGTAAATGTAGCTGACCAAGACAGTAAACAACAAAATAGATGGGAACGTATTATTCTCCAAAACCAGCCATTTAGAGTTTTGTTTGCTTTCATATATTTCAACAATGCTTTTAATACCTAATTAATTTTTCCAGTGTTTTGTGCAGTTTATCTCAGAAACTTCCTGAAGAAGAGATTATTCTTTCATCATATATTACAAATCAAAAACAATGACAAAATAATTAAGAATTATATAGATTTTGCTTTTAGGAACTTTCTATCTTGATCATGCTTTTCATTCCTTTATGCCTGGGTATTACAAATCCTGTAGGCCACAAAACATTCATTCCTTGCATATTCATATTTCACATTCTTGTAAAATGGTTTTCTACCAGTCTGCCTGCTTGTCCTTTCTCACTACCCTAGCCTTACATCCGGTAAGCCTTCCATACCTACAGGTATTTTCTTCTTTTAGGGCATTGGTGAGCTAGATTTGTTTCTTGGTATGGCCAATCATTTACACTGGAGACACCATTTTTTCAACAAACACTGTAAATAGACACCTTAATCTAATAAGAGCTACTGAAACACCATATTTTCGTATTTTGAAATACAAAAGTGATACTGCCTACCTGAGGACAAATAAAACCTGCTCCGTACATGACACTTCTTATTGAGGAAGAAAGGACATCCTTAGGAATGAGATTATCCGCAAAGATCATCATAAAATTGTTGCAGAATGCTAGGTGAAAGACTTGGAAGAAGTTCATAGTTACAAAAAATAAAAAGTTTTTCTCTGTCATAATCTGTTTGGTCAATAAAATTACAGAGGACCAGGAAAGAACCCTATCACCATTTTCTAGATTAGCATTCTCCGTAAGAACTTCTCTCTGCTCATACTGACTAGTACTATATTTGCCTGTGTAACACATACAAGCTGTTGCTAATGCTGCAACCAAAACAGCAAAAGCCTGAAAACTGGCAAAATTTTCCATATTATCTGATATTAGACCACAAAAGAGAATGCTCGTAGATCCGATTAATGTTGCTACTTGGTTGTATTTAATAAGCTGAAGCCTACTTTCATGTCTTGTTGAAATTTCTGCAAAGAGCGCGCACTGCGCTAGAAGCACAAAAGTAAGCAAACCATCAAAAGCACATAATGCAACAATAAGGTGAAGACCACTTAGCCAGTCACCTTCTTCATAATGTTTCCAAGGAAACCAAGGAAGCAAAAAGGCTAACGCGTATAAAGGAGCTCCATATAGAATTGAAAACTGGCGTCTTGAGCAGCATGCGAATTTGGAGTTATCTTGGATATATCCGAAAAGAGGATCGTTAATGGCATTCCATATCATAAATACAACCTGGGGCAAACAAGCAAGAAACACAACAGAATTTATCATCAGTGTGATTTTCCTGCAGAGGTTACACAAACCCAGAAATAACAATCACAGTATTTATTTAACATGAATCGCTATTAAAAGAATAAAAAAAGATGAAAGGTCAAAAACAGACTTGGGACAAAATTCTTAAAGGTATTTAGAGTTTTACATTAATTCTGAAAGAAATCAAACTGAGTAAGTAGGCAGGTGTAAACGACAAGCGAACCTGTGCCTCTTAGACTTCACTCCTTCGAACACTTCTATACCTGGGATATATCTTCCAAACTCTCACAGCAAATAATTCATGACATGAGCTGGCCCATTACATTCAGGAGTCTATTTACAACAAGAGTTGCACACCTGGATAATGACTTGCAGAATAAGGGCAGTATCTATGTACCTGAGCACCCCAAAGGAAAGCACTACAGTCAAAGATATCTATGGAGCTGAGGTGCAAG
Source organism: Anser anser (assembly GCF_964211835.1). Classification (NCBI taxonomy): domain Eukaryota; kingdom Metazoa; phylum Chordata; class Aves; order Anseriformes; family Anatidae; genus Anser; species Anser anser. The sequence continues at coordinate 7,990,394 of NC_139736.1, forward strand.
ATTAGTTTAAAACATTAAGTGAAAATATCAAAGGTAAAAATCTTTCCAGCAATTAAAGTTCGGAGTCTTTTAGTCTAAAGACTGTAACAAATGGGTTTTGTGTGTATTTTAATTTGTGTATAAATTAACTAAATTTAAAGTTAATGTACCGTATAACTATTTGCAATGCATTCAAAAGAAATTCTTTAAAAAAGAAACAAAAAACTTTGTTATAACACAGACACATAATACACAATGGTAATCAAAATATTTCATTGTACAATACCTGTGCTTGATGAAACGCTACTTCTGAAATTTTGTATCGGTTTAGGAAAAGCTTAACGTAGTAGAAATTAAAGATACTGTTCATCATTCCTGCACCTAATGTAGTCATGGAGTATGCCAGCGCATTTGGTTGAATTCCCAAAACAAACTTCATCTTCCAAATTGTACGAATCTATTCTTCCTTGAGTTACAAAAAAGAATTACAATGGTTGGTAAAATAATTTTCTAAAGTAAAATGATATAGGAGATTGGCTTGTTTCAGAGGTGTAGGGATGGACTCTTACAGGAAAACTCCCCCATCCTCACTTTTTCTTCTAAAATTAGCAACGCGTTTTACTGAGTTATAAGACACTGCGCACAAAACTGAATAGGTACAAAATATTAAGAAGTCAGTGACATTTCTAAATATAATCAATGCTTACAAATCAATAGAACAAGTAGACAGAAATTTAAAATAATCTTTTCTGAACTGGTGCACATTAAAATCTGCTATTGCAAACACCAATGCTTGTGTAGAGGTTAAAGTAATTGCATAAATTTTAGATCTTTCTTGCTAGCTACGTAGTTTTAGAATTATGAAGCTGTGTAGGAATGAAGTGACTCAATTCATAACCCTACGTATTCCATAGCTATGAATGTCAAATGCAGCATACACTTAGATGAGTATTTCTTTCAAAACAAATAGAGTTTTGTTTTTGCATTTTTAAATGTTAATAGCTAACAAGCATGGAAGCAGTACTTTTAACTAATAAACAAATGAGATGTGAACAGAAGCCATAAAACCATTAAAACACTTTTTAACAGTTTAAACATTTTCCTACTAGAAGAGACCACATGTAAACAAAATCCTGAAAGTAGCTGGTATAGGGCAATACAGCACTTAAAGTATTTCCAAGTAACAGAGATACTTTAATATAGTTCTGTAGTATATCAAACAGATCTTCAGCCAACAATTTTTAAGATGCTGACTTTTTCCACGTATCTAGGAATTAAGTGAAATATGTTTGGTATAATCTATCCCGTGAAAATAGCTAGCTCCAGGGAACCTCTGCCTTCTAAAGTAATGATTACCTTTATTGTTCTCGCCCAGATTCAATTCTATGATCCCAACACAAAAATACTTCTACCAGTTACCTCTTTTTAACTGAGCCTTTATTATTCTTTATGTCTATTTGAAAGACGCTGTCTGCCATTAATTTGGAGATACTTCAGGTTCAAATTTCAGCCTTATTATGCACACTAACTCCAGAGCTTCACAACCTGCTGTCAATGGTCCACGCTTTGCTCCTCCACATTGTATTTACGACTTTATCCTAAATGCAATTTTCAAATATCCATCAAAATACACAGTTTGAGTATCTGTTTGGTTTGAAGATCTGCTTGATAAGCACATCTATAAGCAACTCCCTGAACTCATCATATCAATGATCATGACCACGAAAGACACAAGAAATTTAAAGCAAGGTGGTTTCCAACCTTCTAGCTTCCTGTGGTTCACAAAGTGGCAGAGGACAGGCTGCTGTGAGGGCAGACGGTAACCTCCTAATCACCAGGTGAGGCCAGACAAAAGCTGCAGATCAAGTAGATGGCTGGAGAAGTGTCTATTCTGGCTCAGACAGAGGGCAGAACAGCAGTTTTTCCATCCACTCCCAAACACAGAAAGCGAACTACTTACAGAGCACATAAAAGGTGGTTGGTTGCATTTTTGTGCATATCTTTAAGATGCTCACATACGAATCTATATGCAAAGAGAAGATAACTTCTCTTGACAGGTAAGAAAAAAATCAAGCTGACAAACAACTTGAACTAAGTTTTTTCTTTATAAACCCAGTTTATTTATAAGAATATGACTGAGTTTTTAGATATTTGAGCATGAGTATTTTCAAATTTATTTTTCAGACAGCTATGGCTGCAAAGGCTCTTTCATTTCCATATGATTAAATTTTTCATCTTTGTAACACATTTGGTTTCATAAACTGAGAAACCTTAAATGAAGAATAAGGTTATTGAAAAGATGGAATCTGGAATGTTTGTTTTTATGAAGAGATATTAAAATTGTGAAAGACATTATAATAAGTATGTTTTTGATAAGCATCACATTCTTTTTAGAAGAAATGTGTGTTCAAGTCTTCACAAATGTACTTCATGAAGTGATTCATGTAGAAGATATCTTTGGAAAGGTAGACATTTCATCTGTAACCCTTTCTGGGTTTTCAAATGGAAAACGGGAGGCCTCTCCTCTCCCTTAAATTCCACAGGCATCAAGAATAAGCATGCTTGACATTAACATTCATTTCTCAAATCGTACTTGACTCAGTTCCTTCCTACACATAAATAGAAAAATGGTTCCCTTAGCTTCAGAAAAATTGAAAGCATTTCTTCTACAAAAATCTTCTAACAATGTGCAACCAGGCCTCTAGTGTCATGACTAATTATAATACACAGGATCTGACACAACTCTTTACACTAATTGGTACATCTGGTCCTGTACCTTGTTTATGAAATAGGTTCAATTAGAAGTTGAGGTACCACACTTCCTTTCCCAAAAGATGTGCTCTTTAATTGTACAACAATGAAATCATGCGTGAGTACCCCCTCCCTCTTCCTAAGAGTCAGCCTTTACATGGAGCACATTAAAGCACAGGTGTTGACATTTCGTGACTCACAGAAGGCAATCGGTTTCAGAAATGTCTAGTGGTTGCAACCGCGTTAATACAGATGAGCCAAGAGAAGAGGCTGTTTAAAGCAGCGAGACGCAGCATGGCATTACTTGCATCTCTCCCAGGGCTGGGTGACGACCTCTAGAAGCTGGAGCACAAACTTGGAGAAGAAAAGTGGATTCCCAAGTGGCAACGAGCTTTGGCTGGACCACACCGGGTGGCAGCAGGCCCCGCTGGGTCCCGCACTGCCGTGTGGTGCTCATGGCCCTGATGGTCACAAACACCTTCCTCGTCCTCAGTCCCATTAGGGCAGAGTTAAGAATAAACCCTTTCCTAGTCCTGAGGGGCAACGCCAAGGGACAGGCTGCTGAGGGCGGATGAGAACCGAAAGCACCCGGAGCAGGAGGCACCGGCAGCGCCTTCGAGCCCGCTGAGCTCCTGAGAGGCTGAGGAGGCGCTGCCCGGGGGCGCTGGCCTGCGAGAAGCGGGCACACGGAGCTTTTTCCTCAGTAGCCCCCAGACCCAGCTCCCCGTCCCTCGCGTGGCAGGAGCCCGCCGGAGCAACCCCCGGACCGCCCTGTGCCCAACGCGGAGCCTCCCTGAGAGCAACGCCGCTGAGGGGAGCCGGGGGTCCGCGCCCCGCCCCGCCTCACGGGCTGCTCCCTCAGCGCCCCGCGTGGGCTGTCGAAGCGAGGGACGCTCCCCAGGAGCCGCGGCTTCCCTCACACCCGGAGCTGCGGATTTCCCCCCCCACCCAGCCCCGCCTCAGCCGCGGGGAGCCCCCATAAGGACCAGCACCGCCGCGCTCCCCTCAGCCCCCCGCACTGCCCGGCCCTGCCCGGCTCGACCCACCTCCTCCCCCTGCGCCGCCGCCTGCTGGGGCGGGGCCATATTAACCCGGGCCAACCTTTCCTTCTCTCCCATTGGCTTCTCGCCGCGGATCGGCGCGATGATTGGCTCGGGCTCCCTTCAATCCGCCGGGCGGGCGGCTCCCCATTGGCTCCCCGCCGCGGAGCTGAGGGTGCCGCGTTTGAATCGCGGGGCGACGGGGGCGGGCGGCCGGCGCTTGCCACGTTGCTGCCGGCGGTGGCGGCTCCGCGCGGCCCGGCCGGAAGGGGGAGAGGCTCGGCGAGGGACGGCGGCGGCGCCCGGCCATGGCCGGAGGCGGCCGCTGAGGGGAGGGGGAGCGGCTGGGCGGCTCGCCCGGGCCCCGCCGGGGGAAGGGAGAAGGGGGCGCGATGCTGGCCGGCAGCCTGGTGGAGGAGTTCGAGATCCGCGAGGATGAGCCCTGGTACGACCAGCAGGACCTGCAGCAAGGTGAGGCGGCGCGGCACGGGGCGGCACGGGGCGCGGGGAGCCGGCGGGGCGGCACCCGGGGGGTGCCCCCGGTGCGGTGACCCCCCGGCGGGGCGATCCCCGGAGGGGATGGGGTGGGCTCGGGCTGAAGCCGTCGGTGAGGGGCTCGGGGAGGCGGCGGTGGCGGTGGCAGCCCCGGCTCGCCTCGCCTCGCCCCGCCGCTGCAGCCCGCGGCTGCCTTTGTTCGCCGGGGCGAGGCGGGGAGGCGGCTGCCGGCGGCTGCACCTGGGCTGGGGCTGGCACCGGGACCGCAGGGGGCTGGCACCGGCGCCGTGGGGTGCTGAGGGCAGCCCGCCCTGCCGAGCCCACCCGAGGCGGTGGCACAGCCGGCACGCGGCGGGTGTAACCACGCCAAAAGTCTCCTGCGGCCACGACATGGAAGGAACGCGCGGCTTCCCGAGGAGCCTGCTGGCATTTACTTCTCGGTACCGGCCCTGCGTGTGTTTTAAAAGGCCGGCTGAGAGCGGTGAGGTGCCGTCCTGCGAGCCTGCCGCAGCCCCACGCGGGTTTTAGGGTTTCACGCCGCCACACGCTGCTTCTTGCTGCCCTGCTGTAAAGAAAGGTGCCTGTGGAAGCCCTCCCCGGTTAAGCGGTTTTCGTGCTGGGATCAGGCACCTGACAGCAGGAACTTCTTCTGAGACGGGAATAGGTCCCTAATTGTATGCTTTGGCTTTAAAATAGCTCGCTTCTCAACTATGTTTAGGGATTCTTTGCTCAAAAGAGATGTCTTCATGGCTGTAGGTTATAAACCAATTAATTTGAGTAAGATCCTGAAGCCATCCATGGTTTGCTGTCAAAAGGAAGAGAGTTGGAAACGTGAAGACGTGATTTAACTGTGTTTTTACAACATCAGCGTTTAGGGGGATAGAAGACCTACAAAGTGAGTTCCTGATGCAGACTGACTGACTTCTTGCCTTACTGATGTTTCTTAACTTCAATTTTTTTCTTTGTTTAAATGACCATAAAATCACCACTTGGCTCCCTGCTGTGAGCCAGAAGACAGTACTCCCTTCTAGAGGTCAGTGCGTTTTGAGGGCTGGTTTGTGCTCTCCCAGCAGTTGAACCATCTTTTTCTGAGGATTCTCTCTTACAAGCCCGAACGGAAGTGTCTGCTAGCCTTGCCAAAAGGGAAAGGAGGAAAATAATCTGATGGGCAAGTTGAAACACAAAGTACTCGTTCCTTAAGGGAGTGTTTGTAAAATGTTCCATTATACTCTGCTCCTGCAGTCTGAAAGATACTTTTCAACCCTCTAAAACTAAGCGATACCAGTGTATGTAAACAGAGGAGCAAGATTGCTTATCAAGGTCTCTTTGTACTTCTCACAACCCAAACAATCCGTGCGTGTCTGAGAACTGAGGAGCATGTTAGTGAGAAAACACAGGTTCTTAAACACTTAAGAAGCATCCTAAAACAAGCCTGTACTCCTTCTCAGCCTGTCTTTGAAACTGAAAATCAGGGTAGGGTTTCAGACGAACTTTGATGGTCTCTGTATGCACCAAAAGCTTTTGCCTTGACAATGGAGGTGGGCTTCTCTGGCATGCTGCTGTTGAAAACAGAAGGTTCGTGGAATTCTTCTAAGGATGGGAACAGCCATCCCTCCTCCTGCAAGATCCGTGTCTTGCTGCAGTGTGCTGACCTTTGAAAAAGAACTCTTTTATGATTGTTCTTCTTGCTGTTACTTGCTTTAATAAAACAGAGTAATCTGATCATGGAGGAGAGAATATACATCTCAGTAAGAAAAAGAAGGGTTTAATTTTACAGTTAAATAAACTTCAACCAGGCTTAACATATATCTTGCCCTACTAATGCCTTCTGCTTTTGAAAAGTACAACTTATTTTTAGATTGAAAATTATCTGAATCATTTTGTTATGTGGGTTATGAAATGTAGAAGAGAAGGATTTTGGTGCTATCTTCATCTTTTTCTCAATTACCGTAACACTGTCAAAAGAATTTGTGGGGAAGCGCTTGCAAATGAGGGCTTTGTAACACCACTGAAGACCTGTCACTGAAATCCTGTTCAGTTTAGAGATTCCTGATGCAGCTGTTAAGTGGCATGAGTAAGACTGATCAGGTTTATGAAAATCAGGTTCTTAAGATTTGTGCTTATGCAGTTTGCATTATTAAAAACCTCTCTGCTTACATCTTCATGTTGAAAAGGAAAAATGTGTAATTGTCTGTTGCAGGATTTAACTATTAGTTTACATAAATTTTAAACAGAAAATGCAGTGTGCTTCTAGTATTATACAGTGACTAAGACAAATGTAAACTAACTTCTGTATCAGGAGAACACGTTCTACATCTGACTTAAAATTTGCTCTTAGGGAATATAGGGAATAAAGGTACTTAATGTGGAAAAGCAGATGCAAAGTAAACTCTTAATTTTAGGAGAGGCCAGATTGTTGTTGCCTTTTCTAGGGGTAGCAGTTAGAGCTTCATTTCATGTTACTGAGCTCTTCCACTTGTCTTCTCCCCCTCAAAAACAAATTACCTTAATTACAAAATAGCATGCTTCTCCCCTAGTAACTCATTTGTGCTTCTGCCATGCTAATGAACAGATTGGGCATATAAGTACAGTGACATGAATTCTATTATTCGCATTGTGTTCAAAGTGCTGTGTGGTATGCACTCCTTGATTTAGTAGATGTGGGGGCATTTAAGAATGGAGCTATCTACTTCTAAATGTATTTAAACATCAAAACAAACTTTCACTTTGGGAAGGGAAATGGCAGCAAAATTCCATTATGCATTAAGTCTTTAACATAATCCTAAAATCCTCTCTAAAGCTCTTATTCTACTCTATTAAAATAAAAGAATGGACTATTTAGTCTTTGCCTCAAACGATGCCAATATTGTTGACGGGCTTTAAAGATTGTGGGTGTTAGTAAAGATTTGTGTAGTATGAGAACTTGTGAATCAGGACTCTGTTTTATATAGGATGAAAGATGGCTGGATTTGAAAACTCCAGTATTCTATGGTGTGATAGAACAAACAGCTTGGTGTTTGCTTTAGGAGTTTCTCTGTCCACAGATAAACAATATGTGAGCTTTGTTTTAAAATGGGAAAATCTTAAGCAGGATGCCTTAAGGTTTTCTTATCCAAATACTTTAAACCCTGGAAAAAGCTGTAAAATTGGCTGTTTCTTAACAAGTGGTGTAACAATGAAAGAGCTACGTGAGGATAAACTGCTCAGTGTAAACCAGCATGCAGTGGGGCTCCTAGTTCTATCAGGAGCTTGCATGCAATGTGACTTGAAATAATTTTGGTGGAATTTAAGAATGTGACTTTAAGGTAGGAAACAATGCACTGGAGCTGTAAAGAATGTGTAAAGAATACCACAGCTGCTGTTTGTCCAAACTTGGACATCTACAGCTTACAAAGACAAGTGAACAGGAACATTTGGCTGTTAGGTCTGAATTCAGTCCTTGGTTTATGCATCTAGATCAAGTAATCATTTTGGACAGGCTGCCAAACTGAAGGTTAGCACAAAACAATCTTGGAGCAGCATTCTGTCTACTGCAATGACTAGCTGATAAGGTAACTGGGAAAGGGCAGGAAAGAGGTAAGAAAACATGTTAAAACAAGGGCATTTTAATCAAATGCAAATGGGATGTGTTTTCTTGCCTTGCTGCAACTGCTGCTGATGCAGTACGTGCTTCTTGTACGTTGATTTAAGACTTCTTGAAGAGAATTTAATTTTTTCTTGAATTTCCTTCTGTTTCCTTTCCTTCCCATTGGTGATGCCTGTCTGATCTATGAGCAAACTAACAAGACTGTCATGCATGCAGGAGACAACATGGTCATGGTCCAGGTGACGGGAAGGAGGTGAAAAATAAGAGGCTTTCAAAATCTGCTAGATTTTGAACATGTAATAATACCCTGCACAGAGCAATTACTATTTTAACAATAACACTAGATAGATTTCATCACACAACGTTAAATTTTAAATTGTGTGTGTCTTTAAAGACAATGTTATAGAATATCTAGCAATACTTAAGCTGTGGAACAAATATCAAGGCAGCTCCCTTGAGGAAGGAACTGGGTGTTCAGATGACTTATTTCTTAATTCGAAACAACTCTAGCCACTGCACCCTGGAGGTGATTGAAGATGACTGAAGTGAAATAGAGATTAAGTGCCTGGGAATAAATGACACTTAAAATGATGTTTTGGAGCACATAAAGCAATTGCTGTCTCCTAGGTTTATGAGCTTGAAAAGCAGCATAGCTACATTTCTTTATTAGTTTTATGTCTTCCCATGTTCTTGTTTCACCATAAAGTATCTGAAATTTTAGTTCACCGCTTTGATCCTGTGTGACCTGAGCTCCTTGCTGAAGGGGTAATGGGGAAGAACAGCAAAGTAAATGAGAGTGCAGGCAGCTCTGGCCCAGGTCTAGCCTGATGGGTTTGCTTTTACCTTTACTTTTCTAAAACGTGATTGTTGTAAACATCGTGAAATGTAGTTGACAGACACCTCAAATAGAGATGCTGGTGCTGTACTGGGCAGGTGGAAGGAAGTGAAGAGAAGATGGCTGGCTGTGTCTGATGTGTGGCTGAAAGACCAAAGGAGGAACTAAGGAAGGTTCATGAAATAGGATTGATTACCTTCTAGGTTTTGTGTCTGACTTAGATTTACATTATAGGTGGTATCTGAATATTCTATGTAAGTATAAGCTAACTTACTTTTTGGGTACTGCAAATGACTTAGGTCAGTTACAACAGTAATAAAAAACACCTTGAGTATTTGATTAAAATGCTTTAAAAATAGATCATACTGTCAGCTCTGTAACGTGTGTACATATGACTTCTTTTTTAGATCTTCACCTTGCTGCTGAGCTTGGGAAGACACTACTGGACCGAAACACTGAATTAGAGGAATCTTTACAGCAAATGTATGCAACAAACCAAGAGCAACTGCAGGAGATAGAGGTAAATATTTAAGGGATCCAAGTGTTAAAGCATGTAGACATGCAACAGAATAGCACATAAGAGATCTGAGTTTCTTGACATCTGATTGACACTTTTAAGACAATCGCTGAGCAACTTTTAAGTACTTCTGATACCTCAAAAACATAGATAGGCTTTGACCATAGTTACAGCTGTTTGCTTCAGTAATGGAGTCTTTGTGCCACTAAACTTGTTGGATTTGTTTTATATAATGACAAAGGACTGGCATCTTTATATAGGAAAAGTTATTTCAGGAATCTTATTGCAAAATTTTGCTGGTCTTAATTTCATATTATTTTACCTCTTATGTGACAAATAAATTACTGCACTGAAATTTAAGTGCTTTACTAAAGCATGAAGAGATTTGAGTAAAATCTGAGGATATGTACTTCTTAAACTGAGCTGTGGTAAAGGGAACTAAAGTAAAGTTCAATTAAAAAAATCAGCAAGAAGAAACATTTAACTGGTACCTAAATGCAGAATGCAGTGGGTATATTTTTCTGTGGTTATCGGGTGAGGGATCAGTACCATCCTCTGGAAACACTCAGCTTTATGTTACTTGATGGAAAAACCTAACCATTTTTGGCAATGTCTTTTTTTTTTTTTTAACAGTGCTTATGTTCTTGCAGACATAGCATTTGTCAATGTAATGATTTTTTAGCTATTAAGAGGGCAATGCATGGTCTCTAATAATTAAATTTATTAAATATTCAGTACTTCTCTAACTGACAATATAATGGAAATGTAGTCCAGCATTTTAGTTTGGCTCTAGTATGAATCACAGGGACCAGGCTGTGACTGGTATATGCTAAATTCTTACAAAATATGAATTAATTCGTGTAAGTAGAACTTACGCTGTTACAGTATGTTTATTTTTGTACAGCTGCAACTTAAGACTTAAACATTTATCATTGTTATGAAGGTGCTATACAAATACTGTTCTACTTGAGGTATTCAAAAGAGGTGCAGATGGGGTGCTTAGAGACATGGTGTAGTGGCAGACTTGGCAGCGCTAGGTTAATGGTGGGACTTGATCTTAGAGGTCTTTTCCAACCTAAATGATTCTAGAATCAGCCATGTTGTTGGAAGCATTTAACACAGTTGCAGCATGTTTTGAAATAACACAGCATAACTTTGCAATCTGTAAGTGTCATATCTAGCATCTATGCTTGCTGTTTCCTTATCTTCCTAATTCTTAAAGTGCTCATCTCTGCAAGTAGAAGGTGGTCTTTCAGCTGTTCTTGGAGCTACTTTTCTCGGGTTTGGACTAGCTTTTTTTAGTGCAAATAAAGTAATGAAATTCTTTCTACCCCCCACCTCTACCCTCCCCAATAAATTCACTTCTTACAGGTAGAAAACTCTAAAACTTCTTCTTACAATGATTAAGAAGTCATTCTCAAATATGGTACTACCTTTTCTGCACTGAAAAGGAAGGGTCAAAGGCTTTTGGGATGCTTAAGATTATAGCTGGTATATTATATACTAACATATTAAGTGCTTTACAGCCTTGGATCATTATATCTGACCTCTGTGCTGACATGTGTGCCACCAACAAATCACTGTAGATGTAATAAATGCTGGAGTGAAAGGGCAACTTTATTGCTGTCTGAATGTTAGTTCTCGGCACTCAGACTTCAGGAATACTGACTCTCCTTTGTCATGTAGTAGAACAGAAGTCTCAGCTGCTGCTTCATGTTAGGTGCTCAGTTGCTGGGGAGGTGGAACAAATGCAAACTTCTAAGGTGTTACCACAGCTATGCTTTGTTTTCATGGCCTAGTTACAGCAGGCCAAGTTAATACGAACTCTGAAGATACTGGAGACACAAGGTGGATAAAACTGGTGCTTTTACATCTTCCATTCAGCTAAACCTTCTGCAAAACCCCACTGTGAGAAGTGGTAACATCTAATTCTGGTACCAAAACCTTGTTTCTGTGCTTGGTCACTCTTGTATTGCTGAACAGAATATGAAGATCTCTAGCTCCTTCTGAGAGTGACCAATAGGGAAAGTTAATCTGAAGTGGGTCACATTGGGATTCTGCTGCTAATCCATGAACTATTTTTGTGTAAATCCTCTGTCACGTGCTTACAGGCTGCAAAAGGATCTAGCCAACTGCTATCGTGTTGATCTTCTAGAAGTCTGTATGTAGCAGTTACTAGTCCTAGATTAATTTATAATCTGTTCTTAAATTGCCTAAAATGTAAACCCATCAATCTCTTAAGGAGGTAAAAGGTTAAGTAGAACATTACATAAGCACATACTGAAAACTTCCAAAGAGAGGTAGTTCTGCCTCGAAGTCCAATGGTTGTTCATACTTACCAGTGAGTAGCATGCAGTAAGAATATATTGCAAGAAGTAAATTCTGTATAACAACAAAGTATTTCAGAATTAAAGGATTTTTTTGTTGTTGTTTTCAAGCCTGTTTAATACAAACTTTTTTTTTCTGAAGGGGCTCAGTCCTACGCTATGTGAGACCATATAAGGCACTTGTATTAAGAGTCCTCGGTTATTGTTAACTTCTTATGCTGAGAATTCCAGGCTTTCTGAAATTATTCTAGACACTTAACAGGCTATTTTGGTAACTGTAAGACTAAAGAGGACTAAAATGAGACCACTTTGTTTGGAGTTTTATTTTAAAAAAAAAAAAAGATTCTTGGTATTACAGTAACTGGAGTTCCCTATGAGAAATTAAAGAGTGAATCCAAAAGTTTGGTTTTACTTCCTGACACACAGTAGTCCACAAACTCTCTTGAGTATGACCACAATCTAAATTGTGTTTTGCTGAAACTAATGCTGCTTCAAAATGGAAAAACTTAGGCCAGTTGAAAAAAATACATAGTGCCACCCAATATTTCAGTTTTAATGCTAAGAAAACTGTTGGGTCAACATCATTACAAAACTTCTGATGGAGCCCACTGCAGCTTTTAGAAAGATCCAGTGGATAGTTAAGGGCTGTGTTGAAATTGGGATTTGTGGCTGTATTAGTGATGACTGCACTACAGACAAACCCAGTAAAGAAGACATGGGTACTGGCTAACAGCTTAGCTGCAGCAAGGATAGATAAAGGAAAAAAAACATAGCACAAACAAACCAAACTCGTCTGGGTAAAAGGCTGGCTGATCAGCCTGTGTTGACCTCAGTGACAAAGGCAAGCTAGCTAGCTGAGCTCTGATGGCACCTTTACAACTGTATGTTTTCCAAAGCAACCACTGGAATCTCTGTATTTCTGAAACTTAGTAGTTTTTTTAGTCAGTGTGAATAAAAGTGCAGAATAGTAGCTCTATCAGTGTTTCAAGTGCAGACTAGTAACAGCAGTATTGTCTTGCAGTATCTCACAAAGCAAGTGGAGCTCTTACGTCAAATGAACGATCAACACGCAAAAGTCTATGAGCAGCTGGATGTGACAGCAAGAGAACTAGAGGACACTAATCAAAAACTAGTTGCGGAGAGCAGAGCTTCACAACAAAAGATACTAAGGTAACAAACTTAGGCTGGATCCTCTTTTCTCCCCTCTGCTCCCAACTGTTAATATGGAAAAGAGCAGGCCAAGCATGTTTGTGCAGTTACTGAATGGCTGTTTCTTTCTTGTGTTGTTCTACAACACTCTTAAATTGATAACTTTATTTAAAAGTGTTTTGTGGCCAAAGAGCAGAAATTGCAATATGAGGGGATGAGAGCTTTATCTCGTGTCCTTGACTGAACAGTCAAATGTTTTAACAGCAGTCCTTCACTTTTAGCTTGACAGAGACTATTGAAAATCTGCAAATGCACATAGATGACCTTCAAAGACAAGTAGAAGAACTGAAAAAGTCTGGACGAGGCCGGATGAGCCATGAGAGATCTGACCAGCCAAGATCAATGCATAGTTTCTCGTGTTTGAAGGAGCTGTATGACCTTCGCCAGTAAGACTCTTGCCTTGCATAGCAAACAAAATACTGAAATTATTTTAAGCAAAGTTTCAAAAACTAGAAACAAGCACAGATGTCAAGGAAGCTAGCAGAAAAGCATCTTATGTTCACAGCTAGCAAAATATCTCTGCAGTCCTGCATTATGTGGTGTTGCCACTGCTTGTGGCATGCTTCTGGTTGCAGACTGTAATAGCCTTTGTGGAAGAGGAACTGTACGTTCTACTCTCTTATCTTGAAAGTTTCTGCCCCAAAGTTTCTAAGCATATCAAATCGTAGCCCAGAACATCTTACAAAGATTTGAACCTCCTTCTTTTCAGTCAGATAAAGCGCCAACAGATAATTACTAGATAAACATCCTAAACAATCTTTTCTGTAACTTACCCTTTTCTTGGACATCTGTGGGCATCTTGTCTTCAAGGAAGGTGGAATTACTGCAGTAGCTTTGCTGAATTTAAGCTGGTTAAAATGGTGCTTAAACTGGTAAAATGGTGCCTGGAGCTCTGGGCTGCTTCTTAATTTTGAGCAGTTCTACCCAGCTGAACTGCTTTTGTATGCCTATCAAAAGTCACCTGGGGTAAAAACTCAGTCTAGCTTCAGTCCTAGAAGGTAACATCAGAAGTGAAGCACCTTTACAGACAGGGAGAACAGGATTTTTTGTCTGCTCTTCCAGTACTACATGGAAGTAGGACTGCAGAATAAACAATCTCTGCATCCAAAATTGTTATTTCTTGACATTTCAAAAGATAAGTATGTGGCTTCTTTCAAACTGCCAAAGGCTTGTGGCTACAGAATTGCCTTGTCTTTTTTGAAGCTTGTTTCCACACTCAACCGTGATGCAAGTTGTAAGAGTGGAAAGCTGTGGGAAAAAGATTTGAAGGGTCAGAAGGTATTACATGATACATGAGTATTTTTTTTAAACTTAAATTCTAGACCTAGTTATTCAGTAAGCTGATCTGTAACTTGAAACTGTTAAAAAGCTGCCATTCTGCTAGAGGGGGAAGGCTTGATGGCACATGAAGTATTTACAAACTCCCTTCGTGATTATTAAACGGACTGATAGGTTAGCAAAATGACTGCTATGTATACTTTGAGATATGTTAGCATTCAGTTTAAGTCTGTCACGAGTTACCTAGGACAGGAAAACTTTAGGTGTGGTCAGCTGTATTTCCTACACTTCATACTACTTTTGTGTTTGTTTCTGCAGGTATTTTGTTTATGATCATGTGTTTGCAGAAAAGATAACTTCAATGGATACTCAGCTAAGTCCTCTAGAAGAAGAAAATGAGAACTTAAAAAAGGCAGTTACAGTTCTGCAAGCCCAACTTAACCTAGAAAAAGAGAAGAGGATAACCATGGAAGAGGAATATAGTCTTGTAGTAAAAGAAAACTGTGACCTTGAACAGAGGCTTGTTGATATAGACTTGTATCGGGCTCGTGCAGAGGAGTTGGAAGTGGAAGTAGCTGAAATGCGCCAAATACTTCAGTCTGAAAACACATTCCATAATGCAGAGAAATTGGTGCCAGAATCATTTTTCATTTCATTCAAGGAATCCTTAGAAAGGGAGTTTGGTCAGAGCCCAGCAGATGATGGACTTCTGACTGTATGTGAGCTTGACAAGAAGGCATTGAAGCGGAGCAGTAGTGAAACTTTCCTAAGTAGCGCTGCAGAGGGAGACATTCTAAGGGGCCACGAAGAAACGTGTATTAGGAGAGCTGAAGCTGTGAAGCAGCGAGGAATCTCTGTGCTTAATGAAGTTGATGCTCAGTATAATGCCCTGAAAGTGAAGTATGAGGAACTTTTAAAGAAGTGTCAAATCGATGAAGATTCTTTGAAACACAAGGCTGTACAAACACTGAAGCAGTATTCCAAAGACCTTAATGTGGGAAATACCCAGTATGATCTTTCAGCTAGCAATCAAGAATTCACAAATGTGGAGCTAAGTGACTCTCCTGCAAATGCTCCTCCTGAATATAAAGCACTCTTCAAGGAGATCTTTAGCTGTATCAAAAAAACAAAGGAAGAAATAGATGAACACAGATCTAAGTACAAGTCCCTCTCTTCTCAACCCTAACACTGGACTTTCTGATGACCCATTTTCTGTTGACTAATCTGTTATTCAAAGAGGGGAAAACCTTTATACAAATGTCAAAAGACCCCTTATACTGTTTCTTTTAGCACTCAAAATGAATGTTTTCAATTGGTTTGTAGACATGTAGTTAACAAGCTGGTTAGACTAGCAGTCTCCTTGTACCTATGTAGCAATAGATTTAATGTTGTTTAGCACTGTCACACAAACCAGTGGTTGGAAAGCAAACAAACATCATAGCTTAATACTACACTACTTCATACTACACAATGTCTGTCCAGAGTAGTAATTGACACTAGTTTCCCTAGTCCACTTCATATTAACAGAGCTAAGAAATCTGTTCAGTACTTCTCACAAGGAACCAGGCTATAAAGCTTTTCTTTGGCTTGCAGGTGATGACCTAGCCCTGTAACTAAGTAAAACGATGTAGAAAATGAACAGAAACAAAGCCCCTGACCAGTATCATGGGCAGCCTCTCCTTGAGTCTTGAGAATGAAGTGAACAGTCTAGCTGAACTTGCTTTGGCAGGGAGGTGGAGAGCGGGCACAGCAGCTTGCACTGTGCTTGGCTTAAGTTAATACCACGTTTTCACATGCACTAAGCTCTCCCACAGGTTGGTATAAATGTCTTACTAAGAAAGGATTTGACAAAGTTTGTGTGGCTTCTAGGTATGGTTTCTTATATAGGGAACTTTGTCTTAAGGCAAGATACTGTGAATTGATTATGTATGTTATTTGGGACCTACTGTTCTTTTTTGGTGGAATGCCTGCAAAGTACATACATTTGTGTATTTGGTAAGATAGAAAGTTGCAATTTAGCTATTTAACTTTAGCAGTAGCATTGATATAGTGGAATAGCTTTTAAGCCTACATACCACAAGCTCCCAGTGCTTGAAGGAGACAGGTCAGGTAAAACCTTATATGGGTTTGTCTGTTGCTTCCATTGTCAACTTCTGTGGACCTATTCCATGCTGCCTATGGGGTGGATGCAACACTGCCAGAACATATCCTTCTGAAAACAGGGGCCCATGTTCTTGTTCTTCCTCTCCTTCTCCATTCCCTAATAATAAGTTCAAAGGTTTTCAAACTCTGGAAAACAAAACATGAAGATGTTCTTTAAAACTGCTTTGAAGTGTGAAGAATGGGGGAAAAAAAAGCTAAGCAATTAAGGAGAAAGAGGGCACCAGGAGAGGCGACATCCTTCTTATAAAGTGTCTCTAAGTTAATTTGTTCAACTGTTCTTGGGAACCACCTACTTATTGCCTTGTCTGAGTTGCTGCAATACACCAAACAGTTGAAAGCGTGTTGACAATTTCTCAGCTCTAGTTCAGCTGCTATTACAGTTCTGTCTGCCTTATGTACCCTGTTAAGCTTGTGTATAGCTGTCCTTCAGTTGCAGTATTAAGACTTCATATTGTGGGAATTTCTCAAAAACATGTTGCATTCTTTAAAATTATTTAAAAATGGGAATCTGAATGTTGTGAATATTTTTCTAAGCAAATAAATAAGCCAGTCAAGCTACATGTGTAACTAGTAATTCTACCTATCTGTGCCAATCAGGAAACTCTGCAGATGGTACCTGCACTATCTAGTCTTGCAATCTTTCCATGATAGCTCAGATAGAGTTCCCATTACATTTGCACTAAAAAAAAAAAAGCACTAAAAGGAAAAGGATAGGTGTGCCTGGGATAGAAAGCCAGAGGCAACTAAGTGGTTTCTATTTGTTTTGTTGTGATTTTTTTTTTCCAAAAAGTGTGTGAGGGGTGGAAGGCAGGAAAGCTGCTCTTCTGCCATTAGGTTAACTATATTGTTACTGTTTCCCTAATAGTTGGGTCCTCATCATCTAGAGACCTGCTGCTGGAAAGGAGTAAGAGAAAGCTGTAATGTTGTTAGTCACAAGCCATTTACTGCTGACACTGCTCACCTCTTCAGGGGAAGGGGATCCACACCTGAGACACCAGCAGTTATGTAATAGCAACTTGGAATGTCTGGTTAAATAGGTGATCTTTAGTAGTTTAATGCTGTTTGCTAACAGAGCACATTCTATATACTTTTGCACCCTTTGAAAATATTCCAAGTGTTCTTAAATTTCCGGAGAACTATTTAATTCTTCTGTAGTGTAACTTGCCCTTGCCCACCTGTGCCACTGCTGAAGTATATCACAGTACAGCCAGAGCTTAACACATTTATTCTGTAATAAACTCCAAGGCTGTGGTCTTTTGTAACTTCACTCATACTGTGGCTTCCCCAGGGAGAGGCTTTATATAAACAACTGTAGGTTACTGCTACAGCAACAAGGTCATACTAGGTAAGTGTCAAGACATGGATGCACAGAGGACACAGGCTGCAAAAGCTGGCTGAACTTAAGTGCTGCCCAGTTACATTTAAGTAGCTAATAAACTACACTAGCATATGAACTCAGGTAGAGTTTTAGCAGTTTAAAAGTGTTTTCCACAGAAGTGTGAAATGCTGTAAGTATGCCAAATGTTACGCTTGGGCCAATCTTCTCTGGCTTAACTACGTTAATCGGTTTATTTTTGTCAACAACTGAGTCTTTTCTGAGCATAAGTAGATGAAGCTAATAGAATCTACTTGAGCTTCTCATGTGATGGAAATTATAGCAAACAAAAACCAGTAAAAAAGTAACCCTGCTCTAAAACTCCTCCAGTAGGGCATTCCTTATCTTACTGCAGTTAGGCTTAAATGATAAACCTAGAACAGAAAAAAATCTCGGTTACTATACCTTGTGCAACAGGCTTTCATCTTGACAGCCACCTCTAAGCACCCCCTAAAGAACATGATGCAAGCAGAATAATGTAAAGCAAGTTAAGAGGTAGTTTACTATCTACTTGTAAGGTCTACTAAAAACATTCCTGACCTTTCTTTCCTCTGAAAGCCTTTGGTCTCTAAAAGGAGCAAGGATAGTTTCCATTTCTTCCTGGACAAACAAGGCAGGGTACAGCAATATGCCACAGCTGACCTTCAAGATAAAGTTTTATTTTTTAAAAAATTACACAAAATAGAGGTTTTACATTGTTGCCAAGTGGGATAACTACAGCTGGATGCCTTCTGTGTGGTGCACTTACCTTGCTGTATTTGCACATAATGCAAAAAATCCCTCCAACAAAACCCACATCAATGCACAAAATCCAGTAGTTGTTCCACATCTGTTTCAAGTGTAAGTTCTTTTGCCAGTTCATTTCACATACAACAGGTGAGAACAATTGCTATGTAGTACAGAGTTTAGAGACAATGATTTTGTCACCCACCCCCCGGCCCTGACCTTTCCACGAACATCACTATCTCCTCTCCTCTTTACAAAGAGAGCTGCAAGGGCTATTATTATAATGCTCAGACTAATGTATGAGCATCTAGGTATTTAACAAAAAATGGGATGTTTGTAAACAATTTTATTGGCATTACTTACAAAATAAAATATTAGACCATGATTTTTCTATCATGTCTGTGTCAGTATATGGTTTTATTTTATTATAATGAAACAGAAGGAGAAGCAAAATACATTAGAAATTCCAGATTAATCAAACTGCAGACAGGGTCCCATGTTGTCTTCCTAGTTGCTCTCTGCGCCTAGGTGGCCATGCAAACGTATGTGTGAGTATGTTGTGATGTCAGTGACTGTCTTTCTCCAATGCCCATGTGCCCCAAAGTAGGTCAGATCCTGCCCCACACTCCCAAGGCCATGGCATTACTGTCTGTGCCGCCCACCGCAGGTTTCCTCTTTCATCCTGGAGAACATCTGAAGTAACGGAACTGCTGACACCGCTGTCAGGACTGCACAGTCCCTTTAAGATACCACATCCCACCGTAGCTCACACAGCAGTCCTGGGGGGGGGAAAAGGGAAAGTCCGTCAGCACCCACAGCACCGAGCTATGCTTCTCAGGGACTACGCACAGTAAGTTGTGCCCTGCCTGTTTTGGGAACCATTACTGGCTTTGTGACAGTAAATGTTATCAGTAAGTCCCTCCAGAGCACAAATGAGAGCATAAATGAAGAGCTGCAGGTTGTCTCTACCCTGAGGATCACATAACTTAAATTAAGATGACAGACACGGGGGGAAGGCTGAGAGGACACAAGCAGGATAAACAATGTGATGGCAGCAAGAAGCCATGCTTTTTGGGGGGAGGAAATGGAGGGAATTGTGCAGAAGCCAGCTTAGGAAAGGCTGAGGAGAGAGGTGAGGACAAGAGGAACTGAGGGGTAGACACAGGCTCAGGTGAACACAGAAACAGAGAGAAGGGCTGAAGCACACAGCACCAAAGCTGAAGCCTTACAAGAAGCCATATTCTATGATAATCAAGTGTCAAACCTCAGAACCGTACTTTGGTATTCTGACCACGTCTGCTATGCTTACAGCTGGTAAGCACCACAGCAAAGGAGCTCAGTAAGTGGGTTTTCTTGTGGTTCAGTTTCTCATTTCTATTAAATGAACACCAGGTCTCTTGAGTTCTAAGCTAATAGCTTCTCTTTCTTTTGCTCCTACCCTGCCATTTAGGTAATTCAACACAACTTAAGAACTGCTACAGAATTGATACTGTGGAACTTAAATGGAAAAAAAAAAAGTTCTTAATTCTTGGGATTTAAAGCCAAACACTCTACAAATAAGAAATCAAGTGCAGAGGCTAGAAAGAGGGTTTGCCGTCTTGATCTGCAGATGCAAAAATACAAACCCTGTCTGTCTCTTCTGCTGGGTATTAGAAAAAAAAAGGAAAAAGGAGCACATGCAGCTGGGGAAATAGTCAACAAAACCAATTTCATTCAAAGTGGAATCCAATCTCTCATGGTTTAAAGAAGCCAGAAAAGTTTCCTGTTTCATTAAATCATCCTTTCAACATTTATTTCAGAAACAAAGAATTTCAAATGCTTCTGTGACAAATGTACTAAAAACAAAGAGTCTGACACTGCACAAGGCTGGCTGCACGATGACTTTTATATAAACTTTTATATAAACTTTATATAAACTTTTATATATACTTTTATATAAACAGTACCCAGTTTGTTAAGGGAAAGTATTTTTTTCCCAAAATAGATTATTTGTTAAGTAGCAACATCATTGTGAAAACTAATGCCAGTACATTGTCTAGATGTTTTGGGAGAGCTGATATTGGAGCTCATCTGGTTGCTTGACAAACCTTCCAGCAGAGGCGAGCCACACGAAATACCGTCTTGATTACCAGGCAGAAATGTCTGAGCTTATTTTCATACTAAGACCAGGTTCTTTCAAGCAAGACCAGTTTGCTTACTGTCACAGCAACAGATCTGTAATTTTTCGTATATGCTATTACTCTGCTTACAGATCCCAACACACTTAAGCACTTGACTTATTGAAGCGGGTGATGGTGAGGAAAGGCCCAGCAACAGTGATTAAAGCGTTACACTAGTTGGTAGCGTTCTGCTTAGCCATCCTGCATCGCTTCTAAGGTTTGTCAATCATGGCCCGTGCGGTCTATATACCTTAAGCTTCTTTAGAAAGTAAATGGCTCATCTTCAAAGACAGAGATGAAAGGTTTCAAATAAACATTCACTATGAAATGTGTTAACTAGTACTTTGTATGCTTGTTTTGGCTAGGGTTTTGCTCTCTACATTGCTCTAAGTCCTACTATAGAATAAAATGCATTTCCTTCTGAATAGATGGCACTTGTGTTCTTTAGCATTAACCAACAGCAGGCAGCTGGTACGCTTAGAACACTGTACTGAACACTCCCACCACCTTAATGTTTAACTCCACAATATTTAGTGTTTAGGTGCACTTCTTTTAAAAAATAACTCTGATGTACGACATTTACTGAGCTCTACTCCCTGGTGATCCTAGATCAGAAATAGGGATTTGCTGCAATAATGCCAAATAACATGGAAATCACAATCACTACTCTTCAAAGGGAAAGAAGGTAGAATGACACAAGTGCTAGTTTTAAGAAAACAGGCTGAAAACCAGGCTCTGTCCACATTCCAACAGCAATTGTTCTAGCATCACGTTCACTTGTCAGCTCAAGGTAAAATATCCCTTGGTCAAACCAAAGCATTAAAAATTCATGCATTAATTGGATCAAAACCACAACTGAACAGAAACTTACCTTTAACACTCTATCCAACTCCTGCTTGTTTACATCTTCTCCGCATTCTTGACTCAGCTGATTCTGAATGACATTTCTGCGCACTCGATAATTTCTTGAAAAGATTTCAAGCAAGACTTGGCGATGCTTTAGAAGAAAAATTATCATTAATATAAAAGGAACAAACATTTTTAGCTTTCTATACAACAAAACTGCATGTGCACTAGTCTGTACGAAGCTTTCACTGAACTGCATTAGAGGATTCTTGCTTCATAATCTTGAAACTTTATCCCCTCCCATTTATATCTGCTGTCTATTAGGTCTGCTCCTATTTTCTTAGGGCACTACAGGGATCTCTCCAGACCCCATCTCTGCCCTGTCTGTCACAGGATCTGCACCTATCCTGGAACCTGGGGCACCTCCAAGGGCACGAAACATGTTGAAAAAGGAGCTTTGACTTACTCCTCTCAAATGCTTCTCACGTAACTCGTAGTCAGCTCCAGCCAGAAGGCTGGATACTGCTTTTTCTCTACAACAATGCATAAGCCTTCCCTATAAACACTGATTTAGGTCACGGACACAGCAATTATATTGCCCATCTATACTTTGTTAGCTTGCCTTTCCTTCCACTTCATTTACTCTGATATCAATTAAAACTCAAGAGATGCTCACATATGCTCTAATCATTTCCTATTCTAAATATAAACAGATGCACCAGGTATCAGCATCCTATAATCACTGGTTAATGTATTACCATCAGCAAAAAAAAAAGAAGAAAATTGGACTGGATCCCAGTGTAAGGCCGGCATTCTAGTATTCTTCTCTTCACAGGTTCAGCATTATGTGCATTCCACTGAGTTAAGTTAGTTACTAACTTATATTACCATTACCAACATATAATGTTGCTGTCCACACCACTTGGTCTTGATACAATGATGATCAACCTGTGATCTGAGAGCTTCCTCTCAGCTGGAGAGTTTTGAGTGGTACTGAAAACTGGAGACTTCCTTAGGGAAAGGGTAAAGAAACAACCTGCTCTACCACTTGAGGAAACACAAATTCAACCACTGCCAAACGCTTGCTAACCATGTATTTGGAAGTGTCACTTTCTTTTTTTGCCTTTACCTGATCATAAGTGTCACCGGCTTCCCAAAGTGCATAAACCTTTAGTTCATCTGGTGAAGCAGCAGTCTGTGGAGGAAACTGAGAACAAGAGGCTGTTAAAAATAACTACCTATTTAATGAGTTCTGCCTAATGATTCTACGATACAGTATCCCTTGACATCTATCAGCGAATCAAAAATGTTGTGGCCACGTAATGAGAACTGCTGAAACAACAAAAGCTCCTCTCCCACCCCACACTCAAAGGAGTAACCTCCCTCTGGCAGCCCCTGTGCCTGCACAAGCATGGCGCATCCTGCAGCCATGGAACATGAGCCACGTGTAACCCATCCTGCAGCACACAGACCCCAGACGAGGGGGTAATTATGGCCTAGAGAATGGGACAAGCACTCCGGTGTGCATCCTGATGTGTGCCTTGGTACGTCCAAGCGATGTCTGACTGATGATGCTTCTGGTCACACTGGGGTGATCCTCAGCAGCATGACAGGCACACCACCAACCATTTCAGAGCTTTAAAATGGGGCTGCTGGGCACTCTAGGACTCCATGAATAGGGGACATGGGCACAGTTTCCTGTTGGAGAGAGGACAACCACCAAGAGCCAGAAGACCAATGCCAGGGCTTGCACCTCAGCCAGTATTTCACTACAAGATGTATAGGATTTTCTTGTCAGCAGCATTGTTTCCAGAACACCCAAAGCATTATTCAACTGAGCATCAAGTGCACTACAGGGTCTTTCTGGAGATTTTTAAGTCTACAGTGGCAAGTTTTAGACATTCAGACTCTAACCTGGATGTATCTGCTTCACTGCTCCCAGGCTGGCGTGACTGACAAGCACTGTGCTTCTGCTGCATTTGTGATCTCTGCTCTGAGACAGACTACAGGACTCCTGAAGACTGAACACTGATGGAGAGTGAACCAGACACCTGCTCATTTCAGGCTCCAAAAATTAAGTGTTATTTTTTTCCCCCCATGTGCCAAGCTAAGGAAACACCGTTTGTTTTTTCTGAAGCAGAGGCCTCATGCCCCTGCACACAGGAGGGAATGCAACTGCCTCTCCTCCATGTTCCAAACTCCTCAAAAAAAAAACAGAATACCGTCCCTTTGCCTTATCATCTCCCCTTGGAACAGTGACTAACAAGCAATGCTGGAATATGCCTTCACTCCTGACATGTCTCTTCCTGTCTGTCACTAACAATTTATTCCTTGCTAACCACCCAGACGACCTAAATCAATCATCTCTGAAAAGCTAACAAGCCCGTCCTGATTGTTCCAGTATTCCACAATCCTGGCTGCTGGTACAAAACACACCTTTCTTCCCAGCCTCTCCCACACCACGCCAAGAGACTTGTGCATCGCAGAGTGAAAGATCAGCCTCTCCTTTCACACAATGCCTCTGATCTTATTGCAGAGAAGCATTTTGTCCAGCAGGATTAGCAGCTTTAGCTCCCATATTGGCCCAAACAGCTGGAATATAACAAGGTTTTGTACTTGGTTCAGAGGCAGGATTCGGGTTTATTAGGCTCGTAACACCTGACATACTTCTCATATGGACACTCCATGTACTGAGGAGTACAACCTCTTGTATGCTTTCAGCACAGATAAAATCAAACCCTTTAACCTCTCTCCTGACAGCTGCAGCAGGAGAAGCAAACTGCAGGGCAGCATTAGCACCAAGCTACGCGCTGCCTCGCTCTGGGAAAGCCACCAGTGCAAACTCCTGCCTCAGCCACGCTGGAACACGGCTGCACTTATCTGGCCATTCAGCAAGGAAACGGCCTCCAAATCAACACAATACTTATTTGGGAAAAAACACAGAACCTCCTCGCCTTGCCCAGCCCCACTCCGTAAACTGCTGCAAACACTGGTGCCAGCAGCTCCCTGCTTGCTTGCTGCTGTCACTGCTGGTCCTCAGGGGAGGGAAATGCCACCAAGGGCTCTTCAGAGAGACGTGCTGCTCTGTCCAGCTGTCCTGCCTTCCCATGCACGCTCTCTGCGATGTTCATTATCTGAGCCTCTCCAGTCTCACCTTGAAACAGCCCTCCACTGCCTTAAAGCCCTTCTTTATAACCTTCGCCCCACGCCCTTCCTGCTGTGAGCCCCCAGAGCCATTGCAGGGCTTTTGGACGACTTGCTGCCCGTGTCCCAGGGCCGCCACGTTACAAGGGAAGCTGCTGGGGAGGAGCCCTTGGCTTTGGGATGCGTCTCGCTGGAGCACTGAGCACACCCTAAAAATAGCCACTGCCAGACAGCCCCGTGTTCCAGCTACACCAGTCTGCAGGGGGCTGAAGCTGCCAGGGAAACTCATCTGCCGGAACAACCTTAGAGGCAAACTGTTGTGCTTTGCCCTCGGAGAGCCGCGGCACTGCCCTGTAAGAGTGGGGCAGCACACGTACGCACCCCTCCTGCTGCCCCGACCAGGAGGAAGCCACGCTGACATCATTTCCCGACTGCTCCAAAATATCCTCCAGATCTGGGCAGAGCCTGCCCACGCCACGGAGCAAGGAAGGGAGCCAGCAGGAGCCAACCACCGCTGCGCACTCGCTCCTCCTCAGCGCTCGGGGAGCATCTGCCTGCCCGGGATTCGCTTTCCAGACCTGCTCTTCCCTCCTGGCCGAGGATGCTACAAAGCAGGCAAGCACGGCGCCCTGCAGGCATCCTCCCGGCCTCACTTACAGGTGGACTGGCACCTCTCCTGGTTCCCCACAAATACTATTTATCTTGTGCCCCAGGTGCAGCAGGTCAGCTTTGTAAATAAAGCCTGCATTCCACTGCTAAGGTTTCCATTGTTGTTTCCAGCAGCACATTTTCCATAATAGGGCAATGTGCAAGTCAAAAGTGTCTTCACCCCCCACAGAACATCACTTTAATTACCTCAGATCATTGATTTTTATCACCAAAGCCGTTTCAATTACAGAAAACTAATGAACAACTATGAAATCCCAGGCTAAACAACCCTCCGGGCTTCCAGTGAGCTCAGGCAGCCTCTGTGGGTTCAAACAAAACTGTCCAGGGGAACGATCAAGACCCATGCAAAGAATAAAACCAGCCCAGGCACCTCTGCCACCTCCCTGGAGCATGAGGTGGAGGCCTGGGGGCTAACAATTTACATGGCTGATAACAGTACAGGCTTATGCAGGCTCCTGTAGAAGATCTCAAGTTTTGGGTAAGCAGAAGTAAAACTTACAGCAGACCTCCAGCAAGAGACCTTCCAGTGCCATCCCTACACCTCTGCGGGGCTCCTGTGACAGGATTTCCCGGACAGAAAGCTGTTCCCAACCACGTGTGTTCATGAGGATTTTATTTTGGTTGTCTTTTGAAAAACAGAACCTATCCCACTTTCACTCCTCACAGCCTTTAAGCGAAGACTGGATGAACTCATTTCCAAATTCCCAATGTTTCCAAAGCAAACCAGTCCCAGTTCCAATTAAGACAGCAGCAATGACCTCAGCTATTTACCGTCAGCAGGGCAAAGGCACATCCTACACTGTGCACAAAGGAGAGCCTATCGAGCACCAGGAGGCAGCGCCAGCCCAGCATTACCCCAGGACTTGGAAGCCGTCAGGAGAGAAAGCAGAAAGTACTCAACTCGGCGGCCTCCCTTGTGGCACCTCACGTCTGTTACGAGGTTCCCAGGTGCCACAATACGCACTCTGCACACGACTGAACACATTATTTCTGCCTCCTTATTCCTTAGGTGGCTCCCAACTCCCATGCTCCAGGCTCTCTCATCAGGCTGCCTGCTCCCTGCTCTTTCTGCCTCGCCTGCTCTTTCAAGCAGTTCACACGTCTCTTCTCTCTCACCAAAGGCAGCTGACTCCCGAGCTCTTTCTGGTTGCAAAACAATCAGCACTGCCAGATGTCTTGTAAAATTATTTTCCTTTCAGGCTATTTCCCACGATGCCAAATTTCTTCTTCCTTCCTAAGCAATCTGCTGTCACAACGGTTGCTGTGACTCACGCAATCACACGTGTCATTTCTATACAGACAAACAAACAAAGACATCTCTGAACAATCCTGGAGGAAAAGGACTGGCCAAAGAAACCTGCTGGAGATAGGGTTTGTCGCTTCCCAGAGGGCTCTGCTGGGTGTGCCCTGCTGGGCCAGGCAACAACCATCACCTCTCCTCCCCAGCAGCATCCCTGTCAGGGGCTTGTGCAACTCGGAGAAAGCAGGTGGGAAGAGCTCCTGGACTGCCCTAGGTCGTGTTACTGAAACGGGAGCAATGAGACGCTGAGTCGCTGCAGGCCCACACCTTGGAGGTGGGAAGAGCCCCAGAGACAACTGCACTGCGAGCATCATCTCAGAGCAGAGAAAGCAGAGAGCAGAGCCTGCCAGAAGCAGGACATCAGACAAACCTCCGGCAGTTTCAACAGATCCAGTACTGGATGCTTACTCAGAGCACATCTGTTCTTCCAGTCCAGCCCAAGACAGAAACATTTCACAGCTCAGACATTTAACTGTCCCCCATCCCCCCTCCCCAAACACCAGACGAAAAAAAAACCAACAAACTTACAGGCACAAAAATTTGTTTGCAGCCAGTGTCCAGCACCATGTCCTGTAACATTTTGTCCGAAATGCCACTGAACAACGTGTGTCCCGGAGGCAGACTGGCTAAGTGAAGGTTAAACAACCGTTTGAGCTCACTCAGGGTGAGTACAAATTGTTTCTTAAACGTTGAGGACACAAATGCCTTCAGTTCTTGGGCCACCCGGTCACCGCAGCCTCCAGGCACGCGGCCGTTTAAGGAGTCCATGGAGTCCTCTGCGTGGAGGCCGTTGACAACGCCGTTGTTCATGCCCTCGTAAGCTGAGGTGTCCATGGGCTCCTCATCGCTCACAGGCTCCTCTTTGATGCGGATATTGGAGACATCCATCTTGGCTGAAGCATCATTTGATTTCAGCTCCGCCTTTTGCCTCTGGAACTCCTTCTCCAGCTGCCCGTAGTTCTGCTTGACTCTTGCTTTAGCCATGTTGACTCTTTGCTCCCCAGAAACCAGCAATGGATGACCTAGTAAGGAACAAAAGACACCATAAAATTCACCACAACCAGGACTCCAGCCTTGCAGCATGTTTCTTGAATTGCATTAGGTTTTCTTTTTGCATTAGAATTTACTTTTTATTATTTTTAACCTTAAAAAAAAAAAAGCATGTTGATAACTGTAAGCCAGCCACTTGTGGAAGGAACCTGCAGCAAGGAGAAAGTGTATTTGTTCAGCCACTAGGGCCTTTTGCACAAATCAGGAAACCAAGATACAGACTACTTACGTATCTCTACTTGTGACCCAGGTGCTTCTTTACCTGACAACTTTAAAAAAAAGAAAAAAAACAAGTATGCAGAGGCTGGTTGGGCTCACTGCAGCAACTGCCAGAGCCAGCACAAGGATGTCCTATAGGTACAGCAAGGATACTGAAGGGGTTAACAGTGAATCTGAACACTCTTTTAGCATGAGGTGCA
The DNA here is from genome assembly GCF_964211835.1 of Anser anser. NCBI lineage: Eukaryota > Metazoa > Chordata > Aves > Anseriformes > Anatidae > Anser > Anser anser. Next base: position 8,018,262 of record NC_139736.1, read on the forward strand.
CAGTATGAAAGTCTGAGACCCTCTGCTAAGTATCAATACACAGTGATGAGGGGAAAGGGACAGAAGGGTGTCCTTTCCCATGCAATCCTGGCACCTCTTCTGGTGTCCTCTCCACGCCCAGCAATCCAAAACTGAAAGGCCGTGTTGGGAAAAGAGGAATCCAGTCCCAATCCCACAGGAAGGAGTGCTGCATTTAAGGCAAAAGCCCACACAGCACACATGCTGTTATCTTCTGTTAGGCCCACTAATCCTCTCCGAATAACCCAACACCTAATCCTTCCAAGCAGATCAGATACAGGGTATTGAGATGGATTCATGTGCACGTTTGTCAGTTCTGCTTACACTCTTCACTGGCTCCAGTGTCTGGCAGTGAGCCAAATGCCTAGTTAAAACTCTTTGCAATCTCAAGTTTTCACAACCTTTTAGGATTATGGCACAGCTACCTTAATATTCTTACTGGCATCCATGGGAGGGTATACAGGGGAATGTCAAAAAAAGAAAGCTTAACACCTCCTTACAGCCCCCTGACAAACACATTCTTCATTAACCGCTCAGCACTCAACCACACCACAGACAGCCCAGTGCAAATCAGGGGAAGTAAACAAATAAATAAATAAATAACACCGAGAGGTCAGAATTATACTGACCCTGTCCTCTCTTCAGGAGCTGCTTACACCTCTAGAGCATACAAGCTGCCTTAAGTGAGGAAGTGGTTAACAGAACCAGCTGACTTCAGCTGATTTTACACTATCAGATACAGAGTCCCCAGTGCCAAGGAATCATCCCTGCTCTACTACAGTGTGTTGGTGTCACCCCAACACTAGTTAGTGAAGATGTCAGTGAAGACCAAGATGTCTTAACTAATACAGTGGAAATCACAAGAAAGAAAAACAAACAAAACACCACTGGTCCCCACCACATTCAAAAACAGAGAGATGCTCCAAACTACCACCCAGAAATACAGAGAGATGCCCTTGCTTCAAGACGATCCAAATACAAATCCATTTACCTGATTGTGTCTCTTGTTTCTTTGGTACCAAGTGTTCCTTTAAGAGACTATAGACCTTTTCTAATCTGAAAAACAAAGAAAAATACACCAGTAGAGTTTCTGTTGTTATGCTTGCATGCAGCCACGTCAGCTTTTGCCATTAGCCAGAGCACTTCATTTCTGAAAAGCTGGTCTTCAGGGAGCCAACAGGAATGACTTGAATGACGTGGGGATGCCTTTCCCTCCCCACCCCTGGTGACTGTGAGGGGTATATCTCAGGGGCGATACAGATCTCATTATCTATCAATGTCTACAGAAACTTTGTACTAGATAGTTCTCTATTTTTAGCTTATTCCCCAAAATAAAGCAAGTAATTTACTTGGCCTGAATGCCCATCCACAGCATATGTTGCCTCTGAACTATATCTGGATGCTTCTTAACAAAGTCTTCATCATAAGGGAGCATGAACTCCCAACCTTTGTTTATTCTTGCCACAGACATGTGCTCTAGGAAGTCTTTCACATCTTCTGGGCAAAGCTAAAAGAGAAAGAAAAAAAATATGGAAGTCAATTTACATAGGACATCTGCAGCCATGCAACGCTGAGCATTGCTCCATGAGACACGTGGAGTTGGACTGCCTCGGTGTACGTGGGGAACCTTCACAAACACACGCCCAGGTAAGTGGGAGATGCTTATCCTCTGCAGCACCAGCACTTTCACACAACGTGAAAGGCACTGCACTTCAGAGAGCAGTGGTGATTAATCATCTGAGAGTCAAATAGCTCATGGCATGTTTTGTAAAGAAAAGGGAGTTTCCCAACTGAGATGAAAAGACTCATCATTGTGAAGAGAAGCATATTCCACAATTTTAATCTTATTTCAGAGCTCCAGGTCAGACATGCTGCATCTGTACATGCATAGCTTTTAAGCAGCATTGGATCTTACATTCCAAAAGTAGCCCGTCTGTGCATAAACTGCCTCATGTTTTATCATTTGATTGCATTTTAAGGAAATGATTTTTTCTCCCCCCTCTTTACATTATGTTTCTCATTCATGTACCAGTTTTAGCAGAATATTCAGGTGCCCGAGTTGTTCTAAAACTTTTATTCAACAGTGACAACTTGGCAAATGCTGCCAGAAGTATTGCTTTTCGTAACACAGTCAAGGCAGGGTAGCGAGTGTGGGCTGCATGAGATCTCACCACTTTGGTGGTTGGTCAGCCAACTTAATTCAATGCCCAGCTTTCCACTGAAACAGATGAGGGGACAGGATGCACTCCAGTGGCTCAGCTGTAAGGACAGTCGCGTCCTGTGGAACTGTGGTAACTGTGGGAGCTGCTTGAAATGTTTCTATAAAGAGTATCTATACCTGTTCCAAAGTGAAGCCACGCCTTGGGTAGCAACACTGCAAGTCAGCAGTAATGCAGGCACGGTGAATCCAAAAGAAAAGTCCTGCAGCAGCACTTGCAGAGAATGCCAAACAGTTACCACCAATCTGATTTAGAAAGAAAAAGTCACTCACTTTTGTAACTGCTGCCACTTCCTTTCGCACAACCCAGCGGCCCTGGGTGAACTTCCACATCTAGGAGGAAACAAAGGAGAAACCCTAGTAGCTATATTTAGGAGTTTCCTTACTGAAGTCATAGTAACAACACTGTTGAATAATGTTACCAGAAAAACGGAAGCAGGCAATGCTCAATACAGGTAGTGGGAAAACACTTTATGACCTATTCCTTCCTCAAATGGCCATACAAACAATATTAAAAGCTTACAGAGTCTACGGTTTGCCTTGGTGAATCTTTGACTACAAAAGCTGTGAAATTTTCTTGAACTCAAACTTCATTTCACTTTAAAAAAAAAAAAAATCTACTGCAGTGATGCTGGGTCTCCAGAATCCACACCTCAGGCTCAGCTTTAGCACACCTACTCACCGACCTAAAGAAACCCTTTGTCCACTACTGTGGGCGTGCTGCCTGTAGAAGGCTGCAGCACACAACCTCCTAGAAAGTGTCTGCTGCCTTCTTCAATGCACACCACAGTCACTTACAGACGTGCCAAGATGGCCTTTCACTCACGTGTGTCTCTGGTTAATGGAAAAGCCAGCTGCTCTGCTGAGCAGCTCCCAAGGTCTAAGACACCGAGAGCAGGCTAACAGGATACTTGAGGATTCGGGCAGAACTGCCACTGCCTGAAAACGACCTTTGATTTCTTCCTGTCTCCATTTAAATAGACTACAACCTCCTTCGTATGTGTGTATTAATAATGTTGTGAAGAATTCAAAATCTCATTACTGCCAGTTTCTCCCTGCCCTTCCACGTCACACATGGATCCTTCTCTCTGATTCAGCTTCTCTCTGCCCACAAACACACAAAATCACCAGTCACTTGAGGGCACAGGGCACTTCTGTTTTGAAGCACAAGAAGCTGCTGTCCAAAGGAAACAGATCTGTCATCTCCCCCTGTACACAACTCTGAGGCAGCCAGTCCTCATGAGACACCTTACCCTCAACTGTTCTCATGTTCTCTGAAATTATTATGTGAGAAGCTGAGACAAAAAAAACAGAAGCTTTCAGGAAAGACATAAATTACTTTCTCTCCCTCAAAGTGTAGTCCGGAACAGTTCAACACTAAAGTCACTACTGGCCTTTTAAAATATTTCAAATAAGGGTAAAATATTTTTTAATCTTATTAATTACTCCACACAAATATGTACAGGAAAATAAAGTCCACTTTTTAAGCTGGAAGACCTGTTTTCTCCACAGATAGCATTACATACTATTCCTGAGCCTTATGAACATAACATTTCATTTTGTCTGAAAGCCAGAAATATTGATGTTATTTTCCAACACCTTAATCTTTTGCCTGTTGCAGAGCTATTCAGAAAATTACTCGCCATTAAGATCAACACAGATCAATTTCTCACACCAGGTATATTCGACATTTTAAATGAAAACAATTTATCTTTACATTTTAATTGCCAAACACTACCACTTACTTAACCAAGAATAATAATTGCTGCTCCCTAGAACTTTACATATGACGTGTCACCTAATCTGCTGTGCCCTAAAGAGCAATGTCACTGGGTCACACCTGATTCCAGGTCTCCATATCACAGTGTCCTGGGCAGACACCAAGACACAATGAAAAGTCACTTTCAATCACCATCAGTTTTATCTTACACTAGAACTGTAATATCCTTAAGGTCTCCTGCACAGCGTGCCCCTATTCAGAGTTAAATCTCATAGACAAACTTTGCAAACAAAGGGAACAGTCAGGTCTACCTGAAAAAAATGAGAGCGGTGCACTCAGCTTTTTTTTTTTGATGGGGTGGAAGCCATAAACTGACTATGAACTTTGGAACCACTTAGGAACTTTCTTTTCACTAACTGCGGAAAGAATTAATACAATGCAGAGGTTGTTCCTCTTTTCTGTGGTTACGTGTTTACAAGACCTGTATTCATTTCAACTTCCATGTGCAGTCACTGCTCATAGAAGGTGCCTGGGAACAAAGTCCTTTCACTGATTAGCAACTCCAGGGAATAAAGTCCTTTTTAAAGATCAACAGTGCCTGCTCAGGGAGCATAAGGCGTACCCACACTGCCCTCCTGAGACCTCATGGTCCGGAGCCCACGGAAATATATCGGGGGAAACAAGCCCTTCATTATCCAGTCCTGGCTTCTCTGTAAGCCCCGCATCGTGGGGCCTGTGTGACAGTGGCTCTATAACATTTATTAGAAAGTGACGCATATCACATACTGTTAATGACTAGCAATCTGAACCTACCAGACAGCCACAATGTCAATCCACACCAACTCTCCCATGGCAGACTTGTAACACCACCATAAGGATTAAAGTACAAATAATTTCTGTGGAAGAAACATCTTATTGCAGTAGAACAACCAAGTTTTGCAATGCCATAGCTCTCAGGCAAACCTCACCTGTGTTCTCCTTTAGAAACAACAAGCTCTTTTGTACTTACAACAAAGTCTCTCCCTCTACAAAGCACTTCTGCAGGGACTCCACTATGTGGACTAGAAGTATCTTTTGGGTAGAGGACATCACTGTTAATTAAAAAGGAACATAAATTAGTTACCGGGTAGTCCAAAAAATGGCATTGGTAAAGATTAACATAACAAATGTGTGCACCCTGTTCTGCAGTTAAATTACACCTTTATCCAAAGCATCACTTTCATTAAAGGAATTAATATTGGCGTAATTACCCCACTGCAATTACATTAGTACAAAAAGGGCTTACACCAGCAAAGCCTAGCCTTGTGACTAGCAGATGCGTGCAACACAGGTACAAACTCAGCTTTGTTCTTGCAAAGCCTATCCTCCCTTGGATTGGTGTAAACAAGACTAACATGAGCCTAAGAAATGCTTAGGCTAACCTGGTATGCAGACATAAACGAAGCATTTAGCCAAAACGCTGATCTGTGGGAATGAGTTTTTTTTTGCTTTGTTTTAAATTTCCTTCCCAGTAATCAAGGATTAAAGAGAACAATGCTATGAGATCTCATGCTCAAACCAACCAGCCCCAGGACTAACACCACCCTTCTTGTGTCCTTATCTGCTTGCAAGACCAACTGGATGGCATTCATTTCCATGGTCTCTAAAGCCTCAAGGAACCCTAGGTTCATGATCCTGATCCTACTCAGGCTACAGAAATGGGCTGCCTCTCCACTCAAAGCTCTGGGGTGTGTGTGGGTGCTGCTCTGCGTGTAACATCCCAAACAGGCTACATCTACTAGAGATACATGCAGACTCCTCAGACAAATAGCAAAGAATCAGCTACAACATGAAAACAATCAGAGTGCTAAAACTTTCTCTGAATTTGCACCCAGCTTCCTTCTGGAATGGCTGGAGGGACAGCAAGGACTGAAACCCCTCATACTGCTAATGCAGGCCTGGATCACAATAGCTGAAACACCCTGCTACCAGGCTGGGGCTGGTAAGTGGTGCCACTCAGCACAGAGAGCTATTCTACAGACTGTAATTCTCTGCATGCAGTGCTCCACCCAGGTAAAAAAAAATCATTCTGCTCTTCAGACTTCAACTCCCAGTGGGATGCATTAACCTAATAAACAGGAGGATGATCCAGTATCCATGTCATGCAGTACAGACAGCACCCCACAGGACTTCTGGCAGGTAATGCCATTTTACGACAGGTAGAACTACCCTCTGGAAGGCAGGTAATGCTTTCAGCTGACAAGATCAGCATCCACTGATGAACAGCAAGGTGACTGCATAAAGATCTTTGACTGAATTTAGCTAAGAAATATTATAGTTGAAATTGGTTTCATTTTCTGTGTTTATATTTGACATTAATCTCTGGAAAGATTCAGGACTTTCCTATCACAAAAGAATAGGAGTAAAGACAACACCGAAAACCTGACATAACTCAAATCCAAATACAGATTACATCACGTCTCACCCATTATTTTAAGGGGTAGGGACTGCAATACTGTTATCTAGCATCAGCCATTTCAATTTTTAATATCCAACCACAGAACAAAGCACAACATAATAAATCACGATTTTACAGCACTGTAAGTTTAGAACATGGCTACTTTGGGACACAGTGAAGATGACTATATAAAATCCATTGTTCTGTTTCTCTCCTTACAGCAGAAAACCACATCCCAGTAACAAAGACAAGCCATACCTCTTCACCACCCAGTTTCCCTGGACCAGCATTGCCACCTGCTGTATACAGCGGAGAACTGCCGTAGAGTCAGTCCCAGAGCCTAGCAAACTCATCAGATTTGCAAATGGCATGACCTTCACTGAAAGGCAAATCACACATCAGATTAAGGGCTTCCTCAATACACACAATGCAGACAGATTTATAATTCTAGGATATTATGATTTATGCTTATGCTGAAATTCTAGGTCACAGCTGTATCTTACGAAAAATACCAAAAACTAAATTCTAGAACACCCCCTGCATTGTAGTCAGCAAATGTTCCAAAAGTATCTGTTCATGTTGCAACAAAGTTCATTAGCTTAATTGGTCCCAAATTAATGCGTGAATCAAAAAAAAAAAAAAAACACAAAACACACACACACACAAAAAAAAAACTATGTCTTTGGCAATATTTGGAAATGGAGACTCTTGACAAGACAGGAAGCTCCTAAGCCAATGTCCTCAGGATTTGCTCTCATCAGATAGTAATACTGAAGAGACAGAATAAAACTCTTAGATGACAATCAAGAAGTGTGTATTACTGACAACTAAGGAAAGAAAATGCCAAACTGCAGCTTGTTGCATTAACCTTCCACTTGCAAATCACACTTGGACTCCACATTCCAGGAGGTAACTGCAGAAATAAATGTATCCTGAAAGCTATCATCAAATTGTAAAATATTCTGAGACAGTTGATCGCAAACATACAGAACAGCTATCAGTTCTGCCGTTACTGCTCTTCTGTTCCCCAAAGAACACGGTCAGTCTTCTCAAGCAAATGCTCAGCTTTTGAATGCTTCACAGAACCAGAAAGGCAGACACTCTGCCTGGCAGGGAACCATCAGGTAAGGTATTTTATCTGAGGCAATTAGAAGTCACCAAGTAAAGTGCAAATGGATTACAGAAGTGACAAACCATTCTTCATCAGGATCTTAATCTGATCAGCAAGGGGTAAAGTTCTCAGCTGGGCCATAGAAAGCACATTGCTTGGAGCCACGGGTTTGTCACTGCAAATAAACAAGCAGAGTTGTAGCTTATGAAAAAGCATTCAGACAATATCAATGTTGAACACTCTGAACACTTACTTCTCTTCCTCTACACTTGGAGGCATCAGCATCATTAAATATTCACTGAAAGAAAAGAAAACACATCCTTAAAATGTTTGTCTTGACCTCCCAAGTTTAAGTACAATTATACTGGAGTAAATGGGAGTCAGAATCCTAGCTCTTCTGTATTACTCATCCAAACAGAGGAACTGCAAGAGTAAATACATTAAACACAGGTGCTCTGACAGCAGTAAGTGGGGTCATGTCAAGCTGTGTAGAGTCAGACCAGCAACAACCGAAGTCATTTCTACCCATGTAATCGCCAGTATCCATGCAGAAAGAATAAAATCCACTGAGATGTTAAACGTTAAGAAAAACACACCGACACTATTAAACAGAGCAGCAGTCTGCAACTTTCCTGTTACTTGGGCTGTGGTTGTATCAGTTTACACAGAAGTATTATTACTGACTGCACCATGGGAAGATTCCTACATACCTGCAGTCAGCAAGAAATAAAAACGAACAAGTTTCGAGTAGTTTCAGGTGTCTTACAAATTGCAAAAGTAAGTTTTATAACAGTTGCTAATAATGGGAGCTGTTGGCTTCAGGGTTTTCATTTATTTTAATCAGAAGGAGCTCTTGTTTTGCTCTTCCTTTACTGTACTTGCAGTCACAATAATGCCAGGTGATGATAACACACGCAAGGCTACAATCCCAAGTGAAAACAACTTGTTTTAATCTCAGGGTACAATGAAACACAGAAAGCAACCTAAGTTGAAGGTTAGTTTGCTTCTGTATTTTTTAAACAATTCAACTTCTAGCACGGATAGCACTATATCAATACTGAAGATTTTTGAAGAATATACCTGCTTACTACCCTGAACATAATCCAAATAAATTACTGCAACTTTTGTAGAAAAACATCAGATCTTTACCTGGGAGATTTAATTAATTCTGTATTCTCCGCGAGACCATGAGCTTGACTGAATAAATACTGGCGCTCATGTTCAGAACGGCTATCCTGGAGATATGGAGAAAAACAGGAGTCACTGCCACATTCTGAAAACGCAAAAAGCCAGACAGATGGTCACCCTGTCACTACTGCACCATTCAAGCGTTCCACCTCACTAACTGATGCTCTGTTTTCAACCTTTTTGAATGATGCTCCCGTGATGTGGAAACATTTCAGGTGATGTGACCTCAAAATCTCCTGACAGACATGCATGTCAGGTCAGGATTTATGACACTTAATTGACTGGGTTCCCTGGCTGTTTTACAAAGTCTGGTTCATAAGTCAAGACCCAAGTAATTCTTGGATTTAGGCCCCAAGCCGCACCCCTTTATGTCTGTCCAACTCTCAATTTTAAACCTTCTCCAGTATGGAGACCCCAAAACATTATCCAGCAGAGGAGGTACAGAGCACTGCAGGGGCAGTTCGAGCTTACAGACCAACCTTTCTCATCTTTTGTTGATTCCCTGATCCCATGGACCCAGATTTAACTCGGCTGAGCCTTCAGGCCCACCAGGTCTCCTCAGCAGCCAGCACACACCTACCTTCAAGCCATAATAATGTAGATGAACCCAGTGCTCTTCTGCTTGTCTCTTCTGCAGGAACTCATAGGACTGAACACGTCGTTGACGAGCTTGTTCGGTCTCAGGGCGGGAGAACCGTACCTAGAAGATTTGGGTATCATTACATATAGCCCCAAAACCCTTGAAACAGAAGATCTGTGTTACCTATCTGGCACATAAATAACAAAAGCTAGAGGCCCTAGCTCAAATGAATCAGCCCTTGGTGTCAGTGCCATCTTTATACTTGTGCAACAGCTTCAAGTCCATCTTGCCTCCCCACCCAAGCCCTGGGTCACCAGAACCAGCTGAGGCTTTCTGCCCTTTTATCTGGGTATGAATTAGCATGCTTTCTCGTGAACTGTTCCCTGACCTATTACGAAAAGGAAATTTGGACATACAGTAATTTGCTTAACATCATCTTCAGCTTCATCCTGAGATGAATCACCACCTGCCAAGAAAACACAGCAGGATAAGAACACCATTGCAATAAAACAACCAAAGCCAATCTATAGCTGTTTGGAGGCCAACTCTGGCAGAAGGCAGAACTAGCAGCTACAGCTTTCTAAACTACGTAGTGTATGACAGCACCACACCACTCCTATGATAGGAGAAACAGCTCCCATGAGGTTTGCAGGGCTACTTTTCACTGGCAGGGGTGACACTTTGTACTGCTGCCCTTTGGAACTACCCACTGCCTCCTGTCCCTCTGCCAACCTGCTCCACCATGCCCACAAAAGTGCTGATGCAGCTACACTGAAAATGTGATCAGGAAAACAATCTGGCCAAGAAATGGCTTTGCGATCGGTATGCTATTGTTTTAAACACACCTTCGGAATACAATGACTCTTATGAATAAAATTATAGAGAGGACTTGTATCCTACCTTTCAAAAGGAAACACAATTCACGTAGCATTTACCTTCATTAGCAGCTTCTCTTTCTCGGTGTTTTGCATCAGCTTTGTCCAAGTAGGTGAAACTTGGCCTCAGCTGAAGAATTCCATGTAGTGGAGTCAGGTGAAGTTCACCTGAAAAAGAGAAGTGACATAAGTTAAAATTATTATTTTCCAGCGCACAAGGACAGCACTTTCATTATCTCACCACTTCTGTAATGGTAGAGCTTCCATCAAACATAAATGTTTAATACACTACAAAGGGATTGATGTGAAAAATTCATCCAGTGCTCAGAATTTCAAAGGAGTATGAAAAATCAAGACCTATTTCTGTCACTTTCCTTTTTGTGTTGGAGCCAGATCTTACAGAGAGCCTCATTCTGGCTCAGATCTGACCTATCCTTTAGGAGACTAGTAGTAAAATAGACATCACTGAAGACAATCTATCTATTTTCACCTCAAATGATCCTCATATCAAAACTCTGCAATGGCATGAGGAAACAAGGGAAGGGCAGAAAGCATTGAACAGGAAAATAAAACAGCCACAATCAGATGGAGATAATAATATAAGTAAGAAAAATAAATTTAAACTACAAACGTGTATTTCAGCCTTCAGGAACTGTTAAGATCTTGGAGGCATTTACTAACCTACAGTGTTCTGCTATATTATTTACAGCTTTGCTGGACCTCCTCAAGGACTCTGGGGACATTGATAAGGTAAACTTTTCTTTTATTCAGAGAAGCACCAGTTAAATACGAGCCTATGCTACTGAAAACACAGAAAAAACAGGAATTTTATTTATTTTATATTTTAACTCAGGAATGAACGTTTCACTGATGCGAGAGGTTAGCAAAATAAAGTCACCTTTTCTATAAACAGCAGCTGCATAGCGGGAAACATTACTTGCAGCTTGCGACGAGCAGAAAGTTTGTTTGTCCATCAGCTTCCTGCAAAGAGATGAATGCTGTAAGATTACATTGTACAGGCAACGAGGCATTCAGATGTTAAAGGTATGAAATCACTGATTCCCAAAATGGTCTAATAACAAATGCAGCAAATATCGGGGCCATTTTTGTTTAACATTTTAATCAATGGTCTGGATGAGGGGATTGAGTGCACCCTTAATAAGCCTGCAGATGACACCAAGTGAGGCAGGACTATTGATCTGCTCTGGGGTAGAAAGGCTGTGCAGCCTAGGTAGGATCAATGCACTGAGTCCAACCATGTGGCATTCAACATGTGCTAGTGCCAGGCCCTGCACCTGGGTCATAACAACCCCATGCAGTGGGCCAGGCTTGGGGAGGGGTGGCTGCAAAGCTGCCCAGCAGAGAAGGACCTGGGGGCGTGGGTCAACAACCAGATGAACATGAGGCAGCAGTGTGCCCAGGTGGCCAAGGAGGCCAATGGCATCCTGGTCTGCAGCAGAAGGAAGTCGAGATGAGACTTTATAGGTCAGGTTGATGGTTAGACTTGACAATCCTGAGGGTGTTTTCCAACACCAACGACTGTTCGATTCTATGAAATAAATATATACTCATCTTTCTGCTTGCAGTCCGTAATTAAACAAGGACACCAAAAAACACAGGTTACTTCAGAGAATTCTTGCTTTGTAACTTAGTGTTCAATGCACCCCCTGAGATTGCACATCCACTTTTTTTCACTTTTCCCCAACGCCCTGGTGGACACGCATGTATCTATACCCACCACAAAAAGGAAATGAAGGCAAAGAGGACACCTACGAGGAATAAGTATTTGTTTCATCTGTACACGTGCCATCTACATTGAGGGCAATCTGTTCTCCTTTGCTGCGACAGTAGTTCGGATTCAAAGTGTCAATGGCCATTTCAAGTTCAACCTAAATAACATGAAAGGACAAACAGATAATTAATTGATTCATTTGGGGTTCTGCCACAGTAAACTTCAATGCAATGCTTGAGAACATTTCCACTGGTTTACAGCAAATTTAAATATGTAAGCAGCACCATTCAAAATCCACAAGGCAATTCTCATACATAAAGTTGAGCACATATATTTATATATATCTGTGTATATATATTTTCATATATATATATATGAAAATAAAAGCTTTTGTAGAGTGGGAACACTTTAGCAACAGGCTAGAGATGCATCGCCTCCCACGTAAATAAAGGGAAGCAGAAAACTGAGAGTTCTTAGCCAACCCTGACAAACTTTCTCACTTTTCTAGTTTATCTTCCACTGCATTATCAGTCTAGTTTACTTAGCAGTAGAAATGAAATACACAAATATTTTTCCAACCTCCCCATCAGTGAGGATCCATTCATAGCCTCCTAAACCTAAGGCATGTTTCTTTCCAGTTTCATACCACTTGGTATGAATTAACTATGTCCTCCTCAGAGGCAATGGGCTCGATTCTGCTCAGTTTAAGACTGCAGCACTGCGTGCTGACTTCACAGTTATTCTTAATTTACACTGGTCCAAGTACAGAAATGAACTCCCAACTTTTATTTACAAGGAGAACTATTTGCACTCTAAAACTTTAAAGTTCAGACAAATGTTCAAAAGTAAGTGTTTTCCTGTATAGCACTTCTCTTCTTATACTGAAACTATACAATTATTTTCCCTCAGGGTGTGCCAAAGCCCTTATAAATTCATATATTACAGCTGTTACCTCACTTTTTTTCCCTCTTTACGTTACTTGTAAACTGAACTATAGTTACAAGTCCCTGGCTGAGATGGAAGATTTATGAGTCTACACAGTGCTTACAGTGCAAATGTTTGCTAATTTTAATAAACTTCCTTAACACAACATGCACCCTAACTCCAAAGTTCACACACACACACTCACTTTAGCCATCATCCTGATATCAAACATATTTCTGCATTTTTACATGGTAAGGCATTTTTAAATCATAGCCACAGGTTCAGAATACATTTTTGTAGGCAAGTATAATAATTCTGGCTTTGGTTCTACTTTCACTACCCATACAACCCCACTGACTTTAAAAAGGACTTTTGATGATTCACAGGCAGCAAGAGAGGAATCAATACTCACAGTAACACTGAAAGACAAACCTTGCTTCCAAACTTCAACCCTTTTCTAAGGCCTTCTCAGGCCTTTTAAATCAAGCTCGTAAAGACTGACCTAGCATTTGTAACTACGTTTCCCTGAATGGTTCTATTTTATATCGAACGTGTTTTTTCCATCATGACTTTAATTTCTCTCTTTATAAACCATTTTTCGTCTGAACTCTACAGTACACATACCATGAAAGACACTCTCATACCTCCAAGCACAGGGGTCTGGTCCCACAAGTAGCTGCACAATCATAACAGCTTAACAGCACAATGTGATTTTCTGAAGTACATTCTGGACAGTATAAAGCAACTTATATGGACTGGACTCAAATGATAACCAACCTTTTGCTGCTTTGGTTTTATCTTCGCTGATAAATGCGTAACATCATCATATGTCATAGAAGCTGGACGAATCGGATACTGAAAAACACATCAATTTTGTAAGAATTCTTCATTTAAAGATCAAAGATCTTCACAGAAAATAATTCAATCTTGTCTGCCTTCTCACATACAGAGCTTCTCACATATAGAACCACCATGGTTATGAAACATCAAGAAATCTGATCCTGTGAGTCATCAGCACATTTGGGAGTATGGTCTAGAAAGCCTGTTGCCTTCCCCTCAGTCCTCTGCTCTTGTTACTCCAGCCACCTTCCCACCCCACCCGACCCCCCCCACTACACACTATAAAATGGGAAAACGGTACCACACGTTCGTCCAGCAAAAAAAGGGAAATGATAGAAGCCATTAAAAAAGCGTCCCTCAATATTAACTCTCTGGATATTTATTTACCTAAAAATAAAATATTTGTGGATTTTTACCAGCAGCGTTAGTCTACAGGACACAGTCAACACGTAGCCAGTCGGGACTCTAAAGCCAGGTTTAGCCACACGGTCCTCCTTCCTGAACCGTGTGGGAATGCTGAGAAGACAGTGTGGTACCCAGATGGAATCTCCCAGCCACAGCTGTAGCCTGATCAGAGCTGCCATTTCTCCAGAACCCCCACAGGAACCCCTTACGAAACAAAGCTCACACCTGAAACGGAGCAACTGCGGGTCTCCCAGAGGCAAGGCTACGCAGCCTGTGTCAGCACGTGGCACGTGCTGTGCAGAGGACCTGGGCAGCAGGCAGTGCTTTGCCAGTGAGCATCACCAGCTTACAATGAACATTTCATCCATCAGCCTCAAAAGACCTCCCACTTAGCAGATGGGAAAAGTGAATAACAAAGATAAGCGGACTAGAGAAATTCAGTGAATAGAAAATAGACTTCCAAATTCCTAACATATCTCCACCTTTAATCACCTGTTCTATCTCCACAACATAAGGGGGCTCTTTTGATGACTCACAGCAGTTTATGAATACTGGCAACACTGCCTTAAACAGGGCCAGTCCTAACGAAATCAGTAAAGGTGTCAGAAATCAGTGATGGCAGAGGATGGCCAAGACACTGCAGATCTATCCAAACTACATTAAAACGACCTCATCTACTAGAAGAACTCCCTCAGGGTGGCTAAAGGGAATGATTTAATGACAAGTCTGTGCCATAAATGATCAATCTTCTCTTACAAATGATTTAATACAAAGTGTTTCAACTGGCTGAGACCCACACAGGTCTGCCTGTACCCAAGATCTTGGCAGGCTGAACCAATAAGTGAAGTTATTGCTCATTCAATTTATTTTAAACAAATTTTCACTAAATAAAAGTTAACTGGAATACCTGAAAAAGATACAGCTTCTCCAGTAGACTTCTGGCCAGGAACACATCAATCTGAAAAGCAAAAGAAGCAACCTTCATCAGATAACAGCTATGACAGATGGAACTTCAGATACAAGTGCAATCCCTAGAGCTCAAATGCTGTCAAGTTTAGCTTTTTGTTATGAATTGTAATATAAAGTGCATTTATGACCCTCTTGGCAAAGGTCTCCTCTCTACCAATTTTGACATGAAATTCAGCAGCCTTTTAAAATAAAAAAACAAAACTGTGATGAGGCAGGAGACAGTGGCTCTAGCTGCATTTTTTCTTTCTAAGGAAACTTGGCAAATATCTGATATGAAACAGGAAAATCCTTGTCTGAGAAAGAAGAGGATGTTCTCTCTGGCAACATGTCTGAAAGTTAACTTCCTTGCTAGTATTTTGTCATAAAAACTTTCAAGCTAGACAAGACACACCCACAAGCCAAATCTGATTTAGTATTAGCATTTTGCCACTGATACCTAAAATTCACAGATGTTTCATGAATATCACATATGGAAGCTTCCATTTTTGGTACCTTTGGAAACACTTCTGTCAATTACCACTTTTCAGGGCTTTTGTCCTTTTTATGAGCTTGCCCCTGCTTGTACCTCTGGTGTGTGAATTCAAACACAAAGTAAGCAGGACACTGTGGCTGCTGTTTGGTAACAGTCCCTTAAAGAAGTCCAGAATCAGAGCACAACTGCTTCTTTTAGTGGAGGGCATGAAAATATTTTAGCTTCATATATAACAGATACTAATTCATCAAAACCATTCTTTTTTTTTTTTTTGACTCACCTACCAGAGAGCTATGGGGCCAATGAAAACGCATAGTGGTCACAGCAAGTTCCCCACCTATGTTCTTCTGATGTGGAAAGATTACAAAGGATAAAAATACTGAGCGCATCTACCCACTGAGCCTGCCAACATGGATACCATTATTTTGGTCCAACAGGTAGCACGAGCCATATTCTTGGCCCATATAACATATTCCCTTGTACAGGGCAAGTCACTGGTTATCAGACAACCACTGACGTTGATGACAGGTTGTCTCAGCAATGTAAGGACAACGGGAACTAGAACAAAAAACAAGAAAAGCCTCACGTACGATCACTGCTGCCACAACACTTTTACCTCTTGTATAATTGGATCATCTTCTTCATTTGCCATGCTAGGATACAAAAAGCTTTTTCTTGGCTTATTCCTTTGCACAATCTGAAAGAAAACAGATATGTCATATGAGTCACTACATCTGTGCCACGTACAACATGTAGCCTAGAGTATTTGTTCATGTTAACTTGTGTTTTTTTCCAGTGGTAATCCGTTTAGTCTGTTTTTTTAAGGAGCGTACGTGTTTGCATGACAAGGTCCTAATACTCCAGTCTTGACCAACTGGCACCAAATTTAAAAGACAAGCAAGTATCTCAAAGCTAATTAAGTTCCTGCGGTTTTATGAAAACCAGCAGTTACATAAGAAAGCGAGCACTCAATCAGTGCTCTGCAGATGGAAGGACAGACCTTCTGTACTTGCACAAAGTGCATCTTTTATACACCGCATTACTGTTAACCCCCGGTAGCAGCTGGTTTGCCAGCCAGCACATCCACAGGGCACTGGAGGGTCAGTCGGCACACGTGAGCTCTGAAATAGCCGCGGCACTTGTCACCGTCACTAAGGACGGTGCTGTGCAGCTCACTAGCCTCCCTGCTCAGAAAATTTCCTTGAAAGCAGACAGTGAAGAGCAGCTGAAGAGCTGGGAGAAGAGAAAAGGTTGTGTAAACCCTGTGCTCAGGACCAGTCAGTCTGAGAATGTGCTGGTCTCGATTTCATCTACATGACACGTTGCAGTCCTGTCCCCTAGCTGAGCACAGACCTACCACCCCTCAGACTGCTTCTAAGTGACAGCCCTGAGACACACTCCTTGCCCTCTCCTGGACCCTTTACAATCACCAGAACAAGAGGCATAACTCATCCAGCTCCAGAGAAAATAAGAGGCTAATATTAATGGAGGAGTGGGTGCTCTGTAACAGTGAGTCACAGTCAGTCCTGGTGCTGGAGTCACTGCCATGCCTGGTTCAGGCCATCAAATAGAAAATGGTCCCTCAGCTAGAGCAACAGTAATTTTTCCTGCTGAAATCAAATATAAGGATTTCTGAATTATTTGGGATGCCACCATGATAACGTAATCAGTCCACATCATTTGAGACCATTGATCAGCCAGTACTGGTCAAGACAGGCATAAAAACTACGACCTCTCACAAACTGACCAACGAAGTTTTAACACCAAAGAGAAATCAGGCAAAGAAATGAGACCTATGTTCAGGAACTCCCTCTCATTGTCTTCTACTCCCAGATGCCAGCTTGCTTCTTTGCTGGACCTCCTACAGAGGAAGAGTAAGAAAATGAGGCAGCGTCCAGCATCAGCTGGCAATACAGGGTTGCAAAAGACTAAAGCCAGCATGTTACATCCAAGACAGCGGTGATTTTCTTCAAACACACTAGCAACCGCTTAATTTAACCAGCTTAGTATATTTTGAAACATGTACAGGCTTCTCAAAACATCACGTTAATAACATGCAGTTATCTAAGAAACCTTTCAGAGAGGCTGAATAGGCACCTGGATCTGAATGCTAACATTACCACATGGGTAAATTTCCATCCAGGCAACAGCTCTGGTTTATACACGCTGTTTCTGCCATTCTTGCTAGAAACACAATTCCAGATTTGTTACTTTCAGGTTCCCCACTATCAAAAAGTGCTCCCCCCAGTGCTTAACTGCAACTTTCTGTTCTTTTATACACCAGCGTATCCCTAGCTCTTGCCACCCTAATACCGTGTCAATAATATTTCAGAATCATATTTGAAATTATCCCAGAGAAATGCAAAACCTTCACAGCTAGAAGTCAGCATCCTCAGTTAACTACAGGCTGGGGCTCATGCTGCAAAACCACGGTGGTGTGACACCAGAGGGAGTGACCACTGCTTTCTGTCGCCAGGCACTCCGTTCGTCCCAGCAATACAAACATGAACGTGTTGTTTTAAAAAAATGAGACGTGTCAGTTCCAGTTTTGCTTCCCCTGCTCACGTCTCCCAAGTGGCTTGATACAGCAGGCTCACATAGTGCCAGCCTGTCAGCTACAGGATGGGGCTGTGCACAAAATGGAGCGACTGCAGTTTTCATTCAGAACACAGATGACGCCAGGAGGCTTCCCACCACGTGCGAGCACACGCTGTAACACCCAGGAGGTGGAAGACATGGGTCCAAACCCTCCCTCCTTGCCCCAGAAGGATTGGGATCCACGCTTCCCTCTTTGACGGCCTGAGTGCCAGCTATGTGCTAGCTCCTTCTCTCTTGAGGAAGTTATTTCATTTTCCTGAATATAAATTAAAATTCCCAAGGCTAAGGAGAGAAAGAGAAACCTAACCTGAAGGACCTGGTTTCTGGTCCCTCATCCAACACAGCTTATGTAATTTTACATGACATCTCCTTGTGAATCCAGCTGTTGGTACTCATGGAAAATGTTGGATTACAAAGATTACAAATTTTCTTAATCATTTAAGCATAAAGAATGACTACAGTTGCTTTTACTGGAGTGTCAGAATGGCAGGTCTATAAATAGGAAGCAGTATGTCCCAGAACAATTTATAATATTCATGCGACTTGAAGGAAATCTCTGCATCAGAACGAAGCTTTCATTACAGGCACGCAGATGCAGTTCTACATCTATATGCACATATGGCATATGTAGAAATGAATGCCACAAGAATAACAAAATGGAATTAAACACTAGGTGATATCAGGCATGGTCACCTGAGAATTTATTTCAAGTTTTCCTTTGACAGAATTGTTTTCTCTAAAAAGGAACTCTCCTGTGCAAAGCCGTATTAACGCACATTATTAATATGAATCATTAAACTTCAGAACACCTTGCATGGAGGCAAGAAGTATAAATCTCATTTTTCTTGCAATGGACCAACACTAGGACTAATTTAACCACTCATTAGCTGCCCATAGTATCACCAATTTAGAACCAGTGAAGAAAAATAGCTTCCAAAGAGGCGTAAAACACGGATGAAGCAACTGAATACCACCTCTACGTTTGAGCTTAGAAGGACATTTGGGTACCAAAATTATCCTTTTTATTACCAAAGATTTTAAAGTGACTGTAAGTAGGATAACTGCAAACCTGCATGACATCTGTCACACACAGACTTTTAGTAAGAAATGTTCTAGCATTTCACTGAATTTGTCAGTATCACGGACCCCTAAAATGCCAACACTGAAACTTGAAATATTTTTCACATAAAATAATGCAGTGCAGGAAAGGCCTGGAACTCCTGCCCTGTCAGTGCCTTAAAGGACAGATAATGCACCAGTGAGGTGGCAGAAGTGCCATCTTCTGAATCACTACCATAATTTCCTCTGGCACCGGGACCTTTTCTCTGCAGGGAGCCTCCTGGTCAAGCCCCAGCAGCGATCCTCCAACCCAGGGTGGCCTATGTCATACTGTAAAATGGAAGCTTCAAAAAAAGCTGAAGCACCTTCCAAGCACTTATGATAACGAAAATTTTGACCCAATTACTTGCTCCGTTTCTCCTCGCTTTGCCTGTCTGCACACAGCTTTGCACAGTCATCTTCTGGCAGAGAACCCGACGAGGGCCCCTCTGTGCACCAGGACCTCTGTGCTGAGGCAGTATCACTGCAGCGCACCCCCAGGGTTTCGGGGTAACACGCTAAGCACAAACCTTTCTTTAGCACCTGGACATGCAGGCAGCGAAGCGCTAGGCCGGTTCCGCCAGGCGCAGGCTCGGAGCTGCCCGGTGCTGCGTGCTACCTCCTGCAGGAGCGGGCGGGAGCTCCCACCCCGCCGGGCTCCCCTTCGTGGCCGGCAGCTGGCGAGCCTGCTTCCTCCCGACACCGCGACCTGCCGGGGGGCGAGGAGCCCACTGCCCCCCACCCAGCTCCGCCGTACGGCGGGGGCGAGGAGAACCCACTGGAAGTAGGAAGACCCGGGCAGGGCTCTGCCGAACGCCCCCACCGCAGAACGGCCCCAGCCCCGCGCTGAGGGCAGCTGAGGGGCCGCAGCCCGCGCCCGCCCGTTCCTGTCACGGCCCCGCCGCCCCCAGCCCTCACAGCGCCCACAGGGGGGCAGAGCCCCCTCAGCCCAGGCCGCGCTCCCCTCGCTCCCCTCCAGGACCCGCACGGCCCCGAGGGCGGCCGAAGGGACGCGGCGGCGGCCGCCTTACCTGGCCGAGGGGCTGGCGCGGGCGGCGGGGCCGCCGGCTGCCCGGTGGCGGTGCCCGGTGGCGAGGCGAGGCGGGCGGGCGGCGCTCAGGCGGCGGCCATGTTGGGGCCGCTGCGGGCGGCACGTGGGGCCGCGGCCCTCCTCCTACCCACAATGCTCCTGCGGGCGGCCGCGGCAGGGGAAAAAAAAAGGGTAAAAAGCTACTGGCAGCGGTGGGATTCGAACCCACGCCCCCGAAGAGACTGGAGCCTTAATCCAGCGCCTTAGACCGCTCGGCCACGCTACCGGGATGTGGGGCCATCCTTCGGCACCGCTTTTACTGCACACCCAGCCTGTCACGATTTTTCACTTTTTTTTTTTTAATTTTTTGTTTTTAGTAGCCCCTACATCTCCAAAAGCCCATCCGAGCAACTGCTCCCTCTACGCACCATTTCCCCATCAAAAATAAAAAACCTTGTTTATTTTATTTTTTCATTTTTTTTACATCCCCGCCTCAACATCCCGTCCTGTCCCTATCCCGGTCCCCTCCCGACCCGCCCGAGCCGTGAGGGAAGAGGCAGGTCCCAGCCACCCCACCACCACCACTGCGGCCCTGCCGGTGGCTGAAAGTCTAAAAAAAAAAACCTACGTAAAAAACACGAGTTGGGATCTGCTGCTGCAAAGCTCAAACCCCACTTCGGTTGAAGAGTGAAAGCCCAGACTCGGCAGGTTGTTTCCCCCTGACTTTGCCGCAGCAGCCCGCACAACGCCCCTGTGGCAGGCCGAGCAGGCCCCGGGCCCCAGCAAGGTGCCTGGGGCAGGTTCTTGGGCATTCATGGTGGTCTGGCCCTTCACTAGACGTGAGGGATTGCATTTGGGAAAAAATACCAGCTTTTCTAGGGTAAGACGGCATGTGCTAATGCAGCCCACTTTAATTCTGTAGTTACAACAGTCCATTTAAACACAAGAGCAGGAATAAGCCTGCCCAAGGGCTCCTGGCCACCTCAGCTCGTTGCCTCCCGGGGCAGGCCCAGCTGCTCCCAGAGCCTGTGTGTCCCTGTAACACCCCTCAAGGGGGCTGCCAAGCCTGACCCTGCCTGGCCAAAACCTTCCTTCACTGCCTACAGGTACCGTGGAACAAGGGCACGGGCACGTAAGTGTGAAGGGAATCCTCACCCCGCTGCGGTTTCACACATTCAGGGAGGTTTAGGAGCCTGAGCAAGCTGCCTCAGCTGTCTCCCAGCACATCCCCATGGAGCAGGGGGCATGGCACCCAGAGATGCAGCTTTTGGGGGGGGGGGGGGGGGCAAGAGGCTGCAGGCAGGAGCACAGCTCCTGGGCGTTCTTGAAAGGGCTGCTCGGTGCCCCAAAACCTTTTGTGAAGTACCAACACCTCATGGTGAGCTGCCTCCATAAAGTGTTCAGATCCCCCAGAGTGGGCGTCATATGAGACACCTCCCCCCTCCCCCGACTTAAACCTGAAAACAGCCTGACTCACCACCAGAAGCACTGGCCTAGAATCCAAATGGAGGCTCAAGCAAAATCCTCCTTTTTAAAATGCAGATGAGAAGTCCTGGTTCGGCTCACCTAAACTACACCTTCACCTGTTAGCAGCCACTCTACTCTCAGAAGTAAAATTACACCTGTGAGGAAAATATCGAGATTCAAGTCAGTCCTACAGACCAGTAATTAGGAAACAGACATTTCTTATTTATACTCTTCAGCTGGAAGCATTCTGTCTCCATGATTTCTGACTGATGCAATCCCTACTTCCTTTGTTCGACTTGCCAAACACTCCAGCTCTCAGAGACAGCAGCTGAAGCTTAAGACTTGCAATGCCAAGTTTCACTATTTTTCTACCTTACTGACACTAAGAGTGGAGTGAAGAGGCCCCACCAGGGCTTTTTTAAGAGTCTGCTATTTCATATTGTTTAAAGTATACAGTTAAAATGAATTACACTTGTCCAATTAAAACAACAAAAAAGCAACGGTAAGTTTTAACAGCTTAAAAGGGCGAGTATCAGTTTATTCTAGCACAGAAAGGGGAATAAATCAGACTGAAATGACAGTATCATTAGATACTATACCCGTTACAAAGAACTCCTACCTTGTATCTCCCAGACCAAATATTTCCATTATTTTCTCAGGACTGAGCAATGACAGGAAGCATACAGATGAGTCTGTAACAGTCCTGCCAGTGAGTGCTACAGTCCTTACGTTATTCCATATTAGTTACGGACATTGTAGGAGTAATCAAATGTAAAGAAATCAACACATCGACCTTTTAGTTTTCTTGATAAAAACACTGATTTTCTTGTTACACATCTAGTGATTTCCTCCGAGTTATTCCTGCAAGTGTTGAAAGTGAATGAGAACAGGGATTGAACAAGAACAAAAAGAAGGATTTCTGGAGGCTTACAATAGTAGGATTGAACTTTGGCAAATTAAAACAAACAAACACCCCATGTGCAATGACTAAAACCCTACTGAGAAAAGTGACAAAACAGAACAACTTTATTGACCAGCCAGAATAAAAACAAACAGTATGATGCAGGCAATTAGTATTTGCATGTCTGGTATACAAACAGAGGCTTCCATCTTGCTGTCCTTACCCAAGCAACACTCCCAATGACATTCAGAAATGCTACACCCAGGTAAATTATGCCAGGCCAAGCCTCAGATTTATTTTCACATTTAAAAAAAATACAGATTATTTATTCATTGTGAATAGATTAAAAATACAGCATGTAGCAGTATCATTCAAAAAGTCTATCAAATAGTTTCTCTTCAAAAGAATGTCATAGAACAACTTATGCATATTTCTGTAAACAATTTTAATTTTTGAATTATTGACAGTCCTACTTATTGTATAGCTAAATAATATACCGCCTTAGGACTTTGAAAACAAAGTATTAATCATGTGTATACATTTGCATGTCAGATCTACAGAGAACTGCCAGCAAATTTAGCAACTACTGAACTTAGCAAATTAAACTATGTCAAGAAGTGTCAATAATTATACTCTAGAGTCCTTTACTTACATATTTTGGATGGTCTCATTCAATCTCTTCTCTTCCCTACATACTTGGTGGGGTTGTTACACATGCTTCCTTCTCTAGGAAAACCTCAAACACTTAGCATTAACACCTTATGTGGAAAACAAAACGTTTTGTCTGCATTAGTTATAATGCCTACACTGTATCAGTTCTGCACAAAATATTGACTGTTCGACTGTCTTCAGAGGTGAGCGGCACATTCACTTTTCACTGACAAGTCATTTAATGCTATGAACTGAAAGAGCAAAAAGGCCACATCCAAAACAGACCTTAGGTACCTAAAGCAGAACTTTGGATAGGCACTTAAAGCATCCAACCAACTTGTGATCCTACTAACTCCAGCTCAACTTCAGCATATTACGTCCAAAGAATTTGGTTATTTTAGTACCTAGCAATACCTACCTAAACCCAACTGAGGACAAAGACATTTCTCCATTAGTAGGTGAAGAGCTTCATCTAGTACCCTCACAGAATCAGGCACTCGCTCTAAAAGAAACAAATTCTAAGCACTTATTTCCTGCACTCCTTACATTTTATGGCAAGATGATGTGGCTGCTACAAGGACACTCTCACGGCTGCAACTGCTTGGTGGTTACTCCGAAGTACAAAATCCCAGGATCCTTCTCTCCTGGAAGAGATTCAAATCTTTCTGTCTCGCTTCCTTTACCACCAGCATCTCTCTTTCAGACAGTGACAGTTGTTACTAATATCATGCTTAGATATTGTTTAAACAATAATTTAAGATCCACTTGCCAGAAAGAGTAAATGGGGAGTGCAACTTTGGAGCCCAGTGACAGGGACACTCACAAAGGAAAGGAAGAACCAATTTCTGTTTCTTGAACAGTTTCTACGTTTTACAAGAAATAGTCCTTGTATATGAATGCAAGGAACCACAATGAAATCAACTACATCATCTAGCAGCTTGTTTAATTTTACACATACTCTTAAAAGCTGTTTTAAAATGAGACTGGCTAAGCACTGCAGATACTCAGCACTTCAAAAACGCTGCCCTTTATTCATCCCAGTCAATATCCTCAGGAGACTGTAGGGCCGAGGCAGCATGAAGCTTCCATCATAACCTCCTGCAAAATGACTTAACCAAGATGAAGAAATAGCAAGAGCTGCTATGTCCTCTGTACAGATGGCACTGTGGCTTTGGAATAAAATACTGGATTTGGAAGAAATTTTTATCTGTGCCATGATAAGTAAACCACCACCATGTATTTGTCCTTACATTACTCTTTTCAGGTTATGCAAACAGGATACAAAATTTCAAGTGTTTGGGGATAATGTTTTCTCCTTAAAACCAGTAATTTTCTGTAACTGACATTTAAAACCATTAAACCATTCTCAGTCTCTTCTGAAGAACAGAACTGTCTTTTAGGAAGTTTAGTTGTGAACTACAAGAGAGGATGCTAAAATTCAGATGAAAACTCCCAAACACTAATTCCACAGAGAATAAGCTTTGTAATGTACGATAGTATTTAATAAGTTACCCAGCATAATCTGGAATTTGTAAAGCTATGTGTATATCCTTCATCAATCAGCTCAAATCTATCATGAAGTATCATGTGAAGTTACTTCATGAATCATAAGACAGCAGATAAAACACACAAAGCCATTTAAACCAGATAAATTATTTTCTATAATAATGGGTGAATCAACATCCTCTAAGTTTTTCAAATGTCCCTCTGAAAATGAGAACACACTTTCCAGCATTTCAAGTGAAACGTCATAGCTTTGCTGAAAATTGAGATGTCACTGTAAAAATAACTACACGTTACTAATATATCATAGATCTTCCTACTGTACATCACTGGGCAAATACTGTGTAAGATCAGTAGAATTCTACACATCTAGGTTATTATATGGTACAAAAGGTAAAAATGAGAGAGGTAGCTGGATTCCTCACCTCATCAGGAACATTAGTGATTTTCTGAAAATACGCAATGCTGGTAATCACACATTGTACCCAGAAGAGCCTCACTGCCAATCTGAAGGGTTTTTTTTTTTCCCCCCCCTCCTCCTCTCCAAAGCATATGGATTCTATCTGGAATTAGTTTGAGAAGGAAGCAGTGCCTATTGATGAAGTGAGACTACTTATTAAGAGTAGCTGCATGCTTGGCATGCTTAAATTGAAAATTTACATCCACATGCAAATTTGGTGAGATACACCAAAAATGAAGAAATGCTGTGAATTTAGGAAAAAATGAAATATTCTGTGTGTGGCGAGAAGAAAAATGCAAACACACTGATCATTTGCTATGTGAAAAGCAGGACATGTGAAACCCGAGCAGACATCAGCTTCACTTCTCCCAAAGCAAATAAGAAATGACAAAATTCAGGCCACTCAGTTCTAACAGTTCATATATATGTATGTATATATGTATACATACATATATATATATACACGTATGTACGTAAAGGTCAAGTGTGTCTGTATTACAGCTTTAAAACACTAACAGAAGTGCACTATGGTACCCTACATACTGCCTACATTTGGATTTCCACCCTCAAAAAGTTAGAAAACTAAAATACGAAAAAATAAACTGGTAACGCCACATAAAAATATATCTTTTTAGCTGCAAACACAGTGTATATAAAAAATTTTATATACAAGAACTGCTTAATTGCAATGTCATTCTTCCATCATCGCCCAAGCCTCTTCTGCTTTTTGGTAGTACTGATTTGCCAGTCTGCCTTTCATAGCTTCCATTGCTGCTTCTGCTGCTTCTGTGTAGAGCTCACCTAGAAGAGGAAACAGCATCCAGTCATGTTGACAGGATAAAGTAAAACCATCTCTTTATCCTGAAGCAATTAAAGGACAAAAAGAGAAACTGAAGTCAAACTACACAGCCAGATCTGAGTGCAGCTGTGTATTCTACTGTCAGCAGAGTTACACCAGCTGAGAATCTGGCTTTCCCCCTAAGTTCAGGGTTACAGGCCTGGCTGCTGATGGCTCTTCGATGTATTTACAAGGATCATAAAACATGCCTGGCCCATGGGAGCCACCAACAAGATCGTAAAAACTTAGATGCCTGACACACAGATTTGTACAATGAATAAAACAATGCTATGTAGGACCTGGAAGTTATGGGTGCAACTCAAAATACAAGCAGCAACCTGCAGTTCTGTGGCTTCATAGGCAGTGAAAGTTGCTTGCCAGCCACTCAGCATGTCACATGATTGGACCAGGCACCACCCACTACCCTGTCATCAGCAAAATCTTTTCTCAGCATTTTCAGCCTTACATCACCCAGTGTCATTACAGCTCCACCTACAAATCTGAGGGTACTGACCCTCTGGCCATTTTGTAACAGCTGAATCAGGAAATTAATTTTGGGGGTACCTGCTGGGGGAGAAGGAAAAGCAGGATTACTGATTACAGAAAAAATGCAGACTTGCCTGATCTCTGTGGATCCTTATCCAAGTGGAACCCTCCTGTCATCAACATCTCTGCTTCCCTGGCCAGTAGCAGATACCGGGGCTCATCTTGAGTGCCATCATATTCACCTCCCTCATCATAGTCAGTCATGTTCAGGGCAGCATTGTACCAGTACAGCGCCTCCTTCCAATCCTGTGCTCTAAAGTTAAGCATCATTTAGAAGACAGTTACATTAAGAAACATATGCACTTTGCACTGGAGATTAAGAATTCTATTTTGCACTAAATTCTCAGAGTCTTTAGTGGTCTCCAGGAACACAAGTGTTCTCACGGAAGCTCACAAACGGCATAGTGACATAGTGCTACAATGCAAAGTGAGGATGGGGTCACTTTGTGCAGTAATAACAGATGAGAAGTTATATGAAGTTCCTTGCTGAACTCCTAAGCAAACTTTCATTACTAGTTATATGCTTTAGGTCTCGTATTTCTGTTTGTGAAGATAACTGATTCAGAAATAAACTGAAGTCGCAGAATTTGTTTCATACTTTAAAAATAGCTACTTTTGCACTGAAAATGCCCAGTGCACTTCAGTGAGAAACTTAACATCATTTTGAATCTCACTACTGCCAAGAGGTTCACTGTTATGCAAAACAGTAAACAAGTAAATAACAAACACATGCTACAATACAAAAGTAGAAAAATCGTTATCCTCACTTGTTACATTTGTACTTAAGGCAATTTATATTTATCCATTTTTTAAAGACTCATCTAAAAGGCTAAAAAAATCTAACTAATATATTGTGTAGCCTTTTGGCAAACTATGATCTACTTGTTAGTCAAAGTGCTGCTGCTAACCCTCCTATCAAGATAGGAGTGCTGGCTAAACTAAAAGAGACTTACTGAGGTAAGTGCATTTTTAGACTTCATAAAACTTAAAATCATACTTAGTTAAAAGTAATATCCTCAGCTTTAAGACCATGCTCCTGTCAAATCTCCATTTCTACTTTTATTATGCGAAGAAATGGAAGACTAACATTGACAAATACTTCATTTATGTGACTGCATCTTGCCTATGGTCAGTTTATGACTTATTTTCTCCTGTTCTCTGGGCTCTTTCACAATTTAATTAGGAAAAAAACAGACCACTTTTTAAAAACTGCTTTTAAAAAATCACTAGGGAGGAGACATGGCAGTTGGAAATATTTCTTACTTATTTTTAAGGTACTCTTGCTCCAGGAGAACCTTGTGTTAATATCCCCCCCGACTCCAGGATTTTCAATTATTGCAACTCCCACTGAAATCAAGGGAGTTTTATCACCAACTTTAGAGCAAAGAAAACCGTTCATCACAAGGAACTCTTGGTATGAGGGCTGAAATCAAGCATGTGGGTGGACAAAATATGGATGCCCAGTAGCAGAAATCAGGTCTCTGATTTTCTTCCTGTGTTGATGTATCATGGCCTAAAACCTTTTTTTTTTTTATTCATACCCGAGTTAAGTTTGAAGTAACTCCAAAATACTGTTCCACAGCATTATGACATAACAGCTCTTCATGTGAAAGGAAGATATGTAGCAATTATACAAGTTAGGTTACTCAGTTGCGCACAGTACCTGTCTGAACCAAGATTTACACCCGTATCATATGCTCTTGCTACCAGGATCATGGAAGGCCGGTCTCCAGCTTCTGCTGCTCTCAGCAAGTAATCAAATCCTTTTTTTCTGTTCTCTTTTGTGTCCTAGTAAAAGAGACAAAACCTCTAAAATACATGCTAAGTAAAATCATCCCTTCCTCTAACACTAAACACTGTTTCTCCACATCTGTAATGTCTGCAAGTGTTTAATATGTCTGAGAAACAGGCCCAGCCATGAACTGCTGAGGAGCTGAATAGTCAAGATCACTTCAAAATGTTTCCTAAAAGGTATGTAGTGACTTGCTCACAAAATTATGAACAAGCAGCATTTTTAGTTCTTTGTTTAAGTCCTTAACTACAAAGTCACCTATTTTCTCTGAAGAGACTACAGAACACCTAACTGTGGCTTTTGTTTTATCTCCATTTCCTCCTATTCTTATATTCTTTTTCCAGGGGAACACAATTCTGGATTTTGTTTTTTCTCTTTCATTTTTCTTGTTTACCTCCAGAGTAACCTCAGAAAGAATGTGATGTGGCAGCTGAGAGCACATGAGTCCTAACCCAACGATGGCTTCCAGCTCCCCACAGTCTGCAGCATGCTCCAGGTGAAACAGAGCTGACTCCTGATCCCATTCTTTGTCTTTCTCACAGAAACGTCCAGCCTCATGGTAGCGAACCATGGCCAGGTGAACCTAGAATGCAATAGTACAGGAAAGATACACAAGTATTAAGTACAGATCTGATTCTTCAAAAGCCCTGTGCCTATACTTCACTTAGGCACAAAGTACTTCTCCGAGGTGACTACTTAAATCTAGTTATGGATATCACTGCAGAATCAACAGCAGGATCCTTGCCAAAGGAGCCCAGATATTGCAAGTCCAAAAGCAAACAGAACACATGGGTTCCTGAGCTTAGACATGCTTTATAAAGTATGATTAGGTGACAGAAAACTATACACTTGTTATTTATTTTCACCTGCACAATTAATTCATGCAGGGAAGCACCTAAAATAAGTAATAAATACAAGATCTCTTTTTTCCAGCTGGAAAGAACAGAATTACTAGACCCATCCTACCTTCCCAAGGATTGACTTCCCAATTTTCTTTTCAAGTTCTAGAGCATTAAGCCTCTGAATTTCTTGAGCGACACAGGATGGTCTGTGGATGTGGACTCTGGAAGAATTGTAGAGATTCCATTTCTCCACACTGATCTGAAACATGGGATATACTATTATTTCTATTCCAAAATTAAAATTTACTTATTATTCATAAGGACTACCACCCAGAAATCAAAACCTACATTAATACTATCATTTATTAGTAAATACTGTCATTTAAGATATGGCTTTCAAAAGTCACGTTAGCAGCTGAATAAGCGTTTGTGTTTCTTCAAAGAAGAAACACAGTGAAGCACACTACAACAACAAATATCTCCCTTAAATGACAGCAGCTAAGCAAAGTAGCACCTTTAAGTTATGAATCAGGAAATAGGTACTTACAAAAATAAGTACCTGGATAATCACACTGCAAGCACTAAGGTTTCCCATGCACAAAAAATTAAACCCATACTTTTCTGGTCAGAATTTCAGTTAAAAATATTTTAAATGCTGCTTGCATTCAACAATTCTAGAAGAATGAAAAGTAACAATACACAAGATGATAGGCAGATACATGTATTGATGTTTCTCAGAATGACTAGCACAAACAAGACCAAAAAACTTTTCAGCCTCATGGGTGGATGAGAAGTACTAGCCAAAAAAAAAAAATAATCCTATCAGAAAGTAAGCCATTGGAGGTACACACAAAAACACAATAGGGAAAGCTACTGACACAGAAATTCAGCCTGTTAAAGCTGTTTCAATTTCCTGAAACCACAATACATAAACCACTACAAGGAAATTCTGAAAAGTGTATCTAATGAAATTATTCATTGCTGTCAAAATTTTTTTTTTCTCCTTTCCTTGCAAAATAGAATTGCTTAAGTTTATATCCACAGAAACTAATTATCACAGAAGCTGTATTTTGCAAAATCATAGAAGTATGTCTGTTTTTCTAGCTTGGTTAGATATACAGTGGAGAGAGCCACTGTCATATATTTCAAATACTGCAGGTTTTGAAAGTCTTATCCAACCACATATAAGACAAGTTGAAAAAAATAAAGTGCAGAAATTAAATATCTAGTTAAGGAGAAAAAATCCATAGAACTACAATTTCAAGTGAGAAACCCAGGCGGAATCCCTAATTTATGTTAGGGACCAATTACTGAGGTAACAATTTATTTATAGTTTTTCTTTAATGGAAAAATAAAGGCAAAAACAAACAGGGAAAGAATGTAGAGTGGTTAGTTGTTATAAACAGACATTCTGCAACTGAAAAGGAGGGAAAATTGACATCTGATTTAGTGATGTAATATTAGACAGCAGATGAGTGCAACAAAGGACAATCTGAGTGGTAAACTCATTGTCTATGAACATTTCTGCTTTATTTACCCTTGCAGAGCTTCCCAAACTGTCTTCATCAGATTCATGTCTTCGGTTGTTGTTTGAATGGCCCTATGTTAATGTAAAGATTTGCATCATTTAATTTACAGCAACTGATGCGTGCCAGTTACCCTTCTAGACCACTCCTATCCAGCAAAAATAATGGAGACAATGATCAAAACAGTTTCCAATGGATTTTCTTCTCTCAGTGGTATTGCAATATAAAAAGGAACACGCTGAAACAGTAAAGAATATGGCATAACCAGGCTTTAATCCTGTAAACTATATATTCCATGACAAATACCTTGCCAACTCAAACATGACCAGGTGTATCCTTGGAAGCAATATTCTCTTTCCCTATCTAAAAATTAAACATCTAGTTAAGGTCTTCAGGTAAAGAAACATTTATTGAAGTTTTTACTTCAAATGAGTAACCAACTAAGCCCCAGGAATTCTGAAGTTGCATGTTATTAACTGAGAACAACACTAAGTTCTGTTCATTAACCTCAAACCATATAAAGTCATAGAAAGTAGAGAGGTTAAGTGTGTCTGAAAACAGGTCATATTCATGGATTCAATATGACAAGAAGCTGGCTATTAATCAATGTTGCTCAAATGCAATAAAGAACACTTCAAAAAAAACATAAACCTACAACACGCGATCAAATGTAATGTTTGAAATTAAACTCCCCATTACAAACAGTGCTTTTCCTGTAAAAGTGTCATTAACATTCACAAGAAGAATAAGTAATTTTGCAATGTGTGGGAGTTTCTTTCCAACTGTTTTTTCCATTTACAAAGTCTAGATCAAAAGGGATAAAAATGAGATTCTCCTGTGGAATCTCTTCAAGTATGAACAGAAGGCCTAATTCTGTTAAACCCACATTCAGGTTCTTACCCTCTCTCTATGATCCAGATCTTCTAACTCACTTCTCTTTTCACTGGGATATCCACTGTCTCCACCATTTTCAAAATCCTACAGAAGATGAAAAGAAAGCATTGCAGCATTAGGACTGCTCTTTGTAAAGATCTCAGGTTGACACTTCACAGAGAGCAAAACTTCTGCTAGGTTCAATGAGGTACGTTGGGATACTGGATGAAAAGGATTACATGTTGTGCTGACAGGCAGAATGGTACTTAATGATCCAAAAGGCACTGTCCAAGTTCACGTTCCTTCTTAGATACATAAAAAAAATAATCAAGGACTTGCATACTTGATCAAACCCAGAGTCCATTTAATGTTGTTTTCAGTCGTAGGCAGTTAAAAGATAAAGCAATTAATGGACAGCCGCTGGTATTGGGGCCCTGGAGTAGGAAAAATCTCTTTGTAAAGGGATTATTGCAGACATATAGCGGTCTCCTCTGTTGAGGTTCTCTAACATCCCACAGTGTAAATATTTGCAGAGACCTAATCAATAGGGGTTCTGTTTAGCCTTCATACTATCTCAGCTGGCAAAAGTGCCCAAGACACAACATGCAGGCAGGGGAATAGATACTTTAATTATCTGTTAAAATAAACCAGATGCAAGTAAATTTCTGGAGAAAAAAATAAATAGACTGTTGTTTTAAAATAAAATGTTCTTACATTATTAAAAACAGCAAATCCATGCAGGTAATGTGATCTGCAGCACTGAAAGCAGGCTGAGAGCCTTCACACACTTTCTGAACAAAGCTTTCCAGCCATCCTTCGAAGTTCATTACATTAAGGAACTGCAATCTCATTTTCTGTTGGAAAGACACTCACCCTTTGGTTATCAAGCTGATCATAGTCTTTGTGAACCAAGTTATCTACTTCATTAAACACTGGCCAATCTAGGAAGCAAAATATATGCATCTTATTTTAAGGATAACATGCTTGAGAAGAAAGCTCTAGATGCCATCATCTTACTTTTATCAGTTATTTTACAAAAGCATCCCAAAGAAACAAAATCATTAATTATCTACGCAGAAGTACCTGATTAAATACAACATGCTGTGTATTTAAAACCTATGTAATTAAACAAGTCACCGCCAAATGTTCTGGAAACCCCAAGTTATATATGAGGCTCACTCACGAAGCATTTCCATCTTTTGGCTGTGAGGTGTTGCTGAAGAAGGAGAGCAGGGTAGAGAGTCAAATGCCACATCGCTCATGCTCTCATCTCCAGAGTTTTCAGACAGGCGGGACAGCAGAGGAGGCCGACTACCAGAAATTGTTCTCACCCGGCTGCTGCCACATTTTTCCTCTGTGCCACGTAGAATTGTCTGAGCAGATTCCTTGGCAAATTAACAAGAAAATCTTGTGAATAATGCTTCACTGTATTCTGAGTATGCTACACAGGCCAACATGACTGCTTATTACGGACCCTCTACAAGAGTGGGGGTAAATACACACACGTATACATAACTATTTGCTTTGAGAAGTTCTAGACCCCAACAAAATATCAAGTCCTAGCATTATTGCAGAGAGAGCTCTGTTTAGGACTGAATTTCATTCAAAACGTTCCACCAAATCCGTCTCACAAATATCAACTGAAGCTGAGGTCAGTTAAAGACAAACAGCTCTATTCTTTATTCTTCCTGAATTAGCGTTGTGACCTGCAAAACTTATTAGTGATTTCAGCATTCAAAGATCAACTTGGTCCTAAATGTGTCTTGCAAGATTCCCTATTAATTAAAGTTACAGCATGAATTCAGAGCTAAGTGTGGATAAGTCAACTTTAAACTGCTGTATTAGTGATTAAACTGCTTTTATCTGCCACGTCAATAGAATATTAGAGTTTTATTTACAGGGCTTTTAAAGTTAAAATAAATCAGCTATACTGCTTAGCTACACTTTTTTCCATCAAGCACTTACAAGCAATTTGTTATTATAATCCAAGGCATCCTTCTCTCTGGATGAAAGATCAAATGGTGCAAGGCCCATGCTTTTGCAAATCTTGTTGCAGGAATGAGAATGAAAGAATAAGGCCATACCTCGAACACCTGTGGCATTGAAAAAAAATATTGAATAAGCTTTTTACTCAAAGTTTATATGATGGCATACTTATTAAAGGATAGAAGTCCCAAATAATTTTCTAAGAAGCTAAAGGCAAAGCTAAAATGAAAAAAAATGTTTCATAGTACAGTGCTCAACCTACTTTCATTTTCTGTTTTAAATCCTGTAAGTGCTTTTTAGTCTCTCTGGAAGATGAAGTGAAAGTAGCCTACAAATTCTTCAAAAACTATGTATGCACAGAACATAATAAACCAACGAAACTGGATGCATTGTTAAGAAAGAAACACGTGCCTAAAACTGATCCTGCTTACAAGACTTGTCGTGTCCTATGAATTACTTCATGTATGGACACATGGAGCTTTAAAAATATGCAAAACTTACCTCTCTATATTCGGCAGTATCAATTCTTGCAACACAGCAAGGAAATTAAAAGGAACAATCATTCTCACCTCGCAGGAAGCTACTTAATTTCATTACTTGTCTGGTCTAATAGTAGGCCAGCAGACCCCAGCCAAGATAAGCTCCCATTTTAAATCTGCCTGTGTGTGACAGCTGCCCTGTTCAAGGACTGCTTACAATAGAAGTCCCGCAGCTGTTTCCAAGGCCCTCAGAAAAGTGCCTGCTTGCTCAGCCAATAGCTGCTAATCAGCATGCAGCAGGAAGAGAAAATAAGCTTCCACTATCCTGTCAAACAGGATAAGAGATTTTACCTAGGTTGCCATCTCCAAAATCTGTACCACTCTCTGTATGTATCTGAGGGTCTGTGTAAAGATCTCCAACTCCTTGGATATCAACAATAATGAGCTGATGTCCTGAGCGCTCAAAGGTGAAGTGACTGAAGGCCTGCAAGGAAGCACAGGAAATGTCTGAGAAAATTCACCCTTGAATTACTGAGAACAGCAACACTTACTGCGACCACTTACAAATGGCCAGCGAAATCAGATAACCGCACTAGCAAAATAGAACTGGTATGAACATCATGATGAAAATGGTAAGAAACTAAAAGGATGTAGTGGATTTTTATCCCTACATATACACGGTGTTTTTTATCCCTATATAGTCACAGTGAGATTATGCATTCATATAAGTCCTGGTTGATTAGCTTATGTGAAATCATGCAAGTCAAGCAAGCAGAATTTGGCCCCCAATTTTAAGTGAGGGCAAAACATAAGGACTAACAGTCCCTGGAAAATTGTTTTTACTAAATACTGCCCTTCAGACTTTATCAGAATATCTAATATTCTATGCAGTGGCTAAATTCAATATTAAGAATTTGCTGGGGAAGAAGTAATTGCTCCCCAGGGTCCAAACTGGGAAGGAAATTTCAGATGCATCTACTAAATACAAAGGAGCATCTGTTGCCTCTGTGGCATTGCTTCTCCAACCTGGTCCCACCCAGAGAAAGGCTGAAAGAAGTAGGGTGAAGGGCAGCAATGGGAACGTGCAGCGTGGACTGCTCTATTCCTCCTTCCAGCACTGGACATCCCATTTTCCACTACAGTCTTCACCTTAAGAAGTGGGGAGCAGGGGGTGGAGGGAATAACAGTGGGCTCTGGAGCCAGTGCAGAATCACTTCTGCATAAAAATCCTGGCTGTGCCTGTGAATCAACAAGCTCTGCAGCCCTCGGACACTGCTTCCTGCTGCCACCAGGCAAAGCTCTGCCCCATTTTGCAAAAGGAAAACATGAGCATCCCTTGAACTCTTCTTCCACTATCTGCCTTTACATTTGTGTATCAGATGGTGAAATGTATGTTCGTACTCTTTAAATGCTGCGTTCCAAGAATCAAGTATAAAAAGCCCTTTTCTTTGGCATGAAGCTGAGACATTAGGATCTTCTGGGAAGGCCTCCAAAACAGTGCTGCCAGGCCTGGGGGAGGTGAGTGGTGGTGATAGACAAACACTAAGTGTAGCAAGTCTCACAGAACACTTTGTTCCCAACTTGTGAAAGCACAGCACTGAACATAAATGTTCTGCTTACATTAAGTATCATACAAATACCTTAAAAATAGGGAAAAAAATGAAAATAACATAACCCTCATCTCCCAGTTAAAAACAAAACAAAACAAAAAACTCTTTTGCTATGCTGACCACTTCGCATTCTTTGCCAGTATTTTAAAAAGCTCTGTGAAATACAATTCCCAATCACTTTAAAACTGTAGCTGTATTTCTATAAGCAATCTCAGATTCACCTACTCAGAGGCTGTATCTGAAAAACACAAATTATTATATGTAAATGTGCTAGATGTTTGTTTACATCAGTTAGGTATCTACCACTTCCTTTTGTGTATTACTCTGAGGTAACAGCAGCCTACTTAGTACATAATACATGAGATGTCTTCCCTCTGCTTTAACTTGAAGAGAGTTTGAAGAATGTTAATGCCTGTAATTATAACTAGAGGAACAGGGCTTACAATTTCTGAAGAGTATTAACCCTGTTCAACTAAACTAAAAATCAACAGATGCTGAAATGCGATAAAGAAACGCTCAGCACTTGAAAAAGCAGACCCCAAGTAAGGGGAAGACATACTGCAAAAAGATAAATTAATTTGGCATTGTTCTGGAAAGGCTGCAGTTTCCTCTCTCGTAAGTAATGCAAGATCTCTGGATGGAGCCAACAAATTGCTTGCAGCAGACTCTATGGAAAGCATTAAACAAAGCCTCACTTGCGGAGTAAGACGAATGTTGTCGTCTCGCACAAATCCAGAATTCGAGTTGTATTTGATGTATTTGCCCTCAATGTAATGTTCCAGATGAAAGAGAGGCTTTCCAGGTCTGTTCTTCATTTCAATAATACAGGTCTGTACTATATCCACCTGGGAAGGGAAGAAAAATAAACAATGACTAACAGAATACTGTCTTCAGATTAATGTGTGTGAATGCTCCAGCTGTGAAAACTTTGCCAGCAAAAGAAGCCGAACAATTGCCAAGATCTGCCTGTTTAACAAGGGGGTGGAGGAAGAGTCATGTGCTTCTTAGGTAACTGGGGGAATTTCATAAATTAAAAGCAGTCACTTCAACAAAGACCATTTCTGCAAAAAATCCCACTGAAAAATTTTTAGCAAATGTTGCCTTTCTATTTTATTTCCTTGGGTACCTTAGGAGTGTGCTGCAAAAAGTCTATATCCAAACAGCAAAACACATCTCACACGCCACATACAGTCTGTGGTACAGTCAAGAGCAGGACCCAAGTTCCCACAGCAGAAGCACAGTTCCATCCCAATGCTTGCTTCCACTCAACTGAAGCCACAGTCCAAGTCAGGCATTCGCTACCAGCAGAGGATTAAAGCAGCTTATGTATGTTGATACATACCACAGACTCACTGAACAAAGAGGAGAGACTGGCTGAGAATGCACAACAGTTGAAGTCCTTCATCCTTGTATTTTAATCCTTGTCTTTTAACAAGCTGATTGCTGCTGGAGGTGGTTTTGTCCAGGACACAAAGACCAGCTTTGACCAGCTGCTATCCAGCTTACCACCATGGAAAAGCGCGAAGCTATGCTGGCCACATTTACAAGACTGTACAAAATGCTTACCATGGACACCAGAAATATGACCCGCAAAAGAGCAGAACCCCTCCTCCCAAATCTTATGTGTTTATGCACATCCCTTGCAAAGAGGATGGGAACTTCTCTTGATGCCTTAAGCCTGGTCTGACACCCTAACCACCTGGCAGTTTCATGCATCTTAATGCTTTGCAATTAACACAGGGTGCTGACATTGTCACTGCCACCTAAAGGAGACAAAGGTACAGCATCTTCATTTTTTGGAGAGTTCTTGACCATTTCTCAGAAATCTGTATTTGAACAGCTTCATAAAGTTACCCAGGTTCCCAGCTCTTCTTAAAATCAATGCTAGGGAGGTGTCCAAATAGGCTTACAAGACTTAAGCAGCCACCTCACTGGAGCACTAACAGTTAAATGCTTACTGAGACTGCTGCAGGCAATAAATAGTCACATCTCTGGTTATCTGAAAAGCAGCTGGGCAAATATCAAAAAGAGCAAGGCAAACACCATTTTATTTTGGTCTTCAGTCAACAGCTGAGAACAGTCAAATATTCACAAGCCCACGTGACTAATTTTGGATATGCAAAGCAATTTCTGCATTTACTTCATTAAAAACAACTACCATTTAATGGAGAACACAGCAGGGCAGAAGACTCAGCAATTAAATTTAATAGAACATGAACAACTAATCCTCTCTAAATACATCTGAAACCTATCTAATAGAAGAGCAAGACCGAATTTTTGCATAGCATGAAGTTTTACATAGCAAAGATTTTGCATAGCAAGAACTTTGAACATACCTGTTTTGGTGGTTTGTGCCGATTGTACTCTTCTCCCCAGAGTTTTGCTTCCATCTGAAGTCGGACATCCTCAAAATATACCTCCCGGCCTACGCTCTCTATGTACTGCTTGGCAACATAGTTATAGGCGCCTTTCCAGTTCTGCGTATGTAAGAAGTTGGACAGCTTTTTCCTGAAAGACAAACCAATTTCTGATGAAAAGAAAACCAATAATTTTAATTCAGTCTTCCCCTTTTCTTTGTCTCTGTTGACAAAGCCAAGCCATGGGATCAGGATTACCCTCAGTCTGGATTGGATCTTATGTTATGTACCGGATATTCTATATCAAAAGCAAAGCACAGGTAGGGAGCAGAAGAAAAATCAACATTCCTATGAATGGCTGGGTCTTGCCAAAGTGCCTGCTTCATTTGACTGCTGCTTTTACTTTGAACTTCCTCCTTTTCTGATTTCTTTTTCCCTCCCCACACCCAGAAAAAAACAGACTGAAGGGTTGCTGCCATCTCAACGCCCTGTTCTACAGCCAGTGATTATTTTATGCAGAAATGAGCAGGGAGTGGCATTTCAAGCAAACTGAGGGGAGACAAACCTCTCCTATAAGAAGAGCAAACTGCTGCTTTCTCAACACACAGGGGTGACAACTATTCAGTATCCCCACTGTTCCCAGAAAGATGCGTGCAGATGACAGTTCTTCCTCTGATTGTAACTTTTGTTGATGTGCAAATCTTTAATCCACAGATCCCTCAAGAGTGAAGAAAAAAGACTAACAAAAACGGATCTGCTGGCTGCCAAGAAGTGGACTAAGCAGTGGTTGTAGAAGATGCCAACATTCAAATCAAATGGGGAAAAAAACGTTACCAAGGATTTCAAAGCAGTCAGTCTTCTTTCCCAGAGCAGCCACATCAATTTATATAGGACACACAGGGAAAGGAGGAAAGCACTTCCCCTCCCCTCCCCCAAGCGACTTAATTCAACAGAGAAGCTGGCAAAAAAAAAATAATATTAAAACCCCGCTACTGTGGCAGCAGTCATATTGCTGGACACCCCAAGACAGGCAAGAGGTATGAAAAATAGTACCTAGAGTAAGGCATGGCTGGCTACCGAGCAGTTCTCCTACTCTGCTCAGTGACAAGCAATGGTTCTGAGCTTTCCTTGGTGCCATGGCAAACTGAACATTTTGAGAACTTAGTAGCAGCAAATGCTCATCCCTCCCACTCCTTCCTTCCCTCTCTCACCCAAAAGACCTCGGTACAGAGCTAGAAGCGCACGGAGGATCTGAAGGAAAAGCAACTGCAGATAGTCTGTTATTCTGCAGGGATAGACAGCCACTGTAACAGAGGCCTTGGAAAGAAGGAACAGCTAAGGTAAGAATTACAGCTATGATTTGAAATTTTTCCAGTTCTCTGAAGAAACAGATTTCTCTCCATAAAACAAGCCAGCTCATGTGCTCTTCTAAAGCCAACACTGTCTGCAGTTCACTCAGCCAAGAGCAGCTAATGCTGTCAATGCAATGACTAAAGACTTGCAGAGTTGCAAAAATCTAGCAGAGAGCTCCAGATGGGAAATATCAGCACACACTGAGAGTTATGGAAGACCCAAGAGCAGGAAGCTGACACACAACTTATGTACTTTCTTTGTACAATAGATTAAGCCACAATAACAACCCTCTGTCTGTGTCACTACTCAAGATATTCTGTAATGTTGAATTTGGTCATTCAGAAACAAGAACTAAAAGCAATGTCAGCAGACTAGGACTTATTAATGCCCCAGGCTTTAATACTGCTGTTATCTATCTGGCTTTGTAAGACCAGAGCCACCAGCATGAACCAATACAAAACTGAAGGACTGAGGGATTACTTTGCCCCCTTTTTCCCCTCAAAGTTCAAAGCATCATGTTACTGTCATTCAGGAATCTCTCTTCCCAGAAGTGAAACCAGACCTGAAATGCAATTCCTCCAGATTCTGCAGCTGCAAAGAAGTGGGGAGGAGGCAGCTTAAGCACACACACGTTTTCCAGGAAACATTCATCTTCAGAGCCTCGAAAGGGTGGAATGCTCTACTCGCACAAATTGATTCAAGGCCAGATGGTGATGCCCACAGGCACATTTCCTAACACTCTCTGAGGAGAAAAAAGTTCCTCCTCTGTCTTCTCCCACACTTCACCGTTCTGGAAAGAATAACTATTAGCATTCAAACTCTGCCTTACTCAGAACAGGATGACTGTTACACGTGATCCAAAGTAAACTGTGAGAATAGCCCTCTTTACTGAGGAAGGCCTTCTGAGTTGAGATTGCATGATCTCAATTGTTCTTCCCCTTTTTCTGTGCCTAAATATGGGCCTGAAGTTGGCCTTCAGACTGCACACACAGTCTCATACCAAATTCAAAGACATTATAGCACACTAGGAACCCAAGAAAAATGAAACAAGCTGCTGCTTCTGTACTTTTATGAGTATTTTGCCTCCAAGAGATGGTGGAGATAGCATTAATCTATGAATTGCTAACTGAAAGGCTGATTATACTTGCTGGAACCAGGCACAATTACATGTTATCCATCCCATTGTGGTTCCAGTAAATGCTATGGATTGACTTTTCAAAGCAAGCCCACTGGATGCCTGCACCAAACTCACTTATGTTTCCCTTAAGACAATGCTCTGCTTTCTAAACCCTACTCCCTGTGCTGCAGATGGAGTCATACAAACAGGAATAAGCCCCTCAGCTGTGTCTTTCAGAAATGCAAAGCAGGGAGCTAATGGGGAGCTGCACTTTACATGATTTCTACATCTATGAGAAATCCCAGTCACCACAAAAGAAAATAGTGCAACAAAGATAAAGTTAGCAGACACTTACGTTCTGAAACATTCTCGCATTGCTCCACGGCCAAAGGGCTAGGGAAAAGAAAAAACAAAAACCCATCATTGTCATGTCCACAAAGTTAATTTCTATCCAGTTAAGAGACACAACCACGTCCTCCCCCTTTATACCCTGGAGAAAGCAGTTCTCAAGCAGGAGCTATGCTATATCTCTACCCTTAAGGAAAACTGAAAGCCCACAGGCCATTTAAAACAGGAATTTGGCGGGAAAAGACATTGGGAATAAACCTTCTTCCTTGATAGCCCATCAAGCAGACATTCTATGGCTTCTAAAGATGCCATTTAAATTCTCTCTCCAGTTTGGAATCGGCTCTGTTGCGTCTGCATAGTGCAGCTGGCTTCAGACCTCAAGGCCTCCTCATTTTGGCTTCCACACAGGATATGCCACACAGAGCAGCACTGCCCCAGACATCAGATACTACATCAGAAGCACAAAGCAAGGTGACTGCAACACACCACCAATCCTGTGATTTAACTGGAAAGTGCAACTAGCTTCTACCCTCACATACCAAAACTTCAGTCTGTTTTCATCATAAGACCAGAAATTATTTGGAAGCACACAAAATAGTAGGCCTATTGCCAGGCAGGGAGATGAGGCCAGCAGGAAATGGGAGGGCTGAGATGGAAAAGACATTTTTGGGAAAGAAACAAATGCCTCTAACGCTGCTGATGGGGAAGGGCTGACTCCATGTTCTACTCTATTCAGTGGAGAAAAGGCTGCTGGGATACCAAAACATTATGGATGAGCCGAAATATTAAAAAAAAAAATAGAGGATGTAGGAGAAGAATCAATGCTTTTATATACGAGACAAACGTTTTGCTGCCACTAGTCAGTAATAAGAAGTGACAAATTTGACTGCTAATAAAGATGAAGGACTGCATGATCTTACTTGTGAAGCCATCTTGATGAGAACTTCATCTTCAACCCAGTTCCCAGTAACTGCATTGTACCTTTAAAATCAGTAGTTAGGATCAGAGTCATTTAAGTTGGAAAAGATCATCAAGTCCAAACATCAACCTAGCATTGCCAAGTCTACCCCTACACCACGTACCTAAGCACCACACCAGTATGACTTTTGAATACCTCCAGGGATGGTGACTCAACTACTTCCCTAGTCAGCCTGTTTCAATGCCTCATAACCCCTTCAGTGAAGAAAGTTTTCCTAATATCCAACCTAAACCTCCCCTGGCACAACCTGAGGCCATTTCCTCTTGTCCTAAAGTTGTGCCTCTTAAAAAGAATGCAGAGGGAACTCAAAACCTCCCATCCCAGGCACCTATCATTTCTCATCTCCAACTGATGGCTTAAAAGTCTTGCTGCCACTCTACACAACTTCTAATCTTCCCACCGTGCTTTTGGCCTCCTTTGGTGGTTAGTTCTTCAGGTGGGAAAGAAGAAATATTTATAGCTCTTCAAAGGGACATATTGAATCCTACGGATGATGAACAGACTGCTGCCGAAGCTAAAGTTTTGCAACACTACAAAATAGGCCTCATCTGCTTTGGCATTAAATCTCCCCTGTGATGCCTAGGCAGCACACTGGGGGCAGGAACAGCCTTACCAAGTTTACGTAAACCCAGGCCTGGCATGGGAGCTGCCACGGGACTGTTGTGGATGTGAGCAGAACGCAGCACTGGCTATGGCTGTGAAAAGCAGAGCGGCCAAAAACTGCACAACACTGCACCACGAGAGGAGCATGCCTCTGCACAACCCCCTGCTAATATAGACTAGGACTCTGGTTTCTCCCCACCCCCTTAGCTCCCAATACAGTAAAAGCCAAACTGAGAACCACAGTGGCTGAGTCACCACCACATGACAGCTCCAGCCAACTCCCCCACCCTGCAGCGAGCACTTCATGCACAGACACCCCAGGTACACCCCATAAAGTCTGCAACACCCTAGTCTGCAGTAAGCAAAAGGGAGGTGGAAACAAATATTAAAGCCATCTCATTTTAATGGGGTATTTGAGTAGTCCTAAACCAGTACTATCACTTGAAGTATTTTAAAATATGCAAACTATTTCTGGACTGTGTGGCTGACCAGGGGCAGATGCTGCCTATGGGGAAGAAGAGCACTGTGTGACAGTGTCATGAGATGGGAAGGGAGGCCTCCAAACACTGATGCTAAGGGGTAATTAACTGGCCTCTAACTCCTACCCGTTCCACCCAGAAACCTGTGTCAGTAGGGTAAAAGTTTTGGCAAAGCCTGTGCTAAAGCACTGAGAATAGTTCACGCGCCAGACTCAGTTTCAGCACGTACACCATGCTGAGCTATTCTGGGCTTTATAAGGATTTAAATTCCAGCCACATGCAGCAATACTGCATGGATAGGCAACAGTGAAACTGCTATTCTGGGAAAGGCACAGAGTGCTATGTTGCTTTTTTCCTAAACTATTTAAATTTTAAGTACTCTGCCTCTTTGTTGGAATTTGTTTCCTTATTAGATTAAGTTTACAGAATTAATAAATCAACTAGAAAATACTTTTTAGCCTTGTTTCCTGTCTGTATGGCAAAACTCAGACACTACTTGGGTGGGAGAGAAAGAAAGAACCTGATACTGGTTTGCTGAAAGGTTGATTTCTTGAAAGCATGCAGTATTTAAATTAATGCAGTATTCCTGGGAGATTCAGTTAAGACACTCATTTTGGACATTATTGAAAGGTCTTCAGCCATGTAATTACACATATTCTGTAACGCACAAACACAGCCCTTGCAGAAAACATCAGATTCTGTTTCAATTCAGCATTGAGAGCAGAAAGACGTACAGACCTGTAGCGAGTGGCATGTTCCGTCTCAATGTCCTCAAGATGAAATTCTGCCCATGGATCAGGCATGTGCTTAGCTTTCTCAATAGCATGTTTCCAGGTTTCCTGAAGAAGATACAAACTGGCAGGTTATTTACAGAAGACCACCCTGATATTTTATAGTTTCAAGTATAATGAAATAGATCAGAAACATACAGTACCAGGTTTCAGTTCAATTTGCATCATCATAAAGTTATTGAGAACAGAATCTGGTCTAGTATACACCAAATGTAATTTACAAAAACTGCAACTTTCAAACATCTCTAACATATGCCACAAATAAACAATAAGCCACATGTAAATGACATTAATTCACTTTTGCTGGTTTGATTTTTAACTTTCTGTAACTAACAACATATGCTGGCAGCGTAAGCAAAGACTATCAGCAATAGAGCAGTATGAAGGAGGAAAAAATGTTCTGAAGGCCTTGGGTATTACACACTGTGCTCAGCATAAGATACAAGAAATTAGCATGTTGTAATCTTGATGACTTACGGGCTGAGGCAAGCAGTTCTTTCAGACAAAGTAATGTACAAAAGAGGGCCATAAAAAGGAAAAAATAAAAACTTAATTCATCTACTATATATGGCGTTCGTATTTTGTTTTAACCTACCCGACTATGGTCAACCACAGAGCCGTGCTTAGAGCGATGCTGTGTGTCATTCTATAGGACGCATGAGAAACATAAAAGTAGGAAAACACATGTGATAAGACAATTGATTGACAAATAGTCTCCTCTCTCTTTGTTAATTAAAAAAACTTTTTTCCACTTAAAAACCACTTTTTGCTTTAATTCCTAATTTAAGATAATTCTTAGAACATTTGTGAACAACTCTTTTTGGTAAGTTGGTAATTTCTTATTGGCAAATATGAGTTAAAAGTGTCTTAATAACTAGCTGATTAAACATTGCTGAGGCCTGTTTAAAGGCAGAGAGTTAGCAGTAACCCTTCCACCTGCATT
This sequence comes from Anser anser, assembly GCF_964211835.1. Taxonomy (NCBI): domain Eukaryota; kingdom Metazoa; phylum Chordata; class Aves; order Anseriformes; family Anatidae; genus Anser; species Anser anser. The sequence goes on from NC_139736.1 coordinate 8,062,921, forward strand.
TCATCAGCAATGGCCCACACTGTCATCAGCTTTGGGGTCTGATAGGTGGATTCTAACCAGACCAGGCTGCGGTGGCTTAAGATGCTGTCAGTCCTGGCTGGCTGCATCACTCTGCATTGAAAGCCACTGTTTTGTGACTTGAGCAATGCACGGGGCCTTGCCTGCTGCACATCTGAACCCCATGCAGCTTATCTGTGATACGAACAGAGATACCAGAGCAGGTCTCACAAAGCCCAAAGCAGAGGCACGCACTGCGTTCTGCTACCCCTGCTGCAGGACTTGAGCTTTCAGCAGAAGCAGCACGATAGCTTAGAAAGGAGGAAACAATTGCAGTTTTAGTCCTTATCAGTTTTTTCTCTGACCACGTGATTCAGAACTCCAATATACTCCACAAGCCTAGAGGCAGGTGTTGAGTATTAAAGGCTAAGCTCCCTGCAGGCCTTAACTTGCTTTAAGCTTTTAACTTGCATAGCATAGTGTATGTTAAAATCTGACCCCGTGTCTATACTGAACTTCTACTCCCCACCTTCGTTAGGAATATGTACATTTTAATGCTTTTATTAACTAGCTTTGGTAAAAATCTTACTACAGACAAAAGTTTCACTTTTATTGGGTTATTTAATGTGTTAGCTGACTGAAATAAACCCTCTGGCATCTCTCCAGAAATAAAGCATGCATTAGGCATAGCCAAGACTTCAGAGTATCTATTTTGTAAATAATGTTTATAATAATAAACGTATTAATAAAACACAATAAATCTCAGTCTGGAGAAAAACTGAGGGACACGCCAGTTGAGCGCGAATGGTGCATGCTTTGGATATCTAACCCATACAGTGATCATCAGTTCTGTTTTTGAGGCTTTACCTCCTGCGGGTTCTCCTCCCTTTGCCTGGCCCTATCCGTGCAAAGGGAGCAGAGGGGGACAGGGCACACTGCCAAGGAAGCACCAACTATGGCCCTTCGACCTCTCTGCAGTACCTTGCCGTTCACTTTAAAAATGTCAGATGCTGCTCGAGTGCACCGTCAGGAGGACTGCCAGTGTGACACTTCATGCCCAGGCACAGGAGCCAACAAGTTAAAAGCTCCCTAACAAGCAGCTATAGCCCAAGGACCTATCATTACAATTTTATCATTCACGATTTTATTTGTCCGAGTAAAAATACTTGGAGTTTTTAAACTTACTTGGCAAAATCGAAAATCAAGTATCTTCTGGCAGGCCCCAATTTAGCTTACAACAAATATCATTTTTTAAATTTCCCAGTCAATGTGTTGCTTTTTTTAGTAGTTTGACCATAATGGCAGTGAATTTTCGCCTGGATTCTGCTGCCTTTGCAGGCAAAGATCTCTCACTGAACTAAAAGGGACAGTAAGCGATTCAATGGCAGTGTCAGACTACTGGCTTAATGGAATTAACTGCAGGTCTGGGAAAAAGAAATTTTATTTTTTATTGAAAAGCATTAGTTAAAAGAAGTGAAGGAGTTAAGAGAGCATTTCTCTCTCATGCCGACTAAATAAAAACAAAATCTTACTGAAGGCTGAAGTCAGCACTTACCTTAAAGCTAAACGAGTTTCTAGGAGAAGAGCTGGAACTGTACTGTTCAGTTTTTGCTAAGCTGCTATAATAATTGTCAACTTTGATACCGGCAGACTTGTTAGAAACTGGATCATCGGTTATTGGGCAGATATAATAATTGTCTTCATCATCACTATCAGCATCAAGATAATTTCCAGAGTTCACTTTAGTCGATCTACCATTATCAATCCCTTCCATACGAAAAATAAGGTCCTCGTCTGCCATGTTTGCAGGAGGTTGCTTTAAGTCCTGCAATGATTAAAGCAGCCACTATTCCAATGCACATGCAAATGTAGGGAAGAAGCTGGGTAGGAGACAAAAAAAAAAAAAAGAATGAGCTATTATTAAAAGAACAAACCATGCATGAAATTGATGTCAGCATGCTGGCAAAAAAAAAAAAAAAAAACAAATCTCCATATGGCCGTATAAAAATAATCCCTGAGTACCTACACGTGGTTTTGATCTCCTCAGTGCTAGATCTGGGTTTCCAGAAGGCACTCAGTTTATAAATTGCTCCAGGACTGAGAAAGTAAGATAACCAAGCGCAGAATAATACTACAAAGTCTGAGGGACCGCAAACACCACCTGCTGCCTATGGGTGATGTGTGGTAATCTCATCCTCTGAATGTTTTTATTCCTTGCCTCTCAAATGCTGAGTTCCACAACACCAGCCTTAGTAACTCGAGGAAGTTTTGCCTTGAACAGTACACGGTTGTTTCTCCCAGGGGCAGGACTTTGCACTTCCCTTTATTAAACTTCATAAGATTCCTGGCCGCCCATTTTTCCTGCCTGCTGAATTTAATGAAGATTTGCCAGTCTTCTAAGCACTCCCATCACAGCGATCCTTATATGCACTTCTCCATTCACCTGCAACAATCGCTACCAAAATAAGGGCTTCCAAACAACGGTACGGGGAGAAAAGGATAAAAGGAAAGGAGTAATTTATTTAGAGAAGTTGACAAGAACAGATCCCGCTATATTTTCTTTATTTGAAAGGTGCAGCTAAATCCAGCTACTTCTATAATCAATAGCAATTGTTATATGGCAGAAAAAAAACACACCACCACATTTTGAAGGTTTAAGGTGTCCTCCACCAATTTAAATTTGCCCTAATTATGTGATATCCTCCCCCTGCTCCAAATGCTTCTACAGCTCCCTTCTGCAATATAAGTCCATTTCTCTCCAAGAAGGCTATAGCCCACTTGGGTTATTTTCTTCTAATGATCTGCATTATTTCAACAACCCAGGTAACTGCAGCCAGTGGAACAGAAAACAATTCAAAGCACGCTGGATTTCAGATTTATAAAGACCCTGCAGGGAGTGCACAATCCATCACTGCTGGGGCTGGGAACCAGCCCGCAGTAAATTCCCATAATCCAACTCAGCATCTGCTTCACACAGGTCAGGCACCAGCTAAAATTACAACTGCTCTATTTCCATCGCACGGAGCTGAAACGAAAAAAGTATTCTTCCCAGTTAGTGGTTCTCATGATTAACAAAAGAGGTTAGAAGCTCAGCTATTTCAACTTTTTAGTAGCTTCCTCGATTCTGAGAGAACAGGATAGGTAAGGTTTGCCTTCCTCTGGCTCCTAGGCCCAAAATGAACTAACGTGAAATAACAGTTTGAAAATAAGAATTAGCCGTACAATGCAAGCAGGTCCTGAGTTTTTATTAAAACCTACTCAACTATTTCTGAATCCAGAAGGTGACATTTTAGGTATGTATTTCACTGAGACTTTTTGACACATTAAATGATGTTGGGTTAAAAAAAAAATATGGGGAGTTCCAGGTTAGTACCAGAACAGCAGCTCTGCAAAAGTGCCCATCTCACCACAGCTTTTCCAAATCACCAACACCACTTCCAGCGAGACAGAGTGCAAGTGCTGTACAGCCCACAGGTGTGACAGACATGTATCATAACAAACAGATAGGCAAGTCAAGGGAGTGTTTTTCCTGGAGCTCAGGTTCTACCAGCTGCGATCTCACCATGGGGATGTGCTCAGCAGCCTCTGCCCGAGAAGTGGTGATGATTCAGCAGAAGTCAAACAGAAATAAACCCGGGCAGCCTCGCTTCTTTGCATGTTACCAGCCATGCCAGCGCAAAGAGGCTTCCAGCCTTTGCCACTCGCAGCCCTGGGGCCACAGGGGTGCCCCTGCTCCCCTGCTGGAAGTCTGGAGGAGATGGAGACGGGAAGGCACTGCTGGGGAGGCGCAGGAGGGTCTTCAAGTGCCCCTTTTTCCTTCAAATTCTTGTGCTTTTCCTGCCGAGCCTGCTCATGCTCAAGCCCCTGCCTACGGAGGTGTCTAGCTATGGAGGAAAGCACGAACGGCCAGACTGCAGCAAGGCCACGGTTCATCTAACGCCAGCTGCTGCAAAGTAAAGAGCAAAGAAACCTGCACAGAACATCCATCTGCCCCTACTTACATGATTTTCTAATTGCTGGTAGGGAGGACTTCACACCCTTAAGTTTTTCATATTTTTCCTCAAACACTGTTCTCTCCCTCCAGGTTTCAGAGGCACTTCCTGAAGTCCCCTGGGGATAACACCTGCCTTTGCCAAATCTGGTGGCTGTCTGTAACAACACCCCAGCCGCATCAGCAGCTCAGGCCACACTAAGGAGAATAAACAGACTGAAGTGAAACTACTTCTGAGCCATACACTTCTGCCAGTTGTTTCTTTTAGCAAGAGTACAACATACAGCTGATTCCCTCGGGGCCGTACCCTGCTTGGAGCTTCCACTCCACAGTTTCCTGGTACGTTACCAGCCAGCCAATGCCAAGCTCTATCAGCAAACGCAACCATGACGGAACTGGCAGCAAGCACAGTCCAACCCCGACTCCCTAAAACTCACCAAAATGCAATGCCTGGGCAGGAGGCCCACGGGCACCACCCCAGCACAGCCCCTTCCACACGCCCCGCAGTGAGCTGCGGGCACAACCTGACACCCTCCAAGGAGGACTGGACTACTGCTTCATTTTACTGTGCATCCTTCTCCAGAAAAGTAACAAAACAGATTTACAAACCACATCATGGTCCTTAAACTACTGTCAGGGCTTAAGGGTATTATTCTCTGTGAAGGAATCAAAAACTGGCAGCACAGGCACAAGCTTCCAGGCCTACTCAGATTAAAGGGAATATTTCCTCTGCCTCCTATATAGCAAGGATTTTCTCCTCCTTTTAGCTATAATTATTCACATCGCTCTGCTGCTTGAAAAGCAGGAAGGGATTAGATGAATGCAATAATCATCCAAATCTTCACACAGATTTAGCTGTGCTTAAACAAATATTTGCTGGCACTTCGGATGGATGCTGAGAGCATATTACTGTCAGGTCTGCCTGTTGCGTTCTTCATTAGAGGGCAAAAATAAACTACATAGAGCAGCATATCTTGGTTCGTTTCACACAATATATAAACTAAAATCCTTTTGTCCCTGGAGCTCGGACAACTACGGGGATCTGAGCTTCCCGCACATTGCACTTGATTAGTTCTCAGTACTAAGCAAGTCTCAGCCTTCCTGCCGACAGCAGCCTAACAAATATCATGTGTGTGTTACAAGCCAGAGAAATGAGACGGGAATAATCAAAGCCCTTGGAAGAGACGGAAGTCTACCTGGATGCTCTGAAAATGCATGCACTCACCAAGGAAAGGGTTAGCTAGTGTTTTCAAAATTTACCCCTGGAAGTTTAAGGCCAGGCTGGATGGGGCTTCGAGCAACACTGTCTAGTGGGAGGTGTCCCTGCCTGTGGCAGGGGTTGGAACCAGACAGTCTTTAAGGTCCCTGCCAACCCACACCGCTCTGTGACTACCTTGGCTGTGCAATAGCATACAACTTGAAGCAGACACTTCGTTCCAGGGTAACCTCACCCAACCAGCTCCATCAGGGATTTTCACACGGTTAGCCTAAGGACAACTGCAGAACAAGGTTTTCAGCTTAGTTTCACTGCTGTTCCTCAGCTCTCTGCTCTTCCATCTCGAGAAAACAGTGCCAGATACGTACAACGCCCCAGCAGCATTCATAGCTGCAGGCCTTACAGCACAGCTACCAACATACAGCAGAGGCAGAAGCGGTGACTGAGCGTACGGAGCCTCCTCCAGCACCATCCAGGGCTGGTTACTGCTGTTCTGGTGGAGGCAGCGCTCCTGCAGCTTAGCACTCCATCTGCCTCGGGCAGCACCAGCTACAGCAAGCCACTGCTGAAGGTCTGAACTCAGCTGGCTTTGCCGTGAAACAGCTTTGGAGCACTCGTATAACCTTTCTTGCAAAGACCATGTGAGAGCAGTCATTTACGGACTGAGGCGGCAGCCCATTACTGAAGGGGAAGGCATCCTCAGTTGCCCCTGCCATTTTTACTGCGACTGTCTTACCAGAGGCTACCAGGTATTGGAGAGCAAGGCGTGTGGTTGGAAGCGTGCACAAACATATGTAAAACGATGCTTCTGACTCCAGGCTGTCCTAGACAAGCACCGTGACTCTCAGCTGCTGTCCCACACTCGTTTCTACTACTGCAGTCAAACACACAGCAGCAGAACCACCTGACAGACCCTCAGTGTCTGAGGGGCAGCAGCAAGAGGAATGCTGTTTCACGCAGCAGAGATTGCAAGCATTCACACTTTCACTGACTTGCTGCGTAAATGGAACATCATTGCAGAAATTGTTTTGTATTTCAAACTAACAGCGCTGATAAAAAAAACAACTCAGTTTTTCTTGAAACCATGTTTCTTGTAAAGGACTCATGTTTACTTTGGAAGTGTGTTTACTAAAAATTGTCCTCATGGTACATGCTCTTTAAAACAGAATTCCATAACCAAACCTTAACTACACAAGCACTGCTCTACATCTCACAGTTTATTTGTTCAAAAGTCCTACAAAAATGCCTGAGCTTCATTCCATGGCTCATGTTCCGTGCTGCTGCCTTACGGCATAAAGCCATGCTATCTAGGAACCCCCGTTGCTATTGCTGCAATGCTTTGATCGTTTAGTCCCTAATATCCGTGACAGAAGCTTTCCTTGGGCTAAACAAGAAAAACAGTCACACTGCACTGAACCTAGCCCACAAACCTGCGTTAGCACACCTAACCTGTAATTTAAACCACCAACTCCATTCTATTTCAAAAATGTGTCCCATTTTTTAAAATCAAGCTTGTACTATGTGATTAATAATGCAGAAAACTTAAATATAGCCAATTATTAAATCAGTTCATGTCTCTATTAATTTTGGGCTTTTCCAATGCATGTCTGAAGTGTTTTTCTCTTGACATTATATTCAAGAGCCACACTACCAGCAGGGGAAGGTGAGTTGCAAGGACACTATGTTATGTTGTCAAACATAGTGCATATGCAAACATCACCAGAGGGGAGATTTCACATCACAGTGCTGGTAATACACTGCTTATTTCTGTATGGTGTCTGTTGTTATGAAATGCTGCTGGTTTGGCAGGGCCCTTGAGCAAGACACCACAGCAGCCTCAGCATGGAAACCTGCTTTAATTCATCCTAAAGAGGTGAGGGATGGGAAGGCTCTAGTCACAGAAGAAGGGAGAACTGGAGCATCCCCAACTACTTCTTAGGGGCCACCCCAGCTCAGACACAGTCCTCTGCACTGCTTTAGCACGAGGCAGGGGAACAGGGGCTGCTCTTGGACAGAGGGACTCCAAACTTCTTTTGTAGGGTCAGCATTAAAGCAAGAATATCTGTCCCCTCTCCCAGGTATAATACCAAGTTCTTTTGGTTTAACACCACATCAGCTACAGCCACCAAGCAGGATACCTGTAACAGCAACAGGCAGGCTGTTTTGGAGGAGAAATTGCTATTTCAGATTAACATTCTTTTAAATCACCAATTTGAAATTTAACCTAAGCAACTCTAAAGGCTGCACACCTTACAAAGAATGGTTGTTGTTGATCGTTAGGAACCACAGACAAAGCTATGCAACGTGTTCCAGAACAACCCCACTGGTACATTAGTGTCCTGCACCACATCACAGAACTGCTGCACTTCCAAAGCACGTCCCCAGTCCCTGCGAACCAAATGCCTACTGCCACCTGCACTGCACACCAACAAGAAAACAGGTTCAGCGAGCCAAGGTAAGAGCTCCAATAAGAAAAACAAGATTATTTTACTTTTAAAAGATGGCTCAAGTCACCGGGTACCTTTGACAAACCCGGTGTCACCAACCACAGACCTCCTAACGAGAAGCCCCTGCTCCAGGGCCTTCCAGTGCATGGCCGCTGCACAGGTGGTGCTGCAGCCCGCATCCAGCTACAAGCCCGGCTGGGACAAGGTACTGCATCAAACAAAGTCCTGGACAGCAATGGTGCAAGATTCACCAAGCAAGTGGGCGAGTTCACATGTGGCAGTTCAGAGTGCAAAGCCCCTGAGACTCAGGACCCTGCGGCACAACACAGCTCCCAGCACCCAAGGGGTTGTTGGCGCTGAGGTGACTCCTGACTGCAGCCCAGGCTCCTGCCAAGCACACGAGCCAACACTACTGTGAGGCCAGCCAAAACACTGGAACACAAAAGGACAGGAAGGGAACTTGCAAGTTACCATCAAACCGCCCTTCCATTTCCATCAACAGTTTTGTTATTTCACTTGGCTTTCAGTTCTCCACTTCAAATCCACCGAGCAACCACCTAGAAACGCTGTTTCCCCTGAGCAGCACTCAGCACCCCAAGCCGTTTGCCAACCCCACGCTGAGGCGGCCGGACACCCCGAAGCCCACCCCACAGAGCTCCCTGGGGGCGTATCGCGACAAAACTGCTGCCCCCAGGCGAAAAGGAAGGAGCGAAAACACGAAAATACCGGACTACCGCTTCCAGGTCACCGCGACGCGAGCACCCACCTTGTAACGACTCCACCCGGCCACGAAGCTGCTCCTTTTCTAACGCCGGCTGCTCTCACTCCCTCCAATCACCCGCTCCGCCTCACCCGGCCCCCCACGGAACCTACCGGGACCCGCTGCCCGCTCGGCTCGGAGCGATCCCGGTGCCACCCCGCCGCCGCCCGGCCCCGCGCAGCCGCCCTGTGAGGGCAGGCGGGAGGCGGGAAGCGGGGCCGCCCCTCGCTGACAGGAGCCGCCCGCCCGCCCCGCCTCAGCGACCCGGGCGGGCACACGGTGCCCGCCCGCCTTTGCCCTAAAGGATCCGCAGCCAAACTGACGGGAGAAGTCTACCAGATACTTTTTTTTTTTTTTTTGAGAAAATGGTGAGAAATTGAGGGGAAAATCCCAGGTTCGCACCTTTAGGTGGTAGAGGCAGGGGGATCCTGAGCCTGAAGGGAACAGGAGGGAAGGCAGCTGTGCTGGGAACCAGCACTCGACCAGGAACCACCACAGCTGATGACAGGAGCTGCTTCCCCATCCTCTTCATTTCAGTTTTCTCGGAGTTTGGAGCCAAAAGGCAGATTTCATGGGGCAGAGCCCCCAGGCTGCCCCCCCCCCCCCCCGCCAACTCCCTCAGGGGAGGCATGGAGCTGCTGTGGGCCGTGGGGGCTCCACGCACATGGGGTCAAGTCAAGTAGCACAGCATGCAATTTCCCTATAAGAAATAACAGAATTACGCTCCAGATTTCAAAATCCAAAGACCTCAAACCTCCTCAAAGCTTCCTTCCTAAAACATTCACTTTCTGGGTTGAAAACGTCCATGGCTAAACTTTTCCTCAAGCCAGATTTTGGGGAGATTTTAAACAAGACTCCTTTCATGGGTTATATGGAAATTAACATAAATAGGTTCTAGCTTAATTATATTCCTTGGCAGCCTGCTAAGAGGCTGCCACTCTTATTGAATCTTGTATTCAAGTAAATAATCCTCATTAGTGCTATTTAGCAAATATCTAAAACACTTGCTATTTAGCAAATAACACTACAAAAACAAGGGGGGGCTACAAAACCAAGACCGGCCGATGTCAGCACGCCCATTGCGACAAACCAAGAGCCTGTGGTGGCATCCCAGGCAGGAGGAAAGCACAGCCACCGCTCCCTGGTGGGCCTGGCAGCCAAAGAGGGAGGCAGCAGGCAGAAATGCTGCCAAGATCACCTTCAGGAGGAAAACTGCTGTTATTTCATCAGCAACACACACAGCAAATTCCCTGACTCTCCGCCAGGCACTACCCCCCCCACCCAAATTACTTACATAAATTAAACCAGCTTAATGCAGGTTCTGGAAGAAGCAGCAGGTGCCTGCAGCAATGCTGCCAGCTGTTTGGGAGCACCTGCAATTTTGGCAATGATCTCCAGCGCTGTGCTGCGGGTGCAGGTTTGCGTGAGGACATAAAGCAGAGAGTAGCCTGAGCCGTTTCATGCCACCTCCCCGGGAGCGCTGCACTGGGCTGGGAGGAGGGTGGGCTCATCAGATTAATTGTGAAGGCCTGGCTGAGGCCAGATGCTGCGTTCCCACTGCATGAAAATGTGCGGTAATGGTTTAAAAAAGGTCACCAGCTGCTGCTGTAGGGTACTAATAACAGCCGAATACTGCTTACTGGTGTGATATATGAGCACAACCGAACAAGTCACAGCAGTAACAGTCTTTAAACACTTAATTTAAATACACAGCATCATTTTGGGACCCAGTGGCATATGGCTGTACTATGCTGTACAGCTGCATGAAGAGTGTTCTGCTAGGCTAGGAAGACAGTTGGATTACACTGGCTCAAGCTACACATTTTTCATAATTTTAAATGAGCCGTCTCTAATACCCTGGGGCCAGGCTGTACTGCTTTCCGGGTTTAAGTCTAGGGCTCCTCTTCTCTGTAGCAAACAATCAGTGATAACAAAAAAGTGATGAAATACAAAAGCAAAGCGTACATTAAAATTAGTCCACAAACGCTACATCCTCTAGGCTTAGTTTTCTGTTGGGATGTTTCATAATACACCCTTAATACGGTTCTGTTCAGAAACTGCCGTTTCAGTGAACAGCAGCTCTTGAAGGGAAGAAGGAAGGCACCCCCCAAACACTAACTTTCAGAGCAATGTTGTTCTGCGCCCACCTGACGGTCCGGGTGGGACACCGCCCGTACCTCCCTCCCCTGCTGCCTCAGAGGCCGTGCTGGCCCCGCCTGCCCCCAGCCACGAAGCCGCTGCCCGCGGGCGCAGCACCGGGCCCAGTGCCCCCAGCTCTGCCCAGGGCCTCCCACACCGCCACCGCCCGCCCTCCTCCGCCAACTCAGGGCTCGGGGCGGGCGACTCCAGGGCCACGTCTGCAGCCGCCGGGTGCCGGCGGGGAAGCGGCGCCACCTGCCGGGTGCGGGCCGGGCCGGGCCGCCCCCTCCTGCCGCCGGGCCTGGAGCGGGGACGGGGGGCGGGCGGCGGCGCCCCCCGCAGCCCCGAGCCGGCGATGGCAGCGTCGGAGCGCCTGGGGGCGGTACCCGTGGAGGTCCCCGGGGAGGGGAAGGGTGGAGAGGGGAGCGGGCACCGGCCGGGAGCTCCGGGGGAGCGCCGCGGTAGCTCGGGACAGAGGCGGGCGGAGTGAGGGGCTGTAGGGGGGGTAAAATGGCGGCGCCGCCCCGCTGAAAGAGGCCCGGCGGGCGGCTGAGCACGCAGGCGGTAGCGTGGCCGAGTGGTCTAAGGCGCTGGATTTAGGCTCCAGTCATTTCGATGGCGTGGGTTCGAATCCCACCGCTGCCAAGAAGTTTTGGCCCCGCCGCGGCGGTGGCTCCTTTTCGCGGCGAGGCGCCGCCGGGGGCGGGCGGGCAGCCCCTGGAGCCAGGGGGCGGGAAGCTGCGCTGCGGCCGGGGACAGCGACCGCCCGCCGTGCGGCCCGGGACCCCAAAGACGGTGAGAAATGGCGACGTGGTGCCTGCTCCTGGCTCCCGCCCGGCCGTGCCCCACAGCCTGGGCTCCTCAGGTCTCCTTACCCCTCCTGCCTCTGCTTTTGCCTCTTTTCCGCCAGCGCTACAGGTGGGAAGGTGCAGAGAAGGCGATTGCTGGGACAAACCGGGCAGCGGGAGAGGCAGGTGGCAGCAGAGCCCTCCCCAGCCCTCCTGTGGTGAGGGCTTCAGCTGCGTGGTTATTCGAAACGCAGGTTGTTCGTTTTCGCAGCTACAGGGATTTGCTCAGTACAACTGCTGTCCGTTACGAATTAAGTGCAAAACCTTAGTTGTATCTAAAGTTTAGCTGCTAAGTGACTAAACTTTGTTGTATAGCTATCGCAGTAAAGGAGGTAAAGGAAGCAGTACAAAGATTAGTGCAACCCGTAGTGGCAGATTCCTCTACAGCAACATAAATTATCTAACGTAGAATAATTAATAACTTTAAACTAAAATATGCACAGTTCTGACTCGTGAAAACCCATACCTGCAAGTATCTGACAGCCCTCTGCCCTGCCAGCAGGTCCTGCTGCTGGTCACTGCACCCCACAGTAGGACGGCAAAGTCTGCAGCAGCGTTCAGAGAGGCACAGCACCAAGTTCAGCAGTTTCAAGTGCACTTTTATTTTCCTTCATGTACAGTGATACAGCTAATTCACAAAATAAATTCACACAGTGTGAACTTCCCCTGTTCAGCTGGCTTGTGTTATTTACAGTGATACATTCTCATTGTTGGTCCCTTTGTGTGTTCCTCAGTTCCTCAAGGTAATGAGCGTGGCAGCAGCTGTAGTCAACCTTCCTCCTTATTTTAGCCCTTTTTCTTCATTGGTGAAGCACTGAAGATTGGTTGAAGTTTCTGTTCTTTTTGCAGGTCCTCATGCACTTCGGCATTCAATTTGAAAAGACTGTTGGTGTGAAATACATAGGTTCAACAGTCTTGACTCCAGTGTGTTTCAGTGTTGATCTTTGGCCATAATTGTTTACAGTATTTTAATTTCTTAAGTACAGCTACTTATAGGCTACAATTATTATTTTTGTAGGATCTAAAATAACTGCCTGCTTATTGCATTGGGGGCAGTAAGTATTGTGGAGATCAAGATGATCCATGGGTAGCAGTACTGTGACTGAGTATGTGTAGTTTATGCATCAGTGTTTTGTTTCCTTAAAAAAATGCAGAACTGAAAGGTCATCAAATCTTAAAGAAAGAAAGATCAAACTTAAACTAACAATTAACAAAAGCAAAACTTTGAGGAAGATGTGATCGTTCTGGGCTTCTGGTCTTGTTTTAATGTAATGGTCCACAGAATCAGCAAACACAAACTTCTCTGGCCTGTACCCTAGCTGATTCCGTGCCTTGTCTATTCGAAATGTATGAGTTATGGAAATATTCTGCACCTGTAGGGCAAAAGAGTCAACATACAAAGGTATGAATACACAGGAAATTCAAATAAAGTCTGTAAAGGGTAACAAAGACCCAGTTAGAGGAAATGTAAAATTAAAAAAATACATATATATATATATATATCAAAATCCTATTGAAATGTCACATTGTCTTTACAATTGTTCACTCAAGAGAAGTTTTGAAAGCCCTAAGAGGCAGGGAAGGCTGCAAAGCACAATATTCTACTCTTGAAAACATCCACAAAAAGCGTTCTGCACACTTGGTTATCTACCTTAGGATGCAGGTAAAAGCCGTCTCTTAGGAGCCTAAAGATCTTCAAAAATCAGGTCCCGACTGACCAGCCAAAGCCATACAGGATATTGGGCCTTGGAAGGAAGGAACTGATGAAGCAGCCTCTCCTAAATTGCAAGGCTATGCTCTTATCTTCTCAAAAAATATGGTGATGAGTATAAAATAATTGCCTAAAATGTACCTAATGCATACATTTGCCCTGGAATCTGGAAGCAGAAGATGTACTGGGTGGATTTTACTTCCTGCTGATTTAATCTCAAATTGCGCCTCAGTATTCACATGGTGTGTATGCATCCTGTGGGAATAAGGGGAGCTTACAAACAACAACTTTACCTCATTTCTGGTCAGCAGGGGGGACAGTTCAACAAATGGTTTCAGCATCAGATGAAGATACTCCATTATCATGGCTGCATAACAAAAGATTTCTACTTGAGGCAAGAATAATAAGTTGCTGTGCCATTATGATTTTGGTCTATCTCAACAACAAAAGGAAATCACATGTCTAACAGCTCAGGGCACCATTACTAACATCAACAGGACTACTTGCTTACAAGGAGTTGGATCTTTAATCAGCCTGACTTAGGGTGATTGTGTAAAAAGGGTTTAGAGGGTTGGTGACAGGGCTAGTACAAAGATCTTGAGACTTCATAAAAATGTGAGAAAAACAAACTATTCTGGATTGGATTCTTTTTTTCTTCCATGTGGGTTTTGATTTTGGGGGAGCATGGGGTACAGGAGTACAATAAATTAACCCCTGTAGGCAGAGCAGATACTCTAACATATTTCATGAAGTCATTGATTATTACATTCAACTTTTTACATTTATACCATTTACTCCAAAAAGTTATACATTTAGTAAGTCTTACAAAACAACCCCCCCATTATTTTAATGGCACTTAAATAACAGATCATTCTCATTTTAACACACTGCATAGAGCTGAACTTCGCTGATGCACACTAGATGAGGTCGCAGCATATTTTATACATGAAAATTAAAATTGTAGTCACATTAAGGAAAAAAACAACAACATTGTAATTTGGAGCAGGGGTACTCTGGGCAGGACAGAGAAATGTTGGTAAAGTATTTTTACCTGATGTATAAACCAAGGAAGTAGGAATACGTATCCATGGTTTACTGCAACCTAAACGTTCAAACTGAAAGAGATTTAAAAAAAAAAAAGTGAAAAAAAATAAAAACAGAAACCTCAAAGAAGTTTTAAAGTTTCAGTCCAGAAGATATTTATGGAAGTATTTACTAATAAATCAGAAAAGTTAATAATTGCTATTAGTATTTGTTTTCATTTTCTAGGGTATTCTAGTTAAACGTCACTTGCAGACACTATGTAATTTTCAAGTGGCAGTCTTAAAAAAATATAAAAAAGGGATTATAATAATTGACCTAAATGTCATAGTATGCTGACACCTTATTTAACCTTGAGACATATTTATGGTTTTGAGCCCATCATTAACAGCAAAATGATCTTTTGAAAATATTTTATCTTACAGATTAATAATCAGTTGTTTTTTTTGTTTGTTTTTTGTTTTTTGTCCATGTTAAAACAGCCACTGTTAACATCTGAATGCCCAAAAAATGAGGATAATGGCTGTTCTAATGAGGATGCTGGCAAACATACCAAATACATCATATGCACACAAAAGCCAGAATTTTATATAGTCAAATAAGTTAATATATTTGGAGATAAATCATATATTGTACGTACGAGTGGAGTTAACCATTCAAAAAGGTTGAATTTTTCACCATCATTAATGAAATACACCTGACCACTCTGTTAAAGAGGTAAAGAAGAGACAGGTTAGTAAAAATAATACTTCATATGTGTTGACTTCACTCCTTATAAATAGCTTAAAAATTATACAGAATCTTTTCTAATCTGTCTAATGTGCTTTTAAGGGTAGTGCTTCTAGGTCAGATAAAAAATGTTTACAAGGAGGAAAATGGCTGCAACTACTTCTAAAATCAATGTACATAAATGAAATGTGCTGACAGCTTTTATTTATGTACGGTGTAGGAAGAATTGATTATTTTAGCTCAGAATATTAAGCCTGGACCTATATGTGGGGGAACAGGGGTAAATTTGCCTGAACATCCAGTTTCTTTTCCAACATCAAATATTATTTGCTCATCTTCCAGAAATGGCAAATATTATGAAAATGCAAAGATGGAGATATTCTTGAAGAACTGAATATTCCAACTTATAACAAACTGTACAGCCAGTGCTGCCACAGCCCAAATTATTCATGGCACGTTTGTCAATAAAAATACAGACAGCGCAAGCTAAAGGACACCACCACAAGTATGAATTGCTATTTGAATTGCCACTGTAGTACAGAATACAATGTCAGGATCCTCTGTCAAATGGAAGCTTGTGTTTTTATTGTTTACTTACAGCTATGTAGTTCTTCTCAGGGGTGAGAGCTTCAGCAGCTAGAATTTGAGCTTGTACAAGATTCTCTGCATGCACCCAGTTCATTTTAGCAGAAGGATCCCCAAACTTGAAGCTAAGTAGCCCTCTCTCAATGTTCTTCTATAGACATAAAACAAACATGAAACCAAAGAAAGATGAGTTTTAAAATGAGGTAAAGTGCACTTTCTTGTCCAGGTAAACATATTGTTTGTCTCTACTTTAAAAAAATACATGAGTCAATCAAAAGGAATCAAAAGAAGTGCAGACAGCTCTAAAAATATTGGTTATGAGGAAGGACTGAAAGAACTGAGGTGACTTAATAAATCACCTTACTGAGGAAGATATGCTAAGTCTTCTAGAATGTACAAAATTATTTAAAACAATATAACTGGTTCTGTGAATCTAAAGTAGATAGTTTAAGAAGCAATGGAAGCAAATTGCTCTAAGAGATATTTAGGTTGTCTAGTAGGGAAATGCTTCTGATAGCTAAGAACTAATCTAGATTGCCTACAGGGGGATCAGATTCTCCATCAATGAATGTGTAAGAACAGATTAGACAAACATTTGTCAGAAGTCATCAAGGTATAGTTGGTTTTGCATGTGGGAGAAGGACTAGGTAACCTCTCAGGGTCCTCTTTTAGTCCTGACTTTCCTATAGTTCTGTTTCTTTTAGCTGAGAAGTACATAAATGATTTCATAAAAAATCACTTATATGTGTAGAATTGATTTTGTTCCAAAAATCCCTCAGTAGTGTGATATGCCCCATTGGATAACAGAAAAATATTCTGGGTAGGTAGATAAAAACCTTCTGCCAGAATGGACTAGTGTGTGCCTTTCCTCCAAAAAGCAATTACACGGTCTCAGGTGTCCAGAAATAAATTCATGTCTATCCCAAGTAGATAATGCTTTCATAGCAGGGCTGAATTAGATACAAGAGCAGCACTGCAAATTTTGTATTGCCTATATTCAGTCCGTGGAGAAACACAACGTCTTTTTCCAGACTTACTTATCTATCATCTTGTCTGAATCCTATCTTTTGAATACAATACATTCTGAATTTACAAAAAATAAAGGTCTGTTCTAAGGATAAGTAAAATATTTTATGGAAAGGTAAATACAGTTCCAAATGGCTCAAAAGTATTCACAAAATTGGATCAAATCTAACAAATAGTTTTGTCTGGGAAAAAAATGGAAGGTAATACTAGGTGTCACATTTTTTATTTAATATATATTGTAGAAGCTACAAAATATGACAGTTAAATACAATACCTTACATTGGGCTCACAATAAATAAGCTTAGAATTTTAAATGTGAGTTAACAAAAGACAGTATTTCGTTGGGGGGGCTAAAGAAAACATCTCAGGTTTACCTTAAATGGCACATGACATTTTAAAACATGATTTTATTTAGGAGATGATAAAGTATATTTCAGTCGATTTTAACATAATTCCCCACCTCAGCCACAACAGGAAAATATTTTTTATGTGGTAAGCTTGAACTATTCTCAAAGCTGTGCGTAACTATGTATTTTGCTGATCCTTTTAAAATAACTGACTCGTATACAGAGATCATATTCTAAACACTGTACTCTTCCTACAATTTAAAAAACAGCAAGTGAAAAACAGCAAAACATGAGCTCCTCAGCTGTTTGCCCTTTAGTAACATATTGTACTAGAGGGTGCTTCTGACACCTTAACTTGTTTCTTTGGACAGTGAAAGCTGTTAATAACTGAGACTGGAAAAAAAGGATATTTGTTGTATCTCTTTTTGTAAGTATTTTAAACCACTTGGTATAAGTTACATGCAAATACACATTTGAAATATCATAGATTGGTCCGAATTTTATAATTATAGCAAGCATTACATTGTAAAGCTGGACTTACATATATTTATATTAAAATATGTTTTTAAATGTACTATGCATTCTTTACAAATGTAAGAGAGTGTCTGATAAAAAAGTTGTCTTCAACAGACAATCAAACTGTTAAATTGCTGCCAGATAAGCAGGTCAGTCAATTTGTAATACATATAAGTGATGTTGGTCTATATTATAGAAATTTCTGCTGATTAAAAATTAAAATACATACTGCTAGCCTTGGCAAGTGTCTCTGCTCTTCTGGTCCATAGATGCCTGGTGGGCGAAGAACACATGTATAGAGTGTTCCACCTCCTAGAAGAATTGATAAAACCATCCTTAAGTGACTTTCAAATGATTACAATATCAATTGCATGAACTAAAGAATGCTGTAGCAGAACTTACTCTGAAATAAATTAACCTCACCAGCTTAAAAAATACTACATACCAAAAGGTGTTGAATTAGTAGTTGAATACTAACTCAGAACATGCAAAATATCAAGATGGGATTCAGAAAAATCCTGCCAGCTAGACTCCATGCCAGGGGGTTGGAGTAGATGAACTTCAAAGATCCCTTCCAACCCAAACCATTCTATGAATACTCAAAGCACTGGCATAGTCAAATTCCTAAAAATTACTAGATATTTCCAAACCTTTTACTAACCAGTCCTTTGTCTCTGTGCCAAAGCAGTCAATGAGTGTGCCAACTGTGGTGATGAGTTTGCTGAAGTGAGCAAGTCATTGGTAAGAATGTGAAATGAAACCAATCCCATACAAAATTATTGAAGGGAAACAGTGTCTCACTAGCCGTGCAAGATGGAGCTGAAAGGCTCTCAACTGTAGGCACATCCTGCTCCCACTAGAACTAGAACTAAGTAACTTCAGTAAGAGAAAGTAAGGACCATCATGAAAATCCAGTCACTTCCGAAGTGTATCTGTTGACTGGTTCATCATCTGCTAATAACTGTTCTCAATACTACTTGAAAACAAGTAAAATACTCAATCCTGTTGATGGCACTGGACCAAAATGGGATGTTTAGAACAGTGACTGATTAAAAACTCACTGAATTGTTTTAATCCTTTGCACAGGTAAACTAGTGTAAGCTTCTAATTTCATTGAGAAATGCAGAACTGTATATTCCTTCTAAAATTAAGAGTGGCTTTGATGTGTTGAGCTGCTGGGAAAAGAACTTTATTTTTTGAACAAAATAATTCCATTGATGTGAAATGCTCATCAATGACTTAACATCTCTTTATAGCTCTCTGTGAGTATCAAGTGAAGAAAGTCTTTTCTGCAAGTTGTCTACAGCTAAATTTAGCTTAGTATCACTTGGTCACATGGAATCATGTTGCACTTTACATTAATTTGTTTTGCACTGACAGTTACAGTATCTCACAGGTGAGTTTAAGTATTCAAGCCTTCCTCAACATGGAAAATTTGGAAAGCACTAATAAATAATTCCAGGCTGTAGTATCAGGTGCCTTATTCAGATTTTAATATATAACTATAAGGAAGGAAGGGAACAATTCATGTCCAGCATTCATGTCCAACCTAAGTTGGATAATACTGTGACATTAAACACTTGTTATTTTTTAACTTATACCTATCTTAGTCTTTTCGATTAAGATACTGAATTTATTGCTGCTATGTCAAAACCTTAAGTTGACACTGTGGGGACTACAATTAAAATTATTTTTAAGAGAAAATCTTTCAGTTTGGGAGAGGGGCAGGTAATTTGATTTCATAATTGCTGGACAACCTTGTTCACTGAAGGACTGATACCGGATACAGGATGTTAGAAAAGCACAAGAAGAAGAGGTGTAAATTCCACTATGAATTTACGCTAACACAAAAGTACCTGCTAGTGGAGTTCCATTAGCTGCTAGTACCATTTGTTCTGCAATTGATTTGGTTCTGGAATAATGATCAACATGCTACAGAGAAAAAGCAAATATGTTTGTATGTATTCTTAAAATGACAGAGAGAGGCATTGCTTGTCCACTCATTTTTACTTAGCAAATGGCAAGAAACACCCCAAAAAATACAGAATTTTTGAGGTATTGGTGTACGACAAAATATAAGCATATTGCCAGGGCAATCAAGCAGTTTTGTTTATGCAAATCCAGTTAATTAATTTCAGTCCATTTGAGAAGTAATAAATATATGTATGCTTTGACTGCTGCCAAGAAGGTAATTGATCACTACTTCGTAATCTGGATTTCTTTTTCGAAGACATCATGATGAGTCTGAATTCTCCAGTTCACTTTCTTGTGGCACTGTCCCAGAGAAAATATTATTCAACATATTATTCAAAATATTTTTCAGTATTTTCTTTACCCACCTCTACTTCTCAAAAGACTGTAAAGTAGCAGATGGAGAGAGGAGGGACACAAAAATCAACCATATACACAAAGCAACCAAAAGTACTACTTTTTAATTAAATGCAATAAAACCATATGAAAACAGGCTGCTTTTCTATATCAGTACTATGTTGAATATAAATTATATTCAGTAAGGGAGAAACAGACAAATCATATAAATAATAAATGACCAAAGAGGCACCAAGTGATATAACACAATCTCTATGTCCAGGTGGAATTTCACTAATGTGAATGGGACACTGTATGAGTTATTTTCCAAAATCAAGAGTTTGATAGGAAAAAAAAAACATACTGCAATATATATAAAACTGTGATGTGTTAAGGTTGTGAAGAGCATCTACAAAGAGTGTAAAGACCTTTGTTTTTTCTTTTTTCTTTCTTGGCATTGGATTCTGGCATCAGGCAAAACATGGTCATGAAAATTCCAGGCTTTTTCAGAAAGAAAGTAAACAAAAAGGAAACTTGAGAAAATAATACAACCAAAATACCTTTTCTATGGGAAAATATGGCACAGTTTCCTCATCACCATCTTCAATAGGAAGCCCTCCAAACACCACATTTACTGTACTGGTGTATATCAGTCTGGTGATGTTCCTTTGTTTGCAGGCTGCGGCAATATATAAAGTAAATTAGTTTAGTGGAAACTTCAACAATATGGAAAATAAACCTGTATGCACTGGCAATACACCTTTTCTGAGAAACTGCCAAATCTTAAAAGAGCAAATCCTTCCATTTCATGATTGGCTTATTTAAAATGCAAAGCATATGGAAGATATCAATTAAATAGAAAATATCAGTTCAGAACCAAGTGCTTTATAATCTGCTGTATCCTAATTTGGATACTGCAAACTAACACTGTGCCTTTGGGATGGCTGCTACCAGCCTATCGAGATGGGCTGTCAGCCCTATCAGGTAGGTGGCTAGAAGACATTCTGTTTCAAGGGCTGCCTACTACCTGTGCACAAGCTATTGGACAACAGTGAGGTTTAATGCTATAAAGTACATGTGGAAGTTGTTAATGTCTGACATGCATACAGATTCTGCCATCAGGTTAAACATGATTATGAGCAGCTGAAGTAGTTGAACTACAGCGCTGGCTCTCACGTCATACCCCATAGCAGAATCAGGTATGAAAAAATAAAAATTAAAAAAAATTGCCCTGTTTCCTCATTTTCTGCCAAAACTGTGAAGCATTTGGTAAAAAACAGTGTATGCCAACTAGTTTTTTTCTAAGTGGCATGATATTTTGATATGTTATACCAACACCCAATGGCAAGGTTAGATACATACCATCAATGATGAACCTTGTTCCATGAATGTTTACACTTTCAATCTCTTCTCTGTGCAACTAGGAAAATGAAGAAATTGTGCATCTTTGAATAATAACACATTTTAAATTCAATAGGTGAATGTTGCAAGTGTCCACAGTGTCCCCAGATAAAGGTAATGAGTGCTTTGGTTTTTAAAAATGATTTAGACTAGACTTCCAGACTTTCTTAGACTTCCAGAAATCAAATCATCATTTTTAAGCTACACTTGTATTTTTCTTGTATTTTTACAGACTAACTTGCTTGAAGCAAAGAGAATCATGGTGCTTCTGAACTGAGTTGGTAATGATATGTTAATTATCCATGTTTCAGTAGCACTTCACTGACCAGTTGGCTCTATCCAAAGCAATTCCAAGTACACACTCCCAGTTGCAAACATCTTTTAACAAGCTATTCTATCCAGCTAAGGCAATTACTGAAGTTCATTTTATTAAATGAGGTAAGAAGGGGTGTGTGCATTTGTAACTTCAATCATAAAAAATTGTGGTTCAGAGTCTGACATCAAGTGTATTTTTTTACTCACTAATGGTAAAAAAATTAAGACTTGAAATACAACACTTGTTACAATTGAGTTACATAAATAAATAGTTATAACCAAAAGTTATATATAAAGTATAATTTAGTTCAGGTTTCATTCTTCAGTGACTTTATACTTACGAGTTCAATTTCAAAGGTTTAGGGAAAGGGGTTTTGGAGGGAACCTGCCTCCCTTGTCTATCCTTTTGTCCTTGCAATATTTCAGCACTTTTCATGGCCATTTCCAACTCAAACGCCATCCCTGGCTACTGTTAGTGCCTCTCGTAGTAAGGAAATAATTTCACAACTAGGAAAAGAGTACTGTAAGGAGACAATTTGTAGCTAGCATATCAGTTTGCACAGAACAATTCACTGAAACAGCATGGGCGTGGATTCAGGTTCTCAGGATAATCTGAAGAGAAAAAGTCTAACATGCAGTGTTACAGCATCAAGCCTCTCATCCTCAGTGAGCAGTCACACAGAAAGGTACAAAACTATTTGGACTCACTTGCTCTCTTCCTGACATTCCATATGAAGCTACATGAAACACGCAGTCAGCCCCTTCACAGGCTGCAAATATGGCATCGTAATCCCTGACATCTGCCTGTAATACATAGGAAAAGATACTTGGAATTGAAATCAAAACTGTAGGTTAGCATTTGTCATATAGTAGGTGCACACAGAAGAAATCCATATATATAACTGTAGCTACTCTATATCCTGGGACTGAAAACTAGATCCATTTCAGTACTTGCTGATAATTATACATTTCTTCCGTAGAATTCACAGAACTTTAAAAGCCTTCATTAAGCCTCATAATACCTCTATGAATTACAAAAGTGTTCTATTCATTTTACAGGTGAATAAACTAAGGCCCAGGTGAGGGAAGTGACTTGGTCCTGAGGAGTACCTTCAGAGACAGAAGATGAAGCAGGTACTCTGCTACACATTACAGATTTCATTGCTTTCCTTATTTCAGATGCATATTAAAATCCAGCTCACAAAGAGTCATGTGGGATATTCAGTTTAAAAAGTTCTTGAAATTTGCAATGATTTGCAATTTGCTATTTGGATTCTGTGAAAACTAGTAAGACATTATCGAAAAGGCATGTGGAACTAACTGACTGTTGTGAAAATGTGTTTTATCATACCTGGATACACACTACTCCATTGGGAATTTCCCAGATAGGCTTGTTTATATCATACAGAACAACAGAAGCTCCTGAGCTGGCAAGAGCACATCCCAGCTTGTATCCAAAATAGCCTCCGCCTCCTGTCACCACCGCTCTCATATTTTTTTCATTCCGTGTTCCAGCATTTCCTTTCACTTTAGCATTAGGAGGTTGGTGGCAGAGTTTTGCTCCCCCACTCAGGATGAGTTTTCTGTCAGTGTAATAATGTCTTCTATTACCAGACACATGTAACAATTTCTTCTCCATGTTAAAAATTGCTCCATAGTGCTCCTGGATGCAGACAATTCCAGGGAGTTTCATGTTAAAAAGCTCTACTCAACAGCAGCAGTGTCTTACTTTAATGCAACCTGTTCAAAAGAGATAAAGACAAAGCAAAACACTAGCTACAAAATTTCCAGACTCCTAAGATTTCTCTTAAAAGACCCATTTACATTTCCTGTTCTGCTGTTGTAGCTTAAAGCTGGCCTTTAGGGGTCGCATGTGATGCAGAGTTGTACCTGGATTTGAAATCCTGAATGTCAGGAAAACACTAAAAAAATTGCATTTAAGTTCCTATACTTAAAAAACAAGCAAACAAGACCAAGAGGAACAGCAGAACAAAACTTCCCCTGGGGCAAAATAAATCTTTAATGCTTCTTTTACTTGTCCCTGGTTGATTACAAAGACATCTGGGAAAAGTGATGTTTTCAACCCCATTCTAAGGAGCAGCTGAATGTCAATTAAAAATATGTTTTTATTGCTGGCAGTGGTTGGAGTTGAGTATTTCAGATGGAAATAAGAATGCCTGGCACTCATTTTCTGTCTTTAGGAGGTGTATCAGAGAACAAGTCTATCAAATCTCTCGCTTTTCGGCGGAACTTAAGTACAATAATCGCTAAGAGACAGAAAAGGAAAAAAAAACTGGTCGATGAGTGTATTAGTCAAAAAGTAGTAGCGAATCATTTATTTTTAAAAAACGGGTGTTCTTTCCCATTCATAAAGCAACGGCCAAGGGTTCATCACTGACAGACACCGCATTTTAGAGGCTGCAGGTCCTGATTACCGGCGTTACCCCATCCCCGCGCTGTGCCTCGATAAAACATTAAAAGCCATCCGAGCTCCCGCCGGCACTCTCCGCATCTCACTTGCAAATTCGCCAGGGCAGGCAGGCGGCGAGGGCAAGGCTGTGCCACGGAAACTCCTGCTCCCCTGGGCGACCCGGAGGGGCCGGCGGCCCCGCCACGGCCCGGCCCCGGGGGGCGCCGCTCGGTTGGGCCCCGTTGGGGCCGTTGGGCGCTGCCCCACCGCGCTGGGGGCTCGGCGGGGCGGGGGCTGCGGGTGGCTCCCCGGGGAGGCCCCCAGAGCCACGGAGGAGCCGTGCCGTGGGCTGTGGTGCTCACCTCCGGAGCCCCCCGCTGGCTCCTGGGGTACCGCAGCATCGCTGGGCTCCCGCAGCATCCCTGGGGGTCCGGGCATCCCACAGCACCGCTGCATCCCACCGCACTGCTGGGATCCCACCACTGCCCTGGGGTCCTGCTCCTTCCACGGCACCCCAGCTTACGTTCATCTCGCAGCACCTTTGGGACCCCACAACCTCCCTGGGGTATTGATCAGCTCTCAGCATCCTGCAGACCCCGCAGCATCCCACAGCATCCCGCTAACCCTGCAGCATACCCGGGGCCCCACAGCATCCCTGAGACCCCGCAGCATCCCACTGTGTCTCTTACCTCCACGTGTCTTCATACAGCTGTGACTGCTGCAGGAAAACATACCGTTGGGAGCTGGGGCTCTGTCCACACTGAGACGCCTGTTGAGCAGGTTGTTCAGGAAAAAAACAGCATCTCTCGGTTACCATTTGGATAGTCATTGCTGGGTCATGGCTCAGAGAGATGCAGAGCATCGGAAACACCTGCAAAAGAGCAGAAAATCCCAAAGAATAAACACAATCATAAGCAAACAGGCACTAAGGTCCCTGCCCTCCTGAGCTGGCAGCAGGTTTCTGTCTCCAGGGTCCCTTGTGCCTAGCAGGATGTGAAAAGGGTCGGGAGCTGCAGAATTTTAGAGCTCCCCATTCTGGGCAAAAACAAACCAAAACATACTAAAAACTACAACAAACCAACAACTCTGAACATGTCAACCTTTTCCATCATAGCCATGCCATGTCTGAGTGTTCATATTAAATTTTAATCATTTAAAGACATACTTGCAATTATGTTAGGGCATAAGTAACTCTAACAATAGCCAGCCTAAACAGGCTCCGTAAAGGCTGACAGAAATGTGACAGCTGGCTATTCCAACTGAAACTAAAAATTGTCTTACAGCTTCAAATACTGGAGTTTTTATGATGGGAAATAAATTAAATGTAGCCAGTTGGTATTAATCAGTACTGCTGTAATAGAGATGTAAAAAGCATCTTACCTGAAATAACACATCACAGGAGGTTTGCCATTCCAAGACCAGAGCGGCAGAACTCCATGGGGACTTGCAACCACAAAGCCAGTGAGTTCCTGGGTTACTCCTCGCTGAGGAAGATCAAAAAAAAAAAAAAAAGATCCTATAAAAAGATCCTATGGAATGCACTTCTCACTGGGCTTCAGTCAACAGGCTGACTTCTGTTCTGAAAAGCGGTGGTGTAGTCTGGGATGCAAACCTAAGCTATTAGTCTAATAAAAGCAATATATGAAAGATTCATAATGAGTTTAAAGGCAAATTAAATATGTTTGCATATAGTTAAAATGCTCACGCTGTGAAGTAACTTTATACGTGTGGGTTTTATTCTGCATTTCTAAGGAATGAAGGTTGATGCAGCACCTTGTGCAGTGCTTGCTTGTCTGCCAGTCAGCTGCACCTCGGTATCAATAAATTGTGAACATAACTGGTTTTATCCACTTAGCCAAGTTTGATTAAAGTCTCATATATACAGAGTTTCTATAAGTTTCCTGACAATAGGTAGTCAGGTACAGGGGAGAGGGCTGATGAGTGCCCCTGCTAAGACAAGATGCACAGTTTGAGCTCAGTTTGTACGGACAGGACAATCTTTAAATGTAAATCCATAAAAGCCCAGGCTTTACTACTTTCATTGCACAGAGAACTACTGTTCAAAACAAACAAACAAAAAAGTAAACCAAGTCTTTGCTCACATGTGCTGCAGTGGTAATTGTTGTTGCTCACATTTTCCTTTAACTGTGTTTTATCTTGAGATAGTAACATTTTATTGTAGTGATGCTGTTAGCACTCCTGTGTACCCTGTGGATTTAAAGATACAATGAGAGCATTTCTGTGAATTTGTTGGTCTTAAAAATCCTGTAAAATGTTAATACAAAGGCAAGATAAATACAGAGTGGAGATAATCAGACAGCAGAACTTATCCATCACTCTCTTCTGTGACTCACCCTGGCAAGTCCAGCTCTTCTGATCCATGTTGGGTGCAAGAGAGGGAGGAGCCACTCCCTCGTCAGAGCAGAGTTGGTCCCTGAGAAAATCCTTGTGACGGGTACCTCATGAAAATTCATCTGGCATACACATTGTATATGTACACATAGTACACGTGCAGCACACGTAGCTCATGTAGTATAATCCAGCCAAGAAGCAACTAATGTAAACCTTAAGGAAGGAGAAGACGGAGGTTGGATCCTCACTCAGGGCCGAGTGCTTGGTTTGCCTGCTGACACTGCAGTGGCAAGTCACTGAGCGAGCAGCGTACCTGCGCTGGTACAGGGTTACGGATAGCATGACTTGGCTTCATTTACAAGGAGAGGCAGCAGTAACTCCTTGCTGAACTCCAGCAGTCTTATGTGTCATCCCTCTCCCTTTGCACAGACTCCTTAAAAACAGTAGCTGATTCAGTTATGATTTATTACTGCATCAAAAAAATATTTCATTTACAAACACGTGTAATGATACATTATTACATCTTTTACACAGGTTTTGAACAACAAACTATTTCACATAAATATGACATTCAGTCCTCTCCCTCCTGTTATATATAAATATTGTATGCATATTTACTTTTCATTTTTTTATATATATTTCCCAGGTCTTCATAATTCCTCACACAGCTGTAGCAGCGGCTTCATCAGAGCAGTTTCTTCATTACGGCCACTACCTTGCTACAGCACTGCAGTGCTACAATGGTTCCTCTTCCAATTTCTTATGCTCCTGGATTATCATTTTTAGAAAGATATTCTCAGTATGAAGATATTCTCATTAACGAAGATTCATTAAATCTCCTCCTGCACCTGTTGGTGGTGAACTCCTTTGATTTTGTGACACTCCTTTGCTTTTGTCCTATGAGAACATTTCTTGATGTGCTTTGCATTTTCACTTTCGTTTGTTTGTTTGTTTTTAAGATCAGAGAGAAGTCATCACAGTGATAAGAATAAGGAATAAGAACAATACATTCCATAGTGACTGAGGAATATACTATGACGAGATCATTAATACTCAGAAACAAAATTAGTTTTTCTGGAACAGGTGGGTAGCTATTTGGTTTTAGAAGAAATAAAGAATCATCAAACTTAATAAAAGCCCAAAAGCAAACAACATTTTAAGGAATGTATGATCTTCTTGGCAAATAGGTCTTGTTTTAAGATAATGATCCACAGAATCAGCGAATGAGAATTTCTTTGGTTTGTAACCAAGTTGATTTCGTGCTTTATCTATTCGGAAAGTGTGAGTTACAGTAACGTTCCACACCTAAAATCCAAAAGAACAGTTACGGAAGTGACTTTAATATCTCTTTTTTTAGAACTTGGATGAAAATATGTCATCAATGATATTACAATGGGATTAAAAACATGAATAAAGATAGACACTCAAAAATGTACATATTTTGGAGTCGGATTCTGTTCAGAGCTAATAGAATGAGTTTATGTAGCTGACAGATAAAAAGCCAAAGTTGTGTTACAACATTCTTTGTAGACTGGGTGGAAAAGCTGTTTATCACACTTATTTCTCACTTATGAATTTAAGATCTACAAGTAAGAAAGTAAGATAGAATTAAGGAAATCCCATGCAACAAATCAATGCACTTCCCTCAAACCAGCTCATCTGTACACAGAAATATGTAATGGAATTGGATGACTATTGGGGGAGAATGGTGTGGCTTCTCAACTGTGCAGAAATGCACATCTAAGGACTGGAAAACATGCCCTTTTGGATGATTATATCCTCCTTGTCTAAAAGCAGGGTACCTGTGAAAGTGCTCAAGTTGCACAGCCTCAATGATTTCTGCTTCAGATGGAGAACTAATGTAGAAATATAAAAACAGATAGATAGACTGTGGATTAACCAAAAAGCTATAGTGTAAGTTAATAAGGTCCATTCAGTTCCTTCAGTGTCCTATTATGTTACTGCTACAATACAGTAAGAAACTAGATGACAGATTAAAGTATTTTGATTTATATTATAAATCATAATATTGTATAAACACATAAGTTAGATAAAAATGAATTTGTCCAGGAGTTTTGTTTGTAGGAAATTGACTTCTCATTCCAATTTAGAATTATTTTAATGGACTTTCTAGTTATTGGCTAGCCCTATATTATGACTGCTACCACGCTGAACCAAAATCCTTGCTCTGTATTGGACCACCTTCCTTTAACAATCAGTTCCACAACATACGACTGCTCTCTGGAAACAATGAAGTGCCTGTTTTCCTCATTGTGTCAGCTCCATGTCAGTTGCTCTGTCTTGCACCCCTACATTGTCCCTCTGGATGACCTAGTCTTCAAGTACAGATTCATTTCTGATGATTTTATAAGAGGTAGTCAGGATGGCATAGAAAATGAGGCTACAAAATGACTGCCTATGCCCTGAATGAGCTAAGCCCTGAGCAGAAAAACAGAGCTCTAATATCTGTACAGAAGGTGTATCACATATTTGATAAGAATTTTCATCAGAGATATATAAACATTCTCTGTCTTTAAGTATTTACCTCATTCCTTGTCAAGAAAGGTGTAAAGATAAAAACTGGCTTTAGTGCCAGGTGCAGATACTCCATCACAGTGGCTGTGAAAAAGAAAATTAATTAATGAGACAGCTGGATAACAATAAACTGAGATAATGCTGACATTGTATATCCTGTAATTCATAGTGATGTCAGAGGATGCAATGAAGATACTGAAAGGCAGTATTTAATTTAAAAAGTAAATGATGAACTCAGTTTATTAATAGCCTTTAAACCTCATCTGCTACTATTAATGCCAAATGGCATGAATATTATATTAATTATAATAATGTTAAATTAGATAAGTTCTACAGTTTTGGCCCTGAATCTTATAAAACCATTACACAGCTTTACAGACATAAGGAAAAAAAATAAAATAGCATAATAATCAAGTACATAGTTTATTATTTTTACCTGCTATGTGAACCAGGAGAACAGGAATATGTATCCAGGGTTTCCTATAGCCTAATTTTTCAAACTAGAAAGGGTATAAGAGAAAAGAATAACAGAGAATTTGTATTGAATTGAGGGTGTCAACAAAACATGAAAATGGACAAATAAATATTAATAAAATATATCTAAGCTTTTCCAGTTAATCTTCCTATCAATACTGGTAGTAAGAAATG
The DNA here is from genome assembly GCF_964211835.1 of Anser anser. Lineage (NCBI taxonomy): Eukaryota > Metazoa > Chordata > Aves > Anseriformes > Anatidae > Anser > Anser anser. Next base: position 8,092,242 of record NC_139736.1, read on the forward strand.
CAACTGAAACCCACAACTACTCGTTCTTTGGCATCTACCTCACACCCTTCAAATTGAATTGGATGGTAAATAGGAAACAATGCTATTTCCAAGAAGCCAGTGACTGAGATGGAAATACTTAACTACAATTAGATACAGGCCCATAGTTCTCCTGAAGTCAGTTTTCTGGAAGTCTTTTCTGTGTTGGCATTGCAAGATCAAAACTTCAGCAAGTTCCTAAAATCCCAGCTGGCTGGTTATAATGTTGCCTCATTTTAGCTTTTAAGATGTGATTCTAAATGGCCTTCTCTTTTGTGTTGCAGCAGATAGCATAACAGAGAATTAACCAATGGCTATAAATCATCTCCCAGATACTAATAGTAGGAGTTTTCATGCACTATGAGCTACCTCTTAGCTAAATTCTCTTAAAATAATAAGGGCCAAACTCCACAGATATGCATATGTAAAACTTCCTTAAAGCCAGTGGAATTTTGGAATATGTTAGGAGAAAAGGGCAGATTTTAAGTTTAATGTTGGATAATTCAGTAATTAATGTGCATTGGACTTCAATTAGTTAGTACAGTCTTTTAGTTAACTACTTGATTAGGGCACATATTTTCAATTAAAGCTAAATGTGTGTGCAATACATACTAAAGGGACTATCCATTCGGAAAATACGACATTTTCGCCATCGTGTATGTAATATGCCTGTCCACTCTGTTAAAGAAGCAGAAAAAAACAATTAGAAAACCACTATACATAGGATGGCATTTTGTTTCTTTTTCAAACCCACCTATCTTTATTGATTTTGTGAATAACATACCAGCATACATTCAGTGAATGTACACAAATCAGCTCAACAAACTACCTTCATTGAACTTCATTGTGATTTCAAACAAGTCTCATACTTTTGGGTAACCCCATGGTGGTAGTAGAGTTACCGAGGATTAATGATGTTGTAATGTAGATCAGAGCTTGGTTTCACTTTGTAGTAACCTAACTGTTATGTCATTTAGTCTTTCACGATATGTAGAGGACAGAATTATCTTCATGAATTTAATACAGGTAGCAACACTGATAGGATGTTAATGAACAGCTTTTTAAGGTGTGAAGCTGCACACAAGTTTTGAGAATTTGGTAGTCAGGCATTGGAACAGGTTGCCCAGGGAAGTGGTGGAGTCACTGTCCCTGGGGGTGTTCAAGAAAAGGTTGGACCTGGTGCTTAGGGACATGGTTTAGTGGGTGACATTGGTGGTAGGGTGATGGTTGGACCAGATCTTGAAGGTCTTTTCCAACCCTAATGATTCTATAACCTTTTGGAGAACCTTTGATCTCAAAGCATCAAAAAAGAAACTTATTTGAGAGCTAAGGCTACTGGGATAAGATGTTTATACTATCTACTTACTGCTACATAACCCTTCTCAGAGGTGAGAGCCTCAGCAGCTAGTAAGTGAGCTTGTACTAGGTTTCCTATGTGAACCCAGTTCATCTGAACTTTGTGATTCCCAAACTTGAAGTTAAATAGTCTCCGCTGGATATTTATCTGTAGAAACAGAAAAGGAAAAAAGAAAAAAGAAAAAAGAAAAAAGAAAAAAGAAAAAAGAAAGAACTATGTGAAGTGTTTCTCTTTATTATGCAGAATAATTTATTCATTTTGTCTCAGCCTGAATGCTTAGAATTTTCTATATTTGTGCACAATTACAGCACAAGAAAAAAACAATGAGCTGATGGTTTTATAAATCAAGGATGGTTGCACTGATATGTAGTGGTAAAATAGAACGACATAACAGCATTTGAGACTGTACTGTTCTGAAGCTAGAAAACATATTTAAAAGTACTATTTTCATTAAATGATCGGGGATTCAAACCTAGGTATTCTAACGTTGCATTCCATCTATGCATTTTTTTTCTCTTCATTTAAAAGCAGAGCTTGGTCCTTTCCATTTCTACAATGCCCATATCATGCTATTTGTTATCGTGCATCATATGACTCATCACCAAGCTTTCATTACAGTTTTTCTGGAAGAATTATTAAGACCTGTAGTCAAGGTACTTCCTCTCATGTTATGCCCTTACAACTAGTTGTAGTGTTCTCCAGAGCTGACTATATAACACATACAGCTACTCGTGGCAGGTGGCGCTGTTCTTCTGGTCCATATATGCCTGGTGGACGAAGCACACAAGTATGGAGCTTATCACCTCCTTGGAGAGAGAACGAAATGTGATTTTCATATAGCTTTGATATCAACATATGGCAGGCAAACCACGTATATTGTCTAAATTTTACATTGTGAAAGTAAAGGATCAGTCTGACCATTCTACATGATACTGCCTCCTAGTAACTTGTTTTCTTCTCTGCATAAAATTGGATTCAATAGTAGTGAAAGATCCTATTTTAGCAGCCTTGAAAACTGAATCCCTCTGACCACAGAAGCGTTTAACTAGGAACAGGACAAATCAAATTGTCCTATGTCTATGCCTTGTGCTTGAATGACTTTTTGTTTTTGTTATAGATAAAAGTTTATAAAATACTTCATAATTGTAAACACAGGCAGTGTTGGAATATCATTCAGTTTGCTATATTTAGACACCTTGCTTGCTTGCAGCTTGATGGCATCACAAAGGAATGAAAGAGGTCTCTTAAACAGAGGCTTTCAAATTAGTTAGAATATTCTAAATTAAAATTAATACTTTAAGCTCTACATGTCAATCATTAAGTACAGTGGGAATAGGCACAAATCCACCTTTTGTGGGGGCAATTTTAACATGTGGCAGGCATTTTCTCAGTAGTTAATCAAGGATGCTAAAATTGCATCCACACGTAATGTTTATTTGTCAAATTTCAGTTCAAGGAAATTGGTAACAGTAGCAAAATATGTACATAAAAGCAAGGATAAATATTTCCCTTGCCATATACAGACAGATTTTAGTCATAGCTATTCATGAACATGGGACTTTAGAAGTCAACATGGCCCTGATATTGCCAATCTGTTTAAGAAGCAGCAATTATTCTTGCAAGATACCAGCAAGCTCTTGGGAATTATAAGAATGACCTTACCGGACAGTGCTTAGTGCTTAGAAGCTCAAAGTGATAGACAGAATGGGTAATAAAAGCACAAGTCCTATATTTGTTGTAAAGTTGGTAAACTTTTTAAATGTTTTGAATAATTAAGGTTAAATTTGCTGAATTTTCCCATCAATTTTTTGTATACAATCTCATATGTGTCTGGGTATGCACATACAAAAATCATTGTCCACTGAAGGTAGGATTATTTTAGTTTATTTTAAATAACCTATTTATTGATAAATCAGTAAACAGAGAAAGCAATAGCAGTACTGATGATAGGAAAAACCCAAATGTTTTAGATGTACCTTTGAGTAAGGTTCCATTAGCAGCAAGAACCATTTGGTCTGCAATTGCCTTCGTTCTAGAATAATGATTAAAATGCTATAAAGAAAGGCAGAATATGATCAACATTTTAATCAACATTATTGTATTTGTGAAGGCAAATTTACTGTTTATACCTGACAACCTCTAAATCTAGCCAGCGTAGACATCAGCTGAGTAAAATAAAACTAGAAATAACAAGATATGGCACTGGTATATATTTAGGGAGACAGATTCTTGTGACAAATAGAATTATGTAACTTTTTGTGCTGGATGTACTGAAAAAAATAATATCAAATCAAATATTCTCTTTGGTCATATAATTTTGTTTTGAAATTGGATTTTTTTTAAACAATAAATTAAATATGAAATGAAGGGTATAGACGTTCCAAAAATGTTTCAATTTCCTATTGAAACTCTTCATATAATTACAAATAATTATATTTTATATAATTATAATGATTTATAATTATATAGTCATAAACAATAATCTCCCAACTGTACCCTCTACTATTAACTTTTAAAAAAAAATACCCAAATGTATTAAATAGGATTCTGGACACAGAAGGTTATTTATAAGACTCTTGAATTTTGTATTGTCATGCTTTACATTGAAAACTATAGCTAAAAATTACACCACGGAAAGTCTTTATACTCTCAGGTGGCTTAATCCATCTGCTCCACCTTCCTTCCAGCCCCATCTACCTCTGCTGGTTGTTGTTTCATGGTCACCGTCAGAGAAAACATATGATTAGGGCTCAGACACAATGCAACTAATTGCAAATTCCTGAAATGCTTTCTTAGAAGTCTGAGGAGCCATGCAGGCTTTGCACAAACTGACATTTCCAACTAAATATTTCGGGAGGCACTAACTGAGTAGTAGTCAATCCTATTTAGGATTCCTGGACACTGGATGTACAGACTAAAATTATAGCTCTTAACTGCAGGCAGTGGGCTGGGAGAAGGAAAGAACAAATGATGAGAGTGGCCAGAATGCACTGAGCTCCAGATTTCAGCTAGAAAGCATTCCATAAATGATCATAGTAAAGAAGGAAATAGTATTTCAGAGCGTGAGGTGATGTAAGAAGGCAGCAAGAAAGCAAGGTTTAGGAACTTCAAAGAAGCGAAAATGAGTGTGCGTAAAGATGTGGAATTCAATATTTAGTAATATTCTTCAGCGCAAACAAATATTTACATAGCAGATGGTTCCCCGAAAGACCTTCCTGTAAAAATCTTCCTGTTAAATGTCAGATTCCACTTTTCTTAATCATTTCAGGTATTTTAACATCCCCTGGTTACAGCACATTAAAGTAACTATGATTTGAGTATCTCTTCATTGACCACAGGTCAATTTTTATTAATGAAAAATAATTTCATAGAATTTAAACTGAGCTATAGTAAAACAGCTTCTGCTTCCAGACCAGCCTCCATCTAATCTACCCATTAGAGTACAGCAAATGCCATGACATCACATGAACAAAATACCTTTTCCAGTGGAAAATATGGCACAGTTTCTTCATCTCCTTCTTCAATAGTATTCCCTCCAAATACCACATTCACTGTACTGGTATATATCAGTCTAGGGATATTTCTTTGTTTGCAGACTACAATGGCATACAAAATTTTGTTTATAACAAAGAGTGAGAAACAACATATGAACTGGAAAACACTTTTTGCAAACAAGCATTACATTTACAGAAAATATAATATTTTATTTTTAACATTAATTAATCATTTAATATAATCGTATCTTTCATTCAGGTGGAATTTTTCATCCCAAATATTTGCTGTTTTAATATTACGTATCATGGTCACCAAACTTTTTATATACTTGCAGCTATCATATCTCCACGGGACTGTAGTCATCAGCTGGACAGAGGAAATCTCTTGGCAGGGAAAAAAAAAATCCACCTTTCCTTTGAAACATTTCTTAAAACATATTCATTTTATGAGATGAATAAAAAGGAGATGAGTTTGATCTTGTGATCAAACAGTATCGAAAACCCTATGCTTCTTTGTAGGGGTAGTACTGTGGACAGCAGCCTGCCTGCAGACCATTATTTTTGCCCTTATTTCATCAGTGAGCAGGAAGCAGTTCTGCCTCTTGTCCCACAGTTTCATGGATGTCCCTGCAGGTAAGCAGACATATAATAAAGTGTGCTAGCTGTCTCCAGTGTGTGTATGTGTGTGACAAAACTCTATTTGTGTCAAATCGTTCATAAGTGACAAATAGCTAACAAATGTTAGCAGGAAACATACACTGTCAGTGGATAATCAGCAGTATGTTAAATACACATGAAATTAGTATTATTTCCAAAACAAAGTCTTAATTATGGATTCCAATCAAGAGTAAGATGTCTAAATTCTGCTGCATATATGTCATTGCAAACTTCAATAACAATAATTTTCTTTTATTTGGCAATGTTTCTAAAGTTTTAGTGAATTAATATTTACAAAGTTATGAGAGAATTTTTAGAATCTACACAGCAGTCAGACCAACTGGCTCGTTTTGGAAATAAAGAAAATATTGTTGTTAATATTTGGAAGAAAATACAATCATAAAATGTGTTATTAATATGTAGGTTAAAAGGGAACCTCAAGATTCACACTCCTCAGATTCTTACTTTGTTGGGAGCCTATGAGAATGACAGGACATGTTTCTGTAGGTTCAGAGGTTGGGGCAAGAATAAGGGAATATGTAGCATACTTTTCCTTTAGCTCATTTAGACCTTTACTCGCCTACCACTTCACTTTAATTGTTATGGCTTTTTTTTCAGTAATAATCCACAATAAACTACAGGCAGAATGAAAACGGGTCTAAAATGAAACTGCTTTTGCCATTTTGCCTTTTAGGTTTTGAGGGAAAAGCAAAGAGAAAGTAGCTTTGGCGTTTACAATACACTTTGAAACATTCTTTCTGGAGTTAAATATACAAAAGGAAATGTGTTGACATTTTACTGAGATGTTAGTTAAAAAACAGTATATATTAGAAAGGAGTCATATTTAGATAGGGGTCAACAAGGATAGATATATTAATTTGGTAACATAATAGCTAAATATACTTAGGATATCTATAGCACTTAGATGTTTACAATACAACAAACAGTACAATATCTCTCATGATATTTCTGTGAGGAAAGAAGATAATTCTTCTCCACTGAATAGTGAAGGGACAAGATAACCAGTACATGGAGGAGAGTTTAAGCTGGTCTGCAATGGAATTAAGTCGAGGTTGAAAACCTATCCTCAGTCCAAAGTAGTGGCAAATCTACCAGTTTTAATGGGACTGGAGTTTCATTCCATCTAAAGAGTTCACTTGCTTCATTAGAAAGACGACATATTTTAAGTCTGTTTTATGTATCAGGGTTCTGCACACCTAATTTTACATCATACTCTGAGACTAAGGAGGCAAGAGCCTCTTTTAACTGCCAAGTGAACACTAGAAAAATCCAATTAGAAGATTTTGAATTCAGTTGATTCAGTTACAAAGAAAGTTACAAAATTCAGGTGAAAAGAAAGAAAATCTAGGTACATACCATCAATTATTATTTTTGTGCCACCGACATTTATGGATTCAATCTGTTCTTTCTTTTGAAGCTAGAAATAAGTTTGCACAAACTCTAATTAATTTATCAAGTCACATTCACAATACAATTGTTACAATTGCTAGATCTAGAATAGCTCTGGCCTTTTTTCTGTATATGCGTTACAGTTCTCCGTCTCTGACATAAAGTGATTTCTAGCAGTTTTCATTTTTATCATCTTGTTCTTGTCTGAGTAGTACATTAGTTTCATGCTTTGACATTTATTACTTAAGGAACACCTCCCTCGTTCCCTGCATGGATGACTTGACCTTTATAACCAACTTCTGTCTCACATAAAAATCCTTTAACCACACTCTTGACTCCTGTATGGAGACAGATCTCTGCTCTTACAAGAATAAAAAGAGAAAGTATTAGGAAAATTGTACTTGCTTGTTCTAATCCTGACATTCCACAAGCAGCCACATGAAAAACACAGTCGGCCCCTTCACATGCTTTGAACACTGCATCATAATCCCTCACATCACCCTGTAAAATGAGAAAAAAATGGGTTTTGACTGGTAAAGCTCATTACATTCTCCATACAATCAATATTAACTGTGGACATTAACAAAAATCTCAAGTCATCCTAATCGATTTTTCACAACCCCCAATTAGCATTAAATAAAACATCATTAACAAGGAGGAAAAATCTGCGACTAAGAATTTTGTTAGTATTTTGTTGCAAAACAATGATGACTCTTGTTGGACCCAATTAAGACGCGTATTTTCACACTTAGTCTTGCAAGGTGGCAAAACTTGTTGAACTTGAATGGGAGCAGCATATGCTTGAGGGCTAGAGAATCAAGCCCAAATGACAATAAATCATAACAGGGAGGGTTCAGCTGTTTACCAAGGAATCACCAAATAAGAGAATCCCTTTTCTGTTAGCAAACACACCTTCAGATCTGGCTTGTGCAATCTGGACAAATGTCTCGTTACCCATATATGCTTTATTTTAAGTGCTTGGAATGACAACTTTAATTACACTTTTGTACAGGATTAAAACTGAAGAGTACACACTATATGCACTTAATACTGTATAAGTTAGTGTGGTATTATAATCACATTATGACATGAATGCTGGACTGTTTAAATACACACACACAGTATTTAGTAACAAATGTTATTCTGTGTGTAGAATATTACACTGCATTTTTGTATACCGGGTAGTACTATATGAATAATACTCCACATACAACAGATTTCAATAAAAATTGCACTTCTTTAATTCTAAATGAATTATTAGATTTTTAAAATATATTATTTAATTTACTTTGATGAAATTGATAGAATAATCACAAAAGATATGGCTAGAGGTAAGACTAAGAGATCATCCAATCAGTTTTTAACTCAACTTTTCATTTGAGGTTGTGAAAGTATTTCACAATTATGGCTGACTTACACATCCTACCTTCAATCAAATGCTGAAATAGCTAAACAGTATAAATAATATTAGCAATCTCCAAATCACTGATCAAAGCTCAGATCTCTGAGGTGACCTATTACTGTTTACTCTGTAGTTCTATTTTCTAGGTAATTCACCTGTAATTTATACTATTTATTTTTTTTACATTAAATTCTAAAACAACTGTTCTCAGAAGACTATTTGAGTCTGATCTCTTGATTAACTTTAAAAAGTTGTAAATTGGCATCAATGCACCAACTCAAATCAAATTATGTGGGTTTACATCATTGACAAATCAAACCCACAGTTTTTGAATGGTTCCTTGTCAATACTCTATCACTGTTCCACATTCTGTAAAAGCTGTTTTTGAAAATGAACATAAGAGCAGCGTTCTGGGTCAGACTAGAGGTCTACCTAACCCATTATTCAGCCCAATGCACAGCTACACAGAGCAGTGTCACATGTCCCACCTCTGCCTCCCTCACGGCTTTCCCACATGGTGACATAGCTAGAAAAATCAGCACCACCTCAATAGCCCCTGGGACAAGGATCCTGTGATCACTTTCAACTTTACCGTCAACCTTCTAATTCTTGTGGTGGTGTTGAAGAGCTCTTAGGCTAAACATCTGGACCAGATCAGCTGGATGATACCCTATGTCTATCTAGAACTTGTGTAAGATGATGGGAACATGCACAAAGTGCTAGTGCATGCCTGTGTACCCAGACCCCCAAACCTGAGTTGATGAAGCAACTGTGAGGAGTCCATGTCTCCCAATATCAAGGAGTAGTGGTGGATGCTGTCCTCCACAGGTGGTTGTGAACCATAAAATATTTGAGGCCTCTTTTGTTCCCCCCATTTTCCAGACATAATAAATACATTTATTGAATTGTTAGGAATCAAAAAGCATCAGTGCTCATAAGTGGATGCCCCGGGAAGAGCAGAAACAGGACAAGCATGTGACATTTTACTCCAGAATACTCTTCCAGCCTCCAAGTATTTTAATTCAGAAGATTTCTTGAGTCTAATTTAACTTACCTATTTAATAATCTCCAACAGAAGTAAACTTTTAGTAAGACTTTGTACAAGCATTTTTCCCATTGCATGAATGAGAAAACAACCTCTTTTTGTTTATATTGAACCGACTCCTCATTTCATTTAATGGCCTTTCCTTCTTGTACTGGAAAGAACAGTGAACAATCAGTCCCTAAGCCTCTCCATGCCTCTCACAGTTTGAAGATCTCTCCCACTCCCAAGTCATCTCTTTCCCAGTCTGCAAAGTGCTAGTTTCCTTAATCATCCTTTGCATGGAATTCATTCTCCGTATGTAATCATTATTTCACCGTCCTTCTCTCACCTTTTTACTCCAAACAGCTTGCTTGAGCAATAAACTTTGTCACTTCATTGCTCACTCCTTCATCTAGGTCAGTATGAATGTGTTAAATACCAAATCCCAATACAGGACTCTTCAGAACTTCACTGGTGAAATTGAGAGAAGTGACCACTTGGACTCCTCCTGCTTGCTGTCTCTCAATCAGTTATTTATACATGCAAGAACCTTTTACCATGTTCATTAAAAGCATTTACTGAAAAACCTTTATCAAAAATTCCTAAGAATTCTTGCTATTCTTGCCTTCTATACTAATATGCATAGAAGTAGTATGATTTTATTTCACTGCTGTTAAATATGTAATTTCAACATACCTTGAAAAAATCTGCTCCATTTGGAATTTCCCACTTAGGTTTCCGTACATCAAACAGAACAACGGCAACGCCTGACTTAAGAAGAGCACGTCCCAGATTGTATCCCAGGTAGCCTCCACCTCCTGTCACCACTGTCTTTCTGCTTCTAACCAGTGGTTCGGTGTGCTCTGTTAGTTTGCTCTCACATGGGTGGCCCCCGTGGAGCTCCTCTGTAGATCGTTCTTGCATCACAACTGCAAGATAAAAGTTCTTGTGAAAATTCCCACATAGTACTCCAGGATCTACACCATTTCAGTAAGTTTCACATTACAATGACTTTTTACAATGTTTACATTACAATGACTTTTTACTTTTTTACATTACAATGACTATTTTTATTTATACATATTTTATTATCTTAACATGCTTGAAGTGTATAAAGGGTATAACGCTTTGGTGACAGTATTTCTATGTACGATGAGTAATGTGTCTGACTACTTTTACATTCAGATATAGTCTTTTCCTCTTACCCAAAAGTTTCATGTTATGTAGATATAAAGAAAAAATATAGAATTTTAGAGACATTATAATTACCTGAACTTAACAGGTATGATTATATTTTTGAATGCTTGGTATATCAAACATTTTATCCTTGAAGACTCCCTGACTTCTGATATATTAATGTCAAATAGATGTTAGCCCACTAGTCAGGAAAAAACAAATTAGAAGAGGAATATAAGAAAAGACTTGATTCTGCTTTTTAAATCCACTTTATTTCATGTTTAGGTCACAGTTATTCAGTAAAGACAGTAACTCATTACCATTTAAAACTTTTTTTTTGTTGTTACATAGATGATACGTTTAATTTTCTGTTCAGTTCTTTCCAACTTTTGTTGATTTTTTTTTTTTTAATCAGGGCATTCATATACAGCTATACTGACAAGGAACAGCATGCGTAAACCATCTGCTCTGTGGGTTCATCTACTTGGGAAGACTGATTAGAATATCATTCTAGGATAAGCAATTTCACAAGAGTTACCTGTCTGCGTGCTTTCTTCTGTACGAAAAGTGAGTTTATTCTACAATAATTGCTACCCTTTAAAAATGTACTCAAATTATACAACTGAAATGACTGGTATTCCAAATCATAATATACTTATAAGAAATTACTGCAGTTAATTTTCCCACCTAGACAACTCCTATTGTCTTGATTCCTTGCATGGCCTTTACACATTAGGATCTAGGCTCTTAAGTCCCCAAACTAATCCAGAGTACATACACCTAAAATCAATCAAACTAAGTCACTGTAAAGTGGGAGGCAAACCGGGTGCTTGCCACTCTACTTTAGGAATATGGACCCAATTCAATTATGGTTCTCTCATATTTGGAGTGGGTCCTGATAGCAACATCCCCATGCATGAAAGTAATTGCAGAAATCTTACAGCGGCTGGGCATAGGTTTGCTCTCAGTCATTTACACCAGGGTTCAGCAGAGACAATGCAGAACTGGCCATGATTGGCAACTGTCAGCTGCATCACTTCCAGGATGACAGAGAAATACTAGAAGAACAACAAAAAATGCATCCTGCAGCATGCAGTTACAGATTATTTTGCCATTGCCTAGTTAATTTTTTATAATTTTGTTTTTGTCATTTTTCTTACTTTCTGCTTCACTTTTTGGATTTCAGACACAGGGAACAAAGTAGCAGATTCTCCATGCTGTTATGCTGTTTCAACACAATGTCAGCTCACTAAATTCAATGAAATGAATAGCAGAACAAAGTGAAACTTATGAGCTCCTTATGTTGAAAAATATCCTGACATTTAAAAAATGAAAAATAATTCACGTTCCCAAACTAAATTTAAATTGGAAATAAAACTAAAACAGGTACACTTCCCTTGCTAAGGAAAATAAAATTTTCATCTCTAAATCATGCTACACAGTAGCTTTAAGCCATATAAAATTATTTCACCTTTTCTTCTGCAAAAAAGCACCTTTTTGTACACTGAAGTACACTGACAGCTAAAGTCAAACTTGTCACGTATACCATTAAAACATATTTTAAATTGGCATATATTTAAATACTGACAGCTGTCATTAATATCTCCTTACATTTTGTTTTAAGTTAGATGGAGGTTGTATCAAAAAGCATCTCACAAGTTTGAAGATCTTGCCAGAAATCTTTCTTAAAAAGCACTAATAGAATTAGTACATTTGTCAGCTTCATAGAATTAGAAAATTATTAACAATTTTTCAATGTATACAGTTGCATATAAGAAAAAAATATATATTTCCAGAATCAGTAGCTTCCTTGTTTCTCTAGATTTTGGAAGAGCTATTCTGACTTATTCATGCATGGTTACATCCTTGCATTCATAAGCATAGTTACGTCCTAAGCAGTTCATTTAGTATGAGTTCCTCTTAGCTCCCCTACTTGCATTTCAAATATTAGAAATGCAGAAATGACTTCCCCAAAGAAAGTTAGTCAAACATTTCAGATTTTTAAAAATAGCTAAAGAAGTAGTAAGTACCCTTGGTAGAATCCTGGATGTCAGTGTTATCCCCGTGCTTCCTGTCCAAGTAAGATGGTGAGACTTCTCTTTGCTGGACAATTAGTAACTTAAGGGCATCAGGTACTCTAGACAAACATCGAGATGTTCACGTGTGCTCAGGTCCTTTTGTTGTTCCTGCTCCTTTGTAGCTGGTGGCTGGGCTGGGAGCCAAAAAAGGGCAGGGCTTAATTTGTACATAATTTACGTTCCTTTTCAGGAAATAAATAAATAAATAAATGAAGATCTCCACATCAGATCCTTCTAAACATCTTACTGTTACCTGGTAAAACCATTGATAAGACACTAGACAGCACAAATATACTACTGTAACATCATTCTGTAGATAAGTTGTACTAGATCACTAAAATGTCTCAGCCAGGGTTCTTGAAAAGTACAAAGAAAAAGGTTCTTAAGAAAAACTGGAGAGAAAGTCTTAGCACTAGTGTTTGAAAACAGATCTCTCACAGTGTGAAACTTTGGTTGGATACATCTCATCTAATAGCAGGCTGAATGGAAGTATGTTTCCTTTCCACCTATGGTTTTCAATCTAAATTTGGATACAGAGAAGAAGGAAAAATCTTGTTTGACAAAGGTACTTTGCACTTTCATCCTGATTCTTCTATCTTCATCCCCAATCCAATTTTGTATTTGCAACGTAGGCGCAAGGTTTTGTTCTCTCACTTCCAGGATGAGTGAAGTACAGGCAGCAAACTAACTGGTACACAATAGAACAGGAAAAGACTTATTCTTAAATAGTGCATTTAAAATTTATTAATCAGTTAATTTATTATTATTATAGAAGTTCTCTGATCCTAGGATTTTAAAGCACTTTTAAAACACACATCCTTTTGCAAATTAAACAATAAGAAATCAAAGCCAACATTTTTAGATGGGTGTGTCTAAAATTAGGCCTCAAAGCAGTAGTTAAGATGCTAAAGAAACACTCCCAAATCTAAATATAAATGACTACAATTTTAAGTGTTGGCATGCTAGAAATATCTCAAGTTCATACGTGACTTTGCAATTTAAATGCAATTTAATGGTCACGTGTTGACAAGGACTCAGACTGACACCTAGGCAAATATATTTTAGCATAATATATATGCACTGAAGTCCTTGTAGTCTGCATTAGAACCTTTAAACCTGTCAAGCTAATTTGCACTTCTCAGGTTGCAAAATGAGTAACAAACCCAGCTCAGAGTAAAAGCCCCAGGAGTACAGAGTTCTTTTGGTTGAGATGGTCACAGCACTCAGATTTTATCATTTTGCCTGAGAAAGAAAGTGGCTATTCCATCCATTCCTAGACTACTAAAGAACTCCTCCACAAGTCAAAGCACCTGGTCAGCATATTCGTAGCATATCTATCCCTCATCGCTCAGTGAAAATAAACCAAGACTACTTTAACTTGACTTTGGGTTCCACCTTAGCCAGAAGAGCTTTTCAGAATGAGTGTTGTGTACCTCACCTGTTACTCTTATTCTCATAACACAGAAGAGAGGTGGCCATAATTTATTCACTGCATCCTGCTAAGTCTTTCTGAAAGAAACAGACGCTAAAGTTACAATGACAAATGCTGCCACGTTTAGACTTAAGTTTGTTTTTGGTCTTGAATCATAACTTATACAGTTGCCCTTTTCTACCTTTTCTCCTATAACCGCTCACAGTTCACGTAGGCAGACAGAAGTAAATAAGACAGCTGATACTTCCAGCAGATGACTGCATAAAATGCAACAGGAAGGACTACAACAGGAAGATTGCCAGTTTACACAGAGAAGGTCCACATTTCTGAAGTATCATGTTGGCTTATCAAAACGTTACTCACATCCAGAGTGTAAAGCAATGTTGAAATGTAATTGCCCTGTTTCATAGAGGACTCTAGTAAGCTTACACAAGCTGATTTTACTCACATGCTGATAGATTCACTGATAAATCTGAACTGAGTAAGGGTGAGTAGGGTTCAGGACGTGAGTAAGACGAGACACTGCATGTCTCCAGGATACAAAGAAATACCCTTGTCCCCATTGCTTGTTCCGTGGGCACGAGAGCTGAGTGTTGGATCACAGACAGGTACAGACAAGTATTAGCTCAGGGCCTAGGAGCCAGACGTGTGGAGACTGGAGATTGGCCCCTTTCATTCAGCAGCTCCCACTGCTGTCAGAGGTGTGCCAGTTCTGGACGCAGCTGGGAAGGAGCCTGTTTGGGAATTGGTGTTGTGCTCTCTCCAGCAGTGTTGACAAGGCCTCTAGATTCTCTCTGCTGCAGCAGACTTAACAGGTGCAGGTGCCAGTATAACACATAGATTAAATATAGATTTATCCGTATGTTTAAGAAATCTGTACAGAAACCTCAATTAAATCCTGATTAGGCTGATTTTGATGAAACACCAACTAGAGATGAGCACATATTTTTTCCTAACTGCTTATGACAATAATTTTATGTGCAAATTTAGATATACACAGGTGATGCAATTCTCTATTAAAAGAAGTTACATACTTTGAGGTCTTTATTCATCACATTAAATATAACTAGGGCTGATTTAACAAATAAGTAATCTCTCTATACTCTTGCAAAATGCGACCTCAATTATTTTACCAGTTCCCTATTCTGAAATATTTATCAGTTTTAAATGTTTTATTTCTCTACTTTACTGAAACCCCTTTTGTTCCTTTATTGCCAAAAGGATACATCGTTTATTTTCTTTGTATTGTTCCTTATTTTTCAGCCTATTCCTGGGCTTTTTATCATCAAAAGTAAAGGGCAAATTATGCAATAGATCACTTTAAAAGCATATTAGAAACAGAAAGCCAATCTAGAGAGAATGAGCAAATAATTGTGTTTGTATTTTACCTTAAGGCCTAGGCATTTCGTTTTTTGAGCCTACCGATTAGTAGTCTCCCAAACTTAGTTTTCCTTCAGAGGAGTCATCTCTCAGGCTATTATGTTTCATAGCACAGTCTGGAGAATGTGACACAAATCTACTTGCAAAGTTACATATCCACTACAGTCTTCAGTTCATCATTGAGGTGCAGGAAAAGACAATCCATAAAACTAGAAACAATTTTTAAAAAAGAACTAAAAATATTTGAAGGCTAAAAAAAAGCAAACCCCACAGCTATCAGGTTGAAAATATTATTTTTAATGTAACTGAAGATGAGAAATCACTAGAAGGATTTAAAGAGGGTGACAGGATAGGAAGATCATTTTTGCAGGAACATGCCAGTTCAACCTGAGCAAGGCAGGACTGCCTTTCCAGGCTGCAGAAAGGCAGTGCTCCAACTGCGAGGTAACAGGAACTTGCATGAGGGTTTATAATTGTGTGGAAGTTATTATACAGAAGGCAGCCTTTAACAGAGACGTAACCTTAGCATGAAGAACTAGAAAGAAGTCTGAGTTAACATGACAGCCGGATGTTTGGCCTGAGTCATAGGCAAGATGGTATGCTCTGGAGTGCCGAAGGGCAGAAGAATAGCAGAAAACCTTAAGAGACTAAGCTCTCTCTTAAAGCTATGTTGAGCTGGAAATGTCCAAGCTAAGGCAAGAACACAGGAGTGAGATATGAAAGGCTGAAGTAGGCATGTGAATTGTTCACAAAATGGTTATTGAGATTATCCAGAGAAAGAAGAGATAGCTTGATATAATTATAAAGAAGTTAAGGGTGGTGGATCTTCCTTATACCATATTCTGAAAGCAATTAAAGAGCCAGAGGGGAGAAAAAGGAGATGATGTAAGTGAGTAAAGGGAGAATAAGAAAGTGAGCAGGGGGCACTATATTGAAACCAGACACAATCCTGATCTTTGCTGTCCATACCCTAATATGTATGAGAACGATGAATTGGGGAGATTGCCTTCTCACCAGGAGACAGCCTCAGAAGTCCAGATAGTTAAAAGTACTGTCAGAAAACCTCACCGTTGTTTCTTTTCATCTTATTTCCTCTTACTGTAATCAGATCAAAAGCTGTTATGAGCAAAGAGGATAGTTGGCCAAATGAGGGTGTACAGTAGGGGAAAGGCTGATTGTGAGTGTCAGGAGTGATCAAAGAAGCTGCATGTTTGTGGCTATCTCCAGTGCCCTAAATTGCTGCCCTGTTGAAATGCTGCACTGCTGACTTTGGTTGGGTTCCTGTGCCTGAAGTTCTTTGTGGGAAGCAGGGTATGAGGGGATGTTACTATATCTGTCTGGATCTTCTCGCAGCATTAAATCAAAATTAAGTCATAGTATACACCCAGGCGAAGGAGCTAGGAAAAGTATGTAGCCTCCCTCTGTGACTTTACAGAGCAACCAGGGCCTGAAAGAGGGAAGGACCGAGAGACTAACATTAAAGGACTGGCGTCCTTGATACATGCTGCTTTTTGCTAAATTCTCTGGAGATTTTTTTCTAATCTTGATTTTCTAGAACTTGTCTTGCTTTCATACCACAATTTCCCCAGCTTTCACGTCACTGCTTTTAGTTTCAGCTAACAGTCATGATAGCTGAAACATCAACAAATGATACGATGTTTCATATGAAACATCATCAAATTTAGTATAAACAAAGTATATTATAATCAATTGCTGTTTGAGTTTTTTAGTTTTAAATGACCACATAAAAATCTTTACCACTTGACCTCAAATTACTTCCATAGAATAAAGTATAAAAAGTCCTTATGGAGAGTCTGAAGATCTGAAAGCCTGAGAGATTCTGGTAGCTTGAAGGTATGGCTACTCCTCTCTAGGTTTATGTACAAGAACCAGGAGTACAACACTTAGGAGTTTTTCAGCCTCTTTCTAAAACTGTCAGGAAAGCTGTCATTTTCAATAGGAAGAAATTACATTTGGCAAAAAACTTTTGTATGCACTATTTCTAATGCACTACCACTTCTTGACGCTTAATGAAAACAATTCCACGAGAAAGAAAGAAACAAAACCCTACAGTGCTCAAATAATCATCGTGAGCTGCAGGCTTTTCATCGAATAACCAGTCTAGTATGAAAATCTAAACTTACTTTTGTGTTATGCCCATTGTTCATATGTTGTATCTAGTCAAAAGGTATGAGTAACAGTAATCTTCAGTACCTCCAAGATAAGCAAAGAAATACATGTATATAAATTTAAGCTAATTGAAGTCTTAGGCTTTCACAGGCATAGACACAAGGAATATACAAGGGATGGCAAAGATCCAAAGGGGAGTATTACTTAGAATTATACTGTGCTCTCCCACTCAGATCCCTGTAGCAATTGGATAGTGTGCTTACTGACCAATGCAACAGCATCCTATTCTGCCCCCTACTCCTTTGGTTTATCCAGTTGTGCCTCTACATTACTGCTACTTAACAATTTGTGTTTTCTTTATAATACACTGTAACAATTTAGCTGAAATGAGTACAGCATAAAAATACCCTCTAATCATTTGACTTATTAAAAAATCTGTATCTAAAACCTAAATAAGTAGAGTTGTTCAGGCTCATAAGTGATTCTGAACACCTTGTGCACTTGTTCACATCCAGCTGCCCAGCCATATTCACTACTGACACAAACATATGATTTCAGAGTGGTAAGACTGGTTTGGACAGCGTACCGAATCTCTGATCCCCATTGCAACCCCAAAAATGTCTGGAAATACCTGTTGTAGGCTATAAGTACTTTTGTAGTCACTCTCTGTGACTACAAAAATCAATCATCGTTATAAAAAACACTGAGTCTAAATCAACAGAGAGCTGAGGGAAGTGAAGTGATAGTGGTGAAGTATTCAGGTTTTAAGTGAGATGACAGAAAAAGCATTTAAATCAGAATTGAAATCTGAAGGTCTTGCAACGTTAATAGAAAAGAGGAAAAAATGGAACTCTCCTCTAAACACCTCTATGCAACTTGCTGTGCATAGAATTTTCGCTTCAAAGAGAGGAATCATGGGATCTGAATTTGGGAGAGGACACTGAGAATATTTATTTTTCATATACATTTAATCAAATGCTAAACATTGCTACAGAACAAATATTTCTAAGGAATAAAATAGTTCTTAAAACTGTGTCACAATATTAATGCAAAACCAGATGTAAATTACCACCCAAAGTACACATCATAAATGCAACATTAAGTACTTTACGATAGTACAACATTCTTCACATTCCTTGCTCATTTAGAAAAGGAAGATACAGAGGCTGAACAACTTACCTGTGGTCATGCTGCAGTTTCATGCCAGAAGAGAGAAGACGCAGATTCTTATTCCCATTATTACACAAAACGCATATTTTCTATACCTAACACAGCAAAAGAACAATGGTTTGCTAAACTAAGTTAATCTCTCCTGGGCAGTTGAGTTCCTTCTGATTTTTTGATAGGCAAAAAGACAAAGCATTCATCACCGTGCACTTCAATAGTTTGCCTTTCATAAAGATACTTTTCTGTATAATAACAATGCAATTACATATTTCTGAATAACAGAATAGTTACTTATGCGCGTATATTGTTTAAAGCAATGACACTATGCTGTTTTGTTTCATGTTCTGCCATCTGTTAGTGGGTTTTTATTTTTAATATCATCAGATACAGTATTTCTAGAAGCAAGCATATCAAATACTTTAAACAGCTTTCTCAAAGTTTAAAAAATCAGGGTTTTCTATTATATTAATCAGACAGCTAGCTGCAAAGCTGAGAACTCAGATTGTTTTAAAATCCCTTAGATCTTCATTAGCAAAAATCTTACTCCATCCCTTCCTTTTTCCTGATCTTTGTGTATTTATTTGTTTTATGATTCAACATATTTCATCATTTCCTCTTGGAAGGAATAAAGCACACATGAATACTACAAAGCACAGCCTTGGAATGTGCCATATAAAATACTTGTCAAGTTAGGCTCTCGTTTACTCTGCATTTGTGGTTGCTTTGCATGCTGCAGAGTGATTTATATGCCAAATGAAATGGTAACTCAGAGGCTGCATTGACAAGGTAGGGTGTATTACAGGAAGAAACAAAGCAACTTGTAATAGCAATAATGGGCATGCCCTTTATCAGCTCTTAGGTTTGTTAGAAAGGGGGACAGTTTGTACAACGTTTAAAGGAAGGAATAAAAAATAAATGCATCATAAATAAAAACACTGCATTGTACTGAATAAAGGCATGTTTCTTTGTAGAGAACAGGGAGGAGAGTTTGCCTTCTTACATACAGGAGTCACAGAGAAAACTGAAAAATGCAGGAGCTATATATATATTAACACATGCAGATTTAAAAAGATTATGGAAGACAAACCCTAGCAGGTTTCCTTTTAATTCAAAGTTTTTCTGTTATTGCACTGGAAAAGAGAATTAGAGATCATCATTACTATTACATATTTTTTCATACCCATAAAAACACTGCAGGAGTTAAGAGGGCACAGGAGGTGGCTTAGGATAGATGGAAGAGAAGGATTTATTTTGCATAATGAGTCAGATATCTTTTAAAATCTTGTCATAATTTCTACTAAGTTTCATTTACAATTTTCTATTTACCTCTATTGTTACTATAACCCAGAAATTGTAACATAATATGCAGAATTGTCCAAGTAGGAAAGGAAAAAGGAAACACCCTCTAAAAGACACCAGGTTCTTAACCAATAAAGAACTACAAAGTAAAGAGCCTCAGTGCCATCTTAACTGTGGCCACAATGACAGAGGAAGCCCCTACCACTGAAAGCATGTAAACTTTTAGTCTACAAGGTCTGTCTATTTTACCTATCACACTCTGGGTAGAATTTAAGATTCTAAATGATGAAGCCTCATATGATAAGACAGGGATCATCAATTTCTTTGTACTGTAGTTCCATCAGTGCATTCGGTATAGATACCTAAACTCTAGATTCTATCTGTTATAAAAGACACAGGTAAAAAAGTAGGATATTTTCTGATGCTCGCAGGTTTCTGAAACTAGATTTTCCATTCTCTCTCTCAAAACTATTCAGAAATCAAATATCTAATAAGCATCTGCTTGAGGTTGTTTCACAGAGGACTGAAGTTTGACGGAATGAAATGTATCCTACATATATCTAACTGGTCAAGATGCATTAAAATGATCGAATGAAAATTCTTATTACTGAGTTGTACTAACACTTCTGGGTGCCTAAAATCTTGGAACTTTGTGGTTTCAAATCTAGAAAAACACTAAACAGAGATAATATGCCTACAAAACATGGATAAATTCTTACTGGACAGAATTCCATAGGGCAGAGCACAACACACACTTATTGCTGACTTCTTCCTTAGAAGCCGCATAAACTTGCTGGGGTTGTCTCAAGTTCAGGCATAGTTAGATGGATGAATTTACTGTCCCAAGCCATCTCCCCCTCTGCTGTCGGCTGTTTTCCCCCGAAGCAGGTATGGCTGAAGCACACACAAAGGAGTTCCTGAACTACCAGTTCATACTAAGCTAATACGAACATCTGCACTCACACAGAGGTTACCCATTCTTGCTATGAAGCCAGCAATCTTCTGATAAGGAGTTGAACACATCCTTCAGGGTAACAACTGGTTTAGCTGTTTGCCTTTAATTCACTACATGCAAATCAACATATTCAGTGAGTCACAGCAAAGACATTCACAAACAAGCTGGCAGAAAAATACACAGCTTTGTCAATTATAAAACTCCTCTTATATTATGGCTTGAATACAGTGAATTGCATTCCAGGAAGCATGAACCAGAAAAGCAAATGACATATACATGACAGATCAACATAGAAAAGCCATTAACAGAGCACTTGATTAACGTGGTCGTCATTGCTGACCCACCTCCTTAAAATGTTTTCCTGACTAAGTAGTCCTCAGATTGATGGGAGCAGGTAGGACTAGAGTTTCCGGGTAGGTAATAGGAAGGCGACAGAAACTGTATTTTAAAGGAAGGAGCTGCTCTGCAGGCAGCCGGACTGACCAACCTGCAAGACAAGGCTTCAGAAGCATGGAAAGAGAGGCTACACAGCTTGAAAACACTTCCAAAAGAAGTGAAGTTAGATGGGATGCAATGGCTAAATACTGCAACTCCCAACAGTTTTAGAGCTTCTGTGGTTACAAAAATTATAATGCAAGAATTTGTTCCTTACTTTCTTGTTGCATCTTTCTTGAACGGAAGGCTTAGGAACCCTTAGCTCACTCCACCAGCAAGAAGACAACTCACAAAATCCTAACATGTATTTAAGTCTACTGTCTGAACCTGGGAGTATGCTCAAGAGAATCAGAGCTATGAACAAATGACCAGTCTAAACTAATGCAAACAAACAAGAGATGAGATGAGTATTAGTGTATATTGCAGTGAACTTCGGATTACATAGATCCATTGATGATCAGTCTACGAGATATTGTTTAAACCATATTGTTTTGAATGAGTAAAATCTACAAAAAATAACAAATACCATACAGAAAAAAAGGCTGCGAATGAGAGGTGTGCCAGACTGCAATCTAACACAACACACAGAAATGTTCTGATTCTTACCCACATTTGCAAAATTTGTCATATGCATTACTATCTTACTTCATAAAGAGTCTATGATATCACTTAACGTACCTGCACAAGTATATTACCTTTTAAAGCCCTCTATAACAATATCAGAATATATGCTACAGCATTGTGACATTTCTTAAATCCTCCAAGGAATAAATAAGCATCTTTCCATCCCTTTTGTCATTAATCATCATCTAACATTTACATACATTCAATAAAAATGTAATCAGTCCTACTGATTTACAACCAAGATTTTCATATCAAAGCATCTTAGTAGTTACACACATACCAACACATATAAAATATACTAATAAAAATCACAGACAATGATACTTAGCATAAGACACCTTGTTAACTGCAGTATTCCACAGTAGGTTGGTACTAACAAGGAGGCAGGAGGCAGGTGGTGCAGAGCATACAAGGCTAAAAAGAGACTTTTATGATAGAAATAAGTTTTAATTCTTTATAGAGACAAAACAGATAGAGGAAAAAAAAAGAGAGTATCTCCCATATGAAATCATTCCCACCACATGGCACTCAGGACATGTGAATAGCTCCTGAATAAATTCACACCAAGTATCTGTATTTTGCATTCTGGATTGTTTTTCATTAAATATTACATATACTAAAACCTGAAATGAATTCCTAGACCTCTGAAGATAACACTAAACACCTACAAAATGCTAATGAAGTGTCATCACTGAATTCCTCATTACAAAAACATGTATTTCATAAATAAATTGGAAAAAAAAATGTGACTCGATACTGTAGTTAGCTTACATTTGATTTTCTTGTAATGGTACTGGAAAAAATTTTTAATCTTTCTATGGCAGGAAACGTAAGAATTTAATAGAATTACTTAGAAGACTGGCAGTGTCTGGTTATACAAACATAACCATGCTTTAAGAATATCAAGATATTTCTTGTTTGCATGTCTGAAGATTTCTGAATCATCCACTTTAATTCCTTCTCTACTGCCAACATAGAATGAAAAAGGTAGAAATAATTATTAGCAAACTTCTTTTGGCAAAAACATTCATTCCAAGCTTTGTTTTCTACACTAAGATTATTTCTTGGACTTCCTATTCAAAATTGGAGTACAGAATTCCCTTTCTAGTATCATAACCCTCTGTCACATCTGTTAGGGATAAGAGCACCAGCAAACAAGTTTCAAAGCAACTGCCAAAAAAGACATCTTTGGCATAACCACCAATTGATCGAAGCAATTACAAGGATGATGCAGTAAAATATTTTTTCCCAGCCTGAGGAGAAACAAGAGTTGTGATCCCTGTATAACTACTATATATAAATTCACTATATTTTCTAAAATTTGTATTAACCACGTTGGAAACTATCCTTTGCTTATGACTAGACTTTGGAGAGTGCAGGGCTTGATTTACTTCAAGTCTGCAAAACCTGCAAGTGAAGTAAATTAGCATCACTTATCATCTGTAATCTCTTCTCTGCCAGAAGTTTAGAGACAACAAAGAGTACATCTTTCCTCCTTCTGCTCGAGGCTGGAAGCTTTACGCATACAATTAAAGAGAAGGAGGCTAGTGGTATCACTCCAATCATCTTCGGCGTCCTTTGTTGGTATAAAATTTAATCCTACAAGTCAAGAACATGAATAATTTTTTAAATACAAAATCAAAATATATGAATCACATAAGCTCACCATCAGAACTGAAAAAATGGTACTGGAAAAACAATATAAATCAGTAACTTTAAATCTTCCTTATTTTTTTAATTGTGCTACAATGTTATGTAGTTTCTGAAGTACGTTAACAGGAATGTCTTCCTATACACTTTACAATCAGCAGTTTACCTCAGAAGGCTGAAAGACAAGAGATAGTTGTGGGACACTAGCCTCTGTTTCTACATGTCCACAACAACTTTCTTGCTACTACAGGATGGTTGTCCTGTTTCTTCTTCAAGCTTTAGTGGTCAGCCCTTATACTCTCAATTCTGCTCATATTTGACCAGATTCCAGGTTTTATACTCTACGAAGCAAGTCTTCTTAATCAGCAGGTCTGACTGGATTTTTTTCTTCCCTTTGAATGACTGGGCAGTAACGTAAACCAAAATACAAAGTACAGCTATAGAAACAGGGATCTTAAACACAGTCTCACCATACATCTGCCTTACCCAATCCTTGACGAACATCTCATCAGGCCCGAGTTCTTTACTACAACTCTCTCTGTAGTTGTCTGCCTGTCCATTTTTCCCTTCAAACAGCTCTGTGACAAATGCTTCTGTCAGCTCTTGCTTTTCTTGTTTAATCCTGAGAAAGCACTGTTGCATTCACAACCAGCAATTTCTCTTTTCCTGTATTTTTAATTTGCTAATTTAAAAGTAGCGGGTTGGCTCTGTGAGTGGTTTGATTTGTCCAGCTGCCTCTCCCACAATCTTGTAATAATAGTTCAGTGTTTGTTGAGGTTGTTTTTACTATTAACGTGATCTTTTTCCAATCAGACTTGCTCATTTAGCTGATAAAACATGCAGCCCATGTAGCACTTCTTATTACAGCCATTATATCTGGTCCTAACTCTCTCTCTAACATGCTTAGCTGCTTATTCTTAGAAGAAAACTAAACCATTAATAATAAATACACATGTGCCTAGCTTTGTTCACCCCAAACAACATACTTCTCTTTGAAGCGTTCTTTGTGTATTAGGTTATACTATGGAACTAGCTCAGCTAAGCACTAGAACCATTACAATGTTTTCAGCATTGGAAGTGTCATTCCTGCAACTTAATACACTTTACGTTACATTTACAAAACGTTGTCCTTCTATTGAGATATTTAAACAATGTGTAAGCTATGATCTATTTGTGGTGACTGTTTACCTGAGAACTTTTTTTAAAGACAGAATTGTCCTTTTGGTTCATATTCCAATTTTGTAGTAATAACCTGTTTGAAAGAAAAAATAAAACAAATAATTACAGCAGCTTTTCATGAACGTATATAGTAGCTTTATATGTCTGCTTAGCCATGTCCTTGTGTGACAGAAAATCTTTTGATTGCAGAGGTATAATGCATTTTAAAGCTCTTTAGAAATACTTTTGCTTGCTATTACTAACAAAGTGGTGCTTTCTGATTCTGGACTGGCAGTCAAGAAGCATTAACTATGAAGGAACATAAGGATCAATAAAATTTAACTGTCCTTCCCTTTTTGTTTCTAGGCAGGTATCAAACCTAACTCTAAATGACACTAGAAGCAGCAGGGAATGGTGTGCCACCTGAGCCAATTCAGTCTACTGAGATACAGTTGGCATGCAGTGCTAATGCAGTTATATTGCTCCAAGGAACTGACTTGGCTCATTTGGAGTCCACAGGGATACCTCTGCCTAACATCCCATTGTACTGTTATCTGTTACATTACTGTTAACAGAAAAAGGAAAAAGAAGCTTCATGCTAAGGGAGGATGCTGAAGAGAAGATAAGGAAGAGAAAACAAAGAAAAACCTGAAGAGTGTCTGGCAGAACATGCAGAGAGATAAGATAATTGGAAATTACAGTAAAGAAGGGAAGAGGGGAAGACACGGGACAAATTCTGGTAGGCCCAAGACTTAAAGGGGAAAGGAAGAAGATTAAGAGTCATATTATTTAGGAAAGCAGAAAGACTGAGATTAGGAGGTGAGGTCTTTGAGAGGAGAACAATCTTGTTAAATCCTTTGGTAAATCAGGACATGTAAGAGTGAAGAAGGTGGTTTAGGTAATCCTCCCAGGAAACGGTTAGTGGAAACTTTACAGGTCTTTAGAAGCAAAGAGAAAAGGAAATGGATAGTAACTTGAAAAGTAGATGGGTTGAGATGGGATTATTTCAGAACAGAAGATGTCACGTTATTTAATGGGACAACTTAATTCTACCAGGCAGAGAATGGATGGTGATGCAATTAGAGAAGTCAGGGTAAGGTAGGATAGAAGGAGCCCATGCAGATTTCAGAAAATAAAAAAATAATTTGTATTTCAGAGTAAGAGGTCAGACTAATGGAAGAGGTACTAAAAAGGTCATTTTATTTTTTCATAATATATACAAAGAGAAATACAATTATTTGGTAGATGATAGAACTCAGCAAGGAGATGAACAACTTCATGTCATTTCCCTTTGATATAGGAGATGGAGGGACCACAACTGAGAAAAAACAATAGCCTGGAAGTTTAACACATTGTTAGACCATTGCTCAGATCCTTTACTATGATGGTTGCTAATAGTGTAAAGACCATAAAACTGAATCTCTCTAAAGCAGACAATTCATTTGCATGTTCTTTTCCAAGCCTCAAAAAACCCTCTAAAACTGACAGTACAAGAAACAGCACTTCTTTTACAAATAGCAGATACTGACAGTCAGATATTCTTGTCTTTACTTTGTGAAATAAAAATGTAATTATTGAAAGATTCTTGATACTCACCTCAAAGATTTTGCCTGCTTTAAAAAACTTCTGGCTTTTGCTACTTCTTCAGTAAGTTTCTTTAAATCATCTCCTTCAAAGTAAGGGAAAACTGGATCCTAAAAACAGAATTAAAATATTCTGCTTTATCCTGCAACTACTTATTATTTTCAATTTCTACCAATTTAATTAATTGAGCTAAAACTCTACATCTCCTTGCCCCTATCTACTTGCAGAAGCCTTGGAATTACAAGGGGAGAGCAGAGCAACTCTGGATTGAATATGACTGCTCACTAATACTCTTTCCTACTGTGGCAATCACTAAGGTCTCTTGGTATAGCATTAATGTGCTATGTAAGAATTTTACAGTGACAAATGAAACAGAAGATGGTGAGGATAAAAAGGCACAGTAAAAGCTAAAGCTAGCTTAAAAACAGCGTCCAGATATAGGATGATTTTGCTTCTCTTTCAAAAACTATATTGCGTTATATACTTCTTTCAAAGGCTAGGCCACCTGGCCAAGGCAACTAGCAGACATACAAAACCAGATATTAAGATTTCTCCTTTTGGTTGCAATATAATGTATTTTGAGTCCTGTACTACTACTTCTAGTGATTTTTATTTTTTAAAATGCAGTTTTACTACAGATGAAGATTAAGTTGGAGTGAAACAAAACCAAACCATTTAACATACATCTTCACCATCAAACCCCTCCACCAACATTCGGTGTGCTGCTAACTGGCCATCCACATCTCCAAAACTGCAGTGGTAGCGCCCTCCTGTTTGGGACGCAAGCTTCTTCAGAAATTCATTAGCTTCTCTGTTAACAACAAAACAGTAAGTGACTCATGAAAATTATTTCTCTGAAAGCAACAACAATAAAAGAAACTTCTAAGCATTCCTCAAAAAGTATGATAACAAAACAAGCAGTTTGGAGGACATGATTATATATTTCTTTATCGTTTCTAATCTTCAAGAGTTAATGAAGAATATACTGTACCTAGTTGTCATAACCTCCGAAGACAGGTTATTTTTGAACATGAGGTTCAGTGTAATAACAGAATCAAAAAAAACAAAAACAAATCAGAAAACAGGTTGGCAAGGAAAAGGCAGCAATATTTCAGACAGGCTAAGAAAGCCAAAAGCTGGGAGACTCCATAAGGGAAAGGAACATTTTGTGCATGCCCCATAACTTGTTCTCTTGTCTAAGCCTCTATTGCTTGCCATTATCCAACATGTCCAATGACTAGTACAGTTGCTATTGTATTCTTATTACAAGTATGCTAAATAACACACTTTTACTGCCATGGCATTTTAGAGTCCTTTCTCTGAAGCACTAGCATTATAATAGTCTCAATTTAAGAACACAAAGGCTGAGTTCTTTAAGACCTGGGACAACTGCTGCATTTTGAGGTGGCAGAATAGTTATGTACCTATTCTGGACAGCTTGAAGAGGTGGTCTGTTTGGCTGTCTGCTCCCTGCATCACACAGCCACAGGTGAATGTGGAAGAGCACATACTTTCTGGTATTGTTGCATGGTCTCCAATTCTGGACCATGCAAAGAGCCCTCCAGAAGAGCATCCAGAGATGTATCTTCAACCCAGACTCCATCATGGTTGGCATTAACACTTTCCCAGTGCTCCTTATTCCAATTTAGCCTAGTCTATTATTTTTCATGCATCTCTAGGGAGGTATACATGAAAAATCACTGATAGAACTATACGAATGCTGCAGACTATGGATGCATATCACAACTCCATGTGTGTGAAGGCGGTTCTCTCAAGGACACAAGCTGTGGGAGATACAGGCCATGCGGCAATTACCTGTGTCAGAACAGCTTGCCCAGTTCCCACTTGAATGAATGCCTCGCTCAAACCTGTTGTTCAGTGAACTGAGCATATGGCATGCTCTGAGAATGCAGCCCTCTGACAATAAATAAACTAATAATTTTCATGATTGTTTTGATCTTGCAAAGTATCACATACCTGTCCGCACAGCTAAATGAAATTGTGTGGATTTTAATATCTTGTTTCTTTCTCAAACTTTCAATTTCTTTCAAAATCAGACTGCAACTGGTATCTGGTTTTCCATCAGTCAATACATACAGTGCCTCTATATCTTGGAAGCTGAGAGCTTTCTGAAAACCAGAAAACAAGCTAAAATAATTAGAACATTTATATGAAAAGCAATTCTTTAAAATGAAAACACTATTCCAATGATGTAAGACAGCCGTATAATTACCACTTCGTTAAGCAAGTTAGTATTGTCTTTTCACTAAGTATGAGAGAGATCAAGGATATAACTTTGTAAAAATAAACAAGTAGATAATTTGTACCATATGGCACTATAGTCACAAAAGCAGGACACCACCAAAAACTGACTCCTTGAAATAAGCTAAATAGATTCAAGTAAATAGATTCAGTTAACTGTTGTTGGAGAACTGCTGACAGAATATTTTTTCAGCCCACTTTGTGGGAGTAAAAGATGCTTAATGGCTGAAAATCAGGCTCATTAGGACCTGGACATTTTATATTATGAAAACTTGCTATGATAATTAGTTCAGTGGACATCTCTGCAATATAAACATGTCTTCTAATTCTACTGCACTTGATTTGCCAAGAATTCCAGAAAATTTATATGAAGATTCTCTAAAGGTATCTAGAACAAGAATCACTCATTTAGGGCACAATTTTTCTACTGATTTAAATTTTAAATCTTATGAAATTGCAAGTTCTTTCAGTCTATTTTAAATTGTTATTACTAGTTAATTTTTACACCAAGAATTTTTATAGAAGTTTCTTCATCTGCTACTGAAGTTCAAGAATCACACTCAATGCCTATGTGATTCTAACCACCATTACTTCTTTAAAATCCATGTTTGGCTCAGACCAGATGTATCATAACCACAATTGTACATAACCATCATTTTGAGGAATTGGCTATTTTCTCTCTCCATGACTGTTTGAACACAAAGATTAATGCAACTACTGACATTTCACATTTTTCCTAAACTCAGTATGAACAATGAATGTTTGTATTTTTGAGCCTTGTGGGCAGGAACAGTGGCTTAATTCCAGATCCATTTGGTGTTTTGAATACAAGAAGTGTTGTGTACTTTGGCCCAAATGTTTTCTAGTATATTATCAATCATATGGAAGTGTTTTATCAGCACAAGACTCTCTTTCTTCTCCAAAATATAGTACATAATTTACTAACCTGTAAAGCCATAAGGATACATGTATTACCATGAGCGTGGAATTTGGACACCCACTGTACAGCATCATGACATGTTTTATCAGTTGCCTGTACGAGATACTCCCTCCAGCTCTCTGTATTTTCTGAAAATCTCAGCAGGTTAAACCTGAGGAGAAAAATGACCAAAATATTTAAACCTAATCAATACTATCAGTCCCATTGGATAAGCTAGTTTTGAAACAGAAACAAAACCAAAAACCAAACAACCAGAAACAATCAAGAACCTATTATTGGAATAAGAACGTGTCAGAAAGCGTAACTCATTCTGCATCAACAGAAAGTCAATTGGAATGCTGAACCCAAAAGGTTAAACAGCATCAGCCTATGGCAAACATGGCACAAATCTTAGAGAGCTGAGAATTCCAAGCTGCTTAAAATGAAAAACAAAAGAAAAAGCACTAATGCCACGTGCATATTATGCACTAACATACAGTAATGACTTGTACTGTGTTTCAGTACTGTATTTTTAGTAATTACTACATAATCTTATTACATAAGAATAAGTAGTGCAGGTTTCAGCCTGTATCAGTAGTCTATCATACCTGACTTCATTTTTTCTCAGCTGTTCCCAGATAAGAGATGCAAGTTCTTTTGTGATATGTGGCAAATATGGGTCCATGGAACCAGAGGTATCAATTAAAACACAGACATTTGCTTCTAAAATGGTACCAAACAATCTTCGGCTTCCTGCATCAGATCATTCAAATGTCGTGTCATTACATAGGCTTATTTTGTTGAACATAAGATTGTATTGAGCATACAGTAAAACCTTCAGTCTTTAGGAGTTATTCTGGGCACACCTCTACATAATAAATTCTAACCTGTGTGGAAACTAAGCAGTTCAAGGGTTAGTGATAGAAAAGTTTTCTGCTATTACAAATCTAGTACTATCAAGCATTAATTACTAGCCAATTGTTACAACTTGCATTAAAAATGTGTAGCTCCTACTTTGCAACACAGAAAAAGATGAACGATTTCCTAACAAACATATTTATGAGCAACAGAGGGATCAAAATACTTATCACCAGCAGTGATGCTAAACTTCTAAATACGGCGTGTTCTTAGTAAAAGAACCAAAAAAGCTATTTTTTTTGTGTACATGATTGTGTTTCTTCTGTTGATGGAAAGCTTCTAACACTATGAACATCTACCTTGTATTCATGAACACAATACATAAAAATTAAAATTTTGCATCACGGCCATAATTATTTCACTGCAAGCTGGATGTATATCTACTGCATAGATGTTGAATTCTCTTATAGTCTTATTTTATCGTCATAAAAATACTTTTTAAAAACAGTTAAACAAAATAATAAGTAGATGATAACAATAAAACAGAACTTAAATGATTGTGATGATAAACTTACTTTTGCCTTTACATTTCTTGTGCAATTACAGTGTACAGACCTTTGTTATGATGACTGTCATAAACTGTGCTAAAGAACTTGCTAACTTTGGCCTACCCTGTGTTAGATACTTTGTCTTGCCCTACTCTTAGTGTTGGATACTAAATGCCAAAGACGTCTAGTGTGGAGGAGTCAAGAGGAAATGATTTGCAATTACGACATTAAGTTATTAAACATGTATTAGAAGGTCGAATAACTAGCACTGTCATTTAACCTACCACATTTGGGCTTGAGGTTAACAACTCATGTTAAAGGAGGCAGCTGGCATAACTCAAATCTATTGTTTAAAACTGTGTGTCAAGCTCACACTTCATTAATATTTTATCCACAAACAAAGGCTCACTGCTAAAATATTTTTTTAAAGAAAAAGAAGAACTTAGTTTCCAGTGCATAGTTGAAACTACAAGCAAACAAATGGAATTTTACAATTCTGCAGCTACAAATCACAGAATAGGCACAATAGCTCTTTGAACCTCATATTTGACGTCCAGACTTATTCAGACTAAACCCCACAGAAATAGTAGACAAGAAGATTTTATAAATGTTTAAATTCTGTTTTACAGTAAAGATGCACAGCACTACCTGACAGAAGCCATTGTATTCTTTGTAGATAGCGTTGCAACACCTTCTCCATTTGTTCAGTGTAGATTTCCAGTTGTTTAGATTGAACCTGCAGATGTTTCACAACCCCCTGGAAAATTCAGTTTGTACAATAGCATCTTACGTCAACAAGTATGAGCTCTGCGGCTATATATGCAGTATTAGCAACAGAAATCAGGGTGATTAGTTGTTTGCCTTTTTTTTTTTTGTCTTTAACTCTATGAAATAGTGTAAGAAAATTTCTATGGCTCTGTCACTACTAAGTAACTGGTTTACCTAAATTAGGAAAGCCTAGTTCTAATCTCAGCCAGTTGTATTGAGCAACAAAATTATATAATGTGGCTGGACAGGTGCTTACGTTGCATTCCTTCTGACATTTTTGTAGATAAAATAGACCAATAATACCCTGGACTTAACTTGCTTTGTTTCTCTGGTAATTGCACAAACCAAACCAATCAATATCCAACAGTTTCCTAGTTTCCACTCTCATATGATATTCCAAAGCCTTACTTACAAAGAAATTTTAAAATTATTATTCACGCTGGATGAGCAGAAGAGTTGCCATACATTCCAAAGATCCTATGCAGTTTGCATTTCAAATATGCTAAATATTTTTTGTGGTGAACAGAAAGCTAGAGAAAGTCTTCTATTAGCAGGGTGGTTTAGAACAGAAAATAATGGAGGAAAGTGGAAAACACACATTACATTGGCATGCCACAAACACTGATTATCATGCACTGTCTTTAGCAAATATAAAGCCTATCAACTGTGTAGGTATATGACATCTGCAAAACTTACATTGACTTCTACACTAGGGAATATAGTACAGTATTTTGCTGATACTTTCTTGTGCAGAGACTCCACAATTTTCTTTCGGTGAGTACAGCTTGGACCAAACATCAGTCTGGGCAATTCCAGTTTAAGTTTTTTAATACTGTACTTAGTCAGCCACTTGTAAGAAAAACAAACGGAGCAATTGGTTTTTAGTAAATATTAAAACTGCTTAAGTAATAACATGTTGTACAGAATCACAATTAAGACATTCACATAATTCATACTAAGAATTCTAAAATGGCTATTTATTGATAAGGAACAAAATACCTCTTTGCTTGAACAGATTTCCTCTTTTTTTGGCAATGTAACAGATGGAACACTCTTTCTTGTGCACATTGTCTTTGGATACTTTTGGTATACTGTACCTAGCAAGAAAATGAACAAAGTAGCATTGGGAACCTTAGGTTACTTCTTCATAGCCCTTCATACATGACTTCATAGCCCTTTTGAGGTTACATATTGGTAAAACAAAACAAAACAATACAAACAGCCAAACAAAAAGACACCTACTATTTCACACACAGATTTTCATTTGACAAAAATGGAAAGTTTCTATAAAAAAGTGACTTCTAAAGAAGCCATTTAGTTTTAAAAATTACCTTAAAAAATAAAATCTTCTACTCACCTAAGCCATGGCATTTTTCCTTAAAACATCTTTGACCAGAAGATCTCAAAGCACTTTACAAAAACCGATTAAAACACTCACTACTATTTGATAAATGAAACTCAATTCCATTCACTATTTAAAGCTCACTGATTATATGTGACTTTGCATCCAAACAGTTTGATAACGCAAAGACTGATAAAAAGGCTTCACCAATAATATCTTGGTAACACATACCCACATTTCTTCCTTTATCAGTATAAAATACTGACACAGAACACTCTGTCTGTTTCCTTGATTTATGTTTTCTTTTATTCTCAGTCTGAGGCCATTGTTTTGTTGTTTGTACTACAAACAAAAAAATACAAATGTTGGTTTAATTTAGCAAAGTGTAAAACTGACATGCAACCCAGTTCTTCAGTTCATAACTTCCTATTGCCACAATTATACATACTTAATTTTCTTAGATACTGGTCAAGAAAAATCCATATTATAGAACTAGTCATGTTCGTTTCATACAAATGGAACCATAATCTTTACGACTTATAAATTAGCATCAGGAAGAATGTCACATGGTATAACCTGAAAAGATTAGGGGCTCAGAAGAAGTATAGCATGTATTGGAAAAGCCAGTTATCATTGCACACAGTACCTCATATGCAAATATGAATCCAGATTTGTAAACATTGCTGTATAGCAATAAATCAATAGATATCAAGGCCCAAATTTAATGCAAAAAATCAAAACAGAACAAACAACAAGAAAAACACCTCTGCAGACGTTAACAAAGATGCAATGAACAAAGAATAGGAAAATTATAAAAATGGGGGAAAATTTTAAAAATGGGGGAGGAAGGAATTGGACTTTAATTAACCAACAGTGACTGGAATAAATTTAAGAACTGTTCTATATACCAGCAGTAGCTGCAAGAGACAGCACTGCAGATAACCTGATGTTTGTGTTGAAGTTTCCCTTCATTGCTGGATCATAAATAGAGCAGCATATTAATAACAATTGGTTACAAGAATATTAACAGAAATATTATATATTGAACTAGTAACATAAATCTCTGAATTGTTGAGCCTTTGATAAAAATGGAGTATGAATTGAAAACCAAGAAAAGTGAGGTTTTAATTATGTCTTCGGGGATATGATAAAAGGGGGGCTCTACTTTCCACCACACACACTTAAATTTCCTGATGCAGGATGAACGTTCAGTCAAATAACCTGGAAATTGTTATGCAGCTGGACACTGTTCCTTCCTCTCCCAACCTGTATGGAATCTAGATACATTACAACTAAAACTCATACAGAAGTATTTCAAAAACAACTCCAATGTTTCCTATCACTGACTACAGATTAAAATTGCTTATGTTTCTAAAAATTTAAGATTAAATCTCTCAAGTCTAATTTAATACTTTATTCTAAGCAAAAACCAAGCAAACTAAAGACAAAAAGCCCCTAATCCATACAGACCTGGTGGAATTTCTGCTTTTGCACTAGTAGGACGCCATGCCAATACTCCTATGGAAGTAGTTTTCTCTGTACTGTGGTTGTCTTTAATATACTATATAAGCATAGATAATAAAAAATAAAAAGTTTCAACCATATCATAATTACATAAATTATTCCAAACTGGAACTATCCTTCATTATTCCCTAATTCTTGTTTCACACTGTCTCTTCTGACTTCAGTCATTTATACTCCCAAGTAGTAAGCACTGGCACTGGCCAGATTTGCCCACTCTCTCAAAACAGATACATAAACTGTCAAAATTAACAAGGAAAGCATCAGCAAAGCCCAAGGGTCTCAGAAGTAGTATAACTCCATGGAAATAAGCACAGGGAGCAGGAAACAAATCCCAAATCCTATTTCTTGCTTTATATTACCTCTCTGTGTGGCCAAAGACATGCTACTCAGCTGCAGCTGTTTCATGTATACATGAACAGGATACCACAAAATTCAGTACTTCCTAGAAGGTCTTGCTAAATAGAAGTAATTTGGTAAAACACATTTCTGCTTTGCCTTTGCTTTTATTAAACACTAATTTTTTAAGGTCAGAGGAGGAATTAATTAGATAATTTTAGATACTACAATATTGTTTAATTACTACAATTCTACTTAATTAGCAGGATTTATTAAGATGTACTTCTCTGTTTACGTAGCACTTTGAATGCAAATTAAAATGTAAATTCAGAGTAGTATCACGGTACTGTTTTTACTTCCTTCAAATTTTCAGCCTAAGCACTTCTTTCACAAAGACCAGCATGAGCTGGGTAGAGTTGCTAATTAAAACAGACTGCATCTTAAAAATAAGACCGTGAAGAATTTCAAACCATTCTAGCCAGGCTCAGAGCTGTGGGTTTTGGAGATGGCAGCTTCTGTGGCTTTCTTTTCTCTTTTGTCACAAGCATATTTGAGCTTGCTTCTGGTACAAGTGGATTAGCAGACTGATTTCCTGAACGTTGCTTTAAGGATTCCACTAAGAATGCACACTGAAACGGAAGTTCACACTGTTCAGTAATTCATATACATGAAATTTAAGTAAATGACATTTCAAGGACAGACACCCTTTATTTTTAATTTTTACAGTAAATAAAACAAATAGAAAATGTACTAATATGGTGACGCTTAACGCCTCTAACTTCTTTGTACTGTGCTTCCTCAAACACATAGGAAGAAAATCCTCTGTGTTCTGAGCAAACATTCTAAAAGAAAATGCAATGCTACCTGCATCAAAACCAGAACAAATAGGAGGAGGATGAACCTAATACATTCGACTATTAAACTATAATATAAAATATGTCAAGATCCTATTGAGTATCCACTGACTTTTCTTTAAAAACAGAACCAAACAAAACAACAACAGATTTTTGTCTCAGACTTGCATTCAACAAATTGCTCTGACCTCCGGACAGGTAATTTCACTGTAAGTATCTTTCTCATCACACTTTTATAAGAAACAGCTATCATAATGCCAGGCTGGCCACACTGCCTCAGCAAATTTGTTGGATATCTTTGGGAAAAATTAAGTGCATTTAATATCGAGAGAGATTGTCTAGTTCTACACCCTTAGTACACTTTTGTGCCAATAACGCAATAACACTCCCTCTGCTGTGCTTTATAGGAGTAAATGAACAATTAATTCTACTTGAGAAGAACTCATCATAGGACTGGCCACAAAGACGAGAATCGCTTCAGTTGTAAACTGCTTATATTTGATAGAAAACCACAGACAGTCCAACACCAATCACTGCAGTGCTACTGTATAACTGCTTTCTAGTCCATGTTTACTCTACAGTGAACTATTCTCACATTCTAGAGTGTTTCTCCCCATCTTACAAGGGTTTTCATTTTGTCCAATTTTCTGCTCTGCCAGCTGAACAAACACTGTGGATTTTGTTTTTCTGAAGAAAAACGGAATTTAAAAAGATATATAATTCATACCTTTTGGGAGTAGTTGTTTGCTTTTTCAATTTCAGACACAATAACAGTGATATCATCACTTTCAAAAATACCTGATAATCAAATATACGCTAATCAGTATTTTTAAATGTAAAATATATATACATATATATATTTAAAGTATACAACAATTTGTAGAGCATGTCAAATATCAATGAAAAGAATCAGAAAACCTTCTTTTCCTGTATGCCAGGTAGTCTGGAGCTACTACACTAGTAAATAAATTTTAATTGTACATCTTTAAAATATCTACCAGAAAATACTGAATTTTAATAGAAAAAACAAATTCCTGCATTAACGATGCATTATAATATTCTACAAGACAGCTAAAAGCCTTTATCAAACTAAGACCTCTGTTTATATCTCAATATTAGTGTAGTATTATCACATCCTAAAAACTAAACAACTTGCTTGGGGGAAAATACATTAACACATATTATTTACTTAATTAAAAAGAACTAAGTGCTGGCTTTCTTTTTCATGTACCTGCTTCTCCAAACCAATGAAATCTCCCATTGGCTGCAGGTACTATTTCCTTAAAAGCGATGGCAGTTTCAGTTGGGTTAGCATAGCGGGCTGGAATAATCCCACTGGAGTCAACATCTTCCATTACACTGAACAGACAGACATGAAGCTGCAGATCAAAACCTCTGCAAACCTCAGCCATATAGGTACTGATTAAGTGCTGCAAAGCAAAAAAAAAAAATCAGTAGCGACCCTGTACCTCAGATGAACTCCCATCTATTCCACTGTTTCCTGAACTGATGAACAAACAGTGCCCAGCGTGTGCAATTCAGTGGAGGAATACACCCCGAGTAGCTGAATGCCTCCTTAAATCATGTATATACACAAAAGCTAATGCTGTTATTACTTGTGACAACACCAACTGCACTGCTGCAGCCAAGAAGTGAGTTGGGGTAGTTATGAGAATCAAAACCCCAAGGTGACGGTCTTCAAGCTACCCATGCACTGTAGCAAAGAAGTAGGGATGGAAATTACTCATCTGGACTTTCTGTATGCATCTTTCATTCTCTTGTTTTCTACATAGGCTTTTAACAATTTCTTGGGTTTGCCCAGAATTTCCAGAAGTTTAGTAACAAAGGCAAGACAGGCCTACTGTACACACATAGGTAAGCCAATTGGACTACTCTAAGTTCGGAAGTCCTAGGCAGTGCAAGTGGCTCAACAGCAACAGAGCACACACACTATGAAAATACATCCAAGCAGCGGACTACTGTTATTAAAAAGAGGAGGTGTTTCTATATAGTGTACTATGAAATTTCACTGTAAAATTATCTGTGGCTTTATATCATTATATCATAAGAAAATTATACAATACAAAAATCTGAGTGGGCTTCTTCAAATTAAGAAATACGCAGTGAATTGATAGCCACAGCTGGAGTGAGACTAAGATCTTAAAAACACTTCTAGAGTTTTCTGATTCACATATTATTAATAATTACTACCTCCAACACATAAATAGTGACTGCAGAAAGAAAAGTCTGAGATACCAACATTTGTGCTGGCTTAGATAAGTAAAGAAGTATTCCACCAACAAGCTATAGTGAGTAGCCAAAAGAGAAAAAAAAGATAAATACAGTTGAGATTAATTCTGATAGGAACTTTCGGAAGAGCTGTAAAACCTGTGATGATACTCACTGTTTCCTGGTCAGGTATTCCAGTAGTCAAGAGGTAAAGTCCTTGTGATTTGTGTTTATCTTTATATTTGAAGTCTACTTCCACAGCTCGCCTGAGAGCACTCATGAAATTTCTACTCCCTCTGCATTGCAAGCTCAACACCCACCTAAGAAGAAGTTTACAGTTCAAAGAATTGATCTAGAAAAGCTTTTGTTTCTGCATAAAGCAGTAAGAGAACTAAGAATCTTAACTAACACTGCTCTGGAGTCTGAAATTTTTGACAATGACAGCCAGTAAAACCAGATTATACATGGATCCAAATCACTTGTTCTAGTTTCTGTATTTCAACCATGACAAAGTAGTTTTTAAGATAAGAATCAAAGCACAGAGGTGAAGAAAAAATGTAAGAGCAGAACTGACAGGAATAAAAGAAAACCACGGATGTATAATGAAACCACTGAAGATATAATTCCATAGAGAAATGTGGGATTTGGTTCCAGTGTATGCAGGGAAAACCATGGTTTAAATTCCAGATCTAAACTGAATTTGAAATAGTTTTAAATTCTTCATGTAACCTGTGTTTCTTAAAACTTCTCTATTCATGTACATATGTATTCTGTATACATATGAAACACAAAGTCATTAGGACATACTAACTTTATGACACTGTTTTCACAACAAATCATCATAAACAATCACTGTAGAACAGTTCATGGCAAATTATTTTTGAGATATGGTAAACGTCAATTTTCTAAACTGTTTGCAATGCCAATTAATTATGTTTCTCTGTTATATCTGCTTCATGGTATCTATGTTCACGTAATTCAGAAGTATAAGAAAGTTATTTCATCCTACCTCCAAGCTTTTTGTAAGTTTTCTGGTTGGGAAGGAACTAGTTCCAGCTGCCAAGGCACAATGTCACTCCCAAATCTTTTACAGAATGATAATAGCAATTAATTTTCATAGAACAGAGAAAAGGACTGAATGAATTCTTAAAAAAAAAACGATTTGGGTTATTAAGAGGTAAAATTTTTCTATTTCAAATCATTTAGTTATTCCAATTTATCCATCACTCAGGGGTTGTCAGAATTTCAAAGCAGCGGGCCAGATTGCGTTTTTCTGTCTTGAACAGTATGCTAATGAGCTAGTAAAAGTTCAGCAGAAGACAGAAAGGCTTGCAATTAAAAAAAAAAAAAGAGCACCCACAAAACCAAACACCCCCCATACCCCAAACCAGTAACACTGAGATGCTGCCTTCATGACTCTGCTCTCCTCTCCTACCAAATTTGGAACTCCACGAGTTGTTGTCTCTCTTTTTTACCTGTCATTCAGGAACCTGCCAAGCTGCTGCTCAGCAGTTGTGCCATATATTTCTCACTACCAACATGAATACAGATTTTTAGTACTATTAAACAGTAAAGAAGTGTTGGAGTTACTGTGAAATTTAAAGGGCACTCTCAGTAATACTGAGAAACCTCCAAAACCCTCATCTAGTAAAAGTTTCTGCCATGTGAATTGATACTGTTGTTATGAACAATATAACAGAAAGAGAATTTGATCCAATTGGTTTCAGTGCCCCCTCCCCCCAAATGATTTTTAATTACTAATTTCGTCTCTGTACATCTGATCCATAAATCTATTCAATAAAATTATATCAGTGTTTCTCTTGCAACTATTTCATCATAAAATGTGAAATACAACCAGAAATCTAAAACATGCCCATTAGTAACTAGTCTATCAGCATCCTTCTTTCATTGCAAAGTTAAGAGTATTTTAAAAGATAGTCTTAAGTAGCTGCTTACGCTATAATATTGAAGTAATCCTTATCTGACATTTGTTCCTCAAGTAAAAGTCGCAAATAATGTTGGATATGGATGATGTACATAGAGTTTGTTGCTGATATATCAACAAGTATAACCACCCTGTATAAGAAACATGTTATTTGTCAAAAGAACTTAATTACATTTTTTTAAAATCTTCACTGCACTCCTTAGCTCACCAAGAAAAGCATCTACTAGCTATGTATAAAAATAGATAAAGACAATCAATATAAGAAAAAATAATCTGCAGAACATCAGGTGAGTTTTTTTTTAAAAATAATAACAGAAAATTCTGTCTTCCTTAGGCTATACAGTAATCAGGGTACTGGCACATGTATTGCCGTATTGGCTGTTGAACCCTAAACAGCTCCTCTTTCTTCTCTGTACTTGAATATCCAGAACATGGCTGAAACATGTGGGTGTTATCCAACAAGAAGAGTTGTTGGATAGTCCATTGTTCTTTCTCCAACCATCATTCAACAAACATATAATCACTCAAAGATAAATGGGAAGTTTTCTCCCAGCAAGTCCGTGATAGACAGGCTGCTCAGGTATCGACTGATTGATGTTATCTGGTACACGTTACCTGTTTTGAAGAAAAGTATTAATGATGATCACCTTCAGTATAGTCATGTATGAGATTGTGCTTGTAGACACAATGCAGGATGGTCAGTGTTAACAGACGGGATACCTTGGGAGCAGTGGTTATGAAAAAAATCACAGATGTGATGGACAGTGAGTGGGACAAGAGTTCCCAACACAATACAGTCACCAGATGGGCTAATTCAGTCCTGGACAAATGAACAAGGAGATCTCTAGTAACAGAGGCCTCAGCTATTTTGTTGTCTGAATTCATATTCACATTCAAAGTTTGTAAACCTAACAGTAAGAGCATTTATGCAACTGATGTTGGATGGGAGACCTCTGGTAAAGACACAGACACAATGTAAATAAACACTGTTATTGTTACTATTATTATTGAGGACGATCCTCAGACAAAGTCAGGTAAAGACCTCAAAACACACGCAGGGAAGTTTTTTTTTTTTTTGGTATATCTACACTGACATTTGCATCTGGCACTTGAATGCACCTTACTAAGTGGTGGAGGCAGAAGGTAGTTGGTACGTTGAAATCCATCTTCTGGTAAGAATCCATAAGAGGATGTGCAGAAATACTCTGGTATAAATACTAATAGCATGAGTTGAAACCTGATGTTAACACTACATTTGGCCAGAAACATCAGGTTCTGTTTGTGTGTGATTTAAGACAGAACATGTCCCAAAGGCTTACTCCCTAGAAAACTCAAATTTAAGAGTCTCATCCTGTAAATTGCACGGTTTTCTTGACTGACAATCATTGGATTTAGTAAATTCACTAGATTATTAAATACAGGAGTATCAGCATCTGTTGTCAAACATGGATTGCTTGCACTGGTTGTATCTGCAATTGCCACTTCTACATATGATTGTTTTCTCCTCTGTGTTCCTGAGTGCTCACTTAGACAAAAACCAAAGGTTGACAAATGAGAATCATCACCAATATACAGAATACGACTGTCAGAATACGATACCTCTTTTCACAAACACTTCCCCATATTCTTCTGCTAGCAACGGACAGCCAGTCTATTCGTTTTTCATATATTCTTACCATTTTAGCAAGGAGTTTCTGTGGATAAAATATAGAAAATTTAAGCCAAAAATAAATAAATAAATAAGTAGATCTTTTATTGACAAATTTTTAATCCAGAAGTAACAAGACAGCATAGTAATGAAAAATATTAATAATTCTCATTAATTTTGACAGTAGCATTTTATTCTTAGTAAAGATTAGAGAATACAGTCTATGAGATAAGCATGAAACGATAAAAACCAACAAATGATCTGAAGTCTCTTCACTTCTTCAAAAAAAAAGTTTCAGAACAGTTATTGCAAGCTTACGATTTCTTCAACAGCATTTTTAGGCAGTGTTTGTAATAAAACAGATCATTTCAAATAAAAACATGTAATTCTTTAACACAATATCAATTTGAAGACATTGGGGCACTTTGACCAAACTCCACAGAATATGACCTTTGCAAGCATATGCATGCACTAACATGCATGAGGTCAAATCAATCTAGAAAAGGACATGAAATTCAGAAAACAACTACAACATTAACACAGTTTTGGTGCACAAAACA
The DNA here is from genome assembly GCF_964211835.1 of Anser anser. Taxonomy (NCBI): domain Eukaryota; kingdom Metazoa; phylum Chordata; class Aves; order Anseriformes; family Anatidae; genus Anser; species Anser anser. The sequence goes on from NC_139736.1 coordinate 8,134,465, forward strand.
CGAGTATCTACCAGGAATCAAGAAGTCAGATGCTGCTTTCATGTCAGCCAGTTAAACTTTACAGTCAGACCGCAAAATAGAGTTCTACAGATTTCTTATCCCTCCTCCATTTTAAAGGAATATTTGTCCTGCCTGGAAACATTCTCATAGCCCTTCCTCAGTGGAGTAGTATGGAAGAGAGCAAAGAGAAAAGAACAGACCACTCTATAACGTATCTTGACTACCAATATCCCCAGGCAGCTTCTATTTCATTAAACTTCTCCTACTCTCTGATGCTTTGCATTCTTACCAAGGAAGAAATTCTCAAGAATCACTACTGCCTGTAAGAATTCCAGCTGCCTTCACTGTGTTACCGGTATATATATCTCCACTTCTTCCACACTCACAAGAGTACTCAAAGATCTTCAATATCCCATACAGTGTAAACATTCTCCTGGCATGACAGTAGTTTTAAGACTACCTATATAGTAATATTGACCATGGAAAATATCTAAAAATCCTAATCTGAATCTAAAAATCCTAATCTAAATCCAAAAATCCCTGACCTAATAATGTTTTTAATTCATATACAAGCTTGAACAGAAAACTCTAGTAACAGCCTTGCTATCCTCTTGAAGAAAGTCTGACAACTGCCAACCAGGCTGAAGGCAAATGCAAAACTGGGTAAGTTTGTGCAGCCAGTTCAGAAACTTAAGGTGAATGTGAGGGATGTCGGAAAACACTGTACAAAGCAGCTGGAAGGAGGCAGAAGGAAAAAAGTAAGAAGACATGTTAGAGCATTGTCTTAGACATCAATCTTATCTGTTCTTCAGACTGAACACAATTCCAGTTGTGCTTAACACAAATGAAGAACACCTTTTGGAATAAAGAGCTACTATAACCTGAGGCAACACAATCAGTAATTAAATCTTTGGTGTCTGTCTAGAGGGAAGCTTTAAAAGAGAGCTTTACAAACAGTGTTGTAGATGGCGACACTGGTGAATTCAATAAGAACAGGGAAATTCCTGATTAAATTTTGTTTGCTGCTATAAATGCCTTTGTGCATAATCTTTCATATCATGCGACATCTCTTATTTCATGTAACAATCATCCACGCTTGCTGCTACACTAATTCCTAGAATGCTCTTCTTGTATGCCTCCAGTCCTTCTTGGCCTAGCCAGTAACAATTAGCCATTCTTTTTCATAAGACTTGTTTGACTTCCAAAGAGATAAAATAGGAATTTCTTTTTTAATTATTAAACTAAGATGAAATGGGATAGTTTTGTTAAAGCAAGGAAGAGTCCTCTATTCCACTGTATCCTTTCGTTGTAAAGGTTATAAGATTCATACATATGGTATGGGTAAAATAACGTGAACATGCCCTTATACACAGATCATAAAATGCACGTTGCTATATTTATGAGCAATAAATAAACTATGAGTTCACCAATGAACTCCTTCTCTCACTTACCCGTCTACCACATCAAGCTAGGTCCCAAGTCCAGCCAGATGACTGCAGACTTGCATGGACAGCTGTCTGCATGTGAATCCCTGCAGTACTTATGTAACATGAAAATTCACATGAAATAATTAGATGATAATCTAGCCCTGATGAAGCCATGTCACTACAGACAACTCACCTGATAGTTGTATAATACTGGCAGGTCAACATGGATATTTTTCATAGTTCCATCATGCCATTCAAACTGCATCATCACTTTCTAGAAGGATAAATAATACTTTGTGTGTTTACAGAACCCTATAGGCTGCACTAGCATGGAATTCCTTCCTGAATTATTCTTAAGAATAATATAAGCATCTGGTTTGAATACACAACTCCAATTTCATTTAAAGCCTGAAGAATTTCATTATCTTGTAAAGCACCAATTTAGTTGGAAAAATAAAGCAGTAGAAAGAAAAAAACAATTTTAAAAAGAAGAAGAAACAGGTCCCCATCACTTGCCTCATGTAGAGTTGATGATACTGTTTTTTGAAGAATAGGTACAAATTCTTCCACAGGAGAGAAAGCATTGGGAGCCAAAACTTGATAAAGGTTTAACTTCTTAGCTATAGCAAGGAACAAAGAAATTAAATAAAACATGTTCTCCGTCTTTAATTCCTGTTTCATACCTGTTAAGCTTTCCTTTCTGTGCTACCTTTCAATCCATTTGTCTTTAACCAGTCTGTTGAGGTTTTGGCCAGGAAGCATGGTGTTTGAATAACTAATGGTCCTTCATGCTTTGGAGGCTTTGGTAGGAAGCTGGAAGTTGCTGTATTTGCAAATTCTGTGGAAACCTAAAATGGATTTTAAGAAAAACTCTTGCAAGTTTTAGTATACTTTTTTCTCCACCTTAATCCTCAATATCCAGCATACAATATTTGTTTTACTTTTGCTCACTGGAGTGCTGAGATTTCAATAATCAAAATACTTCAAAACTTGCTACCATTGGTCCTCCTAGAAATAGATTTTGTGGGACAGTGCTCCATTAAATTCACTTTATTGGCCACAATGCAAAAATCCACAGGGGAAATGAAAACATCATGGTCGTATGTACTGACTGGAAAGTAGCCAGTCGTTTCTCTAAGACAAGGCAGAAAAAGATCTTCATTATACACACACCGAATTATTCTCCATTTCCTACTTGCTCTAAGCATAGAGTCAAAGTGAAACATATTCTACTTCCATTCACACCAATGGAAACAAGTCAACAAACTCCTGTAGGGCATTAGAACTCTTACTTAAAAATGGGTAAGAGACCTTGCTTTTAAGAGTGGATGGAAGTTTGTGGAGATGCTTTTTCATGCATTTTCATGCTTTTTCATGGCTTTAGGTGACCAGCCATATGGAAGTTTGTGGAGATGCTTTTTCATGCATTTTCATGCTTTTTCATGGCTTTAGGTGACCAGCCATACAAGGGCACCTGATGGAAAATTTCACTCCCTATTTAAAAGCAAACTTGTCCACTTTACACAATTGCCTTCACACAATAGTGACAGAGAATAGACTATTTGGTTAATATAAAAATTCCTCCACAGCCATAGATTTGTAGAACAGTGCTGCCAAATTTTTAGCATAAAAGATTGGCAATCATATGTGAACTCGGCAAATTTCTAAAATTCCAGGCTTATGGACGTACAGAGATGAGAGTTAGGCAAAAGAGAGATGCATATTTCCATTTATGACCATCTGCACAGGGTGAAAGAAAGATACGAGTAAATAACCTATCAGAACAAAGCAGAACTAGAAATTCTCCAAACACTCCATAAAAAGAGGAAAAATCACAGGAGATTCTTTTACTTTCTCATCCAAAGTTCATCAAGAGCACTTTGAATTTATTTTATTGAAGAAAAGACATTTTGGAAAACATCTAGCAAAATGTCTCCTTTGCTAGTTTTGGCCTTGCTTTGCTCTTCCAATGGATGACCAAAATATAATACCTACGCTTTACTTATCACAATATCCAACTAACCACATACTTTTCTTTTTTCATATTGTGAACGCTAAGAAATTCTACCTCTGATACTTCAAAGCACATTTGAAAACAAAATATATACACATACATCTGCTATTCTACTGGTAAGCAAGCCACCAATTCGCCTTTGAAAGTTTTGTTTGATACTCTTGAGCAGGTCCTTAGCCTTCTGGGATTCTTGAAGTAGCAGATTAAGATCACTACTATCAGAAATCTGTATATATGAAAAAAAGGGGGAGAAAATAAGTTAACTACTATTCAAACACCAGCTAAGCACAGCTTTCTTATTTAATGGATATGCGTCCATATAGGACTGCCTGGCATTGCAGAATAGAACATAAATGTACCCAACACACTACATATAGAAGTTATTAAAAAAAATATATCATTTGATTATTGTTTTGAGTCAGTGTACAATAAACCCATCACTAGTTTCATCTCATCCATCAGCTTTGAGTCAGTGAGAAATATTTGCAATTTACAAGAACATTTTCAGTATTTTCAGTCACAGAAAGAATTAACCACAGGTTTATTGACCACATCCTCAGCACTTGTCAGACCAAGAATTTTGGAACCAGGTATTGCTATAAACTTATATGCAGATGATAAGTAGTTTACCTTCTTAGAGTAAAGAATCATCAAATAGATGAGAGAAAAATCCTTCACCTCTCTGGCTGTCACCTACCTCCCCCTTTGAAGAGTAGCAATGATAACGGCCTCTTATAAGTTCTGCAAGGTTCTTTAGAACTGCCTACATATATAAATAGGAAGAAAAATAATTACTTCAATTTGGTAATCTCTTTTGATAACATGGGTTGTTAGTATTCAATTCTCAACTAGAGATAGAGAAGAAATCTTTAAGATACATGTAGTGAGAAAGCCAAAGAGGTAAGATGTTTCCATTGCTTTTTAAAATAGGAGATGTTTTCACTTCTACTTTAAGAGCATGGCTGAAAAACTCAGTAAAGACATTTACAAAACAGGTAATAAGGAGCAATTTCATTCAGTGTGCTTATTCACAAGTTTATTCATTGCATTAAAATGCCAGTTACTTCCTTTGAAAGCAGGCTTGTGCTAGTCAGATCAAAGGTATATCACTGAAGTCAAGAAGTATAAATATTAGGCTTTGCTTCCTCTGCCCACATTTACTTCTTAAATCCTATGCTGTTTTATTTTCACATCATGGCTTTGTATGAACCAAGATGAATAAAAAGATGCTCCAAACAAGTTACTTCATTTGTGCAAATCTGCTCTGAAAAAAATACAACTCTAGATCAGGAAGTCTTTAATGAGTAGTTTAGCATCTCCACAAAGTATATGAGAGAAGACACTGCAGCTGGATAGGAAATAAATGAAAGGACACTGGAGGAAGTGAGTATCAACACAATTACTTACAAGAGCAGTGGGACTGCTGCAATCATATATAACAACATGAGCCAGAAGTTTTCTCCCCAGCATACATTGCTGAGCATAGTCAGCCAGTATTTCCAAAGGCTGATTAGTGCTGATGTTGATAAATAAATAAACCAGGAGGAAAAAAATAAAAAGATCTTAGCAATGACGGTAATGAAACAGGGTGGGGGGAAAGGCCATACTGTAGAAGAAAGGGAAGACAACAGTAAGGGGAAAGAAATTTGACCTCCCCTTCCCCTTTCAACAATTACTGAGGTACAACTACTGGAGTTTGAGTCTGTCCTGAAAATCTGAATGTTAATAAAAGCACTAGGATTCTCTTTTGCTTCATAACGACCTGTGGATGAATAAGTTCTAAGTTGTTTGTCGCTAGCCATGGAAGCTAAAAATCAGGAATTATGTTTTTGCCCCTTCAACAAACTTCAACAGAAAAGTCTTCAACACAGATCTTCAAGTGTATGTACCTAAGGATGTCCACTGCCTTCCAAAGGCACCAAATAAAGCAAAACTTTGCTTTGTGATTAGAATTTTCTGACCCCCCACAGCTTTCATTCCTGGAATTTTGGTGGCTCTCCATGGCTCATAAAAGCCTTTCCTTCCAGCTACATTTCTGCCAGGGACAGAAATTATGGAAATTTTCACTTCCACATACTATAAACTTCTGCTTTCAACATGTTCAAAGCAGACCCAAGCAAAACTTGGAATCTTTTAAATGAGCACTTTGTATTCAGTAAATTAGCTGAAATGTAATCTCAGTAAACCTTAAATATCCAACTTGCCAAGCTTACACCACCCCTTTTTTGCACTTTTAAAATAAATACAATGTATAAATACGGAGTACAGTAAAAATCCCAGAACCCTTACTGCAGCCTTTTTCTTGTAATCATGGCTCCAGTACTGCAAGTTTTCAAATGACAACAGTAGAACTGAAGAATTCAGTCCATAATTTACATAATCTCAGCAGTGCTTGTTGACTGGTTTCTTTTAATTAACCAGACATTTCAAGTTTTCCACCAGCACCACTAAGACCACAGAGTGAAGACTACCTTCCAAAGTTTAATGCTATTTTACAGCAAAATATAGCTACTCATCTAATCTCAGAAGTGCGGACCCTTTCAGTGAGATCTGCTGAAGAATTTTTATTGATGTAACACTAGAGCTAACAGACTCTCGGAAGATTACTGCATTAGCTAATCTGCAAATGAAAAAAGTAACTTCGTATTAGAAGAGATGAGATTTGTAAATAGCAAAAGTGGGAAGAACTAAAGAAATTCAGTGGTACCAACTTAAAAGATGTAAGACTTGAAACTTAAATTTTCTATTTATTTTTGTATCAAGTTCATATTCTTGTACTGATTCTGTATCCAAGTTAAAACTGGTTGTTAGAACAAATAATGGACTTACCAGCTTCCTACGATAATAACCAGAGAATTCAGCTCTTTCATTGTAAGGACATGTTTTAAGGCTTTCAGTAAATTGCAGCCTCCACCAGGGGCCAGCTGCTGTACCCACTGTCTTGCTTCACGTAGCCTATAGGAGGAAAAAAAAATGAAAAAAAAATATGCACACTCAATCTGCAGATGCTGAATAAAATAGACCATGAAGATTACTACAAACCACAGGGGCTGCTAAGACATTTTATACATGAACAATCAGTGTGAAATCACTAACTGCACTTCAAATTCATTCTTTTTTCCTCTTACGAATCACAACAGGCACAAGATGATGAACACTAATTATTATCTCCAGGAGACTGCTTTAATTACACAAAGACATTGTCTGAAACACCTTTATTTTACAGAGAAACTAACTTACTTACACATGAACATTGATGGTTTTTGGACTCTCCCACAGAGGTGAAATTTCTGTACCAAATGAGAGGCAATACAATTGCTTCTTATAACACAGCTGTTCATCTATTAAACACTAATAAATACAAAGTTTATTAATACATTACTATCCATGCTGCTACTAGTAGTTATTATGTAAAAGAATAAAAAGAGAAATTTACTAAAAATAGTTGCAGTAATGTTTTCAGCTCCTGCAGAGAAAAGCTTCCAAAGGAAGTCATACAGATTAAAGTATTTCCTAAGGAGTACTCAAACAAAACCTGCAAACTTACGGTAAACCAGCCAATTTGTTAATGAAGGCAGGGAACATTTGTTCTACTGATATTATTTTTTTCTCTTCAGTTGATGTGCATATGAAACAGAACATACTGATCTAGAAGGGGCATGCTCACCCACCAATAAATTACAAAAATGTTGAATACATATTCATGGATAGGGCTAAACAACAGACGAGGCATTAGGGCTAAGCCAAGCAAACTTGAGTTTTCTTAAAGCAGCTTCATTTAAAATGCACAAATGAAAAATGCAGAAAATACAAATCAATTTTAAATAATTCCTGATTGCAGTAAATAAAGTTCTACAAAGTTTCAAAATTAGAGCAAAACAGCTACGTGATACATTCCTTACTGTAAAAGTTTTATAAAAGAAAAGGGCACAATAAAGGACAAGTTTATTTGGGGACTTTGGGAAGCAATTAACTCACCAAATTTTTGACCAAAATTGTGATGTGCATCTTGTTTTGACAAAACATACAGGCATAAAAAACCTACACTTAATATACATAGCTTTGTGTACAACTTGGTTCTAGCTCTTAAGTTGTTTCTGTTAGACAAGTTTAGAATGATAGAGACTGCTGGTACAAGCACTGAGAAACTGCTAAAAGTTGGTATTATTATTATAGTAGGCAACGTCTAGAACCAAACAAACTCCAGTAACAAAAACTGTAATTCCAAAGATGTTTAAATATACTTCTTACAACAGAAAACTTCCACTGTATTGTACACTATGAATTCAAGCAGATTTTTCTTCCCCTTAGTTCTTTACTTGTAGTTATTCCGAGGCTTGATTATCATGTTATAATAGCCGAAGTCTGCTTTGCTATTACTTACCAAAAGGTCTTTCTGAAAATCCAGTAGTCGAGGTCTGTAGTTCATATCAGACACATCAACCACAAGTCCAACTTTGGTTCCTTTTACAAGGCCAAACACCTTGAACAAGAAAAGTCACTGTAAATATTAAGCTTACCTAAAGTTCAAAAATGTTTCTGTTTGTTCCGTACAATGCCATGGTAAATTCAAACACTACGTATTTATTTTCACTTTAAGCTCTCTAGCACAAAAATGAGATGGCGACAAAGACAAGAAAACAGGAGAGTACTGCTGGCTCACAGTTTATCCTTATCAGTGAGTCATATTGCCTCCCTTGCAAGACAATGTATTCATCGTTTGGGACAATAAAATCAGGACTTTGTGTATAGCTTCTTGGTCAGATTAAATCAAGCCATGTTGTGGAAGCTGGATTTTGGGATGCTGCTTGTTTCCCTGTCCTCTCTGAGAGGGAGTTATGTCTTTACCCATTTTTGACCATTAGCACTGCTAGGCACAGTAAGTGATTAACCAGCTGTGCAACAGAGGACACACTTGACCGAAAGACAGCTGCGTTCCAGTCAGAAGTTAAGCTCCCCTTCATCTGCTTCTGTTTAAATGGTACTGAGAGGCCCTGATTAAGATTGCTAAAAGAAAGACTAAATCTAGAAAGCAAAAAACCCACATATCAATGAAAGATCAACAAAAGTAATAAATTGTTGGGATAAGTAGCGCTGCATACAACATGAAACAGTAAATAATGAAAATACATAACATTTCTGGAAGCCACTTTTCACTAGTATTCAAAGGTTAATTTATTCTTTAATACTATAAAGAGTTCCCTTCTAAAAATATCCTGCAAAGTTAGTTACCTTTCTGCTGTCCTTCAACAGCCACTGAATTCGCTGCTGATATAGTTCAATCACCCTGACAAAAGGCATAGCACAGCTTTAGCCAAGACATTTTTTTGCATTCTGTATCAATGTAATATTGCACAATTTGTCTTTATCATGTCCTTTTTCTTGCAGATGCAAAATCACGTTTTGAAAATACTGTTTTCAGTATTTATACAAATAGTGGTTGCAGGGCTAACCATTTAAATACCCTTCCCTAAAGTTGCTTAATTGACTAACGTAGCTGGCTGAAAAAATGGATCACTGAAATGTTTTCTTATCAGTTTTATTATTTATTTATTCATTTTTTTTTCTACTGAGAGGAAGGAGAGCTGTGTTCACCATGTGTATGCATGAAGAAAAAAAGTTCAGGCAAAACTGAGCTAGTTCATCACACATAGCTTATTGCCAGGAGATATATTTAATACAAACTACACGATTGTTTAAACTGTTTAAGACACTCGTGAAATACAACTTTGTGATCGGAAGGCAGCACGTTCACTGAAGTTCTGGACTAAATGCAGCACAACTTTCAGCAATTTAATTTTAAAATAGGCATAAACTGAGGTAAAACAAAATACTTGCTGTCCCCAAACATTGCTTTATGTGAACCAACTTATTTTTAACACCTAGCGCATTGTTTTAACTATTTGGAGAATAAAAGGTTTCAATCAGCACTTCAAAGTAGGAAAAAATCTTTGCCTTGAAACATGAAAGCTACTTTTTTTAACCAGATTTGCTGACACTTTGGTTAGATGGCAGAGTACTGAAGAGGGACCTTCTGAAGATTCAGGATCTTCACGACTGACATAGCGAGGTATGCTGAAGTAATGGCACTCCTAGGCACAGTCTAACAAGTATTGTGAAGACTAGCAAAAATATTACTGTACAGCTTATTGAACCTATTCATTGAATGTCTTCCTCAATTTAAGTTTTCTTCATTTTATACATTTAAAATTCATTTGGTTGTTAACAATTTTCTAAGTATCTGCTACACAGGCTTTTTCCCTCCTGGTTCCAATTCAAACTACTTTCAACATTCCATTCCTTGAACAGAAAACTGAGCAATACTGCCTTTCATAACTACATACATGATTTGAAACTACTGTAAGTTGCAATAAACACAACACACATATATATAGTATTACCTGCGAAAAGTCAACAATTCACGAGCTGCCTTTCTAAAATCAGCTTCCTGCTTCAGTTCAAAACCTGATTGATAGACATATTCCCCCCCTCAAATAAAAAACCTCAGCTATACTGACACATAATCATCGCCTGCCTTGAATCTCAGCAGAAGGGATTTAATACTGATTTAATTCCCAGAGATAACAAATTAGGATTGAAGAAAGTACCTGTAAACACCTAAAGAAGAACAGGGATAAGGTATCAGTTAGTATCAAAATTATCAACAAGATCAAAACTTACTCAGAAAGTCTGGACTCAAAATTGGTAACAGTCTCTTCTGTAAACTCTATCTCTTCAACACCGTTTCTTGAATTCCTGGAACACTACGCATAATTAGCATCAGACACACACAGAAATCAGGACTAATTAAAGGGCAACATTGTACTTACAAAATAATATTGCCTTCATTCACCAGATGTTCTAATGTTAATTGCAAGGATTCTAAACTGTAGTTTCTTAGCCATTCTTCTGTGGTTTGTACCTTTTTTGACTGTATTTTCTTCATTTCTACTCTCTATAAATCAATTAAGAAAAAAATAAATGCAGTAGAAAAAATGAAATGTGCTGTTCAAATGCAACAAACATCTAAGTTCCAAGGACGGCTGCTGTGAGGCTGTACATAGTCAAAAACAATGTAATTGTAGGTAGTGCTACACAGCTACATTCAACAACCAGTAAATTTTAGGACAAGGGATAGCAAAAATACTCTGCAGTTGGGATAGGCCTACTACCTTATCTGTATTAAATATACACTAAGAAAAATAGGGCTGGAAAGCTCAGTGTTACCAGCGCGACTGAGTCAACATAGTCCAATATAACACAGTTAGTACACTATCTTGAATCTGGGATACAAAGTAAAAGAAGGTTTCAGAATACTCCAGATTGAGAGCTAAAGGAAAGAAAGAGTTTGGAGGAGGTAAGAAGGAAGACAAGAAATAGTTCAGCAAAAGAAATAAAAGAATATACCCTTGTGATTAACCAGAAAGGGAGAAAAATTAAGCATCTCCAACACCTGCCTCACAGATTCTGAAGGGGTATATACTGTCTTCCATTTTTCTAAAGAAAAACAGAGCAGCAACTTTCAATTTACTTTTATCATTTTGCCTGACCTGTTCACATACCGATTCATCTCTGCAGAAAAACGTCATGTGGACTCATGACTTTCGTGACTTTATCTATCACATTATCTGTATATATATGCCAATATATTCAAGGAGACGCATCAGTTGTATGTCAGTTTATTTATTCCACACTCTGTATTTATAGTGTGTGTGTTACTTCTCTAGTTGTTCCATTTAGCAGGAAAACTTGCCTACCAGCAGATCTTGTGTCTCATTAATATGCATTTCCAGCAATCCATTATCCAGTCCTAGATCGGACAGAGTAAAATCTTGCCATGGTGGATGATCACGCTGTACACTGGATTTTGTGGTCACACTACAAGACAATGAATTTTATGGGATGACTTAATTACCAATAATATTCTTGTACTGACACACAGCCTTTTAAAGTTTTTAATGTGGGAAGTGTTTTTATATTTTGCCATTTGTTTACACACTCCATTTGATATCTGATAAGTGTTTTGGAGGGATATACTGCATAGTTTATACAAGCTACGATTATTTTCTCTATATATACTTATGAAATCCCAATAGAATTTTGTAACAGTACCCTTACCCAACGTTTTCCAAAAACTGATCATTGTCCAACAATTGTGCCATTTTCCTGACGTGTGTTTATTCATTATATGAACAGACTTAGCCTTTAAAAAAAAAAGACAAGAGAAAATATTACAGTAAAATGCTTAAAATATACTATTCACAAAACATTGACAGCAACTTTTATATAATAATTACATTGCACGTAGGACAACAGAAAATTTAAAAGCAGTTGCAAAGAGGAGTCACAATTATCCATCTATAGAAAACGCATTTAGAAAATACTCTGGAATAGTTATTTGTTCAGGGGCTTTATGAAGTTAATTATATGTATGCACAGCTGCTGGGAGACAAGCGATACAGCTCAAGCAGAAAAAAATTACCAAAAGCAAAAGCCAGGGCTCTGCAGGTGAGCGTGAGCTGCAGGGACAAGAGGCAAGGAGCGGGCTGTGAGGCACAGACGTGAGTTGGGGGAGTTAGGTTGACAAAACTGGCACAGGACGGTCACAGAACCACCATCATAAAACCATCTAGGCTGGAAGTGGTCTTCAAGATCACCGAGTCCAACCATCAGTCTGACCTGTTGAGGCCTATCGCTGTTTTTTCACTTCACCGGGCTCTTCCAGCTCACCCCGTCCCAGCAGGTTCCAGAGAACCCCCTCCCCAACACCTCCTCTCACCACGGGCGGGAGAAAGGCCCCCTCAGCGCCCCCACCGGCCCGTTCCCTCCAGCACCTCCCCCCACCTCACGGGGACGGCTCTCCAGCCCCTTATCCCTCCTCCCCACCCCCGACAGCCCGTGTCCTCCCCGCGCTGCAGCCGAGAACCCCCCGCACCCCCTCAGCAGCAGCACCGCGAGGCGCCTCCCGGCCCTCACCCGCCCGTTCCGCCGTGCGGGCCGGGTACCGGCGGCGCGGAGCGGCCGGGAGCAGCCGTCCCCCGGCCCCGGCTGCACCTCCGCGTTACGGCGTTGCCGGTGGAGACGGGGCGGGCCCGGCGGGGCCGCTGCCGACCGCCAGAGGGCGGCGATGGGCGGGAAGCGCCCGCGGGGCGGCGGCGGCGTGTGAGGGGAAGGCACGCGCGCGAGGCGCCGGTTCCAGTCAGGGCAGCCGGGGCCGATCGCTTTAGTAGACAATTTATTTTGATAAACTTGCTCAATAACAAAAATACAAGTGAAGAAAATTATGTTCATTTTATACAGTTTGTATTAACATTTGTTCAGAGATCATTACTTGGAAAAAAAAATAAGTGTTCTAACCGATTAGAAAATAATCCTTGGTAAAGGTGGTGCGGGGTGGACGGAGGACTCAGACGGCCAGGCCTCGAGCAGGACAAGCGGCCTGGCAGACACTCTTTCCTTCATTATTGTCATCCTTCACAAAGTTTTTAAAGGACAGCTTTCATTTTTTCCCCCCTTCGTTTGTTGGGGCACACAGTAATCTACAAGTGTGTTCTGGAGTGGTTAAGTAACAGCTCTAAACACAGGTATTACAGAAGGGCCCCCATCTGGCCGTATTTACAGCAGCCAGGGGGTCAGGCTCAGGTGATGCTGCACCCTGCCAGCATCTCCCGTAAAGCAGGTATCACTTGCCAGCAAGGTAACAACTGACTGCAGAATATTAAATGGTTAGACTCATGTACTCAAGCATCCCACCCTCCTCTGAGAGGAATGGCTTCCAGCTTCCAAAGGATTTCAGATGAGCTCAACCATAACATTTATACAGACAAATTAACTAGTTTCCCTTCTGAAGGTATTTTAAGCTTCTGATTTCACGTGTTGTTAGGCAAATAAGTGACAAAGTGTGCACATTGGGATGGGCCATGAAATGTTTTAGAGAATGTTGAAGCGTAAGACTAAAGAATGTCTAGTGATGCATGAAATGAGCTGTCCTTCAAAAAGTTAAATATAATGGCTGGCAGAATTAGAAAAGTTTATGTAAACACTCACCATAAATATGGGATTACCTTTGGAGAAGATTCATATGGAAACATTTGCTTTTCATGAACTGAAAAAGTCTACAGATGTTTAGGCATGTTCAATACGAACTTCTTGTAGTTTAAAATTAAACCTCGTGCAAATAAAACCTATAAATAGTATTCAGCAGATTTTACAGTGATGCTCTTAGGTATGAAAAAGAATGCACACATCTTTCAAACAAAAGTAACAGACAAAAGTTTGACAAATGATTGCACCATAAGACAGTGTTTTATATACAGCTTACAAGATATGATTTTCTGCTATAAATTATTACTGTACTACATAGTACTTAGTGACTTCATTAAAAGCAACTGTTGACAGCTGTCTCTTAATTTACTGAGTGGAGGTTTTTTTTTATTTTTTTATTTTTTACAATGCAGATGGCTGTATCTATTTCTGGACTTGAAATGCTCAAATATTTAATCAAACAGCCAGCTAGTTAAATCTCCACTATTTAATAATTCATAGCAATAGCATTGGCAGATCAGAAAAATTTCCAGCCAGCCAGCCACAGACTGGCTATGCTCCAAGGTAAGTGTTCATGTTTTTTATTGCATGAGGATCCATTTAATCAAAGCCTAAATCAACCGTATACATGATGTTACTATATCCAAAATAGGTGAGGAAGAAGAATCTTAGCAGTCGAGAAACCTGCCCCCTTCACTCATGTTCCAGTTAAAAAACCTCCTAGAACTCTTTACAAGAGTGACATTCCTGAAAACAGAAGAGCTTTTCTGCATCAGAATTGCTAAGTTTTAGTCAATAGTTCAGCTTCCGGTACACCACCAATAACACTGAAAATTTAGACACATCCAGCAGCTTAACCTGGCATTTTATCTCTCTTCCACAACACTGCTAGAGGGAATTAGAGTATCTGTGCAGATGAAGGCTTAAGGAACCAAATTATCTGTAAAGCATCAGTTTTAAGTAGGTGCCTGGCTGTACTTACAGATTAGAGTAGTTGAGAAAAAAGCATTTTTTGAACACTTCCTTCTATCTGTGAGTGAACTAAGTGGAAAAAAAAGTCACTTAAAAAATGTTACAGTAGCAAATTTGTTCAAAACCATCAAAATGTGAACTATGAACTGTTTAATTCAGCAGAATCAGGGAGAAGTAAGAGGACCAGAGTCCTGTAGGATTTGAATGGCACAGAGTTTCAAAGAATTGTGCAAACTGTCTTATCAGCTTAAGTGTCTGAAGAGAAGTGATTATTTTGGAAGCTTCTGATTATTTCAATAACATTTTTAAAAGTGCCTATTAATGCAGTTCAAACAAGCTCCACAAAACAGAACTTGAAACGTACAATTTTTTGTTTGCTGTCATAATGGACCTCAGATAAAACCTTGGGCTAACTGGAAAATGAATATAGATAGTGCAGGCAGCTTTCCTGGGACACCAAGAAAAAATTTACTTTCTGCAAGTTTAGATTGAGTAGTAAATTATGACAATACCTATGGAGCCGTGCTGGAAAGTAAAACTGCTTTTCGTGAGGAATACTTCAGATTTGGATGGTCCTTAAATCCACATTTATAACTACTTCAGTGAATAAGGCATATACCATTTAAACAATTATACTGCTTTTTTTAGTAAAGGTGAATAAGTTCATCCATCTTTGCAGTGAAATAGCGTTTGCATTACTTTAAACACTGCATTTTACATGTGCTAGAGAAATGCTTATCTCTGCTGTAAACTGCAGTGCTTGAACTCATATGAATATCAATAATAACAATGTAGTAGAAAAAGAGACTTTCTATACAACAGTTGCTAATAATTTAAATAGTGTCAGTTTCCCCAAATTAGGATTTTAACTTTAAGGTATGACATGATCTCACCTTCTACCCTCATATACAAATAAATTACCATAAAAAGAACTTCAGCTTAACTTAAAATTGCACCTAGAAAGGCATGGGATCATTTGTACCTATTACAAAAACTGTTAAAATCAAGGGCTGCTACAAAGAATGAGGTAAACTGAAGACTCTCAGCTATGTGGCCTTCAGAGAAATGGCTTTTTTTCTATTGAGTTCTAGTTTTGCACACCACAGTGTTTTGCTAGCAAAGCGTTCTGAGTTCTTTTCCAGAAACCATTTGTGTATATATACATATATATATGTATATACACACCCACACATACACACACACACTGTATACTGCATCAGCAAAATATATATATATATTTATATATATATTTATATAAATATAAGGAAGAAATCCCCCTCTGAAATGTTCCTTAGTGTTTTTCTAGAGCTTATGGGGGAGGAGGGGATGTACGTCTTCTTGCTGTTACATATGTTTTGGAGAACAATTGATCTATTGGCTTCTTGGTGCAGTAATGCAAGATCGATCCATATTGGTGCCAAAGGCTTTGCGCATTAGAAGAAGGATGTAAAATACTAATCTCCTAATCAGTGAGGCCAGCCTCACTTGAATTCCTCTGCAACCCTCTGGTCTACAACAAAGTTCATAAATACTTTGACTTCTGAATCATTAGACGTTAAAAATGGGAACAGTACAGTAAGACGGGGCATTATGCTTCTCAGTGTAAAGCATTCTTCACTAGTTCCTATCACAGTGCAGACCTGACTGCATTAAATATGCTCAGGAGATTAGTCAACGTTGTCTGTATTTGGTTATGGGAAAGGCTCTCCTTTTTTCAATCCAAAGTGCATAGTGAGAATAAGTCAAAGCATTCCTTTTTCAGTAAGTGTTTAATAGTCATATCTAGGCATCCTCCCAAGAATGCAGTTCTGTGTCTCTTTTCCAAAATAAAGTCCCACAGTCCAGACATTCATCAGCCAGGTAAACAAACTTTGCCAGCAAATAGAAGTCCAACTATTGTAAAGAAAATGGATAAGACAAACAGTACATACGAAGACCCAACCACTGTATTATTGGGTAATTTATATGGTTGACCTCCAACTTCATTGATGTAAAATCCAATTGGAAATATTAGGGCTGCCATACAGAATAGAATCACTGCAAAGAAAAAGAAAAAGACAGTCACTGCTGTGACTCAGAAGAGTCAAAATATTTACAAATCCATAGAGCAGTATAGGAAAGCAAGCCAAGTATTCTGACCAAGCCTAAGAGCTGAGATATTCCTATACATAACTTGCTTGAAATGACTGAGTGTGCTCTACCTTGCTTTTAAAAGATCCATTATCTATCCCGAAGACAGACTAAAAGATCCCCATTTTAACAGTAATTTCAGCCTTGCTCACTGGATCATGAACTCTTTAAATAAATAAATTTAGAGGATGTACTTCTACCACCACCCATGAGTCTAATCACGAAGTTCATTACTCCTTCTAATTATTTTAGCCATTTCCTCCCCCGAAGTCAAGATAAACTAACATTCAACATTGAAGAAACTCATTTTTTAATCACTTGTCTTTTTCCAACTATAGTTGCTGTCTCCCATTCTTCCAAAATCTTTTTCTATCCAAGCTTTGTTAAAAATAGAAAACATTGTCATTATGGTTTCTTTTAGATTAAAATACAGCAGTTTCCTAAATTTATTTCATTTCTTAAGGAAACATTCATATATCCTTAAGATTTTCCATTGGAGTTCAAAGAAAGTTTTCTGATTCAATTTAATCTAAGCTTCTTAGCAAGAAACTTCAAGTTCAGACTCCATGAACTTAGAGAACCAAGCAATGACACTTATTTCACTTGAATAGTTGGACTTAGGTACATGGTTCATGTTTACAACTGACTCTGTGTAGATATACAAAAAACAGAACCCCTATTAAAGCCATTCATTAGAATTACACTACGGATTTCACAGGCCTTCAGATATTAAGTGACCAACACTTCTCACAGCACACTTCAGTACTCTGATCAAACCCAGTAAAGGATATCCAGCGTTGTAATCTTTCCCAGATGAGAACTCCAGTGTTCCTACAAGACGCCTCTGGATAAATAATCTTACTTAATTTGAACATAGCAAAATGCAGGGTTGTACAGCCTCAACCAAGGGAATGACTTCTCTAAGAGAGAAGAGACTCTTCACAAGAAAAAGGATTAGCTTTTAAGTTGGTTTGATTGCATATTCACGAATATAGCATTAGTTACTTTTTTGTTTTTAAATCAGTATTAGCACAACAGATTTTTTTTCCACTAGTTAAGTCAATGTCTAGTGCCTTACTGTTATTTCATTTATATATATTTCAACTTTATTTCAAACATTTGTTGTGAGTGGAACATGGTATCCCAATACTCATTCAACCAAATATAAATTACGTCTAAGGGCATGTCCCACCAACTATATACATACTCATCCCACCATCCCATATGATGCACAGCTCACACAAACATCTCTCAGTTCTCAATAACGCACACTACATACTAGTTCACTGAGTTTCCTCTCACTTAACAGACTGCTGCTTTTTATTTGTTAATAAGAAACACAGGTGCTGTCCTTGTCAGTACTCTCTTCTCTACCACTAAGACAACGAACTCTAGGGGTGCTGTTCCCTACTTGGGCTTCCTGCAATTCAAACAAGCAACAATTTAAAACAAACAAAAAAAACATACTAGTAATAGCCACAACCTTAATTACTGGCTCCTGTGCAAGTCAGCAGTACTCCAGATCTTTTTGTTTCCAAAAGGTACCTTAAATTCAGCAGCTCATCTGTCCTTACCAGGACAGTCTCTATTCTTTCCAAATGCAGAGATGATGGGTTAGAGCAGACTTAATAGTTTGTCAAGCAACTTCATTACTCTTCTTCCTGCCTAAATACATGTGCTCCTGTCTTTCCAGCTTTACAATGTTACATGCCCATACTAAAAACTTTATCAACTCCATGTTTATTCAAGATCAACTGCTTGTCTTTATGTATGTCACATCTTAATGCTTAGTTCTTGCAATTTGCATAGCACAGGTCTCAGCTTTGAGGAAAAATTCTCATGCTCTGTAGAAGAGACTAGTTATGGGCATGAAGAATCTGAATTCAAGAAATGTCCATGAAGAATTATGTATATGAACCAAAAGGCCAGTTTCATCACATGATGCACATCAGACTTTCAGCTGATCCTTGCATTCCTAAACATGAAGCAGCTTACACAATACCTTGAGTTGAATGCTGCCAACACAAGAATCAGCCTCTCTGCTTACTTATTTATTCCCCAGTAAGTATTTTAGTAAATAAAAATAAACTAAGTAATATGTATATACACGTTCCACTAGAGGGAGCTTGTGACTTGCTTTTAATATAACTACGCCAGCAGATTATGGAAGAAAAAGAGCACAAACTAATCTGGCAACTGCATAGTTACTGAATTCTTGCTCAGTGCTACCACATTAGACCATCTATTAAAACAAAATCAAAGAACTAGAAACCAGACATTAAACATTACACACGTTAAACATTAATCTAAAAGTTTTTATCTATTTTATTGGTCCACATAATTCCATACAACACAATCAAATCCTTAAAAGATTGTTTCCTCTTTTTTAATTGTATCTTAACCAGTAAATGGTTCATCTGAGGAGAGAAAGATCGGGTATATGTTTCTTGAGCAGATTTGTGTAAGCACAGAAGAGCTCTGTGTGTAAGTGGTCCAGAAAACAGTGGTTGATAATGCATACTTATTAATGCAACACATAATTAGTAACAGTTTCAACAATACTCTGAGGATGAGTCACATTATCATAACTCAGCATGTTTTCTATTACATCCAGTTTGTCCCTGAGGAGCATTCCAGTTATTTACCAAACTTCTATTAGATTTTTAACAAAAATGCACTTATAGGAAATAGCTTTATGATTCTGAAACAGCCACCTCCACTTCCAGGATTAAGTCTCCTTTGTTACTTTCAAGAACTACATAGCTGAAAAAGTTCTGATGGCGTCATGGATAAGGCTGAAGAATATATCTTTATTCTCTCCCCTACTGACCAATTGTTCTTTGAGGTGCATTGTACATACCTGCACCCACCAGCACTTCCAGGTCCGAGACCTGTTACTGGCATTGTACTGCCAAGCCAAAAATTTGCCCAGTATCTCATGTTCTTGTGGGAGGACAGAATAGGCAGGTACCTCAGCCCTCCCTCAGTTTGCAAGAGGAGAAAAAATAAATTCTGCAAATGCAGACTGTGAAGAATGCTAATGCACATACACGCTTCAAATGTTTGTTAAAGAAGTAACCAGCAGTCTTTTTTCTTCCAAATAACAGTGCACATGTTCTGCTGCAAGGGTTTCCAAGCAATTTTCCTTAGCATGGTCTAAGAATTTTTAATCTACTGAAAAACAGATTTCAAAGTCTGTCAGATTAGGAAGTCTAAGTTATCATCTCAAAAAATTGACATATTAAGAAAAAATGCGTGATTAATTAATTAAAAAGAGACAAAATCCAAGAAAGGAAGCACTGAGTTAACTTAGTGTATATATTCTTCTAGAATGCGAATTGCTGGCTAGAGCTGTGACACAAATGTAGCTTTCCAAATCTGGTCGTATCAGCTCAGCGAATTTCCAGCAAAATCTCCAGCAACCCATAAAGAACTTCTTCCTCAGGAGTATGTACTTATGATTTCAGGGAAAGTTTGCAGAAAAAGACACAATCATTACAGTTGCTATTAACAAAAATATTTAGGTAACAGAACACAATTTCTAGTCTGCTTCTGAATGTTGTCTGTCAAAAAAGGTCTAGATCCTTTAATTCTTAAGCTTGAAATTGTTTTGAGCATCCAGTGACAGTAACTTCAAAGAATCCAGAATAAAGTGTATTGAAAGAAGGAAAAGGCTATAGACTAGTCTTTAGGAGAGCATGGTACTACCTGCTTGTCTATTTTGAGATGCATAACATAGAAAGCAGCAGCTTGTACAAATCCTTTGTAACCCAAGAAGCCCTTTATTCACTCAGAAACACCAGGAACAAGTATTTGCAAGATAGCTAATACTAGTTAAGAATGTGATTGTCCTACTGTGTTTCTACTTGCATTCCAAAAATCAAGCCCGTTACACTCATGAACATGTAAATCCTCATACAAATGAGTAACAGACTCTCTGGTAACTGCTAGAAAAAAAGGTAGAATTATGATTTTCTATTCAGCATCTTTTCCCTTGATATATCTCAGAGAAGCACCTACACTTCAGTGGTGGTAACAGAATTAGTTCCTTTTCTAGCTGTAGTAGATGGTAGAGACCTGAATTTGTTTAAGATGTAAACAGACCTTGTAGGCTATTCTACGAATTCCTGCAACATTCAAGATTGTTATAATATACAGAATAGCATATAGGTGGCCTCCGCAGAGGATAAGCTCTGGATACAGTTCCTAATTATAGATCTTAACAGTATCTGTCCCAAGGACCACAAGAATTACAGCTTTAAAGATTTACCATAGGTTCGCCACATCCTATCTTCTAAAACAGAAGATGGCATAATGACCTGTAAAGGAAAGGGATTTAGATTAATTTGAAGCAGGACTAGCAAGAAAGGAGTAGTTTCAGAGATACATGGAACAATACCAAAGCCAGGTTTCTTGCCTGCTACCAACTTATGCCTCCCTGTCACAGGGCAGAATTAGTGATGAAGCAGTACAGAAGCTGGGATGGTAACAGCTCACACTTGAGCAACAGGTAAGTGATACCATGCAATGAATAGCTGACAGATCTTTGGTTGCCATCAACAGATGAGGCACAGCTGTGAGTCTGCAACTCCTCTTTTATTGAGGAAGCACACAAAGACCTGGGCAGTACAGAAATGAACACCAAGAAGGAATCTACTCTTCATTACATTGCATGAATTCAGCACTACAGTTAATGGGACTCAGAGAACAACAATAGTTCTGACAGCGTCTATGCCCAGGGTGACAATACCTATCACATCAGTAGGAATACTATGATTTTTGCAAGACTCTTCTCTACAGGAAGCATAGGAAAACTTCTGCATTTGCCTTTAGAAGACTTTTGTCACTCGTGCAGCGTGATCTGGAAGACTGAAATCTCTCTTCTGTCTGCAAAGACAGTTTGCAGAGAAGCCTGAAGGACAAGTTTCTACATAGTAAAGTCACCAATGGCTGAGGAAGGATGCAAATGCTGTGCTAGTAAATACTCTCAGGTGCATCCCTTTAAAAGTGTATACAGGAAAGCATATACATGAAATAAAAATTAAAATTTTGTCCTTTGCATGTCCCTTAGCTAAGGCAGACAAGATCACTTGGCAATAATTCATATTTAGTAGGTGCACTGTTGAAAAGTGTGTTATCCAAGATGACAAGACTACAAGCAAAAATTCCAGCAAAGATAAGGTACATAATATGGTTAACTTTTCTCCAAGCCTAATTTCTCAATATGATTAAGAAATCAAGGAGAGAAACAGTTTTTTGCTGAGGAAAAAGGCTCTGATTCTTACTTCAGGAGAGCTATTCCTCTGTGACCTTTGCTGGATACAAAAATAAAAGCAAGCAGGCTTCTCTGCCATAATCAGTAGTGCCAACAAACTGCTGAATACAGAGGGATGTGTGTGAAGAGTCACCCAAGAACCTATAGATCCCATCTACAGCCATAACTTGGGTAAAAAATGAAAGTGAAAATCAGACTGCAATAAAAGGTGATACCAACAGCCCAGATAAAGTCACCACAATCCAAAACAATGTCGAAAATCAATCTAATACTATCTTAATCTTTTAGTTGTAGCAGAAAAACTCTATCCTACCTTTGCTTCTCTTTGAAGGGGTTGGTATAGGCATGCCAAGCAACCAGCACTAGTTTATGACCTGGACTCTTCTTCCCTGAATTATCATACTGTGCTCTGTAAAGTGAGCAAAGGAACGAAGCGCTGAGGATGTTTGCACCAGTTTACTCTACAGACTTCGATCAATTGAGAAAAACATCAAATAGTCCCTTAGGGTCTTTCACATGATTATTACAAAATCAAGACAAAGAAATCAGGAAGCTTCTCTTTCCCTGCACAATGTTGTTAAACAGCTACAGGGAGCTGCGCTTCCAAGACTTTTCTCTTCTGCAAGGGAGGTCTTCATCCTCTTCCTCAAAAAGAGAGGTTATTTCAGATAGTTATCCAGGAATAAGAGTGAGACTCTCATCACTCTTCTGGATAGCATTCCACCCCCTTGAACAGAAGGGTATTTACGCAGGATCTGGAAACAAACTGACTCAACCCATCAGGGTCAAATTCCAGCATGAACTGGGCAAGACTGACCTCTTAGCAGGCCCTCCTTGCTACTGACAGAGTTGCAAGGAAAGGGCTGAGCAAAAGGATTCCTTTGCTGTTACATGATTTAATTTAGACCCCCCTTGCATTTGAAGAGAACAGAGCTGCCAGTCCCAGAGCGGCCTTTAGCAACCCCAGCAAACTTTGCTGCCACCTAAGACAGCACATCCT
Organism: Anser anser; assembly: GCF_964211835.1. NCBI lineage: Eukaryota > Metazoa > Chordata > Aves > Anseriformes > Anatidae > Anser > Anser anser. The sequence continues at coordinate 8,157,327 of NC_139736.1, forward strand.
ATGTCATGTTCAGAAAGTTCTGCAAGAATATCTACTAATTGCCTGTACTGAGCTGTGGAGTCTTGAAATCACCTGCAGAAGAGATGTAATACAATTATGAAGTTTTCTCTACCCCCTTCTACTGAGTTACCCATCTTTTCATAACACAGTACTCTGGCACTTCACAGGAAGGACCTGTTCATTGTAGTCCAAGTTAATTCCACAAGTCCACATGTTGCCTAATACCAATCTACAAATACTAAAAAATCTACAAAACTAATTTGTGTTGCCATTCAGTGAACCAGAGAATTTGTTCTTGTCTACCTCCTGAAAAATAAAGAACTCTGCCTTCCATTCACTTCTTTTCCCAAAGTGACTTTTCTTACAAGTGAGTCAAGCAATACAATTTCCCATCATCACTGTTAACAGGAACACAAAGGTCACAGAGTTGTACGTATTGGAGATGAATATCAAAGATGTTGAATTTCAGCAACACAGTCATATCTTAATAGAATTATAAGAAATTCTGAGTTGCAAGAGAAAAAAGTTAATATGCTTCATTATTAAACATAACAAAGACAAGTGCAGGTCCTTCTATATTTAGACCTTAATAATGGACCAGTTGCAAGCCCGAAGGCATCTACAGAAAAAAAGAGCTTTAGGTTACCAGAATTTTCAGCTGAACCACGCAAAGCTATAGAAAGCTAAAGATGCAAGATTTTGATTAATGGAGATATTTTAAAACACTAAAGTATGTAAAGCCCAAAATGCAAGTTGTGAATTAAAGAAAAAAACTCAGTAAATAAACCAACATATAGTACTAAAAAAAAAAACCACGCCATAAAACAAGCTTTGACTTTAGCTCACTGTAAGCATTTTAATCTTACATAGCATTTTGAGCTCAAACCCTCCCTGCATACATCAGATACACATGAAATATGTATAGATATACTATGGCAACTAGAAAAGTTGGGCTGTAATATTCAGTAATACTCATGTCTATTTTAGTCATTCACTTGAAAATAAAAGTCAATCACAATGAATACAGCATTTCAACAGCTCCACTGTCTGCAAAAGCTGCACTACCAATTTAATATGCTATGTAGCAAAGTTGTCAGAAGGACGGCTTTGACTGTACAAGTGCCTCAGCAAAGTGCCTCTGTTGAAGCTCAGCGCCTTTTTACATTATTCCCTCCCCCAAACAAACTTCAATCTCATTCATATTAGATGTCATAGAGTTCCATTAAACCTTATTTATGTCTGTGTAAACCACAAACTTGCATCTTCCAGTTAGTGTTCACACTACCTTTAGTGGTATGTCATAATTCAAGTCAATTTAAAAGCCCTCAGGTTTCCAGTTTTTTCATGCTGTCATCCCCACCATTAAGGCACCATTTCACAGTTGGCATAAGCCTGTAACACACACCAAGAAAAGGAAGTTTGAAAGTTACTCCCCTTACTTGTTACAACTATTTTTCATTTGCACTGAAGTAGCCACAGCATGTTTCCCCGTGCAGAAACACAGGGCTGCTAGAGGAGGCTCAGCCTGTGCTGGGAGGAATTATGCCAGTACTCATGCAGAGCAGAACCAAGGGAGGCAGAAAAACACTGGTACTAGTCCCTCTGCTAAAGCACTGCTGCGGGTCACAGGAAGAAAAAGTCTCAGTGCTGTGAAGCACAGCAGATGCTCTGCAGTGGGCAACCCTCCTGCATAGCCAATTAGGATGCAGATATTCCGAATAAAAAACCTGTTGTGAGCATCAAGCAGGACTGAACCAGCATCAACCCTGAATGAGGTATTCATGAGATACCTGAAAGAGGAATGGATTTCAGACTCTACTAAGTCTCAGATGCATCAACTGCTTTCTCTACCTAGCGGAGGGAATTTCCAGTCATTCCATTTTGCTAGGAGTAAGACTGGAGATATGGGTATGGGGAAGACACAACCTGGGACTGACCTCTTCCACCTCTGCTCATTTTCTTCAGCCAATTAACGGCACTCCTCAAGGAAGGTAAAGGGATCAGGGAATGCAACGCCTTCCTTTAATCTCACCTTGGGCCAACAGGCTATTAATCCCTCTCAATTATCAATCCCTCAATTTTTGAAGAATTTCTTTTTTCTCTCAGATGTGGTATTTGAAGAGAAAGAACGTTTTATATAGTAGGAACCCTACACATTGTTCCCTGACAACAGCGTTATTTTAGACTCCACCAGTTTATCCTGTGTACAGGTCAACTGTGTAGTTGAGGTCACTTACTTCCAGTGAAAGCTATCCAGCGGGCATATTTAGTAGCTTCTCTTCGCCAGTGGGAAGCCACCAGCAAACCACATGTGACAGTTAGTGAAATGATTCCCATAATGATGAAAAATAACGTAGTGACCCACTCAGGAGGCAGCCGTGGAGGAATACAGGTCCTGTCACGTCCATGGATGGTTTGACACTGTCGCACAAGGCCAACTGTGAGAGCACCTGAAAATACATAGCAGAGAGGCAAGTAAACTTTCAAAATCCTCTCTGAGGGGCGCTCAGCTGCAAATTGAATCTCAGATTTGTCTAGGTATAAGGGATTCTTTGATGAGCCCTAATAAGCCTTTCAAAGACAGAGGATAGGAGGGACATCTATCTTCATGTTCTTTCATCAAACCTTTGCACAAATTGAAGTGAGATGGCTACAGGCTGTACAAGCTGGTTCTTGAGTGGCAGTCGAGATCTAATCAAAGGGATAAAGCACTCCTATGAAGCCTACCACTATCAGCTAAAATGGTAGTGGAGGTGTAGAGTTACCTCATCTTTGGAAGAAAAAATACTTTTATAATCTGATAAAATGGGATGCAGCCCCCCTAACAGGTCTTAGTCTAATGCCTTTTTCTCTCATCTGTAAACACAGCTTTAATCCTCAAAGTCTTGCAGTAGAATGTCCATTTACTTCACATGAAGATTTTAAGAATGTTTTCCAAATAATCCACTTCTTGACAATAACTGTCTAAGAGTCAATTGACTTACATCTATTCTTTTGTCAGCTAACAAGAGTTACAACACACACCACCTGGGATATCTATACTACTAGCCAAAGAGATCCTAGGAAAAGAACGAGACTGGTACAGGAACTGTATTGTTTTGTCACAGTCCACCAGAGGAAAAAAACAACCAAATCATTTTAAAATTGTAGTTGACTCTTACAGTAGCAAACTGGAATGCAACCAACAGGCTGAGCCTAAGACATATCATGACAAGCAGAACTCTGTAAGTGACAGAAAATCAGATGTTTTCTATTAGATCCAAGTAAATCTGAGTTAGTAGCTATTTCAGTGCATCTGAGACTAATACATAAAGCAGCTTTTAGTAAGCTTTAATACTGAAGTTCTTTACCTGGAAAATTTTAATGCAACATTAACATGTAAGGTTAAAATCTATTTCTTCCTGCAACACTTAAGTCCTATATTCCTCAATTCTTCACAATTTTTCTTCTGACCTACTTCCTTAAATAATCACAATTGTCCTTTATCTAAATTAAAGTCATCAATGGATAGCATTAGAGTCAACACTTTCCTCCACAAATTATTTTAAACAGGTCAACTATAACATTATTTACTTAAAAATAGAGTGTGCAACTCAGAAAAAATGAAAGATTCACTGAAAGATTCAGAGATGTATTTTCATCTTGAGTAAAAGTTTGAGTAAAATCCTTAAAAATGTGTCAGTTACAAAACCCACTACTGCAAAACTGGCATTTTCTACTCCAGATATACAGCAATCGTACCATGGCTGCACACCAGGATTAATCAGAACTCAGCTAGAATTACACAAGCAGACTTGCACAGCCCACATGCCTGTATACTAGTTTTGCATGCAGGGCTTCTCAGTTCCTTTTTTGCAGCCTGCCATGTTTTCATTTTACATCAGCTGCCAGGGCAGAAGGGAGATGTGCACGTGTCCTTGATAGTCAAGCTCCCTGAAACACACACATATTGCAGAACCTCATACAAAACACTAAGTAGCTTGGGGATAAAGAGGCTATTCACTGCAGCATGACAGAACAATAAACTAATCCCAGTCGCTCTGCAAGAATAGGATTTAACATCAATTTTGCTGCCTTTATAGCAAAAGTCAGTTCTGTCTAAACTGAAGTTCTAAACTAAAGAATAACTTTTAAAAGTGTAAAAATTACATCATGAGCTCAAATATTTCCTGAATTCAGAGACAATAATTGAGCGCATTTTTAACTTTGACGAAAGCAACAGTGCTAAGGCTTTGAACCCTAAGCCTACAGACTCTTTGGAGGTCGAATGAGGGTAAGAAAAGGTTTGTGAACTATTTCTAAAGGTTCCATAAAGGTAACTAGGAGAAACAACCTCACTCATAAATTTCAAGTTCAAGATTAAGTTCACAATACCGGGTTATCTCACACAAACTGAGGGAGCACGAAGTTAAACCTCATAGCTTGCTCCCAGTGACAGATCTCCTGTTGAATGCAGACTTCAAAAGAAGAGCAGGTACAGAATAAATGAACGCTTGAGGCTGCAGAACCTCATACATGCCAGCCAGGATTATTCTGCTGGGCATATTCATACCTACACAGACATAAAATTTGATTCCATAAATAAGACTTTTCTTTGGTGTGTAAAAGGAGTATTTACTTGCCATAAAACTCTACAGAAGAGTGGGTTTACGTGGTATTTGATTATGTAGGTCCTGCTCTAAAGTCGGCAAGCAAACAGTTGCTAGGCAGCTGCCAATGATATATCTAGGTGTAGAAAATCTTGGTTACTCTTATCTGATTTACCACTGAAAGGAGGGACAGAGATACTATATTGGACAGTCTCCTCCTGCCTGCAGTTAGAGAACAGCCCAATAGTCCATCTCAAGCCGGTCATCAAGTTCCAATCTTACCCCTAGGAAAAAGGGGCTTTTAATCCTTCCTTCAGAACAATGCCAGCGTAACTGCTGAAAATCTAAGCACCACATGCAGCAGTAAAACAAACAGCAGAAATAATGCTAGTAGATAAAGCAGCTTAACCAGATACACTCTACAGCCCTAAAACACGTGCAGCAGAGTTAGCATGCCTGCCCATCCTCCAAAGCCCCAGACCTGCAGTGAGCTAGGAGGACAGCGTGGGCATGCTGAGGGCGGCTCCCCTCCCGTCACATCACATCCTCCCCCTCCGTAGCTTCCCAGACCAGCACTGCGCACCTCAGTACAGCCAGTGCAAGGAGTGATTAGTATATGCACTCAGAATTACTAAAAATGAGGCTCAGCCTTGATCAAAGCAGAGGATGCTGAATTGAGCAAATGTATGTGAAGTGGTCCTTAGTCTTTTCCAGTAAATCTATTCCCTAAAGTACCAGGGTGCTTCAGACACGTGAAACCGCCTTCCAACAGTGAGTCTGATCATAATCAGGACTCCACATTATACCAGTGAGAGATTTCATGATCACATTCCCACACTACCTTACCTTACTCCTCCAGACCTCCAGTAATGCTTATTCTGACACTGCTTTTTTTTTTTTTGTCTTAGCAGGATCACTAATAAAAAGGCTATTTAACAAATGCACTAAAATTTGGGAGCATCATCTATTTTATAATTAAGTTTCACAAAACCACAGAGAGACAGAGGGGGGAGAAGGCACCCCACCAAGGGCAGGCAAGCCCTAGGCTTTCCCATTCGAGCAGATGTGCCGCTGCGCTGAGCAGACCCACGAGTCCCATGCCAGCCCTGCCGATGCTGTGCCATCCCTCTCCTGTTTCCGTGGTAACTACAGAGCCACCAAGGAGGAAGCACACACTGCGGGGAGAAACAAAGATTGCTGCAGCCCTTTCACTCCCCCACCTCTCCATCACTTCTGAATTATTAACAGTGGCACAGCGAAACCACGTCTGGAAAGCAGGGGCATAATAGCAGCTGTTCAGATGTTTGCTGTTTATCTATTATTTGATTGTCAGGAATGTGCAGGATCAAGCATGCCACATGGACACAGCAGAGGTGCCAGTGACCTGCAGAGCTAACTGTGGCACAAGAATCAATTAATATGATAAAAGCATGAGGCAGTGAACGAGGTGGGGCTCAAGCATTGCAAAGTCAGAGCTCAGCAGCTACACTGTCACACGAACATACAAAGCACAAATCCTCAGAACTGCTTTTCCTCATAAAGCTTGGGACACCTGCCTGTCCCCTGCACTTCCCCCACTTGCAAATACTCTTTCCCCTTGTTTTAGAGATAACACTGTTCCTTGGGTTTAAATGCATCTGCAACCTTTTATATTCCCTGACAACAGATTCCTCACTTTTACCTTCCATATATTAACCACATCCTAAGCAACATGCTTATTACTAACATTAAATTAGTATTATGGACAAATACGCCTACTGAGGAAGTTAAAACAGTCAATTGCTCCACAACAGCCCACCCACCTGCCCTCCCTCCCTTGCAGTCCTGATGAGATGGAGTGCTTCTGCTAGAAACCCCAGTTGCATCTGCCTGACGATTTCTGCTCAAACTTCTTTTTAGCGTACAGTACATTTGTTATGTCATCTTTGCTAAGCAAAGAACATAGTTTACAGGGCTCCTAATGAGCCGCTGGAGATGTAAATCTTAGAGCACTGCCAATGTGGCAAGGACAATGTTTTATGTTTTAGTAATGAGCACAGTACATGGAGCTACGTTATTTGGGCACACTAAAACATTCATAGCTGCTGGTTAGGTAACAGTCACATGCCAGACAATGACATGTAAAATAAGGGCAGCTCAGTTAAGCCATTTCCTGCAACTTAACTGGGCCACAGACCAGGACAGGAGGAAATGAAATTATTCTTGGAAAGTTTCTAAGTTCTGTCCAATTAATAAACTTGAATGGAAAAGGGGCCAGGTCTACCTAAGTGGAGGAACAGACTGCAGCTGTCTAAGCACAGATGCAGCTCAGTACTTGATCCAAGCGGAAACTTGAAAAGTCTAAAGAGAATGCAGTGATTTGTTCATCGCAAACTAATTCCCTGTATCAAGTTCAGGTTAACCATCAAGTTGACTTTGGCCATCTTGCCTTTAACATGTCTGCTGCTCCTTGCCTGCAACCAAGCCTCTCTGACAGGTGAACGTTTTCAAAGTGAGCGAAGCATAGCCGAGGAATTCCTGAGAGGAACAAACAACAGAATAAGGTAAGAATGGTTCCAACACAACTGCCCGTAACAGCAAACAAGGAGGAAGTATTTCCAAGAAGATTTCTTTCCCCCCAAAGTAATTCAAAGAATTCTGCATTTTTTCCTTTTTTTTTTTTTTTTTTTTTAAGTGGGATGTTTCCCAGTCTTACATACCAAAATCATTTTCCTGCAATGGAAATTTTGTCACGTTGGAGCATTTGTAAATCACCGTACACACACAATTAACTGCAGCTAAGTAACTCTAAATGGAATAACACCTTTTTCTACACTTCTTTGCTTAAGTCATTGTTGTAGGACAGTATCTGGATTACCTAAATAACTATAAAGGGTATTGTAAAAGGATCAAATATAAGAATAGGATCAAGTGCCAATTTCCAATTAAGTATGAGAAAACCACATCTGCTACATAAATAATTACTTCTCTTGTGAGGAATGGGGCATAGTTTGAAGAGATGCTGTTTAGCACTTAGACCACTAAAATAACTTCAAGGTTACCATGCAAATCCTGTATTCGCACTGTGGTATGACAGATTGATTCTTTTACTGCAGATGATCCACTGTGTTGTTCAGTTAGTAGATAAGAAGTAACCAAGTTCTGACTCACTAAAATAAGATTTATGAATGTTAAAGGATGATTTAGAGAAAGGGTTAAAAGAACAACAGAGGATTAACTGCAAATGCACAGAATACAGAGGAGTGCAAAACACAATGGATTATGAGTTATCATTTCTGTACTTTGTATGCCAGATCTTAGGTTTTTGACTCCGTCTCTTGAATTATGTAACAGTTATGCTAACCTTGGAAGAAAAGTTTTAAGAGTTGATCATTTTGAAGCAGACCAGTATTATTTTATAATTTGACCTTTCTTCTGGTCATTTGATATGTCCCATAGATATTTATTGGTTCAAAACCCACATCTAAAAAGTATTTTTTACAATGTTGAAAGATCAGTTTTAATAAAGACCTAGATTTACTTGCAAAGTCCTTGCTTTACCTAGACTGAATCTTTTAAGAGCAAGTCAACATTGCAAGGTACATTATATAAGCTGCTATTTCTCTTCTACTCCATTTATCCCCTTCTCTGAACTCAGAATGTTCTTTACTTCTCAAACCAACTTTGAAACGCACTATTCTTATTGCACTAGAGATACATAAGGTGTTCCTTTGTCAGAAACTCTTATGAAAAACCACACATATTGGCAATAATAGATGAGGTAACTTCCCTAGCTTCAGTTTACTAGCTGTGATGAACCTATTAATTGAATTCTATTTAACAATCCAATACCCAGACAACTTAACTTATTAGGTACCATTTTTGACATTCTTTAGAAATCCAAAGTTTAATGACTTTTAAACAGAAGAATTCTCATTTTAAAGATCTAGTCAACGTTAAAGGGTCATGGTTTATCATGCAGCCTTGCTGCTGAAGACCATCTGGTGCCTGAATTGTCTCAAAAGTTTTCAATTCAGTATTTGTATGACGCCTAATTCAAACCAAATCCCCCTTCCACAAAAAACAGCCTTTTCCCTCCCTCCCACCACCCCCAGAGAGAAAAAAAATAGGGGCCGTATATTGGGGAAGATGACTTATGACTTAGTAGTATTAGAGAAATTTATTATTGCAGATGAAAATCGTTACGATATAGGAGTTTAAGTGGTGTTTAAATTGCAGACATTTGGACCAATAAGCAGTAAGTTTATTTCCGAATTCCAACATCCAAGGCTTTCAATGCCAGGCGTTTTTTATTATTATTTCCTTTAAAAAAAAAACAACAACAACAACAAAACCCAACAACAACAAGATGGACCACCACACATTGAAAGAGTTATCCTCAGGCAACAACACAGGAACAACTCTCCTGAGGACATAACAAAGGCTCTGAGCGTTCTCACATATCAGAGCCAAGAAATCTGCCCATGCCAAAGGTATTCTTTGCTACTTTGGAATACAGCATTAATTAAATGTTGGTAAACAGGATCTCTAATAAGTTGCATCCTTCTGGTTGTTTGTTGACACTATAAGCATTTGCACAATAGGACAGAGTTGTCAGTGAGGACTAGAATCTTGAGTTTCTCAAGTGGCAAGGGCCTGGCAAAAATACCTTGCTTTGTTTTAAAACAAATCAACAAAAAGCTTAAGGTTTTAACTTAAAAAGAAAAAATTAAACGAAATCTATAGTTATTTTCAGTCTTCCCTCAACCAAAATAGAGCTACTCAAATTTGACAAAATTGTGCCTAAAAAAAAGATCAAAGGCAGTGTCAATATTTAAGTGTTTTTCCCAGTCAGCTCTGCTAGTTTTATGCCATATGTTCAGTAGAAAGCCAGAAGCTGTGACACCTACAGCTGTTCTGCCGTTTAGCATCTGATGAGCTTCTGTGCTTTTGAAGAGCGTTATATTTGGCCTGTAACGCAATCCTTCTCCTCCCGTGCACCACGCAGTCCTACCCAGCCTCCTCAGAGCCCTCTGAAGTGGCACGGGCAGGCGGCTGAGCTGGGGGCTCGCCGAGGCCGGCCAGCACCTACAGGAGCCAGCAGCAGGCGGTGGCCGGGCTGGCTCAGTAACGGCAGCACCAGCTGGCCACAGGGCAGCACCACAGCCAGCGAGAGCACTGAAGTTCCCAATTGGCACTTCCTAGGGGATCACCTCCCACACTGGTGTCTTACACCAATCTGTTCGTGGGTTGGCAACAACCCTGTCCTGTTGGGTATCAGGACTGTCCGCTTTCAACTCCTTCTGCACATCTTGAAGTACCATTTCACCAAGTCATTTGACTTGTGGGCTCAGATGTCCAAGTGGATCAGGCCAGATGTACCACCACCAGCAAATCACACCAAGTAAAGCATCCTGTTGTTCTTTCTTTCTTTATTCAAGGAGGAGGAACATCTGTCAAACTTCCTGTTCGCAACCTAAAGCAATTTCACTGGCCTTGTGACAAGGGCATCCAAGGGGAGGATGAAAATTCAAGTTCTGGCCCTGCACTCAATACCGCACATTTTAAGAAATCAAAGTTGGGAGGAAAAAGGATCATTTTCCTGTCAGCCATAGCTGCTGCTGATCTCAGCTCTTGTCAGACAAGCTCTGAGAACACCCACTGGTCTGGCTCTTGCATGGTCTGACAAGCCTCCCAGTGGTGTAAGGTGAAAAGAGAGGTGTTAAAACTTATTTGCAAATTTTAGGTGTCTGCTCCTCAGAGGTTACAGGTCCAACAAAGAATATCTCCAATGAAGAATTTATTCTCTGTGAGTACAGCCTCGTGCTGAAAGACAGACTGACACACAACTTAAGTCCATACAATCTACCCTCAAGGACAGCCCGCAGTTTTCTAGCTGATTAACATTTTAAACTCTCCTAATTTAAAGGGTAGCTTTAACTTCTCAGGCAAATAAAAAAAATGCTTCTTTTGTAGTAATAATTCTCAATTTTAGGCATTTCCTCATTGCTCCCATCACAACAGAAACATTAAAAACAATGGAGAACAGGAAGGCAGGAAGCATAGGCAGAATTTATCCCATACTATAACTATATATATATATCCCGATATCCCTACTATATATATATATATATATATATATATAACTATACCCCATAGTTATATTTTTCTTTATCCATTTTCCTATGGGAAGTCCTTGTTTTAGAAACCTGCTGAATTTAAGGCTGGATTATTTAGGCAATTCGCACGTGTTGTCTGTGTGGTGATAACACTCCCTTATCACAAATCAGCATCTACAAATATAGACTGGAAGAGCCTGGAGACTTTCTTGGATAGAATAAGAGAAGACAGACTACTTCTGAACAGTTCACCTTGCACTTGACTGAGATAAAATGTGAGCCTCTGAACAGCAGGGCTCAGTCCCTTCTGAACAAGTGGGACTATTCTTAAAAAGCAATCAGATATTATATTGTGCTCCAAAAAGCCTATCTGCTCACATATGTTTATACAGTTGTTACGCTGACATTCTGAAACAGAAGCCTCTCTAATTTTAGATTCAATGTAAGCAGGCAAGAAATGCTCTGTCTTTATCATTAACTTCATCTTACCAAACACACACTTACAGAGCATTTACTTCAGATTATACTGGGCATGTGTCAACAGACTTCTGTTTGTAAAAGAGCAGCTACTGCTTCTAACTTTTACTCTATTTCACCCTTTTCACCTCTATTTCACATTTTTCATGTATTAAGCTTCAGGGTGCTTTTTGTAATTGCTGAATGATCCAATAGTATTCCACTGAAGATTTTATGAGACCACATTAGAAATCTTTGGCCATTTGATCTTTCCAGGTTTCCCGCACAATCTCGTTACATGGTTTTAAAACTGAATTAAGTGTGGGTTTAAAAAACGAAGTGAAACATGCTTCTTCCCACGTGAGTTTTTGCAATGAAGAACTACATCATTAACATATGAATTTAGGTGCATGATTAGTTTCAGAATGGAATTCAACCTAAGGAAAAAAAGGTTTTCCTTCACCCTTGTGGCTTCTCTTCCCCCACAGCATGCTACGCCTACAAAACTCCTTGCATTAACAGGCACAGAAGCTGCAGGGCATTTTCTCCTGTGTAAGAACAGAGATCAGATTCCTCCACTGTGGCAATTTTGGAGCTGACACTTCCACTACCACAGACTGTGGGAATAAAGTTGGTTGCTGTGTATGCTTTGGAAAAAATGAAGAAGGTAGCTCTGAATGCTGCAATTTAGAATATCTCTATTCTCTACAGAGAAGACTGCACAAAACAGTAAAAGCTTTGGGGATGCAAGCTAAAAAAATATTTGCAAGTCAAACAAGTCGCTTTCTGTGCGAAAGTCAGCTTTCAGGAAGCTTGAGGTCCGTGACAACCTCTCATTTTCATTGTCTTCACTTGCATTTGGTATAAGGACGTCACAATTAAAGGCTGCATGTTTGACATGTTAAGTTCACACTGATGAAGTTACAGATAAAATTGTTCCCCCTTGTACACTCGCTGTGCCTATCAAGGAGATCAGAGTCCATCTCATTTCAGATGTTTACAAAGATTATTACTGCAGAAAACAAACCATTTCATTGAAATATCTAAATAACATTAACATGTGTGCCATCAGTTAGAAAAGTGTAAAAATAACCTAGATTCAAAACAATTGTTTTGATGTTTTCGCAGCAAAGAAGTTCTGAAGAACACTAGACAACCAACTTATCCCATTCTTTATTATTCCGATACCATAACTACTCCTTAAAATACAACTGAATTATATAACTGGGGAGCAGGATGATAGTGGTAGGAAAGCAGGCAAGCTTCAAAGCCAGATTCATAGTTAATGCCGTAAGTAAACAGTGTCCCCAAGTCTACTCTTTGTCATCAACAGAAATTAAATCAAGAAACAAAAGTGCACAAGTCTGCAAAAACAAGAATGTCACTTAGTTTTTCTAGCATAAAGTTGCTAAGGTGACCAGTTTTGTGGAGGGGCTCCCTTTCAAAAATGGAATCACTCCTTTTTTCATAAACTTTGCTTCATAATATTTTTTTAAGACGTCCAGTACTACTTTTTCCGTTCTCAAGCCTCAGTGTTTCTTGGGACTATCCATACATTACTTTCACTTATGCCGTAACATTAAAGTATAATCCTATGCCACAAGGTTCTGCAAGGTTATGAAGAACCTGCAGATCTTACTGATTATCTACCTAAAAGTTATCCATTGTAGGAAACTAAAATTATTGTCGATGTTCCAGCTATCCAGTATGATGTTCCAGTAGTATCACTTCTGTTGCTCTAAAACACTATTTGCTACTTGTGAAGGATTTTCAGAAATTCTTGAGGAACAAATCTTGCTGCAAGTGTGCAAGCCTCATGCTCCTGAACCCATGAAGTAGATTAGAAATAACTTAGACTTAAAAATAACTTAGATTTCCTCTTTTAGGAAGCCTGCATGTTGAAGTGCACAGTTTATTTTCACAAAAACAGCAACAGCTTCTTTCCAAGACATAACAGAACAGCTAACTTTATGGCAGTCCAGGAGGATAACTGTGGTTCTGACCTGTAGATATAGCCATTAAACATCAGCTGGTGTAACGCCATTTTGAAAACAGACATCTTTCAGTTCTTACTGAACTTACAGGACAGATTCTGTCAATTCACTTCCCACAAACCACTATTCCTTGATGGTCACTCCATTAGTTTAAGCCAAGTGCAAAGCTGAGCCCTGCAGTGTCACATATGAGAATGAAAGACCCCTGGTCTTCTGACACACTGTCAGGAGGGGAACTCGCTTTGTCTCAGGAGTGAAGGCCACACTGGTCATTTGGTTTCCATTACAAGTGCTTCCACTGAAATTTCTGCATTTTCTTTCTTAAAATAATCTACACTTCTTGTGTATCATAGGCTGCCAAGAGCTGGAAGCAGTCACAGCAAGAGAAGAGGAAACCAGGCAAGAAGAAAACGTGGGCAATGACTGGAGAGCAACAAAACAGAAAACACAGGGATAAGAATGCTATAAACAGGGAAGTCAACTCCATGACGAGCATTACAAAGGTAAACAACTTGACTTTACTGCCTAAGAACACCGTAATTGATTAGTTTTTTTGGAAACACCGAGTTCAGAGACAGCTCAGCCCTACTAATGTAGTGCCCCAGTATCCACACAGAGAATTGCTTGCAGTCAAGTTCAAGGCATAATGTGAGATGTATTCAACTGGAAAAATATTTAAACTTAAGTGGATTATTAGCCATTACACCTTGAGAGACTGTCATCCTTAATAATCCCAAAGTGCTTTGGAAATTCCAGCACAGAACTGCACCTACCGTGAGGCTCTTGGGTAGCAGCCAACTGTTGCTTATCACACGACATTGCACAGATAGGAAACGATGGCCTCTAATATTGCAGTAAATCCCTGGGAGGCTTTAGATGCCAACACAAGGGAACATTTCAGTTCATCCCAAGGATGTGGACATAATAGACTATGTCTTGCTCAAAGAGAGGAAGCAACTCTACACACTCTGGAATTCTGAACCTCTGACTAGTGTTTCAGTGTGGATAGTGCTTCATATTTGATTAGCTTGCCCAGCAGACAAACCATCCGACCATGCTCCCTAAGGTACCCGAGAAAGCCCAACCTCTTGCAATCAATTCTACTTACAAGATTTAAAAAACATATACAAACATGATAACGCATAAATAGGAAATCAAATGCAATAAAATAGGAAGAAGCCAAGAGCTTCACCTTGAGAAAGGATCTAACCTACAGCTTAATTCCATATCGATTTATATGGAATTGGTAAATTTAAGTGTTTTGCCACTCCAATGCTCTAGCATGTCTTCCCTCTCCTTAAAACAGACACGTACCCTGCACAGATCCTCTTCTTGGCCATATCTCCAGTTTTTTCAGATCTGTGTATATCTCCATCAGTCAGAGGCTTGGGGAAGAAAAGTGAGATTGAGAAGGGCAGCTGGAGTACACAAAAGGGGACTGCAGCAAAGTTACCATAGAAATTTTTTCCTCCTGCATATAGTCCCCAATAAAAAGAGACTATGTCCATTAATTTGTAGGCACTGTAAATTACAATAAGAACTTTTAATTAAGCAATAATAAATTGATTTTAAAATCTGAAGTTTCATAAACTGTGAATTTATAATAATATATCACTCCCATATTACTTTGTACAAGAAATAAAAACAGCCTCCATATTGTATTTGTTCCACCATACTACAAACGTCATTTTCTATTTAATTCTAAAGCAGAAAGCAGCACTTAACCTCTACAAAGGTTAATACTCTTCCTTATCCATGAATTACTCTGGTTACATTTTTTTCTGAATTATGCAGATGTCAACAAATTCTGGAAAAGGATACTAGAACCAAGTGGAGAAGAACTCCTCCATAAGATGTAAATCCTAAATACCATACCACAAACAGGCAAGAAAAGTTAGTTCTCTCTACTTTGTTTCAAGACTATTAAAAAAAAAAAAAGAGGATGGAAAAAGTTGAGCTTGTGAGATACATATTAAAAATGTAGGTCAGGCTTAAAAGTTTGACCTACTGATCTTCTTTGCTTTGGCAGAAGTACAAATTGAGTTTACATAATGCTACTCACATGTAAGTGCTGGCTGGGAACTAAATGATACAAGTGTTTTTAATAAGCCTAAGTCTTTAACAGGATTCCATTTTTCAGTTTTCAAACAGTTTTAAATCCTTATTTTGTGGTACAAAAAGAATCAAAGCTTTGCTGATAGTGCTCACAGGCATTTCTGAGATAAAGAATACCAGCTCTGGTTTACTGACGAAAGAATTGCAGCACGACCATGACAACTTTCCAACATCCAAAGTCAGTCATGCCAGCTGCTAGATTTGAAAGGAAAATACATGTTACTGGATCCCAGATCTGTACTCTACAAATTATGTTTCTTACCTAATTTTTCAGTACTAGAGACTGAGGAATTCCACAGGATTTGGTGACACACAAACTAGCAGTTTTGTATGTTCAGACACTACTGAGAAAACAAAACATTCACCTAACACACAGAGTTAATTTGTATTTGTTAAAATGCAAATGTAAAACATCAGTTCCTCTATGGACAAAACCAACCAGATCTCTCATGCCTGCCCTGGCAAGCTCAAATAACCAGGCTGACACAGCTCTCTTTCAGGAGATTCTTCCTACACATAAAACAGTTCCATATGTTTAAATGTTGAGCAAGCACAAACTTAATTCATTACAACAATGCCTTACTATTAATTTTTCTCATGCCCTAAGGCCTGGTCAGTTGCAGAACCCAAACACAATTCAAGCCCTCTGCTTTGTCAGATTTTAACATCCACTTGAAAAACATCTAGTCATGAAATGGAATGGAAATGTTAAGGACAGCACTGCACTCCCGACGGAGACACATCTTCTAACAGACTGCTCTTGTCTTCAGACCACTTGGTCTCTACATTCTTTACCAGGCCTTACCAGTTCTTATTCAGTTTTGTTGGTGGTTTTTAGAGGCACTGGCAGCATCTCTAAACTGCAAGCACTGGTGCCTACATCTTAAGGCAGGTCCTGATTCCCTCGCTGCCCAGATCAGCAGCTTACCACAGAGCACCACCTCTGCCTGCCTGCTCACACACCTGGGGCACCTAAAGGGAAGTGTATTATTGGAAGTTGTATTCAAGAACCTGACTTCAAACACCTCTGATGTTCACAATGGCTTTGCAGATTGCTTTGCAGTAGTTGCCTCTTTCTAAGCCATGACAGCATGTAACTCTTCATTCTCTGTATCAGAGCATTCTTACATATTCACAGCACACATTCCAAACAAGTCAGTGGAAGGGCATATAACATCTCCTGTCACAGTGACTGCGTGTTATGGTGCAAAAGAAACAGAAAAAAAAAGGCATTTCAAAGAATTACTTCCTATCACGCCACATCATTTTCTGTTAACAAATGGAAGAAGCATGTTGTGGCTTGAGTATATTGCGAGGTATTTAACAGACGATCACCAGAACCCTTCTGAAAAGTCAGTTATACATAAATCAAAGAAAACAAAACATTATCTACTTCAGCACACAGCACAGTAATTGCTCTGTGGTACAGTTCCTCCACAGAGCAGCACGAAACATTACCAGGTTCTCAGCACAGACCCTGAAGGGCCATACTGATTTTTAAATATCTTATCGCTACATTTTCCAGCAGACAACTGCATTTAGAACAATGATACCAGCTGGAACTCAAAGTTCGTACCCTTTTTAAGTTGTTGATGCTTTATTTAGCAATACTGGTTGATTCAAGTACCTTCATGTGGCCTTGGGCTTGTTTCATGCATAGCCAGAGCTCCAATTAGAGAAAAACATTTCCATAGCAGTTTGATCTGAA
Source organism: Anser anser (assembly GCF_964211835.1). Taxonomy (NCBI): domain Eukaryota; kingdom Metazoa; phylum Chordata; class Aves; order Anseriformes; family Anatidae; genus Anser; species Anser anser. Next base: position 8,174,287 of record NC_139736.1, read on the forward strand.
ACTCAGCAGGAGCTGGAAATCACCGCCAGGTCATATCACCTGCGATACCTCATAAGCTGATCCCAACAAAGCGACTGTTTGAAGTGTGGGGAGAAATTCCTCAGGAGGAGGTATCAAAAGTGGTGTAATAACACTGAACAGCAATCATCTCCTACATGGGTTAGAGCACTTCACAAGAGCAGGGAGTTAATGCCTCATTAACTGAGGAGCAGCCATTGGGCATAGCTTGCTCCATGGATGCCACTGACTCTGGAATCGTACTTCACAAATAACACAGCAACTGAGTATGCAAAACCAAGAATTACACAGAACATTTTGGAAGATACATGGAAAGTCAGCATTTGTAAGCAAAACAGAGACAAGTGAAACCCACAACTGACTGTCATACTGTTACTTGTACAGCATGGTACAAAAAGCTACAGAACATGGCAAGTATTTGCTTTAGAAACATCCACCAGAATTTAGCACCCTGAAATTCTGACATTGTTTTATTTAATGACTGCTACAGCAAAGGTACACTTTGTACTATAAATTGGAATCAAATGCACAATCACGCTACATAGAAAGGGATGACTAAGTCACATAAACAAATGGATAGCTTAACTTTCCGAAGGAGGATTTTGTTTGATTAAATTCTGTTGAATTATTTGACCTATTTAAAAAGCATTTCAAATCAACCCCCCACGTGTACAGCTTTTAACATGTCTAACTTCAACCATACGTGCTATTCATATCCTTTTACCTACAAAGGGATCAAGTGCTGATGCTAGAATAACTTGTATCCCCCCCCTTCCTCCCTTACTGAAGGCAAATATCAAAATCATTAAAGAGCATCCCACACAAAAAGGGAACATATGGAGATAAAACAATCCGCTTTTGAAATTCATTGCAGAAGTATACAGATACAAGAGCAAAATTCATTACTACTGAAATCAGTGGGAGTTTTGGAATTGACTTAAATTAAAGCCAACTCTGCCCTTATTTCTCACACAGAGCATCAGGTCACAAAGAAAAGGATGCCCGTGCAAGAAGACCGAGGTTTCCACATGGGAGTTATCAGTACTCTGTGCTTGTACACTACATGTAACTAAACCTCAATGAGAACTCTGAAATTTCATTTCCATCTTTCCTTTATAATCTTAAAGAAATACTTGAAGCCACGTGAAGGAACAAATCTTGCAAAAATACTTAAAGAAAAAGCACCAAATGAAGGCTTGGACCCATATCCAGGAAGGTGTATTTCCTCTCTGGCCTAACGACATATAAGCATCTGAAACCTTCAGTGCTCTCAGTTGTACTCAATTCCTCAGTTACAACACTGGAGAGGAAATTATATAGCCAACATTTTTCAATTGACTACAAAGCTTTTTTTAAGAGTAAGATTTAGGAGACAAATGAGCCCTGGTCTCCACATAACATAGGCTTCTTTAAACAAAATACATAAAACAATCTAGATTTTCCAGAAGAGTATTAAAGCAGCTCATCTGTTTTGCTATCCAATTTAGCAGAAAATCACCATTTCCACTGGAGTAAGATGTACATGCTGTTTAGCATTTGAATCAGATTTTTTTTTTTTTTTACCTGAGATATAAGCCCAGGTTTCCAATCTTAATGGCTGTAAACAGCTCCAAATGAGCTGGTACAGTGCTGTCTGCCCAGATTTGCAAGACCTCTGCTCCATGCAACGCTCAAAGAGCTGCAGTACCGAGCAGCCCAGGCTGCTTCACGCTGCCTTTCAGAATTCCGAGGACAGCAGCCACGCAGGGACAGCATTACTCTCCTTTCTCCTTGGCACTAGGCTGACTTGTGGAAGCAGAATCTAGAATCATTCCTATAGGAGACGAACCCAGGGACAGAGAGGTTAAGTAAAGAAACAGTTTCTTTCACCAGCTGAGGGCACAACGCTTCAAAACAGTACTTAGCTGTACGGATGGAAGTCAGAGGGATTGAATGCAGTTCAAGTGTGGTATTCTGCTAAGCATCCCTGAATCTCGCTAGCAGCTGCGACAGGGTTTATGGGCAGGGCAGCGTCTTCCTGGGCCCTCCTTCACGGCAGCCTCTGGCTACTGAATGGCACTCAAACACATTCCCCTCCTAAATCAATACTACAGTGTTTACTACAGGAAGTCCTCGATTCAATGGGCATCCGTGCACTTCCTTGCTTTGCCATTGGGGCAAAAGGCTCATTTGCAAAGCTCTAAGTACTGGGAATAAATGTTTACATTGCTTTTAACCAGAAGTCTCGTGATAGAGGACATCAAATCCCACATCAATAAAACCTACAAAATGGTCATTAAGGAAGCAGCCATATGACAGCTAGCTCTCCTTTGTGACTTTAAAAAGCCATCAACTTGTTTGGCTTCAAAACATAGCAAAGGAGCCAGTTTTAGGTCTGTCAAAATATAATTGAAGAAGTTAAGTGCTTCAGAAAAATCCCTACAGATTTCGTGTTTGCCAGCTTAATTAAAACCGAAACTTCTTTGTACCCCTAAAAGCAGTACAGGATAGGAATGGCACGATGATCCTCACGTAATCATCCATCAAGAGACTCAGAATTAATGATTTCTGGGCACAATACATCAAGAAGCAATTTTTGTTTTATGAGTAGGTATTAAACACTTTTCTTTAACAGAGATATCAGTGGGCTGTACTTAGCTCCACAAAGACCTCTTTTCTCCTCCCCACGAGCAACTTCTTCGAAACAGTTTTTATCTCACTTCTGTACAGGCTGAGAGAATCCAACATTTTCAACACTGCATAGGGTATATGAACACGAGGAAGGACTTAAGACAGATATACTTAAATGTTTCAAATGAAGATTATTTTATTTGACTTTAAGCACCTCAAGAAGGGCTCCTTGCTGCAGCACTGCTGCTAGGTGTACCTGTAAGAGGAAAGAACCAACTACTTTATGCAGGCATAGGCAGGAAGATCACGAGAATTAGCTATAGGGAGGAGTGAAAGCATCTAGGGAGATCCTGAGTGCTGAACTTTGGGAAGGGAAGGGACTCATTCCTCTCTGGACCAGGCAGGGAAAGCCAGGTTCTGTCCTAGGCAACTAGAAGCTAGTCAAGCAAGTCACAAAGATGAAGATAGCCTGGTCAGAGGGAATGCCCAGTCACCTGTCTCTAGTAGCCAACATTTTAAATATGCTACTTCATCAGAGGAAAGGAAATACAATCCCACCGAAAACAGCTCCATCCTCTCACAGACATTGAGCATCAGGCAAGATGCAAGACGGAGAAAGAAAACCTTTAAAGCCCTTTGCAAGAATTTACCACAGAAAGCTTTACCCCAGCACCCCTTTTCTCTATACCTATGGTTTGCTTGGAAATCAGAAGCGTAAGTCAGTTGGACCTGCAGCAGACCAGCCTGCCTCCCTGACAAGGAGACCGGGCTCCTCCGGGGCAGGACGTGAAGGAGCGGCTCCCCTCCTGTCACTCTGCCTGTCGCCTGGCACCACGCGTGTCCCACCGGCCGGCTGAACCGCTCACAGACACTAGGAAAAAGACGAGCAAAGAGCCTCGCTCTTCAGGGAACACAACGCCAGGCTCCAAACTAAAGCCAGGCGGGCTCTAGGCTCAGAAGCTGGCAAAAGCCAGCCTGCAGAGCACGTCCTGCGCACACACAAGAGGGGGGAGCAGGGTTTGCGCCTCCCCGCACCAGGCAGAGCGGCAGGACCCGACCCGCCGCTCCCAGAGGAGCGGGCACCGGCAGCCCCCAGCCCCCAGCCCCGGGCCGCTCGGGCCCCGCCGCCCCCTCACCCGCGGACTCCCCGGTGTTGATCCAGTCGGGGTTGGCCAGGCTGGCGATGGCGAAGATGTCGGCGGCCAGGAAGAGGCATCCTGAGATGATGGTCAGTTTGTCCATCTCCGGCGGCTCCCGCCTCCGCCCGGCTGCCTCCGCCCGGCTCCCCCCGCAGCGGGCCCGGGCCGGGGGCGCCTCACAGCCGCGGCTCCATGGGCCCCGCGCTCCCCGCGGCGGCGGCGGCGGCGCCACGAACGGGGCCCCCGGGCCGAGCCGGAAACGAACCCGGCGGGCGGGGGGGGGAGCGAGCGGCTGCTCCGGAAGGGAAACCCGCCGCCCTCGGGCCGCGCCGGGCCGGGCGGGGCTCACCGGGGAGGGAGGCCTTCAACAGGGGGCGGGACCTACCGCGGCCGTACCGGGAGCGGTGACCGGAGGGGGGCGTGGCCTCCGGGAGAGGGCGTGGCTTGCCCCGGGCTGCTGCCTGAGGCGCGTCCCCGCTGAGGGGCGGCGGTACCTGAGGGGGTTGTATTTCGGCCCCTCTGAGGCGCCCCAATCCCCCCTGACCCTCCCCAGTCCCCCCCCAGGGTATTTTTCACCTTTCAACCCGTTCTTCTTCCTGCCCCGAGCTGAAATTGCTGTCCCTGTACTGTGTTGGAAAAAAGAACTAACTCATCTTGTCCAGAACTCACCCGAATACCTCAGTTTTTCATGACAGGCTTTTCTGTGGGTTAACCCATACTGGAGGGAGAGGGAAATGCTTGGAGGCAGTTAAAAATGCTCCAAACGAGGGAAGGCAGCCCAGTTTTGGTCACAGCAACCACCCCATCGGTATTCTGACTCTGGCATGGCGATGTGAACTAATTGGCTTTCATCCAGCAATCCGCAAACCTACAGGTGCTTATAAAATACCCGATTGCATTCATGTTTTCTCCTATCAACAGCAAACACCCACCTGTTCGTACAAAGGAGTGGAGCTGGACGTATCTGAAAGCCAATCCGAACTGACCCAGATGCCAAGCAGGCGACCATGCAGTTTGTTTTTGTTTGTCTTTAATGCAGATGGCACGCTGTACCAACAAAAAGGAGATATTAGGAAAGTGAACTTAAAGTGTTCAACAGCAATCGGAGAGCCTTACTATTTTGAGGACAAGAGTTGTATTTATTCTCCTAGCCTCGAGAGATTTTCATAAGGGTGGAGAACATAATAGGGCTTTTGATGAAAAACAGCTGAAATTGTTTCCTTCTAACAGGGAACAATTGGTGTGTGGCAGAAGTGGTAGAATTGAGATTTTATTAAAAATATTTTAAAATCATATTGCACTAACAATGGGAATCCAGCAGTCTTGAAAAGAAGTTATTTCCAAGAATCATCTGTAACTATCCTTTAGTTAAACCAGCTTTAAGTGGTGTTTAAATAGTTTCAGTGCAAGCATTATGTAAAAGTCTGCCTCAAAATTAGTTTATCATTAAATAACTCAGCTTCACGGCAAAGGGAGTAAAGGAAGGGCGGGTAGAGAAGACACAGAAAAGGAAGATTTATTTAACGGGCTTCTGACACACAGACAAATCTGAAGTCAGAAATAGTGACAGAATACAGTCTTCATACCCTGCAGACTCTGTGGTCAGTTATTTAATTTTTCTCAGGTTTATTCAGAGGCAAACACATGCCAAAGGATGCTGTGTGAAGTACACAGATTCTCTGGAAAGTCTTGAGGCCCCGTGCAGGGCTGAGATACTGACAGACAGGCAACCTAAATTGAGTAACTCCTCCAGACTGCAGCAGTCCCCTGGGCGCAGCCACATCTTTGGCTCACACCACATGTCCCTGTGCCTGCATCTCTGACCAGCAGACTCCTGCTCACCCGGTGCGGGGGGCTCAGAATCTGCCTGCCCCAGCATTCTGAGCAGTTAGTAGGGGTTCAGGTGGCCTCCTTGTCTGCCAGTACACTCTTCCTCTACAGGTCATCATGGAGGCATAGTGCATTTCCAAGAGGCTCACCAAAGACCCACCTGCCCAGTGATTTTGACTGCATAGAAACATCTCTTTGCCTGGATTCAATGGAACGTAACCAGTCTTGGGCTACAGGTGGGGATGAAACTAAGGATGTTTCAATCTCTCTCTGTTTCTTTTTCCTCTTCATTTCCATCTCCTCACTCCTGTCCTGATACTGTTCTTCCAGTCCTATATTTCAGTAGTCTGAAGCCTCTGAAATCCTTCTATCAGTGTATCTCCTTCACAGAGTCCCATTGCCCCACATTTTCATAGTATCGAGATATTCCTGCTCTTGAGGTTGAGTATTTGGAGTGGAATCATAGGCAAATGACAAAAGGAAATGAAAGCTCTTCAGCAGAAGGGGACTGGATAAGATCCTGTGCTACTACCTGCAGAAACCGCAGAATTTAAGGGTGACCTTGAAGAAAATCAGTACAGTGTTAGGGGAACTGTAATGTAAATTCTGTGACAGAACAATGAGTAAATCAAGATAATTTCCTTAGAGACTAAATAGACTGATACCATGTATGGTTAAAGGAAAAAAGTCTGAAAGTGAAATCACAGCATTGTCTTTAAATGTTTTGTGGGCTTTGAATTAGTCACAGCTTTTATGGCTTTAAAACTATTATGCCCAGCAAGACAACTTAAATGAAAATAAACTTAAAATCAGGATTCTGGCTTCAAATTAGAGTTATCTGGATTTGTTAATAGCATTTTTTTTCCCCAGTGGTGATCATTTGCAGACCTACAACTGTTCAAGAATTTTAATAGAATTTGCTGAAAAGTTGTGGATAGAAAATGATATAAAGAAGCCCTGCATCTCAATATCATTTGTTTACCTTCATTGGCCTGGGAGTTAAGTACTCATCCTGGAAGTAGGAAATGAGCATTCAGTTCCCCCTTCTGGCTGAAGGAGATTGAAACACATGTATCGGAAAGAGCAAGAACACCCTGGGAAAGGCTTAAATCCCTTCCATTAATACTGCACCACTTTGCATAAATTCCTGAGCTGGTGAAAGAGTAGCAGGCCAGACATCTGACGTCTCAGAATTCTGAGACTGTGTTCCAGTGTCAGTCTTCCTTTGCTTTTCTTAAACAGCCCTGAAAATTAAATACTTCATTCAAATCAGATGTAGTACTCTACTCATCAACAACAAAAATCCCGTATTTGTCATGGGGAAGGAAAAGAAAATTCAAATTGTTTCTGCTTCCTTCTCTGTTTTTCAGTTCAGCAGCCAAACTGACAAATCACATGTTCACATTACTATGCTTTTAATCCTAATTTCTTATATTCTATGCTGTCAATTAGAGCCTGATCCAAAGATTTACAGAAGACATTGGAAAGGTGACGAAGGTTCCATATTTTACAAAAGGGAAAAATAGTGTGAATTTTCATTAAGTGATTTCAGACAGCTGGAGACAGACATCTCAAGCAGTTCAAGTTATTACCGTTAGAAGTAATATTTAGAGATTACTTAAAACAGAGCATTTTATAACTCATTTTTAACAGAAGATGGCTTATTTTAGGAATCTCAAGCATTTGTGTGTCAGTCTTAACTTCTCCTGGTTATTGATGAGGAGAATAGGCTTGAGAGATGGAGAACGTAGTTTATTACCCTATTATATTTCTTGGTGGAGATGCTAGGATAATGTCGTTTATATTGTATTACATGTATTATGCATTTTAACGGATAGTGGATGCTCAAGAGTATTTTATTTCTGCAGGTGCTAAGTATGGCAATTGCAGTTGCTTCTCTCATGTCAGCAGTAGGGTGTGAAACCAATCTGCTGGAAATTCATAAATCAATCTCCTCCGTAAATATTGATATGAAAAATTCCATTTTTGGTAGGAAGTCAATCCTTTCTTGAACTTCTTAACAGCTGACAGCTCCTCTGCTCTGTGATTCTGTACCCTGTTCTCTACTTTCCCTGAATATATCAGCCTTTGTCATGAATATTTAAGAGAAGTATTGGATTTTTTTTCTTGGTAAAAATGTGTGACTTTTAAGAAATAAGTTTCTAAATAAAAAATACTTTCAAGATATTTATTTGCAGAGAGCTAGTTTATGGAGTAAACTGACTTTTTTGAGTGTTGTTATTACAGCTTTTTGTCAGCTACTCAGCGGGCAATGCTTCTAAGAGAAGCAGTTAAGGATGAGGGACTTAACTGTTTAGACAATCAAGAATGGGTGCAGCCTCTGCTAAATGTCTCCTTAAACATTTTATTGAATAACGGTATCACAGTTTATTCAATTTTTCCCCTGGCTTTTCAAAGGACAATTACCAGCACTGGAAAGCATTACTCAGCACAGATGGACTACAGTATTAAAGGCAAATATTAGGACGGGCAAACAAGGATTGGGTCTTATAATCATCCAGAATGGACCATATCTCCAGATAATATGCCTGGTTGAGAAAAGCTCTGCAGCTAAAGATGGAAAGCTGAAACCAGGTAAAACAAAACAAAACAAAACAACAACGACAAAAAAACCACAACCAGTAATATTCAAATTTAATAGCATTAAAAATATTGCCATTCTGCATTTATGTTTCAGGCCTGTCTCTGATGTATTTACACTTACACACATCAGAAGAAACTCAATTTAAAAACCACAGAGCAAAGAAACTAGCACAAACTGTATAATGCTCAGTGCCAACATTCCATTGTAATGGAATACCTGTGATCTTAAAATAGCTGATACAGACGACTATTTCATAATCAGATCAAGGTTTAAATCTTTATATTATTCTACAGATAAAACATATTTCCGATTCATCAGCAGGTTTGTTCAAGAATAGTTTGTCTATTACCATTATATAGCAATGAGACTTCAATAATTTCTTTCTTTGTTCAGTGCATTGTTGTTCAAATAATTTCATTCTACAAATAATGCAAAACTTCCTGAGGGCTCGAAATTAATTTGCCTTACTGTTTGCTTTTTATTTCTCTTCATTTTACAAAATTGTTAGAAAGTAGTAATGGACTAATCTCTATGCTCTGACAACCCACGGAGACGTTCCCCTTTCTAAATGTTTTAAACCTGAAATGTGCCTTCCTCAAAATACCTTCACGCTGCAAGAGGTTATCCCAACACAAATCTTTAGGGGCCACTGAAGGATATTTAGCACAAAACTGATAGGTGAACTGAAAAGCTGGGTAGTGTATCAGACTATCAGTGTATAGATGCTGAAGCGGAGGCAAAACTATCTTATGTCTGCAATTCAAAGATAGCTTTGACTTGCCACAGCAGTGTTATCAGCATAGTATGTGCAGAAAATCAGAATTCTGAAATAATCCGTTAAACACCAGTAGTTTCTTGGAGATATTTTAAAATATAAGGACATTTATGACTATGTATTTTGAAACATGTAACTCGCATGATTTACCTTTCTGATTAAGTGAGGCTGAGAACTTACAGCTGTTGGTAAAAGGTTTTTCTGTTGCTTTTTTAGTACCTGCTATCTTGGTACTTGTTCCAGAATTTCATGTTTGTGCCCTAGCAGAACCAGTACCTTGCATCAAGCTAGAGTGGAGAGAAAGTGTGATGATAATGGAATAGGAGTAGCAGTTAATGGAAAAAGTGAATGAAAATATGGTTCAAATACAGGCATTTGTAACCCAAAAAGAGTTAAGAAAATAGAGGAAAGGGAGTGAAGCTCCTTGATCTGCTTATTATGGCAGCAGACAGCTGTACTGCTTATTTAAATTCCCTATGCTGTTCTGTTGCAGTTCAATACACGTTTATTAATAACTGCTCCTCTTCACAACAGGTAACGTTACTAATCAGAGAATTCACCATGGTACCTTTGTCTTCCCTAATAAAACCCCACAGAAATGCAAGGTAACACTGAATAGGTAATCTAAAGTACGGTACATTGACTCAGAAACATCCCGAAGCATGTAAGTCAACTGCAGCTTTCCTTAGTGTTGTAAAAAAGTTAGTTCTTGACAGAGCTGTTAAAGAACTTTTCTTTCATTAAAAAAGAAAGCAAAAGTAAAGTTGCATCCAGTTGAAGAGCTGCTAAACATGCATTAAAAAAAAAAGCAAAAATATAGCAATTAAGACTACCTATTTTGTAATATGGACATAAACTTGAGAAAGTCTTTAAAACTGATTGCTGTCAATTTTCTTCCTTGGCAGGTGATGTTCTAATAAAGATTGGACATGCTGACGTTTTAGGATGTACTCTGCAAGAGCTTGGGAAACTCCTGCTCAATATTCCTGTAGGGACTACTCTACAAATCAAGGTTTACAGAGATTTTATTGAAGTACCTCAACACTGGCAGAGCGCAGTTGAATTAATTCCTGAAGTAAAGCTTCCTGTGATGACAGCAGAGTAAGAAATAAGTGTTGTACATAACTAGAATTTCATACCTTGCTTATTAGTCTAGCAAGAAAGAGTGTTAGTTTTTTCATTTCAGGGGTCTGTAAAGATTTTTACTTTTTCTCATGGCGAATTGTAATTTGAAATATCAGAGATGTTTACTTTTCTAGTTTCATTCAAGACAGGGTCAGGATAAATATTATTTTAGACATTCCCCTTTCTCCACAGAAACCATAAAAATTCTGGTTTCCAATAATTCCCCTGAAGTCCATGAGGCCATATTAATTTGTAATAGCCAAGGATGTAGACACTTACAAGTAATCAATGATCTCAAGATGGAGGTCTTGCTAGAACCATGTTAAAAGCTAAACTGTTTCTTAATAACTCAAACTACTGACAGTGGCGAATAACATTTTAAATTCACTGTGAGGGGAAAAGCACATATCTTGGGAGAACCACTACATAAATACAGCAGCTTTTAAAACTGTATTGCTCGCAATCCTAAAGGTGGTTCATATAGCAAGTGTAATTAATCTAGATGGGATACATGGCAGTTACAAGTTTTCCTGAGGCACAAAGTTATAATAGAAAACCTCAGAGCTAAGGGAAGGAACCTAATTATGAAAAACAGATAATTAGGCTGGAACAGCCTAACAATGAGACAGAGAGGAAGCTCACGCATCAAAGGGCTTTCTAAAAGATTAAACCTCTAGGCTTATGTTTAAATAAATCAAAGTATTTACTATTCCAAAGGAGCAGAAAAACAGTAGCTTGCTTTTCTTTTGACCAAAGAACAGCTTAGCCACTAGAGTCCAAAGGAAACAGTGTGCAAAGGGCAATGGACAATAGCATTACTTTGGTATTAGAGCATCTACAGAACCAATGAACTTGTCTTTAGAACAAGTATTTGCAAAAAAAAAAAAGACTCCGTGATTAGGCAAGGTAACTAAATGACTAAGGGAATTATCACATCTGAGTAATTCCACACTGTATCCTTTCAGCACAAGTGAAGACACTGAGGACGAAGACACGGGGACCAGTAGTGATGATGATACAGACTCGGAAACTTTTCAGTATACATCTTCCCAGTCATCCTGTTCTGAGTTTACTCATGAATTACCATCAATATACAAGATTTGGTATGTATCTGATACAATCCAGACACTTACAGAAGGGAGAGACAGTGGGTGTGACATTGTTCTTCATAATGATGTTGACGCACTGTGCAATTCTGAGTTTGATGCTAGTGGTGTTGGACCTCCTTCATACCGGACTGTGGAAAACAGTGAGACCAGTTCCTCTTCTTCCCACTCTTCAGTATAAGACACAACCTGTCTGAAGGAATTTGCCTTTGCTTTGTAATAATTCAAAACTTTGACTTCTTCAAAAGTTGATTTTTTTTTAATACATGCCTAGACTTCCGAAAACACAGAAGTCCTAGCATATTTAAAATTACATGATAGCTATACAAATCTGTTTTAGCAGTGCCCTCCCACCTCTCAAAGGCCTCTATCAATGCTAGTTGTGGACAAGATGCTATGGAAACACTTCTACCTCTACTAGTCCCAGATGAATAGGAGTTGCAAGCTCTAAGAAGCTATAATATAGTTATTTTTGAAAGTAAGTTTCTTCATTTATGCAACACAAGGATGGTGCAGATACAAAGTTTATCAAGAGCTTTTCCTGTTCCTATACAAGAATACATAGACAACCAATAATGATTACAAGGTTTGTCTCGATCACAAGGATCATTTTTGACATACATATTTTTTATATCAACTAAAAGTTACCTTATTTTCTCACAGCAGTTTTATCTTCAACATACAAGGCCAGACTTACTAGCATTATAGATACCACCTTCAGTGAAAAAAATCAACACAAAGTGTATGAACTCAGCACTTTATTTAATGAGTGCAAGCCCACAATTACACCAGGTTAATTTCCTGAAAGAACTGAATTCATAAATAACAATGTAGTAATTTCTTTAGAACACAGGTGATTTATAGTTCAGGTCCATCATGAAACGGTATCCCAGCTTTGTTTTTACAATTCATCCAGAAAAGGAGTATTTCCCAAATCACCACTAGCTGCCATTGATTTCTTCCCACTGACAAACTTCTTTGCAGCCTGAAAACACACCAGAAAAATTGATGTAAGGATATATTCACTACAACAGAGTTTATCTTGCCACTCATAGCCTCAGTTTCAAGTCATTAAAAAAAATAAAAACGACTCCATGACCTACTATAGTAGGTCACCAAGTCAACAATTTTCCTTTGGCTGTCTAAGCTTACTTGCTCCTAATTCGGCTCCTCATTACTTTAAATAGGAATGGCAGAATGACAGCTAGCTATAAAAGGCATAAACTCTTTGAAAGTGGATATTCCCAGAATTCTAATTATACCACCACAAGATACAGTGGATCTGTCGTTATTACTAAAGCTATTGCTAGTTACCACTGCAACACAAGTAAGTGATGACTGGAAAAATAAGTTTTCTGTCTTAGAATTTCTCTCTGATGGATTTTTGGATGGAGTTTGCTTCAAGTATAAACTGCATTGCTATTCTGAATTACCTTGCTGCTATATCAGCTTATCACTGAAAGCCTAGTTGTTTTATTAAGCGCACCAAGTATTCTAGGCTCACGATTCCTACAAGTCTTAACACAGAAGTGCCCATACTGAAACTCAGCAAGTTTTCCTTTAATACTGGTTGGCAGTTTGGTACTCTCAGCTACACTGGCCTTATATAAATAAATACATTGCTCTTTAATTCAATTTAAAAGACTTTCTGTTAATAAAGGCCTCAAAAGATAGACAACTGGTATTTGTAAGCTAACTGCTTAAAAGAAAAGATGTGTGTTTTTTTAACAAACGAGCACCACTTTTGTATTAAAAACTTACATAGTGATTAAGGAACACCTGTACATGCTGACACATACTTACATTCACAACATCAGCAGTGGATACAGAGTCAATTTTTTGAGCAACAACAGATGGTGATGTGTGTGTGCCAGAAACCAATGACTCGGAGCCAATTTCATTCAGCAAACCTTCTGCAGATTCCACTGACATCAAATAGGTAGCTTTCAGCTGATTTCTGCCATCAAACGAAGCATTAACAAAGTGAGCACATAGGTCCTGTTATTACCACCCTTGCAAGTGCAATGAGTTTTTAGCGCAGAGTTTTTAGCACTTGACCTTTTCAAGATTTTGAAAGATTTTCCCTTTCAAGCATGGAAGGTTTCTATGGTTAGTAAAGAGGTACCACAAATAGTCAAAGCATGAAATCAACAGGGTAATGGAATACCACCTGCCTTGGAACGATCAGCCACCCCACACAATCAGGAGATCTCTAGCTCAAAATTTGTTTCTGTTTGAAGTAACTAATACAAGTACTTCACAAATTAGACAAAATAACCTATTAAGTTAAAAAATTAGGTTTGAAATTGATGCCTGCATCTTATCAAGAACTGATGTGTGTAGAGCAATTTTCTGGTAAAGCAGCAGTGATTGTAAATGTTCCTTGTAGAATAGTTCAATTTTCTGTGAAAAGACACCAGATTTATACTGTAATTTTTTTTTTCTTGGTATAGACAGTCTTACTGCTACTCAAGAAAATCTTAATGAAAAAAAGTTAAAGTGGCAGAAAATAGTTTATTTCAATAGAATAGGATTAGGTACCTTGCTATTTTTGACTGAATTGCAATACTCTACAAACATCACTGACCTTGAGTATTTTTTGTCACTCATATAAAACAAGTGTAAAACACAGAAAATATGTGAAGCAGTTACAGAAGTTAAAAAATAAGTAACTAAATAAATACCACCATACCAGTGTGTGCAACTCCCTAACACTAGGCAGCTTCTTAGCAGACATCCACACAACTAGTAATGCCAAACATAAAGGTACAGAATGTACCATTTAGCTACAAGTGACAGTGGAACAACCAGTCATGTCTAGCTTATGTATTCTGTAATCAAGATTTACATGGAGCCCTATACGCATTTCATATACACAGCAGACAGCATTTTCATTTTTCTACTTGCGTGAATCTGTACCGTATTGTATTGCCCAATTACAGCTTTAGAGGCTCAGTGCAGTTTAAACTCTGAGTAGCATTAAACACCACCTCACTAAATGTGCATAGCCCTCTGTAAATCAGGAACTCTAAAACTCTGCTATTATTGCACCTCTGACGGCAATTTTCCCCACCTCAAATGTTCCTAAGGGAAAAATATATTTAGAGCACTTGGATGTAGTATCACTAATTCAGTGCTTTACATTTGCAAACCCTCATTACTGCTATTCTTAGAAGACTCAGAAGGGCATAGTTGCTTAATATGACTGTTTTAGGAATTACTGCAGTGTCACCGTATAGGGAATTACCTAAACAATGCATTTTAGAATTCTAATTTAAGTGCCTTAGTAAAAGAGAGTATGATTAAAACAACATCATCTGTTGATGCTTGCAAATTTCTTATATCAAAACAGTTAGTTGAAAACATTAACATTTATTTAACAAGTTTTTATGAGGAAATACTGCTAGCAGAGAATTGGTGTAGCTTCAGGGAAAATAAAGTCTATTGGTAGTGCTTCAATTTTAACACAGAAAAGTAAACACTTCGTAACAGAAATAGTTACAGCACTATACAAGCTCTGCTGTACAGAATAGCCCAAGTGCTTGACAAGTGGATGCACATTAAGAAACCTCTCCATCACGAGATGGTTCTTTACTCACTTTGCCTTTGTGACATCTTCATCTGTGACACTGCCTTGAGCAATTGCCTTCATCTGGTTCAAAGCAGCTTTAATGACCTGAGAAAAATTAAATCACGTAGGACTTCTTCCAGCATTAAATTTAAACATGTTATTTCTATTATCTGACATTCAGAAAGACTTCGGGGAAAGCAGTTGATAGTAGTAGGATTGTTAGCTCAGCCTCAATGCTGAACAGCTTTAGAACAAAACTAAAAACACCCATAAAGGCCAAAACATGATTAAAAAAAGCTGTGTGGATCTGAATTGCGACACCATGTTAATTTATATGGCCTCACCATTTTTCAGAGTATTTAGTTCTGTCAGCTTAAAGAGCCGGCATGCTCATCACAATCTACTTAGGTTTAAAAATGTGAAGTCCTACAATCAGCAATCCATGGTACTTTACTAGCTCTAGTTCATGTTACACATTTATACTTCTCAGAAGTAAGTCTCATTGCCAGCCTGCAGAGATGTCATAACTGAACATGCAGCATTCTTATACAAAAAGCCAGATCAATTGTATATAAGAAGAATTAGTCTCTGCCTCAAGCCAAAGCACTATTTTGACAGTTAGGTTGTTAATACTTCAATTCTAATCGGCAACTCACCTGCCCAGCATCTTGAGCCTGGGATATGGTATAAAATCCAAAGAGCCCAGAATCAGAGTAATTAACATTAAATGCGGAAGCCTGAAAAACAAACATTATTATCTATTGTTTCAAGTATCAGAACAACTCAGTATTGAGCACAGGAAAGTTACTATAAGGATCCAAAATACTGGAATTCAGGAAGCTAGACTCCACCTGTGCAAAGGAAAGATCACACTGGAATGCCTTCTCTGAAATATTTTACCTTATGCAAGAATTAACTAATGAAGATTCTAGCTGGAAATAGTAACCTCTCAAAGGATAGCATGCATTTTGCTTAAAACATCAGTGTAGTAACCTTTTGAACTTACATCAAATGGCTGAGTAGTTGCTTTAGCAATACTCTGGTACAGTTTGCTGGTAACATTGCTTCCCCTCTTGATAAGGGGTCCAGCACCCAAAACATGCTGAAGGACACTGAACGCATTTGCGTCCTCACTTCCAACAGCAGCTCCTTCTGTTACAACAGCAGCGTGGACAAGGCTATCACCATTCTGTTCTCTGATTTCTCCTAAAAATACAGTAACAGAATAAAAGATAATGCAGCATTCAGTTATAAACTACTACGCATTCAGAGGTATGGAAAGCAAACACTTCTACCCAGGAGTTATTTTTGTGATGGAGAAGTCAGGTTGTGGAGTTACTGCATATGCAGTCAGAAAAGACAGAAAGAAGCTGTTAGTAAGCTGTAGGTCATCCTGTAGCTTCCTAATCATTAAACCCCCTTTATACTTACAACCCTAAGAGGTTGTTCTTAACACTTATTAAAACAAGCAAATACATTCCTTTGAAAAAAGCATTTAATAAAATCCTCTGCATTCAAAAAAAAAGTCTTGCAAGCATAAAACCAAGTACATTACTACACCTTATTTGAGCCTGATCCTAACCCACACCTACTACAAGATGACAAAACTCAGTGAGTCTCCAGATAACAAATACACAGAAAAAGTAGTGTACCCTCTGTTCATAAGAATATTCTGTTTTTATAGAAACTGAAGTTATATCATTCAAACCTCAAAACTTGATATTTTTCCATTTGTCTACTGAGTGATCTGATACCCCAGCTAAAGAACAGTGAGTGGCATTAGAACAAGATACTGCTCTGAAAGAGCTAAGCCTTGCTTTGTCTTTTATTAAACACTTAAGACAGTCTAACAGATCTTTCCTAACAGTCTCCGACTGATTCTAGACATTCTTAACCTACTCTCTACCTTTCCCAATTTTTAAGGGAATCTTCCCAAATATGCCAAGAAAAAACATATGCTAGCTTGTTTTTCCACTTTACAGAAAAGATGATCATGCAGGTAAAGCTTTATTGAAGATACAGGTTCTGTTTTATCCCAGGACCTTCCATGGTGGGGAGAAGGAAAATCCTCTGTTTATCTAGGTGGGAGATACCTCTCAACTGTTATTTCCCATGCAGAACATTTAGCACATCTATATAGTTTTCAACTGTAACTTTAAATAATACTACCTTTATAATAATCCCCCCAAATCATTCCGAACAGGTACAGGAAACATATACTTACCCCCTCGGTAGATAGCCTTTACACTAGAAGTACCAGCTCCACTTCGGATATTTAGAAACTGCTCTGCAACTTGCTTTAGGTTAGAGTGCTTTACACCTGCAATGCAATAGTTTATTTCAAGTAATGTCATGTTACTGAAAAACTATAGTACTGAAAAACTATAGCAGTTACATAACAGTGTTTTTAAATGTATCGTAACAATCTACTTCTCCGGAGAACTCAAATTTCTATAGTAGTTTTCCCTTATGAATTGCAGTGTCCATTAAAGAACATACATACCTATTCCTACAAGAGCCATTCTCGCACTTGTGAAATTGTTCTGTACAAAATGGTGAAGCTGCAACAGTAAAGTCACATTTTAGGGTATTTGTTATAAAGAACAAAAATGACAAGTGAGTTCCTGACATGCACTGTTCAGACCTTATACTTCCTAAAGCAACCGACTCCAATGTTTCCAAAAAGAACTGTCTACAGAACGTCATTTTACATGCTTTCCAGTGACAGCCACAAAACCCTTTTATACAAGACACATTTCATTGACAGCCTTACTATCAACAGAAAGCCACTGATGTTAACAACCTTTCTAAATGTGAATGTGAGTTCTAAACTCAATACTAAAAGCATCAAGGCTACAGATTAGTTTAACACCAGACTAATAAGATAATAAATACTTACTATATATTTGCTAAATTAATTTTCTCTGTCAAATATCAACTATCCTTGGAAAGAAAACTTAGACTTATAACACAAGAATCCTACCTGCTCAGATGTAATTTTTCCAACTCTGTAATCTGGACAATATAAGGGATTTGCTAAAGCAGTCTTGTAAGCTGCAGCATGCAAGTTTTCCAGCACTCCTAAGAGGAACAAAGTTTATGATTAACATAATAGCTCCTTTTAATGAAGATTATGAATGAATCTAAATGTTACACCAGTGACTGAGCTACGGTCCACTTCCACACTAAGGCATTCACCCACAAGATCTGCAATAGCAGGACTGTAATAGTCCAATAGTCATTGAGTTTTAGCTAAGTCCTTAAGCAACAGTCTGCAGACTTGTACCTTTTAAAAACACTAAACACTTGTAAATGCTCAATGCTTTTTGGCCTCATCAGCAAGCTGCAGATACAATCGGTTTTTGTTTGTTTTTCTTTTGGGATGGAGAGTAGTAAAAAACAGTAACTTTATATAGGAGATGGAAAAAATCATGGATTTGCTAAGAAGTCCCATAGCAACAGAAAGACCATACCTATCAACAGGGAAAGGGTGAAAAATGAAATGACCAGGTGACTAAGCAAAAGTTTTCCAAAGTTTGTCATTTTGAAGATACTCCCATGAAGCCAATACATTGGATCAGAAAATACACCTACCAACTTGAGGATTCTGAAATGCAACTGCTTTGTCAACTTTTAATTGTGGCTGAAGATCAGTTACTTCCCATCGTCTGAACTCTGGAGCTGTGGTGACATTAAGAAGGTACTCCATTACTGTATCACTAGAGAAAAAAGTTACAAAGGGATTAAACACCACAGAAGTAGCATGTATTTCTTTCCAAGTTGAAAGCAACTCAAACCAACGGATAAGGAACACATGAACAACAGAGTATGTCACTAAAGCCAGAGTAGTTATTAGCACTGCTGTATGACAGATGAGAATTCTAATTCAGTTCTGCCGCATTCATATGCTTGTAGGAGAAAAACAGGAGGTAAATATTAATGCAGTAATTTACTGATTTATTACCACGACATTAAAACTAGTGTAACTCCTACCCTTTAAAACGGTAAGTCTCTGCTTTACTAAAGAGCAATTAAAATTATTTGGTTTACAGTTTATCTGGATACCTACACATAGTCACGCAGGCATTCAACAGAATAAGTCATTTTCTCTCTCGTTGAGTACACGCTAAATGAGAAAAAATACAAAAGCCATTTTAGCAGAGAGCATACAAAGATGTGGACTTCTACACATATTCTCCCATTGTCTGAAACTTTCAGCAAGGTATTGACTAGAATACAAGTTAACCTTAACTCTGTTTCAGATGAATGTTTAAAGGAGCGATAATAGGAGCATTTTGATACACACACAGTCCTATAGCAGAAATAGATATACCTAAAACTCATGTCTTAGGTATTCAGGTAATAATAAGTATATTCAGGTTACAAGTTCCATGTGACTATCCAAATATAGGACACCATCATAATTCAAGGTAAAAAAAAAGAAAAAGAGCCAAAACATGAAAAGCCAAACATGAAAGCTGAAGAGCCAAACATGAAAAACGTGTATGAATAGCAAACAAGGTAATTTAGAAATGATTCTCTTTGGGCAGAAAACAGTCTTTTTCATTTGCTTCAACATATTTTTTTGCTTAACAAAAAGGGTAAAGTTTAGATTTATCTAAATCTGACTTTAACCAAATTCTACGTAAAATAATCGTACTGGTTAATTTCCAAGAAACAATGCAAGAAAGCAGGTACAGCTAGATCCCTCTTTTCTCTCTTAGGTTTTGTTCTCTAGGCTTTAAAGTCTCAAGTCACAAAATCCAGCAGCTGTTTGAATTGTTCCCAAAACTGCAGTATGAGTGTTATCTATTCACAAAAGAAGGGAAAAAATAATAATAATAAAAAAAATCAGCAGATCTCAGCAAGTTTAATCTTGAAGACTTAAAAGGCAGAAAGCACATTAAGCTTTCTGTACAAACCATAAAGCTATTATTTAAAACGCAAATCATGTGTGCGCTCTTGAACCTTAGTGAAATGAGGAGTACAAAAGTCATTCCTTGTCAATGTGCACCATTCCCACACTGAGCTTATCCACCTACATATTTTAATGCTTATTGTTTTAAGTTTCCTTTTGTCATGTAGCTTGTTTTTATCTTACCAAGATAGACTAGGTTTATGTGCGGTTACGAACCTTAGGCTACCCCCAACAGCTTCAATGCCACGAGTTATCCTGAAGGAAGATGCTCCTTTAGTAGTCTATTAAAAAAGAAATAGGAAAGAAAATACTTAAAATTATAGCTATTTTAAGAATAGATTTGCCTGAGGTGGTTCAGCACTCAGGCAGATTTGAAACAGTATCTGTTTCTTCATTTATATAGAAACCATTATATATGTAAGAAAAGTTAAGCCAACTTACTGCACCCTTACTCACAATCATTTCTATCATCCTCTCTGATTTTCCAATATAATTGCTCACATAGTTGCTCCCCAGCCCCGTTCCATGAGAATAATCCAAATTTCATCAAACATTTAATAGGATTTTTAACTTAAATAACCTTAACACAACCAGGACAATGAATGCCTATACATACTGTTAGGCTACAAGCTGTCTGCGGAAAGTGACTTCTGGCAGTGGTTAGGAAGGAAGTAATATGCAGCTGGGACATTATTTTTTTCCTGCCTGAAACTGAAGTAGATTGAGAACATTTCACAGCAGTCACTAGTGCTGAGTAACTGTCACAACCTGGCTGATGTGCAAGCATCTGCAGCTACAGCCAGATAACAACTGAGAAAAGCATAGAACAACAATTTGGAAACTTTCTACATACACACGCGAGTTTCTATCAGACATCTGAATTACCTTTTACTGCAGCTTAAGTAAAACAAGCTACATGCAGAGTTTAATATAGTTGAATTGTGTACATAGTTTAAGACACTATGAAAAAGTACAGAGCCAAATAAATAACATTGCCTTCCAGGAAGTAATTGCATTTTTCCTGCATTTAAGCCCAGCAACCAACTATCAACGTACATTGTTTTCTGCGCTGTATGATCACGTACACTTCATTTTACCATATCACCTCTTTTTGAAGCCATAAGCCTCCCACCATTTCATCCATCGACAAAAATAGTAACAGAGAATAAACACCTACCAAAGTAGATGCAAGACGAAGTAAGTGAGCAGTTCCCAAGTTACCAGTGGTTTCATATCTGCTGCCCGCTTTAATGAACACACCAATTCTTGAAGCTGGAGAAAAGTTTTCCAGAGATGCAATTACTAAGCCATTTGGTAATTTTGTGATCTGCATTAAAATAAAATTTGGTTTACTGATCCACTGGAAATACCGTCACAGGTCTTCTTTGACTGACTTATAAATAAATAAAAAGAGAAAAATACCAGTATTCATACTGACCTCCAGATCCTCAGACTCTGGAGATAATTTCACTCGTTCAGCAGTTGCTGATGGTGCAACTTTAGGAGCTACTTTCAGTGAGTACAGTCTCTTCTAGAGGATGAAGCATAAAAGAATGGATTTTCTGAATTAGTTCATCGTGTAACATTGTATACTGAAAACGCAAATGAATTTAAAGTTGAAATGCAATAAACAACTTCAAGTCCCACGTTAAACCAGTGATTTCCTTTTAAGTCCTCCAGTCACTTTTATGTCACTGTTGAAATCTGTGCAATGATTTATGTAAGGTCTCTGGAAGTTCAACAAATAGTACTTAGGAAAGCTGATTTTTCTTCTTTGTCATCCCGTAGTATGAATCTCTGTTGACGCTATATAGTCTGTAAAACTACTGTATAGGAATTAACTGAACAAATAGCTACAATAATCCCCATAAACGCAGGATAACTTCACAGATAACTTTATTTGGTACAGGCAGTTCAACTCAGAGTCAGAATATCAACCAATCTACACTGATTACTGAGCACAAACAGAACACAGATGCAAGTCCCCAAACTGCAGAGCAATAATTAGAAGTAGGCCTTCAAATTGAACAGGTGAACACAAAAGCCTTCCCTTCACTAGGTGGCAACTGAAATAACATTAATGTTGATTTCAAATCTTAAATGCTATTCCCTTCCACATTTTTTCTCTGTAAAATAAGTGTATTTATTGCTCTTCTCAAATAAAAGGAGAAAAATCTCATCCCCTTACATCTCAAAGTAAAAAATTGAGTGACAGGAACACCACTGCAGTCAGCGGGAGGGACAACAATGCTGGTACTCCCCTTACTTCACCACAGACACCGTTTAACATATTATGAGTCCAGAAAAAACTCCTTTCTTCCCTCACCACAAATTCGTTAAGACATCTAATCTTAACCTCTAAGCCTTCTTATTTATTAACAAGTAGTGTATGCCTAAAATTGACTTTGAAACACGCTGACACAGAAACTATCTGCCATCCCCTCAGGATGCTTCCAGCAGGCAGCTCCCCCAGGACGTGCTCCGGCCTCCCCGGGACGTTCTCCAGCACCACCCCGCCGCCAGGCTCCGCTCGCCAAGGGCATCACCTTGGCAGAAGCGCCCCAGGCCGAGCCGGTTCCCTGTAGAGCCGCACCGCCGGGAGGCCGCTCGCCCCCCTCCCCACCAAGCCGAGCCCCTGGGAGCCCCGGGAGAAGCCCCCGGCCCAGCAGGAGCTGCCTGGAGCCCCCCTCCGGGCCGGGCCCGCGGCCTGCCTGACCTTGAGCCGCCCCCTCCCGCTCCACTCCGCCGCTCGCTCTGCCCCGGCCCCGTCCTCCTGCCCCTGCCCCTCACGCGCAGCCCCACAGTTCTGCCCGCGCTGCCCGCCCGCTGCCCACCGACACGGCCCGGCCGGGCTCGCCGCCCCGAGGCCGGCCCTCAGCAGCCACCAAGACTCTGACAACCGCCCTGGCGTCCTCCTCCACCTCCCCGCCGCGACACACCGCACCCCTCAGCCCACGCTCACCGACAGAGCCGGCGCGACCCCCGCGAAGCCCCTCATCCTGCCGCGCCCCGCTGAGGAGAACAAGATGGCTGCCCCAGGGGAAGACTCTGCCTTCCCGGCACACCCTGCGCCGCCGCGACTTTCTAGCAAGCCAAGAGCGAAAACTCTACTGCTCGCGGTTACAGCTCCGCCTCAGGCGGGGGCAGTTGTGCGCATGCGCAGGCGGCAGCTGCCCGGCCGGGGGGGGGGGCGCATCTGCCCGGCCTGCGCGGGGCGCTGTGGGGCGCGCCGCCATCTTGGGGCTGTGGGGGGCCCTGGGCGCGCCGCCATTTTGGGGCTGTCGGGGGCCGAGGCGAGCCATGGAGCGGCTGTTCGGTGGCGCTCGCAGCCGCCCCGTCCCTCGGCAGTGCCTGAGGGGGGCCGGCGGCCGATCTCGGGGTTCTGGAGCTCGCTTAAGCCCCAGCGGGGCCGTTTCTCCGCCCGCTGTGTGTGTTGGGGGTGCGAGGCGCCTCAGCAGCGGGCGAGGACAACGGGAGGCGCGACCGTGCCCCGGGGGGCTGAGGGAGGGGGAGGCCGGGCCCGCGGGGCGGTGCTGCTGAGGGGCGGGGGGCGGTGGCAGCCGCCGGATACTTAGCGGCGGCTGGGGGGCAGAGCCTGATACCTCAGACCCGTGCCTCTGTCCGGTGCTTTGGTCCCGCCGCTCGCCATGGGCTCGGCTCCGCCCGTCTTCATCGGCTGCGAGGAGGTGGAGAAGCACCTGCACCGCGCCAGTCTCCTGCTGCCGGCGCTGGAGGCCGCCCTGGGCAACTTCTCGGCCGGGGCGGCGGGGGGCGTCGTGCAGCCCGTGCGCGCCGTGGTGCCGGTGCGGCCTCACGGCGGGTGAGGAGAGCGGGGCTGCTTCCCCGGGCTGCGAGGGGAACGGGCCGGGCAGGGGGTGATGCCTCCCGTGGCCGCTGTCAGAGGGAGGGGGTCGGGCCCGCAGCGGGGAAGGGGAGGGATCGATGAAATGAAAGCGTCGGGAAAAGGTGGTGGTACCCAGTTGTTGATTAACTTCCCCGTAAGCGCTTGATGTTAACCGTTTCGGTGTCTCGGATGCTGAAATTAAGTAATCCTCTTCGAAAGGTACCTGGGAGTTATGCCTGCTTACAGCGCCGCAGACGATGCTCTGACAACCAAGCTGGTGACTTTTTATGAGCACAAGAAAGATTCCTCTGTTCCCTCTCACCAAGCGACTGTCCTCTTGTTTGACCCAACCAACGGCTCTTTAAAAGCTGTGAGTTGAGTGCAACACTTCTGCATCCTCCTCTGTGAATGTTCTGCCAGCTCTTCCTTTTAATTTGTAGACGTTGAACTTCACTGGTGTAAACTGGTGTAAGTTTATCATTAGTAAAATGTGTTTGTGCCTAATTGGAATTTGGCCGGAGGTCTTACATCTTTCATGTGTGTTAAACAGTGCTCTGTGTCCTTTTGTCAGCTGTTTACTGTCATGTGTGGTTTGAAGGGAGTCTGGCTCCCAGGGTGACTAGAAGAGAGAGATGATCTGGAAAAGCTTACCTTGAATTTTGAAGGAAAAAACCTTGCTGAGTAAAGAATCTTGCACCATCTTAAGCCTAAATCTAAAGAGAAATGCAGTTGGTATCAAAGGGAATAGTATTCACGATCCTTTTTTTTTTTTTTTAAAGAATGTTGGCCATTTTAATTACACTGTTGTAATGATGATTATTAAAGGACAGAAACTGGTCATGAAAAGTATAATAGCCTTTCATTCTACACTGTATTGGCAAAACATCCTTTATCTTAAAGTCCCAAAAGTCATTTATACACAGCAATTAATACACTTTGAGACTGGGATGTCCCCCCATGCATGATACACACATGTAAGGAATTCCATGGTTCTCTGTCACCCTTCTGTTACAGAATAAGACAGTGCAGCTCAGGAATTACTGCTAGCTTGCGCTGGTCCCTGATTGTACCAGAGCGCAGAGTATTGCAGTTGTATCAATTCCTGTGCTGGAGACCCAGGGAAGTGCAGTGCAGCTGCATGTGAGTTAGGAGTAGCTCAACTTTGACCGCTTTTCACTCCATTTATGCTGGTGGAATGGCATGAAAGAACTGGAATAAGCAGAGAATCTGCCCGCCTTGTACTTGGGCTTCATGTGGTTTGTGGTTGCTGCAGTACTAATTACTGACCTTTATATTTTTGTCTATGCCCTTTAATATCACTTTATGCATATAATCCACAACTTGGTGAAAATATTGGGCATTTATTCATGTTTTTACTGTTTGTTTCAGTCTCATCTTGTTTTTTAAAAGGTTCTAGATGGCAGTGTCATTACAGCAAAACGAACCGCAGCAGTTTCTGCAATAGCTACCAAGGTATGTCTTCTATTTCTTAAATCAGAACAGAATCAGTTAGTGGTGTTATCACCACCATATATATATATACATTTATTTATATATAGAAAGTAACTACAGAGAGTGACATAAGTGTCTTTCACTGCATGTCAGTTTACTTCAAGTACAGCTTTAAATTAGAATTAAGTGTATGTACCTTCAGGGAAAACTTACAGCACAATTTTCTGGTTTAATTGTGTGAGTCCTGTTTGGCTTTAATATTTTGTATTTGATGGTACGAGGAATCTGTGCTGTGTTTTTGTGGTTCATTCTGCATACTCTTCAGGGATTTTGCTTTGGTTTCCTCTGATTTTTTGTTTTTTTTTTCTGTGCTTGACTTAACATGCTTCTTATGGCATTGGGTGTTAAAGCTGTGGTAACGTATTCAGTTTTGTTTAGATGTGTATTTTCTGCTGTGAGGTCAGTAGGGGTGGATTTCATTGGACCTGGAGAAAGAAGAAAAAAGTGTATTTCTAGGGGGGCAGTGTGTGTCCTCTTAAGGCAGATGATGTCTAAGATAGTTGGATGACTTGTCCAGTTGGTCAATTTCTTTGTCAGTGGAAGATGTCCAGATGACTAGCCCTGACTACAACCATAAACTTCCGTGTCTGAAAGACAAGTGATGTAAATCTTAGTGTATGTTGCTTTACATTGTTTCAGATGGAAATTGTTGCTCTCAAATTCTTTTTTAAAACAATATTTGGCTGGGCCCCTATCAGTGGGTAGAGAGCAAGTCACCTTCCATTGCGCAGCAGTATTTTAGTCTTCACCTCAAAGAATGAGGCAATAAGAGGGCCAGAGCTGAAAAATACTTTTGTTTTTCACCTGTCAGCTTTACATCAGACTGAAGGCTGACCTCACCACTTCGTTAGTGGCAGTCTTCATGCCAGCCTAAATCTATCCATGGCAATAGAACTAAACTGACATAAAATTGGAGTGAAGAACCTGTCCCCAAGAGCTTCCCAAGGGACAGAACAATTTAAAATGGATTCCTCAAACATTAGGTTATAGGCCCTCATTCATTTCATCTATTCTCTACTTAGACGGTTCTGACAGTTTTTACACAGTCAGGGCTCTGCTGGCCTCAGAGGAGTTTGGCTGTTAAAGGGACTTCAAGATCAGACCCTTCATTATTGTCTGCTGTTTTGGGAATTATTCAGGAGTGTTTGAGTTTAGCTCATAGTTGTCATCTTGCCCCCTTTATGGCATTCACTTTTTAAAGACCCAGTGCTTTTATGCAAGGAACCTTTGAAATAAGTGCTTCAGTGTCTTTGAAAGAAACATTAAAAAGAGTTCTTGCTACTGAAAAATGTGATCAATGAGATTTTTTTCAATTTTCTTGCAGCAGAATAAGTGTTGAGAGCCTACGCAGTTCAAAAGCTCTTTATTCAGAAGTGAGTGGCCACAGCAAATGCATAAACAAGACACAAGGATAGCTTAGGGCTGGACTCCAGCAGCCCTCTCTTCTCCCTTGCCAAGTAGTGGTGAATCACAGGCAAGAACTAAACCAGAAAACCAAAAACAACCATAAGTCTGAACTTCAATATTTTTTTTCACATTGCTGTTTTTACAGTACATGGTGCATACATACAGTTTTTAAGAAAATTCCTTTCTCAGGCTTCTAAATCAGGAGTTTCACCATCTGTTGTGTCTAGATCTAGAGATCATTGTATTTTGGGATACAGGATAAATATATGTAGCAATACAGGGTATCTGGGGAAATATTTTATGTATGAGGAAAAATGTTGAAAGGGCCCAGTGCTATCACAACTTCAAATGTGGACATGGGCAGTGTAGGAGAAAAGACAAAAAACAAGGGGTGAGAGGAACCTGAATGTAATGCGGTGTTGATATATGAGGGGGGAGGGAAAGAAAGGAGCTGGGGACGTCCCAGTAAAAGGACAGGTAGGAGGTGGCAGAGGGAAAGGGTATCACCACACTTGTTCAATCAGAATTACCTCTTGCGGTGCTAAATTCTGCTTGTGTTACAGTTTGTGACTTCACAACTGCAAAAGAAGGTTTATTTTGGGCCTGCCAGGAGCATTTTACACACACAGCTACCACTTTCACTACTGATAGCTTTTGGTATTGTGAGCCCTGTTTTCAGCCAGTACAGAACATCAACGCTACAGTTTTACACTTCATTAATCCCATAGATGTGATACATTATACTGATATTAGTGTGTGCTAAGGCCCCAGAATCCGTGTTAGTTCACGCTGTTGGATGTTAAGTCTGAATTTCAGACTTAACAAACCTAAACAATTCAAATCGAGAATCAAGCCAAGGGGTACTTTGGTGCTATTGACGCTAGCTTTTGCATTATCGTATATGTGTGTGTGTGTGTGTATATATATATATATGTATATAGTGGTTATTGAATATCGATTTCTATTACTAGGAATTTAATACTAGCTTTTGCACAAAACCATGATTTTTTTTGTTTAAATGGATTAAGATTACTGCTTTCTTTTTGTAGTATTTTAATATTTATTTCTTATATCTGTTAATATATTGTCTTACCTATGCTTTTTTTTTATGTTTGATACCATTTAGTTGTTAATGCCAGCTTTTGCAGAAGTGCTGTGCATTTTGGGAGCTGGTGTTCAAGCATATAGCCATTATGAAATCTTCATGGAGCTGTTTACATTTAAGGAGGTAATGGACACAACAGGGCACATTCATTTTTGTCTGTGACATTTCAGGAGCACATTTTATAAATAAAAGATGCTACAGACAAAGTTTCATGTAAGAGATTAATGGTATTTTTGATTCTGTTTATGCAGAGCACAGTAATACTATGAACATCTGTAAAATTTCGTGCTCAAATGTTGGTCCAAGCGTGTTGGAAACAAAGTCATGTTTCAGATGGCTTTTTTCTCTGAGAAAATCTTACTACGTATGCCATGTTTGAGTGAGCTTTCTGTGACTTTCCATTAAATGTATTTATTGGAAATACTTGGGTTTTATAAATACAGTTCGACAAGGAGCTGTTATTCTGGCATTGCAAAACAGCCATTCAAATGTAGCTGACCACCCATGGAATTTACTCACTTACATGATGACAGTGTTAAAGGGGAAGAAAAAAAGTTTAGGATGGATGTGACTGAAAACTGAAACAAAGTCTGTTCTGTTTCAACAAGGAGAAAATCTCCAGGCTGATCTGTTTTTCCTTTCTTCCTTGAAGGTCAGGATATGGAATCGCACAAAAGAGAATGCAGTGAAGTTTGCTAACTCAGTTAATGGTCCGGTGCAGGTCTGCTCTTCTGCTCAGGAGGCAGTTACAGGGGCTGATGTGATTATAACAGTCACCATGGCAACAACACCAATTTTATTTGGAGAGTGGGTAAAACCAGGTGCCCATATCAACGGTATGCTATGTTCTTGTCATTTAAAGGATGTATTTATTATCATGTATGTTCACGTGCACCATCTTTGCCGCTGTGTTGTTATTTCATGTTCACTTGCTCTCCATTTAAATAGCCTGTACAAAAATGTTATTTCCCAAGTGATTCCTGCTCAATCTGTTGTTTTGCTGGTAGCACTCATCCTTCTGTCATTCACTTTCATAAGCTCCTCTATTTGTCCATTTTGGGGCTGATCACATTGATTTTTACTGGAGTTAAAAAAAAAAATAAAAAATGCAGTAACCAAGTAAGAACCTCATAGTTTGACCTCTCATTATAGGGAGGTTTTTTTTTTTCCTGCCTTATGATGTTACCATGGTATTGTTTGGAGTTCCTGGACGTGGTCAGATTTGTTTATTTTTTTTAATTGTGGGCCTGATTCAGATGACCTTGTGAACTTTCCAAATGGCACGGTAATGAGGCAAAAGCAACTTGTCAAAGGGGACGATTTAAAGTAAGTTCCCACATTCCAGCAGCATCCTACCAATTTTTCAAACTCTATTTAGTCATTTGTCATTGAATGATGTCTGTGTTATGTCACGGCATGGTAGCCAGAAGTACAACCAAAATCAATTAAGATCTACAGTCACTGAAGCGACACATAACACAAAAAACCTTTTCCTTTCTTTGTCTTCTTTTCTTCTTTCTCCATTTAGGCATTCAGGCAACATGGAATCTGTTATTCCATAACAGTCAGACACTTTTAGAAAATGTTTGACTACAGTAAAACTTTCATTAACCTATGAAAAGTTTGTAATGATCTTTCTGTACTTAAGACAAATCAAGCAGTTTAACTTCTTTAGTTTTTCTAGGTATGTATAACCTGCTCAATTTGTACTACTTACAATGTTGCAAGGAGACAATAGGAGCTATAAGTTTAAAAATCCTTGTTAGTAAAATTCAGCTCTGTCTGCTTGTGCAGGTCTTTGCTGCAAACTACTTTGCTTCTGATCTGTTAAGGATAAATGAGGGATTGTTCAAATCTTATTTGTCTCTATAGACATGTAACATGAACGCATTCTGGATCAAATTCAAGGATGATAAAATTCAGGTCATTTGGCAACGATCTGATGAAAGAGGAGGAGGGTGCAAGAGATAATGGACAAAGGGAGATGGTTTTCTTATGGCTCAGCTACCCAGAGTGTCTGGCCAGGGATAATCATCTGACAAACATAAAATGTGTTAGAGAAGCTGTGTTAGTTAACTTTGTTTGGGGGGGACACACAAACAACCACCATCATTTAACTTGGCAGTCACAGAAACTGAGGCCACTGTCTGCAGAAGAGATGTAGTCTCTTTAACCTTAAGATTATCTTCCCTGAGTTGCCTTGCCAGATGATTGAGGTCTGTTCCAATGGTGCCTTATGTAAGCAGAAAAGAATAATTATGTCACACTTAAGTACTGGTGTCATTCTCAGTGCTGCTAACAAAGGCTTGTTTGTTTTGTACTTACACATACAGTTTCACATCCGTACAGAAATATAAAGGTATGTGATGAGGGAAGGCTGAGTGCTATCTCCCCTTCTCTGCCTTGTTAGCATTATTTGGTAGGAGCAGTTTGACTAATCTACCAAAGAGATGGAAACAGTGCCAGCGAAGAACCTCAGTTCTGTGAGATTCGCTTCACAGAGAGTTGCAGCTTAATGCTTCAGCAGGTTGAAGTGCAATGACCTATTGGTTCCAGTTGTTCTGGGTTCGCTTATGAGGATTACAAGACCTTTGTCAGCAGCAGCATCTAGCTGACTAGAGCTCAAGGTTGCTGTACATTTTAATGAACAGTAATGCTTTTGGAGGGTTGGACCCAATGTCATCTTTAACTGACGCTAATGGAAATTTAAGGCATTAGCACCTTACAGAAGCAGGCCATATACACCTCGGCATTACAGCTGAGGCCAGGTTGAGAGAAATCCCAGCCTTCACCAGTTGTTCAGGTGCATCCCGTTTTGTGTTGTTGTTTTTTTAAAACCAATGAGCATGTCACCAGTGATAATGTCAGACTGTATATTACATTTCCACAGTAATGTCCATTGTTAGTTCACACGTGTCTTTTGGACAAAACATGTTTTGAATTTGCTTTAAATATTCTTCCCAAGTTCATCAGTTTTATTGTCTTAGCTGTTGGAGCAAGCAGACCAGACTGGCGAGAACTGGATGATGAACTGATGAACAATTCTGTTCTGTTTGTGGATTCCAGAGAGGCTGCTCTTACTGAATCAGGAGATGTTATATTATCAAAGGTGAGGCTTTTTAAAATGAGGGACCTTCTCTTTGTGGCAGTTGGCTTGTGTTCGAAGTGAGCTAGTGTGGATGATGTGCTGCACTGAAATTTTTCAGAGCATCAGATGTGGCTGCTAGGAATTTCCAAGCACAGGCTGAAAGATAAAACAGATCTTGAATGGGAAATTCTGTGTATCTCTGATAGAACCATGTGCATTCATTATTAACCATTACATGGCACCATATGACATTAGCATACTTTCAACATTGGTCTTTGTGTACAAAGTATTGTTTTGAAAGATGTATGTTTCCTGCACCATTCAGTAGTTCTTGCATATTTTTCAAATCTTTTTGTTAAAACCTGTAAATTCTTTCCCATGAGATTTCAGTGTGACTGACACAAATCTGGCCTCTAGAGACTGGATGACAGAAGCCAAGCAGTTACTGATCTGCAGAAATTTGATGGGAAGAGACTATTTTAGGTTTATTGGAGTTTTCTTCTTCTAATATTTGTACAGAATGAATATGGTTTCCACTTCTGAGGTTTAATATAAGAGGGTCAGATAAAGTAAGGTATGTGAAGCCACGTCTCTTTTGTTGGATAGGTAACAAACTATCCACTGTGAAAAGCTTATTTACGGAGGAAACTCTGACAAATGTTTTTTCCCTGAAAAGCATTCCACTTCTCTGAGATTTCTTTCCAGTTTCTCTATTATTGATCTGAATACTGATCTGCTTTTCAACAGAAAGGAATCAGTTATGGGATAGCAGAACTGGAGGGGTTTCTTTTGAAGTCACTCAGAAAAAAAAAAGTTTTAATGTACATACGGATATTACATTTCTGTATAAATATATTTTTTTATAAATGTATTTTTTTCACAGGCGGAGATTTTTGCTGAGCTGGGAGAGGTACTGAAGGGTACAAAACCAGCCCTGCCTGAGAAAACAACAGTCTTTAAATCACTGGGTAAGCCCCTCCTATGTGCAAGCCTGACAGAAGACAATGCCTTGTTATTTATTAGGTCCCCCATGCGTGGGAAAACTGCTGATAATCTTTAAAACTGCAGTGGCAACACGTTCTCCAAAAGGAACTAGACTGTGATTTGCATTTTCCCTTATTTCACTTTTTATTGATTTAGCAGGACTGATGTAATAAAAAGAGATAAGAAAGCAAGCAAACAATGGGAAAAGTACCTTTTCCATTTCAGTTATTCAAAATGAGTGCAACGTTTATTAAGACAGCTCCAACGTGAATGTCCTGTTGTCATGCCTCTAAAGTCTGTCCAACCTACAGATAATGTGACAGTGCAGTGTAGAGTTGTGGCTGCCGTTTGGGGGAAGGAACAGGAGTGGTGATTAGTTACCATGTTCTGAGCTGCATGATGTATCTGAAAGGGTCAAACTGTGATGTAAACGCTGAATCAGAAAATCAGATTCATGCTATTACATTAACTTCATATCAGACACACAACAATTACATGGTGACAATAACTTTGAACATAACACTGAAGGTGTTTGGGTTGGGGAGTTAATCCTGTTCCTGTCCAATTAGATAACTTCCTAAGTCCTTCTGTTCCCTTCTGAAGCTATACTACTGCATACAGCTGAAGAGCTGTTTGAAGATGACTAATTCTCTTTCAGGGATGGCGGTTGAAGATACAGTAGCAGCAAAATTTGTTTATGATTCCTGGTCAGCTGCTAACTAAAGACAGAAGTCTACAATGCCAACGAGGCCATAAAATATGAAGAAAATCATTTGCACTTAGTTTCCTTGGATTTTTTGCTAACGAGAAAGGCAGCAATCCTGTTTGAATGCAGCCCTTCTGCAACTTTCAAGAATGAAAAGTAAAATGTCAAGTGTTTTCCAATGACAAGTGTTAGATACCTGCAGTATTACTAGTAAATGTATCTCATGTAAATGGCAAGTGTTAGATATTTGCATTGACACTAACAGGTATTTATGTATTTTGGTATAATTCTGGAATCAGTGCATTTCCTCCTTAATTATTTCTGTAGCAGGAATCTGGGGGTAGATTTCATGTTTCCAGAGGGGTAATTCTTACTGGGTAGAAGACAGCAGTTCAGAGAACAGAGTGATGTTTAATTGTGATGGTACTTCAAATAGCACTGTGGTTTCGGTACTACACGGGCAGTTACCTAGTCTTCAGTCTCTCCTGGGGACACAGCCCACCCAGGCTTAAGTACGCATCTTCCCTTCCAGATCAGGCTGGGGTCTAGAAGTCACCATCCTTACTTTCAGCCCCTGACAGCCCTCACTTCCTGCCCTCAGACCCGATTGATTTCCATTTAAGAGCACGCTCCTGAGTGGGACTTTTGTATTAAAAAATGATGCCTTCCCTATGGTTAGATGTGTTTCCATAAAAGACCTGGCTCAGGAAGGCTCAAAGAGTGCAAAATCG
This sequence comes from Anser anser, assembly GCF_964211835.1. Taxonomy (NCBI): domain Eukaryota; kingdom Metazoa; phylum Chordata; class Aves; order Anseriformes; family Anatidae; genus Anser; species Anser anser. Next base: position 8,207,361 of record NC_139736.1, read on the forward strand.
GAGCTACTATTATGTACATTTTAACTGGGAGGAAACTATATGCAGTACCTTTTTTAGTACATTCCTGTTTGGAGTTTTGCAATTTTCTTGTTGCAAGGAGTCATCCAAAATGTGAGCACTAAAAATGTTTTTTGACTTAACTTTTATCTGTATTCTCTTGGGAGATTTGCCTGTTAATCTATAGTGTTTGTAAGTTCTTTTCGAAGTTTCTTGAAGGTTGAAACAACGCTGAGTTCAGTGGGATAAACTTCAAGTATACAGGCAAATATTTTCAGCTTGGCTGTACCATGCACCATTTGGTAATTGTTCTTTCATGCCAGTGGGTATTTGCTGGAGCAGGAATTTCAATGATCCTTTCTTGCCAGAGGAGCCCAGGGATGTTCTACAGAAGAAGTTCCAGTTTTGTGCTGTTATGCAACTGCCTTACAAAAGATTGAGCATATGCTGAAAAATAGCCATTGCCCTGGAAACAAATTCTTGTCTCAAGCCAGAGTTGTGCCTTGTGAAATTTTATTTCGTCTTGCATATTATTTCATGTAGGCTATTCCTTCCTTCTGTAGAAGGATTAGATGACATAGAATAAATGGAGCAAGAGGAAGGAGGTTCAGAAGCAGTTAGTGTTAAAGCCTCTGATGGTGCGTAAGTAAGTGTAGAAGATGTTAATGAGTACAGTGCAGGTGTGGCGTAAGTAATACTCCAAATTATAAGCTTGGTGTAAATTAGTTGGAAAAAGCTAGTAAGTGGCAGAGTTTATAATGTGTACAATTTCAGCATGGAAGGATACCAGGCCAGTAAGTGAATGGGGCCAAAGGATATGTTCATGAGGATAAAAATTTAACTCCACTGATCTTATTTATATCAGTGGAAACAAGAACAGATATTTCTCTACTACCTTTTACACTTTTTAATTATAGCAAAGTTACCTGTGTATTTTTAGACGTGTTTTTTTCTTCATGTCATTCATGAAGCATTCAGAAACGTGCGTGTTGGCTGAGCCTGTTACTTCAGTGATGGAGAACTCCACTAGCATGAGGCAAATGTGACAGCCTTAGGTGTTCTGTAATTCAGGAACTGTATGGACACTTGCACTTACTATTTATAAGAAAATTATCAAAGTTCTGTGCCTGTATGGATCAAAATTTGTAATTTGAGATGAGGCACGGTGTTTGGGAAGCAGACATACGGTTTATTTTCACATGTACTTGTCTACAGACTATGCACTTTAAAAAGTAGATGGAACCAGTCCAAAGACCTGAGTCTGAAAACAGTGTTCTCAGCTTTCCTTGGCAATAGGAGGGTCTGGGAGCCTAGCTTCAGCATTTTACTTCTGAATTCTTGAAGAGTGTTCAATTCAATTACAGTGGAAGTTGCTTCTATGTCATCTTAGATTTTGGGGGGTGGGGGAAGGGTAAAAATAGTAGGCTTAATTTCCATGTTTTCTTCTCTTACAAATTAGTGTCTCAAGATTTGTGTAACTTGCATTTATGTTAAAAATAAATAGCTACTGCTGTTTGACTTTCATTTTGTTATCCATTGTTTGTTCTGGGTAGTGTTTTGAAGATCAGGAAGAAAGTAAGCTGTTGCAGTGACTGCTGTTACAGTAAATGTGATCACAATGTAAAGGGAAAAAGACAGACCGCTCTGCTCCATTGTGATACTCAGTTTTGCAGTCATTGTCCTGCATTGTACATTCCCTCCTCCTGATCTCTGTCCAGTGCAGAGTAATAAATCCTTAAAGAAAGAAAATCTTGTAGTTGGCAGAGCTGTGTTTGTGTGAGATCCCATGGTTTTACAATTGGCTTTGGATCGGACCATAAGATCGCACATGATACACGTCTCTCGTTGAATGTGCTGTATGAATGTTACTAAGGAGTGAGATCTAGGATTCACTAATTTAAATGCTTCCAAATTATAGAAGAAACAAAGAGGGTGGTGAAAAACTCGAGGGAAACAGCAAAGGGTGGGGGGAGGGGGAATGAAATGTGAGCATTCTTACTGTTTTTCCCCCTCTATTGTTCAACATGGCTGTTCTATGCCAGAGGCCGATTTCCAGGACCACCCTGCAAGAAAAGGGCTGGGAATATTTTACTGGAGTTTAAAATGGCAGCTGTATGGGGGCTTCCTCAGTTGCCTAAAAATCCATGGGGCATTCTCTGGGACTTAATATTCAGCCTCTACATGCGGCTCTAGGACAAAGGTCTTCTGTAGATCTTGTGCTCTATCTGCTAGCTCTGTAGAGTTACTGCAGATGCCTAAGGACACACTGAAACACACTGCATGCTTGTGACAACTGCATCAACCAAATTATGTGCAGGTAGTTTCAGCCATTCTCTCTGACTGTCAGAGGTCTTAGCAGTTAAGCAGGTTTACAGATGAATATGCAGAGAGAAATTTTCAGTGCAATTCAGAGATTCTCCCAATCTGGTACTCTTAAAGTATAATTTCTCCAAGTGCCTTTATGGGTACTCCATTTGGCTCTGGTCAGCCACAGGCACCTGCATGCTTAACAGAATCTTGGAAAATATTTCCCTGGATAAAAGGATCCAATCCAGTTGTTTAAAGTCTGGCTTTAAAGGTGCGTTATGCTCACCACCTTGTACTAGCGACAAGTCTTCAGAGCAGCAGTGCAGCTGTAGTCTCAACCTGTTCTCAGGGGAGGTAGAATTCAGCCAGGGGAGCTGCAGGGCAATGAGGCTGGGCTTGCTGCTTCCGTGGCTGCTGGGAGAAACAGGAGGGATCTCCCCCCTGCTCTGCTGAGGCTGGGAGCAGGGCGGGGAGAGGCCTGGCTTCCCCGGCAGTGACACAGACGTCCTAGCACTGGGGCTGTGGCTCTTACGCTGTTCTCAGCCACCTGCACCTGCAAGGAGTGGCTCGTTCCACCTTTGCCAAGAAGTAATTCTGCCTTGTACTCTGGCCAGCAGTGCAGGGGCTGCCTTAGAACTGCACAGAACAGTTCAAAGACCGTTTTCTTGTTTCCACTCAATTCCCTGACAGAATAGCAGTGGTGGCTCCACAGAGGCGGAGCTGCTCTGTGGTAAGGGTAGCCACTGACCAGGCCCTCCATGAGTGACACCGTTCACTGCTGGTGAGTTGTGGGAAGGTCACAAGCACTTGTTTAGGCAGCTAAATAGAGGGGCCGACTGGGGGTGAGAGTGCCAATCCTGAACGATGTCCAAGTTACATTGCAAAATAAATGGCTGTATAGCTTATCGGGTAGAGCAGGATGGGGAATGGGGTTGTAGGCCTAGTCAAGCAAACTGCCCTGCACTTTTACTTCAGTTGTGTGAGTGAGAATGATAGGGTTTGACCCTTCAAAATCCACTTGTCGTATACCCTTGAATACCAAAAGTTCATCGTTTGCTTCTTGTTTTGTTAAAAATTTGGGTGTTCCATAGCCAAACCCAAAACACCCCAGCAGGTTAATAACACAGAGGCTGAGGGATGCTGTCTGCTTTAATTGCTGTGCTGAACACAGCAGTCATCTGAGGTTGCATAGCATAAGATTTTGATGTGACTGCTTAATAGGAGAAAATATCAATGTGCTGAAGTACAGGAATCCAAGGAGAAAAGAATGCAGAATAAAGTCCAGCCAAGAAAAGGAATCATCATGAACAAATCAAAGAAATGAGATGTAGAAAGAAGGAACCATGAGAAATAGATAAATGATAAATAAATGTCCATAAATGGAGTATACTCTGAAGGAAGAAATCATAGATATATATAATAAAAAGATATAAAAAGAGATTTAAAGGTAAAAGTCCTGTTAATAATTGTGCTTCTAAAACCTCAGATGTTAGCCAGAGCATGGTTACTACAAAGCCTCATTAGATTCACAAGACAACAGGAATGATTAATTCATATCAGATAGTGCTGGCTTCCCAAGGGAACAGGTCCAAGACAGATGAAGAGAAGCCTGATGTGGGTGCCTCCGGATGGACTGTAAAGAACAGGAGCTTCCACAGAAGCGGTTTATTGTTTTCTTTCTCTTTCTCTTTTTTTTTTTTAGGTTCAGTGTATGTGTACCCAGTCACATGCCATTTTGAGGCTGAGGCTGAAAATGACCAACAGAAAATGCTGGATGAAAGAGCCATAGTTTCTGGGACTTTGCATGACAAATGTACCCTATAGGAACCAAGCTGAGGACATAGAAAAGATCAAAAACTTTGAAAATAAATCCTTAGCTTCTTGTAGTTAGAAGGATTGCATCTTGATGCCACTTAGGACATGATGGATGCTGGCAAATGGGTCCAGTGTAGTGATACAAGAGAAAAGAACGTGCAACTCACACCAAACATCTCTCGGCAAGGTACTTCATATATTTTTAAATTAATATAAATGCAGTAGCAAGAAGCCTGACTGACAAGAACACAAAACTTGCTGTAAATTACTCATATTTATATTAATTCAGCAGTTAGAAGAGTCAATAAGTCACAGCTGAAATCAAGGTTCAGATTCTGCTTCTAGCATACCATCACTACCAGGAAGGGCAGTTTGTAGCAACCTAACAGAAGTGAATGAGTGAATGGAGAAAACACAAAGCTCTCAAGATTTGGGAATGCTTTTTTTTTTTTTTTGTGGCTTTGGAGAAGAAGGGAAGGGTATTATTAAAGAATGTGGCATGTCTGGCCTTCAATAATATTTTAAGTTATTCAGACAAAAAGAAATCCAATCTCCATAAGAAGGGAGAAAAAGCTTTGAATCTAAAGCTTTTAGTTTTTTTACCTTCACATTCATTCTTTTTGGCAGAATGTGCTTGAATTAACATCCTGTGTACCACAGCCATCTATGTCTTTGGCCTTGCTATACATCCTAAAGCAATTGGTAACCTCTTTGCCTTTCACTTTAGCAGATGTCTGAAAAGAACTGCATGCTATTTTGAATCAGGAAAAGATAATCAGTGTGCAGGTTACAGCAACAGGTACATTGATTTATAAGCAAGTATCTACAGTCTTTCCAGGGTCCTTGAGAGCCTGTTTTCTTTTATTCACAGCATTCAGGACCTTCTTTCTTGGCCCCAGCTCTATCTGAATGCTTTGTAGATCTTCATCAGAACATAGCATCAGGGTGTCTAAATCTATTTTTTCCCTCATGAAGACTGGAAGAAACTCATCCAGCATCTGTGATGCCAGAAATACCTCAAGGGGTGTGTTTTCTGCTTCCTCATCATCCCAAATGAGTTCCTCCTCCTGCCAAGGGATATTAGCACCATTTTCAACATCATCTTCCCTGTCATTCTCAGCATTTTCATTCTGAAAGAGCTCACTGGACATTTTAAAGCTTATGACTTCTTTCTCAGAAGACATGCTTCCAGGATTTACATCTGCAGCCAAATTCCTTCCAAATACAATCTTGCCGAGACCTGGCCTCTGGAAAATAGAGAGCCGACTGTCATTGTCATTCAGTAATTCATCCTCTTCTTTCTCATCAAATAAATGCATCACACTTCTCCTATCCTTGTCATCTGCTTGGCCATTGCTTTGTGTTTCCTGGCTTCTTGTGCTACCAGCTGTCTTTTTTGTCCTCAGTTTGAAGGTATCTTTCAGATTTTTGGAGAAAGGAGTTGTTGTATTTGAAGTGAAGAGGCTAGGCATCTTTACCCTTGAGTGTGTCCCTTTGGAAGAGGTTACTGTGCCAACATTTTCTTTCATATAATTCCTGTTCATTTCATGTTGGTGTTTCTCTTGTCGCTTCTCACATTCCTTAATTTGTTTCTCCACATTCCTCTGGGCCTGGGCTTTTTGTTTGGAGACCTTCTTTGGGTTCAGCATGTTCTGCTCCGTGGCAGCTTTGTCCAGGATTCTGACGCATTCATGGCGATCTCTGCTGGCAGCCACCTCAAGAGGTGTGCGGAGGTCATTGTCCAGAGCAAATATATTGGCACCAAAGTTGATCAGAAAAGAAACGCAGTGGATGTGACCATTGCAAGCAGCATGATGGAGAGGAGTGCTCCCCCAGATGTCACATTTGTCTGGATCACCTCTGAGAAGGAAAATAGCACAGAATGAGCTGGACGTACCCAAGCATAACACTGCAGTGGAACTGAACAAATACTAAATGTTTACCTCAGCGTTGCTGTGAGGAGTACAGCACAAACAAAATGAGTCAGTTTAGCTCCATTCTGGAGATCGGTGCTGCACCTACTTACCTCAAGCACTGAGTATGCAGGCAAAAGGCTGCAGCTCTGACTACTCTGCCACAGACTGCTGAAAGCAGGCTTTGACTTATACTCATTGGAACTGGTTGCAAAACTGTTTCAACTGCTCCTGGGCAGAATATTTTAGAGGCTTTTGGGTGACTCTTTCCTTTTGCTTGTCAAACACAAGGACAATATTAGGAGGATTCTTCAGTGATTGCATTGATGCATATGTATTGTGTCCATACAGTCACTTCTTTAGCAGGTAATAGGTAAATGATTAGGAGTAAAGCCCTGATTACACATTTCTCTCCATTGCTGCTGGATTAAGCTGAGACTGATGCTACTGTTTTTCTTCATCACTTTTGTTCTCCTTAAGCTTCTTTTACTCAAGGGGTTTGGAAAGCAGAAGCTCATTTGAAAACAAAATACCATGTCTTTTCAATAAAATTTAAAGCCAGAGAACTTTTTAACTCTTGCACTGACTTCACATTGAGCTGGTGCTTGCGGACTAGAATTGGCTTGAATCTATTAATTCTTATTTGGTGGGATCAACATCAGCCATGGTTCCGATCAAAACTTGGGTCATCTGTGACCAACAGGTCAGGCAACCACAGTATTCCAAAGCCTTTAATAACCTTGGAAAAATTTACAAAGTCTTGGATATCTGTTCCATGGCAATTGCACCATGGATGAAATTGTACATACTATCACAAAATCTCCTTCAGGTGTTGGTCTCTGTCAATGAATATCTCTGGAAGAAAAAACACTAACATATTTGCTGAGGGCCAGTTCTGAGAACATCAGAATTCAACCTAAAATGCTACAGGCAAGTGGGAGACTAGAGGCCATGTAGAATTGAAGCACGCAGCTGCTTGTGTTGAGAAACAAGAGCAAGCCTGAGCAGGCCAGGCTCCGAGAGTGCAGGCATTTCTACAGGGAGGTGGCAGCTGAGCATCAAAGTTTTCCCACTTAGACATGTGGAAACCATGTGTACAAATTTCTGCTTTTGTGGCTGTACCCTGGGGAACTGCTGCAAAGTGTGCCAGATTCCTTCATTCCCACATTAGCAACTGTCTGCATTATCCTGGCCTTGGAAGGGCTGGGCCATCCATCCTCCCCAGGGCCCCTTCAGAGCTGTTTGAGGTCTGTTTTCCCTCTGGAGCCTGCCAGCCTTTGAGTCTCAAACAATTCACAAAACAGAGTGTCAATTCCCAGCTCAGGGGGACTTTGGACAAAGTTTTACATCTACTTTGGCATCTCTTACTCCTCTTCCACTGCTTTCTCAAGCACGAAGAAGGAAGCTCACACAAAAGAGAGCAGATCTGTTACTTGGTCTTGCCTCCATTCATGTGCCTTCAAAGCAGGCAGAGAAAACACCTCTTAATGTCTGGGAGACAAACTCTTACAAGATGAAAGGGATTATTTTTAATAGTGCTACATTTTCCAAGGGCTGAGTGTGTTGCAGGCTTCAGAGTCCTAAAATCTGCAACCACTAGAGAAAAAACATCCTGTATCTCAGTGCCTTTGTCAGAAAGCCTTCTTTGCTTCAAGGAAAGGATGGCTTCATTAAAAAAATTAAAATACTTTCTCAGAAGACACTGCCTGACTGCAGAACAGGTTGAACACCTTCCAAAGTTCAGCTTCTGCCAAGAGAACTACTGAGACTACAGCCATATCTCTGACAGCCTCAGCCTACTGATTGTATCAAGAAATCTTGGATTAAAATAGAAGTGGATGTATATGTTTGATAATTTTGAGAGCAATGCTATCCCAAAGTTGCCCTCTACCAAAAAAAAAAAAAAAAAGTGAGTTAAAAATACATTAAGTAACAAATAAATAGAAATTTCTTATCTTTGTGTCACCTGCTGTGACTTCTATGAGCATATATAGTAGAAGACATTTTTAACTCACATATTGAAAAGATTACTTAGTTATTTGTTCATTAGGTAGTCATTCTGTCTTCTAGATGTTCAGAGACCTTTACTGACTCTAGGTATTTCCTTGGACCTGCCTTAATTATACAAGTTGAAAAACTGCCAGTCTATTTTTGCTTTTCCTCGGGGACACAGCCATAGCTGTAGAGTCCAAAGGTCTTTTTTATTGTACTATTATAGCCACGCCTGAGCTCAATGAACCTTAAAGCACGTCTATGACAAACCCCTTTTTATTTTATATTTTCATTTCTATTTTTTTTTAAGAAAGTAACACTAAATATACCCAAATAGTTATTAAACTTTCCCTCCAATCTTCTTTAAACTGTTATGATTGAAAATGCAGGTTGATCTTCATCTCATTCCAGAAAGAATATTTTATGTACTGCATTTTCTTCTATTAAATCTTGCTAGAGAATCACGCCTTAAAAGGTAGACTTCAAGCAGAGAAAATACTGAGATGATATGTAGAGGTAATGGCCTTTTCAATAATACCTTTTTACTTAGTACATTTAAATGACAAAAAGAGAACTATTACTATTAGGAAAAAAAAAAACAAAACAAAACAAAACACAAAAACAGTAGAAAATCTTTTTTTTTTTTTCTTTTTCAGTTTGCAAGGACCCTACCCAAGTTCTGAAACAGTACTACAATTTTTAGTGTGATGGTAGTTGCTAATACTATAAAAAACAGAGAAATAACAATTTTAGATGTTACTGTCTCAAAACTATCAGTCGTGACTTGCCTCTGGAAAGCATTAAATCTTCTGGTGTCTAATACCTGCACTTTAGGAAGCAAATGAGATAGATTTTTTGCTAAAAATATTTCAGACAAGGCATTTACCTTTAAAGCCAGTTCCAAAGATATATAACCACAAAAGGCTGTTGGCCCACTTCTCCATTAGAGAGAGCTTCACCAACCCCATGTACAGACCCGTTTACAGGTTCTGGGCCTAAACCCGTGTGAATGAGGAGAAACAGTTCTTGGCAATGCATTGAAAGAAATGACCAGGATTTTCAGCCTTTTGGGTCTGGTGTCACGGCAGCATTAGAAATATACACTAATTATAGTTTTGAGCCACAAGTTCATGAGAAATGGAGGCTGATTCACTCACCCTCTCCGGCATATGACCTCTAGAGCTTCTAGATACCCGTGGTATGCTGCCAGAAGGGTGGGCGTCATCCCATCTTCATCTGAAGTATTAAGATCTTTTCTAGTGGCTTCTTTCAAAAGGTCCAGATTGCCATCAGCTGCTGCTTTGTGATACCTGCTCGACATTTTCAGTAACTTCTGGTTTCCTGAAGCAGCTCTGTCCAGACGGTACAGCTACCCTTCCATTACAGGGATAGTCCATTAATGATTACAAGTTGAGACGTCACCTTGAGGATGAATATGAGGAGGCAAAGTTCATCCTAGCAAACAACTGGAGTGCTGCAATAAGGCAGCGGTGTGGTGAATGCTTTCATTTCCTGAGGGGTGGCTCTGCTGCTTACCTCCCATTGCATATTTGTCTATTTAAACACAGAGGGGATTCATTCATCTTTTCCGTGTCTCAGCTGCTTTTCCAAACTTATTTATTCTGGGAAAACTGTCTTTGAAAGAAGCTTTAGCATTGATGTCAACGTGACCAGATTTCACCCTAAGTAAAAACAAATCCTTGAGTTTTGATAAGCTAAAATATTGTGTAACCTTCACCGGGGAAGCTGTTTGTAACCTGTCATTTATTTGGGTTACTGCATTTAAAAACAAGCCTCTCCCCCGCAAAGACAGCCACATCCATGAAGCGATTTGGTGCACGCAGACGGATGTGTGGGTGGAAGCAGGCCTGTCAGGGCCGGGAGGTGTTCGGCTAAGGCTGGCCAGCTGGTCCACAAGGCACAGTAGAGAAAACCACAGTCTCCAATCTTAACACACTTGGCAAATGTAAGCTCATCTAACTGGTACTGTAATCTCTATGTTTGGATGCAGGTGAAAAAATCGGAATGATTTCCTCAAGATGGCAGACGGAATTTAAGAAATAGAAACGTGATGGTCCTGAGCCCACTGCCCCACATGCACTGCAGTCCTCACCGTGGAACAGATCGGTCCAGTCCCATTTTCACACTTCCTGTCGTAGAAATTATTTACATTGATTTCAGCGGAGTTAAGGGCTACGCCTATGAGTGAAAGCTTGTAGAGTTAGACCACAATTCTAATGTTTAAGTTCAAAAGAATTGCTAAGAGAAAACCACATAAAAAGTCAGCTTTAACACAGTAGCTGAGAAGATATCAGTAGGTAAATAAAATGCCCCGGGCTGTGTGTTATTCTGGTCACGCTGACAACAGCTGCCAGCTCAGTGTTACTTTTTTGTCAAGCTGTTTTCCATGACTAACTGAATTAACCTGTATCTCAGAGAGAGTACTCTTGGCAATTAGCAGTGAGGTTCTGTTGCTTATTATGCCCCTGTTACAGAAGCGGTAGCGATTGCAAACCAGATCATTGTCTGAAATTGGTGCAATTACTGGATGGAGAGCCACCTCATTTACTTCCCATAATGCCACCCATGTAACGCACAGCAGACCTCTCCAAATGGGCTTTGTCTCATAATTATTTTCTCAGACAGGGACTGAAGAGCTCTTCAGGAACAAGCTTGTACCAACATTTTCCTCCACGTAGACAAGAAGAGCCTGTCAGGTCCTGTAACAGGTTTGAATCTCTGAATAAACAAGTCCAGGTAGGGGTAAGCTGAAGCTCTGGTTTTCCTTCATGCGGTCCACAGGCAGGGCTGCCCCAGTGCTGCCCGGCCCCCCGGGGTGGTGAGGAAGGGCTGTGCCTCACCCAAGCCCACCTCTCTCCTGCTGCAGGGGACAGTTACCCTCAGCTCTTGTCAGGTTCCTGGCACTGCTGTTTATACCTTTCTAAGAAAAACTGCAGTGATTTATTCTATTTTCTATTTAACCAGGCTCAGCACTGAGTTAAATTTACAGCTACTAGAAAAAAAATGAAAAAAAAAAGGTGCAGAACAAAGACAGGTAATACACACAGTTTTTACATATATTTTAGATTAGCTGTTTCTCAATGCCATCACATTTTATTTCCTTTACTTAATAAAGGGTATTATAATTTCTTTTACTCTCATGAGTGTAGAATGATCACCCTGGCATGTATTACCTATACCACCAGTGCCTGGTAGCAGAGAGGAGACAGCATTTTTTTCTTGTACGTTGACATCTTGCATTGTCGGTTACATCTATCAAAGTGAGTCAGTGGTAAAAGAGTCCTTTTTGTTTTCTTTTAATTATTGATTTCTACTATAGAATTATATTCTTTAGCTTTTCTGTTAACTAATTCATCACACAAAATATTGATCTCAGAGAGATTTTTGTCATTTAACATCTCAAAATATTTACTTCAGAAGAGAGTTGCTTTATATGATACTAAGTGGAAAATTATTGTTTTAAGTTTTAATTAGAGGTAAAGCAAAACCCACTTCAATTGGAGAGAGGCTGTAGGACTTTCTCATTATTTATGTCACAAAAGCAGGCATCACAAAAAAAAAAAAAGACCAAACAAAATCTCCATCTATTTCTAAACTCTTGGTATTTGTTTATTCTTGTCCCATCTAAAAACCTCAACTTAAAATGCAATAAATGATTCAATGTCAAATGAATTAAATTTCTCAGCCTGAATGGAGATGTGTCTTTTGAGAGCAACGCTCAAAATTGAGAACTTTTTAAAGTCTCTAAGTAGTTAGAATGAAGCCTTTCTTTTTGGGTCTGAAAAGAACTTCAAAACCATTCCACTTCCAATTGAAATGTCCTACCAGGCTCAGGAGAAACTCTGTTGTAATGGTACGTGTTGTAAACTAATGAATTATTTAACTAGCAGTTTTCTTTTGTTATTGGAATTTGCTACATATATGATTATTGTTCTATTTCTTTCAAGGACTATCTCAAAGAAAATATTGCCAGTTAAACAAACTATTTATCTAGTAATACTACAGCATCACTAGTTACGTTGTTCTAGATAATTCAGAGCCCTGTATTACTTGCCTGGGAGAAAAACAGCGAAGTTGTGCCATCTGTTTTGCATGAGGTATTATCTAGCACAACATTGCCTCATTGCAACTTTCATGGGCAATAAATGCAGGATGGTAAAGGCCATACAACGGGAGGCAAGTAAGTCTCTACTTGTCTAATGAGATTGCTGGAACTAATGGGCTTGGAGAAGAATGAGGTTGTTCACACAGGGTGACTGTGGCTACACAAATCAGAGATGATAGCAACATCTAAACAACCATAAAAAGGTATTTTTCACTCCTCACACAAGCAAAGCTCCCACTGCTGTGTCCAAGAACACCGTTGCTGTACGCGCTGTTTCCACAGAGAGGTTGTGTGTCCCCCCCCACCAGCGCTGGCTGAGACCCCATCCTGCAGTCATCTTTGCTCAGGTTGTGGGCTCCAGCCCTCGCCGTCTGCCTGCATGCAGCATTTCAGCAGCAAGGTCCCAGTTGATCGGGAAAGATGCATGAACTGGAAATTTTGCAAACCCAGCAAACCAAAGCCCTGTCTCTCTTCACCCTCACACCTCGACACCCGCCCACGCTGGGCATGTAAAAGCAGACTGGGGGACTTCTGTAGGGCTAGAAGCAGTGATGATGTTGTGTGACAGTGAATTGCTGTCTGAAATGCTGTCCTGCTGCTGCTATGTGACCCAAAGGCAGGCAAAACCCATGGGAATGTGCATCCGGGCTGAGATGATCTGTGTTCTCCAGTGTTGTTATGCAATGCCCCAGTGCTCAGCACTGATCTTGAGCAATGCCTTTTTTTTTTTTTTTTGCCGAAGTCAGAAACTCAAATAAGTAAACAAAGAAGAGGAACTGAAGAGGAGAACTTGCAGGTTTTTTCAGCAGAAAAGTAAGAGAGTCAAGGAGATAGTTTTGTGTTCCAGGACATGAATTAGATATTTAACCACATAACTCAGGCCATAGTTATTTTCACAGGTTCAGCAACTCAGAACAGGTGGAACTGAACTTTTTGAAAGGAGAAATGGCCGTGCTTTCTCTGCGGCTTGTGTTGCACACCCTGGAATTCAGACATGTTAAGTGAAGCAACAACCAATTATCCTAGCACATGCTGATGGATCACATCCTGCAATCTTACAAACTAGAATATTGATGTCAGGAGATGCTAACGTGCACTGCAGGGCAAATCCAGGTGACTATGGCAATCGCATTGCTCTAACTGTTAAATGCTGTTTGGTCCACCACTATCTTTCAGCTAACACAAGCCAGAATCTGTTACAAGCCATTTGGGAGCAGGCAAAACCCTCAGTTAATTCTAGCAGGCAAGGCCAGCCTGTCCTTCTGCTAATATACCTTGCGTTGTGTTGCATTTCTCCCCAGCTAGCAGCAACACTCAGACATGACCTGAGATGGAGCTTCTGCCGTGTAGCCACCAGCCCAGCATCAGCCAGCCTCCAGGAACATGACCTGCATCTCCCACCAACTGGATGAAGCTGTGAATCAGGCACGGGGAAACTGAACGGGTTTAACTTTGCATCAGATTTGACTCTGCCTGAAAGTACCTCGCTTGGGTAGTTTTACAGAGGGCGTGTACTTGAAACCCTTTTTTCCCCTACCGTGTTAAGTCCAAGCTAAATAAAAATAGATAAATAATGCAACAACCTAGCACACAGCTTCAGAATCTGTTTCATTAATTTTCGCTATAATCATGGCTTTTGAGAGCAGTGATTCCGATTGTAAAATAAATAAATAAAGGCACATGGTATACATTTTGTGAGTCCAGGGGTCTCTGGGAAGTTAATTTATTGCCAAAGCTTTGCTTCGTACTAATCCTATTGATGGCAAAAGCAGAAGTCCAAATTGTTTTTCTGCTACTAACATCAGCTGCTATTTACTCCAGTGTAGTTGCAGATCCTAGCTTTGAACAGTAACAGTCCAGAGCCTCCAGAGATCTTCCAGTCTAAAAATTGATACGTGACTTCTCACTTCCTTAACCTGCCACTCATGTTTTCCTCCTAATTAGATCTACTATCAGCATTGCAGATTTGTCCATGCAGGGGAACAAAATATTTTCAATTACATACAAATCTACCAGTGGAATTCTTTTAAATTATCAGAAAATTGAAGTGGCACAGTGTTGTGGTTTAACCCGGCTGGCAGCTAAACACCACACAGCCGTTCGCTCACCCTCCCCCCTCCCTCTCTGGGATGGGGGAGAGAAACGGGAAAGTGAAGCCGGTGAGTTGAGATAAAGACAGTTTATTAAGACAGGATTATAATAATAAAAATAATAATGATAGTGATAATGATAATAGTATTAATAATAATAATGTGTATGAAACAAGTGATGCACAATGCAATTGCTCACCACCCGCTGACCGATGCCCAGCCTATCCCCGAGCAGCCGGCCCCCCACCCCGGCCAGCCACCCCTATATATTGTTTAGCATGACGCCAGATGGTATGGAATACCCCTTTGGCCAGTTTGGGTCAGCTGTCCTGGGTCTGTCCCCTCCCAGCTCCTGCTGCACCCCCAGCCTGCTCGCTGGCAGGACAGAGCGAGAAGCCGAAAAGTCCTTGGCCTGGTGTAAACACTGCTCTGCAACAATTAAAACATCAGCATGTTATCAGCGCTCTTCTCATCCTAATCCAAAACATAGCACCCTACCAGCTACTAGGAGGGAAATTAACTCTGTCCTAACTGGAACCAGGACACACAGAAATCTCCTTTTAAAAAAAAATAGTTGACAAAAGATGTACATTTTTCTATGCAATATCTGGCAAGAGAATAAAGGGAGTAAATTTGGGGCAAGAAGAAAATGCCTTAAAACGGTATACAACAAACAGTGCCAAAGCTTTAGCATCACTTTAAGGTCTCCTATGAGCCCTCCTCCTCACCTCCTCACCACAAGCAGGCTACACCACAACAAGACACAGGTGCAAACTCTCTGTCCTTTAGGCAGCAGAAAGGCTGCACCTGTGTGGAGCCTGCACCAGGTCCTATATAACTCTGCCTGGGCAGCCCAGAGTAAGCTTGTGGTGGCAAAGAGATGTGGTTGTGTGTGGGGCAGCAGTGCTTTAGTGCACCAAGGATGTGGTGAGTGGGGTTTGGGTGTGGGATTGAGGAGCTGAGCTCTTTCCTCGCTGCTCTCTGACTTGCTTCTGTTGTGCTTGCAGGTTGCTGCTCCTCCTGTTTGTATTTTTGCTGCCCTTGGCCCCTTGTGCTGGTGGCCTGGGGGATCAGGATCTCTTAGGTAATAAGACCTCCCTGGACTGGTAGGGGTTTGGATGGGGTCTCTGTTTGCTTGGAGCTGCTTCTCCCTCTCCTGGTGTGAGAGAGGGCTCTGGGCTGGGGGTGCACCTCCAGGAGGGTGAGGGCAGAGCTGATTGTGGCCTTTGCTTTGCAGAGAGTGTGACCTGTCATACAGACAGGATGGAGGTTGAGTTTTCCAGAGAGCTTGGCAACTCTTCCTGGCAAGTGTATGCAGTAGGTAGGTATTGCTGCTGGCTTGGTCCTTTCCTCTGTAGCTTGGAAGTAGGTGGGTGCCTGCCTGCAGGACTGATCATTTGCCTTCTTCATAGATGTGAGTGGTGAGGAAATGGTGTCCTGTGACCACACTATGGATTATGAGAAGCTGTTGCTCAGTGTCCCACTTCTG
Organism: Anser anser; assembly: GCF_964211835.1. Classification (NCBI taxonomy): domain Eukaryota; kingdom Metazoa; phylum Chordata; class Aves; order Anseriformes; family Anatidae; genus Anser; species Anser anser. The sequence goes on from NC_139736.1 coordinate 8,223,090, forward strand.
AACTGCACTAGCCTGGAGGTAAAGGGAGTCTCTGTTCTACGAGTGTGCTGTTGATGTTTTCTGGTTGGTTTTTTCTTGGTCAGGATTGGATTTAAGAGGGTTTCTAGTACTAATTTGGTTTTCAGTCCTAATTTCATTCAGGAGTGGAAATGCCTGGGTTGGTCCAGGGGACTACTGACTTAAGCTGCAAAAATACTGTTGCCTGACTACTTATTCTTCTAGCTGTCCATTAAATGCTTTTGGATGCCACCATAAAAGCTGTGCTCTCCTGTAATAGAGTTGAGAGCTAGCTAAAATGATACCATGTAGGGAAGTAGATGAGGTCCAAGAATTGCATAGTACTTTATTTTTACATATGTATACTGATAGATCAAATAATGCAGATTATCCTCTCTTATGGTAGAGCAGTAACTGGGAGGCCACCCCAAACTGGCCTCAAAGGCAGAAGCTTTACAGCTATCAGTTGCTTCTAGGTATTAGAAATGCCCTCAGACTTCTGTGGGGTTTTGTGGTTGTTATCAATGTGTGGTACTTATTAATGTGCTTTTCAACAGCTGCTACTACAGCCCACTGGTCAGGCAGTCCTTGCAGCTTTCTAGCTTCTTGATTCCTGTATCTTTTAGAACTTTTTACTCTGCAGCCTAGTCTTGCGTACCCATGATTTTCTAGAGAATCCTTTTTCTGTCATAGAACTTCTAAAATAATGGTTAATCTTGTCCTTGCTCTGGTACAAATGCCTGAAATAACTCTAAGTTGGAGCAAGTCATAAAGACTTGTTTTTGTGCTGTGAGTCCTGCTTCTTTCTAATTAAAGTCTCCTGTTGCCTATAGCATGGTCAGCACCAGCTGAGACTGAGGCTGATGGTGAATGACACAATGGGAGAGGAGAAGAACATAACCTACAGCACTCACTGCAGTGTTGTCCATGCAGATGAAATCATTGCTCCTTTCTTTGCTGGTGCAACAAACTGTACAAAAGACTTCATGGCAGTAAGTAGAGGAATGGGAGTGCTATAGGTCTTTGTGAGGCAGGATGGCTGTCTGTCAGAACTGTGTGGCTGGGATCTGCAGAAAGCTCCAGCCAGCTTCAGGGAGGTCTGTTGGCTGTGTCCACCTTGGCATGACCCACAGCTCTTTGAAGAGCTAGTCAGCAAATTGACAGTAACAATGCACATGGTCTGGCTCCGGCCCTATTGAAGGGGGAACTGGGATGCTAAGGCCAGCTTCTGCTTTGGAACCTTGTAGCAGAGATTTCTCTTGAATGGTAAACTCATAACTATTGTCTGCTTGTGTTGTCTAACTCTTGTGCTTTTCTTTCTCAGGTTACCTTCCCAAGACTCATTCCAAGCTTCGATGATGAGCATACAGTAGGTGACCTTCTTACAAAAGGGAGGATGTGGGTGTGTCTTGGTTTTGAATCTAAACTGAGCCTAATGCTTTCAGGCTGGAATACTTGCATCTTGTTGGGAAGTCTAATTTGGTGCTATCAGTACTGTTAGCTTGAGTGTAGCATCTGCAAGGTGGCAGCCCTGCAGGATGAGGAACTAATGTTTTGCTGTTGTGTGGTTCTTTTCCTTCCTAAGGAAAGATTTCCTGCTTTGTAGGTTCCAGCAACTCCAATGACCTGGACTCTGACAATTGATGATGGAACCAGGGTACACCAGCTGAGCCTTGGGCAAGCCATGCAGCAAGGCTACAACTTTCTAGCTGATGGACACAACCTGATTTTTCAGGTGGCTTTTACTGCTACTGGAGTAGTCTCATACAAGGTAGGTGCACGAAGAGTTAGGACTGGGAACTACTTCTGCTCCTTCTGAGTCCGGACACCTTCCTCCTGTTGAAAGCACCTGTAGATGTCAGAGCTTATGTCATCAGATGTTGTATTTAGCTGGTGTGTGTGTATGAGTCTGTTAGACTTGACATAGTTGCCACTGAATTGTCCAGCCCTATAAAATGGGGGAATACAGTGTGTGCCTCAGATCAGCACAGCTGATAGGTGTCTACATAGTTGGGATTCCAGCTGCAGCCTGTCCCATGAGCATCTGACTAGCAGTGTCATGAGCAGATGCTTTCTGGAAGGGTGGGAAGAAACTGTTCAAGATATGTAAAGCAGCAGCCTTGGATCAGATATGATATACCAACCTGCAGGATTCATCCTATGATGGCTTGAGCTGAGTGCACTGTAATAGAGCTGTATATCTTTTGCAGCATGATGGCAAGGTGCTCTACACTGTGGCACTCAAGCTCACATACGGCCCTCCTGAACGTAGGTTGACTGTGGAGTCAAGAATGCTTTGTGCACCAGGTAATGCATGGAAGGTGGTCCTCCTCTGCCCTGAGGAGTAGGTGTTATATCTTAATGAGGCTGTCATTGCAGGTCCAGCAGTCTGTAATGGAACACACATGACTGTTGTCATCCCAGCCTTCCCAGGCACCCTTAAGGCTGTGGGTGTAGAGGATAAGACCATCCCAATGGACCAGCTCCAGGAAAATGGGATTGCTCTGGACACCAATAGAGGGGTCAAGCTGCATGTTAGCAGGGAAGTCCTGAAGTTCAGGGTGAGTTCAGATTCTGGGGTCCTGGGGGTTGGTGTGGTAACTCATGTAACTCATTTGTGTTGACTGGGAACATGGTCAAAGCTTTCTGTGCTAAGCATTGGTCAAGTCAGCTGTGTGCCCTGTGGCTGGCTGAGGGCAATTGTGGTTAAGGCAAATGTAAAACTGACCATGGCAGACAGCGATCACTCAAAGGTAACCCAGGTTTCATGAAGTATGCTCTCAAAAAGAGCTGGAGGTAGACTTTGACTAGCTGAGTGAAGAGCAATGTGGCCACAGGGCAAGTAAAAATAACTTTAATATGCATGTGTGTTAAAATGGACACCTGTATTTATACTACAGGAGAGTAATTGTTGTCTTCCAGCTACATGGGGAGAGCTGCCCAGGAGTTCAGTCCTACATGTCTGCCTTGAAACTGGCTTTTCAGTTCCATGGGGAGACAGTGGCAATGGTGATGCATCCAGAGTGTCCCTGTGACCAGCATATACCATTAGGTGAGTGACTCTGCAGTGGACTCAGCCCAGTCTGCTGCTCAGCTGGTAATACTTCCTCCAGGCTTGTTCTTGAGCTAGGCCTCCACAGGAAGGTACATCTCTAGCTAAAATACACTTGCTCTTGTCAGAGTGAGCCACCCCTGTCTGGGCATAATAACTCCTGTAAATCTGTTCCAGCTGCTGTATGCACCCAGGATGGGTACATGGATTTTGAAGTCCTTGCTGACAGTACTGTACCACCACTGGACTTGGATACTCTTAGGCTGAGAGACCCAGCATGCAAGCCAGCCTTTAAGTCCTCGTTGAATGACAGGGTTTGGTTTCATGTCCCACTGAGTGGGTGTGGAACCAGGTATTGGGTAAGTATGTTCCCAGGGCTAATGGGGAAGACTTCGTGCAGTGGGAATACCCTCACTAATGCTGTTGTTACTTCTCAGCTTGATGGAGAGAAGATCATTTATGAGAATGAGGTGAGGGCACTATGGGCAGACCTTCCATTGCGCAGGATCTCAAGGGACAGTGAATTCAGGTGTGTCTGGGTGCCTCTTTAGGTGGTAACTAGTTCTGGGTCTAGGTATCTTCTGTGTGAATGTGATAGTATGAATGTGATACTTACTTGCTCCCTCATTCTTACAGATTAACAGTTCTGTGCTCCTTCAGCAACGGTGATGCATCCCTTTCTGTAAGGGTAGACAACTTTCCTCCCCTGTCTTCTTCAATGAACCAAGGTCCCCTCTCCTTAGTTCTTCTAAGCTACCCAGGTAATGCTGACTCTAGTTTCAGATAGCTGGGGAAAAACTGAACCTTCTGGTGAGAGGGAGGGTATATGAGGGAGGGTATATAGGTGAACTGATGCTTGGACTTCCAGTGACTTTATATGCTTTCTTCTCCCATGCTACTTGAGGTAGGAAATCTATAGTCTTAAATCTATAGCTTAGTATCTGACTCTTGGACAAAGTGCAGCTGGCAGACTGGCTGGTCTTGAAGAGCTGTAGGCCAGTCTCTTCAGGACTCTGCACATTAACTTACCTACTAAGGTTCTGGCTTGTGCCTTGCAGAGGACTCCTACAGGCAGCCTTACCGTGATGATCAATACCCAATAGTAAGGTACCTACGGCAGCCCATCTTCCTGGAAGTGCAGGTCCTGAACCGCAATGACCCCAACCTTCATCTTGTATTGGATGACTGTTGGGCAACAGCATCACTAGATCCAAGCTCACTTCCCCAGTGGAATATTGTTGTTGATGGGTGAGTACTAGTGCCCTGTTGGCAGTGGGTGGCAAGATTCCCCTGACTCTTCCCTTACCACCACCTCTCTATAGAAACAGAGCCTCAGGTATAAGGGCTTTGCTAGAGGTGCACTTTCAGGCATCTTGGTGGCACCATCCTGGATATTTTGGAATTTGCAGGAGAATGGCAACATCTCTACATAGAAAGCTAGCCTGCTTCTGAAAAACAGATCTGGCCTATACTGTACTATTCTGACTTGCTTCTTCTTAACCATTGGCAGGTGTGAGTATGACTTGGACAGCTACAAGACTGTGTTTCATCCTGTGGGGCATGGTGTCAGCTACCCTAACTATCGTCAAAGGCTGGAAGTGAAGACTTTTGCCTTCATATCTAGTGACAAATCTCTCCCTGGCCTAGTAAGTGACACTACTTCTGCTTAAAACAATAAGTAGGACCAGTTATTTCTCTAAGTGATGGATCTGTGTTTTTTTTCAGGTGTACTTCCATTGCAGCGTCCTGATCTGTAACCGTTTCCAACCAGACTCCCCTCTGTGTGTGACAAAGTGTCCTAGACAATCTAGAAGCAAGAGAGGTAGTGTCTAAGCAGATGTTAGGCTGCACTGATTCAAGATAAACCTGCTGTACTATGAGGCTCATCTCTGCTATGTTATTGTAGAGAGTGGGATGCCAGGTGTGAACTCTGCTGTGGTGAGCTTGCGGGGTCCTGTTCTCCTTGTGCCGGAGGGATGGTCTGCAACCCAAGGTACTAAGCAAATGTTATGGTAACATATTGCTTAGTCTGAGGATGCAGCTTTTTACTGTACTTAACTTTCTTTTCCCTTTGTAGGGAATACTCTCAGCAAGGAAGTATGGGCTGGTGTTACAATGACTGCTGTTGCCACTCTCTGTCTGCTGGCCACAGTGCTGCTATTTTTGGCTGTTCTTAAATGCCTACAGAGAAGAGCATCAATGCTAAATGTAACATGTTAGTGCAATTTTCCAAATAAACTTGGAGTGATGTGATCCTTAACCCTTTCAGGAAAGGCTTTTATCTCTGGATTTTTTTGTATATTTCCTTGACAAGATAGATGTCTTGCTGAGCAGTGGTACTACTACACTATTTGGTCAGAAATCAAGCTGAAACCAGAACCAAAGCTTCTAAGATCCTTCATGTTGAGTAGGCAGTAACCTGTGACTGGCCATATGAAGCTTACTGTCTTTAAAGGTGACATTGAGAATCAAGTGGCTGTAAGAGACAAGTGAGCTCTATTTTTCTGAGGAGCTAAGGATTGTGTATCGGTAGCTTTTAAGATCATTATGGTTGATCTTTAACTACCCTTGAATTGTGGGCTTCAGAGATCACAAGATCTTTGAAGATAAGTGGGCCTCAGTAGTGGTATGCTGAACCCCTGGCTGCTCAGCTGTAGTTTGCAGCTGACCTTTTTTACCCCTGGATTAAAAGCTTTGTGGTGCCTTCCTAGGGGTGAGCTGTGGAACAGTTAATAAATGGGAACAGGGTTTTGGGGCCATCTACTTTAAAATAGGAAAGGTTGTGGGTGTGCTTACTTGCAGAGGGGTTACTGATGGAGGTTTTGGGACTAGTTTTTGTCTACAGGTGGATGAAACTACAGGGCTGCTTCTAGGAATAAGGTGCAGTGGAGCAAACAACCTTAGGTTACACTTGACACAGTGCTCTGATCCCCAGAAGTGCTGCTGCTGAGCACCTCTGCCCACAGTTGCTGTTTCCTGTTTGTCTTGCATCAGACTGCTGTCATTGCTATTGATTATTGATGAGCAGAGTACATTTTAGGCTCCAAGTTCAATGTTTCAAACTCATGTTTCTTGAGTCCTTACTAGTGTGTCTTACACTGACAGTTTATCCTGTGTCACAGAGTAGTAGTCATCCAGGGATAATCAAGTGCTTTGAAAAAAATGCCTTAAAAATAAGGCGCTATCTAACAATCATGAATAGGTTTGTTACTCAATAATGAACTTTTCCAGTTCCCTGTCACTTCGTAAGTGCTTCATACTAATTACATATTTTCAAGGTGTGCGTTTGGTAGGTCCATTTCAGGCTTGCTTTCTTGTGGCTCTCCTTCTGTCAGGGTAGAGTTCAGTGCAGCACATACATTGTCTACTATGTATTCTCTCTCTATCTTCTGTATACTTATGAAACTGCATACTGCTTTCCTCTTAATCTCTACTTATTAAGAAACTTAGTTTTACCTGTTACCTGTAAATCTAACTTCCTATTTGGTCTGGAATCTTCTATTGCTGTGTTACTTTATCACTGAATTTTACAGCCTATTTCCTTGAAGTGCTTATCAAATGCTCTTTTTTAAAAGAAATCCACATAAAGAAATCTACAGCTGATACTCTAGTGGCTGGCAGTTTCCTGACAGTTCCCTGACCATTTGTTGAGGATAGGGGGGAGTATGTAGTGTTAAGGCTGTTGAGAATTAAGGTGGAGGTGTTCCCTTGAAAAGGGTGGGTTGGGGGGAGAAGAATGGAAAAAGCAGCTGTTTTTTCACTGTAATGTACACACTGAAGTGTAAACAGCTGTGCAGAGAAATGGGAAAGAAAGCATTTGTACCTTTTTCCTTGGCTGGAAGGTACTCATAAAAACTATGTGGTAGTGAATCATGTTTGCTTTCTGATGTTTTTGTTACATGCAGATCCTCCTATCCTCCTACTCAGTACAGAACTGGAAAAATCAGATTTCAGTTTGGGTGCCAGGAGAGACTGAAGATCTCCCAAGTCTTCCTTGGGGGTTCCCTGCACTATTAGTATTCCCTTCTATCAAAAAAGCCTTGAATGATATAGGCTACTCACTTCTATTTCTAAAATATTCCTTTAGAAAGAAACTAATTTCCCTTCACATTTTAATCTAGATAAGGTAAACATTAAACACTACTGCATTGTAGAGAGCCAAGTAGGTTAACAGGGTATTTAACCTGTGAGCAGAGAATGGCAAATACCAATGCTACCTCAGAATTAATGATGCATCCTTTGAAGACTGGTTGTGCCATACTAATTAGATGGAATTTGATGTGGGTCTTATGTTATCTATTACAACAGTTGATACCCATTCTTACAGAATATAATCTGGATAAGCAAGAGACAGTTTTATGATGCTAAATGTTAACTTGCCATACTATTTTCCTCCTGCTGCTGTCATAAATAGTATGAGTATGTGGTTGGTTCCTTAATTTGCATAGTACATTCACTTGCTTTTGATTTATGCTGAAATGTTACTATATTTGTGAAATACTATTTCCTGCTTCTGCTGTCTCATGTGAAGGACATGAACTGTCATGAATTACCTTTCCACACTAAACCAATCAGTGGTAGTCCTGGAGTGCTTGGATTAATAAGGTTCACTTTAAAAGTACTGTATCTTCAGTATGAACATGTAAATTGTTCATATGTTTTGTTGCAGAGCAAAAGCACCGATGCCTAACACTACTAGTCACTAAAGAATTACTGCACTTTCAAGTAACGTAGGGAGGCTGTGTTTCTTAGTTTTGCTGTCCCATAAATGGACCCTAAAAGTGCTTGTACTAACTATTCTGGTATGAAAGGTGGTAGCACTTAGAGCTTCAGCAGGACATCAGATACAGTAAATCAGTGCTTTTGGTAAAAGGTCAGCTTATGTTTTTAAAAGTCACTGTATGGTAGTTTGCTGCTTTTAGTATAGGAAATGACAGCGCTGCCTGTAAATGTAACAGTCCATTTTCAGTCAGTTGAGGTGGTTCCAGGCATGCAATTAAGCTTTATTTTATATTCTGTACATATGACTTTACACAGTTAAGGAAATGGTGCATGAAAATACAATTGCGCAGAACAAAATGGAGAAGAATTAAAATGCTCTGCACTGTGGGTGTGGTAACTTGAGTTTGACTGTCTTACGCCTTGGAGTAAAGGGGGAGAATCATCACCAGAAGTCTAGCTCTGTATTCTGTGGGCATGTGGGACATCAGATGAAGTCGGCAGACAACTCTACTAATGCGAACTGTCAAGTCTTCAGTGCAGAAGTAGCATAGGAGTGGGGGACTCACCTGCTGCAGTCTCTTCACAATAAGCATTATTAATGAGTTATTTTGAATACATACAGGGATTTTTAGGGTATACTTTCCAAATATGTGAATTAATTCTGTGAGGGGAGCAGGAAGTTCTGAGAGAAAATAGAAAGGTTAATCACTGTCAATGGAAGCATAATGAAACTGTTTCAAATCAGAACCATTTATTTACAAGGTGTATTCACAATCTCTTACCAAGTTGATAAGGGTTAGGTTTGAAATGATTGAATGGGTTGTTTCATAGCAAGCAACCTTACTAAGGTTAAGTCCCATTGCTTTGGATTTTAGGTGTAACATGGAGTATTTATATCAATGATGGAATTCATACTCTTGTTCTTGTACTGAAACTGATAGTCTTACTGCTACATGAAAGTGCAAAGCAGAATCTTTTCTAGCTAGGTCACCATATTTACAGTAATGTTACATCCAGTGATAAGTAGATACTTCCTAGGATGATGGACCTCCAAGTACCATTCTCTCCTTTGCAGAGTTGTTCGGGGGGCAGCAGAAACAGCACAGCAGCCCTGCCTCTGGTTTTTAGCTAGCTGTTTTCTAATGCATCTTACATGAATTGTGAAGCAATAGCAACACTCAAGTAGTGTTGTTCCTGGCTGTCTACATTTCTTTTGTAGAAGCTAGTGAAAGTGGTACTTAGAGAAGAGGGGTTTATGTTGTTAACATAGCACTTATCTGTATGTGCTCTTGGCTTTTCTGAGCCAAACAAGGCTAATGTTCTTAATGTTTCTCCCTCCTCTCCTCTCATTCTGAAATGTGGGAAAAGATTAGTGCTTGTTTGGGTAGAGAAGCTTTTTCTCTCTGCTAGAATGGAGATCCAAACTCCATCTAGAACAACTAGGATTTACATAATGTTATGTAAGCTGTCACATGAGTATTTACCACTTGTCTTTTACAGAACAATATCCCCATAAATTGTTGCTTAAGTAGCTCATGTAATCACCTGGAAGGTCTCAGGAGCAAGGACCCTTGAAACACCTCACTTACCTATACCTTTACCTACAGCTAAAAGCTTGCTTTTGCTGTTTGACTTCTTCTATCCTTTGCACTATTTTTAATAGCTGGGGTGGTTATATAAGGAGGTGGAATACAGTGACAGCCCCACAGGTCAACTGAAGGTGGTTCTAGCCTGGTTCCTGTTTCTGGCTAATATCTGCTTGGGGGAAGGCTGTCAGACATGGCATATGAGAGGAGATCTGTCCCTAGTCTCCAAGAGGATTAACTTCATTATTCTCCCAGGGTGGTTCAATTCTGCTGTACTTGTGGACATCAAGAGGGAGTTTTGAAGTCTTAATGAAGCTAACCTATACAGAAGGGTATAGTGCAAATAATGGTGCAGCAAGAGGACAAAAATCAAAACTATTGCATGTGGAGACAGCAGATGGCAAGGAGGCATTTGCTACTGGATGTGTGGGCAAGGCTCTGAGTAGCTGGTTGAGAATCTGTTTCAAAGCTGTTGGCTGCAAACCTCCTCACAAGGGCTCAGGATGTTTGGAATACCCTGGGATATAAGGATGAGGGCTTTGAGAGCAGCCCTCTGAGGTAAGCTTCTTTCTGTAGTGGGGCCCACAAACCTTTAGGAGGCAATGCTGCTCAGAAGGCCTGAGTTGGTCATGCTGAGGAACCAGTTGGGCCTGGTACCACCATGGTGGAAAAAGCACCTGCTGTTTCCCTGCTGGGCTGCCTCTCTTCTGCGGGAAGCCAAGAGTTGAAACAAGACTTTAGTACCATCTCCACACCTCCCTTGCTCACAGCTGGACTTGTATTACTGTCCTTGCGTGGAGTAGCTGCCCCAGTCACGTCCTGCAAGCACCAGGCCATGATAGCTGCCCACCTCTGGTTCTGGGTTTGAGTCAGCTGGTTGAGAGCTGTTTGTGGGGTGTGTGGAAGTCTTCTCTGCTCCTGAAGCTTATCCTATGATAAGCCTGTGATATGGCCATACCTTAGCTCTATATTTTTCCAAGAGCAAAATGGACCATTGTAATAAAAAATTATTTTACATAATGAGGAACTTCACTGGACTGTTAAGTAATGTTAAAACCAGCAACACAAACTCATCATTTGAGGGATGACTTCTGTCTCCAGTAAAAATATGTGGTTTATGCTGACCTAGTTCTGTTGCTTCAGCATATCCCCTTTTGAAACCATGGTAATGTGGTGATGGTGCAGTACTGAAAGTAGCTCTTATTAAAAGGATATGTTGAGAAGCTTTGAAAGGAGCAGCTGATAAACATATAAACATCAGGGCAGCAGGAGAGAAACAGCTCCATGTCCTATTTCTAGCTGCTGGCAATTGAGAGTTCACAGCTTTGGCTCCTGATAAGTGCTGATGACAGAATGAATTACATAATGGAAAATCAATATAAAATGTAGAAGGAAATAGTGTGCCCAGACTCTGAGCTGAAATATATTTACTTGTTGCCCAAGTGGTGCCTTTAGTTTGTCTCCAGGTGAGGTGAAGACACATCCTCTGGGATAGTGCATGGTGCTTAATTTGCTAACTGCTGACTTCCATGTTTCCTCAGGAAAGGAGGAAAGTGACTGGGTAGTGTGGGCATACCGTCATTGCTGCATGACTTGTTACCTGTCAGAGACAGGCACCAAATGCCGTAGTGGCTGCCCTGACTCACTTGCATCCCCATGAATGTTTTTGCTCCCCTTTGGAGTGGCCTGTCCTGCAGCTGCTGGCCTTACAGGGACCCTAAGCTGCCTTGGAAAATTCTGTCCCAGGAGGATGTAGATAAAGGGATTCAGAAAACTGGCATAACTCAGGCTGATGGCCACATTGTAGGCATAGTGGAAAGGCAGGGTAGGGTGAGTCATGGCAAGCTGGGCCAGTTGTAGGAGGTGGAAAGGTGCCCAACAAACAAAGAAAGCTGCACAAATAGCAATTGCTGTACGGGTCAATTTCTTGGTTCGAGCAGCCCTTGTGCATCTTTGGCTCATCAGTGCTTCTGAGGACCTGGACATCTTGAGCAAGATCTTCCTGTAAGCCACTGTGATAAGGCCAAAAGGGATGGCAAAGGCCAGGAAGACCTGACAGAGACTGTACCAGTAAATGTCCCTCCGAGGGTCTGGCAAACAAATCCCACAGCCTAGCAGCCCTCCTGGCAGAGGGATGAGCTGAGCATACAACCACACAGGTGTAATACTGAGGAAGGAAAAGGCCCAGAGCACACAGATGACAACGATTGCCATAGGGGGCTTCCTGAAGCGAGTAGAGGTGAATGGGTAGACAGTGGCCAGGTAGTGGTCGATGGACATAGCAGTGAGAATGTAGGTGCTGGTGAACTGGCTGTTAGCATCCAGGGCAGTGATGACTGTGCACATCATCTCCCCAAAGTGCCAGGCTCCATCCCCAAGCAGCTGGTGGATGAGGAAGGGCATGCCCAGGAGGAAGAGCAGGTCTACCATGGAGAGACTGATGATGAAGATATCTGGGACGCTACTGCTAGGGCAAGATTTCTTAAAGACTATGCAGATAACCAGGCTCTTACCGATAATGCCGAACAAGGTGGGCATGATGAAGCTGCCATAGCTCATCCTGGTGAGGTCATCTGCAGAGATAAATTGCAGGCAAGAAAATAAGTCAGGTGTGCCAGGGCCACAGCTGAGGATATGCCTTCTAGATATTCTAACAGACAATGAGTGATCAGAATCAAAATGGTAATGGATTTCTTAGGCACACGTAAAGAGAAGATGCGCTTTGTGTATGCGGTTGTGTTCAACCACACAGGCACTTTCTCAGCAGCTTTCACAATCTTACAGACTGAATCAGATGTGTCTAATGAAATGTGCATACACCCACTCCTCCCTTCATATGAATGAACATTTAAACAATCAAATGAGAGAACACTGGTTTGTCATTCTGTATGTGTGGGTACACCTCTTCAGATGCATATATAAAACATTTTATGAATACATGCATTATCTGATGCATATGTTCAACTGTATGGATATTAGTATCCCTATTCAGGCTTTCAAAGCCATCTCAAATGACTTTTCTTCTTCCCACTGCCTTATACCTATCATTTATATATTTTCTACTTACCCATTTATTGCACTTACCAGACATAGAAAAGTTTTGAACAGCCTTGGAGTTGTTGGGGATAGAGATGTTCAAGCAGTCTGTGTGATTTGTCTTATAATCCATTCTTCAGTAAAAACTGGCCCCTACCAGCAGCTTCAAGATGCTGGTGTTTCGTATAGGAAAGAATAAAGGTTGCTGATTCCTCGGAGGTCTGTGGAGCTGCTCAGAAAGCTAATGCTCTAAGAATCAGCAGAAGCTGTTGATGTGGGTTAAAAAGCTGCTCCTGTGCTCCCTGCACCACCACCAGGCAAAACTGGTATCAGGATGTAATGAGTCAAAGTGCCTGTCATCAGGCTGTCAGTGGAGTGCTGGAAATGCAATTGCAGGGAGAGCAGAATTTCATTTTTAGTGTTGAAGGCAGTAATCAAGATCCACTGAGAGACTAAGCACTGGACTTGTGCTCTGGAGAAGCAAACGAGGACTGGAAGTAAATAAAATCCACTAATAAAATGATGGGCAGTAAGAATAGAGAGCACATCTTGCTTTTGGGGGGATAACTGAGCGTAACTTAACACAACATTATTCTGCAAAGAACCATGTTAAGCTAAAGTGCCTAAAACTTAGTTTGTGGAAAGACTTGCAAGTGGAGATTGGGGTTAATCTCTTTCGACCCTCAAATATGATCTTCCCAAAAGTGAAAAGGTATAAGCTGCGTAAGTATGTATGTGGAAATCAGCTATTTTGTGGCTATACCTGATCAGTTGCAGCACATTGGATAAACAGCATCATTATTTCCCTCCTGTGAAGTGTTTTCTCCATTTCAATTCATTTTGAGGTCTTAAGCATAGCATGGTAATAAAGTTGTAGGTTTCATTTTAGGCAGACTGATGGAAGAAAGTAGCAGATAAACAAGGGATTGATTTTCAAGGTGTACTTAAAATTACAATAATTTGGTATGTAATAAAGGCAGAACACTGGAGCCATTAAATAATTGAGGTGATGACTGTTATAATCAAGTCACATTGATCTCTGTCTTATTTCCCTCATAACAATTAGTTTGCTTGTAGCAGCCACTAAAGTCCTAGATTGAGGGCATTACTGTATAGACATTTGGAAAGTAAGATTAGACTCAAACTATATTCTGATGATTAGGGACAGCAGTCTAGTGAAAGGCAGGAAGGATTATATAATGATTAGAATGCTATTTCGAGGCTCATTTTTTCGCTAGCCATAACAATTTCTAGCACTTAAAAATAGTTCTTATTTCAGTACTTCACAGCTCTTAAAAGCAGGTACCGGTATTTGCACAAGGGATAATGCATACCATTTACCAGACACTGCAAAACACCTCTTTTCACCTCAGTTCTGCCAGCATACAACCTTGTTGGAGTCTCTTCATTTGCAAACATTGGTATCCTTCATTTTTTTTGCAGTCCTGTATACGCACTGGGAATGTGCGTTTGGGTTGTATTACCTACAGCTCTGATGTGCAGTCTTACCCCTGGGCAGCACCACACAGTTGTTAGTATGTCTTTCCATTATTCTACACACCAATCCTGATCTGCTGTAAACTGGTAAAGCTCTATTGTAATTGACAGCCACTGCAGATTTGATCAAGTGGAAATAACAGCAATGTAAAAAAACTGTGCCCATATACTCATATGAAACCTTTGTTCCATCTTTTAGATGGATTTCTCCAAGGTGTTTGTTATATAAACAGTACCACAGCACTAGCTTTTTTTTTACAAAGAGAAATAGAGAAAGCACACTTCTGTTTGTTTTGTTTTTTCCTCCTGCCACTTGAATATTTTTATCAGCTAGAAATTAAAAAAAAAATAATATCTGGGATAAAACTTTGAAGTATCTGAGAAAAGTGTTACCTACCTAGTAGGTTTTATCTTGAAAGGAAAACTTTTACCGTAAATAGAATATCATAAGACAACTTGGTTAAACAAACAACACTTTATTAAACTAATATAGTTAGATACTTTCTTAATGCTTAAAAATATTATAGCATTTGCAAAAATGGGAAAAGTTTAAATAAAGTACAAGGTTACAAATGAGAAGCAAAACAGGCAATTTAAATATTCAAAATAATATAACAAAACGCAAGACCAAATTGCACACCATTGATGTGATGAGGCAATGAGAACAAGGAAAATAACTCCTTCAGAAAAATGCAACATTTGAAGGTATATAAAAGCTTATACCACGAGTTAAGGTATGTTGTAACTCAATTTTTCTCTTAAAATATAAAGCATCAGCATGGCATGCTCACAGTATTTTAACAAAGGCTGTTAAGGCTTAAAAATATTTTTCAACATTCAAAAACATTTGATGTTCTGAGCTTTGTCACTTATGTATCAAAACGGCCCATGGCTGCATACAAATTTCAAAAGATAGTACATTTAAAACTCCAGTAACGAATGGCAAATCAAATACCCACCTACCCCTTTCACCTAATTGTCACCAACTTACTAGTGGCTGTTATTACATCCCTTTACCAAATCCTTTGGAACATCTCATCATGCACATAGACTTAATATCACAATGCACTGCTTAATAGGTATTCTTACTATTAGTTTTACAGTGACGGTATAAGATGCATATTGATTTTTTCACTTCCCATAAGGAGTGCACAGAGGTTGAATGCTCACCAAGTAAACAATTACATTGCAAAGGTCAGAATAGTACACTTATGTGCATATGAAGGAAATGGGGAGAATTCCACTTATTCGTTCTTTCCTTTGTTGGCAGAAAGATCCGTGACAGAAGGATTCTTCTGTGAAGAACTTCCATTAGCTTCTTGCTTTCTTATCTCACCTCTGTATACAACAGAAAAGAACGGTTTTACAGCCTGTTCTTTCATAAGATTATTGTCTTTTAACTTTCGCCTAAAAGCTGAGCAACATGAGACAGACCTATCTGAGACTCCTGGAACATTCACTGCTGGTCTACCAGAGTTCTCTCAAAAGGCACAGGAACATAAAAAGAGCGATCTTCCAGATGCTATCTGTTACATCAAAGTTGTATGATTGGTTTGTAGGCTGGGCTGTATATTAGAATATGCTATAGAAAAGTCTTTGCTGGAGATGGCTGGCAATATTAGGGACCTGGCAGCATGCCCTGGAGGAGTGGTACAGAGCCCTGGAACAAAGTCAAACACGCTGGGACTTGCACCATGGTCTTGTCTTACTGAAGGTATCATGGGCTCCACAGGCAGTTTTGTGTGGCCTTGAGAACTGTGTGGGAAGCACTGCTGTGATGGAGCAAACTGAGGAAGTCCAGGACAGAGCAGCTACAATTTTTCTTGCCCTCCCCTATGCTTAGGAATGATTGTCATTAATTCCCTTGTAGATGCTTAAGTGAGCAATAGATGGCACTCCAGCATAATCTGCTATTGCCTCTCACCTTTAGCCACTTGCTTAGTAAAAGCATGGCTAAGGCAATGCTGACTGAAGTAGGCCTCCAAGCCTCAAGTTCTGAGAGCACAGGGAGACATGACTGGCAATCAGCACATGTACAGAACCCAGCAAAGCGTGTCATTTCTATTATAGCCACACGCTTCCTTTTAACTACCCATCTACTTATCCTAAGGCTACAAGTAATTTTGGTCCAACATTCTGTGAATGCAGGTAAGCTGAGACAGCTGGGTATTACATCATATGGGAAGAACTTTGTGGCATACTTGAGGGAAAGCTTCATCCTCTAGGCAAGCTTGAAAGTGTGTTTTAATGACGTTTAAAGCATTATTTATTCTGAGACAAAAACATACCTTATTGTTTGATACTACAGTTACATTGTGTTTGCACATATACATTTGAAGACTTACTTCCTTTTTCTGAAGCAGCAGAGGCCACATATTAACACTCATCAAAATACATATTGATAACTAGCCATTTATGTTGAATATTAAATCACCAAGGTAGTCAAAGATGCTCTAGCATTAATTAACATTCATTAAACTAATCAAAAGTGGCTAACTGTTAAAGTAAATGAAGTAACCAATGTAATAGTGAAGTTGTAATTTGAAGTCAGACAATGGATCAAGACATTAATTATTACCTTGAAGCATACCAGTAGTTGACCAGAGTTGAAAGAACGATGTAACAAACACTCAGTACTCCAGAAACTCCAAGTGATAGGGCACCCAGGCCACACAGCACGCAAAGAAGGGCTATGCCACCTATGGATATTACAACACCTAATAAAAAAAATCAAGGTTGTTATTTAAACAAGTTTATATGTAAGTAAATTAGAAGAGCAGACATTCTACCACAATCCCAAATTCAAACCATTCAGAAAAATGGTCTACCGTTATCAGCCACTTAATAGCTAAGAGCCTCAGTCTAATAGGAAATCCCCAGACAGCACTCTGAAAGAGAACCACTCCTTCTAAGATTTATATTATTTATGTGAAGGGGAAGGAAGGTCTGCCGAAATCAGAGCAATGTTTTCTCAAGCTCTGCGTGCACCAATCTCAATGATCTGGAGTGATTATTTATCTCTATATACTGCACATTTTGTTAATACCTTATGCCATGCTAAAGCCTGTCATACACCTCCGAGTAGCCCATGAAGAACCTTCACTTTGGAGGTGAAGGGGCAAAGAAATTGTCAGTCATACTTTGCCAGAGATACACAGAATATCTAGAAGAAATCATACTTCAGAAAGTTTTAATGCCTGGCATATAAAATAAGACCACATTAAAAAAAATAAATAAATGCAAAATTGTCTTCCATAAAAGACTATATACTAGAACTATGCATGGTCAAGATAACTGGTTTAGCTCTGTCCAGGTGGTTGATATTAAACAGGGAAATAGGATTTCCCCTGTATAAACTACGGTTAATCAGATTAATCTTGTATTAAGAGTTTCACTACTGCTGAGAGCTAAGGACTACATACAGAAATCTTCAAACACTTGAACTGGGAATTCCAAAAGGAAGAAGAGAAAAAGGAGAAGTTGTCATGTCTTAAAAGGGAAAATGTAAATAAATGCATACTTGCTTACAGTACCTTCCATGACTATCACACCGATACAAGCCATTATGGCTGTCGTAACAATAAAAATCAGGAAAAATGCAACAGGAATAGCAGACACCGCAACAAACATCAGGAGTGATAAGGCAACAAAAGGATGGTCATCTAAATATAGGCCAACACGAGAATTCATAAATGCAACAACCTGTGGACAAAAGAAAAATATTTCAGATTTTGTTTTTATCTCATCACAGATAACTTTAAAAGGTCACAGCTACTTTAGTGAAAAATATGGGTAGCATCTTTTTCCAAGTCTGCAGCTTGAATAGAGGGCAACCATTGCCTTTAAATTTCACAGGCATGAGGACCTATTGCAAATACAGGTAACTGCATAGCAAACACCATCCTAACAAGGGCAGATGTGTTTCTCTTGGACTTTCCAGTTCCGTTCTTGCACAAGCTGTTATACCTATACACTACGATTTTACTGTCGGGGAGACATTTCTCTTCCTTTAGGGAAATAACCCATTTCACTAAAATGCCACTCTTCTGTCTCAAATAGTTATGACAGTAAATCAGAGTAACGAAGAATAGATATCCTGTTTTGTTAATTGTGGAAGGTGTGGGAAGCCAGACCTTCTCATAGGCTCCTCAGTGTTCACTTAAAAAAGGGAGTGCCAGTGTTCTCCATAAAACCAAAGTTTTGAAATTGCATTTAAATAAATTGGGGTGAGATATTCCAAGAGTTACAAAAGGAGTATATTATAAATGTTTTATAAAATTGTAATCCAGACCCACATTTGAGTTGCTGTGGATGGACTCCACCACAGAGTGCCATTGCTTCTGCAGCTCTTGCATTTCTTTAGACATGTTGTAATCCCCAGTGACAATTGTGAATCTTCTGAACAACCACTTCTCATTCAGCCATCCAACCTTCCTTAAAATTAAGGTAAAATTAGTAACACGGTCATGCAGATGTTTCCAGAAAATAAAGTTTTTCTCTTGCAAAAACAGAGAATGTACATTTCAGATGTTAAGGTCATCCACAGAGTTTAAAACTTCACTTTTACGAAAGTAAATCTAGTGCAGGGTGCTCCTCCCTGAAAACTCTTCTGAAACTCCCAAACCCAGAGACAAGTATGGATATAAAAGATAATTCTCACCTTCTTCCTTTATAACATTAACCCTGTATTTAACCATGAGGGTACTGAATCACCAGTAAAAAGTCAATTCTATCTATATAGACAATTATCACTACTAGTGTTGATAACTTCTAATACTTACAATAATGAGAGTTGTTTCTGTGAGTAGCCTGCTATTCAGAATTGAAACCACACCCTGTGCAGTTTCAAAACTCAACATGTAAAGGAAAAATATTTTCAAACACTGACCACGTTTATGACAATTTTTAAGCAACATCAGATCAAAAATCTTTTTGTTCCTACCTCAGAAAATGTAATCTGTTGTTAGGGAAGCCATTATCAGTGGAAGATTAAGAGATGTGTTTTCCTTATTTTAAATCTAAATATTCATCGTGTCAATGTTACATATATAAACATGCTATATGTATGTATACATGCTATATGTGTTTTTATACTTTCGTAATATATATGCATACACATATTTAATACTTATAGACGGTCCTTCCTTCTGTTTACACAGCATTTTTATACAAAAACGGTTTGTCCCTCGTTCCTAGCGCAACTCAGCACAGACACCCACAGGTGCGCGCCACCCGAGTCGCCCAGGCTCACGAATTTCACCCGGCGCGGCCCACCTACGGGGACGAGCGAATTGCTGCCCCTTGCACACCACCACCCCCGGCCTCCTCTCGGGCTTTGAAGCTGGGGTGAGCGAGGACCCGTCGCTCCTCGCCCGGCTCCTCACACCGCCGAGACCCGCCGCCGCTACCCG
Source organism: Anser anser (assembly GCF_964211835.1). Classification (NCBI taxonomy): domain Eukaryota; kingdom Metazoa; phylum Chordata; class Aves; order Anseriformes; family Anatidae; genus Anser; species Anser anser. The sequence goes on from NC_139736.1 coordinate 8,242,391, forward strand.
CCGCCCTCAAAGCGGGGCCCGGGGCGAGCGCAGCCCGCGGCGGGGCCGGGCCCAGGCCGCCGCCACCCGGGGCTCCGGGGCACAGCGCGGGGCCTCCCCGCGGGGCTCCGCTCCTCGGCACGGAGAAACCGGGCGGGGGCGGAGGCCGTTGCCCGACCGAGCCGGGGCGGTGGGGTCCGCCGGCCCGCGACCGCAGCCCCCGAGGCCGGGTGGGTTGGAGCGGGGCGGCGCCGCTCCCCGCTCGCCCTCCGCCGAGCTGGAGCCGGCCTCCCCCTCACCTGCGGCGGCTGCCCGCCGGGCCGCAGCCCCCCTCGGCCCTAAGCCCGGGCCCGGCCTGCCGGGGCTGAGGGAACCGCTGCTGCCGCCGCCTCCGCCGCTGTCTCCTCCCCGCGGGGGCCGGCGGAGCGGCGGGCAGGGCCGGGAGGCTGGAGGGGGGCCAGGGCTTCTCCCTCGTGTGGCACAGGCGGTATAGAGGATTTCAGCGAGGAAAGGGTTGAACACGCTTCCACACACCGCCCGAGGGTTTAGGGGAATTCATTTGCTTTTTATTTCCTGGTTTGTGCACTTTCGTGTCCCCTCAAGTGCTGCCCATCGCGGCCGGTCCCAGCATCCTGCCTCAGCAACTCGGGGCTGTGCATCCCCAGGGTTTCTGGGTAGGGTTTGCCCTTAGGGCACAAGTTGTATCCTTGAGTTTATTATTTTTTTTAATTTTAAATTTTTCCTATGCTGGAATTAAGAACAGAAAATGAGGATATCAGCAATGACCACACAGTTCTTCCCTCAGAGAAGTGTGGTGCTCAGGGGCTTGCTCAGCCCTTGGGGTGCCACAGGCCAGGCCAGGAGATGCACAGTGACTGCCTTGCTTCCGAGCTACAACTCATCTCGTGATGTACCAGAAATACATGCATGTTTATATTATAGAGAGAAAATTCTACCATCCACAGCTAGAGGGCTTTCTGCTGTTGGAGGCTATGAAGGCAATTTTGAGTGAATTGTGGCTGCACAGCTACAATTGGCTCCACAATGTAGTGGAGCTGCAGGGGTGAAACGCTTTGGCTGCCATAATCAACATGTTGTCAAAAGAAGCAGTCCTGCCTTCTCCTCTGTTTCTAGTTGCTTGTTCCCACATTTCCACCCAGTCCTGCTGCCTCCTTGGGTGTGTGGGTGGCCACGCGGCAAACCTGTCTGGGGAGGTGTGCCACGTGAGAAACTATTACTTAGAAAATCTGCTGGATTTTCAGCAAGAGCTGTGCACCATATGGTATCCCAGCACTTGTACTGGGATTAGGAAGGGCTCAGTTAGGTGTGTTGCACTACTGTTTGCGCTGGCTGCTTTCCAGGGCCATTATAATGGTGTTACATGCAAGCCTGAAACTTCAGTGATTTCCCAGGCTTTTGCTACATAGAATTCTTAATGCTGCAGTTTACAGTCAGAAATTACCAAAAGTTCATGTTTCTCCTGACTGCTTTAATGACTGGTTTTTGTTGGTGCCAAAAGGGGAGTATTGTAAAACTGACCATTACAAGTTTCATGATTATTTTTTAAAGGCAATGAAATAAATTGGATATTTAATTTGGAGCATGCTGTTATTATAAGGCAAAGATGACTTTTATAAAGTATGTTTTTTTAAAAAAAAAAATTTTTTTTTTTAGCCTATCACACTGTCCAAGGTTGGTATCTCTGAGGTGCTGGTTTCATTGAGCTCTGCAGATACAAGGATCTGTGCAGACAGATGGAGTAAAGGGGAGACTTGCATGTTAATGAACTTGGACCATGGGCTCTGAAGAGCACACCACAAGATTCTACAAGAAGAGGATGGTGAGGGCAAGTTTATTTTGCATGAACTATTAGTGTTTATATCTGATATTATTAAAGTGCATAGTATATTGGTATACCCAGTAGACTAGTGTATGTAAAATTGAATTTCAATTTGTTGATTTTATATAAATATATGTATTTTAAAGTGAACATAGGGAAAAACTAACTGGTAGTATTATAGTGTCACATAATCCATTGATAATGGCACTATAAAATGTAATGGCTCCACTGAGTTTGGAAGTATATTGGAGATTTTAAATTTCTGGCTGTTTTCAAAACATGACTTAGCTGCAGTTTTGGAGGTAGTCTTGTACGTTTTAGTAATTTATTTTCCTGCTATGTGTAACTGTATAATCTCTTTCCACATAAAATAACTGTTTTTAATGCTTCCCAAACAGCACAAGCAATTTATTTAACTTTAAAGGGCATGCATATAAAAACATCTGAGTTGTATGCAGAGAAACTATAGTTATCACAACTGTTGCTTAATTGAGATTGTCTTCTTGCCAGCATCATCTTGAATTAGCAGGAAGATATTCGTGTTGCAAAACAGCACCGAAGTGTTTGTAGGGTTACCTCATAAACTAGCCGAGTAATTTCTGTCTCCATCATTAGCAGTGCTGGCTGTTTACCCATGCAGTTGGCTTCTGTTTAAAGTGCAGCTTACCTTCTGGTAAAAACTTTGTGTGGCCAGGAAAGGACAATGTTTCACTCTCATCTTGACCTACTGCCATATACACAGAAAACAATGCTGCTGTACCAGGATAACATCCGTTCTCACATTTTACATAAAACAGGATGAAAAACAACATCCAAAGATGTTGGTGAAGAGTTTAAGTTAAAACGGAAGGTTTGCTGTGTTGGGCAGAATGCGTACAAGGCCTCTCTGGAGGGTCAGCGTAAGGAGACTGCACTAGATTTTATGTTGGATAGTAACAGCTCCCATTTGTAAAGAAATTTGAAGGAGGACACTTTCTCTCAGCACATAGTGACAATGGTGACTGTAAGGCAAATGCATACAGATCTAGAGGAATGGGGAGTACAAGTATCCTGATGTCTTTGATCTCTGGGGAGTTTGATTTTGAATGGTTTAAAAAAATTGTGGTGATGTTTGGATTCAAGATTTTGAATCTTTATTTTTTTTTCCCAGTTCTTCTTATGAAAAGTCAAGTTTATACTACCTTTCTTGTTCTGGGATCTCCCTTGCTGTGTACAGTGTTTTCATACAAATGTCAGAATATCTAAGATGTTTTAGGACTATGTTTTAGTAGCTTTTGGAGGTAAGATGAACCTGTTCTATTCCTCATCGGTTCCGCAACTGAGTCTTTGTGACCACAGCTTGGCGCAGCACAGCGCTGAAAGGAGCTGTTTTCTCAGCTCTGGGAAGACAGGGAGGAAATTCCTGTCTCCTAGCACCAGCTATGCTGTAACTGGGGCAACAAAGCCGAGGACTGAGAGGAAGAGAAAGCGTTGGAGAAGTCCACCTAGCTAGAGCAGGCAGAGGAACGGGTTACTAGGGCGTCTGCAGGTAGTTTTCCCTCTGACCCTGCTTACTCCTACACTCTGTGGTTGTTTAGGGCATGTGGGCCATATCTCTCTTTCTCTTCTCTCATTCCTTTGGACATGTTTATTTCTCATGGCAGTTAATGTACGGCTAAATCTGCTGTAAAGCACTACTGAGGATTCAGAGTCCCTGGTGCCTTAGAAGAGAGCAGGGAGTGGGGAGGAAAGAAACTGGAGAAAGTGGAGAGGGTAGGGTGGAAAAAATTGTGCTTGACAGATGTCTGGAGAGAGTAAGAAAGTGAAAAGTGAGCTTGAACAGGAAAAGAGACAAAAAGAAAGTGTGTGGTCTGGAGGGGAAAAAGGCCTAGTGTTGTAAGCAAGCAAGAAGAGAGCTAGGGGAGAGTTTTTTTTTCCTTGCAGTTGGGATAGGAAGCTGATTGTCTTGGTACCTTTTGTAGTACCAGAAATAGTTCTCTAACTCTTTTTCAGTGTGAGTAACTACCAGGATACTTATTTTGAGGGGGAGGACCGAAATCTTCTAAGCAAACAAAAAACAGGCTGATGAAAGACAAGGCAAAATGAAGCCAACACAGAGACCCAGGGTCCCAGGGGTAAGTTCTTTCCACTAGGACTTTGAAAGATTGATATCTTTTTCAAATTGGCCATTACCAGTGGCTTATGGTTTCACATTAAGAAGGACTCTATTTGAAGACACTCGTTCAATATTTTTTGGGCCTTAGCCTTTATTATAATATAATTTTTATTAATAATTCTGTTGCTCAAGTATTTAAGAAGCATTAACTCTTTAAATGGTTACGTAGCATATATATCAAGAGTTGCATTAGAATGTACAATGGTTTTCTTCATAACTCTTATACCTTTATGAATGAACAAGTCTACCAATAAACTGCACAGCTTATTCTGTAAAAGTACCCAAAAGCCCCATCCTTTAGTCATTAATCAAGGACAATTCATGTCATCTTTACTGAAGTATGCCTGGCAGTTATAATAATTTCTATGCGTCTGTGTGCATGCACACTGGGGAATACCAAGGAGATAAATCAGATCAGTCTTTTCTCAGATTTTATTTCTAAATGGGCTCTACTTTGATGTTGAGGAGAGCACAATTTTATTTGTATGAAAGCTAGATTTGGGCAGCCAGGTTTTCTAGTCATATATCAGAAATCAATTGCTATTTGCTGTAAATGTATTAGAAGTTATGTAAAAATGGTTATACTTTATTCAATCATAATTGTACGGGGTAAAAACTTTGTCTTTCATGGTGATTTAATGCAATGGCATTCAGATACCACATACTTCCACCTTTTTTTCTGGTAGTCTTACTGTGTATTTGGGAATTTATTCCTCATTAGTGTCTTAAACAAATATGGTTTAGGAAACTCTGAACAGACTAGGGCAGGATTTTCGCCGTATACTAAGGAAAATTGTGATTCAAAAACATCTCAAAAACACTGTGGGGCTAAGTAATTTTGAGAAAATACCCTTAGAAAATTTTACATGATACTATGGAAGGCTACCTCAAACTTTCATCTCCTTGAGGTGATGGAACATTGTCCTAAGATATATTAGGTATTCTGATGTTTGTATTTAAACATTTTGCAGAGCCCTCATGAACAATCTGTTCTTCCAGTGATCTGGCAGGCTTAATATTGTAATATTCACTGTTTATACATTACGTGGAGTTTTTAGTAGTGTATTCAACTAAAAGATTTAGAAACCTTTGAACTGTTTTCAGTGATATATAAATGTTTAAATGCTTTATTTTTTTTAATCTGACATCTATTAGTAACTAGATACATTATCAAATGACTACAAAGAAAAATGCAATCTGAAAGCCTGCTTTGCTGAGGAACTCCATCCGGAGAATGCCCATGTCCTTAACATCAGAAAAGTAGCCCTATTTCATTTTCAGTGTAAACTGAAAGTCCTTATTCTTTTTGGATGAACCTTTTTCAAAGCAATGTAATTCATAAATGCCTTTGAAAGTGTTTTTCATTTCTCTCTAGTCACAAAATGATTCAGTGTATAACATGAGCCATGCAAAACAGTTACCAGAGTTACCACCCATACCTGCTTCTTCAGCTACACCTTCAGATTTGTATCAGGTATGTGCGCTCTCCCCTTTTGCCAGGATATATGTTAAATTACATGTGCTAGAGTGACTTTAGGCATTATATAATACTAGGCCTTAGGAATTAAAGATGGGAAAAACTAATTAAATTACTCATGTTAAGTACTAAGGAGATCACTGGGTATTTTATTAGAGCTGCTCTTATTTAAAAAAAAGTGTTGTTGCAACTTCTATTATTATTTGGATACTAAACCGTGGCAATTTAAATGTTTGTTACAATATAGTTCATTATTATTTGCTGTTACATTTTGGTTTTAAAATATTTTTCATCCAAACAAATTGTGATTTTTTTCCTTTTTTTTTTTCCCAACATAAATATTTTATGGCAGAGCACAAAACAACTGAATTAGAATGCTGTTCCAAAAACAGCTGAGAGCTTGGCAGGTGCAGCACTGATCTGAACAAACAACTTGTACAGATGACACAAAGAAAAATTACATATGCCAGCACTTAATGGGAAGAAGAAGAGAGGGCTGGCGTTCCCTATCATATGTGCCTCCCAGTTGCTTATTTGGCTCATTTGTGTCACTACTTCAGTTTCTCTGAGATGTCTTTTATTAGTAAGCTACTGTTTGTGAATAAATTGTAATGGAAAATGTGTTATTTTGGACTTCATTTGAGATTAAGAAACTTTAACTGAAAATGTATATTTTTTAAAAGTGAAAATTATTTAATGAAATGCTGCATTAAAAACTTTTATTGTCATCAAAAACTCAATTAAACTTTCTGGGGACGTGTCAAAGTTTAAATACAACACAAGCTGATTTAGCCACTGAAATTTTTGTCACATAAGCACTAGATTTTTGCCAAGTGACTACACTCTCCAGAGAGAGAGCAGGCTTTTTGTGACCAATTTTTTGCCCAGGTGGTTCCCTTTGGTATTACCATTAAGAAGGCTTTGCATGCAGAAAGTTGTTCTATGTAGTGGGTAAGAAAGAATGTAGTTTTGAAAGCAGACCTAATTAGGAGAAGAGCTGAGAATTCAGAGTTTATGCTCAATTCAGCAATTCCTAAAGATAGCCAGTGACTTTCCTCAGAAGATCTCCAAATCTCCAAACTATTTTTAATTCTTTTATGAGTTCATACCCCAAAATTGTAATTCAGGGACCTACTCACCTGTCTAGTGTGTGCAGTGGAAGAAATGGAACTGAAATGATCCTGTGAACTTTCAGAAGCTATTTTAAGGAATATGGTTGCAGCAATAGTGTGAATGACTTTTTCTTTGCTGGTAAGATTAACCTTGTCAGTAAGAAGAATTCAAGGCAGAAGCAATAATCTTGCTTTACTGAGTCTTCCAGGATGACTGGAAGAAAGAGGAAGAAATGGGTAGTACAGATACAGTTGTGTTATTCCAACTAAGTAAAAAAAATCACTAAACCAGATGTAATACAGAAGCTAAATATGAATTTAAAATAAGAGCTATAGGCGCCATGATGTGAATTACATTAATTATTCTGTCTTACATGCATTTTCTCTCTTAGGGTATCTTCATTAAAAAAAACTTACTTTTCAAACCCACATCCCTTATGCCTGTGAGCTTCCTCATTAAAGTTTAGATCTCAGGACTGATAAAGAGCCAATCGATAGATACTAATTCACCTGAGAAGAAACATGGAATGAGTAGACAGAAGAAATCTGTTACAAATTGACATGGGAGAGAGAGAGAGATGAGAGCTGAATTTGTTAATTTGTATTATTGTTCAACTATTACAAGGATTGAGTATAGACATGATTAACAAACGCTTGAAGAATAATGAGTTTTCTAAATTTACCCAAATGTATGGTGAAGAAAAGAAGCAAGAGGGAGATGTGGGGAAGTAATGAGTACCAGATAATGTACTAATGCTTTCCTCTGATTTATTAAAAAAACAAAAACAAAAACAAAACAAAAACCATGAGTACTCCCACAAAAGAGTTGTATAAAATTTTTCTTACATGTATGTGGAGCATTGGGATCTAAAAAGAAATTGGTGGTCAAATGACTCTGACTCAGACTTGTTTATTTCATCTTTGTGTTGATATTTGTAGCTCTGAGTAGACTTAAAAATGCTGTGCTATGTAAAACTATGATTTCTTTTTTTATTCCCATTGCAGTTTGTCCTTAAAAGAAGATGTTATCCTCGTTTGATGCAACAAGCATCATGGACTTTGGCAGCTCCATTCAAAGAACAGAGTCACTACCGAAGCCCAAGTGACTCCATAGCTAATAATTATACTCCTACTGCACGGGATTTAAAACTGAAAAATCTTCACAAGTTAACATCCTCATCAATGACAAGGACATCACTGGGTTCAGCGGAATGGAGAACAGCCTCACCGTGTATCCACATTTGAACATGTTCATAGGTTTATCCTTGCTTGTTCTGTACATTACTTGTTTGTTAAAGCGTCATCTGGTGAAATCACTCTTCCCTAATAAATGCTTCCAAGCTTATTACCTCAGGGTCAGTATAGACAAATTGCCAAAAGCGTGCATTCATTTTAGTAAAAGTAAGGCCTAATAAATTTGTTAGATTCATCCTCCCAAATAATCACACAATTATTAGGAGGGAATTGTTTGCAAAGCAGAAAGTGAACAAGATGCAAGCTCTGATTGTTGTTAGAAGTAAAAATTGGTACCAGCAGCAAAATACGGAAACACATTGAACATACGCACCTCTAATGTTCATATTCATGAGTCTTGCATAGCACAATAAAATGGGGGACAGGCATCAAAATGTTCCTGTGAGGATCAACTCCAAGTAACATTACTTAATACACTTCTTCTGTCTAAACCACGCAGTAGAAGTTTGTGTTAGCAAAATGTATATGCACATGTAAGTCCTATGATATGAGATATTATATGCTGTTGATTTGATATAACATTGTGATATAATTCAGGTAAGGATATCAAGAGCTGTAATACTCTTGCTATTTAAGTTTACTGATCAAACATTCTACAAAAAGGTTGTTCAGGCTTTTAAATATCTTACCAGTTGCAGGTGTCAAATTAACTCCAATAATTAGTCTTCAAATTCTAGAACTAAGTTATTCATGAACTTTATTTCATTATTGTCTAATTACATGTCCTCTGTATCAAGGGAAGTCATCCGTACACTATTGCTTTCTGTATAACATTGTTCTGTGAAACTACTCATCCTACATTGTTGCTTTGCTTCTCTCAAGTGTTAGAAACTGTTTTTTTACCCCTGGGATAGATGACACATAATAGATTCAATATCTGCTTATTCCCCTTATACATCATTTAAGAAGGATTTGATTTTGTTCACTAGGTCTCTATGGTTTCTTAATTATACACCTGATTCTCCTACTCATTGTATTTCTATAGTACATGGGTGGGATGTGGGAAGCAGGTCGTGGTATGTTTCTTGGAGAAAATTCATAATGTATTAATTTTTTTAAAAGATGTGTTTATTTGTACACATGGTAATGATTTGTACTTCTCAGATTTTTCATATGCAATATATTCTGTGGAGCTATACATTATATTGAACTGCTTTTAAATTCAAAATATGAAGTCACAGGCCAGAAAACATGGTTTGTTCAGAGAGATATGTAAGCACTGAAGTCATAAGCGTGAGCTGAATGCTTTCCTAAACCTAGTTTTCAGTTTCAGACTCAGCAAGATTCTTTAACATGTGGTTTTAATGCCTTGCTAAATCCTAAGTCAGAACTGAGGACTTCTTTGTGATACTGCATTTGTCTGGTATTTCATTACCTGATGGAATTGATTTAGGTCTTTTTTTTTCTTTTTTTCTCCAATCTAAAATAATATCTTATTTGAAAAATATTCACTTATGTGATTTTCTTAACTGACACTTAAAGCTTCAAAAGATTTTGCACCTTCCAGGAAGAGATTCAAACTTGCACAGAGAAGTCAATGTGATTCTGATAGGTAATGTTCTGTAATAGTATAAAGATACAAATGATTACAGTCATTCTAGCTATTTGATTTGTGCTTTAATTTTTCTTTTGACTTGGATGCTATGTTAAGACTCCAAGTATGGAATGTTAAGTCTCTACAAAAATGTACGTGCATCGCTACTGAAATTTCATTGTGTTCTAAATGAGTAGCTTTCACTGCTTCTTTGTGGCAGGGCAAATTTCAGTCTTAGGCATGCTAACAAGGTCTTCCTTTTACAATGATTGACTTGAGAACCCAGAGTTTAGTTAATGGAGATGCAACTCTCAGTTATGCTGTCAGTGTTTAAATGCTCTGTAATGCTCCTGCGGTTATGCCAAATTGGGCACTCTTCTATAATGAGTGTGTGTATATATATATTTTTTTTGCTTGTATTCATCTGTAAAGTAGGAACAGAAATAGTCACCTGTGGAAGTGCTATGACAGTAACTGTCTTGCTCCATGGTAAGATAATGTGGTGATCTGTATCATAAAAATGACAAAATGGAAACTTAAATTCTTTTCAACTGAGGATGGGATTATGTGGAATAAATCAAGTATGGAGTGACAGTTTGTTGGCTGATTGTTGCTTATCCTGAGCAGCGTAGAGAAAAGATTTATAGAATATTGCATATAACCTGAGAGTGAAAACTGCAGTATAACATACATATGTGTGTGTATATATATATATATATATGCAAATGAGCCAATTTGAACTTTTGGTTCAGATTGTTAAGATTTTGGAAAGATAATCACCTGAAAATAGGTAAGATCTTGGGCAACCTACATAATAATGCAAGTAGGCCTGGCTCTGATAGAATTGCTTGTAAAATCTTGCTTGTCTCAGTGATATTGTACAATAGGAAAGTTTACATGATATTAAAATGATAGATTGTATTTCCTCTGTTAAAGTAATATGGTAAGTTACACAATTTTACTGAGTAATTGAAGTACTTCATCATAGGTCATACTTGTCCTCAGTGCAGTAGCTTATCGTTTGTCCACTTTAATTTAAGAATCCATTACAGCTTCTTTATTCTCTTATATTCTTTTGTTTCAGAAGTACACCAACATTGTTAAACAGTGTGGATCTCATTTCACTGTGTGTACCTGCTCATATGCCAGAATTACATGTTATACATTACACAGACAACCAACCATTGACTCCAGAAGAACAGTTTGTTGTCATGCACTTACATGAGGAGGAGATAAACAAGCAAGAAAATTCACCTTCAAGTAATGATATAGAGGTATTTACTTTTCGTTTTAAGGTTGAGAAAAGTAGCAGCAATAATCATCAGTGATATGTCTATAATCTCTTTACTTAAAAGTAGTTGAGAAGAGAATGCAGTGCAGGACGTTTAGAAGATGTAAATATGAATATTTAGCAACTGGCTGTTAATTTTTATTTCCTTTCCTATTTGTTTCTCTTCCTAGCTACTTAATGTGCTTCTTGTCCAAAGGGTTTGCAAGTAAAACTATCCTTCTAAATTCTTAACCTCTCACATTGTTGGCTTGTACTTCAGAGATCAGTAATTTAATATGCTGCACTTAATTTAATATATGCTTACCTCAAAATGTGCAAGTATTGTAAAAATGTCAGGCATTAACAGTGCTTTAAAAAGAACCAGGAGATAGACATAGCCAAAATCTGTGATATTCAAGCACCTTTTGATTGCAGAAAAGGTTCAAGTAATAGAAGGGACAAAAATATTTCATAGTAATTCATTATCTGTCAGAAACTTCCTACAATAAGCATAATTTAAACATTATTTTGTAGCGGTACTGTTACTACATACATAATGGAGTACAGGAAGACATGCTGGCACCTCAGGATAAGGAAGTGATGAATGTAATTTTAAAGCAAATTCCAGCTCATCTTCTTGCTAATCCATACCTGGAGAATTCACTTGTATGTTTAAAAGAGGAGATTAAGGCAGACTATCGTATCAGCCTCATGAAAGCTATTGGTAAGACTCATAATCTCTTAGCAATTCAGAATATGTAAACATTTATTGCACTTTAAGAGCAAGTCTCCGTTTTGTTCTTAGTGCCAGTGGAGAGTTCGTTTGGGGTCAGATAATATAGATCAGACTTTGAATATCACGTTTCCTAGATGCAATGGATGATTTCCGTTATATTAACATTTCTGTGTTTCACAAACATTTAAGAAGCTTTCTAAAAATCATGCTTGAAATGAAGGTATTTCTATCCCCAGTTAACAGACAAGGTGTTGAAGCGCTAAGTAGATGGCTTGGTAAGGTAGGATGAAAAGCCGTTTCTCCTGTCTCCCATTTTTAGAATCAGGACCAATCCTTGTTTTCTTATTCTGAAAAAACATCATAGTTAAGTTGGTAATTTGATTATTGTGCTGTACTTACTCCTAAAAACAAGATTAAAATGTAGAGAACTCTATGAGTTTATGAGCTATAGAGATCCTGTGTTTTCATATGTGGGTATGATGCAGTCTCACCGTGACATATATATGATTTGTTCCAGTTGATTACATCTTGATGGATCCGGCTGAGAGGGAGAGACTTCTAATTAGAAGTACCCCATGCCCTTTTCCCCAGAGAGTTATCCGTGCACCAGTCCCATGGCACAGCTCTTATGAAGAAGCAAAAAGCTGGAATGAAAACAATCTATTCACAGTGAATCCACTGATGTACACTTTGCAACAGCTTTGGCTTTCTGAGTAAGAAGTCTTGTTCATAGGATCACAATTAAATTGGGAATGTTCTCATTTAATGGCTCGATTAGAGTGCATCTGCTGACTTCTCTACGTATGCTGCTGAGGTCCTGGTGGGGGCAGTAGAGAGAAAATGAGTTCTCTTTTCTGAAGATTTTTTTTTTCTCAGTCTGTAGCAATCTCAGCCATCTCCACCTGCAGACTGTAAATGCAAGTGTGAATGTTTTACATGTCCACAGTGAAGAATGTGGATGTAGTGCTATGAAAAGGTCATCCTCTTTGTTAAAAGATGTTATCCCTAAATTGAGTCCATGCTCAATTAAATAGTAATTCAGAATTCTCATCTTCGTTCCTGAAGTTAACAAAAGAAAAGCATTCACATCTCTTTAAACTGAGTCCCTTTCAAACGTTTGTAGTTGGAAGTTGTACTGGGGGCTTTGGAAAACTGAGGCATTTTTTTCTTGTGAAGTTAATATGGTAGTTACTAATCCTGAGGACTGTTTTTTTTTTTTTTTCATTTAAATAACATTTGAAGTAGTTTAAGCTCTTGTTTGTTACAGACTGTAATGTATGCCATGTTGATGAAATTAAAAAAAAGATTTCCTCCTCAGGGTAGCCAGGATAGACAAGAAAGTACTCTGACTGTTTTAGAAAAATTAACACAATTTGAAATCTGACAAGTACAAAATGAAATTTATGAAGCCCTTTACATTTGCTAATAGCAAAAAACAATCAATCAAGCAAACAAAAAATATTAGAAATGGACTTGCTGGACAACTTAGCAGTGACAAGACATGCATCGACGAAAAATATTATTAGTACATACAGTACTTCCAACATATACATATATACACTACCTACAAGACTTTCTGACTATATTTCATAATAGTTTTTTGGTTTTATTTGTTTGTTTAATTTTAAACAGAGGTCCTTAAAGCATCTCATGTTTGTTTTACTTTCCATAGATATAGTTATCTAAGGTTTGTCCGCACTGAAGAAATGCTTTGTGGAGACCTACCACTGCTGCCTGCTGAATTTGTGGATGTCATTCACAGACACTGTGTGGAAGCTCGAGATATTCTTCAGAACAAGTCAGTGCCAACTGTAGTAACAGTAGATAGAGTATTTTAGGGTCTGATTTATGACAAGAACTGCACATAAATGTGCAGTTTTAAAAAATTTTGCCCTATAACATGAGAAACCAATAAATTGATTTGTACATAGAAGTGTTCAAATCCTAACTTCATTAATGTAAGTGAGGACACGATTACATTTTGGTTTCCATTTATATGGACTTCAGTTGCAAAATAAGGATTTTTAGGTATATGTTACAGATCCTCATCTAGGTAAAACAGAGCACAAAATTCTCATTGACTGCAGCAGCAGACTGCCATTCCCATACAGATCCAGAACCATACTGCTTTGAGTGGAATATTCTCTTAGTTTTAAAGGAGACCCACCTGCATCCTGAGGCCTTTCTGAAATATGAAAGAATTATTTTTCTCTTTGGCTTCATGCTGTTTGCAGAGGAGTGTGAAAGGGGAGCTGGCTGTGAATGGATACACTTCCTTTTACAAACTGTTTCTAGCTTCAGTTCACTGAAAATTCTTGTTAAGCCCTGTCCATTTCAAAGGATTTTCAGAAAATACGTTGAATGGCTTATGTTGATACCTAATAAATTCTATCCCGTGGTTCCCAGAGCCTCTAGAGTTCCTGTTTATTATATTTTATTATTTTTGTATTAACTAATATACATAATATATATACAAAATATACATATTTTTAAAAATAGGGAAAAACTGGAGAGCTTTTTTAAACAGATCTTAGATTAAGACGATGCTAGTCCCAACCAAAAGGCTGCCAAAGCAAAGGGATAAATAAATGATAGGGAAAAACATCTGGATCCTGAAAGAGCTTTTGGAACTGCAAGAGTGCTTGCACAAGAGCAAATGGGAATAAAGTGACTACAAATACAGGCAGATTGGAAATAAGAAGGTTTCTAACCATGAGAGGAAGGGAGGCTAAATCAGCCATTCATCTATAAAACTTGTGACAAGAAACACAACTTTTTTCATTATGGAAATAAATTAATATAAGAAAGAAATTCTATGAGGTAATAGGCCATGATAGTAGGGGGCATCGTTCTGCCACTTGATATCTTTTCCAGTCTCAAGGTTCCCACTTAATGGTAATCTTTTGTCACTACTGTTTCATCTATTCATATTAATTTAAACTAATAGTAGGGGCCCACGAAAACAAGTACCCTTAACTTAAAAAAATAAGTTTCCTCCAAGTCCTGGTAGATACAGTTTTATCTGACATGTAGTTATCAGTTCTTTGGTAGCTTTTTGGATTTTGATCATTCTTTGGGTAATTTCTGAGCTTCATTCATAGAATTCATTGCAAGGAGCAAGGTAAGACTAACAAGCTTTTAAAAACTTTGTATGTATTGCCTTCTTTTAGGTGGATCCCAACTTGTGCATCTATCTTCCTCGATGAGAAAAGGAAATGGCTAAATTTTGCTCCTCAAAATGACTATGACTCACCTCAGCAAATTGAAAGCTATTTTAGTTCAGTGGCGACTCTAATGTCCTTACAACTACGTGGAATGGTTGTTAACTCCTTGGAAGATCTTCTTGCATTTTTTATGATCTACAAGGTATATGCTGTGAGGTGTATCTATGCATATAGTTTTCAGTGTTACATAGAGACAATAATTCGTCCAGCTATAAAGTGTAATGCTCTTTGAAGGCTAAAATATTCTAGATCTTGTCTTAATAAAATATGTCTGCATCCTTCAAACTGTTCTGCCTACTAAGTGGATTTTTTGAGTGGTCAAGAACTGCTTACTCAAATAATCCTTTTGCAGGCCTAAGCTTATAATTAGCAGTTGTAAGAGTTTACAACTCTGTCTTGAATGGAAGTAGATTTCTTAATATTATTTTTCAGTTTTATCTGTTTTGGCCTTAACCTGGCAAAACACTCTGAAGTATTTTGTTCTGAAAGCACACAAATATTCCTTGAAGTAAAAAGTGTGCATAGTCATACACGTAATCCTTTGCAGAGATAATTTATGTATGTGGTGTCCCCATCTATGCCAGATGAGTGCCCTGTATTATTTCAAGTAACGCACTCAAATGTGAAAATAAACATTAGATTGTGAAAGTTTTCATCACTGGTTGCCTCTTAGTGGACATGAGTTCTTTAAGTATCAGATCACACAGGATCTGCCATGACAAGACAACATGAAACCTATTTAAACAGAATGAATGTGTCAGCTGAAATACCGCATTGCAACCAGAGGATCACACGCACAATCATAAAATCATAGGGTGGTTTGGGTTGGAAGGGGTCTTAGAGATAATCTAATTCCAACGCCCCTGCCATGGGCAGGGACACCTACAACTAGACCAGGTTGCTCAAAGCCCTATCCAACCTGGCAATGTGGTACACTATGTTGTCAAACTTACGATAGGCCTCACCTTGCATCTGGATGATGGTGCTGCTGCTGCTGCTTTTTTGTTTGTTTGAAATCATTATAGCATCTACATTATGATTCTAGTCATGGATTACGACTCAGTTACTGTAAAAGTAATTTAGGGGTAGTACAGTTCTTTTTAACCATACAAGACAATTAAAACAAACAAAAAAAAACCAACAACAAGGTCTTGTATTTGATGCTGGATTTTAGTTCTGATAGCATTATAGATTTTTTTTTTCTTTGAGTTTTGGTTCTGCATGGTAATTAGTGCTTTACTTCTGTTAGTTCAGTAAAAACTGAGGCAATTAGGCTTAGATCCAGTTTCCTAATTCCAGATGTTATAGATTCATTTAAGAGTTGGCCCTTCAAAATTTTATATAATGGGGCATCAGTGTTATGAACAAGAATCACTGAAGAAAATCCCATTGGTGCTGTACAGTTAAAAGTGGGGGGAATGTGAATATTTTTTAATTATTATTATATTTATCGCAAGTTTATTTGACATGTCCAATTTTAATTCTTTTTCCCTAAGGATGGGAGTGATTTTACAGAACCATACCAAGACATGCAGTTCTTTGTACCTCAAATGCTAATAGTCAAACTCAATGTGGAAGAACCCAAGATTGTCTTTGAGCCATCTTTGAAAGAATGTTGGGATTTGATCAGTCATTGCTTCAGGGAGATCCTACGAAGTGCAGAGGAACTTCCAAAGGTACTAGATAAATTAAAGCTGCATGCAAAATACAATGTGAATAAAAATTGTCTGTGATATAAAAATGAGGCAGAAAACTGCCATATACAGCATAAAGATGAGGGTCACATATCAGGAACTATGTGAACTTTTGTGATTATAGAAGATAGCATAGGAATTGTTATTTTTCTGATTCAAGTTTTAAAGTCCTGGTCTGATTTTTGTGTGTGTATAGTTTTCACAAACAAACTGCATATGTAACTGAGTGAAAATTTGTTCAGAGATTATTACTACCTTTGTTGCTACAGTTTTTCTTATAGTTTGTGTTTTTTGTTGTTGTTGTTGTTTCCTACAATAGAAATACTTTGTATACTTGGATGAGTTGCATTTGTTCCATTGTGCAGCACCCGTTGGGATACTTAAATGTTTCTACTTAAAATGAGAGGAACAGCCCATTTAAGTGCAAACATGGGGTCCAAGAGAGGTTATCAGTCCTTTAGTTGAATACTTATCTTGGCACTTTTAATGTAAATATCAATACCTCTGTATAGATTTTTTGTGTATATGTACTGGCTTAAGCATTCAAAATGTTTGAGCTCCATAGAATTGAAGGCCCAGGCTTGTGTTTACCAAATTATACATTTTTTGAAGTGGATGGTGAATGGATTAATATCTTATTTCCTCTGTTGTACATGCTATCACATTATTTGCAATGATTTCCTTCAGGTAGAAAAAATTCTCTTTCCACAATTAAAAAGAGATGATCTCACTCTCCGTACGGTCAAACCAGATGAATCGTTGGTTTCAGATTATGTGAACAAGCTTGAAATAATCTTTGAGAGCAACATACTTGGTCCACAGAAGTAAGTTTTTTCTGTTGGCTCTGTTGCCCATCCAAGTCCTCAGATTCATAACATTATCTCTTCAGCTCAAACGTTAAACAGTTTGAGCTGATTTGTTTCTTATTATAGAGAATCTTCGCATTGGGATCTTGTTGTTTTTGTGATCTGTATTTAAGGTATTTAAACGTGTACAAGAAATACAGCAATCTTTTGAACAACAGTGCACAGCAAGATGTTACAGATTTCTTGAAAGAAGGTCATTCTTTAGGAGCTTTGGCAGAGGTAATATGTAACTGACAACTGCTTACATGTTCATACAGCAGCTAACACATCACGCTTGACTTCGTAGTATATTGCTGTTCTAAAGAATTTCCGTTTGAATGGCTATGTTTGCCCTTGGGAACACTAGGGAATCCATTGCACTTTACATAGCCTCTTACTGTAGGGCTGCAGTAGCAATGGAGAAGGAGGTTTCTCTATGGCCTTCTTCTGTGGGTTTTGTTGGGTGAAATAGCCAGTGGAAGACTGCCCAGAGTATTTGTTGAATCTGAATCTTACTGGTCTTTTGATTGTCTTGTCCTTCGTCAGCCCTGTCTACTTTGTTTGCTGCATTCCTGAGTTAGCTTCTGGCTGAATACTTCCTTAAGCAACTTATGGTGTTCCTTAATATGGCATTTTATGGTGCAAGGCGTTCAGCCCTGAAATCTGTGGGCAGTAACTGAGCTCTGAAAATATATAAAAAGAAAAAAAATGTTGTCCCTTCTTCTGCTTGGAATATATTATCCACTTGCTGGATGGGAATTAATTAGCTGTTTCATCTATAAAGTTTAAGGAAAAACATCAGATTTATTCTTTTCCATTTGTAGAAGATCGACAGCTTAACAAAACTGAAAAGAGAGATTACGTCTATGCATGTTACTGTCCCTCTGGCCATGTTCTGTCTGGATTCTGTACAACTGAATGAGGAACTTTGCATTCGGACTCAAAATCTTAAGGATAGATTGATTGAATTTGAGGTGATGGAAAACAGAGAGTTAAATAAAAGGTACATGTTGTTGTCGCATGTTGTTGTCGTGCATGACTGTTGCTGTCTGCACAGACTAATGCTGTATATCTGTGTCTGAGATAACTTTATTCATCTACTGGCTTTTCTACCAGTGCTGGCCAGACAGGTGCAAGGAAACCAAACCAGTATCTAAAATTAACAGGTATAGAAATACTTGTAAATAAACACATAACTTAGTCTGTATAGGGTGTACATAAAGTTTAGACTGAAAATATGGTGTTGCTCTTTCCTCCTTGACTGACCTGCTAAGATTTGAGTTGAGGCCCTTGCTTTCCCTGCTGGCATCCAGCTAAAGCTACATGAAGAATGTACTATGGAGCTAAGTTTTTGTGGTGTCTCTGATTTATTTATTTATTCTGTTAGGGAAGTACTGGTCCTCATTTCTTATGATGGCAATTTTAAGTAAAAAATAAAATAAAAAACCTAAGGATATAATTTGGCTCCAGTGTAATGGGATAATCATGGTTCTGTGAATTAAAAGCAAACAAACAAATAACACAGTGGCACATAAATAATTATTTCACAGTGAATGGAAAGAGACAATAACCATTGTAAAAAAAAAGGGGGGGGGGGGGAGGTTCAACTCACTTGTCGGAAAAGCACCTCCAGGTGGAGATGAACTGCTCTTTAGCAGCGCCTCTGTCTCTGCTTACTGGGGAGGGAATCTAGGCAACAAGCTTATGCTGAACATCTAAGATTTGGAAGGCTTGAGCTGGTTTAAATCAACCTATTTGTGGTGTGGTTGCTGTTCACATGCCTGCTGTCTGTATAGATATTGGCAGTACTGAGCTAGAATCTGGAACAAGAAAATTTATAATTTTAACAAAGAGGAAAAATAATTTTTTCCCATGTGCAAACCAAATAAATAAATAAATGTGATTTTTTAATAATCTTCCTCTTTATAACTGTGTTTCATCCCATGCACTTAATTTTATTTTTGTGGGGTGATTGTGAGCTCTTGCTTACTGTATTCAATCATTGCTTTCTGCAGCAAGTCAGATCTTGAAAGAGGAAATTCTAGGCCTATGGGAAGTAAACTGTTAATATTCTGTTAATTGTATTATGGAACCAATGTAGTTATCACTTTATTATATATCAGTTCTTGTAAACATAGTAGGACAATAGAAATTATTGACAGAGTAAAATATCATCCTTAATAAATGCATGTCTGCTGTGTGAATACATCTGAACACTTACTGTTTAAAAGACAAACTTCATTAATAAGGTCTTGCATCTTACTTCATTTATGATCCCAGTAATATGTCTCTTTACTTTTTGTTGTAGACTTTGTGATGAATATAACGTAATTGCAAAGAGAATGAGTGAGCTGCCTCTGAATACTGAAGAGCTAGTGGAATTTGATGCATTCTTAAAGAAATCCAGTAAAGTTACTGCATCTAAATTGAGACAGGAGGTCTCTGAAGCGGCACGCAGACTGGAATTCCTCATGGACTATGCTGATCTTTCTAGTATGTCTCACTTACAGATTATGAAAGTCTCCACATGGAAGTGTTTATATATAGATACTGGGATAGATGTTGCATCGTCGAGAATGCTGATGAAAGACTGTGTACTGAGAAAACTCTGAAACATTTTCATAGAATAGGCAGTGATTCAAGCAGTACTATTTCATGTCATAATAATGAAATCAAGTAGTTTGCCCTTTGTGAAATCAGTAGGCTGTCCTTTGTGAAAGATATTTCTGCCTACTCTATCCAATGCTGCAGGGATTTTGAGGGAAATCATATGGTAGTTTGGAAATGTGAAATAATGCCCAGCAACAGTTTTTCAATATATGGAAGTGTAATGAATTTGTTTTATTGGAATACTAATTTTGGAGCAGGCTAATTATTAGAATATTTTTGCCCATGTTAAGAAATTCAATCAGCATCTTTACATTTTAATTTTTAGCAGATGTCATATTTCACAAACAATATTTTGAAGAAACTAACACCTGATGTACTCTCTATGCTTTTCTGAAGGATGAAACATACCCTCAGTGCCAGAAATACAAATGGCTCAATGCCATTCATTGGATTCTAGTGGAATTCCCAAGTGTATAAACTGGTGGAACTAGAAGCACAATGTATCCTAGTTCCACGTGATAAAAGTTTAGGCTGAGCAGAGGCTTCACGCAACATTTATTTTGCCAAAGGGTAATGAACTGAGTGTGCTGAACAAATAGACAAATATGAAGATGTAAATGTTGGCTCATTGTAGTTATTATGCTATTGCTGTTGTGAATAATTCAGCATTTACACATTGTGGACTAAATATGTTTGAAACATTACTTTTATCCACCTTGTTTAGATATTTTTTATATATTTGGTTTGGAATGGTCTGTGTCTTTATGTAGTTGGACTTAAATACAGTTTAACAGAATACATGTTCTGGAATAGTTGTTCTCACCAATTTCTGTCTAGCTAAGGTCTTATTCAGAGAATTTTACACTGTTCACTTGATTTTAGAGTCTAATCTGTTTCAGCAAGCAGTTCTTTTTGCAGTGAAGATAATGCTGTTAGAAGCTTGAAATACATGGCTTCTTGGAACGCTTATTTCTAACTCACGTATTCCTAAATACAGTTTTAGGTTTTTTGCTTACTCTTCACACCAACCATTCTATTAGATCGTTGCTTTATAGGTATTTTCTTCAAGATATCTATTTTGTTTTCTTTTTAGGTTATGACATACACCTGAATAGCATGGTTTTCCATTGGCCTAATAAGATTGAGATAATGTTTGATAACAGTAGAGATGAGTTGTATAGCAGGAGGAATCATATAGAGATGGTTTTGCTTGAAAGGTATGGTGTTAAGACATTTTCTTACACTGGATATTTCTAAAGAAAAGAAAATATCTGAAAATATCTCATCAGTAAAAGGATATCTCTTTTACCAGTAAAACTTGGAAAGTAGTTGAGAAAGTAGGGGAGAAACCTGGTTTGCAGTATTATGGAGGTTTCAGAAAAATATGTTTGATCAGGGTAGATTAGAATATTCCTATAATTAAACAGGTCTTAAAGGAGAAATGAAAGATATTGGTAGAATAGTCCTAATTTTGTCCTGTTATATTGCTAGGCTTGGCATTAAACATTTTCACAATGTTTTCACTCTTCCTTTATTTGCTTTAAGTGGTAAAAGTAGCAAATGTAAGTGAACTGAATTTGAAAATGAATTCTAATGCTGTTAAATGCATATGGTTGACATAACTGATAAACTAATGGGTTTTGACTGGAATCTCTACTTAGTTTACACTAGGACCGAGATCAGTTTTCATTTCACAGTGCTTGTTATAATTCATAAAATAACTGAAACCTGAAAAGGAATGAAACAGAACATCTTATTACTTTACCTATCTTTACCTCAGGATTTCTCAGTTTGATGAAACTCTTGAAGGTTATAATAGAGAAGTAGAAAGCTACAAAAAGCGGGATGTCATGACCATAGAAGAAATGAAGAACAATGTTGAGAAATTTAAAGAGTTAAATAAGAATCTAAATAATGCACTAGCAGAACTTGAGGTTAGTATTTTTGACAGGTATAAAGTGGGTTACAGTGTGTTGGATGAATGAATGTTTTTTTCCAGGTTCTGGACATATATTGTCAAGCTGGCTTTAAGATTCCCAAATTCACCAACAAATGGCCAATATCTTCTCGTCCCCATATACAGTACTAATGTTGAGCTGAAAAGCATATTTTCGGGGGGAATGTTTAGAGAGTTTTTTAAATTGAAATAGTGAATTTCAGTATTTCTAAACAGTCAGTAGTAGCAGGATACTATCCATGAAAAACAATTTTTCTGGCAGAGCTGATGAGGAGAACAATTAGGGAAGTGGTATTTTCCCTGAATTGTGGTTTGTGCTACTTGAGCTGCATTTAAGCCTCTTTCATTGTTCTCTAATTAAAAACAAATGCTCTCCAACTGTATGTATCATTTCCAGAAGTTGCCTATAAGCATTAATATATGTTTTCAGATGTTAGAAGGAAGCTGAACACTGAGATTCCTAGATTCTACTCGGGGCTCTTTAACCAATATGCTGTGTGGTTCTTGGCTGAATAGTTTCTTAGCTGTGCCTCTGTTGGGAAATGAGAATGGTTACCTTTGAGAGATCTCACAGGTATTGTGAGGCTTAATTAATGTTCTAAATCACAGTGAGATGATGAGATTTCTGCATATACGGAGCCTTAAGAATCAAGCTGTTAATTAAGACCTGCTCAAAAGAGAAAACTGGACCAATTAAATCAGTTTGGGATATAGATAAATTGCTACAATCCCTATATATCAAGAGCCTTAAACTGATTTAAAGGCATCCAGTGTATCTAGTTAGTTTGAGTTAACAGCATTGGTAAGTTGTAATGGTTAGAACAGAGTAAGTTATTAAGTTGGTGAAATTTCTTAATACATATTCACAATGAGATTTGTATCCACACAATTTAAATGACACCATGAACAGCTGAGTGAATACATGAAGTTAAAAATTACCTTGGATCTTCAAGTTTCTCTGTCTGCAACTCACATAGAATGATTAAAAGTCTATTTTTAAAACAGATATTTAAAATTATTCGAGTAGTAAAAACTACCAACAAATAACTAAGGGAATTTACAAGAACACAGTTATTTACCTGAAAGCCACAGGCTTAAGTCTACAAAACTGGCTGGTTTTGACATGTGAAAAAAAAAAATCCTATCCAACATTACTTAGTAAAAAGTTAAAAAGCAGTAGCAGGAATTTTTGATGGAAATATTTTTTTATTATTATTATCATTAAAGGCTATTAATAAAGAAGAGGAGTTACTTGAGCGGAATAAGAGTCAATTTCCCTTACTGCAAATTATAATCACAAACAAGCAACCCTTTGAACAACTTTGGTTAACAGCCTATGAATTTCATACCAAGTCTGAGGAATGGATGAATGGTGAGATACTGATGAAATGTGTCATTTTCAGTTAGTTAAGTAGAAGCTGAACGTGTTGCTTAGTTGTTGTAATAAAATAATTTTGAAGAAAGAAGCAGTGAAATCAATCAGTGAAATAAAATTGTTGACATGGATTTTGCATAAAGATTTTTTTGTAACACAAAAGATTTCCAGTTAAAGGAGAATGACTATAAATACCTGTAAATAAACCACCCTGATAATCCCCTTGTGCTGAATTACACTGCTTTTTTTTTTTTTTTTAATGTTGCTGTATTCAGGATCTCTCCAGAAATTGAATGCTGATGAAATTACTGAAGAAACTGGAAATATGTGGAGGACTATGTACAAGCTCAGTAAGAGTTTTCCAGATTTGGCTGGGCCTAGACGCTTAGCAGAAAGTACAAAATATAAACTTGATAAGTTTAAACAGCATCTTCCTGTCCTGTCAATTGCTTGCAATCGTGGAATGAAGGAGAGACATTGGGAGCAGGTATTTTAAACTCTACTTTAACTGTGGGGGTATCCTACCTCAGAAACTGACAGTTCAATGCAGTACTCCATATATTAGTAATAGTTCTGTATTTCACAATAAGATGATTCTGTATCCTGTCACTTAATAAATGCAGTTTTGAAATTTTTAATGGTACAGGCATGAGCTTCTTTGAATTAATGGCAAAAAAGCAAATTGGGGTGCTGCACTAATACTTTTTTAGCATTTTTGCCTTGCTGTTTACTAAGTCTGTTAGAAGCATCCACCTCAATAATAGATTTTTCTTTATTTTCAGATTAGTGAAATTATAGGATGTGAGATCAAACCCAATGAAACTACTACTCTTCTAAATATGCTGGAATTTGGACTCTCAAAATATATTGATCAGTAAGAAGCTTACTCTATTCTCAGTTTTTTTAGACGATCACGATATTTCGTATGTGAGATACAAAATTCTAGTTTTATTTTTTTTGTGTGTTGTTCAGAACTTCCATGTTTTCACAGCTATATCTTATTAAGATAGGGATGGAAGTGTCAGATGTCTTTGTGGAACCAAGACAACAAAACCCAGAATCATATTCCCAAACTGCTTAATTTCTGCATTTGGAATTTTCTGTCTCTATTTGTCTCCAAATTCATACTAATTTTTCTAACTTGGTGAGCCCAAAAGTGAATAAATATTTCCTGAAATAAGAGTGTGTGTTACTAACAGATATCCAAATGAAAGGGAAAGGTAGTCAGCTTTGCTTCTCTTCACTTCTGCTCCATTGCAAAAGTATTTCTGAGATACGTGTTTCATTCCAATTTAGGCTGGAACCTATTGGAGCAGCTGCAAGTAAGGAGTATTCTTTAGAGAAATCAATAGAGAAAATGAAATCAGAGTGGGTCAACATGCAGTTCAATCTGGTGAAATACAGGGATACTGTGAGTAAACATGAAATCCAGATACACATTGTTGAAATTAATTACTTCGATTCTCAATATCAGTTCAGAAATATTAGAGGGAAGTACTGCTGATACATTGTGGCATCATGGAAAGTGGTATCATACCTCAAAGCCTGGGCAAATGTATCCATTACTATTAGTGTGTGGTTAACTTTCAATCTCAACATATTAATCCTAACAAATCTGTGAGCCTGAGAGCTTCTGCAGTATTGTATGGAAAGGTGAACAGTAGTGAAATTTTAACTTGCCCAGAAGATATAGGAAATCACATACTGTGCAAAAGATTGTTATAAGTCACTAGCATCTCTGGCTAGCTTCCTATTCACAACACCAATCCATCTCTTGACCTTTTAAATAGAGATGTACAGGAGAGATATCATTTCATATCTTCAGACATATTGCAGACTTTGTGAGTGCCTTGCTACTTTCCTGCCTTCAGAGAAAAGGGGGGGGGCAGCAGGAAGCTGAATGAGTGTAAGATTGAAGAGCAGCTAAATAAGCAACTGCTATTTACCTTAGCAAAATATGATGTCTTTACAGAACAACAGCATCCTGTCAGCAGTTGATGACATCCAGCTTTTACTGGATGATCACATTGTTAAGACTCAGACAATGTGTGGCTCTCCCTTCATCAAACCAATTGAAGCTGAATGCCGGGTAAGGAAAAGCTGGTTTCATTGAGCTTCTGTGTTTCTCATAATATGATTTCTGTAAGTCCTTTCAGGTGTTTTGGCATGATAGAATGTTGTATAGTTTTTAACCATTTCTAAGGAATGCACATTTGTATCTTTATCTTTGATTGAAGTTTCCAGACAAAGGTATGCAAGGCTTGCTTTACAGCTAAAGAAAATATAATTTCATTGCTAATCTAGTCATTATATGTATTTTTTTTAGTTCATTGTCTTGGGTGGAGAAGTTAATTTAAACAAATCCTACTGTGTTGTGTAATAAGACACAGGTCTGTCATTTGTTAGAGATGATGTATTTGTAATCCTCTGGCATTGGCACAATACATAAGGCAGCAGGGAGGGGAAAGATCGAACCCACTATATAAAAGGCCTGCAAAATGGCATTTACTCAGTCTGCTGGCTACCTTGTCAAGGTATCTATTCACTGCTGATCAGATAGAAGTACACAGCTAGCATTTCAAAGAGTTTTTTTTTTTTTCCTAGAGAAAAAATGTGGCTTTACTTCTTCACTGCTGAAAAACAATCTTGTACAAGTACTTTAAAAGTTTCTAGCTCCTTTCGCATAGATTTTGCAAGTGTGTGTATGTGCTTCATTAAGGTATAAAATATCCTTTCATTCGATTGCTAGCTGTGGACATTAGCAGCCAAATCAACTCCTGTAAAGAAAATAACTTTGAAGAAAGCTGGAAGCATGAACTCTGTAGTCTCATATTCCTTCAGCCCTGAGTTGGAGAATTGTTTATCATAGAATCGTTAAGGTTGGAAAAGACCTTCAAGATCATCTGGTCTAATCAATTAGTTTGTAGAGAAACAGATGCAGAATCCACTCCTGAACTGTTGTTAAACAAGAAGTCATCCATCATACAAGTAATATTGATAGGACAACTTGTGGGACTACAATATGAGTTAGTGATGCATTATCAGTCCCTGAATGTTTAGGCCTTTCTAAAGAGGTTCTTTCCTGTAAGTCTGTAACAATACAGGAGAAACTGTTAGAGTGGTATGTTTCCAAAGTCCTGTAACAAAAAACACATAGGAATCCTTTAAGTTAGTAACTTGTGATTTTGTACTGTTGCTCTTCTAATCAATCTCCAGTTTTAAATGGCTGCTCATAATTCTTAAATATTAAATATTTTCAATACAGGCTTGGGAAGAGAAGCTGACTTTAATGCAAGATATTCTAGACAGCTGGTTAAAATGTCAGGCAACATGGTTGTATTTGGAACCAATTTTTAGTTCAGAAGACATTATAGCTCAAATGCCTGAGGAGGGCAGAAAGTTTGGGGTTGTGGATACATACTGGAAGGACATTATGGCACAAGTGGTAAGTGCTTGTATTCAATAAAGCATGTATTGGATACATATCTGATAACAGAATGATTGCTGTCATGAAGATGTACAAGCTTGCTTTTTTTTTTTTAGTTAGATATTTGTATTCAAGTCACAAGAAGGTCTAATGTGGAGTGGGAAAACCTTTACTAAAGCCTACCAAAATCTAGTCTTGCAATAAAAGTGGTAGATCATATCATTACTACTTTGAGGTTTCCGTAGAGGATGGATATTGCAGGATAAATTAGAGCTCAAGTAACGTTTTAATTCTAATTTTTCTGGCTTTTGTAGAGAAAAAAAAAGCCAGAAAATATACTTTCATACGTTTTTTTTCTGGCATTTTTCAGTTAAATGGTCAGAATTAGGTAGAAAGATGAATAATCTGTGCTTTCAAGATCTGCTTAAGAGTTCACTAGTAGTAAGTCTTCACTGTATACAGCCGGATTTTAGATTAGTCTTTTAAAGGCTCAGAGATTATTACAGCAACTAAATGGCTTATTTTCTTTTCTACCTTTCTCCTCCTCCTCCCACCCACCCTCCCTCTTTCTTTCAACCTTTCTGCCTTTGGGGTGATGCCCCATGTCTGTCAGTGTACAACAGACATTTGGATAATACCCTTAACAATATGCTTTAACTTTTGGTTAGCCCTGAAGTGGTCAGGCAGATTGACTCAATGATCTTTGTCTATTCAGCTGTTCTGTTCTGTTCTATTCTATTCTATGGTTATTAGAAACTTCGGTGAATATGTAGTGATCTGATAGTGTGTCAGGATAAGGTTACAGAATGATTTAGATTAGAAAAGATGTTTCAGGTCATCAAGTCCAACCATCAACCTGACCTACCAATTATGGGGATAGTAAATGACATTGGTTATTCTGTTCAGTTTTATACAACTAAGAAATTGGATAAGAGGCCAGATACTTAGTGGTAGTATGAGCTGAGATCTTCGTGAAAAACATTGGCAGTACATGATTGTGTGACAAAGATGTTGAAATAATCAGTATAACAAAACAGAAGCTGAGACCCGTCTAACAGCTTAGGCCAAATAATTTCCATGTGCTGTGACTGACAAAACTTAGATGTGAATGGAAAAAAAATGTAGCAAGCCCAAGATACAGAAGGAAGTGCCAAAAAAAATTAATTCCTATGAGTATTGTTGCTGTATTGTCTGTAAAGTTGAAATCGGTAAAAGTGTTTAAAAAGCAAAGCTATCAAATAATACATACATATTTAATAACATAAGGGCACACAACAGAGAAGAGTGTCTAGTTTTTATCCTCCTAAAACATAAGTGATTGATGATAACAATTTTTATGTATGAACATAATGTGACTTTTAGCAATTTCTGCTGTGTATTTGTTTTTATAAAGGTGAAAGACACAAGGGTGCTTGTGGCAACTGAACAGCCCATGATGTTAGACAGATTTCAGGAAGCAAATACTCTCTTAGAAGACATTCAGAAGGGGCTGAATACTTACTTGGAAAAGAAAAGATTATTTTTCCCAAGGTAAATTAATTAAGCAGGCCTAAATTAGAGATAAAAATCCAGAAGCTCTTTTAATTTATACTGAGCTGGTAAGTCTCATTTCATAAGCATGTGTGGGACGCAGTACCATGCAACAAGAAAAAAAAAAAAGAAAACCTGTTGTTTTTTCCAAATTTCCATTTATTTTCTCAGCTTCAGTTAAGTTTGCAGTGCCAGGGACAGGTGATAGTGGGGAAGCAAAAATCTGTCTAGCACAGCTTTAATTTAAGATTAGAAACACATCATCACTTCCAGGGCATTTTGAGGGAATTTGCTATTTTCCCATAACTGATTCGTAATTATCTCTCAGCCCTACTCTCTTTAGCTGTGCAGAGATTCATAGTACATTGGAGTTGTATATGATCACGAGGAACAAGATTCTGTGTTTTTACACAGAATTTTTTTATTAGCTGCACAGACGTACCTGGTATTTCCTGTGTGTTTGAAATGCTTGTTTTTTCTTCTCTGCATGAAAGGATGGTCACATTGAAATTTTGAAAAAACAGTGTCATTAATTTTATAATGTTAACAATAGCTTAGAAAAGAGATCTGATATGATAATTTCCCCTCTGTTATATTACTGTCCTAAGCAACAATAAAAACAATTTGATTTTTCTTGCTAACAGTAGAATTATAATGACAGTTTTCTTGTTTGGAAAGTTTATATTCATTAATTGTGTTTTCCTAACAGATTCTTTTTCCTGTCTAATGATGAACTGCTTGAAATACTCTCAGAAACAAAGGATCCCCTTAGAGTGCAGCCTCATTTAAAGAAGTGTTTCGAAGGAATTGCTAAACTGGAGTTCACGGAAGATCTGGAGATCCTAGGAATGATCAGTTCAGAGAAAGAAATTGTTCCTTTCATAGATAAAATCTATCCGATGAATGCAAAAGTAATTTTTTTTACTATGTTATTAAATTAATGTTTTGCCTAAAGTGTATTTTTTGGGGGGAATGAGATCCAAGGCATCTAGGATGAGATCATGAAAGGTGTTTCAGAAGTGAGAGTGCAGACCAGTGTTCTAGAACAAAAAGGAATTCCTACAAAAAGGAGTAAGATGTACCAAGTTTTTGGTAAATTAGTCTGGGCACTTTTCTACATCTTTACACACTATCTACTTTTAAGATGTTATTTACACACACACTATATTTACATACTTACAAATACATGTATACATATGTGCATTTATATATATATTTGCACAGCATGGCTAAAACACTGCGGAATGAAGGAAAAGATGAATGACTGCCACTGAGGAGTCAGAGCCTTAGTTCAAAGGGTAGCTGGGTATAAATTGTGGCATTTACCTGAAAGGAAGTTGTGGGGAGCTGGGGGTCAAACTCTCACAGGTAACTAGCAATAGGACTAGAGGGAATGGCCTCAAGTTGCGCCAGGGGAGTTTTAGGTTGGAAATTAGAAAAAATTTCTTCTCAGAAAGAACAGTCAGGCATTGGAATAGGTTGCCGAGGGAGGTGGTGGAGTTACTGTCCCTGGGGTTGTCTAAGGAAAGGTTGGATGTGGTACTTACAGACGTGGTTTAGTGGGTGACATTGGTAATAGGGTGATGGTTGGACCAGTGCCTGTCAAATTTGGATAATTTCCACCTATTTATCTCCCACAGAGGTCATAAGAAAGTATATTTAAGCCTAACATATTTCAAAGAATTTGCCCTTTAAAAAGAATATAATTAAGAAATGTTTACTGACTCTTAACTGTTTTTCCTGTTTGAAGGGCATGGTAGAAAAATGGCTTTTGCAAGTCGAGGAAATGATGCTGGCCAGTGTAAGACAAGTTCTTCAAGATGGTATAAAAGGATACATCGAGGTAATTATTCCTGAATTATAGTGTAAAGTAAGATTTCACAAGCAACTGTACATGAACAGATTGTTCACATTCTTCTTAACCAGGGAAACATGTTTGAAGCTAAGTGGAATCCATCTCTTCTTATTTAAAGTTTTATTTCTGATTTTCTTGGGGAAAAAGTAACAGAGCTAGTTCTCATTTATTTTTTGCATGAGACAAAATAAATTTGGGGAAAATAATTGTTATTAGTGCCATAATCGGATGTGTTTACATGACTTTGATTGGAATGGATCTTTATGTTTAAGGTTCCTCGAAAAACATGGGTACTTCAGTGGCCTGGACAGGTGGTTATTTGTGTTTCATCCATTTACTGGACAGAAGAAGTGTCTGAGGCTATAACAAAAGGAACTTTACGAGTAAGATTTTCTTCTACCATTCTATTAATTATTAAGACAAATTTGTTATTTTGCACAAGAGCCTTTCCTCATATGTTTGTGGTGCCTTTGTCATCAAAAAACTTTTACATAGCACTTTGTTGAGGCTGATGAAATGCACACTCAAGTAATGAAAATAATTTCTGTTGAATTCAGTGGGGTTTTGTCTGATCCTAATATAGGTGGGTGTATGAGGATTTATTTGGGGATTAAATCTGTCAGCAGATAGTTTGGGCTGCCTTTTAAATGTGAATAATAAAGTTTATTAAAACTTTATACCAAATACTGCATTTTAACGTTAGCTTTTTGTTTCCATATCTTTACTGAATATCTTAGATTTAACTTGCCTGTGTTGTTTAATACTAGTTGAAGATCTTATTTTGCATACTCAATCACAAAATTCCTGTCTGACCATTT
Organism: Anser anser; assembly: GCF_964211835.1. Taxonomy (NCBI): domain Eukaryota; kingdom Metazoa; phylum Chordata; class Aves; order Anseriformes; family Anatidae; genus Anser; species Anser anser. The sequence continues at coordinate 8,273,083 of NC_139736.1, forward strand.
CTTCAGTCTGGTGAGGTTCCTCTGAATGGCAACACACCTGTAGGGTCTATCAACCAGTCTTCCCAGATTTTGTATCATCTGGAGACTTGCTGAGGATGTACTCTGTCCTGTTGTCTAGGTCATTAATGAAAATTGAGACAGTGATATAAAATGTTTATAGTAAAGTGTGGAGAATCTTCGATTTATATTGATGTTATTAATTTACAATTTACTACAAATTTCCAGAAGTGAATCCAGATTCACTCAATAGAGTCTATACATTTCCTATGATAGAATTTTGGCGTTTCTATTAGGAAGAAAGAAAATACTTCTGTTTACATTATTTTCAAGCCATAAAGCTTTCTAAAGTGTTCATAGTAAAATAAAATGCCAGTATATGAAAAAGAATTTAAAACATTTGTGTAGTGCCAGGAGTTTGATTACTATATTCTGTTAGAGGGGCTGTTTCCAATGATTGCACCCATGGGAGTTCAGGAAATGCTAGCTACAACATTATACTAATGCCGGTGTTCTGTTTCTGTGACAGGATTTCTTGGAGAAGAGCAATCTACAAATTGGAGATATTGTTGAGTTAGTGAGAGGAAAGCTGTCCAGTGGAGCCCGGCTAACTCTTGGAGCTCTTACTGTCATTGACGTCCATGGTAAACGTGCAGTTGCTAGTACTCTAGGGCCATGCTTCTGTAGTTAGCTTGGTGAACTATTAGAGAGAAGCAGCTAGAATACTTTCTTCACCAAAAGGACCATGGCATAAAATGAGTTGGAGAGTTAACATTAAGTTTCTTTCGTTAATTCACAGAAGTTGAAAACTAGATATACTGGCTAGAATCATGCATGAACTAGCTAAGCTATTTATTTAGGCACAAGGACTTTAAGTAACCTTTGTGGGCTGCACAGTCTCAGTTCTTTTCTGATTGGCCTCCCTTTTTCTTCCAGCAGCAGGACTGATGAGGGAGGGAGACTACTTACCCTCTCACTGGGGAACAGCAGGTGGAATTCTTTAGCTTTGCTAGCATTTCTGCTGCTTGAAAGGAGTGGAATGGTGGTGTTCTATGCATTTAGAAGCTCTTCACAAACGTAAAGTTGGTACATATAGCATAGGTGCTGTTCTACCTCTATAGCTGGGAAAGGAAACGGCACCTTTGATCCTTGGGGGAATGGACACCCACTAGACTTAACTGCTGATGGGAGGCTCCTTAGAGGATTGAGACTAGAGGATTTAGATGTGTAGTTAATGATCAGAAAAACACAACAAATATATTATTTCAGCAATAATTGAAAAGGCAGAAGTTTAAAATTCTGCCTTAAAAATTTTATTCTATCCCTGTGAAACATTTTTATGCTGCTTAGATCATATAAGGGCATTAAAATAAAAATTATTTCACTTTTTATTTTGCCACATGAAGCTGCGATTTGTGAACTTTTTTTTGAGTGCTTCCAGTCTTTGTTTCTCTTCAGCTCAATTTAATATTTAATAACATTAAACTTGCTTCCTGGATTGTTCCTGTATATAAAGGAAGGAAGAAGAAAAAGTAAGCTTTTAACTTTAATATTTAAACATCATTCAGCATTCAACCATGCAACTGTGTAACTGTATTTATAGAGCCAAATTCTGTCTTAAACAACGTTCTTTTATTTCCTGTCTTTTTTCTGGTCTATATATCAGAGCGGAATTTGATCATGAGATTGGATTTTATATCCTACTAAGGATTTAAATGAAGCCTTGTTTTTCTCCTGCGCTAGTGGGAAACAAGTATCCCATGTGGGTTGTTTCAGCTACTGACTGTAAGCAGCCTTTACACTGTTATTGCATGGTGGGCTGATGGATGTTGCTCAGCCCACTGAGCACTGGAATCTAAATCAAACTAACCTGACTCCCTGTACAAAACGGATGGAGATTTCTTTCTAACATGAAATTCAACCTACTACTCTGAATGTTTATTTACATAATTATAAGTAAATGTTAGCTTATTTATACATTGTTTTAAGTAAACTAACATAGTAGAAATGTTTAGTTTTTAAAAAATAATCTCTCTTTATGTGCAGCTCGTGATGTGGTTGAAAAATTGGTTGAAGACAAAATCACAGATCTGAATGACTTCCAATGGATTTCTCAGCTGAGATACTACTGGGAAGAGAACGATATAATAGTGAGAATGATTACGACAGAAGCCAAATATGGATATGAGTATCTGGGCAATTCTTTACGTCTGGTTATAACACCACTAACAGATCGATGTTATAGGTAAAACCATGTTTAAGAATAACATATTTTTTTTTAGATTGGTCTATACTTAATTTCATTTGTTACAATTAATAATAGTAGGAACCTTAGCACCTAAGATTTTCCCGTAGGTTCTGGAGGCAGATTTTACATATCTTCTTTGTCCAGATATGGTACAATATTTACAATGTTTAGATTTCTACACCAGTAGAGCAATAATTTCTATAGTATCCAAGAATGTGCCTCTGAAAAAAGCTGGCAGATCATGGCACTGAAAATATAAAGAACTGTACAATAGCACTGGTCAATGCTTTCTCAGCCTTTTCTAAAAACTGGCTGCATTTATAAAGCCAGCCTCAGGTTCTTGTCATGGGGAGTGCTCTTTGATGAAAAGGTGTGTTTTTGCAAACTCTGACACTTTCCCTGTGGCACTGTGCATTTGTTTGTGCAACCGAGGATATGCAGAGTGGATGCATGTAATAAAAAGCGTTGACATTCCTTGTAGAACAATTGGATGAAAGCTTCTGCTTCTGGGAGTCATTTATGAGACAATAGTAGGTTGTTGGCGCAAGCTGTAAAGTTGGTAGGGAACAAGTAAATCATTTTCACGGGAACCTGTATAGGAAGAAAACTGACCCATTCCTTCAGAAGCAATCTGCCATTAGAAACCACTATTTCTATTGACTGTGTTCTTGTTTACATAGGACATTAATGGGTGCCTTGAAATTAAATCTTGGTGGTGCTCCAGAAGGACCTGCTGGGACTGGCAAAACAGAAACAACTAAAGATCTAGCAAAAGCACTAGCTAAGCAGGTACCAAAATATAATCTTTTGGTTTGGTTTGGTTTTTTTCTGGATACATAGATAGATCTTGCAATGTCATTCTTAATCAAGTACAGTTCATTCTCTACCTGTTCTTTATTCACAGAAATAGTTGGTAAGAAGCACATGTTTAGGAATGTGTCTATATGTTGTCCTAGTGTAGTCATCAAAAACTGGCAATAATAATCCCTTCCCATTTTAGACGCTAATGATTTTATAGTGGACTTTGCATTAATACTGAGAGATGTTCTCTGTGTGTTTTGTTGTAGTGTGTGGTCTTCAATTGCTCCGATGGTCTTGATTACAAGGCAATGGGCAAGTTCTTTAAAGGATTGGCACAGTCTGGTGCATGGTCCTGCTTTGATGAATTCAATAGAATTGAGGTAACTTTTCAACTCAGACAAGTAAAATGAGAAAGCTTTAATCTAAGACACAAGAAGTTCTAGATTTAGATATCACAGCATTATTGCCAATTTTCTACTTTTATTTTGTGATGTAGCCTCGTTGTTTTGATGATCAATGCCACTGAAGTAGGTACTTAGGTGACTGTTGTCGGAGCACATGCCTGCCTGTGCTGTGTTGCAGAAGTCTTGTGTTCTGGGTTTTCCAGGTGAAAAAAGAAAAAAACAAAACCACAAAAACAACAACCCTACTGACATCTGATTTCCACTTTTGTTTGTGACAATCATAGTTAATTTGACTCCAGAGCAACCCAGATTTTTGTTGGGAAAGAACTGTACACCTCTTTTCCTTGAGGCTGCATTTATCTATGTCTAACACAAGACAGACAAATCCCAGTGGAGGAATTCCTGTGATGGCTAGTTGAGTGTCACCGAGTGACCAGGTTAACTAACTGTGTAACCAGGTGCATCTAATCCCCTCCTTGGTATTGCTCTGATACATACACGCACACACACACACATATATGTATATGTGGGTGGGTGTGTATTTTTTTTGATTTTGTCAGTGATGACTTTAGACAAGTTTTATTGTTATTTTGATGGAGTTAGATTTAGATCAATATTAGTAAGTCTGGAAATTCCATGAAGATCAGTTTTGTATGTTTTAGTATCTTTAACATCTTAATTTCTCCATTTGTCTGCTGTAATTTGAATTCTCATGACTCAATTGTTAGCATTCACGTTTTCCAATATTCTGCTACTTTAATATATTAAAGTGCTGAGAATTAGCCCTAGGCTGCTTTATTCATTCCTTACGTTTCCCCTCAATTTGAAATATTGAGTAAATCAGTCTTACTGAAACCCCAAATTCTTCATGTAGTCTGAGGCAAAAGGCAAGTGCTTTTGGAGGCCTCCAGAGGGAGTTCCTGTCCACCTAAATTTAGTGTCTACATTCAGGAAGATCATCTGGAGGCTTTCAGAAGCCGCTGTTAATGTCTGTGCGTTGGTTGGATAGGGAATGGGGGGTACTAACTTTCAGAGGATTGCTTCAATAGGCAGCTAATATTTAGGCTCAGTTGTCAGACTAGGTATTACCTGGAGTGATTTTCACCTGGAGGAATGCAATATTTAGCCATCAAAATATATAAACAAAAGCATTTTCCATTGTCTGATGTTTTCCAATCTGTTCTGCCTTATTAGGTTGAAGTATTATCTGTAGCTGCTCAACAAATACTTAGTATACAGCAAGCCATTATTCGTAAACTCAAAACATTCATCTTTGAAGGCACAGAGATCTCTCTTAATCCTACCTGTGCTGTGTTTATCACAATGAATCCTGGGTATGCTGGACGGGCAGAGCTGCCTGATAATCTGAAGGTAAATCTGGAATTTTCATTTCTTCTGGAAATTAAACAGAATTTGCTGCTTCTTATCTACTTTAACAAGAAAAGAAAGACATCGATAAAGTATTAAAATGATATAACTTATTCTGCTCTGCTATTCACTAAGGTTTTATAAGTTCAGGGTTGTACAAAGTGCACAGACGAAAGGTCTCAGTCTGATAACACTGATACCTGTTCACAGCTTTAACCGTGCTCTCTTTATGTGGAAATTCTCCTAGTTTACAATCCTGAGAGTTCCAAATGCCAATTTAATTATAACTTTGCAAGTTCCTTAGACACTGCAGAGAGACTGATATGGTCCTAATTTTTTTCCCAGCTTTGGCATGCATTTTTTGCATGACCTTGTACAAAACATTAACCGTGCCATGTGCTAGTCTCTCTATTATGAAAGAGAGATGAATAATAACTCATTTCTGTCTATGAATAGTTCCTTAAGATTATGACTCTCTCTAAATATTTGTTCTTTCAGTGCTTATCACAGATCTCTTGATAAGATCACAGTTCTAGTAACAAATCTAATGCAACCTCATTTATGTTAGATAATTCCTAAAGTAATGAAAAAGGAACATGAAGTATAAAAGTTGATAAATTTACAGAAATACTATTCTTACAAAATAAGCACAAGTTATTACCGTATTACATACTGTAAAATTATCTCTTTCTTTTTATTCTTACAGGCGTTGTTTCGAACAGTTGCCATGATGGTTCCAGATTATGCTTTGATTGGAGAAATTTCACTTTATTCAATGGGATTTTTGGACTCTCGAAGGTAAGGCATGCTGAATATTCCAGTTTGATTGTGTCACCTCATTCCTATATAAGGCACATATGCATATACGCACCTTTTGAGGCATGGAATTCTGGAAGGCTGTCCATGTTCTGTTTCTTCAGAAAGTGCTTTTTAATTTCCTACTTTACAATCACTCCTCATTTACCACATACTTTTGACAGATATGTACCTCTACACAGAACCATTTGGAAAATGTATCGTAGCATCAAACAGAATTCCTAACTGGCGCACACATTCTCTGGCACGTCACAGTCTACAGTTTTGCTTCCTAGATGTTTTAGGCCATTTTACCAGTTTTACTAGTTGGTGGGTCTGATAATCACTGCAGTGACTTTGTGAATATAGGTACTTTACTTATTTTCTTTGCATGGTGAGATATTTTCATTCTACATGTGGTATTTTAATACCCACAGTCTTGCCCAGAAAATTGTTGCCACTTACCGTTTGTGCTCTGAGCAGCTGTCATCTCAGCATCACTACGATTATGGAATGCGTGCTGTTAAATCAGTCCTGACAGCAGCAGGAAACTTAAAACTGAAGTATCCAACTGAAAATGAAAGTGTATTGTTACTTCGGGCTTTGATGGATGTTAACCTTGCCAAATTCTTGGCACAGGATGTGCCATTGTTTCAGGTAAGCTGTCAGGTGGGTGTGTTTAAATTTTGTGATGATGAGGTCCATCAGAAGAACCTGCAGAAACAGGTTATCATGTTAATTTATAACAGTTTGATCACAATACAGCCATATTAGTGTACAGTTAATTCAGTCCACTGATCTGGATGCACTCTTGGGTTCTGTTGTAGCTCTTAGGTTATTCCATGAAATGTGTTATAAGATATCTTGCTAAAAGTCACTGTGTTGTTTCATTAATAGAAACCATTTTTTTGCAGTTTACGTTCTAGCTTTGTGCTGCAAAACAGGTGTAGACAAGTGAATTAGTCAATTAGAAATTTGAAGACAGAATGAAAGCAATGAAGTTTTGCTCATATGCTGCTTTCATGACTATGCTTCATGACTATGTTAAGCTACAGATCAACCAATATTAAATTAAAGACCCAAAAGCTAAGGTGCAAGCACAAATAGTCATCACGCTGAAATTTCAGAACACATACACTTTTATTTAATCTCTGAAATTCTTTCAGCCTCTTAGTTTCCTGCAATACATTTTTTGGTGCAAATTTGCAGAAGGTTAAGCTTTCTTCTACAATATCAATGTGTGTATGAAGATTGCAGGCATTCACTTATTTCTCATGCATGCAGAATACTTTCACAGCTATGTTTTGCACTGAGAAGTTAGTTTAGTCCAGCAAAAGACATTTCACCTTAAGTTCCTGCTACCTGTGTGAGTATTGTTTTACTTGTAGATTATTACACTTCAGGAATTTTCCCTTTTTGTATCTGTGTTTAAATAGTGTTCTATTCTGTCTTTCCTTAACAGGGTATCATATCTGACCTGTTCCCTGGAGTGGTTCTTCCTACACCTGACTATGACCTGTTTGTCAAGGCATTAACTGAAAATATTAAAAAAATGGATCTTCAACCTGTTCCATGGTTTATTGGAAAAATTATTCAGGTTTGTTTTCTTATACTTCTGGGGGGAAAAGAGTGTGAGAGCTGATGACTAAGAAATATTCTTCATTCACTCTCTGGCTGTGTCGTGAATGAATGAATAGCTAATTGTCTCCACGATCAGTTAAGATATTACAAACAGCATATTTTTACTGAGGAAAAAATCATGAAGAAAAAGCCTGCTTTGCTCATAGTGAATTTTGAATTCAGCCAGTTTGTGAAGGAGCTAACCCATGTAGCAACATCTTAGGTCTTAGGATTCAGGATAGAAAACTAAGCTGAATCTGTTAGTAACTGAGACAGCACAGCCTAGCAAATTGACCTCTGGACTGGAAGTCAGGCTCTGTTCCCAATTTTTCTTACAGTCCTCCTAGAGAAGTCTTAAAAGGGGTGATATTTTTCATCTTTGTTTATGCTTCACCTCCAGCTCTGTTTTCCCATTGTCTCCCATGTACTAGTATTAGTGACCTTTTAAAGAGGAGCAGAAATGCATGGCCTGGTGTTCCCTCCAACATCAGTTCAGACGTTAATGGGTTTATGCTGCTTTGCAAAGCATGCTTTATCTTTCATTTAAGTAGTGGTAGTATTAACTAGTAAAGGATTTAAGCTAAACCATAAAATAATCAGTTTTAATATCAACTGAGATAAAGAATATTTTCTTAGGTGTTCCTTTTAGGGTTCTGTTTGAAGATGTTCTGTTTGAAAGCTTTGACTTGAGTTAATCAAGTTCTGGTGGGGTGACTGAAGAAGTTACCACCCTTACTGTTCAAAGGCAGCCCTGGTGGAACCGGTTATATGAAAGATCCTTAGAACTGTAGTTTCAGTTCCTTTGTATTAGACTCATTGATAACCACTGATTTCAGTTTAGGCCTATACGTTGGACTGTGATCAGCAGAGTCTAGTGAGTGTAGTCACAGTTTATACAATGAAGCTGTTACACCTGAGGGATGACCTTTAGGAAAGAGAAAGGGAGGACAAGTAGGGGCAAGGACTTCTTAAATTATAACAGTGTGAATTGCCATAGTAATTTGCTTGCACTCTGATCTGGTTTAATGCTTCAGTCAGCCTTAATAAAGAGCAGATGTTTGGCTGATATTTTATCCAGTTGTGTCTGAATGCAGGAGAGATACCTATAGTTTCATGGACATTATGCTTATTTTTGAGCTACGCTAAAGATCAGTCTCTTGTCACTGTTACAGATATACGAAATGATGCTGGTGCGTCATGGTTTCATGATTGTTGGAGATCCTTTGGGTGGGAAGACCTGTGCGTACAAAGTGCTAGCTGGAGCCCTTGGTGATTTATGCGCAGGTAACATTGTTCAGCCACAAAATTAGAATCAACTTCATTTAATGATAAGTGTAATTTTTTTGTTTGTTTGTTTTCTTTGTAGAGACATACTGAAGTTGCTAGTCCTCCTGTATTCTGTTTACTCATCTATTTTTGTCTGGTACATTTTTCTGGAAGTTTTGTCTATATTTACTGGAATATTAAAACATACAAATGTGTTTACACTTTCTTGAATTTTGTTAAGCATTGTGTTTGTACATAATACTCTTGCAAAAGCAGGCTTTGATGGGGAAATTGTAAATACCTCCCATAAATGTATAAAATCTCTTCTGCTTTGTTCTTTCTTTTTTTTCGTGTGTTTTTGTATATTTCACTTTGCACTTTTGTTGTACAAGTAAAGGAAATTCTTACTTCCAAATGTCTTTCCTTTTTGCCTTGTGCTGCTAAAGTAGGATCCTTTCAGGAATGTTCTTAGTTGCTGAATTAAACTAACCTATCAGATTTTCTCATCTGTTTGTTGTCTTATACAGCAAAATCAATGGATGAATTTGCTGTTCAATACAAAGTTATTAATCCCAAAGCAATTACTATGGGACAGCTGTATGGCAGTTTTGATCCTGTAAGCCATGAGTGGACAGATGGGGTTCTTGCAAATGCCTTCCGGGCACAAGCATCTTCTACTACAGATGATCGAAAGTGGATTATATTTGATGGCCCAGTAGATGCAGTTTGGATAGAGAACATGAACACTGTGCTGGATGATAATAAAAAGGTAGCCTAACTTTTGCCAGTTACTGTATACTTGAACGTGTATACTTTATTGTAGTAGGAGCGGTATTATTACCATGGTGGTCAAAGGGCATAAAGACAATAAGGTACAAGCCTCGGGAAAAGCTGATGTGCTTAAAAGCATTGCTTTTTCCCTCAGTTATATGTTTTGCTTTAGTAGAAGATATTAAGCTGTTACTTCTCCCTAGAAGCCTTGTCTTGCTCTTATTTTATTGAAATGAGGTTGTTTATTGAGGCTTGTTTATTGGCCATTTTAGAAAAACAAAATAAGTAAACTCAGTTCTGGAACTGGAAAATGAACTTGCATAAATTACTTAGTAAACATATTAACTAAAGAAAAGCTGCAGGTCGTAATTGCTTTTCCTTACAGAGTTATTTAAAGATATAGCATTGTTCTCCCTGTTTCTGCAAGCCATTACAGTAACACGTGGAAAAGTTGAGGCAAGGTCAGATGATGTCCTGTGTTACAAGAGCACGCATGAGTGAATGAGAAGCGACACTAAGTAGAATGTTCAGTGATTGTATGACAGGCATTGCTTTGACTGAATGATCAGCACTGGCATGACTACTCACGTTTAAGTGATGCTTTCCTTCTAGCTATGCTTAATGAGTGGTGAAATAATTCAGATGAATTCAAAAATGAGTTTAATCTTTGAGCCAGCGGACTTAGAGGAGGCTTCTCCAGCAACTGTTAGCAGGTAATGTGAAAGCACTCAAACCTGAAGTGTCCCACTTTGCATGCCTATTCCTGTACCATAGTTGTTTGTTCTTCCCAGGTGTGGTATGATCTATATGGACCCACAGCAGTTAGGTTGGAAGCCACTGAAGGATTCCTACATGAATACACTGCCTCCAAATCTGCAGGAAGAACACCGAGAACTGGTGAGAGATTTAATATTTTTGGTGTAGGTTCCATTTAGCACATTAACTTTAAGGTGATGTTCAGTTTATCAACTTGAAAGCTGGCATGCAGAACCAAGCATATGATTCTTTCATGATTTATAGGGTGCCAGATCTACAAGAGGCTGTTGTAATTTATTTTGCAGTGATCGCTGTCAACCATTTTTGTAAGGAAAGTACATGAGAGCTGGAGATGCCATGAGTAACAGAAATACAGTGTGGGAGAAACTGAAAGATTTAAAATGTTTTGAACTCATTCTGTCTGAGACATTGAGAGTTCAGCTTGAGAAATACTTATTAATTATAATAATGTTATTATTATAGCTAAATCTTCAAAGGCTTAGTCACCTCAGGAATGCAAGCTAAATTGTCCTTCGTGTGTTGGTTGCTTGCATGAATAAGAGCTCTTTGTGTTGTGTGTTACATCTTCAGTACAGATGCAAATGAAAGTAGGTGTTTGTGGTAATCACCTATTAATTTCATCAAAATTCAAATTCTTGTTTATTGGTCATTAAAATCTAGTAAAAGAATAAGAAAAAAATATGTTTACAATTGGATTAGAGCTGAAGAAAGCTTTGATTTCTGTGATCCGACAAGATGCTTTGAGCTTTTGCAGGAAATTGGGACTAAATTCAAAAGAAATACAAAGACTATAAAAGCTCTTTATTGAAAAAGTCATCTTAGTTCATCAAAACAAATTATTTCTTAATTAGCAAATAAGTTAGTGCATCCTTTAGTGCGTCTCCTTGAGTACTAGTCCCTGTGAAGAGACTAGGTCACGGTTCCTTTCCTGTTTTCCCACTTGAATTCATGGAGTAGATACCACCAGCCTTGGTCACTAACTACCCCGATGCTGTAACACTCCTGCAGGTACGAGTCACTGCTTTCCAGAACTGCTATGGCACAGTAGCTATGCTGGGTACTCAGTAGAGGCCAATCCTTTTTAAAGGAGGATGAGGCCCATATGCTTATTCCCACTGGAATAATTTTGTTGTTGCTTATGCAAAGCAGTGGCCTCCTTAGGCTGAAGTACTCCTCTGCTGTCTGGACAACTAACTGGGTAGCAAGATTTCTGGTGAAAACTTCCCTTCACAGAAGCGGCTTGTTTTCACCATCAGATAATGACAGTGTGACTTTGTGATCACTTATGTACTGCCTCACAAAGGTTCTTTCCTGATCTTCTTTCCACCAGCTTGAAGAATTTCTGATACTTTGTGTTTTAATGAGAGAGAATTGGGGGACAATGGGAAATGTGGCAACTCCAGCATTGTTTTAAAGCCATTTTCTTTTCTCCTGGCAGGTGAATGACATGTTTATGTGGCTAGTAGAGCCCTGTTTAGAGTTTATTCACCATCATTGCAAAACCATAGTACAAACATCCTCTATTCATCTGACTTACAGCTTGATGAAACTTTATACTTCTCTGCTTGGTAAGTACCCTAAGCCTCATTCTTTTTATTTCAGTTTTTCTTTATTTCCTGTGTCCCGTAACAAGATGCAGATTATCAGATGCAAGGAAATACCAAAGGAATACCTTTACTGCCTGAGACCATATGACACAAATCTTTTCTTATGGATCAGTGTATTAATAATAGTGCTTTGACTACCATACAGAGCTTTCACACTGGGACATTGGTGTTATTACAAAACTGAACATGACTTTTGAGTGTATTCCATGTGTTTTGTTTGCAGTTTGCTAGCATTTGAAGAAAAAAACCACCACCAACAACAAAAAAAACAGACAATTTGTAATTGCTTCTCATTTATTTTTATTTGTAACTAGTATTTTACACAGACAAGGGCCTCACTATCTACATTGTTTTTCTTCCACTGAAGACAATGCTCTAAGTTTGCCTCAGAATACTTTTGCAAAGATGTGTTTTGGATTGGGACTTATGGTTGTTACTGGCATTTAACTAAAATTTGTGTTTTAGATGAAATAAAGCAACCTGAGGAAGAGGGGAAGGAAAGCATGTCTAGTCAGCAGATCACCTTGTGGCTGCAGGGGCTCCTCCTTTTTGCGTTGGTTTGGACAATTGGTGGGACCATTGATGCAGACAGCAGGAAGAAATTTGATTTGTTTTACCGCAACTTGCTAATGGGACAGGACGATGGAAACCCACGCCCTAAAAATGTGAAGCTTACCAGAAACAACATCTTCCCAGAAAAAGGTGCTTCTTCATAACTGTACTTGCCTGGCTTTTTATAAAGCAATAAGAAGACTCAGCACTTTAAGGGAGAATAGAATGCCTGTCAGATATTAAGTCTGCAGCAGAGCCACCATCTGCCAAGCCATAGGCTGCACAGTTGGGTGTCCTTTTAGCCAGGTGTAGCATATGCCTCATATACTCAAACAACGTAGCTGAATTTGACCTAAAATAATTTTGTGATGATAATGACAGTGGGGGGAGGAGGGTGTCTCATGAAAAAAAAGGCCTTCTTTATCTCACAGTGTTGGACATCTCACACTAAAATTATAGAAACTTATTTTTATTCTTTAATCAGATGGTTTTCATATGTTCTGTTTTTTAATTAACAGGGACTGTTTATGACTTTTACTTTTACAAGCATGGCAGTGGTCAATGGAACCTGTGGACAGATTATGTCACAAAAGAGGAACAAGTTATCTCCCCAAGCGCTAAGGTTTACATTGATATCTATCTTTATAGAAAATTATTATTTCGCTAAATGATTTAGAGGTTTAAATCAACTACCTTTGCTAACTCTGATTCTATTATATTAGGCTGTTTAATGTTTCAACAGCAACATTTCATTAATGTCTGTAGGCCCCTTTTCACCTTTGTATCTTAGTTCTGGTATGACTGATATCATGATACAGTATGCATTAATTAGAGAAACCAAGCAAAAACCTATACTACTTGCTTGGGATATGGTGGGCAGTACTGAGAGTCCTGGATACCCTTCATTTTCACAGAGTGGGACTTGCATTTTGATGGCATCTGTGAACTCAAGGGAAGTGTAGCACAGCAGAGATCTATCTATATGAAGTACTTATTCTGCAGGTGTCATTTCAAAATAACTTACATAATGTTTGTTCAGCTTTTCATCCCATTGTACTTGCAATTTTATTTTCTATTAAATACATGAGAAATGTAAGATTACATTTTATTTTGTTGTCTAAAATCTTTTCTTGATGACTAGCACACAGTGCACATTAATGAAAGTGGAAGATGGGGAAGAGAAAGAAATTTTCAAAGCTCCATGCCTTTCCCTTTGTACAACAGGGGGACAGAATTGAGCCATGCTTAGCCATGCAGTTCTCCTTCCAGGCTTTATATAGTGTCTATGAACCATAATACAGGTAAATACCAGTTGTGCTATTTAATGTATAAACACTGAAGAAGTGGTGCCATCTATGCTATATACCAGAACCTCATTATAGCCTAGATTTTCAGAGAAAAGAATTTCATCAGCGTACATTTGTGCTACAGGTTTCCTGTAGTTACATAAAAATATTCATGTAGGTTGTAATGTTAGATGTTTGATTTTCATGTGCTGTTTTACTTTCCTATGTAACAGGTGTCTGAGCTGATCATTCCAACAACGGAAACTGCCAGACAAGTGTTCTTTCTTAAAACATATGTGGAACATAACGTCCCTTTGCTTTTTGTGGGTCCCACTGGCACTGGAAAATCAGCTATAACAAACAATTTTCTACTACAACTTCCAAAGGAAAAATACATCCCAAGCTTCATCAACTTCTCTGCAAGAACCTCTGCTAACCAAACCCAAGACATTATTATGTCCAAGCTGGACAGAAGAAGAAAAGGATTATTTGGGCCTCCTCCAGGGAAAAAAGCTTTAATATTTGTGGGTAAGACCATTTTTTTCATGTTTTTATATAGTTCAAATTCTGTTTATAGGCAAAAGAAGTGATCCACTGAGATTAGTAATTTTGATTTGCCTCAGTGCTTTTTGTTATCTTTTCAGGCATCCAAGGAAGGATTAGCAGTGCCCCCTGCTGAAAGGTTTCTAACTGTTGAAGTGACAGTTGTCTTCAGATTAGTTAATTGACTCATTTTAAACGTGTTGCAGTGTGACACAAAATAAAATAAAACCAAATCACTAGCCACACTAAATTAAACCCTGATTTTTAAGCATGTCTGCAAATGTAATGTCATTTGATTATTGTTTTAATGCAAAGTAAGAATAACAAGATAGAACCTTTTTCTACCTCTATTTCATTTTTTTTTATCGTCTTCTTTGCTTTGCAAATAAAAAAGATATGATTCCTAAACATTCAGGATTTTTTTCCTCAGTACCTCTGTTTTCCATAGATGACCTAAACATGCCAGCAAAGGAAGTGTATGGAGCCCAGCCACCTATTGAGCTTCTCAGACAATGGATTGATCATGGTCACTGGTATGACAAGAAAGATACATCCAAGATTAATATCGTAGATGTGCTGCTTCTTTCAGCTATGGGTCCACCTGGGGGAGGCAGGAATGATATCACAGGTAGGAAATCTATAAAATATAGTGAAAAGTCTATATGAGCACGAGAGAAAAATGTGTCACTGTGGCAAGTAGTTATTTAATTGGCAGAAGTTAAGAGGCACATATGATTTTGCTGATGACAGATTCTCCATTTATCTATCACTTGTAAACCTTACAGGTACGCTCACTGTCTGGATTGCTCCAAAAAGAAGTATGTATACTCAAGGTCAAATGTATACCTTTTCAGGGGGAATTTAATCAACATTAGGAAACAAATGATGAAAGCTATATTAAACTTTGAGAAACAGACACTTTTTCCACTTTCTATTCTTTGGAAAGGGAAGAGAGCACATATTTTTGCCACGTCTCTCTGGCTACACTATCAATTCTCATCCAAAATCCTATCTCCTGCTGCTAAGATAGGCTGTCTGCATTTATTTACAAGCATGTTGTCTACAAATCTGTGATTCGTGTCATATTACCGTAAGGGAGGTTATATTTTCTGATGAAAAAGTTGTGTCAGTAAAAGCCTTAATGTAGCTACAGCTCCATCATTACAGTCATTTATGCTTCATATTAACACTCTAGTACGGGTATAACTGTATGCGTTCTGAGAAGGCATTATTAAAATAACTATTCTGATACAGCTAAATTTGTAAAATTTACTAGTGTATAGACTGAATATTTTAGATGAAGGCTGAGAACAAGGTGAGTTGCTTTTGTAAAGTTTTACTGTACCTTTACTTTTTGTAAAGTTTTACATGATTGTCAGGGCTAATGTGAGCTGAAATTTAAATTTGGGTAATAGTGTCCCTGTTGTAATGAAAAATCATGTTTTTCATATTAAAAACAGTCCTTTTAAGAGAAATACTGACATTAAATATAAACCAGTTGATATTGCTTTTGCATCACTGCTGGGGTAGAAATTTACCACAAACAATTGAAGAGCTGGAGCCAGATTCAAACATTCTTTGAGTCCATTTCTTGCGAAAGTCAATCCTAGACAAATGCTAGGTGAAAGGTGGAAAAGTGCTTGGATGTTGCTAGATTATTATTCATCTTTTTCTGTGTATTTCAGGACGCTTCATACGGCACTTGAATATTGTATCTATTTGTTCTTTTGATGACAACGTATTAACCAGGATTTTTACTGCAGTTGCTGATTGGCACTTTAGCAAAGGCTTTGAGTCGGTGTTTCTAAGGTGATGTGATATATTTCCTGTAATACTTTTTTCATCTTTTCTCCTGCAGTTTCTCTGCAATTCTTATATTGTATCTCTTTTCCCTCTTCAGACTGGGTAAGGTAATGGTCCAAGCAACAATGGTGATTTATAAAATGGCACTTGAAAATTTTCTCCCAACTCCTTCAAAATCTCATTATGTGTTTAATCTACGAGATTTTTCCCGGGTTATTAAAGGAGTGCTGCTCTGTCCACACACTCATGTGCAAGTAAGCTGTAGTTTAGTTATGTTGCTGTAAGAAAGAGGAATGGGAAAATCAAATTACTGGTGTAATATTAGTAAGCAAATGTCTCAGAATACATGAACTACGATTTCAATTGATTTACAAGGTTGTAAGTCAGGATAGCACTCGAATACCTTGCTCTGTATTTTCTGTCCATCTCTGACTGAGGGGAAACAGCTGTTACATTTGTTAATGTTCTTTGCATGTATTATAATTGTGCCCAGAGGTACAAGGTCCAACTCTTAAGGCCTGTACATCAAGTCACTTGTACTAAAAAAGTACACGTACTCAAGAAACAAATGTGGGAAGAGACTCAGTATCTGTTTTACAAATGGTGAGCTCATCAGTGAGCAAGTCAATTTAGCTCAGAATTTGGCTGTTGTAACATACTACAATTGAATACTGGCAGATGTGTAGAATTTTCATCCTTTGACTTTTTTTCCCTTCATTTTCAGTAAAACTTCATCTTAAAGGAATATTAAAAGTTCTGTTTCTACTGAGGGAATGTTTTGGTACAGGAACAGATTTAAATGTCTATTCAGAGTGCATCTTGGCCGGCAACAGAGTTTGAGTGGGGTAGGGTTAGAGCCCTTGTCTTAGCAAGTTTTATTCTTTACTTTATGTAGAAAAGGTGGGGAGATTTGATACAGGAAAGGAGAATGCATTGACATAACAGTCCCAGATTGTATTGGCAGGAAGGGTAAGATGGTCACTAGGTGAAGATGCCAATTAAGTTAGCAGATGCTGAGCCGTGCACCGAATAACTTGAAATTGAAAGATTCCCACCAAGATTAGTACAAGATATATCAGGTTGCAGATGAACATTTCTGTCCTTCTGTTTTCAGACAAATCCTGCCCAAACTATGTTTATATGTATTCTTGTATTTATATTTTCAGGATGAGGATAAACTGATCAGACTTTGGATTCATGAGATATACCGAGTTTTCTATGATCGCTTCGTTGATGAGGAGGACAGGAAGGTATTCTTTCATATGGTAGAAGAGACGACATCAAATAGCTTCAAGCAGAGCCTTGATAAGGTATTTTTCAGTAATGTGCTGGGCCTAAGAACGAGACTGATATATTTTCAGAAATATTTAAACGTTGAGATTGCATTAGTATTGGACACATTTTGTATGATTTCTATCACTGCATTTATAAGAGTTTGGATGGTCTTATATTTGTATTATGTATTATACATATTCTTGTGCAAATTAATAAAATTATATCTGCATGATTAATAACTTCAAAAGGATTCTGCATTGGTACAGGGGACTATCTGGAATAACTGTCTTACACTGTATATTTGTGCTCTTGCTTAACATACATTTGAATGAGCCACTGGGAGTAGCGGGTACATTTCTGAGAAAGCTTTTGGGAACTTGTCCTGTATGTGACAGCAAAATCCGCCTGTGAGATATGCACCGTGGAAACTTGCATGTCAGCCTATAGCATATTACCGCATTTAGGTGGTTCCTCCCTTCCCTTTCCTCACCTTTCCCCCACATTTCCGCCTCTCCTTTTCTTTCCTGTTTTCTTTTTTTTCTTCCAAACTAAGGTAATAACTAGAATAGCTGGAAAACAGTGCTTTCCACAGTATTATTATTACGTGGATGAGAATGATAAAGGCTTTAAGAAAAATATTCTACAATAGTCTGAATTATCTGTTGATTCTTGTCTTTTCTTTAGGTATTGAGTCATCTCTCACCTACTGGCAAGGTCTCTGATGATAATATTCGCAGCCTCTTCTTTGGAGACTATTTGAAGCCGGACAGTAATGTAAAAGTGTATGATGAAATTACAGACTTGAAGCAACTGACAACTGTGATGGAATACTACCTGGAGGAATACAACAATATCAGCAGAGCACCAATGTCCTTAGTCATGTTCAAGTTTGCTATTGAGCATATCTCAAGGATATGCAGGGTATTGAAACAGGATAACGGACATCTGTTGTTGGTGGGGATTGGTGGAAGTGGCCGACAAAGTGCTACCAAGCTAGCCACCTACATGAGTAGCTTTGAACTCTTTCAAATTGAAATTACAAAGTCCTATGGAATCAACGAATGGAAAGAAGATATCAAACAAGTGATGCTGAAAGCTGGTGTTGGTAACAAGGACATGTCCTTTTTGTTCTGTGATAATCAAATAAAGGATGAAGCATTTGTAGAAGACATCAACATGCTTTTAAATACTGGTGATGTGCCTAATATCTTTGCAGCTGATGAGAAAGCTGAAATTGTAGAGAAAATGCAAAGTGCAGCAAGGACAGAAAACAGGAAAATCGAAGCTACTCCTCTTGCTATGTACAATTTCTTTATTGAAAGGGTGAAGAAAAATTTGCATATTGTCTTAGGTCTGTATATAATGTGTTATTTCTTTGAATGTTTTTTTTTTCTGCTTCCTAACTGTGGACAAACTTGGTTAACAATCGTGTGGTTCTGTTTTTTTTTTTTTGTTTGTTTGTTTTGTTTTAATCTAGCAATGAGCCCTATTGGTGATGCATTTCGGAATCGATTACGGATGTTCCCTTCACTGATAAACTGTTGCACCATTGATTGGTTCCAAACCTGGCCTACAGATGCTTTGGAAATGGTTGCTAACAAGTTTTTAGAGGATGTTGAACTTGAAGATGACATTAGAAAAGAGTATGAGTTTATCTATCTATGAGTTTATCAAGAAACATATGAAGCATACCTCCCCCTTATTAAGCATAAATGACCAGGAAATTGTCCCTATAGATTGGCCAAGCTAAACCAATTCTGTGATTTCAGTGCAAGACAAAGATACCTAGATATATGTATCTGACGTTTCTGAAAGTCAGAACATTCTTTGAAAGGAGTCTAAAATATTTCATATAATGGGGATTAACAATTCTGCCTTCACTAACACTGATATAATTTCATAGGCTTAGAGTAATTTCCTCATAATTAATGTAAAAACAGATTATATAAACAGATTATATTTATGTATTAACAAGAAAAAATTTCTCCAGGGTTGTATCCATGTGCAAATATTTCCAAGAAAGTGTGAGAGTGCTCTCCATCAACTATTACAGTACACTGCGAAGACACAACTATGTAACACCAACTTCATACCTAGAATTGATTCTTACCTTTAAGACTCTGCTGAATAGCAAAAGGCAAGAAGTTGACATGATGAGAAATCGCTATCTTATGGGACTTCAAAAACTTGACTTTGCATCTTCACAAGTAAGTTTCAGATGAAAACACTAAATATATGGCATATGCATATTTTAGTGTGAGATCTGTATAAGGTGATTAAAACTTAAAAAAAAAAAAAAGTTAATTAAATTCCCTCTTCACTATATTCATGATGCTGTTGATAATTTTCTACAGAAAGCCATCATGAAGTTAGACTACTGCTTAGTCATTTAAACTTCGGATTATATCACTTAATACAAAGCTACATGAAGCTGATGGTACTCGTTGAATGTCAAAGGGAAAAACCTTACAGATTTCATTATTTTCTCAAAACTTTATATCTAGAATTCATGCCTTGGCATCCTAGTAGTTATTACACTTTATAAAATAGGGAAGAAGATGAAGAATATTGTAAGACATTAACAATATTGATTCCTGAGTAGAATCCCAGTAGAAAATTGATCAGGTTCAATGTAAACAGTACCCTCTTCAACCCATCTGATCCAGGGACTGATCTTTCCAAGATGTAAAGTAAGGGGGCTTCCAGGCACTTGCCTGATAAAGAAGAACATTCAGTTTGTAGCTGCTGCTGTCACTAATTCTGTTTCAATCCCAGTTTCTTTTGGATTTTATATTCCACCTGTGTAATAAAGGATTATTTGGGGTTCTATAAACTGAAACTGCCTGTAAAGAAAAAAAATATGATTGATCAGTGGTGAACTTAAGTGGTTCGTAAGAAAGGAAACATATTACATGGATGATTTAAAAACCCTCTTTAAAAATTCTATTCAGTTAAATAAAATAGCCCTAGTAGAAACAGGCCAGAGGAGTATTTTAATAATTATTTAAGATCTAATGTCCCTTTTTAGATTGTATTTAACATAGTGTCTTCTGATCTTTCTTCCTAAGACAGAAAGACGTGAAATGCATGCAGATGTTTATAAAGATTTCTTCTTGATTTCCTGTTATGTTCATCAGGTTTCAGAGATGCAGAAAGAATTGACTGCCCTTCAGCCTGAACTGATTCAGACTTCTGCAGAAACAGAAAAAATGATGATCCAGATCGAAAAGGAAACAATTGAAGTAGATGCAAAGAAGGAGCTTGTGTCAGCAGATGAAAAAGAGGCTAATGAAGCAGCAGCTGTTGCTAAAGCTATTAAGGTAGTGTGTAAGTGGTGGGTTCTAGCATCTTTCCAAGTAAATTTGAGTTGTCATGATGTGTTAATGGGATGATCCAAACTCTTAAAGTAACAAAGTTGCAAGAGATGATGAATGAGATGATCCTAATATATACAAGGTAAATTTTGGCTGCTTAGTGTATGATTGTATCTCACAGTACTGCATAGCTTCCCTTACTAGTTCATACCCCAAAAGCCAAATAGCTTTCATTTCTGTACTAACATATTCTGCTTCTCAACAGATTGAGTAATGAGTTTAGATTGTTTCCAGGCCCAGATATGGTTTGTTTAGAGTTAGCTGAGCTAAGCTGGCATAGCACTGCACAGAGCCCTCTTAGGTATAACCGAAGAGATATTGCCATAGCCAGATGTCTGTAGCACAGAATTTCCTGTGGGAAGATGCGGGATTCCTCAATATATTTTGTAACCGGTTGGAAATGCCAGTGATAGATAGATAATTACTGAGATCTGGGTACATGATAAAGAATTTAAGCTACATGGTATGTATTTTCTACCTGATCAGCATTCTAAGATTTAACTAAGAACAATTGTATCTAACCTGTATTTTAATTCTTTTTGTCAGACCAGAGAGACTATGAGCTTGAAAGTTTGTCTGGCTTTCTCAGCTATGAGTTGAGCTTATGAAAGTTATTAATTTCTCTACAAACCTTCCCTCTTTAAACTGCTCAGACAAATTATGAAAGTAGTTGTCTCTTTAAGAAACACAATCTTGTGAAGATTCCTTTTTATTAGGTACTTGCAGGCAGATAACATTCTCTGAGACCATATTGGAGAGGGATAATCAGATTGCAGACATGGTATTGTGTGAAGGGTTACAGGCATCTCCTCAATGTCTTAACAGGATGAATGTGAAGGAGACCTTGCTGAGGCCATGCCAGCTTTGGAGGCAGCACTTGCAGCTCTTGATACCCTGAATCCTTCAGACATTTCTCTTGTGAAATCCATGCAGAATCCACCTGGTCCTGTTAAGCTCGTCATGGAGAGTATCTGTGTCATGAAGGGAACTAAACCAGAGAGAAAGCCTGACCCAAGTGGCAGTGGTAATTACATGATATTTCTTATCCTTGCCCTAGGAATGGTTGAGGTACTGCAGTGTTGGACTAGTGAAGTGCTTTTAGTGTCAGTGCAGCCATGTGCACAAAAAGTGCATTTCTGTTAGCAATGACATAAAGCTACACTGAATAGCTAAGAACTTCTTTTACTGTTGTCAAATACTGTACTTGCTTGACTATTGCATAAGCCTTGTAGATATGGTCCCACTGGGTGCAAAGTCACATCTTCAACTTGCTTTTATCCAGTTTTGAGGTTGACATTGCCTTGAGGAGCTCCTGGAGCTGGAGGTGCACCATTCATCTGTGTTTTCCACTCTAAGTCCTGCTACTAAATGCTATCAAATATACTGGGAGACAGAATTCTAGCTGTCCCCCTGCCATAGGTAGTTACTCTAACAAACCCTTTTGTTGTGGATTATGTTATCATTGTGAGATTGTACAGGATTTATGAGGTAGGAAAAGAAAGAGACTCTTTTCTTTCACTTCTCTTTACCTTATGCCCCCACAATTCAACCCTTAATAACAGAAAATAAGAATTCTGTAAATTTGTCTTTCCTCCAAAACTGTCTCGCTTAGATTAGGAAATAACACTTTTGCATATGTGATAAGAGAGATTGTGTAATAATTTGTTTCCTTTGTTGATGTAGAATTATTATGTAATTAATAAATATGACATAGGTTAGTGATGCTGAAGTTCCTGTCTGAATTTCTTTAGGGGAGAATTTTCCAAAACTAGTTAACACTAGTAGCATAGTAAAATTCTGTTGCAAAATCATGATGTTAATTCTTCATGTTATGTTTCACGTATTTTTTTCACTTTGAACATGCATGACTTGAGCCTGATTTTAATATTATGTGTAATATAGGTAAAATGATAGAAGACTACTGGGGGCCCTCTAGAAAAATTCTTGGAGATCTGAAATTCCTTGAGAGCTTGAAGGCATATGACAAGGATAATATTCCTCCTGCTATAATGAAGAGAATTAGAGAGAGGTTTATCAATCATCCAGATTTTCAGCCAGCTGTCATAAAAAATGTATCATCAGCTTGTGAAGGACTATGCAAGTGGGTGCGAGCCATGGAGGTATATGACCGTGTTGCAAAAGTGGTTGCTCCAAAACGTGAACGTTTGAGAACTGCAGAAGAGTTACTGGATGTTCAAATGCAGAAGCTAAAAACGAAGCAAGCAGAACTTAAGGAGGTAGTTGATCGCCTCCAAGCTTTGAATGATGACTTTGAAAACATGAATGACCGGAAGAGAGAATTAGAAAATAATATTGAACTCTGCTCAAAAAAGCTTGTGAGAGCTGAACAACTAATTAGCGGTCTTGGTGGAGAGAAAGACAGGTGGACAGAAGCTGCACGATTATTAAGAATCCGGTACATAGACCTTACAGGAGATGTGTTGCTATCATCAGGAACGGTGGCTTATTTGGGAGCCTTTACTGTAGATTACCGTCTACAATGTCAAAAGCAATGGCAGGTTCTGTGCAATAAAAAGAACATACCGTGCTCCAGTGATTTTACCTTAAGTAATACATTGGGGGATCCAGTCAAAATCCGTGCATGGCAGATTGCTGGATTGCCAGTTGATTCTTTTTCCATTGATAATGGCATAATTGTTTCCAACTCAAGAAGATGGGCTTTAATGATAGATCCTCAAAGGCAAGCTAACAAGTGGGTAAAAAATATGGAGAAAACTAATAGGCTGTCAGTTATCAAATTATCTGACACACATTATGTTAGGACATTAGAAAATGCTATTCAGCTTGGAACACCAGTCTTGCTGGAAAATATTGGTGAAGAATTAGATGCCTTCATAGAACCCATTTTATTAAAGCTAACATTCAAACAACAAGGAGTAGAATACATGAAATTAGGGGAAAATATAATTGAATATTCAAAAGATTTCAGGTTTTACATAACAACCCGCTTAAGAAATCCTCATTATCTTCCTGAATTGGCTGTGAAAGTTTGTATACTCAACTTCATGATTACACCTTTGGGTCTTCAGGACCAACTTCTTGGAATTGTAGCTGCAAAGGAAAAGCCTGAACTAGAAGAAAAGAAAAATGAACTGATTGTAGAAAGTGCAGCCAACAAGAAACAATTAAAGGAAATAGAAGATAAAATCCTGGAGGTCCTTTCCAAGTCAGAAGGAAATATTTTAGAAGATGAAACAGCAATTAATATTTTGTCTTCATCCAAAGAGTTATCTGAAGAAATTTCTGAAAAGCAAAAAATTGCTTCTGCAACTGAAATGCAAATAGATTCTACTCGAGTAGGGTATAAGCCAGTTGCTCTTCATTCAGCTGTTGTCTTCTTCTGCATCTCTGATCTGGCAAACATTGAACCTATGTACCAGTATTCATTGATTTGGTTCATTAACTTGTATGTTCAATCCATTGCTAAAAGCCGAAAGAGTGAAGACCTAGAAGAGAGAATTAAAAATATAATTGAGCATTTCACAGTAAGCATCTATAATAATGTCTGTCGTTCACTGTTTGAGAAGGATAAACTGTTATTCTCCCTCCTTCTGACAGTAGGCATTATGAAGGGAAAAGACCAAATAGATGATGAAGTTTGGCGTTTCCTACTGACAGGAGGTGTTGCTCTTGATAATCCTCATCCCAATCCAGCTCCAGATTGGCTATCTGACAAATCGTGGGCTGAGCTCGTACGTGCATCTTCTCTGACAAACCTTAAGGGACTAATGGAACATGTAAGGGAAAATTTTTCGAAGTGGAAACTAATATATGACTCTGTAAGACCCCATGAAGAAAAATTCCCAGATGCATGGAGTATGTTAATGGGGTTAGATCGAATAGTTATTCTCAGATGTTTGAGACCTGACAAAATTGTTCCAGCAGTGCAGGAGTTTATTGTAGAAAGTATGGGAAGAACATTTATTGAACCACCTACTTTTGATCTTGGAAGAAGTTACAATGATTCCAATTGTTGTGCCCCTTTGATTTTTGTGTTATCACCAGGTGCTGATCCTATGGCAGGTGAGATTGACACTTAAAATCCTTTTTTTCTCTCATTAAATGACATTCTCTCGTTAAATGACAGTCCCTTCACCTGATCTTTAAAGTGTCTTTAAAGCGTCTTTAAAGCACAACACAGCAATGATGGAATAGCAAGCATTTGCATCTGCAAATGACACAAAAATTGCTAGAGGGTGGAATGCATGAAGTGGTGATGAAATATATGGATCTGTGAGCAGCAATTCAGAGGTCCGGATATTTTTAACATCCAGACCAGTTTATAATTTATGCTTATATTACAATTCCTCCAGTGAGTGTCTGGGAGTTGCTCCAGTCTTTGTAACAACCCCTTCCCCAGAAAGATTCCTCCCCTGTTACTAATTAAATGGTGCATATGGCCACAATGAAAAGCACATCTGTTAAATGTCCTTTAAAAAATAACCACCCAGATTATTTTTAAACCTGGTTTTCTGCCAAAACGATTGTAATGTGGATCTGTGCTGTAAGGAAGTATTTCCAGGAGGTACTGGCTTTGATAGTAAAGCAGTAGGATTACTTTCAAGCCAGATAATATAATTATAGAACAGCTTGAGTTGGAAGGGACCTTGAAGCCCATGCATTTCCACCCTGCTGCCACCCACTAGATCAGGTTGCCCAGGGCCTCATCCAACCTGGCCTTGAACACCTCCACGGATGGGGCATCCGCAGCTTCTCTGGGCAGCCTGTGCCAGTGCCTTACTGCCCTCTGAGTGAAGAATTTCTTCCTAACCTCTAATCTAAATCTCGCCTCTTTTAGTTTAAAACCATTCTTCCTTGTCCTGTCATTGTCTGCCCAAGCAAATAGTTGCTCTCCATCTTTTCTATAAGCCCCCTGTAAGTATTGAAGATCTAATGATTTGGTTCAAGCTCAATCCTATAAAAGAAACAGAGAGAGTAGACAGGAGTAGCACAGGCTGGAACTGAGCACTCAGGGCTGAAGAAAAGGGCAGGCATTTAACAGGGCTATTTTTTATTATTATTTTGTTGTGTTTTATTATTACTTTGCACATCTAAATTTTAGCATGTGCCTCAAAAACACAGGACTGATACAGAGTTCGATACTACTTGTAGGTTGTTGAGGTGTTGTTGTTTGTTTTGTTTTGTTTTCATTTAAGTAAAATATCTATTGACTTTTACACCTTCAATTACTTTTTCCATTTTGAAAATGATGAATGTAATATGGATCTACTTTCTAACAGATTTTGTCTTTCTTTGCGCTTGTGAAACTTGCCATCATAGGTTTGCTAAAATTTGCTGATGATGTTGGCATGGGAGGTACAAGCATTCAGACTATTTCACTTGGACAGGGACAGGGCCCAATAGCAGCAAAAATGATTTCTCAGGCTATTACTGATGGAACCTGGGTAGTGTTACAGAACTGCCATCTTGCAACCAGCTGGATGCCTGCTTTGGAAAAAATCTGTGAGGAAGTTATAGTGCCAGAGAATACCAATGACAAATTCAGGTAGGAGTTTTAATATTTTGCTCTTTTTATGTATTTCTTATTTGCTGAACACACTAGTAAAAACAAATGAAATTTAGTTTTTATGAATAACTACTTATAAGATTCATATTAATGTATAATAATAAAATAAAGATACCTAATCAGAATGTCATCTTTCTACCTGTTTAATATAATCTTCTTTATGCTTGCATTTTAGAACAAATTTAGATGTTATCATCATAGTTAAAGAAGTAAAACAAACAAAAAAAAACACAACAAACTTAGTCTTCTGCAAATCAATACTGAGGACTTGTCAATATCAATGATTTTTTGATAATATGCTTTTTTAAAATTCTTTGCAGATTGTGGTTAACCAGTTATCCATCAGAAAAGTTTCCTGTTAGTATCCTCCAGAATGGCATCAAAATGACAAATGAACCGCCGAAAGGGGTTAGAGCGAATCTTCTTCGATCATACCTTAATGACCCCATCTCTGACCCTGCATTCTTTAGCAGTTGCCAAAAGCCAGAAATATGGCAAAAAATGTTGTTTGGTCTGTGTTTTTTTCATGCTATTGTACAGGAAAGGAGAAACTTTGGCCCATTGGGTAAGGTTTAGATTATTTTGCATAGTTTCAAAAAGATTAGTAGTTTTGAAATGTATTATCGGAAACCCTCTGTAAAAAGCAATGTTGTTGTTAGCAGCATTGCAGGAGCGCAATCTGTATTGTGAAGAACATAATGAAGTTCAAAAGCTGTTATTTACAGGGATTCTTGTTCAGGCAAAGCTACTCTTGGAGCTACTAAAAGTGATACCCTTGGGGGGGAGGATTAGAAAGCATCAGTTTTCCAAGGAAATATATCATACAGTATTTGCATTAAATTATAGCTTACTAAATTATTATTAATTTAATACTGTGATGATCACTAACTACAGTAATTTATCAAATCCAGTTCTATTTTAAATTTTCATCTTTAAAGACATATCTTCAGTAGTGCCTTTGTGTGTACTTTTTTTAGCAAAGCTAGTGCATATGTTTACTTGGTGTAAAATCAAGTTTTGTGGCTGCTATGTGTTGTTAATAACACAACCGAAAAGATAAGTTATATATCAGTAAGTTTATCTCCAGATAGCAAAAGATTAGCTGAAAGTACCGAGTAGGTCTGTTCTCTACTTCAGGTAAAACACAGTGTTTCAGGAGTGAGCAATGCCAAATATCTATGCTGATGTTTCAATTGCATAGAATGATGGTTATAATGCCTTAGAATACAATACTGTTGTGGAGTCATATTTCTCAGTTGTACAATAAACAGCCTGGTAAATGCCAGGGCTTCATCTTGGTGTTATCCGGCAGCTGTGATTTTCAGCTCTGTAGTATTAGTGTAATACCAATACCATCATTTCCTGAGCATGGTTATCAGCACAGTGCACCATTTACTCTGTATATCTTTCCTGAATTGAACAGGTTGGAATATTCCGTACGAGTTCAATGAATCTGACCTTAGAATCAGTATGCGACAGATCCAGATGTTTCTGAATGAATATGAAGAGATCCCTTTTGAAGCTCTGACGTATCTAACAGGTATAGGTGTTGCACCCTCTAACATATATTGAGTTTGCTAGGCACTTTCAGTTGGTCCAGCGATAAACTGAGTGCTTGACAAATGTAGTAGATTCCATTCAAGTTTACTTTCTTGGTCTTCCACATAATGACAAGTTGGATCCCAAACCCTCAGATTTGATTGCTGTCTTGGCTTATATATAGCTAGAAGACTTACTAATGGTCCAGCAAACCTCCTTGTCTTTGTTTCATATATGTTAAAAAAAACATCAGTGGCCTCTGCTTCACCTTAGCTGATCAATATGTCAGATCCTGACACAGTAAGCATTGGTGATTTGCTATAGGATGTGATTATCCTCATCAGTTTAAAGCAGTAGCTGTTGACCTGTGTAAACAACTTAGTTGCTGTGGCAGTTCTCTTTCTCCAGAAAGACAGCTGCTTGTTGACATCTCCCTTGTCAACTCTATGATTCCTGATTTTTGCTATTATTATAATTAGCTTTATGAAGAAACAGTGTAGGGACGCAGGATTAGAGTAATAACTGTGAGCTTTTAGCTATTCCCTGGACTTTATATCTGTGAAAACCTTCACTCACTACTTCCCCATTTCTTGTCTCCAACCCCTTCTGTATATTTGTGATCCCTTGTTTTCTACTGTATGCATAAGTAATCAGCTTTGAGTTTGTGTGAAAGAAACAAGACAAGGATCAGCTATCTCTCACTGTTCAGATTCTGACAGTTGTAAAAATTCTTACCAATGAGAACTGCAAGCAAAACAGCTGTAATTTGAAACATGCCATTATTCATTGTGGCATGAGTAGCAGTTTCTCAGACCATCTCAGAGTGTTCCTTATCTTTCACCATCAGGACGCACAGATTGAGCTCACAGTCCCAAAGGTGTTACAGTGCCTAATTTCCATTGAATCATTGGAAGTGCAGTGCCCAAAATTTTTTGAAGATCTGGAGCTCCAGGATTTCAGCTTACTGGAGCAATACATTAGTGTAAAACAATTTTTATTTGTTCATTAACTTTAATCTTTTCATCCTGCTTTTCTCTGTCCTTTCGCAGGGGAATGTAACTACGGGGGAAGAGTAACAGATGATAAAGACAGGCGGCTTCTCCTGTCCCTTCTTTCTGTATTCTATAGCAAGGATATAGAGCAGGACAAGTATATGCTTGCACCTGGAGATGACTACTACATACCACCACATGGTCCGTATGAGGTGAGGAGATAGCAGATATAAATTCTCCCTGAATTGTTTTGAAAAAGTTTATCTACACTGCACTTTTATATGCTAAACACAACAAATAGAAACAACAACAACAACAACAACAAAACACGAGATCACAAGGCCATGCCACACTATACAATTTAAGTATGAAATATGAATCTGGTACTTAATATCTAACACACACCAACAGAGATGTAACAATGTACAGTATCTTCCAATATTCTGATGCATGTTGATGCAGAGAGCAACCTCTGTGCAGGTTTCCAGTACAGTTCTGGAAAACCAACAGGAGTCAGGCTTAAGGAATTTACAGGGTAGTTCGGTACTCTCTTGCAACCACTTTTGCCTCAATAGCAATGATCAGGGTGAGAAGGTAGAATGGCAGGTATTTTGTCCCCTTTTTCCCTTCTACCAGCTACACAGATATCACAAATAGGTGTGATTTGAGCACACTTATTTAGTCTGCAGTTGTAAGCGTTAAACTTTCCTTGCATGTTCTTTTATGTACATTTCTTTTCCATGCTTTCTCTTGCTACTTATACGAGGGTAGTAAGGCCAATTTCTCAGTGAGTCTTTGAGCCATTGAAAACTTTTATATATATATATATATATTTATATTTATCTGTGCAGCCTGGATGTCAATTCCTGGATGATTTAACTGGGAATTTACATGTGTGGTTCTAAATGGGAATGTCCTAATAAAGTTGGAATTACTGATCATTTATGAATATATTATTGCATGATTTCTGTTATTTAATTGTTTCTTTTACAGTCTTACATTGAATACCTAAGAAACTTACCAATTACAACACACCCTGAAGTGTTTGGGCTTCACGAAAATGCAGACATCACCAAGGATAACCAGGAGACTAATCAGCTTTTCAGTGGAGTGCTCCTGACCTTGCCTAGAGAAGCAGGGGGAGGTGGCAAGTCCCCTCAGGTAACTGGCGAAGAAAGATCAACCTGCAGCCTGGAAAAGTGCCCTTTCCCCTCATGCCCTGGTTCTCAGAATAATCCAACACCTCTCATCACATGAATGTTGTGTAGATGTGTAGAGAAGAGGGAGTTGATGCGTAGAGAAGTAAATGGATTTGAACTAGAAGAACCTTTAAAGATGGAAGATACAGTAAAGACTTTGTATTCGAATAGGTATATCTAGGTATTAAAATACCACACAACCCCACCTAGTTAAATAGAACATGTAATTTGAATAAGAAAGTTTCTGTCCATGTTTTATAACAGCACTTGAAGTGCTTCACTTCAGTCATGAATTGTAGTTAGAGCACAGTTAACAAGCACAGCTCCTAGAGAACCTCAAATCAAATCCCTCTCTAGGCACTTCTACAGTATGACATTCAATTTCGGTCTGCAAATTTGAATGTTAGAGGTTCATGTACTGGCCTGACATCAACCATTATTGTTTGCATGACTGTCCCTATCATCATTAGGGGATGGACTCCAGAGTGCTAGGAAATAATATCAAGCTAGTCAACTGTCAGGCAAGCAATATAGCAATAGCTAGAGGTGAAAGTCTTCTTCCTGGTGAAGTTTGTGCTATAATGGCACTTCCACTCTATTTTACTGCTCATCGAATGCTCAGTTTTTGAGGTATGATTTTCTGCTTTCACTTGGCTGCTTCAGTTTATACAGTCCCAGACTTAAATCTCTGTGTATGACTTGTGTGGCACAAAGACAGGCCAATCTGGCATAACGGAACTGTGTGAACCCAGACCTCACTGTTGTCTGCACCTCCACGGGACCTGTTTGTGAAGGTGCTGGGAACTTCTTTTTCTTCATCTTGTCCTAGTGGCTGAGGTTACTTGGGCCCTATCCATGCCCCTTTGAGATAGGTAAATGGCCTTTCATGCCCCCCTCAGAATTGATATCCTGTATTTTATACACACATGGATTCTAGAAAAATTGAATTGATGGAGCCTCATTTCTTGTGAGGGTGTATAGTGATTGTATTCTCTGATGTCTGATAATGCTGAAAATTAAGCTTCTCTCGTGGCTGGGATGTTCACATTTTCATTATTCCCATGCTGCATACTTTGTCTTTTCCTTCATTGTGGCAATAGTAGGATTATGCTCATCTGTCCTGCTGCCTGTTTCCTCAGAATTTGCCTAAAACCTTTTTTGCAAATTAAACTCCAATTGTTAACAAATGTAAAATTATTGAGAAGAGAAAAGGAGCAAGCAGGCACATGCAGAGACAAACAGGATGATGAACAAAGAGAGTATGATCATGTAAGCATTAGGAAAATGGACTAAAATACCTATGTGGTTATACAGCAAAAACATAAAGTCCGTACTGTTTTGAGGAATTTCTTGAATAGAAATAGGAAAAATGAAAAGTCCTAATTCACGGCAAGTTTGTGATTTCAGAAAACTGTTGAAGATTTGGCACAGGACATCCTAACCAAATTACCAAATGACTTTAATGTTAAAGAGGTTATGAAGATATACCCAGTACTTTATGAAGAGTCCATGAATACAGTTCTTAGGCAAGAACTGATCCGATTTAACAGGTATGGTTCAATGTTTTGTGTAGCATTACTAAGACTGAAAAATGCTTGTTTGTCAGTGCTAGCTGCTGACAAGCTTTAAACAGTTAAAAGCCTTTCACAATACATGTTTCTTAAGATGATAGATTATGCTTTGGATGAACCTTATTAGAAAAACCTGAAAGCTGCAGCTGAGTACCTGAATATAGAAACAGAACCTACTTTCGTGAGTGTGAACTTAAATCAGATTTGAATTTGTTTTGTTGAGATGGGGCAGCCTACATTATTCTTTTAAATTGATATCCATTCCCTTATATTCATAATACACTACATTATCTACTGTCAGAATCTTAAAACTCTTGTCATTTGATTTCTCTTGTCTAGAACAGGAATTTTCCCTATCTTTCTTTTCTGTATGTGTGTGTGTTTGTTTGCGTTTTCCAAGTTAAATAAGAGTTTTGATTACTACATGTGGGATAAAGATTTTCTGACAGGACATTCCCAAGCTTTGATCAGCCCTTCCTTCAAGTTGGAGTTGGAGGTCTATAGCCAGATAAAAGTATATGTTAATAATGAGGTGGCAATTTCTTTTTTATCTGAAGGCTTACTGAAGTTGTTCGGAGCAGCCTTGTTAATTTAGGCAAAGCCATCAAAGGGCAAGTGTTGATGTCATCTGAACTTGAAGATGTTTTCAACAGCATGCTAATGGGAAAAGTGCCATCAATGTGGGCTGTCAAATCCTATCCATCACTGAAGCTGCTGGGCAGCTATGTGTCTGATTTGCTCTGTCGTTTGAACTTCTTCCAGGTATGCTAAACTGAGACTGACAGGTCTAAAGACTGGGTAGTTGAAAGCTGAATGGATAAAATTTGTATTGGTACTGTCCTCACTCAACAGTACCCCCAGTAGCTCCAGATTGTGAATTATTTGTACACACGCATGACCAAATACACACTGCATTAATAGCACTGGAATATGCTGGGCCACTGTTCTGCAGGGCGAGTCAAGGAATATATTCTTTGGTGCTAGTCCAGTGCAGCATTTAGTAGTTTCAATTTTTTTACTTCTACAAGATGCATTTTATTTTGCATTGATGTCGTAATGACTCCTCTGCTCAAAGAACACTGAGCTAGGAGTAAAAATGCTTTAGAAACAAACCTATGGTGTATAAGAGGCACTATTAGATTTTATGTATGTGACTGTAAATTTCTCTGAAGTTAAGTAAACAGTGACACAACTTCCACATACCTTTTGAACAAGCTAATTGATTCTTTACTCAGCCTTCCATTATTTCCCTCACATTCTTAGCGTACTCATTAAATTGCTTAAAGTTTCAGATGTACCTTAAATTGCTGAGATACTGAGATGTAATGGAATCCCATGCAAATCACATGAGGAGAAACCTAAAAAGAAGCATCTGGAAGTCTTATATGAGCAGCAGTTTCATGTTTGCTGAATTACAGTACTATATCAGTTTTGTTTTTTTTTTTAACTTAACATAGCTCCTAATTGCTTAGACTGGTGTGGGGACATTGTGTCCTTGCCTTACTGCCTTTGTGATTTCCAGCAAAGATACTAGTCCAAGATCTCCTTGTCTGGCATCTTTGTACAGGAATGATATCCACTACAAGATTCTTATTTGTTGGCTGTAGTGATAGATCACCTTCATAGTGATAGTTAAAGATACTATGTGAGAAAATCCAACCTTTTTTCATGTTAGGAAATCTGGGTTTACAAGACTGTAAGAGAAGGTATATTGATAAAAGTATTCCTTATTTGCTTGTTTGCTTATTGCTGATTAGCATCTAGACTTATAGAATATCCTGAGTTGGAAGGGACCCATAAGGATCATTGAGTCCAACTCCTGGCACCACACAGGTCTACCAAAAAATTTAGACCACGTGACTAAGTGCACAGTCCAAACGCTTCTTAAACTCCAGCAGGCTTGGTGCAGTGACTACTTCCCTGGGAAGCCTGTTCCAGTGTGCGACAACCCTCTCAGTGAAGACTTATATTATTTATAACCATAATATGGTTATGCTACTTTCTGAAATTTCGTTCAGTAGTGCTGAGTTCCAGTTGTTGAATGAGTAATTATTTTTGTTACCATCTAAAATAACTGACTTAGGTAATTTGTATATATGTTTAGGGGCAACATTTAATATATATATATATGTATATATATAATATGCATTTATGTGTGTATATATATACATGTGTATATGTATATGTACACACACATATATATAATTTATAATATATATATACCTAATATATAAATATATATATAATATAAATTTATAATATATAAATATATACCTAATGGTAGTATCCAGAGGGTCCAATCAAAGCCCAGATCTTATTGTGCTGTTCAACTCTATCTCAGAAAAAGACAACCCTTTCTGGTGAATTTGCACAGTGAAGCCACAAAATGTATCTTTAATTCTGTTTTTTTTTCTTTCCATATTCAGGACTGGGTCATCAATGGGCCACCCACAGTCTTTTGGCTATCAGGATTCTACTTCACGCAGTCTTTTTTGACTGGTGTTTTACAAAACTATGCCAGAAAATACACCATACCAATTGACCATATTGGATTTGAATTTGAGGTAAGAAAATGCAGAGGAATTCTGTTTTTCTTGAACAGCTTGAAACACGTTCTGAAGCAGCAGGGAATAGAGTTTTCAAATGATAAGAAATTGTATTTAAATGAGTAATTTCGGATTATCACTTACAGGATTTAATATACTCCAGATAAAAATAAAATAAAGCAAATGGTTTCATCATTCCAGGTGATGAAAGAGGAGCACACAATGGAAAAAATGCCGGAAGATGGAGCTTATGTAAAAGGCCTTTTTTTGGAAGGTGCACGATGGGATAGAGACTCCTTGGTGATTGGAGAATCACTTCCAAAAATCCTTTATGATTCCTTACCCATAATTTGGCTGAAACCTGGAGAAAGTTCCAGATTTCGTCATATGAATATCTATTCATGCCCTGTATACAAGACAAGTGCAAGAAGAGGTGTCTTATCCACTACTGGCCACTCAACCAACTATGTTCTCTCAATTGAACTCCCTTCAGACAAGCCCCAGAAACACTGGATAAATCGAGGTGTGGCAGCACTATGCCAGTTAGATGACTGAGAGTATGCAAGTCAAAACACTCATATTTTGTAATTAAAAGATACACTTCACTCCCTAATGGCTGCCTTTTTTTTTTTTTTTTTTTAAACATCACTACCTTCTGCTGTCTTTAAAGCAGCTCCCAATTTCCTTTGTTTTTTTTTTTAGCCATTCTCAGCCACTAGCCAGAAGTGAGTGAAAATAGAACACTGGAAACAGATACTTATTTCAAAGGCCTGTGCTTTGTCTTGCAATACATCAGAATAAACAGAACTCCCATCAAGTTGTGTGCCATCCACATTATTGCAAATCTTGTGAAATTCTAATATTATCAGCTTGCTGTTGTCACAGCGCCTTTTTTCCCCCAATGAAATTGGGCCTAAAGAGTTTTGCTGCTAATTTTAATGGGAATCTAATCCAGAGCTCTTGCAAATGGGACTCTCTGGATTTGCCTACAACTTCTGTGTCCCAGGAATATATAGAGCAAAGAGGGAGGGCACAAGCATAGACTGCTCTCAACATGTAAAACTAATCCTCCACTAGAATTAACTGCCAGAGCTGTATTATAAAACTATAATATCTGGCACTCCTTGAACACGTGCCTCAGAATTTCCACGGAAGAATTCTATGTACCACATGCATTGGGAACCTGCCATTTCTCAGAGCAGTATACTTGTCTCATAATTTTTTAACTTTTTAATTTCAGTATTACTTACATACATATCCCAGGTGCCTGATAAATGCAGCTATGTTTCCTTTCTCCCATAGTCTCAGTTCACTTCTTTGTCTGGCCCTCTTGCATGTAAGACTAATAAACCACCTGATATTTTGTACTTAAGCCTTTCATCAGAGAAGCTCAAGGTAGCTTGCAAACATTAATTAAAAATAAAATAGCCTGAACATCTTCAAAGCGCTATGCAGTCATTAACTAATCCCCACAGCATGCCAAGATGGTACTAAAGATGGATCATTAGACTTTTTGTACACACAGTACAAGGGAAACACAAAGATCAAGGCAAGCATTTAAAAACAAAACAAAACAAACGCATAAACATCCACTAATTTCAGGTCTTGTTTTTTTTTTTTTTCATTGCCCAAATTGCAGCATTTTAATGACTTGCTTGAAGCCTCACAAAGTCAGAGATGTAGCTTTAATTCAGCAATTCCCAGTATCCTGCTACAGTGATGCTACTAGGAACTTATCTGTTCTGTCATGCTTAGCTGTTACAGGAGAGAAGTGTTCGTTATTGTTTTCTTAACCACTGGTTTGTTTTATGTAGCTATTCATTAAATAGCAACTTTTAAGAATGGCAACATACAGGTAAGCAAGAAGTAGTAAGTAGTATTACAGGTATGTTGTGCAGTGATCTACATAATGATATCCATAGCTAATTAGTACCAGTATCTTTATGTACCCTATTTGATGCCTCATAAGTAGTACAGTATGCAGGCATTCAGTGCATCATGATTGCTACATGGTGACTAGAGCAAAGATATCAGCAAGAACACTTAATGGATATTTGTTTTAATAAAGGGAACAGAGGTATACAGGTCTTTCAACTTACTGATAGGGAGAAACTATCTGTAACGATTCAGATGAAATTATGTTTGACACCTACAGCAAAGATAAAACTTGTCGTGTATGAATGTTACAACATGGTCACCCACATTGACATTTTTTGAGAAGAGAACTGTATTTCAGAAGATCTGTAAGTAAATTAATTAAAATTTCTCCTTTAAAAACATAATCCTTTGTTTTCTAAAAGTAACATGGACAGTTTTTAGTTTTCATATCATTAAAACTAACTGAAATTTAGTACATATTTAAACAAAGTGGTAATTATGATATTTTTGAATGGCTGCATCTAATTGTTGTGACTGTCAGATCACTGATTAGGTCACTGTGACATTAGAGATAACAAATCAGTCACCAGCCTGTTTGCACGCAGTCCAAGGAGGCTGGACCTGGCTGTAGATCTCTCCCTGTGGATCTGTCAGTTCAGTCACTGCTCTTGAAAGGAGCTTTCTTTTTACATTTGAGCTTATTCATGTAACTCACTCTGATCACTTAGTGTGAGAGAAGTTAAAATTTTAGGATTGAGTTTCTCCCTCCTTCTTTGGATAATGCTAGTTTTGCAAACAGTCCTCTAAATTAAGCCATTATAAATTAAAAGCCAGATTCACTAGTATGTGCTAGCTGAATTACATTTTTTTGAGATCAATTACTTTTGAACCATTGAAAAATATGGAGTCTGTTGTGTGGGTTTCTTTTTACTGTCTTTTTGTGAACAAACACAAGCTGATAGTTAATTAAATGACACAGCTGTGAGTCTTGTGAATATACAGTGGCTTTGCTACTACACTGCGTACAAAGGCCGTGTTGATATTCTAAAGGTTTTTGTGTGTTAATGTTTAGATTTGAGATTAAGATATCTCTTAGAACATATTTAAAGATGTAATTCAAGCTTTTGTAGATGTGACCAAAATATGTAGATAAGAGAGAAGTCCTTAAGAGAGGGTTCATTTATCTGTCATTTGCTATGTCCCCCTTTGCCAGGGATCAGGTACAGCTGAATTGCTTTAGTTGATGAATACTGAAGTCTTGAAGAAGTATGTGATTTCCTGGGCTGCCCTTACTATTAGAGAGAAAGCAGTGGAATTTACTCTGTTAGAGAGTTTTTTCCGTGATTCTTTTGATTCTTGAAAATGAACATCCTAACTTTTTGTTGAGCACTGTCTAGGCCTTCCTGAAGAATGATACACTGTCCAGACATTAGACTTCACAACCTTTCTTGGCTGAGATGCATTAAAAAAAAAAAAAAAGGCAACCCAACTGTTAGTTGGACCAACTTTAATTTCATTATAAAAAGGGAAAAAAAATGGACAGATTAAATTCCTTGTAGAAGTAGTACTAGAATTCTTGACTCTACAGGCTTACTATTTCCCTTTCTCAATTAGAAACTCTTATTAAACAAACCACACACACACACACAAACCCAACCTGTAATTATTACAAATCATAAATTCTCAGCCTTACTAATAACTCAAAGCAGATGGAAAAAAAATGCAGTATACAGGCATTACAGAACAAGAGAGATTTGTTCCTTAAAAACAGCAGATAGACTTTCAGCTGGGGATGCTGTAAGACAGGTGGGGTTAGTACATTTTCTCAGGAAATGCAAACTTTTCTTACACCTTATCTGTACAAAAGCTGCTTCAGAAATAGAAAGGGTTACATCTGATTTTAACACTGTTGGGCTTATAAAAGAAAATTATACAATGAGAAAGCAAAAAGACAACATAAAGGCCCCAAATTCTTCTACTGACAGGTTCCTGTAAGCTAGAATGTTTGGCTAATTAGAAAAAAATAGGGAAAGGTGCAGGTCTCTCCTGTAATTAGTATGCTTGAAATTGAATTCATAGGTATGATCGAGTAAGTGACTGTCCTGTTTGTGGATAAAAGATGGATATTACTGATATCAGTTCTGACAGATACGTAGTAGGGCCCCAGAAGAGTGAGGCTGCCTTATTTTCTCCAGATCTAAATGGGATTACAGGAGCAAACTTGCATTACTAGGAAGATGTATCAGATGACTGATTCGTTCTTAAACTCTGTTTTGTGATACTTCCCTTGGAATAGATTGGGTCACTGTGACAATTTAATCAGAATTTCTTCACCCCTAGAAAATATTGAGTGGGCACATTCAGGTGCCAAGTCTGACATCTGCTTAAATGATCATTGCAAATGTTAGTGTTAACCTTGGGTTTATAAGTGCTTGGCTTCATATGTTGTAACCTTTCTAATGATGGAGTTAGGGAGAGAATTTCCAGGGAAGAGATATTATTTGGATATTCAAGGCCACATGTCCTGTCAACAAATCACCCATGTATTGTCTACTAGTTAGCTTGTAGGAGAGTTCAGGAAGCTGACTCAGGTTTTATTTCTAAAGAATATCCAATTAATTTGACAGGTTATTATTCTAAAGCATCTCCTGACTAGCATGATAAATTGGAAAGAGACAGTATTTACTGGAAGGAGAGTAAGAGAAGCTAAGGAAGTACAGGACGGAGTGTACACTGACTGAATCCAGTGCATGACAAACTCTTAAGAACTCACAGGCATTTTAGTGCAGCATCTTTTTGCAATTAAAATTAATGTGTAGGAATACTTCTTGACAGAAGTTACATGGTCTTTGGAATTTAAAGGAGTACCAGTTGAGACATCTGCCGACCTTTGACCTCAAAAACAAAGGACTCTTGTTTGAGACTGGTTCTCTTGACTCATACAGTGTTTAGCTTGAGCTGTGAAAGAATGGCTTTGCTCTCCAGCCTTGACAATAGAGTTGATGTAGTCCTTCCTTTAGCTGAACAGCCTGAGGTTTTAACGAATTTCAGTCTTTGCCTCCTGGTGCTGGAAAGTGATGAGGATCAGTCAGCAGTTAATCATTTCTCAAACACTTACTTTGGAAAATTAATAGGCTGTTTAGCATTTAAAAGCATCTCAAATAATGTGATGCTGTTACAGAAGTTCAGCTTACTGGATTTTCAGTTAAACAAGTTGGATACTCATCTTAGTTTCTTTAGGCTACTTGAGCCTTTTTAAAAATTGAATATTTATATTTCCCTTCAGAAATAAACTTAAATTCATACTGTTATTTCAATTTGGTGTAAAGTGTCTGTAATTTTAGGGATGGATGCTCACTCAGGAAAGAGTTGTGACTATAACACAGACAGTAAATTTAGACTGCTTATTTACATGACTCCTTATTTGCCTGATGAGTCACAGCATCAGTATCTTCATTAGCCACATGAATTTTAAAAATTAAAAATATTAAAGTCATAGTTTCATGACAAAGAATAAGCCTAAGCTTCCATTCAAAATGCTTATCTCTACAAGGTTTGCTTTGGCTCAGCTGACATATCTCCACATTGGTGTTTCGGAACTAAGGACAGGAAAAGATTGTTTGGGAGCTTGTTTCAGTGAAGGACTAAGCAGCACATAATCATGTTATTTTTACTGTCTCTGTCTTTCACCCCCCTCTTCCTAGGTTAAAGGAGTTTTATTTTGTGTTTTCTTGGCATCAGTAAATTTGCAAAGCTCCCACTGACAGGCAAAACAATGGCATTCTACATGTTCAGCGCAAGGTACTTCCCACATAAGGCATTCCAAGGAAATAATTATATGGGAATAGATACCCTTGTGGACTGGAGCCATAAAAGGTAGTCAGAAATTGGGCTAGCCAGTACCTGTCATGCTGACTAGCTCTTCTCATTGTTTCCGTGTACTTTCTCATCTGCCTTTTTTTTTTCCACTCTTGAAAGTACATTCTTGGGGGAAGAACTGTCATTCTGTTCTGTATGTCATCAGTAAAAAACCTAACGCTAACATAATTGTTGAGAAAGTCAGGGTGCTGATTTTGTTGAAAGACTAAGCATGTAAAAATGCACAGTGAAGATTAATTACCTTAAGTTTGTTTCTGCAGTGATACCCTGAAGGGAAAGTTTTCAGTCAGTTCATACATGAGAACAGGAGGAATCCAACACTGGAATGTTTTGCTCTTAGTTGTGTAATGGGATTCCAAACTTTGCATTTCATCTCCATGCCCTCTCCAGAGGAAGGTGAAGCTGACACAGAGGCTCCACACCATTCCTGTGCAGTTTGCAAAAAGGAAAAAACAAACGGTGGCATTTCTGCTGTCTCTTTGCTCCTGTCCCTTTAGAAAATATATTTCACCATAAGGGCACTATGAAACCAGCACATTCCTCCAGGGTCAACAGGCACAGCAGGGACAGGAGAGGAAGGAGAGCAGCTGCATGTGGCAGTCACCACATTCCCACGTGAATTCATAAGCTCTCGAGGCACTGTGACTTCCCTTATTCTCCTGGACTTTCTTGCTTTTTGCTGACACAAGGCACTGCCTTGACTCAAAATTGAGCATATATAATCCTCAAACCTCCAAAGAACCCTGCTACAGATTAACAGAGTTTGAAAAACTGCTGTAATTTGTCCTGATGCCAAAGTAATCTTCGTATCACACCTCACTCCTTGAAAAGTGCTACTTTTATTGATGAGTCAATGGTTGAATAGTATTAGACCAACCTTATCCATCATATGCATTACATCAGTTAGCTTTCTGGCCTCAGGAAATGTGGGAGCAAGTGACCAAAACAGCTTCATTCACAGTTGTGCACACAAATCACCTGGATTATAGTCCAAACACATCACAGTTTAGTGATGGGTTATGAAATTTCATCATGGGATTTCAGGTATATTGGCTTAGAAATCTTCCTCAACTTTTCCTGCTGTCGAAATGTACGGCCTTGTTTATGGGCAAGACCCATAGGAGGCAGATGAATCTGGAAAAGAAAATCCCATCAGTTAGGTGTGAATGGAGAAACTACCAAAAAAAAACCCAAACCACCACCAACAACAAACAAAATCAAAACAAAAAAGTATGTATACAGACTAGATTTCTTTGAGCTTTAAATAATTTTCTCACATTTTGGAGAGGGTAACTGCACTGTCTTAAACCAGGTTTTTAGATTTCTAGGCAGAGAACTCTCTGAAGAGTGATTAGTAGCGTGACTTTGAGGCCTTAAACGTTGTGTTTATTAAAATCCTATATATTTTAAGCTTTAGTAACTCTGTTCTGCAGTTTGAGATGTTGAAATATGACTGCTGCCAATACTCCAGAACAGCAAGACCCAGAAAACCCTATACATTTCTGAGTAGAATTCTTAAAGCTTTAGTCATACCCAGCTAGCAAGCCACAAAATAACGCCAAGCTGTATGTATTGAAAGACTGCCTTCTTATTGTCACAATTATATATACTATATTCAAATGCACACTCAATGTCATTGATTCTACAAGCAGAAGGCTCGATAGGTGACAGGTTTTTCTTTTGATTGACAAAGTCTTTATACTTTTTAAGACTGGGAGTAGGAGTCATGCAGCTATATCCCCCTATAAGCAATTGAAAAAATGTAGGTGTTACCAGTCAGATGCTATTGTTGCTGAAACTATCACCCTTTAAGACAGCTGTTTAGGTGCAAATAGTAGTAAAATTACTGACTAAACCTGCAACAGACATTTCTGGAATCTGAAAAACAATGATCATCCAGTTTATGTGAGAGTGATGATGTAGGACTGATCCTTTAAGATTTAGAAGCTGCTGCAGAACTTATGTTTTGATGCCTGTTTCTAGGAGCACAGTTTGCCAGATGTGCATTGTTGTTCTGTATACTGGAGCAAAAGAGTGAGCCATATATGAAAGAGATGCTAAAAATGCCTATTCTAGGCAAGCATCCGATGAAGAAATAGATTAATTTGTACCATGACCAGCTTGATAATGAAACTATAGATGTGAAAATGCAAACTAATTAACAGGAGCAGGAAGGAAGTCTCTGTGGGATACAGCGTAAGGTAATACAGACAGAAATGACTGGACAATGAGGAACCTATATTGCATGGTGCAATAGAAGATACTGTTACAACTTCCAGCAGTTTCACTAATCTAAGGCATGTTTTTCTCTAGGAACAGGTGAAAAGAATCAGCAAGATAGGAAGGTGTTTTTATAAGACCTGACTTATGTCAGGGAGAACAGTTATGAGTAGCATAGGCTATGAAAATTATTACATCTATGGCAGATGTAATGTAATGAAGTATTCCGAGTCTGTTTTATTCTCTTTTAATTACGTGGAAAGATGATTAAATGGATTTGATTCTGTTACCATTTTTTTCTATGAGTCATTGGTCAGTCAAGGCTGTCTAAATATTCTCAGTCCCTGGGAGTTTAACTGAGACAACTACATTTAGGTTTTGACTCCCTGAGTAGAAATTAGCCAACTTAAAGCGAGAAAAGAAATGGAGAATGTTTCAATGTGCAGTTAGCTTATTTGGTTCTGATTTAGCACAGTGTTTAAATACAAGCTTATCTAAAAATGCAGTGTGCTGACACTAGTATGAACTTACGATTTTATTGTCAAGTGAGAGCTAAGTGGGTACTGATGAAGTCTTTGTGAATAGATTTATACTCACAGGTCTTGGGTAGGGGATGTTATAATGAAGTCCAATTTCTATTCTTGCCTCACATTCTTCTATGCACTGCTGAATCAACTTTGGATCTGTTACCTAAGATAATTCAGAGTTAAAAAATACATATATATATATATTTGTATAAGTACAACAACTAGCAGTTGGAAACTCAAGTGTAAATGATGTGGCACAGCCACATGACTTGCTTTTGGGCAATCCCAAGGATATAATGATTTTATTTTGCACATCCATAAAATTAACATTACCATTTGCCATGACTCAATAGTTCTAGGCATTTAAGGCCTAGAGGCTGTCAGAACTGACAGTATGGTATGAAAGGAGGGTTTTACCCAAACATGGTATTTTATCTGTAGAAACAATACACGTGTAAACTACCATTACATCCATGGAAAAGCACACTCACCCATTCATCACACTGCAAGGTAGCTAGAGGAGAAAAAGAGACTCTTTGGGCTACATTCTGTTATCATTCCATCAAGAAAATCCCTTTGAAGTCAGAAATTTGGTGTTAATTAGGACTTAATTTTTATTTTTGCATCAGTGGAATTTAGTCCCACACTGAAATGGGATGTAAAAGAGTATTATGACCTTGGATTACAAAAAGGACATCTGATTACCATGTAGTCTGTTTTGTCCCTTTTGTAAGAATTTTGAAATGTTGTCCTTAAGAAAAAATAAATGAGACTTTTATGAAAAGTGCCAATAATTGCTGCTTTGAAATTAGAAAAACAAGCATAAGATGCTACTGAGCACTGCTTGCCTTTGCATGGGTAATGATACACTTTGCTAGCTTTCTAAAAGATCAAAAGGTGCTTCAATTACATGGGCAGTATCTTTGGAATTAACTTATTTTTCTCCGAGTTTTTTAATGATATCTCTAGACCTTTTAGCCTTCTATAGGAGTTAAAGGTCTGAAATGGTTTGAGTTTTCTTATTAAATTTCACCCCTGAAATAATAAACTATAACTCAAATATACCTTATAATGTGTTATACCAGAATTTCTGGTGAAGGAAATTTGGGGAAATCATTCTTAAATTCATACCTCAGCATCCAGTCACTAAGAGAGTACAAAAATCATTCAGAAATTCAAATCTATAAGGACACCCACTTACATCTTTGTTTTTTCGGAACAATGTTTTGGCTTCCTTCTTAATGTAATCTTTCTCTTTAAGAGTTTCTTCTACCTGTCCTGATGCTGATTGCCATTTTTTGGCTATCCGGAATATCTTGCGGTAAAGGCCAAGAACTTCTTGTCGAGTAACTGGTGTCATCTAAAGAACAAACAAACAAAGAAAATAACACAAAAGTCCAAATTTGTACATGAACACTTGTTGCTAAAAAGGCCACCAAACCTAGTTTTTCACACAGTTGAATTAGTGTAAAAATATTTCCACCATCTAAAGATCTGCTGAGTCTTATGAGAAGAACTGAAATAGCTGTAAGCAATAATGAGCTGATGAAAGCTGAAGACTCGGTCCATTAAAGCATTTAAACTAATACTTAAATCTGCCTCCATTCAAACAGCTTGAGCTCCTGCTCAAAGTTAAGCACCTGCTGTAGTGCTTTGCTGAATCAGAGTCCTGGTTCCAGAATGGCCAGATTTTGTCTCCCTGCTATTTTGCAACAGACATTGGGCAAGTCACCGAAACTCTTACTGAGCGTCCCCTTTTCTATTGTAACAATGCTGACCCTGTCTTTGCAAAGTGCCTTGAGACCTGTGAATAAAGTATGTGATAAAACCACTACAATATTGCTGGAAACCAGTTTTGGTGTCAGGTGCCGAGAAGCTTGTTCATGATACCATTACGGTATGTAGTAACGATTCAGCCGGAGTTTGATGTGATGAAAAGGTGATGAAAGCAATGTTATTTAAGCACTGCAAGAGAGGCAGACTACCTGCAGA
This sequence comes from Anser anser, assembly GCF_964211835.1. Lineage (NCBI taxonomy): Eukaryota > Metazoa > Chordata > Aves > Anseriformes > Anatidae > Anser > Anser anser. Next base: position 8,317,461 of record NC_139736.1, read on the forward strand.
TTTAGGAAAGTCCTGATTGTCTTGATTTTCAGAGAGCTAACTGCCTGCTGAGCCCCCTGAATCAGCCTCCAGGTGTGCTGGGAATCTTTATCAGAAATCAAAAGTGAAATCCTATTCTCATTCTATGTAAACGAGTACTTTGTCATGGAACTAGTGCCACAACTTCATCCCAGACCAGAAACATCCTGGAGACAAATGCACTGCTGGAGTAGCAAGACCGCTTCTTCCCCAGAGTCATATTCTACTCCACGTGGATTAGATTTGCTGAATCCATGACTTCTGCTTAAGGAATCATCAAAGGTACCTTACTGTCCAAAAGTAAAATGCAGCAGGACTGCAAAGTGAGTAAGTGTATGGGTGCAATGAGGAACAAGTGTCAAGGAGGGGACATCTGAAGGTCTCAGGATCCATTTGCCAACCTGGAGCTCTGGTTACTGTGGCTAAAGCTACCCTGAAATCAGACCTATGCGCTGGGAATCGCTCCTCCGAAGTTTGGAACAGGGTAATTCAGCCTGAACTGTCTTCTGGAGGAAGCACTCTCTGCCTTAGTGGTACAGGAAATCTGCAAAAACTTTGACAATGTGGATATTTTATCTCCCTGCAGTCTGTGGGAACTCCTGTTACTGTGGAAAGCACAAGAGCGTTTTAAATCAAGCCATACAGTTCTCAAGGGGCTGCAGCCGCTCTTGGGATAATATTGCAGCACAGCCCTCCTGTCGCTTCACACATTCACACGATCTTTCCCTTACCAAATTCGGTTACGGATGTTAACCTGAAGACCAGATTTGGCTCACAGTTCTTTTTGCTAAGAAAGCTAAACTTTTAACTCCTAGCCCTTTTTGTCTTAAGCATTGCCATGATCTAAAGAGTTGTTTCATGAACTCTGTTGTGGATCTGAAGAAGTATAGACATAAAACTATTTTTATCTGATTCTTAAGACAGAACATTATTATATTCATATTTTAAAACATTTAACCAATCATATATTTTCCCCACATATAAAAATGATCCTTCATACCCAGCACAAATTATTTCTAGAAAATGTTGAGGAAACGTATCTGCAATAAAGAAGATAGGTAGTCCCAACTCATCAAACACCTTGGAATGAATGCTTTGCTTTATCCACTCTACAGCTCCATTTCAGACAAATAAATAAATAAATAAATAGTCATACACAAAGCTATGCATGCACTTGTATCTGAAAAATCATCGCTTCCCTCTGCTGAGTGCATTATATTCCAGAGAATGAACAGCTCAGTTACGAGGGCTGACCTGGCACAAGCCGAGTCCCAGATCACGGCCTCACCTCCAGCCCCTCCTGGCCTCACCCCGCTGCTTTCATTCGAGGGCGTCACCTCTGGCGTTGCTGCTAATGCTGTTTGTTCCCTGATGACAGCTACTAAAAGGGAGTTCTGAACTGGAGAATTTGAGCTTAGGTTCTCATGTAATCCATAAAGCAAAAATAACAGGAATAATTTCAGGGGAAAATAAGTTTAGAATACAGGTTTAAACTCTGACCTATGCATCAGACAATTTCTGAGGCACAGCTCAGGGCCATGCATGCCCTTAGCTCGGAGCTGTAATCACACCTATTGCTTTTGGATTTTGTCTAAAAGTTTCAAACCAGCATTCTTTTTTTTTTTTTTTCCCATGGGTTGCTTCCACTCCTCCACCTTTTATTTACTTTTTCCTTTCTTTCATTTCCCAGTGTTGGAATGGATACAGGGCTGCACAGCCCCTCATCGAGATACTGGCTGCAGTTTTGCATGGTTGCTTCTCCTTCCTGCATATGATAGATGATGTAGAACACATTAAGCAGATTTCCAGGTATACTCATCAACCAGCTGCTCCCATAGGTGATTTTAGTCAACAATTTCTACATTACAGACCTGCTCATAAACCATTCCTGCAGAGATACGTAAATGAAGGTGTAAGGAGCTCTCCACGCCCTCACTATCGTGGGCAAGGATGAGAGAACAGTGGACGACATTCAAAGCATGGGTCAGACTCTGATCTCAGAGTGTAAACATGGAGTAATGCCACTGAGAGAGCAAAATTATTTTCAACATGGAACATCGTAAAAGAAATTGAAATTATTTTCTTTGGTATAAACAGAGCCCACACGGCCAGAAACGTAAGTGATGGTACAAGTCATGTGTTAGGTGCAATTTCATCAAGTGACGCTACTTGTATTAGTTTTGTGGGTGTGCAAAATGACTCTGAGTGGGACAGAAAGGAAGATAAGGGAAGCTTTCATGTCCTCTTACTTACTCATCTTGGCATTTAAATCATAATTATATTTCACATCTCTGGAATGCTAAGTGGATGTTACACCACTTTCCCACTAACATTCATCTTGTGGTAGTCACACCCATTGTTTAACTTCTACCACCCTTCATTTCATGGCAGAATTCAGCCCACAGATGTTAACCACAGGCGTTTTTGTCAAGAAGTACATGGCTATTGTATTATCTGAGCAAATCTCAGGTGTTGACTGCAACAAAACAAACAGGGAGAGGTCAAAGGTAGGTCTGCATGCACAAACATATCAATGGGAAAAGTGGCATGCTGGTTTTGAGCTGTTTGCTAGAGTTAAGCCTTTGGAAATACGCCAAGCATTGGCTTCCAAGTAAGCATCTGCTGGATGCTGAGGCAGAGCTCTGACAATGCAGCGTTGTATCGTTCTTTTGATCTACATGCAAACCCCTGTTATCAACATGCAGATCAAGCACATGAAACATCCCATTGTATCCAAACCTGCAAAGGAGGCTTGAGCACTTAATGAGTTACTGCATGATAAAAATGCAGATTTTTTTTTGTGTTAATTAAAACAAATAGTCCTTTAGACTATAAAACGCAATAGCAAGTTCTTCTTTCAGGAAACAAATACACATGCCTTTGGTTTTTTGGATGCTTTACACAAAAGTTCAATGATCTGAACAATCAGTGAAACACCTGTCTTTTGCTGTTTGCAGGTTTGCATAGAATTTACATTAGAAGTTTATTTAAAAAATAAAAAAGGAAGGAATCTGTCAGAGGCACTGTAAGGTGACCCCAACAGTGCAGAGTCAAAACGAAGACAGGACAGAGGGCAAGCTGCACAGATACCAAATACTCATATACGAGCAGCTAAATTAGAGCTGCTTCCCAGCGATGGATGCTTGGCTAAGAATGCATGTCCAGCACCTTCCTCCTACCTGCACAGCTCCTCTGCTGAAGGTGTAAGTCTATTTTATTTCATCCTTTCAAGTCAGTTATTAGCTACTCAAGTTAAACATCAAATCTGCCAGCAGTGAGTGTATAAAGGATTGTAGGAAACAAAGGGTGAAAGTAATAGCCCATGGAGAAAAGAAGGATATTCTAAAACATTTTATCTCTTCTTTTACATCCCAGCTAACTAGGGCATGCATTAGTAACGCACAGATGCTTAGCGCTGATGGTGAAACCACGTTTGCTCAGAGGAGAAGGTGGAAAAGAACCCTGCGTGCAATCATTTGAAAAGCACATTTGAACTTCTCAGCTGTGAAGTGTTTTATTTAGGACCAACACAACTTCTATTTGACAGCTAGGTTGCTACTGTCAAGGAGTCCTAAAGACACAATGACAAACTGCTGGGCTGATTGCTTATGGAAATAACTCAAAAGCACAATGTAGTGACGTTATAATATAGAACATGATCAGCTTCAGCCCGTATGAGAATCTCTACCTCATATTTTCAAATGTACCCTTTGGCTAACGTTTATTTGAAGAAACGCAAAAAACTGCATAGCTAAATTATACCACTTAGCTAAGCTAATGCAACAGATAATCAGTCACTCATTTCACAGCTATCCACAGCAACTGCAGGTCAGTAATCCGTATTCATGTTTTGTGCAAGTTTGCCAAAGCAAGTCCGCTGCTCTTAAGGGACAACAGCTGGCACCGTGAGTTCCTGTGGCACAAGGAGAAGAGAAGGAGCTATCACAGGAGCTATCACTCCTGTGATAGCTGCGCAGGTCACTACCTTCCAGAGATACTAAATTTCAAAATCCACTTTCCACAAAAGTCATTTAATCTTCTTCTACTCAAATCAAAGACGTAGTGGCTTTTGACAGCTAGTTCACTGCACACATTTGACCACATGTGAATGCATTCTGTAGTTAGCAAAGCGGCAACTTTGTCTGATTTTCATTTTTGATTGAATATTTTTACCTTTTTTATTTTTTTGATTCGGACAAAACCAAATCACAGTGAAGCTTCAATCACAGCTGAACTATTCCATTCAATCACAGCTAAAATATTCCATGGTGAATAACAAACTAAACTTCACATGGTGAAAAACAAACTAAAATGAAAGATTGTATTCTTCCACGATGACGTTACATTTTCATTTCTACCAGTGATGCAAAACCTTTACATTTCAAGAAATTTCCATTAAGGATTAATTTCATTTCAAGTATTTCTCATTGTTTCCATCTACTTGCTATGGTCATAAATCTAAGCAGATTTGGTGAAGAAGTTATTGAACCAAGTTGTTCAGTAATTGGGAAGCAAGGTGAGTTTCAAATGGTTTTACATTTTGTTATGCTAGTATCTTTCTGCTGGCAAACTGAAGTGATCTGAAACACTGAACACCTCTTAACTAGCCTAAGTCTTGTACTTACGCTGTTCAACAGCTGGGTTGAGAACTCCGCCATTCTATTCATGCCTGGGATTTTTGACTGAACTTGGATCTCTTTTAAGCTTTCTCCTACACATGGAGCAGCCTTTTGATCAGAAAAAGGAAACCAAATGCAAAGAGAATATAATTATATAGTAAAAGGAAGGGCTTGGATTTTATCACTGGTTTTCCCATGTAATTTCAAGTAGGTGAAAGTGCAGAAAATTAGGATTCTGTAACATTCTCTTCATTTGAATAAATGAAAATGGAAACCCTTAACTAGTTCCTTTAGATCACAGAGTTTTCATTCTCTTAGTCTGAGGCTGTTGAGGCATTATCTGGATTTTGTAGGACATACTCTTGCTCTGGGAGTGCCTCATGTGCTTCAGTAGCCTCAGGAAGAAAATACAAATGCTGACTTAGACTATGGAGAGGAGGATTTAAAGCAGAAAAAAATGCTTTAAATACTCACTAATTTTCTGTTAAAAGGCATATAGTTTCCAGTTAAATCCTAAAGCAATATGAACTTGTCTCTAGTGTCATGCAACCCTGTCACTCTTAATTTCATAGATTTAGAAATGTTTTCTCCTCGTATTTAGTTCTCTATTAGTCATAAACAGAGAAAGAGGTTTTAATGCAGTGCAACAAATTTAGCAGAGAAAATAAAGTCTCAGCTATCCTTGGATGGCCTTACTTATATAATATCGATGCATACAAAAATATAGCAACATAGACATAAAACCCAGCATACGTTTACTCACCTTATTCATACATTGGCTTTAAGCCAAATGCAACTGAGTGTATGAATACAAGTATTTCCCAGCACTGGAACCGCTCCCAAACTTGAGAACAGGTATAAATATTAATGCCAGCAGAGCAACAATCCTCCCTGCCCCCTTTCTCCTTTCATTCCTTGGTGCATTTAATAAAACTCCTTTTGTGAACACTGTGCTTCAGTTTCCAAACACTGCTGTGCCAAGACTTCCATACATATGCTACTAAAGATTTTTAGTCACAATTTGAGAGCTATAAGGAGGATATATTTTGAAAAAGATATTTGGTTTTTGGAAATCAAGTGTACAAATTTCATTCAAATTCTTATGTTTTGCTAAGTCTCACCAATATTTACATTTGACTGTCCTGGGTTGGCACATGGTTTTGGGGGCCTTCTGCCCCACGGACTGCAGCTGGAGCACTGAAACACAGCTGGGCACAGTGACACCTGCCCGAGTGCCCTCATATCTGTGGGAGAGGACACTCAGGGCAGGTGGTGTAAGGGATGGAGGACACCCTGGTCTATCTTGGACGTGACACTGCAGTCACTCCAGCACTCTGCAGGGAGCTGGGCAGGGGAGGAAGCAGCCACCTTCCCTGCCCTGCAGCCATGCTCCAAGGGGCAGGCAATGGCGCTGCAGGCAAGTGCAGGGTGCTGCGGAGCTCGACTGTGCCTGGCACTGCCAGTGCTAAAATCACACGATCACAAAACGGTTCGGGCTGGAAGGCACCGTAAAGTTCCCACCCCCTGCCCTGGGCAGGGACACCTCCAACTCAGCCCCGACCTCTGCCAGGGCCGGGCCAGCCACAGCCACAAAATGGCGGCGGCCGCCCCCTCCCCCCCGACCCGCCCGGCCGCCGGGGGGCGCTGCAGGCGGGGCACCCCCTGCCCCCTGCCGACTGGGGCGCAACCAACGCGTGCAGCAGGGGGGCAGCACTCCCAAACCTCCCCTTTCCCCCTCCCCCCCACCTTCTCCCCCGCGCCTCCTTCCCCCCCTTCCCCCCTTCCTTTACCTCCACGCCGCGGCTCTCCGCCACCGCTCTCCGCACCCTCCCCGCGGCGGCTCGGCCCCTCTCCACCCCCGTGGCGCTCCGGCGGTGGGCTGCGCCTCGCCCTTCCTGCCCTCACCGTGCGTGCGGCGTCGGGCACGCAGCCTCACGTCGCGCCGCGCCGCCAGCTGACTGCTAGCCTCCCGGAAGTGATGCGGGGAGGGGGGGAGGCCGGCCGCCTCGCCGGGAGCGCGGCGGTGAGTGAGGGAGCGGCGCTGCCGGGGGGGGGGGGGGCGCCGGGACCGGGGTCTCCGGGGGGCTCCGCGCCGCCCCTCGGCCCCGCTCGGGCGCTGAGGGGGCTCCCCCCGGCCGCCTGCCCCTGCTGCCGGGGCGTCCCGCAGCCCCGGGGCTCGCAGCCCCAGCGCGGAGCGGCCCCGTCCCGAGCGCTTCGGGCCGGCCGGGCCCGGGCCCGCGGGGCGCGTGAGGGGGCTGGGGGAGGGGAGGAGTGGGGCGGCCGGGCACGGGGCGGCTCTGCCCGGCTTTGTGCGGGCGGTCTGTGAGGCCCCTGAGGTGCTGTTACCCGCTGGGCACCGGGGGGATGAAAGGCAGAGGGAGCGGAGAGCGGAGGAGCCGGCTGCCCGGGCAGCCCTCGGTTGTTATTTTCCTTGTTTCAGCTTTTGCTCCCTCTCCTGAGCGCGTTTCGCTCCCCTCCTGCGCTCCTCCTGCCTGGGAGGGCTGGCGCGGGCCGCTCGCTCTGTGGGGCTGTGCTGACGCTAACAGGCCGCTTGCAACAACTTCTGCGTGGTCAGGGCTTGACGTGAACGTTGGTTGAAGGGATGTGTCTGTCCTGTCAGCGCCCTGGTCGCTGGATCGTCGTCTGAGCATCCTTTATGGAGTTAATGCTGCTGGTGTGCTGCCCTTCAAAGCGTTGTGTCGATAACTGAAGAGCCTGATGCCAAGTACTCAAATACACATCGATCCACAGCTGGTAACTTCTTTTTAAATGGTAACATCCACAGCATAATTTACAGGGGTAACAGTGTCAGTGCTCTGAAGGGCTATAGCAGTACAGACAAAAAGCACAGAGCTGACTGAACCTTTACAAAACCTGTTGACAGGCCTCAGTGGCTGTTGGAGGTTTGTTGCACGCTCTGTCTTTTCTGGGAGAACAGTTGATCAAAAGATATCTCTTCTAAACACATTCTGATTAGCTGTGTGAGAGCCTCTTTGTCAAACAGTTAATGTGTGACTAAGGTATTAGTGTTTTAGTTGGGATTGCAATGGACAGAGAGAAGGTCTGAGTGCTGGTGTTTCTTGGGCGCATCTGAAGTCTGCTGCATGCTTTTCTGGTGTAAGATACTCTTCAGAAGAGGAAACAGTCCCTTCATTAAGGCTGTGTGTGAAAGTAGGGAAATCTGCCTTCATGTTCTTGTCTATTCTGTAGTTTGTCTTTAAAACCTTGTACCTTCCCTGCACAGGCGTTACCTAATGGTTTGTGGAAAACCTTCGTAGCCCTTTGTGTGACAGGCAGCCTGAAGCCTAAAGCAAAGATTTCCTGCAGATCAGCAGAAAAGGAGAGCTTGTGATCTGTGTTGAATTAGTTCAGATTAGTATAACTGGCTTTACAACCTTACTGCAAATATCAGCTCTTGTAATGATTTCTGAAATTCTGATTATTTCCTAATAGCAAGTTCTATGTGGACATGAATTGTTATCATCCTTAAACAATATTGCAGAACTCTTAATGGGGCAAACTTACAGCTGTGATACTGTTTGACTGCTCGATGTGATGTTTTTGAAACTGCTTTCAGCTTGAGACTGATAACCTGCAACGTGATCTGTAATCTGCTCCTTTGAGGCTGAGTTAGGTGGCTACTCTGCAGGGTTTCTTGCTTTATTTTGGAGTCAAACACTGTCACGTTCATAGTAAGTTCTAGCCAATTTGTGTCAGCACTTCTTATAATTTGTTGATCTTGGAAATTCATTTTAATTACATCTTGTTTCTATTTAGCATTAAATAACATGAAAGAAAAAGATGATTTGGTGAATTAAGGCTGATTTTGCATCAAAACCCAGAACAGCTCTTTTGGAAGGCCTTAATTTAGTTATAGTAGTGTGTATTGAGGAAGAGAGGCTGCCAGAGCATTTGGTGGACTTCTAAGACAAAGGGACTTGTTCTGACAAATTTGTGTGCGGCTGAGGGGGAGGCTCAGTTCTGCTCATTTTTTTGGTTCACCTTAAGGACCAGGAAGAAAATTGTGTTATGTTGTGTGGATGTGTACTGGGGCAGGGGAATAACAAGTGGACAGAAAGGAGGTGGAGGAATGAGGGATAGACATGACTACTCCAACACTTTGAGCCTTGTGAACTTGTATTTCCTCATGGCAGAAAATGATGGTAGGGTGGTTTGGTATAAGCAGATGCAAGCTTGTGAGTCTGCAGGAATTTGAGTACCCCAGTACTGCTCAGAACTGTCCCACACTGTGGCACTCTCTTTTTTTTCTTGGGCATGGGGAAGTGTTCATCAGTGTAATTAATGTAGAGCCTCGGGGCGCTGTAAAACCCATCATCCTGTTGTTTTGGCTGTTTGTGAGAACTTTCGAAGCGCAGGAACAATGTCATTATTCCATTAGGCACGTGAGTCTGTAGTAATGAAGGGAACAGGAAAACTCCTCTGAGTAAGAAGAGACTGCAAAATGAGAGGTGTGGGATGTCAGAAAAACAGTGCTTTCTTTCATCCTCATCCTTAAAAATAAAAGAGGAGCTGAAGGTTGCCAGCCAGAACTTTTGGAGACTGAAAGCACAATTTGTAAACACTTGAGGGACTTGCTAGTCACAAGATAAGGGGGAACCCTCTAACAGCCTTCATCAGAATTCCCTGGCTGGGCTCCTTCTCTCTGGCTCTTTCTCCCTAGGGGTCTGCCTCTTATCTTGCTGGCTTCCTTTCCTTCATTGGCCTCTGACTAATAGGCTTTGTCTTGTGGTTACTGGAAGTCTAATAATTCCTTTTGTCTCTTCCCTCTTCCTCCTTTAAAAAATACTAGATTAAATGGCTCTAATGTTTTGCAGATTATCTGTGGTGGTGACATGGATTAATTGTATACTTGACTCTAACTTACTCAGCAGTAATGACATAGTAGCTTGACTCGAAACAATGGTAATTTCATGGCGACTTGCATTAGCAAATGTTGCCTTTCTGGTAACGAGCCACCTGCAATTTACTGCCTGTAAACACAGGACACTTGTAAGCTGTCTGTGCTGGCTGTCTTGGTGTCTTCTGTACCATCAGTCCAGAAGCAGTCTCAAGCACGTTGTGTGAAGCACTCGGCTCAGTCAGCTATCTTTTTTTTTTTTTTTAAGCTCTAGTTTGAGTCCAGTAATTACAGATCTGGGTTGAAGCCTTCCCAGGGAATGATCAGAAAATCCAAGGCTTGCGGACGTGCTTGCATTGTTTGCTTCTACCTCAGCTTCCCCCTTGCATGAAAAGGTTTTGAGGAGCTGCACAGCGGTCAGTAACTGGCCGTCAGCAAGAGGCTGGAGCACCCCGGGGTGTTGGTGGTTGGCAAAGCAGAGGGGAGCTCGCTTTGTCCTACCCCAGTGCCGTGTTCTTTGTGGTGACATAAGGAGCTTCTCCCTGTCACAGGTAGCTGTGGTGTGACGCTTCTACATTCTGATTTCAGTGTTGACCAGACCAGAGGAAATACAGGGGGAATAGGTGAATGAAAGCTTCGTGCCCTAAAGGTAATGTGAGAACAAGGCTGCTTAGACTTGGTATGTGCGTGTTTTATCCCTGTCTGGGGGGACAGCTCTCCCGTCAAATGAAGGAAGCAGAGAATTGAGTTTTTGTTTAATTGTAATTCTTCTTTATGTGAAGAGTGATGGTTAGGGGATGACTTAGTTGTATTAAAGAACTCTTTCTTGCAGGTAGGTGTACTGTAGAGAAACTAACAAAGGTATAGGTGGTAAGGCAGGATTCCAGTAAACAGAATGAGCTGTGATAATCTTCTGGTGTCTCAGGAAGAATAGTTAAAAATGCTGTTCTGTCTGTGACATCTGTTTTGTGAAAGACAAAACTTACTTAGCAAAATGTGAGAATGCTGTTACTGACCTTCTGTCACAGTGTTTTATTCCCAAAAAGTCAGGCTGCTGAAGACGGTATGACAGTCATAGTTATTTGTTGTCTCACTTTTCCTACTTAGTGTCTGTGGTTTTTTTAAACCAAAACGATTTTTGTGCTCCTGAAAAATACCAGTCTTATTTTTGCACCCAAGTAGTAGCAGCAAGTGACAGTTTTCATTTCTTACTCTGAATTTTTTTAGTGTAACGCAGCTTCTCCTTTTGCAGTTTTGAAACGTCTAATGCTGTCAGTCTTTTGTTTTAAAGTGAGAGGGAGAAAATCATCCTAGCACCTAATGGATATAGGAGGCGTGTGTAGCTTAGTAATAGACTCATAAATCCAAATGTCCTAGAACTTGGTCATATGCTGACTGTTCAGTATTTCATCACAAATGAGTCTGTGCAGAGATCCTTAAGTACTTTGGATCACCACTTAAATGGGTGGTCTAAAAATGCCAAAGGTCTTATATGTGAAGTATACCAGCTTCAAGCATAGTTGCCTGGGCCTGGAGTTAGTGATTATATTTCTTACAAGACACAAAGATAGATACCTATAAGCCTTGACAATTCTCTTAAATTGTTACTGAGCAAAATCAAGGGTAAGTCAAAACACATTTTAAAAGTGTGTTGGTCAAAGCTGCCACCGGACTTGCTAAGAGGAGCTGAGAGTCTTTGTTGTAACTGATGACCAAACTGAAGTATTCAAAGGATCTACTTTGAAGGTGTTGATACAGCTAGCATCTAAATAGTGCTGTATCCTTCGTACAGTGTGAAGTGCCCTGTAATAGGAAAGTCAGAACTAAGGTCTCTGTGGGTGGCTTTGTGTATTTTCTGCTTTAAAAACTACAGCTGGAGTTTTAAAAATCCAAGCACATGCTCTTAACATGCTTTTAGATTTCAGTTAGCTTTAGGCCTTTCACTTAGCGCAATTCTTTGTATGTAACTTAAATATTATTCCAATATTTACGTGGTCGGCTGGTCATGAAGTTCCTACACAGCCGTATGAAATGAGTGATTCTTCTGGCTGGCAGCCCGTAAACTACATTACACTTTACCAAGAAGGCTGGCGGTGCTTCTGTAAACGTCTTGTGAGCATCTGATGCCAGAAGTGACCTCAGGAGATGGTCTGGCTCTCGTCTCTGGGCCTGTCCCTGCTCTGGCCTGGTGGGTGGGTGTGTGGTTCGAGGTTCTCACGGCCGCCTTGAGACATGCTGGAGGTGGGACCCTGCTGACCAGAGCTGCTAGGAGGTCTTTCTGCTTGTGTGTGGTTCATGTAGTTTTCTTTGTTGTTGTGAGCAGTGGGAAATAGAAAGTTACTTGCTACATCACTTTTAAGCATATCTCATTATTACAGGAGTCACTTATTAGCTACCCAAATTACATTCGCTCAACCTACCATATGGAGGTACCTCAGCTGCTTCAGGATGAAGTCTGCCAGCCGAACGTGGAGCAAAAGAAAATCCACACACACTAAACTCAGTTTAAAAGAAAATGTTTTTCCATTGCAGAGTGTGTTGTAGATTGAGGTCTCAAAGTTATCCTGGTTTGGCTGCAGGACAGTCGCAGATTTCTGTAATTTACAGAATTGACTGAGGCAGAATAAAGTAAATATTTGTACCACAGCAACTCTCAGATGTTTACAGCGCAATGCATCTGTGTCAGATATCTGAGGATCACGGTTTCTGTCGGTTCCCTAAGCTGCAGCTTTGCTGTAGCGAGGTGAGCTGGCTGTGTCTGAGCACAAAGGAGCTCTTGCCCTGGCGTGTGCTGCTTCAGTGATTCATAATACATATCAAAGTGTTAAAGGTCTGTCATGCTGTGCACAAATTATGGTGAACCCTGGAAAAATGAGGAAGGAATATTGTTTTACAATCTTTTGCATGTTAAGGGAAAAAAGAAGTCATTAAATGATGATTTGCTTTCCTTGTAAGTGCTGGACATTGAAAGTTATATGGATTTTGGCAGGGAAGCGAGGGGAGGTTGATGGTTTCAGTAGATGGACATGAACTGCTCAGTGACTGAATCTTTGTTTTTTGAAATTGGTAGGTTCCAGCTCCTCCAGGTTTGAGTTACTTGCGGTGGAATACATGAGTTTGCTCGTGTAGAAGTATGTAAAGTTTGTACCAGGTGGGAAATTGGATGGAATCTGCTATGGGATCTGAGTTTGGCTTTCCTGAAAATTGGTAGTGTCGCCTCAAGTGGCTGCAACCTTTGACTGTCTTAACTTCCCCACTGTGTGTTGTCTTGCTCATAGCCTCAGTAGACTCCTAAAAACAAGTACTGCTGCTCTGTAAATTAGTTCATTAACTTATTTACATTACAGAACCACCTGGAGGCACCCTTCCAAGATTATACACTATTTAACTAACTGGACTTGGGTTTGCTCTGTGAAAATACAATAATCCTAACAAATCATTCCACCCACCTAATAAAATAGGATGAAGCATGTAGTAGGAAAGGATTTAAAACTTTTTAATGGGGCTAAGTGGAAAAGACAATGAAAAATAATCAGCATGTAAGGTATTGTGTGGTTAGAGAATGTAAAAGAAAGGGAGGGATTCAAGCATGATGCCTGTGTGTTGAAAAAGCTGTTTAAGGAATGTGCCTTCCACGAGCAAATGTAGTGAAGTACCTTTCCCTTCTCTTTCCCTATCACTTCTCACATTATTATTCATTTTTTCTTAAGCTAACCTCATACAATTAGCTGCACACAGCGAGCTACAGATCTGAAACATCTGTTCCAGTGTTTTCAGGCTTTTTTTTTCCCCATTGTGAACATGAAATGTTTTTATGCCCTGTGTCTTAGCAGGGTGCTCCTAGAGAGTGCAGAGAGTGGGTTTCTCCTGCTCGGTCTTGAACGGAAGGATCTCTGGTGACGTCTCGGGGCTGGATGTGAAGTGACAGCGCACGGCGTTGAGGTGTGGTTGTTAAAGGGGTTCTGGCCTGTATGCTGGGTGCTGTAGGGCTTGTCCAAGGCTGTCTTTGGAGGCTTGGTGGTAGCTCTGGCTCTTGGCGCTGAGAGCTGGCCCCTGACTGCCATTTAGCCTTCTGCCAGGTGGCAGCCAGAACTCCATGCGGTCCCCTACGCCTGTGTGAGTGCCTTCTGCTCTGATACAGGTGTGGTTTGCAGAGGCAAACCTTGTCCAGTCTGATCACATTTCTAAATACTGCGCTTTGATTCCAAAGCTCAAAGCAAGGCTCACCAGAAATGGTTTGTTAACCTGATTTGGGACAGGTCAGCAGCGTTCCCATCGGGATTCCCCCCGAGCCATAACCTGGCTCTAGTTCATTGACAGCTGCTGGAGCTGCAGGAAGCCTGACTAACTCGCAATTCTTTTTTTTTAACTAGTTGCAGCGGGACTTTCTTGCTTTTAGACTTCCTCTTGAGTAGTTTTGCCTGGTGGTCCTTCTGCGGCAGAGATGCAGAGCAGATGTGTTACAGCCTCGTGCTGGCGCGCTGCTCGGTAAGGGATGCAGTGAGGGGAGTTCGGGGCTTCTGAAAAACCATCACATGTCTGTCGTACCTGTGTCCAGGTGCTCGGGCTGAGGTAGTTTCACTGCAGGCTATGGCTTGGAATGAGCAGTTCCCATAATGTGATGGCTTTGGTAGAAGCTTTGTTCATGCTTTAATGTTTACTCACCAAGTGCGTAAATGCAGGGCAGGTGCAATGTTGATCCCGCTGAAGAGGGAGACAATACTGCTAACTCTTCACTGATTCCACACACAAAAAAAAAAACCAAAGAACTTTGCCTTTAGTAAGCGCACTACCAGCTCTTGCTCTTGAAAAGCAGCTGAGGACCAGCGTTCAGGCACCAGCAGCCTCAGGGCTGCGGCGTTTCTGTAGCGTGATCCTCTGGGTGCCGGTGCTCGGGAGAGTGCGGCTCACAGCAGGGAGCCAGGCACAGGTGCAGGAGGAAGGCAGGCGAGCCAAACAAGGGTCCTGGGGATGCTGAGGGCTTGCTTATTTTCCCTACAGACTGCTGCACGGGGTTGGTAACGAATGAGGGAGGCTGTTTGAGTTGCCGTAGCCTGATTCTTGTCTCATGCCAGCCAGGGGAGATGCTGTGTGACCACGGCACCGAGCCCTGCCTCTGGAGCCTCACCCAAGCACCAAACTCAGACCATGCAGGAGAGTGGCAATGCTGCTCCCCACCCCGCTGCATTCATCTCCCATGACATAGGCTGGAGTCAGTCTCAGCATCGCTCTGCTGTGATGACCTTTAAATACAGGCTTGAAGAGCTCCTCGTGTGTTTTCAACTAACTCATACAAACTTTTTATTCCGCGCCCTGTAATTGTGTTGTCACAGAAGTTTAGGCTTGCTGCTTATATTAAAAAAAAAATAAAGTGAAATGGACAGCTTGGTAGAATAAAAATTATAACAACAGAGGAAGAATTGTGGCTGGCAGTTCTGGCAGATGTTAAAATTCCTGGCTCTTGACTGTGTATCTACAGGTCAGCCAACGTGGAAACTACTTCAAACAACCTGGAAAACGTTTGGCTCTTGTGGAGTGGGGCTGAACTCCATCAGCTTCAGCTGCCTTTGAACCTGCAGTACGCATCAGTTCCAGTAAGGGCTGTAGTCTGCTGGAAATGTGGAATTGGTGGGTCAGAGGCGTCTTCCAGAGAAACACCGATCTGTTTGAGGAGCAGTTAGTTTGTTGCGTGAAGTTGCCATGACAATGCCGTTTTAAAATGAGAAGTGGGAGATGCTGCCTCTCCGCTATCTCAGCAGGCCCCTGGGGAAGGAGGCTGCACGCTGCCATGTTCTGCCCGTCTCTCCTTTGCTCCCCAGGTGATTTATAAAAGGAATTATTTAGTTGCAGGAGGCCAGAAAAATATTATCAGAGAGGTGCCAGATGTAGAATTTCATTACATTCAAGGGTTTGTGGGAAGCTGTGTTCACACAGAAGCCCGAGTTGGTGCTTGTGTTGTGCAGGGTGGCCTCTTTGGGAGGAGCGTGGTCTGAAAGAGCTGGGGGCTGCTGCTGGTATGCAGGGGGGCTTTGGAGGCAGAGGGTGTGAACCCACAGGGAATGGGCTGTTTGGAATGCCAGCCTCAAAGACAGTCGAAGAAGGATTCAGTGAGGTGTGTTTTTGCGCTGTGGTGTGTATTACAGCCAGAAGTACCACCCCGTCGTTCCTGCTGCTCTCAAAGCTTTTGGCTGCCTGTTTCCCTGGCTTGCCCCTTTTATAACAGCCTTGGCTTTATAACAGCCAACTAGGTTTTATTCTTGTTTGCTCAGCATATCTGAGTACAGGGCTTGAGTTTGGGGAAAACTCAGGTGATCTGGAGAATGGCACGTGCAATAGGAACCAGTCCTGTGGCTGACTTTCTACACCCATTCCCTGCTCTGCACTGAGGAAGGCACTGAAGCAGCTAACGTTCCCCCTCGTTTCCCAACAAGAATGTCTCATGTAAAAAGTCAGCGTGCAGAAAGGCAGCATTTGATCACCTCCCTGCTCCCTAGAAGTACTGAGAGCTGTAAAAACAAGCCTTTTGGTGGTAGTGTGACTGAGCAGAGGAGCTTTGCCGTCGCTTTCTTGTTTTTAGCTTTTTTCCTCGATCAGGTACGAACAGAAGTGTTGTCAAAGTGCTGTGGTTGTAGCCCGTGCTATACAAACCAGACGTACCTTTGTCTGTCGTCATCTCTTCGGAGCTTCTTACTTACATTAACAGAGCTGGGGACTTCAGAGAAGTGAAGCTGAGCCAACTGGACTGAACATGGGAAAACAAACATGGAAAAGAATGCACTAGAGAATGAAAAAAGAGTTACTTTCTAGACCGAAATCATGCTTTGCTAGGTAGCAGCTGTCTGGCATTCAGATTAAACAGCCGCTTGGCTAACATGCAGTGGCAGTGATAGCATGGCCTCTGGTTTGCCATGAGCACATGAAATGAGGAATTAACACTGCCCTGCTGAAAGCCATAAAGCTGTCTGGAAGTGTGTGTGTGTTTGCTTTTAACAAACATTTGAACTTGTCTGTTATATTCAGTACCTGATCTGTGCTTTCTATAATAACACATAGTGGCGTCAATGCTACTTAGTAAGTCCAAAAGTGAGGTAGTTTTGTAAAATGACTCTCTTAACAAACAGAATTGGGCTCTACAAGGTTTTATTAAATGCATAGTCACTACTGAGCAATTTGCTGGGTTTTATGGTTTTTGTAGTCTCTTTTAAATGTAAAGATTTGTGCGGTCCTCTTGTTTTTACAGTGTTCCATGTGGAACCCAGGGAACCTGAAGGAGGCTGCAAAAGCTAGTGGAATGATTCCCTGTGTAGCTGAAGCTATGTAAGTAGATGTTTGCTTACAAGGTCACTGGCACAGCACCAACTGTTAGAGCAGCGATTGCTTCTGGTTCAGCAGTTGCAATGATCCTCTTGTGCCTCCCCTATGGAAAGCTTTGTGTGTCTGTTCAGAGCTGGAAAAAGATGGGGCACCCATGATACTGTTCCCTACGCTCTGCTATTTTAGAAGTCATGCCTCCTTGCCCACAGAAGGTAAATAATGCACAGTGAAATTCTGTGAAATTCTTAAAGGCTCTGCCTGATTATTTGCAAAACATTGAGGCTTGGTTAAACTCCGGCAAATGTTGTCTTTGCCTTAGCTACTGAACCCCTACTTGGGAAGGGATTTAATGTGCGGCTGAGCTGTGTCCCCTTTTGTTATGCAGTTTCATAATCCTGTCTTTGAAGTCTTCTTGAATGTATGTATGTTTTTTTTTCCTGTTTCTTGATACTTGATACTTTTTGAAACTTGCTGTAAATACCTTGTGATGCAACCCTTTATTAAACAGCATAATGCTTGGCTGTGTTTTGTTATTCTCTGGACATAACCAATAATTTCTATTACTACAATAATGTTAGTCATTGAAGAAAAATACTGCGTAACTTAATATCCCCTTCACATTTTCACTTCTGCTAACTC
The DNA here is from genome assembly GCF_964211835.1 of Anser anser. Taxonomy (NCBI): domain Eukaryota; kingdom Metazoa; phylum Chordata; class Aves; order Anseriformes; family Anatidae; genus Anser; species Anser anser. The sequence continues at coordinate 8,334,909 of NC_139736.1, forward strand.
TCCCCCACTGCAGTTCTGGTGTTTTCAGTTGAGCCACGGTGTGCTGCGTGTGACAGGGTTGTTACTGAGTCACTTTGTTGTGCTCCCTTCAGACCTTGGGTTATGTCTGATCTGGTCACTTGAAAATATTGGATAAAAACCAATTGCTTTGCAGCACTTGAAAAAAGAAAAAGAAAGAAAAAAAGAACAAAAACAAACAACCCAAGCATTAGCAAGGTCTCTCCCATCTCCTCTAGATTTTGTGTTTAATGTAGTGGGTGATACAGTTGTACATACCCTTTGTTCTTGGAGGGTGGCTTTCCTTTAGCTGGCGGCAGTTACCAGCACTAGTCTTCCTGTGTTTCCAGTTGCTTACTCCCTTCTAGAAAGGAATAGAGAACATCATTGTTGATCTCTGCTTAGCAGTTCCTGTTCTGGGGAAGATGGCCTCATGGGCATCTCGGTGATTCATATTTACTGTAGGTTATTACTCAATACTTGTCTGAGTAACCAGACTTCTCTGGGAGTACTGCCTCCTGTAGCGCTGAGTGTGTTCCAGTGCTAGCCCTGGATTTTGATCTTTACTACGAGAATGGCAAAACTGCCAATCAGTGCTGCCTTTTTTTGTTGCACTGACAAGTTGTATAAGCATGTTACAGTAATTTTGCTCTTAAGAACTGATTGTTTTGGGAATTGGTGCTTTGCCACCAGTCCAGTATAACCTTTGTATCACATAACAAAAGAACTTTATACTTGAAGTTCTCAATCCAGCTGGGAGAAACATGTCTGCACGTCTTTGTGCTAACTTCAGTGTAATCGGTGTGACCTAGACGTGACATTTGCTTTGCTCTACAGTTAAATGAGTAGCTCTGTTTGCTTTCAGGAAAGTGTTTTTTTTTTTTTTTAATGCTTGTTGAACACTGAGTTCCGTGCAGCTCCCGATGCTGCAATCAGATCCTTTCTCCATCCTTCCTTAACAAAAGGTTTGAGTTCTCCCACTTGTTTCTATCTCCTTCCGAGGCTCTTACTGCTTTCATGGCTTGAAACCTGAGTCACGTAGGAAGCGGAGGTGACTAGTAAGTGAAGTGGATCCAGCGAAAGCATTTTATAAAAGGGTAACTGATGGAGCGCCAAAAGACTTGTCTCTTACAAATCCAGATAAATTGACAAAGTGTCAGCGGATGCACCATGACTTTTTTTAGCGGTTTTTGCTATTTTGGGGGTGGAGTGCTTCAAAGTACACATGGCACACGGCATCAAGTTTCAGGTAGTAGAAAAGTGAGGAATTACAGCAACTATACTTGAGTATCTTCTGGTGTGTTTGATGAGCAGGATTGTGCTGTGAAAATCTCAGTCAGGTGGAGAAAGGAGGATTTCCATTGCTGCAAGGAAGAGCGATGCTAGCAGAGCTCTGGCAGTGGCAGCTCGTGGGAGCAGGAGCAGCCTCTGTAAGGCAGGTAGGCTGGGGTATAGGAAACTCCTCTGTTTAGAGGGGTGCGCTGCAGGGGACTTGCTTGACTTGCACTCCCTGGGTTAACGTTACTGTACTCTCCAGTGGGTTTCAGAAACAGCAGTGAGGACACTTCCTCAAGTATGGGTGTTAATAGTGCTGGCTGACCTTCCCTCTGTCTTCTCATGGCAGCAAACAACAGCAAAACTCCCGTTTCCTCATACTGATGATGTCACTTTGTAGATTTCAATGTTAGATTATTGTTATTAATACAAGCTGTTGTTAGGAAGCGTGGCACCATGAATCACTTTTGTTAGGCAAGTGTGTGGACAGAGCTTGTAAGTTAGTCTTGCAAACTGTCTTTCTTTTTTCAGATCTAAATGTGGATTACTAAAGTGAATTGGCTTAATCTGTCCATTGTGCTGCATGCGATTTGACATCTACCAGCTGCTTTAGAAGAAAGTACCATTTATTAATAGGCAGCTCTTCTTTAACCTGCCCATAGGGAAAAGCTGTTCCTAATCCACAACAGCTAGCAATTGCTGTTATATCTTTGACCAGAAAATTTTATAAACTGTCTAAACTCTGCTTTAAGCTCTATTGCTAGCTTTTAGATTTTTTTTTATTCTTTTACTTGCAGGCTGCACTTTAAAGAAAAACTTAGCCAAATTAGTGCCAGTTGCTTTTGAGAAGCTGATAGAAGAGCAAGAGTTAGTGTAGACTTAGCATTTGAATTCTGATTAATTTAAAGAAAAAAAGAAGGAAGGCTGATATGCCTAATAATACCCTATTTTGTTTTGGTGTAATGAAGAAATGACTGGTGCAGACTGAAGAAGGCAATGTTCCTCAGACATATTGATAGCAAGGAACCAGTGCCAGGCTGCAGTCTGCAATTCACAGAGTTGTGAAATACCAAGGAACCGGGAAATTCTTATGGGTTAGGTGAACATGCATATTTTAATGAATCATCTGAATACAAATTAATAAGAAATTATTCTCGACTAGGTTAAATTGAACTCTATTTGCCTATAAAAATTGTGTTCCCAGTTCATCTTTAAAGCAAGTTTATGAGAGGATGCGCCAGGTGTTTGTTTCTACCTGTTGCTTTAAAAAAAGTTATACAAATTCAAAGTGATTTTCTTTAATTGAAGAGTTGTTAAATGACTTTTGTTAATGTAGATTTCTAAGATGTCAGGTTAGGAAAATGCATAGTTCTTCCCCAATTCTGCACTCTGTTGCTCTGTTTTTTTTTCCTACCTTCTTCCCATTTCCATGCTCTCTGCAAAGTGACTTCAAATTATACCTGTGGACTGAGTGAAGCCTGTGAGGCTGACTTGGATGCTGTCAATAAAACAAGTAGTGAAGACTGTAGGAGTGTAGCTATTCTAAGATAAGCATTGGTTTAAACTGCAGGTTCATACTTGAAAACTTACTTTAAAAAAATGTATGGAGAGCCATGTAAGTTGTTTTTTTTTTGGTTGATTTTTTGAGGGATTTCTGTGATTTAGTCTGCAGTTATAGGGTTTGTTGTTGTGTGAGGAAACTACTTGATAGAGTTGTAGTTTGTGGGTTATTAACTTTAAAAAATAATTTTTTTAAAAAAAGAGGGGCTGGGAAACCAGGTAGCTGAAACCAGCATCTTGACTGTTTTAGTTGTACAGAAAAAAAGGAATCCTTTTTGGTCATGAAACTGCCTAAGTGCCGTTTTGCCAAAATAGGTATGATGGCTGAGAGAAGATGCATGCTTGTAGTCATAATTTCTGGAGAATTCATCTATTCTTGGTGCTCTTGTCCCAGATCGGCTTACAGCCTTAAATATGGAGTTCGGTCTCTGTGGAGCTTTCCCCAAGAAAGAATACAGAAAGACTGTCAGGACATCTGTTTTCTTCCTTTATATTTAGTTTTTATCTCTTTTCTTTTCTTGTTCTAATTCTGTAACCTGGAAGCAATAAACAAAAAGATGAAGGAAATCCAATTTTTGTGTTGGAGGCTTTTTCCTAACTGACAGCAGAGATGAAATGTGAGTAAATGGGTAAAGGAGGGCTGTGATAAGCAACTGCCTTCCCGGAGTTGATGTTTCTAAGAAATGGACTGTCTGTGGCATGGCTGCATGCTGATAGCATGGTGTCAGAGAGTTTGCTTGGGTTTAATGGGGATAACCTAGAGTCTGTTCCCCATGGGTGAAATACCTTTTCCAAATATGCAATGTTTTAGCATTATGATTTAGAAAAACAGTATGAAGGAATCATTTTGGCATTTTAATTTGGATTTTAAAGACTGAACTAGAATTACTACTTCTTATCTGTGCGTATGCCTTTCTGGAGAGTTTAATAAAAAAGGCCCCCTCTCCTTGTCTGTCTCATTACCTGGAGGAAGAGCGCACTGAAACAATGAATAATTACTTAAAAACCAAGCAAGTGTTGTCATCTTTCTGCAAGCATGTTCTTTGTGTTTCCAGAACAAAGATCTGGATTCCCAACTCTGTTAAAAAAAAAAACAAACAACAAACAAACAACAAACAAAAACAAACTTGTGCTGCTTTGCTAAAGGTACGGTTCTAGCTCGAGTCTGTGTCAGGTTGTCTCATCGCTGTCCCCGTGTTTCCCCCACCCAGTGCTTTGTTTCAGTGTTTTGTATTCTATAAATAAAACGCAGGTATACTTTTTTAAAACCATTTCCTTTAGAATATTTCTGGGTTAGAGTAGTCTGCCTTGATGAAGTCTGTACATGAATCAACCTCTTTGTAACCTATGTTGCAGTAAGAATTTTAGGAATTTCCTTTATTAGGGCCCATTAGTATACTGCAACCACTGAGTGAGCTGCATTGATTTCTAGGTGAAGCAGCCTGAAATTGCCTGAAATTTACAGCATGTGCCAACTTTCCGTACACTGCTCCTTTTCAGTACGCAAAACTTAAATATCCTGCAGTCTGTCTCTTACTGGTGAATGTTATCCCACATTTAATACTTACAATATTCTTTGTGGAGAAGCAGCTATTTCACTCTGAAACTGTTTTTCAGGTTAGTTGACTGCCGCTAATGGCATGGTGAAATGTGTTGAAGAGCAGCTGCGAGGGTGTCTGACGGCGAGGGGACTGCTCTAGAAGCTGGGCTTGCAACATCATGGGCCAGTGTGTCACAAAGTGTAAGAATCCTTCGTCCACCCTTGGCAGCAAAAATGGGGAAAGGGAATCTGGCAGCAAGTCGCACAGTAAGAGAAGCGCAGTCCACAAAGACGACCACGCTTCAGCTTGTGGGAAGTCTTCAGGAGATATACTCGTGAATGGGACAAAGAAAGCGGACACTGCTGTCGAGTCTAGCCAGCCTTCAACGTTTCCTGGGGATACAAAGAAAGACTCTGTCTCCAGTGCAGAAGAATCTTCACTCCAAAGGATTGGAGAGTTATTTAGGAGATACAAGGATGAACGGGAGGATGCCATACTGGAAGAAGGAATGGAACGATTTTGCAATGACCTCTGCGTTGATCCCACTGAATTTAAAGTGCTAGTTTTGGCTTGGAAATTCCAGGCTGCTACCATGTGCAAATTTACAAGGTTAGTTCTTGTAGAACTTGTAATTATTTTCATATGTTAAAGTATATCCTGTCATCTGTATGTCAGAGACAGCCTCATTAACTTCACTTAGTTATTTTTTCTAAGACTTGCATGTTGATCAAATTAATTCCTGCCGCTGCAGAAGAAATCTTTTGTGTTGTCCACTTCTTTTCCCCTCACAGTGGGTTTCAGAGCTGAAAATGTTTTTGGACGTTATGCTGCTAATGACGGACAACGTAGTGGCATTCTGAATGGATGTTAGTTTATTCTTGACTTACAAAACCAGTTTTTCTGTATCCGCCGTGGTCTTAATGATAAGATTGGACACTGAAAATCATTTTCGCTTTAAAATAATGTGAGATTCCTTAGTAATTGCTACTAACTCTGTTATCATTATGTGAAGAATGTAAAGCAGACTCCTTGCTAAGAATCGTTCTTGCCCAACCAGTGTTACATGTAATGTCTTTTTCCAAGGTTAATTTTCCTAAAGCACAGAGAAATGTTTCTGTGGTGGCTGGCAAGTGACTGGCATTTGAAGTGCTGTCTGTCTTTCTGGAAAAGGTTGTCTGTCAGTCAGCAGGCTCGTAGCATCAAGAATGCTATAGGAAGTGACAGAACAGCTAAAACTTAGCAGCAATCCCCTGCACCCCCCTCCAACATGACTACCCATCAGTCAATCCAGAGTGGTTTGAGTAATAACTTTTTATTCAGCTATAACTTTCAAAGTTACTTTGGTGTTCTGAGCCTTAAACCGAGCCTCTGTGTCTGAACACAGCTTCCCTGCGTCTGCAGAGGCGGTGTGGGTGTGTGCCACATAGACGAGTTACTCTGGGATGCCAACGGGGATTTGCTAGGGGCTGAAGGAGCAGGTACCTGCTAGCGTGGTAAAGGAGTCACAAGTAATGTCTATGATTTTGCACAGCAGCATGGTTTTTATTGGTGTTTTGATTTTCTTGGAGAGATGGCAATGCCAGTGGTGAGAGGGTACTTTTGTTCAGTGGCCTGCTCCATGATACTGGTGCAGGTTGAGTTCCATCACAGAAGGCAAGGCAGTCCTGTGGTCTGAGCTCTGTGCTCTCCTGCCTTCCCTCCAGCCCGTCCTGCATCAGAATCCGTGGTGTCGGTTAGTATAGCTGGTTACTGTACTGCAACACCTGACCATGGGCATTGGATAAATCTGTTAGCCACCTGCCCTCATGGCCGGATTATCGGGGGCTTCCTGAAGCACTGCTTTTGAAGCAGTTTGTATGTTGCCCTGTAGCCTGTGTTACGTGGTGCTGTGCTCTCTCAGCAGGTGCCTCCGCTGACCGTCGCAGTTGGCACCCCTTTTATTTTGCAGCACAGAAGAGCAACCAAACACTGAAGGAAAGCCACCCCGAACTACTTTCCCTTGCAAACGGCTCATCCAGAGCGTGGCACTTAGGCATAGGCGGTATCACATCGAGCTGCTTTGTATGTAGTGCTACAGGGAGCAAATGGTGTTCTCCAATGCGTTCAGCATTTTTTCTGTGGTAGATTTTACTTGTGTTTGTGGGTTTGTCTGTTTTTTTGTGAAAGGCACTGGGTATGGTAGTGTGAAGCAGTCAGAAAGCTGAGTTTTTCAGACGCTAGTAGAGGCCCAGCTAGGGCAGTGTGCGCGTTGTGAATGTTTTCCGAGCCAGCACAGGCTTTTTGGAAACGTCTCCTTCCCGTAGGTGTTGTTACCAAGCACTTTGTGCCACCTTGCTGGCGGCCGCTGTGTGTGTTGAGGTAACTCTTTCCCTGTGGCGTATCTGAGCGGAGATGGGAGGCACTCAGCACATGAGAGGCGTTCACACTAATTTCTCTTCTCTTGCTTAATAGGAAGGAGTTTTTTGAAGGCTGCAAAGCAATAAATGCGGACAGCATTGATGGCATTTGTGCAAGGTTCCCCAGCCTCTTAAACGAAGCCAAGCAGGAAGATAAATTTAAGGATCTCTACCGTTTCACCTTTCAGTTTGGCCTGGACTCTGAGGAAGGACAGAGGTCGCTACATCGGGAAATAGCCATTGCCCTTTGGAAATTAGTCTTCACCCAAAACAAACCCCCCATTTTGGACCAGTGGTTACACTTCCTAGTCGAGAACCCCTCAGGAATCAAGGGAATCTCCCGGGACACGTGGAACATGTTTTTAAATTTTACTCAGGTGATTGGACCAGACCTTAGCAACTACAGTGAAGACGAGGCGTGGCCGAGTCTCTTTGATACCTTTGTGGAGTGGGAAATGGAGCGAAGGAAAAAGGAAGAGGAAACCAAATGTATTGCATCTTCAGACACAGAGGGTCTGTGTACAGAAGAACAGACTTACAGCATTTAAGCAGTGGTGACAAAAGCAACCTGTTGCCCTTCATGAAATGTAAACTCTGGATGTTTCTGGAGATTACCAAGGCTCCAGATCTTTTCTACTTTACACCTTTTTCTGCCTTGTATTTGAAAGGGCTCTAAAATGCTGTATCATGTTTTAGGCACTTTCTTAATTTTGGTTATTCCTTTTATTCTTGCCCTGAAATATTTGACTCTGGCTACAAGTTAAGCATTCTTGGTTTCTTTTAAGACTTCAGATTAGTATAAGTAAGTCTGATATTTCTTGCACAATGTAGATCTTTTTTAGTTAGGTTAAATTAACATTGCTAAATTATACAGTGCCAGATTAAGTTTTTCATACTACATCTGTCAGGGCAGGTTTGTACTGTGTGTAGTGCTGTTTACATTGTTGAAATTTTAGGCTGTAATAATTTTAAGGTTTTATACCAAGACAAATAGCAGTGTTAACTGTTAACTATAAATGCATTAATCCCCTGGTAATAAGGCTCTTAAAAAAAAAAAAAAAGAAAAATTCCAACATAAGCAACAGCTTTTTGTAATATGGCTAATGCCCACTTCAAGCTAACTCTCAGCGATTGAGTCCAGATCATTCCTTTTTTTTCAGAGTTTCAAACTAAATGTTGGGATTGTTTTATAAAATTACTGTACCTGTCAGTCAACTGAGTGGTAGATGATGATTTGTATCTAAATCTCTTATACAACACATAATAAAAGAGCAGTACTACCTCAGTTTTATTGAAAGTGGACTTCTTGATGGAATTCCATTTTCTCTGGAAGTTGTATTTTTGTGGTTACACGAGAATATTTTTACTTGACTAAAAGAACCAAAGGTTCTGCTTCTTAAGTTTGTTAAACATTGACAGAAGCAACACACAAGCCCTAAGTCTTCAAGGAAAACTGTGGTATAATTCTGCTTTAATTTGTTTGATTTATACCTAAAGTATTATCTTACTTGTCTGGCAAGCACAGTACTTCTATGTAAGGAACTATCTTTTGCATTAATATTGATGAACCAATTTTTTTAAACCTATATTTAATTGCTAAATCGCAGTTAATACTCCACACTTGCTGGAGCAACAATATCGGCATCTGATGACAAAGTGAATTCTTAATGTGTTCTTGATGACAACAGTGTAGATGAGTCATTTTTAGACTGATTTGATAATATTTGGATAGGAGTCAATTTATTATTTTACAATGCCTGTATTGGGATTATTTGCCTGTTGAAACTGTTGTGACTTTAAAGGGAGTTTTATTAACACTGGTTGAAATTTTTTTGGTTATTGATGCTACCTTTTTTAATTTTAGTATGTCAACTTTTTTACACGTTTTGGTAAAAGAGATGATTGCCAAGGCTTTCTATTAAGCTAAGTATCAAATTCATTAAGCCAATACATTTACATTTTACACCCTTTCTTTTCAGAGCTGTATTTCAGGATCATAAAATGGCTTCAGTTAAAAAAAACAAAAGCAAACAAAACAACCCATAGCATCTAACGGCTTTTGTAAAGGTTTTAAAGCTAAAGGAAAACACAATTTTAAGTGGTGAGCATGTCCTTGGATCCCAGATAGCATGCATCGCCCAGAGGGGTCAGCAGAGAGGAGGAACTCCTGAAGCCTGACGCTGGCTCTGCTGGTGCACGGCCTGTGCAGTACCGTGGGTCTGAGGTCATAGATGAGTAACAAACCACGGCTGTCTAAAACTGCGTAAAAACAAACCCGCAAGCTGCAGACAGCATCTCTTTCACCTAGTAAAAGGAGAACTTGGTCCATGCTGCTTTTGGAAGCTCTTTCTGGGAGACGTGTTAAGCTGTGGAAAACAAAGCTAGTTCTAGCTGAGTGTTCCTTGGCAAGAGGGAAGCCCTGATCTTGGTTTATTGTAGGTGAATATGCCCGAAGCTTTGTCCCTGCTACTATCATCTTCCAAGCTACCCTGGCACAAGCGCTATTTGGCAGCAAAATCTTTGGCAAAACAGGCAGTAGCACTTGTGCTGGTATAATTGAATTTATGGTGAGACTTCTGCTGGTGCTGTTATTTAATTAAAAAAAAAAAAAGAAAAAAATAATCTCCAACAGAGGCTGCTTTGTTAGCAAAAGTTCCAGATGGAGACCTGATTTGACAGTAAATGACTGTATTAAGTTTGAGACTACTCATTCATTCAGCTATTAAATGCTTTGTTCATCACTTCATCTTTTTCCTAAAGGGAATTTTAAACCGTTCAGTGTGTGACAACTAACTGTTCAAATGAATACCCGGTGCATGTGGCAGCGGCTGCTACCGAGCTGTCTCTGAACTGCAGCAGCTCTGAAGGATCAGGGCTTGAGACCTTTAAGGCAGGCGTTTGTCTGGTCTGAACGTGGATTGCAGCAAGGAAATGATCTGATAGCATGGCAAGGTTTAGCCATTTTAGTGCAGCAAACATAATGCAGTTTCTTTTTCAGGACAGTGGTGGTGAATATACAGAAGGGAAAGTTTCCTTTCCCCTTGTAGGAAGAATCTCCGGCTCTCAGCAGCTCCTGCCCCGTGCTTTCAGTCTGAGAGGAAAGCCGTGCTCCTGTGCTGCTCTTCCAGCCCAGCAGGAGCAACTCCAGCCTGTTGGGTAAAATACGTGCAAAAATAGCCAAAATATCTACCTGGTAAAGAACCATTTATTTTCAGTCTAACCTCATTATTTACAGTACAGTTACAGAACACAAGCCAGGCCTGTGTCTGTTTTAAACTCCTGAGCCAGGAGCTACAGTTCAGGTGCAGCTCTGCCACGGTAGCGAAAGTGAAAGAGGGCACTGGGCCCACGCTGCATTGCCTGGTCCGTCTGTGGTCCTGAACTACAGCAGGCTGTGCTCTTCGGTGCTGGGGCAGTGCTGTGTTGTACGTGCTTCTGGGATGTCTTCAGCTATATTGGAGCCTCTGAAAATTGCTTGTTTAATGGTTAAGCTGTGAATATCTGTGGAACAGGCCAAATACATTCTCTCTCCCTTCTCACATAGTTTAAGTCTGTAATGTGTAGGTCACAGGACTGCAGTGATGCTGAAGTCCTTGAAACCATTGGAGCTATTTAATTTTTTTTATCAGAATATGCATTGGAAAACTTGATGCATGTAATGAATCTGCTGCAACTTGGGATAAATAACTAGGTAATTATATTATATAGATAGCTTTAGTAATATACTGGAAAACCGGTCTGATGTCCACACTGCGGCATTTTATTGCCTTCCCTTACGTGCAAAGAAATGCAACTCCTGTGAACTGTACTCCCTACTAGAACACTGACCGCTTGCACAGTGTTACAGTTTGCAATACCTTTAAATTTGGCTCCCAGGTTAACTGGAGGCTCAGCTGTGCCAATTCTTTTGGGGGGGGGGGGGGGGGTGTTTCAGAGGTCAAGGACTATTTATTGATTCATGTGAAGATTTGAAAGATTCCACCCATAGTTGGCCATGAAACGTGACTGAATGAAGTAATTGACATTGAACGTTAATTGTGAGTTTACTTGCTGCTGGTGCTATTCTATATGGAGAATTATAGCTTTTTAATACTGTGCAATTGTAATGAAAGAACCACAGGAAAAATAAATGAAGGTGTGGCAGAGAATCAGGTAGCTTAAGCCTGTGGCAGTTCGGTCCACCGAACAAGTGCTGACTCCCCGAGGCTGGCACAGCAGCTCTGCTCGTGAATCAGCCTCTGAACCACGGCAGCTTTTCAGCCAAGCACGTGTAAGCGCATGAAAGGCGTTTCCCCTGCTCTGCTGAAGAGACGTGACTTTGGGGTTGGTGAATAGCAGCTGCCCCTCTTCTGGAGCGGCAGCACCGCTATCGGGGTGGCCGGGCTGCTGCAGGCAGTGGTGGCCGTGCCTGGGTGAGTGCTGCCTGACTCCCTGCGTGTCCGCCAGAGCCTGAAGAACCTGTGGGTCCCAGGACAGGTACTGCCTGTTGTCACCTGCGTCCCCAGGCAGGGCTATGCACTGACTGGCGACCTTGGTGTTTTCATGATGCTGTCAGCATGAGTATCTTCCTTACACTTCTAAGCCTTGTTTAAAAAAAAACAAAACAGCAAAGTTAAACACTGCGTAGTTAATGGCCACCTCAGTCTGCTGTAATTTGTTGGCTGAGGTTACATCATTCCCATTCATTGGAAAATAATAGTCATTGTGAATTTCTGGGTCTGGCAGCCTTGTGTTCTGCAGCATGATCCCTTTTTTTTTTTTTTTTTTTTTTTTAGAAATCCTTGATAAATCGAGTGCCCAAATCTTGAAATGTGTGCATGTGAATTTAGCCTTTCATATTGAAAAGGAAGATGCTTAACCTGAAACTCAAAATTCTTCAGGGTAGTATTTCAGTATAGAGCAGAACATAAATATTGAGTCAGTTTTATTTTTTTCAAATGCATACGTAGTAAGAGCTAAGTATCTGCTTAAATTTTGTGTGCAAACCAAAACACCAGTGTTAAAATTTTCTCTCTGGACTATTGAAGATTGAATATTTGTTTTTTGATTGTCAGCTGAAGTGACATATGTGAGATTATAACTCGGAAGGCTGTAACTGCTTCACCATGAAGTATGTAGGTATCTCTACCTCTTGTTCTTAGACTTGAACAGTTTAAGGTTACCATCCTTTTCTCCCAGGATTTTATGCCTGGGTAAGTAAGATTTTTTAAAATTGACCCAAGTTAAGTATTATCTATATGCCATATTTCTTGGTATACTGCTTTTAACCTGCATGCACTCTCCCCTTTGAAAGGGAGCGAAGTCAAGTTGCAAACAAGTGTCAGTCCTCCGGGTGCTAGTTTTGGAGTGCGGTAGAGTGACTGGAGCTACACCACGTGTGGCTCAGGGGCTTTCATGTTCCTGCTCAGGCTGCCTGCACTGACAATACATTGAAGGTGGAGCAGCTGCTCCCCAGGAGGGAGCCATGTCGCTTTTTCATTTGCCCCTGAAAAACTTCAGAAACTCACCTGATGCTCTGCTGTAAGCGTATTTTTCTTTTGGTGAAAAATACAACGGCTTGTTCCATGTTGTGCTGTACTGGTAACAGCCAAAAAAAAATGGGGGGCTGCAAAAGTGTAAGGGCAACACACGTGTTCCCTCCCCCCTCTGAGGGCAGCACCTTCCTCATGATATGCTTAGAGCAGAGCTGGAGAGTTCACAAGTGCGTTGGAGATGCTGGGCTGGTTCCAGTGCTGTTTGCTCATTAATGCAGTTAGGTGGTGTCTCTTCCCTGCCACGCAGCTGCGCCCCTTGCTTTCCTCCCTGGAGGAGCCTACAGCACAACCGCTGTTATACAAAGTGAAATGGCTGGTCTGCAGCAAGTGCTGCCACAAGCTGCTGCTTCCAGTCCGAGGGCTGTGCTGCGGGGGGACTGCTTGCACTATGTGTACAGGCCCGCGTTTCAGGAGCCTGGGGGACTGGAGATGATAGGTAAAAGGAGCATGAACGTGCCGCTAACAGCTTGCCTTAAATCACTGATATTACAGCGGGCCCTCACTACTATTGCAATCCTCAGTCTTTCTGTAGTTAGGTTTCTAAATGTAACAGGTTCCGGAGGTTGTACAATTTTTCTATTTTTAAAAAGCTCCTGTCTTTGCGAAATTGCACTCTTCAGATGAGCCCTTTCTGGACAACACGTCATTTTACACACACACAACATACCTTAGTCTCCCATGGTCGTGCTGTAAACCCTCCCCTCCCTCACACCTGTAAATTATATTTGGCCTGAAGGTTGCCTGCTGTTGAAGCAGTGTGTTTACTTGAATGTTGCCGTTTTATGCAGTTACAGCTGCCGGCTCTTGTTCTTCTCTGGGCCCACGTGGCACCTCCGTGCAGGGGCAGCGGAGTTGGAGGCTGGTTGCTGGTTTTATACTCCCCCATGTAGTAAATGTTAGAGGACTTTGCATAATAGTGCTTAATATTTTGAAGCGGTGACTTTTTAGTCACGTTAAACATAGTTATCTTAAAAATATTCCTTCTTTCTTATCTGCAAGTTTGAAATAGTCTTTTGAAGAGGAAATGGGCTGGCAGGAGCAGCTGGACGGGCTCATGCTGTTAGTTGCTGAGTGTCTTGGGTTCCAGGAGTAGTGGCTGCAGTGTGCAGGGTTAGGGCCTAACCCAGGACTCCGGGGGCTGTACTGGCTGGTCCTGAGGGCATGAAGCAACCGCAAGTCATTAGCAGGCTGCAGGGAGGCGACTGTCAGCATGGGCGAGCTGATGCAGCTGGATTTCTTGGAGTACTTGCTTGTGGATCTCAGCCCCAATGTAGTCCTGTCATCCCTTATGGCAGGTATGCATTTTGATGGTATATTTGTTCCCAGAGAAGTAACTAACCAAGGAAACAGTGAAAGCACACCTTTGTGCAGCTTTCATTGACCTGCATGTGACTACAACTAGCTGACCAATCCCTCGGTTCCTCAGTAAACCCTCAAGGGTACATAGGATCAAATCTACTGTTCTCCGTGTCAGGAGCGATTTTGCCTTTTCAGACTTGCCAATAGATACCGTGTGTGATCCGATTCTGTCACTCTGGGAAACGATGAATGTATTGCTTGTCGTGGAGCAAACCATGCTTCCTCTTTTAGACAGCACGCTCCCAAGTGCTGTGTAAATGTAATGCTTGAAAATGGCTGGAGTAAATTCTGTTTCATGTAGGACCTTTTTATAAAGGGATGTGGCCAAATTTGAAAAAACAAGCTAGAGACAAAGTGGGAGAAGTTCAAGATGATGCATCTATACTGAGTCCCATTTGCTTTGTTGTTTTACAGTTACTTTTTGTGTATCAAATTTTGCTCACCATTATTGTCTGGAACAGAATGGAAACAGCATCTTACAGAATGTGCAATCTAAGGCACAATGCAAATAGGTTGTAATAAGAAGGTTGTCTTCACTTGATAGCAATCCTGAGTGCAATGTTCTTGTTGTGTTCCTTTTGAAAGAAAAGCATTAAGTGCAGTCTGAGGTTTTTCTTTACTTAAAAGCAAAGCATTGGTTTGTCCATTACTGACTTCTTGTGGAGTTTGTGCCAGATGTATATTAAATATTTTGGTGCTTTTTCTAATCCAGGCTGCCATTCATTTACCTGTGAGATTACTGTATGTATGTCTGTATATTTAAATGACCAAGCCCTTAAAGGAAAACAAAACACCACCACCAAAACCCAACAACCTTCAGTCACCATGTATCCTTACTACTGCAGCTTTGTAATGTTCCAGAGCTTCTGGGTTTCCTGTATTCCAGTGAAGTCTGAGGGAGGGAGGGGAGCAGCTAGAGAAACCTAATCCACTGGAAAGGGACCTTGCACGTTGTTCCGTGCATTACTGAACAAATGAGTAACTTTGTGGTGTTTACATAATGACACTTTGGTGTTCACTTTTTTGTGCTGAAGCTTTGTACAAAAATGTCTTATTTAACGCTGAAGTCCTTTTTACATTTTCAATTAAAAGGGGAAAAAAAATAATTATTTTCTCATGACTGTAAATAGGACTCTTGCTAGTTTTATTTGTAATCCACAGTTTCTCAAACAGGAATCTTGGATGCTTACTAGGCCTTCTCAGGCCTTGCTGGGACGTGACCACATCATTTTTAAGTGCATGTAGTGAAACCTAGCTGCTTTTGTTGGTGTCATTCAAGGCTGCAGTGCGTGTGTCTACAAGCAACTGCTGGATGTAAACAACTGTAACAGGAGTGTTCTTACGGAGGGATGAGCGCGGAGGTCAGGTCAGTCTGCCATTCACCCTAGGGGCCAGCTCACCCAGCTGACACCGTGGTCGCTGCTGCGCTCAGGTGAGCAGCGGGGCCTGGCAGTGCAGGACGAAGGACTGCCTGCTGCTCTGGTTTTATAGCGGCACTGTTGCCGGTGTCAGTGTAGTCATCCCCATTTGCAGTAGCTAAAGCCTAAGGCTGCCAGGCTCACTTGGCATGGATCCGTTTTGGTTTTAAAAGGGGGGAGAAACAAAAAAAAAAAAGGACAAGCTGCTTTCATCTTGTTTAATAAGAGCTTTCATTTCAAGAGCTTGGAAGGCTTTAAATTCTAGGTATGAGAAACACTGATGTGAGCATCTCCTACCCACTCACTAGCACTGCCTCTGCACGAGTGCTGCATTCGCCTTTCCCCACTATTTTTGCCTGCTCCTCCATGCAGCATCTCCCAACTTCTACGCCATAAATGGCTCTTTGCTCAAGAGCTGTGCAAAGCGAACTTGGGATTGAAAGTAGGAGGGTGTGATATTCTATCAGCTGTAATGCATCGTGTCTGAAATAATAACGCTTTCAAAGTTATCTCAGCCTATTCCCATTCATCCCAAGAAGTCCTTTGTCTTAAACTTGGTAACAAATGTTTCCTTTAACTTTTTTTTTCAATGTCCAAAGCTTGCCTAGGCATCCTTGTGCTTGCAAATTCAATTACCAAGAGATGGTCAAGCAGCCTTTATTTCTAGGTGGCAGTGGCTGCAAAGCACAGGTCTGAAGCTGTTCAGGCTGTAAACCATCTCATCCTACTGCTGGTCATGTACTGACTGTTACAGCAGCTCTGCACCCAGCTGCCCCTGAAACCATGTGTGACGTTCACACAGGTATGTGCATCCCCTAAGAGGGTCCTTGTCCCTCCCCCTGCAGCCACTGTAGTCTTTTTTTTTTTTTAAAGGGTGATGGAGGAGGAGAAAGTGGAGACTGTCCAAGAAGGATGAATCACCCATTCCTCCTTTCCATGGACTAAGTACAGTGCTTTCCCAGAATTGTTTGAGGAGCTGGCACAGCACCTTTCCAGAGAGCCATGCAATTCCCAAGAAGAGCTTTTAACTGCTGAGCAGCTGCTGCAGGTACTACAGTATCTTGGCTTACTGGTTTGTGGCCTCCAACATTTTGCTGAACACAACCCAGCTGGTATGTCAGGCTCCTGCAAGGAAACAACTTGCTGAATTAGAGCACAGAGCAACACTGATTGGGGGTTTTTGCAAAAACAGTGCCTCTGCTTTGCCCCCAGCTCTTCCATGAGCTCTTGCCTAGGTCACTGCCAGGGAAAATGCTATACCAAGAAGGGTTAACAGAAACAGTAGTATGCTTTTAAGACGTTTTGAATACCTTTTATTTTTAGACTTTATAAAAGATATAGTGAAAGCCTATTGTTCTCATGATAAGGGGTCTTTACAGAGACATCAATATTTAAAGTAATTAAGAATATCTTAACAAAAGATTGCTTTAAAAGTTGGCAGCTTAACAAGCACTGCTCCCTCTGTCATCTTTTATTCCCATCAGACCAAGGCCAGACTGCGATCCGTGTACGCTGCAACATAAACAAGAGATGTTATTTCTGTTCAGGGTAGCGTTGATGCCCAGAAGTTAGTTGGCCTAGCAGTAAGGAGCCAGGAAGCCCATGTGTCAGCACACTGAAAAACTGCAAGGTTGGGTTGTTCTTTGTTTTTTTTTTTCCCCCAGCCAACCATGAGTCATCATTATTTTAAACAAGAAGCCTGCTCTGACCTATCAGTCCTCTGGGAAACAGTAATTTGGGATCCTCACTTGGCAAGAAACCTCTTCCAGGCCTGGGAAGGTGCAACCCTTTTTCCCAAACTGTCCCAGACATGGCTGAGTTACGCTGAAGCAGTAGTTGATACCACCCTTATGCAAGAAAGCAGTTGTAGAGGGCTACATGCAATCAGCATTTGTCTAATGAGGGAAGAAATGCTGCTGCCTCATTTTGCATGCTATTATTCTTTGGTGTGATGGGAAACCAGCTAAATGCTGTTAAGGAAAAAAAAAATAAGGTTACCAACAACTGCCCAGTTAGAGCAGGCCATGCCAAGAGCAGGCTTTGGCACATACCCTTGCTGAAAGGGTTTGTCACAGGCACTGAGCCTAAGCAGCCTCTGGGCTTGGGATGCCTCCCCCCTGCAGGGACAGCGGTCACGAAGATAATACAGCATCAGGCGTCCTCTCCTCGGGAAGCTTTGCAGGTAAGAGGGGGGAGCTGGGCCTGGCTGCGTAGCCTGACAAAAGAGCTGCTGCTCTGGCTCCCTGCTTCTATAGCAGGGCCTGGCTCGTGTCTCCCCAAAGGCCTGGTGCCCCTTGTGTTGAAGATGAACTTCAAAAAGGCAGGGGTAGACATGACCCTTGTCTGGCTGGCTGAAGAGCAACGCTGAACAAACTGAGAGAAGACCGCTGAAATAAGAATGTATTCAGTAACTAAGGCCTTGCCTGGGAAAGATTCAATTTTCTTGTTAATAATTAAACAAGGAATGGCTATCCATGGCACTTCGGGCCCTTGGGAAATAAAGGGAGCCTACCCCCTGTGGAAGCATCCCTGCTATTACCCCTGAGGCCCAACACAACAACTTGCTCTTTCCTATGAAAGCATGGCAGGGTTTTTTTTTTTTCCCTCTTTCCCAAATCATGCTTTCATGTCCCTGACAGAAGAATGGAGTGAACCTGGATCCCTGAGCCATACTAAGGATGAAGCATGTAAGGCAGGGTACCACAAGACAACTGGTAGATGGTGCGGGGGAAGGAAGAGGGAGGGGTATGATTTTCTTTGGTTAACAAAATAACTTGACCCCATATAAAACACTACCAACAAATAGTAGAGCTTCTGAAGTGTGTTTCTCTCCATCCTTAAATGTCTTTTCTGCGAGGATGCTGCAGCGAGGGAAAGGAGAGGACTCCTAGCAAGACAAGGGGCAAGTTACCTGTTTGTTCCAGGAAAGAGAACAACGCACAAGGTATTCTTCTGCAGACTTCTATAAAGCTTTTTTATAATCTGGTCCAACTTCTTCACCTTTTTCCTTAGATCCTGCTCCTGTGTAACAGAATACAAGCCTTGAAATCCCCCGTTCTGCTGCAGATATGTCACAATCACATCTAAAAGTGTTTATGCGGTGACTCACCCTGGAGCCCTGTCAGGGATGAAAGGGGCGATTCTGTTTCTGGCTAGCATTGGGAAGGGCAACAGCCCCTCTGCAGGGAGAGCACACACCCTACTCACGGGGCACTGCAGCTTCCTCCAGTAAAAATGTGAGCTGCACCTAGATCTGTTCTTTCCGGTAGGCTACACAACTTGTTGTCTCTCTCCAACTTCCATACCCCTTCCTATACCTGTGCATTGCTCAGCGTGCTCTCAGGTGGGAGGCTGCAGTTCCTCTCTAGGGAACTCATTGTTCCATATGCCTGGGCTGTTTTTAGTTATACTGTACCCCACTAATGCCACGTTATCTCCTGGGATCTTACGTCTCCAAGCTGTCTTATGAAAACTGAGCCATGGCAGCCTCTGCACCAGCAGAAGATCCTACTGCTACATCCAGCTCTGTACCTAAGCCTCCTCCCAGTGACCACCTCTGGTTCCCAGGGCAGCACGCAGTTCAATGCCATTAACCTCGCTAACAAACTGCAACAAACACCAGCCTAGCCTTAAACTCACAGAGTCAGGTAGAGGTGCCGTCTTCTCACATAAGCTGTTTCCTACTTGCTTCTCCCTGCTGTGATTCATTTGCCAAATCCATCTCCAGAGGTGACCTGAAGCAAGCGCCTTCCTACTTCTTAACTTGCTGCCCTTCACAGCCCAGCTGTTTATAACTTCAAGGGCATCCACAGCACTTTGTGATGTCTGGAATTCTGAAAAAGAATGAGAAAGGGATCACCCTTTGCCAGTTATGTTGCCCTGTTCTTTGGCACCTGCAAGGCAGTGCTAAAAAGGTGGAGGGCTAAAGGGAAATGAGAAACTGAGATCACTGCAGTAAGCAGATGCTCATCCTGCAAACAGGTAAGTGTCAGACTAAAGAACTGCCAGTTAAATGCAAGACCACTCATCTGGCTGTTCTCCTCATTTTTTAGAGGTGATTACATGTCAGTGCAAAGCTGCACACTAGCCAGCTGTGCTTTCACCTGAGTATTTTAAATACTGTCACTTGGAGCAGACGTGAGTTTCAGTTGCTCTTGCCGTGTCACTGTGAATTTTCCAGTACTGCTGAACAAGCTTATTTGAAGGAAATAACCAGGCTGCATTGCAAAGCTACTTACTGAGGAAACAGCAGTTCCTGTGCCTTCCACTCTGGAGATCCTTTGGCAGGAACAGAGTTTCCAGGGCTTCCAGCTGGCTGAATTCTTCTTGCAAGTCTGTCTCTGTTAATGACTTCTTTAGACCCGCCACATAAATCACACCTTCATTTTCTATATCCAGTTCTAGTTCCTGTATCAGAACATCACAGTCCAGCGTTGCAGCAGAGACGGGTCTCTGAACCTGGGGTGGGTCCAACAGGAACAAACACAGCACATCAGCCAAAGCAGCTCTGTGTTCTGAGCTTCTGTTTTAAACGGTTCTGTCCAATTACCAAAATTCGGTTAGCTATTTTCCCTTCCGTGACCAATGTAATTAAGGAAGGCTAGATTAATTAGTCATGAAAGATATGTCTGTAATGCAGGACAATTAAGAATACTACGTATGTGGCATTTTAACACCCAGTTACTTGGCTCCTCATTTTTAAGACACAGTTGCCAGGTCAGAATGCTTTCTGACCCCCTTCTGCTGGCAGATGGGAAAGAAAGAGGGCAACAGCCATCTCCTTTCTGCCAGCGGCCCTAAATTGTCTAGGGACAGGGAGATGGCAACAGCACAGCCAGCCAGGGTTTGCCCAGACTCTATGTAGGCATTAAGAAGTGACATATTAGCCAGTATTCCTGTGCTACATGTAACTTGGGCTTTTGCTATTTACTTTGTTTACCTTAATGCAGGATCCTGCTACCTCAGCTCCATCTAGGCTTTCCACAGCAAGCTGAGCAGCTTCCAGCACTTCATATTGGACACAGACGTAGGGCTTGAAACAAGATAATACACTTCAGGTTTATGAATAATACACATTAGCCCTCCCCCTTTACAACTCAGGTCTCAATAAGTTGTGTGTTTTTTTGTTGTTTTTTTTTTTTTTTTTAAATAGGTTATAAAAAGGTGTGGGTTGGTAATACAGGTAACACTCCATATACTGTAGCTGTTTAAAAAACCTTCAATTAACTTGGTAATTATTAGCAACCTTGTTTTGTCACTAAAGACCTTAGCATATCAATGCTCTTGAAAGGAACAAAAATCATCTCGGTTTCACCAGTACTCAGTTAAAGCTCTCTAGCTTGAGCAGCACTTATGTCACATCAGCTGTGCTTATTCTTGTTGCTGCGTGCAGCAGCTTTTATACATGCTGAATTGTTGTAGCTCATGACCAAACAGCCAGAGGAAAAAAACAAAGGCAAAAGAAAGGTATTTAAGTGGTTCTCATCCACATCTATCCTAGAGATTACTCAGGACTTCACTGCCTGTCAACAAGCTGAATGCTTTGAGTGCCCCTCACCTGGTATGTTTCCGTTACCACTGTCAGAGACTGGATTGGCCCACACCTCCCAAATTCTTTTTTCACAGCCTTCAGGCAAAAACTTTCTTCAAAAGGACCTGCATAGACTGTCAGCATGTCAGTCAGCTTGCTTCTCACCTGTGGGAACACAGATTAGAGAAGGAACTTCACAAAGCAAAGGAACTACTAGATGCCTCCAGATACGCCTCTTTCCAAACTGAGCAATGAAGACTAGTCTTGCTCAGGAAAAAAAAAAAAAAAGGTACCTTTTCACAAAATCCAGCAAGAAGATGAGATGCAATGTACTCTGGACCCAAACTGAACTGAATGATACTGAATGTGGAGAGGGGAACATCTTCTAAGGCTCTCTGAAGAATCTGGAAGGAAAAGAGTACACATGGCTCAAAGAGGTGCAAGATAATTCTACTGCAAAAGACCAGAAACAAAGCTCTTGAATTTAGTTCTCTACTTTAATTGTCATTATTGTCCAAGGAAGCCCTCAGGCAGAAATTCTTCTTTAGTGAGTCATGAGAGGGTGATAGGGGATCAAAGCTTATTTCTGAAATAAGAAAATGGATTTAGCTAACCTGGCATTAACACTATTGCTAATGCTACTGTCAGCCAGCTTTTTAAAATAGGACTCATCAACCCACCCCCAGAACAAGAACTTCAAACTACTTTGAAGCTTGCTTAGACCAACCCACCCAAATCCATTCACCTGTTTGTTTGAAGTGCTCATGTTACTCTGACACAGGCCAGAAGAGTCCGCTTCCTGTCTGCCCAAAAGGAGAGGTTTTTGGCCGGTCACCTGCAAGCAGTCTAAAAAACTAGCAGAGAGAAAAAAAAAGCTGTGAATCACAGTAGTTATTGATATGGTGAGTTAAAAGCATGCAAGGAAGTGCCTGTCACTGAGAAATTATACAGTTCATTAAAGAAATCTTAAAGAATATTCTTGCCCTCAAGATCAAAAGCAGCCTGGAAAATGCTTTGTGAAATTTAAGATACTATTTCTGAAAAATTTTCAGTGCTACTCTACAATTATCTGTGTCTCTCTGAAGACACTGATGGCTTCTGAAAACATAAGACACTTCTTTGATTTCACTGAGGATTCAATCAAAGGAAAAACATGCATATCTGAGAATCTTATTACCATGGTTTGGATGGATGCGGAGGATCATTCGACTGCTTCTGGACTCTACATCCTTGTGGCTGTAACGCAGATTTGTTCTGTGAGACCTCAGTCAGTCTTTCAGCTGTCAGCAGCATTTCCAAATTTAGTTCTGCTACCTTGTGGAAGGAAGATGAGTAGATGGCTTTCATCTCAGCTAATTGGAGCTAACCGAGAAGCATGTGCCTTCTCTATGAGTCACCTAGGCACATTCCACACTAGTGGAGAAAGACAGACATTCATTTCTTGCCTTATTATTTCCTGTTGTCATTTTAAGCATGCAAAACTTAGAGCATCAACCAGCATGTCCAAAACATCCTCTCCAGAAACCAACAATACAAGGGGATTCATAAAACCTGCTGAATCGCTGCCAAAACATGCAAGGTCCCTCACTTCTTTATTTAGAAAAAAAATGATAGGCACTCCTGTAGGCTGCAAGTGTCTGAATCTTTCTTCCCCCAATACCCCTCTGCAAGATCAGCCCAATTTCTCTTATAAATTGGTAAGAGGATGGGCAAGAATACTTTTTCTTCATATACACAACTTGTATATTCTGCTATTAAAGACATTAGATATAGCTACCTTTGCTGGTCCTTGCTCAATAAAGAATTGAGCCAATTCCAATGCAGCTCTTGCATCTTCTGCAGGATCATGACCAAGCTTCTGGTCACACTGGATCTCCTTCCTAGGGCATCAAAATTAGGTGTACAGGCAGGTTATCTGTTTTTCCATACTGGCCAACATCTCGTCTTTTCTAAATTGGGTCTTTTTCAGGCAAAATAGCTTTCCCCTCTCCAAAAAGGATTTCAATTCTGTGCAGCAGTATTCTTGTGAAATATTCCCCAAAGTTACTGCAAGAAACATTTTTTGCAACATTGAGCAAAACACTGTTTACAGGGTTTGACAGAAGCAGCAGTAATACTTGGTACTCCGAGGCGTGATTATTTTTAATTTTGCTTTTTCCTTGACCAATGACCCAATGCACTGGCAGGGAGGCAACCTCCAATTCAGTGAGGTTTGGAGCTACAGAGTAAATGGTGCGTGCTGGATTGCTAAGATGTGCTACGATAGCTAGTATAGTAAGGGACATGATTAAGTCAGTAAATTATACTTCCATAAGTTAGCTTTTCTTTCTAGATAACTGCAACAGATCTCATTTATGTAAGCCAGAGTTCATTTGCTGCTCTACAATTTCATATAGTGGTAGAAGTGCAGAAAAGCTAGTTTTATGGTTCACATACAAACGAGCTCATTACTGGTTGTGTCATAGCATCCCTGCTCGCTCAAAGATAAGCCAATTTATTACACTGCCTGATGTTTCAAGCACACAGTAAACTCCTCTTTATTGTCTATTTGCACAGCCTGCTCTCCTTCCTTTTGAGTTTTATCAGAAAAAAAATTTCTCATCCTACTGGTGGAAGAGCAGGACCCTATAGCCCCCATAACAGTTTCTAATGCTTCCCATAACAAAGCAAGAATAATCTTACCCTAAAACAGCTTTGGCTAGAAATTTTAGCTTAAATCTTCGACCTTCATTTCTGGCAAAAAGCAACGAAGTATCAATAACACTAGGGTGGATCATCTGGAGGAGAGAAAACATCACCAGTTTAATTTAAGAACAGCACTCACACAGAATTGGGCAGTGACTCCATTATCTGTGCCTCTACCCTTTCATTTCAGTTGCCCATTTCTCACTGACAGGTAACTGGTTCGGACAAGAGAACACGTGGGAACCATGAAACAGGCCCAAATCTCCTTTCTAAAGGTCTGTTGGGAAGACCTAGGTTGGGTTGGAATGATTATGACTCAAGCATTTGAGATTGGTTAAATTCAGTACAGGAAGGACTTCAGTTCTTCCCATGACAGAGTGATCGAAAGCACCTGGCTGAAGCAGAAAGGTAAAGCTTCTCTTGCAACCTTCCTTCCTTTTGGGTTCTGAACAGCACCTTGCAGGTTTTATAGATGTAAGGGGAGTATTTCTCTTTTAAATCCTTACAGCCATAAAGCTATTCATAATGAAAAGCAATTAACAAGTGTTCACTAATTAAAAAACATAATTGGAACTTTTAGGCCTCAAATTAATAGCAGTTTTGGGAAAAATACTCGTAGAAGCATACTCACTTGCAAAGCCTGGAGATCAGCATTTAGAGAATGACCCACCAATACTGCATCATGCGGAAGTATTTTTTTTAATCTGCTTTGTACGTCTGGCAATCTTGTTTTCACTGGAAGCAGCATTTTCCTTGTGATTCCTGAGAATCTTCAAAACAGAAGGTGGATGGAGTACAAGCAGTGCATTAGCAACAGCACTTACTGGAGAACATTACAAGCAGGGTATGTAGAAAAAGAACCCAGTGTAACTAATGACAGAATGCAATTTACTGGTTCCTCTATAAGTGCATTCCAACATAAGAGGACATACTGCACAAATATTAAGCTGCTGCAGCTACCACATCTGTTTCAAAAGTTTGTTCTCTCTCACGCATAACTTAAAGTGATGCAGTTCTTAGCACCAGATAGCACAGGTAAGGAAATATTGTAAAGCTGACATGGAAGGAAATGCTTCCAAGTAACCTGAGGGAATTGGCACTTCACCTCCTGGATACATCCAGGCAAAGTCTTGGAGAAGACGTGGCTTGAATTTTGCCTTCTTTTATTATAATACTAAGCCCAGCCCTAGAGCTCTAAGTGAGCTGATGACCTGCACTGTTCATTTTCTACAGATGAGCAAACTTAGCTACAGAGCAGAGACCCAGACTGCAATCCCGTACTCTTACTCACCCTGTATCCGATTTTATATCCGGCAGTAAAGAGTAACCTGTACTGTGTATCATTAACCTGTAACAGAACTTTTCCTAGAACACTGCAGAATGATAATGCTTCTGTCTAGACATTGGGGCACTGCACAGCAGGGAGTGCATACATAACATTGGTTATTCTACCCACAAAGCACAAACTGGATTCTTAACACCAAGTAAAATACAGTAGACATCGGCGAGTAGACAAGTGTACAGACCAAAGTTTTCTGAAAGGTCCTGTGTTACAGGCTTGATTTGAAAGGCTTGTAGCTCTTGAAGAGATAAGAAACTTCAGTACGAGTCACCTGGTGCGGTAGTTCACTATTGTGCTTTCAGGTTTGACTAGTTCATTCAAGAGGCATTGACCCTGTGCATCCACCAAAGAGACACGAGTGACTTCATTCCCCCTTGCAGTCAGGCACTGTCAGGAAACAGCAGAGGCAGCTTTTGAATCAGCACAATGCTGCCATTCAACAACCTTAACTGAGATCTGCTTTGGCTACAGCCAACATCACTGCTAAGGAGTTGCTTTACTTAGAGATCTACCAGTTATAGCTTGCTTTATGTAGCACGCTTCATTTGAATTGTTAAATGCCCACCATAAACACAGCAAACATGCAGGCAAGCACAACACAAAGAAAGGCTTTACAAAGAAGTGCTGATTTCACAGAATCAGGTTGTACTCTGCACTGCAGGGCTGCAACTGACAGCACCATCACCAGAGAAGATAAATGTAATTTAAAAGTAGAGCCCAGATCGCATCGTTAGTCACTCAATGCTGATGCCGACTGGGCATCTCTGCAAGGCCAGAACTGCACTAAGAGAGGAATCCTTACCACAACATGCTGCTGGAAGAACTGGGATGGCTAAAGGGGTAGCAGAGAGACATCTCTGCATTCCCAAACTTTGGGGAGGGCTGGGAAAAAGAATTGTTAAAAAAATAAAGTCTCAGGAGTTACTGCAGCATTGGAGATAGACCTGGCAGTTCCAGATGCTGTTCTGAAAACCACCACGTAACTGAGCTCTCTGGTGCACTGCTCAGGAAGGACTTTGAGCCCTTCCTGTGGTTGTATTAACACTGGTACCATCACTGAAGGGACTGGCAGCAGATATTAATACATCAGAAGGGGTTTAATAAATACCCAGGGTGCCTGGCTCATTTTGGAATAGCTGCTTGAAGCTTGATTGCTTGACTATGCTTTGTAAGGTCACGTGTTTATTTTTACCATTTCACAATCCAGACCAAAGAGGGGGCTGCTGTCTGTCCTCTGCTGATCACACTCTGTATGCACATAACCCTTACAGCCAGGGGAGCCTAAAACGAAAAGACACCTGTGAACAAGACACAGACCTCTCTCTTCTAATAGTCATTATGTATCTTATATGACCAAACATATCATTAACTGGCAAAATTAAAAACAGACAAAAACCAAACCAACCCAACCAACCAAAAACTTCAGAAAACTGACCTTTCAGGGGATAATCATTTTTTTTCAGCTCTTTTGAAGTTAGAATGTACCTAGTAAGGCCTTGTTTTGATTCTCCGTATTTCCGGATGATGGGATCACATTGCAAGTCTGAGTTTTTAGGAATACATCCACTGCTAGTGGAAATCAAGCCTGTAACGTACAAAATCACCTGTCAAATTCAGATAGCTCTCCTTACTTGCAGTTTTCTGCATTAGTACGCACATTAAGAGGTTACACCATATCACAATAAAACACTACGTGGAACAATAAGCTGTATATACATATATATATATAAGGATAAATGATATATGCTGACATGTGACAGGGTACTTGAATCCTGCTCCCAGCTCAGCTACTGACAGCTGATTGTGAGCAAGTCACATCACAAGTCTGTCTCACATTCCTTTCAGTAAGAGAGAACGCTTTCCTCATAAGCATGACAGCATAGTCATCTGTTACCTCATGTAAGCTGTAAAAGAAGTACTTTTTATCTACTTTCCGTGTGAAATTCTTTCCCCAAAGTATTATTAGGAGAAAATGCACTCTGTGGCTCAAAAAGAAGCAAGCATTGAACTGACACCAGAATCCACAGCTGTATAAACTCTAACTATTTTGTAGGTGATTCTCTGCAGATTGCACTTAAAGAAAAATATACCTGACATCTCAGATCTGTGACTGTGCAGTAGGTTTACAGTCAGGATGCTAGAGGACTTTGTCAATACATTGAAAGCAACAGCTGTTCATTCTCCCATTTAGGACTGGAATTCAAGATTCTTTGTTACACTTCTAACAATTTCAGTGAAGTTCTCATGGTAGTCTCTTGCGGGTTTTGTACAAGCCCGTTGGATTACAATCACCTCTATAAAGAGTGTAAAAATAGGAGATCAGTTGTCAACATACCTGTTCTTTACCTTGATTTGCAGCTCAGTATAACAAAAGAAAACTACGAACAAATGAGTAAGTACTTAGCTTGAATCTAATTTCTATCTGTGTATCTATTATTAGACATATGTTACAATAAAACAATCACAAAATGGGTAATGAAGCATCAGAATTTTGGATTAAACTTACTAAAAAAAAAATCTGTTCTTTTTACATTTACTTGTGACAATGAGCCCAACAGAGAGTTACTGAACTAGTTAGGGGAACTAGCCTTTTGGCATAAGCTATTATACTTGTTTCTTTGTAAACAAGTTCACCATAGCAGCAAGCTGGGATTGCACAGCATGCAAAGCTATTAAATTACCCTTGAAAGTGAATCACTGTGACTGAAACGGATGATGCAAAGCCAAGCAAGATACCTTGTGCATTGTTTTGAGGTTTCATGTTTGCTCCTTCTCCATACAGGTTGGCTAGGAAGCTAGCTGAAGAAGGTGGTAATGTAAATCTCTGGAGAGAAAAAAAAAAAAAAAAAAAAGACGTTTTAGGAACTTTGAATCATAGCAGAAACATCAAGCATATAAGATGCCTTTTTATCCCCAAAGCAATAAAATTTAGAGAAAGATGGTTAAAAAAAAGTAGCAGAAGTATGTTGGGCATTTTCTTAGGAAAACAAAACAAGACACAAACCAAACATCTTATGATGATGCACACTATAGAATTCTTTGTACTAAGGAAAGATTTGCCTTCCCAGATATGACTGAGAATGCAAGTTTCAGACTTTCATTGATAGAAACTAAAGCAGTTCCAGACTTTCCAGTTAAGCCGTCATTTTGCGTTTGCTGCAGTTCAGAGAGAATTCTCTGGAAGTCCCAATCAAAGCACTTCTTTCTTCCTTCAAAAACGTTGCTTGTAGCTCAGAAAATTAAAGTAGTTATTTTAATAATCCTTTTGGGAAATGGGAGAAGTTTGATATAAAGTGTAAATTGTCAGAGTGAGATTTTTCAACCAGTGGGAATAGCATAACTCTGTTGAGATTCTCCTTACTCATACCTTAAAGTAAATTTCAAATCAACTGAGGTATTTTCAATCTCCCAGGCATCCTGAAGATGTTGGAAGTATAGAGGGCTGAAACACCAATGTATGCACATTTCACCTGGTAAGGCTTCAAAGACTTAAGTCTTGAAAATCTGTTTCCAATATTAAATCCCTGGCCTTTGTTCTGAGCTTACAAAGGCCACAAACAGATCCTCTCATTGCTTTGGGAGTCAAAGACAGACTCTTCCTATTGGAAAGACAATAATTTCACTGCAGCATTAATCACTGGGACATGCTTTAAGGATTGCAGGAATTTTAGTAGACATCAATATAGCTTGGGGACTTACATGCTGGAACACTTTTCTGAGGTGTTTGAACTGTAAATAGAATTTGTAGAAATGGAGTTGGCTCATCTCATGTAGAACAATAACCACAACCCCAGCCAGGTGGCTTTGGTGATAAATATGGCACCAGCTGCAATTAAAAAAAAAACAAAGAAATCAAAGCAAAACAATCATCAAGCACTCTTAAAAACAAACTTGGCACCAACCCAGCTTTTAGGTCAGTCAACGGCAAAGTGCCAAGTGACTTCAATGAGAAGAGGCTTTTAAAGCTTATCTCAACCAGCCACATATACCTAGAAGCAACATAACATGAGAGACAGAAAGGATGAATTGTAGCAAAATTCTGCTGCAGTACTATTTCAAGTCATAACTTACCCATCTCATTTATATGCATCAGAATAGGAATACATACAAGTAACTTCAGCTGTAATGATGCAGTCTAGTCAATCAAACTGAAGAATGAAATCACTTCATCAAAATGAAAGTTTCACAAAATCATTTTCTCTTTGACAGTAAAAATCCAAAGTGGAGCATTTTTACCTTTAGCTTTATTGCCAGATTTATTACATTTCACCATATTTACGCCATCCGAGGTTATATACACTCCTGAGCCTCCCACTTCCATTGCTGAGAAACTGCCCCAAAAAAGGGCAGTGATTAAAATGTCTTTCCCAAAACACTCTAGAGAAAACATTTCAATTATATCTGTCATGAAACGTTTTGCGTTAGTATTTTAACATCATTTTATTCCTCAATGTGTGAAGCTTCTGTACAACAAAATTGTTTAGTTTTTGGTAACTGCATGAAGCAAAGTTATGAAATGGTAGAATTTTTATCAGAGGAGAAATTCTGGTCTCTGGCCAAGTCTAACAAGAACCATATCTACACAATGCAGTCTGTCATTATGGGATCTGTGCTGCAAGGATTCTAAAACAAATGTTGCCTATGCTTTTAGGTAGGTTTTCACAGCATATGAGGACATAAGACAGGGTTGACTCCCAAATATGAAGGTGTTATACCTGGGCTGCGTGGCATTGTGGCATTTTCCCAAAGCTGCATACTTTAACAACTCATAAACCTGGTCATGGCTGATTTCACAGTCCTCACCAAATAAAGCTGCAGACAAGTGAGATGACTTTTCCTGCAAAAAGGAAAAGGCCAGTAAAGAAAGTTTCATGTGATCACACAAGTTTACAGAAAATGAAGTCAATTATACAGTAAAAGGAAATCATTTACCACTTGGGTGCAATCAACTACACGTAAAATAACTCTTCCATTCAATATGGACAAAAAGTTTCTTTCCAGATCACACTTCAATATAAATTTACTCTCAGTGTTTCAGTAACCCAGGTCCTCTAACTTTACAGATGTATTTTGTAACGATGAACATGTGAAGACATACATACTAAGGAGACTTAAGGTTACTTAATTTGCAAACATGATGTGCTACAGTCTCAACCCATTCACCCGCTTGCTGCTGTAGAGCTTTGGGCATTTATACAAGCGTTATATGTAGCCACTTGTTTTGTTGAAACCCATTTACTTCATTTACACTGTGTCATCTGCTTTGGTGGATGGATCTGCTGGCCTCTGCAGGAAAAAGAATGTTTCATTAACATGCAAGGAAGATACAGGAAAAAAGCATCAGACTAGATGCGATGAAATGAATGCTACCACACAACTCTGCACAACAGCTCTTTAATGATTCTAAAATCAAGAATTCTCCCAAGCTACTCAGCAAGCAGGTACGCTATTTTGGAGGCCTCTGCTGCCCATCTGCCCTGTTCCAATAGTGCTCTTTAGGCCTGTAAGTTTTTACGGATGTTCTTTTTTACCTAATGAAAAGACATCACGGCATACTGATGTCATAGCTGAAAAGAAAAAAAGCAGAAAAAAACCACAAACAAGCAGACAACACTACAGATCGAATCCCGCAGGGGGCTTATTCGGGCAGCTGCCTCGCTACCAGACAGTGTTTTCCCCAGCACGCTAACGAGCCTCGTGCTCGTTAGCTGTGGCAGAGCCTACCCCCCTGGGCTGGGCTGGTGCAATTTAAGGCCGTAGGTTAGAAGTTAAACAGAGGTGCCAGCCTCTGAGGCTCGAGCGGTCAAACCCCCGCTAGGAACAACTCGCGACACCATGGCCCTCAGCCTCTCGCTCCTCACGCCGACCCGGGGTTCCCCCCCCCGGCCGCCCACCTTCGCCTTGTGCCGGCCGCCCCGCTCCGTCCTGCTCCTCTTCCGAGCTGCCCCCAACCCCTCCGCGGCGCCGCCGGCCTCAGCGGGCCTCTTGCAGGCGTTCCCGCTGCCGGCCATGGCTCCGCTCCGGGCCGCGGGAGGTTTCCTCAGGGCCGGCCCCGCTCCGCCCCGCCCCGCCCGCTGCTCGGCGGGAAGCTCGAAATGGCGGCCGGCGGCCGGCGCTGAGGCGGGGATGGCCACCAAGCGCCTGGCCAGGTGCGGGCCGTCGGGCTGGGCACTGGGGAGCGCCCCGAGGGGGCTAGGAGGGGAGGCCGGGAGCGGGGCGAGGCGGGTGCTGAGGAGAGCCCGGTGCCGCCCGCAGGCAGCTGGGGCTGGCGAGGAGCAGCGGGCGGGCGCGGAGCGGAGCGGCGGCGGCGCAGCGCTTCGGGCACCTGGTGGTCGTGGACCTGGAGGCCACCTGCTGGCGGGGCGAGCGGCGCCACAGCCCCGAGATCAGTGAGTGGCGGCCCGCCGGGTCCTTGGCGCCGTGTTTGCCCTCCCCTGACGGCTCAGCCCGCGTTTAAGCGGACGGAATAACCTCTGTGAGCAGCTTTAACCTTTCTGGCCCTTTTTTCCCCCACCTCGTTTTGGTTTTGTCGCAGTTGAATTTCCAGCAGTCCTGCTAAACACTGCCACAGGAGAGATCGAAGCTGAGTTCCACACCTATGTCCAGCCCCAAGAGCATCCTGTGCTCTCCGAGTTCTGTACGGAACTGACCGGCATAACGCAGGTATAGTGCCGTTTAGTATGAAGTTAGAATTGCTACTTA
The DNA here is from genome assembly GCF_964211835.1 of Anser anser. Taxonomy (NCBI): domain Eukaryota; kingdom Metazoa; phylum Chordata; class Aves; order Anseriformes; family Anatidae; genus Anser; species Anser anser. The sequence continues at coordinate 8,366,248 of NC_139736.1, forward strand.
CTACTATTTTATGGAGACCTTTAAAGAGGGCTAAGGAGAAATAAGCCTCAAATAAATTTCAGTCCATATTAACACATACATATTTCTTCTTCTCTTTCATAAAGAATCAAGTCGATGAAGGGGTCCCTCTAAACATCTGTTTATCGCAGTTTTTGAAATGGATTCAAAAGATACAACAGGAGAAGAAAATTGTATTCAGTTCAGATATTCTAAATAATTCTACTTCAGAAGCAAAACCAGGTACTTTTGTCACTTGGACAGGTAGGTAAAAGTTTCATTTGATTTTTCTGCAAATTAATACCCATTAAAACTGAACATTTGGTGGTGCTAGTAAGATTGCATCTTCACTGCTAGGGAGTCAAAATCCTGTTAAATATTAGGGACGTGATATTGGGTAAGACTGAAAATATGAATACTGTTGAATTCTGACTTGTTCACTGCATATTTGTCTCTAGGGTTATCGCATTTTTCTGCTTTACATAGACTGCAATGTGTTGCCATTCTCAACAAGTGCAAATGATTTAGTGAGGTCTCCAAGATATTTATGCATCACAAAGTCAATGTTCACTAAGAACACGCGCTCACTTGTCGTCTTATCCCATTGCAGCAACTTAAGTGCTTTTCATGTCCAAAGGCTTCATGTGTCCTGTACGCATCTGTACAGGATGTTACTAGTACGTTGATTCATCTCTTTATGTAGGTTTTTAAGGCACGCTTAGGACAGCGATGGAAGTACAGCAGTACTGGTGACCTGCCCAATTAAATGTCTGTGCTCTGTATCTGGAGTTATCATGCAAACGGTTGCGTTTTTTCTTGCTGAAATTTTTTGTGGTTTTTTTTTGTTGTTGTTTTGTAACCTCTAGTTCATTGAGATGAGAAAGGCCTAATTGGAAGGCATCAGGACTAAAAAAATATAATAAATCCTTATTTGTTTTTGCTTTTTCTGTGCAGACTGGGACCTGGGTGTGTGCTTGCAGTATGAGTGTAAAAGGAAGCAGTTGCGAAAACCTGACATCTTAAATTCCTGGATTGATCTCAAAGCAACATATAAGGTGAGAAAAATCATTAGACTGAAACGCTTATACCCATGTTACCATCTCAAAGGCCAAGTATATCTAAACTAATAATGTATGTTCCAGCGTCTAGTTACCCCTTTGTTTTCTTTCTGTGTTATCACTCAATAACAAATTGCATGCTCTAGAATAGCGTGAATTTTAACAGAGTCTTAATGCTTGGAAAAGTATTGAGTGTTTCTGTTACATAAATGAATGATAATCCCAGAACATTTTTTTGAGCTGCTCTTCCTTTGCTGACATCTTTTGCTCTGATTGCTGCCTTAACTCCTGTTTTTCCTATGCTCTCCTTACTGCTTTACACTGCTGCATGGAAAATAGTGATCCTCATCTGTTTAGAAGGTACATATGGATATAGTATGGGAATTAAATATATACATATATATACACACTTTGACCAGAAAGTATATTCTGAACAGCATTAGTAATACTGGAAAATGAATATATATATATATATATATATATATATACGTATATAAAAATGAATTTATACTGAGAAGATGAAAGGCTTTGTGTATGTGTGTGTGTTTGTGGTGGTGGGATTTTTTTGGCTTGTTTTTTCATAGTCTACGTGGCAAAGAGTTCTGCCTTAGGGACTAATGGCACCTGGGTTCCCCTGTGTAGCCAGGGAAGCTTTCAAAGGTTTATCCAGGAGTCTTACCTGTCCACTGATACTTGGAGTTTAAGCAGCAGAATTAAGTCTCTAAAGATAAGCAGTGCAATTATAGGAGAAACAGGGAATATTAAGTGAGAAAAAGTACTATATTTGGCACATATATAAACTCTTTTTAATGCTTATACCTTTGCAATGTGCAATGGTTTAAATATTCAAGATAGTACTTATAATTGTATTCCCCACGGCTGTTGTTCTGTTAAAGCCTTCATCAATGTAAACTATAAAGTGCAAATGAAAATGAAATGAGGTTAGATAGAATGGATTAGTTTAAGGCTGGGAGAAGGGATTTATGGTTCTTTCCATTCTAATCTGTTACAGGGTAAGTCACATACTGAGTTATACTTATCTTCATTTTACAGTTATGATAAATATTTGATTTGCACAATGGCCTTGTGAGATGTACTATTTGTAAGGTGATATTTTTGAACTGTTTTTCACTCCACTGTGAAGGCGTTTTAAAATACTTTTTATTAACCACCTGCATGTTTTTCCCTAGGCCTTCTATAATAGAAAGCCTAAAGGACTAAATGGTGCTTTGCAGGATTTGGGGCTAACTTTTGCAGGACGGGAACATTCTGGTAAGCATGATATGATCATCCTCATTTTAATATATATACATATCTTTTATAAGACTAGATAGCTACTATTTAGCTTTAGTTAGCTAAACTAAACTAGCTAGTAATATCTACTAGTTAATACAAATCATAAATGTTACTTCCAGGCTATGCAATGTTCTGTTCAACAAAACCATCAAAGTAAGAAAAGACAGATTATTCAAAGATTAGTTTGTCATTTCTAACCTTGTGCTTTGTTTCAGAAATCTTTCCTAAAACTTTTGCCTGTATGTTGCACAAGATCAAGCTCTGGATTGCTAGGGTGCAAAAGAAAAAAGAGTGGGGGAAAGATAAGAAAACTTGATCTTCCCTGATAGGTCTGGACAGCTTATTAGTGTAAGAGAATACCAGCACAATGTGATTTTTTTAATTATTTTTTTTGACCTAGCTAATACAACTGAACCTGGATTTTGATAATTGTGGCTATATATTCAGCTGTATGGGTTGGTCCTTCAGATGTTTCAGCACAGGGGATTTTTTTTTTCTTTTTAACTTCCACTGCCCTTTTTTGAACTATATAACAGTGTCAGAATTATGTGAATCCATTTCATTTATGTAAGGTGTACCTAAATGTCACTTTTCCTCTAATAAGAACCATCCCCAGTAGTAGTTTAAAAGGAAGGCATTAATATAACCATGCTTTTGAAGGGTTGGATGATTCTCGGAATACTGCCCGTCTTGCTTGGAGGATGATTTGTGATGGATGTGTGTTGAAAATTACTAAATCTTTGGATAAGGTTAGTAACTATTTCGTATCTATCCTCCTACTTGTCTTATAGCCTGAAATACAGATGAAAGGTGAGCTATAACAAAATCAATATCTTGACTATGAATAATAATAATATCTCTAAGCTGACACACTTACTAGTTTTGTACATTGATTTCTAAAACTTCTTGGGTATTCACTCTCCAAAATCTTGTTTGATTTATGGACTCCCTAGGCATATCTGAAGAAGAATTTAATTTCTAGAACACTGAATGCAAACTTCACTGACAAGACTCCACTGGGAAGTAACAGCAAACCCGAAACATCCAGAGAGAGAACTTGTAAAACAAACTCTCTGGCAGAGAAAAACCACAACAGTATTGTGGGAATTATCATAAATTCTAAAGTACAAAATGAAGAACAGCAGACCACTTGTACCAATTCCTCTGCAGACATCCATGTTGCATCTAGCAGCAGCTTGAGGACTGACTTAAACAATCAAGCCCAAAGCTCTTTGTCAGTGTCTACTGACAGACTTCCTCTTCCTCTTGGACATGTGCAGCAATCTCACAGTAATTTATCAAGAGGCATTCAGCAAGGATTGAACAACGGGCATATTATGAGTACAACCAGATACAGCTTTCCAGTACATGGATCAGGACTAGTACTTGTCTCCACTACCATCTCCTCAGTTAACATCTCCACTGAGGATATCAGTACTAGTTCTGATTGTTTACCTCTGCTGGCTGACTGGGAAGATGTAGCTTTAATACCAGAATCTCAATCCGAACAAAAATCAGACTGTGTTGAATTTAAAGCTGGCTCAAGTATGGATATTTTAACAGTGTTTGAAGAAGAAACAATTCCAAAGCAATCAGCTGTGATGAGTTCAGATAATCAAAGTTCAGGGAAAACTGTTGTACCCGTGGAACCTCTCAAATCTATTATTTACAAAAGTCCTGATACTACTATCTATAATGTAGGAACAGTACAAGGGCAGACTTCAAATCTTTCAGCTTTTAAATTACCATCTGCAAAGGTAAATGCTATTTCATCACAATCAACATCAATGAAAAATAATTCTACTCCTTTTGAGGTTCCTAAAAGAAAGCCAACTAGTCCAAAAATGTTCCCACCAGCAAAGAAACGGTCTTTCTCTATATATAAAGAAAAAAATGCATCTTTTGATCATTCTTTACCTTTAAGAAGTTCAAACTTGTCCAAAGTGTCTCATGCCATTCTGAACTCCACAGTCAATCTGAATCAGTCTGTAACAGCTGTGAAAAATGAAAAACCAACTCCCCCTCTGTGTAACTGTGGTCGAAGAGCTAAAAGGCTGTATGTATCAAATGCTGGTCCAAATCATGGCAAAGCATTTTTTTGTTGTCCTGTTGGCAAGCATGACAGTAATAAGAAAGGTTGTGGATACTTCAAGTGGGAAAATGCCTTTCTAAAAGAGAAAACTAATGTTCTCACCCTGAATGCAGGTGCCTCAACCTCTCTTAGAACTTGCCCCAGTACTTTAGGAAATTCTTCCAACAAAAAACGTTTGTTCCTTAGGCCATCTATGAGAACTTGACATTTACTACTTTTTTTTGTCTTAATCTTTAATCGTTAGTTAACCATACTTAATATAACCAGGACAGTGTAATGATGTCGAATGTTTTCATCCCATTCTCAGAACGTGACATTGCTTGGTTAATGTGGATAAAAATTGAAATTGTTCAAGCATACAGAAATATTCATATATTATAAACTATATAATTAATGAAGTGTGAGAGAACAGAAAATACTAAATGCTAAAATTAGTATGAGCAGCTGTTATTATTTATACTGTATCATGTATTTTAAATTCTTTGCTAGTCTAGTCCTCAACACTTTAATGATGTAATTTTACTTGCACTATTTCTTCTAAATATACTTTTAGTGATTATAAGTATAACTTTGAAAATGTATTTATAAGTTGTCACACTTTTCAGAAGTGATTCTTGAAGCAAGTGTTCTTTTAAACTCTTTTTTTAATTATTTAAGTAACAATAAAGATAAAATGCCAGTGACACTTTCAAGTTTATTTAATGCATCTGTTGTACTCTTGACTACATGAGTTTTCCATTTCATTTGTATCAGTCTGTCTGCTTTTGTACTATGAGCTATTAGTGTAGCACCAGGGACAGCCGAATGCTGGGGATCAGGTAAGAATTTAGGAGTTGGACATGATGATCTTAGAGGTCTTTTCCAACCTAAATGATTCTATGAATTTATGAAAACCTAAACTAAGAAGGCCATAGTCTTTTACTCTACATTACCATGTAAATCAGCATTATCTTACTTTTGTTTAAAAACAAAAGACCTACTCTATAAAAAAAACAACAGAACTCTACTATTTTCTCCACTCCTTCTGGCGTAGTTCATTTCTTTGGATCTTCCCACTGACAGTTTTTGGCAACTGTTGAACGAACTCCATCTAATGGGAAAGGGAAGAAATTGCAATACAAAATAAGATACGCTTTACCTAAATTTTGACTTACTTAATCTCAGCAGCACAGCCTTATAAGCCATATAACAGTTGATACCTGCTATCAAATAATTCACTACCTGCTACTGAAAAATATTTAAAATATTGGGGTAATTGAAGACTCACCTTCCGAGGATACTTGTATGGAGCAGTAACTTTCTTAACATGGTCCTGTAGCTCTTTCATTATTTCTTCTGGATCACGTGAAACATAGTCAGATGTTAAAACAACAAAGGCTTTCACTACCTTAAAGGAACAATGGGTTAAATGTCAATGAAACACAGCACAACAGTAAGATTTGAAACATTAACCAAACACTTGCTGACAAAATGTAGAACAATGTATAGGGCTGATACAAACAGCTTTGCCAATATCTGCACATGCTGAATTTGTATGGACCGGAGGTAATTTATATACATTTACTAAAGACCCATAATTTTAAGTATTTGAATGTTAAGAAAAATTTTCAAATGGTGCTTTTGTTATATGTGATATTGGGGCAACTGTCTCAGGTCAGTTTTTCTGGCATGGAGGGATAGAGTAGAATGCCAACTTGAATTTATTTAGTTTAAAAAATTAATCACTGGGTAGACAAATACAGTGGAAAATGGGTTTCAACAGCTCTGGTATGCACAAAGCTACTTTTAGATATAAGCTTGTTTAACTTTGTTTACCTCTCCCCTGATGGGGTCTGGACTGCTGACTACTGCTGATTCCACCACTGCGGGATGCTCTAATAGGGCACTTTCTACTTCAAATGGTCCAATACGGTATCTTTAAAATGAAAGGTCTTTTTGAAACACACATTTGAAATACACATACCATCACACCTGAATCAGCTGTATTGTTCAAGTTTGAAGATGTATTATTACTCAGTTAAATTACCCAGCAGAAGTAATGACATCATCAGATCTTCCAACAAACCAGAAGTATCCGTCTTCATCCATAATCCCCCTGTCTCCAGTAACATAAAAATCCCCACGTATTGTTGCCTCTGTTTTCTCTGGATCATCCTGGTAAACATGAAATTGTATTTTATATAAAAACAGCTTGAAAAATACATTACATTGCATTCTAACATATTCAGTATATAAGTTATGGTAAAGCCAAATACTTTTCAGACTGGTCCATGTCATCATGTGCATCAAATTCAAGTGGGACACAAATAATGATGAATTATAATAAACATTCACCATTACTAATCCACAAAACTAAATCTGTCAAAGATTTCCCTTTTTATTAAGGAAATAACAATCAAAAGAAAGTGGATTTTAACTTGTTAGGCAAGACACTGTCATGGAATGACTAATTGTGTAAGTAGACTAAATAGCTGCATAAAAAAAATGGAAATCCCTCTTTCCTCCCCACAGGCTTTTATCCTTCTAAGTAGAGAATATGTATAGGAGGCATCAGATTCCTTGTGACAGAGATTTAACAGGACATCTGCTTTAATTGTAGTAGGGTTCTTACAGTATAGCAAGTAAAAAGAAAAGGCGGTCTTGTAGGTTTTACTCTGATGGCAATATCTCCTTCTTTTCCAGGAGACAGAATATTACCATTTTCATCTATAATCTGAAAATAAACAAAACACTGTTTTATTATCTTGGACTCAAAGTAGAAATCATTAAATTAAGATTATAGAATCTTGGTGCTCATTTAAAGTATTTAGTTGAAATATTTCCTGGAAAATTATTCGGAGCAGTAGAGGACAGGTCTTACCCTGACATTTCAAGTGTAAGATCACTACAAATCCACTGTATTTCACACTGGGTCTTTTATCTGAGGAATTCCAAATACTGTGCTAACATGTATTGAAGTTGGTAAGACCCCAGAAGACGATAAGCAATGGGGTGGGAAAACCTTAAGAACTGAAAGATACTAAAATCTTAAACAATATTGCAAATTGATCTAGTGCTAGAATCTGCATCAACAGTTTTGTTATCACCAGGAAATAACATTCGCTCCCACTCTTCCTTAACTTGGTAATTTAATTTCTGTCATTGCCTTAGCATTTGATATATAACCACCAGTTATCAGTAGGTTGCCATCTATGTAACCCTGTTGAGGCTGATACAACAGGGAGGTCTAGATGCTCACTTGGCACATTCAGTTTGGGACAGGAACATGCATTTCTTTTTCACTCTTTCATTTCCTGTTGAATGATGCTACACAGTACAACTCCATGTTAAAGCTTTCAAACCTCGCTCATGGAAAATGATTATTGAGAGAGAGACAGTGCCACCAGAGGTACAATACCTTGACATCATATGTTGGAGATGGTTTTCCCATAGAACCAGGCTTAATTTTCATTCCCTTAAAATTTGCACAGACGACCACCTGTAACAGATGTGTTTGTTTGTTTTTCTTTTCTTAATTAAATGACAACTTGTACATTCAGTCTTTACCTCAGGTTTAAAATACTCAGCTAACATTGCAAATTTCTATAAGAAATAATAACGGTCCTCATTATAATCATATATCCAATGATTAAACTTCTAGAAATAAAGTACGCCCTCGATATCTTGCCCACAGCTCCAAACAATGACAATGAATGTTCTAAAGATAGCTTTTAAAGCAGAATTTGGAATGCAGTAATGAGGAATATACCTCTTTTGTGTTAGTTCTCAAATCAAAGCTCACAAGAGTGAGTAACAGTGCTTGGATTTTCGGTGAAGACGTTACAGTTGTTCTAGGACTTTAAAAAAAACACTACGTTTTTCTACTGTTGCCTATCACAATTGACTTTGTAACTGTTGTGATAGTTGTGATGAATCGGTGTTGTTGGAATGTGCTGAAGGGATGAGGAGTATATAAACCAAATACAACCGTGTAATCGCTTTTTCTTGGCAACATGAATGGAATTTATTGTTGTATCTGTAAAGCATAATTTTTCATCTGTAAAGCTGTACATACTGTTTCTGTCTGTCCATAGGCTTCATGAACATCCAGCCCAGTCTGCACTTTCCATTTTTCCATCACATCGGGGTTGATCGGCTCCCCCCCACTCACACAGTGACGCAGACTTTTGAATGTATAGCTTGGTGGGAAAGAGAAATTAAATAACTGCCAGTTATCTATCTGTTATGTCCCATTCAATACTCTGTTCTGGTATTGTGGGAACCTTTCTACACAAAAATAAAAATTTTACTGAGAGCTATTAATTCTGTTTGAACTGTGTAGCACTGAACAGAAACAAATCTGAAAAAAAGGCAAACAAAAATGAAAAACACCTGTTTTACTCCTGTATTATTTGAAAATCTTACAATCAATATTGTGTTTCTAACCCTAGAAACTGAACTGGAGTCTAAACCGAAGAGGATTGATGAAATTCAACCCTAATGACAAAAAAAAAAAAAAAAAAAAAAGGCACAGGAGAGTTAAATGAGGCCGAAGAGTTTTTCATACATTTCACCAAGCTGTACTGACATACACTTCTTGTAGTGTGTATGACTGGGGAAACACAGTAGAAAAACAAAGGGAAGGAGAACGTGACTATAAAAGCACTTTGGAGGATAGGTTAAGCATGATACCATGATTATCTTATTATAGCTTCAGCTAAACTGCTTTTCACTGTTATTTATGAAATCTGAGGTGGCACCCTGACTCTTTCTGACTTTCTTTATCACACACAAGACTCAAGATGCTGAGAAATACACAGAGTTACTGTTACACCATTGTAAATCTGGAATAAAATCAAGGTGAGCTGAGCACTTGGTTCATTGTTTTGATCAAATCCACCACTAGAGGTACTCTGCTTTTTCTTACCTGGACAGTTTATGTTGCACAAACATTCGATATGCAGTTGGAGAAGAACAAAAGACAGTTATGGGGTATCTTGACAAACTCTAGAGAATTTAGAATAAGAAAAGTGAATGTTGCCAATACACTGAAACCCATGAAGTCTCATCTACATTATAAGAGATAATGTAATGATCTCTGTCTACATCGAGTTTATAAAACACATGAACAAAATGTTAGTGTCCAAAAAACAGTTAGTTCTATAGTTGCCAACACCAACATACAGAAGTTTTATCTAACTAGTTTCTTCTTCAAAACAGAATCTACATCATCTTTCAATTAATTCACCACACCAGAGTTTTGTGCTCTTGAAAGCTTTGCAGTCCTTGTTGCAGAGTTTCTTCATAACTGAAGGTTAAGTAGAAAACAAGTGAAACCATAAGGCTACTTTCTGAGATATTCTGTAGGAGTAAAACCAAGTGTTCTTCAACAGAGCCTAATGTTATCTAACAGTTTCCAGCCATCTAAGTAAAATAAATATGATGATGGTAGTCTTTTTCAAAGGACGAAGGGTTGTGTGTGGAGGACATAAGACAATATAACGTTGATGCCATTTGTTAAAGAAATTCAGCCTTGCTGCATCTTCACTCCTTAACATTGGATTACTTGGTGCAGGCAACTGAAATTCTCATTTATCTGTTATTATCACTTATTTTAATAACACCACTAAGTGCTCTGCAAATCCCAGTCCAATTTCTTTCGTGCTTCTTTCAGGCCTTAGAATGAATGTTTGCAAGCTTGCGCAGTAAAACCTGTTTTCAGCAGAGTATATGATTAAACTGTTCTGATGTCAATTGTGCTTTTATGTATCTGCAGCACTTAGTACTGAAATAATGACTTTATATTACCGTTGTGCTGCATGCTGCCCCCTGTGCACCACCAGGGGAAATGAAGGCTTTGACAAGACCAGCAAGCAAGAATAATGCTGTTTATTGCTGAGCCCTCCTCACTTACCTCAAAGACAGTAATTGGGTTGAACTGTGGCATTTTATGTACAAATACACATGCCCCTTGAATCCACGTTGAAAAAACACTGGTCCAAGATGCCTTTGCCCAGCCTGTGTCTGATGTGTTCCAAAATATATCTGAAGGAGTCAAGTCCAGCCAGTACCTGGTAACAAAAGGAAACACGGTTCACAATCTGTATTTGGCAGGAAAAAGACAAGCATTAAAACATCAACACAAGATATGTCATGGAGTCCCATCCAGCACTGTTTGTCTTGGGTAAATGACACTTAAAAATGGCTGAATTTCTGAGCACAACTGAGCCACAGCACAGTGAGGATGTCATCTGGACAGACTGATGTTGCATTTTTCTACAGGAAGTTATACTGATGGACAAGCAAACGCCACCTCAGAACGTGGTACTGTATGAATGTAAGATTGCCAGGGTTTCATTGAACACACTTTTAGAGATAAGGATTTTTTTGTTTGTTTGTTTACTTACTTTCACTTTGGTCTCTCCTGATTTGTTATTCCTTCCCAGTTTCAGTGAAGTGTACTGCCATATCAATTTTATAAACAACATTGCTTTATAAACGTAAGGATTCTGAACTATCAACATTTTGTTCCTGTGGGAGTTTTGTCTAATCTAGACGTGTGTGAGTTCAGTAACCTCACACCCACAGTTTTTTCTCTTTTATGATATAGACTTTATAAACTTGTGCTGATGTTCGGTTTGGGGTAATCGGTTAACCGTACACAATGAAGAAGTTATCAAAAGTTAAAGAAAACACTGAGAAGAAATTAGTAAGGCCATTTGACTGCTACATTCTATACATACTGGCTAGACTCAAAGTATGACTTGTTTCCCAGGAAAAACAAACAAACCTCGTTCAAAGTTAAAAGAATGATTGTTTTTTAAAAAAGTGAAACAAAGGCTTCTGGAAAAAAATCTTGTGTTTCTCTTCCTTCTGCCATGTGACCAGCTACACAAACATGTCTGCCAAAGTAATATCCATACCTTCCACTTACTGTGAGGCCAATACCACAGCTGCTGTGGGAATGTTCAGTCATTTTGGGGAATCCTGTAGTTCCACTGGTAAAATAGATGGCCATTGGATCTTGATGCTTTGTGGTCACACACTGGTGACTAGAAGGAGCATTTCTTTAAAATAAGCAAAACGATGAATAAAGTGATTTGAAAGTGTGACTTACATGCTCTCAAAAATGTTTAACTAAAGTTTTGCAGCAATCAGAAACATCAAAAACACTGACATTTTTCCATTGCGTAGCCCTAGAAGGATAGGAACATATTGGCACGTGCCAGCATTTCCTATTCAAAACAAACTAACATGTTTTTATTTTTGTTGTGGCACTTTCACAGTGGTGGTAACTCACTTCAGGAGATCTTTAAAGTTCAGCCATCCTTCTCTGTGGCCCTCTGACACAAGCAACTTGAATTTCAGAGACTGGCATTCAGCCCCAACTGAATCTACAGCTGGTGCCACAAAATCATCAGTGATGATGCACTTTGCCTTGGATTTCTGTAGTCGATAGAGAATGTCCTTCACTGTCAACTGCTGCGTGCCAGGAATCAGGACAGTTCCTAAAGGGGAGGAAGTAGAATGGAAAAAGAGCTTAAACATTTAATAATAATAATACTTGTACCTACAAGCAGACTTCAGCTTACCTAGTGCTTTTGAGTGAGACAAGGCAGTATTAAAGCAGGATTTGGCCCTACATTTGTAAATACACTGATTTATTTGATGGATTAAATTCTATGTGAGGGTTAGCACAAGTTACCCAATACTAGGCTGATCACAGGACACTAACAGAAATCAACAGAACAACTTTTCTTGTTTTGAAAACACCTCCACTGGACCATGCCTTCTCTCTGGACTCAATTTCTTTACTGGTAGACAGAGCTGTACCCTGCTAGTGTTTGTGAGGCACCAATACATTATAGGTTGTAAATTCTGGCAAGCTGAGTACGTAACAGATCCCACAGGGGAACATATGAAACACTTGGTTAAGTGTGGGTTAATTTCACTGCAAGTTTGCAAGAAGGTGCATTTGTGATTCATCACAAGCGCTGGAAAGAGAATGACAGAGGCACAAGGACTCGCAGGGTTTCCTTAACAGATAGAGCATGTGCAGAAGTCCTCCAAGTATCACAAAGATAAACTTGGCACGAAGGATGTTCTTGATCAGTGTGGCAATAGCTCATCTTCAACAGCATGTTTGTAGTTCTGATTGTGTTAAAAAGCAAGGATTGGCTTAAGTCATAATTTCTATACCTGTATGCTATTTGTATGCTTTTACCAACCTGTTCTCAAGCAAGCCACATTCACCAGCCACCACTCTGGGATCCGGGGCAGAATCAGAAGAACTCTGTCTCCCCGTTGCAGACCACAGACATTGGAGAGTACATTAGCTACTTTCCTGGAAAGGATTCCCAGCTCCTCAAAGCTCCATTTTATCTCTTCTCCATCACCATCTACCCACCATAACGCAGGATTTTTAGTTTTTTTTCCCTCCTGTAGAACAAAAGGGTGCAGTGTAAACACTTCTTTTTAGAAACATGCTGCCTTTAAGTCTGAGGAAGAAGAGCATTTACCAGTTATTCATTGCTGGAGAAATCTGGGGATGTAATTGAAATCTGCCACTGATTCCAAATGAGGCAAAGAATTCTCCTTCAGCATAAACAGCCTATGAATGTCATTTAAGAAATTAAATTTGTTTTCCTTTCCTGAGCTCACCATGTTACACTCTGAAGAGGTTGTACAACCTTTTGTTTCAGGCCATGAAAACAAAGCAGCTGATAAATATGGGTTCTTCTGGGCTGTGCCCCAGAGTTTCCCAAACCCTCAGAAGTCATTTCCAACTTCATCTGGAATTGGTCCTGTTTGGTAATTCTGAAAATTAAATCACAGGTTCAAAAGCATAGGCCCACACAGTGTGAACTGATGTGTGAAAAGTGAAATATATGTATACAATGTGCTCTAAAGGGGCCCAATGCATTTAGCAGTAGCACTGTGCAAGCCGCTTCTTGAACAAAACTCTCTGGGGCAAAAGAAATATGGTTTATTTTTAAATATTTGAAGGTACAGTAACTCTAAGGCTCATTTTTAGGAAGCAGATTTTAGCTGTGCACTTCAGAGGGCACCAGATGCTGTTTCTTGCTCCATTTACAGCCTGCCAAAATCTGTTTTTTCTGCAAAAGGAACAATTGCTCCCTTTGTGTCAGATAGGTGATACCTCTGCTCTGTTCCTGCTGCCAGGTGGACGTAACTATGTTTAGACCCTCATCATGAAGAACCTGAGCCTGCAAAACCAGTCCTACATCCACAGACTCGAGTTACATAACAGGATAGGTGATAGACCTATACTTTCTTTTTTCTCCCTGTTTTTCTCCTTTCCTTGTTTAGACCTCGTGTCTGTTTGGGCACTCAGTTTTCAGTTTTGTAGATATAAAGTCCCTGATGCAAAGATTTCTCAGTTGGGAAAGGATGGAGAGGTTTGACATTACACAGTATTATTCATTCTGTAGGCAGGCAATGAAATGTATGGAGGTCAAGTGATTTGGCCAGTACAACCAGACAGGGTGCAAGTCACAGCTGATGGTGGAACTAATGTGTGGTTTAGAGCGGTAAAAAGTCCATTGTCTCATTCTTGAAGCACCTGCTTACAGTCATTCTCACTGGAGTTACTGATTAAAACAATGAACTACTTGGACTCATGGACAGGACAGCATGTGGCCTACGGGATCTGCAGATTGAGAATGCATGAGATGATCATCAGATTATAATCAAGAGCATAACTCAGTGGTTTGGTTACTGGATTTGTCACTGACAGCATTAACTACTTCAGCATCTGAGAAACCACGGAACTGTTACCTTTTCTATTTCAGTCCATCTGTCCAGCACATCGCTTGCAAAGTTGAAGTACTCTGGCACCTCTGGTCTGTACTGTTGTTTCATGGCTTCATAACTAAAAGAGGTGGAAACCGTGTAGCTCTGGCTGCAAAGCTGGAGAGATTTTCTCAGGGCAGCACGCAGAGATACAGCACTTGGGACCTTCAGTAGAAAATGCATGGCAGCAACAATGGCTATAGCCTCTCCGAGAAATTCTGCAGTGACACAGATACAAACCTGGTATTAGCCACGTGGTTTCAGAACAGCTTTTATCATCACACAGTGCATACACTGGAATAACAGTAACTGTTAATTGGAATGCCTGCTGAGGACAGCTCTGGTTTTGCCACTGTGTAGCCCCTGCTCTCTCCTGACCATCATGCAGTTGAGATCCTGACCACACACTCAAGCAGCAGCACTCAGCCCCATCAGTGTGATAGCTTACCTGTTCACACTCCTTCCCTCCCCACAAGCCCTGCTGATCTGGTAGATCACATTGCAGTTACCTTATATAGCAGAGAGGTGCTGAAAGCTCTTAAACTGTGACTTCTGTAAATGAAATGTCTGCTACTGATTGACAACGCAGAAGTACCAGTGTGGACCAAGATGCCACAAAGATAATCCAACAATCCTGCGTTAGTTACTGGCTGACCAGTGTTACTTAGTACAAAGACATCTGTAGTTTTTCTAGTCTATCAGCACTGGGAATATGCTGTCTGCCAGGAATTAAATCAATGTAGGAAAGCCCTGAAAATAGTTTTAGTATTGATGTATGAAATACTATTTTGATGTGTGATCAGCAAAAAACACCATTTTATGAGATGGGGAAACTTTAAAAGACTCCCCGATAAAGGATCCAAAGTGTAGAGCCTTACTTCTGTAGGCTGAACTTCTGTAGCCTGAACTTAGCAGGAGGACTGAAAAATCTGAAGTCATTATTTTCATGCATTGTCAATTTTTATTTACAAAATAATATAAACAATGATAATTCCTTACTGAATTAATAATCATCCAGCTGCAAACCCATGTGATTTTAGTGATTCAATGAAGCAAAAAGACTTCTTTTCTTTTTCAATCTCTAACATTCAGTTTGTGTATGAAAAACACAGGAAAGAAACACAGCCAAATGAAAGATGCAGAGGAACAGGGAAAAGAGGGAATGTGGTCAGACAAGAAGCAAATCCATACTGTTCCAGTGCCAAAAAAGTGCCCTGGCCAGCAGCTTTCAGGGGTGGGTGGAGGGTCAGTTACCTTGTGAAAAAGCTGTCAGTCCCAATTTACTGCTTCTTGGCGTTGCACCAAAATGGAGTCCTCTCAGTGTTGAGATGCATCCCAGCTTTGACTTCACACACAGATCTTCGACTCCTGGCTGTGCACCTATTCTGGCACTGTCACTGCATTCAGTGACCGACTCCTGTGTTTGTTACATGTACTTTGGACTCACACAAAAGGCAGTCAAGTCCTGTCCAGTAAGAAGAGCGGACAAATTTCTGCAGAGCTCCAAGAGGGAGTAGAAAGTGAGAGGTTAAAATCTCTCCTATTTCTTTCTCCTCCCCTGCTCCCACTCACCAGCCCCTGGATAAAAACATACTTAAGACCTTGCTGCAACCAAATCACATCTGTTACATTCTGCCTAGGGCAACACAGGGAACAACAGCCTTATGATTAATTAATGGGCTGTGTGAGTACACTGCTGAGCAGGTAGCTTGGGGTACCTCAAGAAACCATAGCAGTTCAGCAATGATTGACAATGAGTATTGATTCCTGGGATGCTGCTGCTGGTGCCCTGACCAACTGTGTTAATGTGTACGCTAGAGACTTGCGAGGTTTTATAAGTGCTCTGCCTCATGTTCAGAGAACAAACAGTTAAGTTGTGCTCCAGCATTGCTGCCTCCTCTGCTCCTCTCCCACAGGAGAGATGGGAGGGAACATATGCCAACCCCTCTCTGTCCTGGCCACAGCAAGGCATCACTGCAGAGCCTGTCATCAATGTGGGCATGGCCATGGCATTGGTACATACTTTTGCCATCAGCCTCCGCTGCAAGGATGGCACTTGCCAGGGAGGTGGAGACAGCTGTAGCTTAAATTGAGGCACCAAGATTTTTTTGTAAGAGTTTGGCTGCTCAAGACCTAAGTCCTTCCTGCTGCATCTTCATTCTCTAAGGCCAGCAGAGAGATTGCTAACACCCATCAATGTGTTTGGAGCAAAACTGTCCTCTCAGTGCTGACCAGCAAGGGTGGCGCTGCAGTCTTACCTGGCATGTGCTTTTGCCTGCACTCCCTTCTGGGGTTCTGCCCATGTCAGTCTGTGACAAGCAGACAAAAAGGCAATGTTAACCAGCTCCCTGAAATGTTCATTGCAGCACAAAAAAAAAAAAAAGATTCAAAAGATTCCCCCAAACAACAAAGCTGCTCTCTACCTAGCAGTAAAGAAGGACCTGCAGTCTGCAGGAGCAACATTTTAAAAAGCTCTTTGAAATGCAAGCAACAAAATCCTCACAGAAGGCCAACAGCCTTAAAGGGATTCCCTACTCAGGTTGCATCACCCCAGAGGAGGCACAGAAGTAAACCAAACATGACAGCAACCAGCTTGTGATGTCAGTGAATGCGCCAGGAATACTTAGGAAGAAAAACCTTCCACAGTGACCAAAGTGTAAAAGAGGTGTAACTGTTTCTCTGTATTATTCTTTTGATAAAGCATAAAACTATTTTCCTGAGCACGGGCGGGTTTTTCCAAAGCCCTCAGCTCTCCTCACCACAGAAGCACCCTAGTTATGTTCTGCGTGGTGAATTGCATGTCCTCTGCACCGCTCACAGCTGCCTGCAGAAATCCTCCCTCCTGTGTGTCCTGGTTCCAGTTAGGACAGAGTTAAGTAGCTCATAGTAGCTGGTAGGGTGCTATGTTTTGGATTAGGATGAGAAGAGCGCTGATAACACGCTGATGTTTTAATTGTTGCAGAGCAGTGTTTACACCAGGCCAAGGACTTTTCGGCTTCTCGCTCTGTCCTGCCAGCGAGCAGGCTGGGGGTGCAGCAGGAGCTGGGAGGGGACAGACCCAGGACAGCTGACCCAAACTGGCCAAAGGGGCATTCCATACCATCTGACGTCATGCTAAACAATATATAGGGGTGGCTGGCCGGGGTGGGGGGCCGGCTGCTCGGGGATAGGCTGGGCATCGGTCAGCGGGTGGTGAGCAATTGCATTGTGCATCACTTGTTTTTTACATATTATTATTATTAATACTATTATCATTATCACTATTATTATTATTGTTATTATTATAATCCTGTCTTAATAAACTGTCTTTATCTCAACTCACCGGCTTCACTTTCCCGTTTCTCTCCCCCATCCCAGAGAGGGAGGGGGGAGGGTGAGCGAACGGCTGTGTGGTGTTTAGCTGCCAGCCGGGTTAAACCACAACACTGTGCCAGGCTGTCCCCACAGGCCCAGCTCCACAGACTATTGCTGCAACTCACCAGAACTTTGAGTCTTTCACACACCCCCAACCCAGCAAAGATTGCATGACTTTTAATTTACTTGTGATCAATAATCCCACCAAGGTATAACAATTGCTGTAGAGTTAAATGAGCCTCCAAGACTTTGCAGGAGCAAAGCTTTATATACAATGTAAATGTATTCTCCTGTTGCAGTTGTAACAGATAAATACTTCCATTCATTTATGAACTTTTTTCCCCTATTTTATCCTATGTGTAAATAACATGATAGTCCTGCCCCTAGTGCGGCCTCCTTAGCTCTGTCCTCTACCTGCTTTCACAAAATATCTTCATTTTTGATTGTCCAAAAAAGCTCAAGGGCTAACAGAGGGAGATGAGGCCCTCATGGACAGTAGTACACAGAAGCACCTTCCTTCAGAAACCAATGCTAAGTGGTGTGCATTTTTACTCTGGTAATACATTTTGAGTATTTCAAGGTTAAAATTACCTGTATGAGGAGTTTCTGTTTCAGCTGGCCCCTTTACACCATGAAAACTTCAGGAACTTGACAGGCCACTGAGGAAAGGGCCAAATAGCGGCTGTTCCTTCTGCTGGGGCGCACTCATCATGTGGAGGCAAAAAATAAAAAAAAAAAAAAAAGCAGGACTGAGGCCAGCTGGCTCCATCGCTCTTGAGTGGCAGCCAGCCCACTCCCGGGCCCACCTTGCCTCCTAATTCCACAATCATTAACACAAACCGAGCCTTTAATCCCGGGACTGAATTTCCAAGCACAGAAAAAGCAACCAAGACGAGCGACTTTACTCAGCGCCGGGAGCTCAGGCTACCCTGCATAGCCGCGACGTTCCCGGGTGGCCGTCCCTCCCGAGGTAACCCACCCACCCTTTCCCGGGGGCTTTATTTATTTTTATCCCCCGGGAGCGCCGCCTGGCCTCCTGCAGCCCGGGACAGGGGGGCCTGTGGCGAGGCCCGGCCGTGAGGCGGCGCCGCATGGTGCCCCGGGCGGGGCGGCGCTGACGCCATCGCGGTGCGCGGCGGCGGCGGGGCTGGTGTCGGTGTCTGCCGGTCGGTCGGTCCCGGTCCCGGTCCCAGTCCATGGCCACAGCGGAGCCGGTGGCGGCGCGGAAGCGGCGGCCCAAGGGCCACTTCGCGGCGGCGAGGGCCAAGCGGCCCCGCGGCGGCGGGCGACAGCTGGAGGCCGGCATGCGCGGCATCCTCATCACCTGCAACATGAACGAGCGCAAGTGCGTGGGGGAGGCCTACAGCCTGCTCGGCGAGTACGGGGACCTGCTCTACGGGCCCGAGCAGGTGCGTGCGGGCTGCCCCGGCGGTGACGGGCGTTCCCCTCGGCGTGGTGGTGGTAAGGGCCTGCCTGGGGGGGAGCGGCGCAGCCTTTCTGTCCCTAGCTGCACCCCGCAGTGCCCCCCGGGGGTGTCGGCTTCCACAAGTGAAGCCCTGTGTAGCCCACCTGGTGATGTGGCCCCTGCCGGGTTTTAAGCTTTCAGCACTTTTGCCCTGTACTTACCGAAGTAGGGACGTGCTTTGTGTGAACAGTTTTCAGATCCCGAGGAGCGGCTCTCTGGAAGCGAGAGGGAAGAGGATGAAGACGACGTTGAGGCTGCCCTGAAGAAGGAGGTCGATCAGATCCGCACCTCGACGGAGCAGAAGCTGCGGCGGTTCCAGTCGGTGGAGAGCGGCGCCAACAACGTGGTCTTCATCAGGACCCGGGGCATAGGTGGGACACAGACACTGTATGGTGCTGCAGGGATATGCTTCTCTGAACAGCATCGGTTACAGGCCGCAGTGTGGCTGCCCAGGAGCTTGTGTATGGCAGACAAAGAGAGTTTCTCCTTCCCTTTAACCTTCCTGCTGAATTCTGTCATAAACAGAGTTGCTAAAAGTAGAGGAGTCTGCTTTGACAAAATGATCCTCAGGTATCCAGGTCTGGTGTATTAAAACAATTCTCCCCAGTAAACAATTTGAGGCGGACCGCAGTGCAGCTAAGCATGCATTTTCCTGGCTTATTAAAGGGGGGGGGGGAAGCGCCTCCAGTTTGTTTCTCATACCTAGCTGTTTGTCTTTTAGAACCTGAAAACCTGGTGCACCATATATTAAAGGACATGCATGCCACTAAAAAGAAGAAAACAAGAGTCATTCTGCGCATGCTGCCCATTTCTGGAACTTGCAAGGCTTTTATGGAAGACATGAAAAAATACACGGAAACATTTTTTGAGCCCTGGTTTAAAGCCCCTAATAAGGGTACTTTCCAGATTGTTTACAAAGCTCGTAATAACAGTCATATGAGTAGGGAAGAAGTAATTAAGGAATTGGCAGGTATGTATAGATTTCACATAGAATGAAAACAAGTATAGAAGCAGCCACAATTGTGTGGATAACAGCCTAAGTCAGACTACTAAAAGAAAAGTTGTCTAAATGGGCATACGTATTTGTTGCTTAAAATCTGTATGTTGAATTACAAAAACTTCTCTGTGACTGTGAATACAACTTGATATCAGTGTGCCTTGTTGGTGCTGATGTCTTAAGAGGTGATGAGCAGAATAGCGTACAGTATTGAATTTAATTTGGCATGTTAGTTTCACATACTTTGAAAGGACTGCTATCAGGCATTTTCTCTGAATGCTATATTGAAATAAGATATTGCTATTTCCATTGAACGTACGACTCATAAAATAGCTCTGCCTTACTCAGGTATTTTGTTTCTTGATAATTGCAATGGGTTAATTTTTCAGTTACTGCAGTCCTACTGATGGTATCTTCTAATAGTTGTGCTCTGTTCGACTATTTTAAACAACTGCGATAACTAGCAATTAGTTACAACTAGGGGGGATGTTGTCTTCTCTAACTTTTATCCTTTTAGTAGTGTACACTGATGCTCTGAAACCATTTTTCCATCATTTTAAAAACTATATCTTGTTTTACAGGAATTGTGGGCAGCCTCAATCCAGAAAACAAAGTTGATCTTAATAACCCACAATATACAGTTGTGGTAGAAATAATAAAGAACGTCTGTTGCTTGAGTGTGGTGAGAGACTATGTTCTATTCAGAAAATACAATCTACAAGAGGTAGTAAAGAGCAACAAAGAAGATGCACAACAAAACCCATCAACTGTGACAGAAGAACAGAACTTGACAGTAGTAAAACCAGAAACCGAGGAGGAAAAGAGCTCAGAAGAAGTAAAACAAGAGAACAAGAGTGAAGGTGAAATACAAGCTGAGTCCAAGGGGAATGATACGCTGACAGTGTAGAAAATGTGGTAGAAAGATCAACACGATGGAAACCTGTTAAAAACGTTGCCCTAGAGTTCTGTAAGCGTGTTTTAAGGAGGAGAGTGGGTTTTGTTTTGAAATCTAGTTTTTAAAATCCACACGTGTAAGAATTTTAATGTTCACTGCAGGTGGAGCTGACTTTATACTGCAGATGTAAGAATGCTTCACCACTGGTGAAGTTTGCTGTCATTCTTCTACAGCTTGGTTCTGCATTGCTTTTTGTTAGCACAGAAAGCAGGTGTATTTGCATGCATACATAAATGCCACCAACCCAACACAGATTGACTCTGTTTTGTTATATCTGATAACTACAGAAATCAAAGGCAGTGCAGAATCAACTCTGTCAGGAAGTATTGACGAAAGTGAGAGATCTGAAGAAGACGGTTGCTTGCAGAGAGTTTCTAGGGAAGTGATTTGACAACTTGTGTGACTGCAGAACTCAGATATATTTTTCTATGTAAACAGCAGAATGAGCTAAAACTCCTGATCCTTTCCTGTATGAGAGAAGGTTGTATATACATATCCCTCTGCAAGGACGTGCTAAGTCTTGAAAGTGTATTGGAAGGACCGCTACGATCAAAATACTTGAATACTATGAGAGAATTTAGAATAATAGATTTGACTGTTCTACAACAGTAGAAGTACGGTGCAGGCATTGCAGATGGTTTTAGCAAAAGCTACATGTGTGTTTACATTAGCTGTGTATACAGCAGTTATTGGCTTATAACAAATGCTGTATGTGGTCACTGAACAGAATCCTTTCCGCTATTTTCTTGCAAACAGACTTTTGCTGCTCTTTCCAAAGACATAATCCTTGGGGGGGGCGGGGGGAGGGAGGGGTTGTTGGCAGAGGCTTATTAAGTCTTTGTTCTTATTGTTTCCTTAAGTTTCAAAATTTGAATTTAAAAACTGCTTGGAAATTTCTAATGAAAGAAGCTCTCCATGATAGCACATTGGATAAGGGGAAATAAATTTAATTTTTGATACAGTTTTAGCTTTACAATGTTAATTTTGTTTCATATTGAAAGTAATGTCAGTTTTTCTGTTGTCAGTTTGTTACAGCAGTTCTTTTGATATCACAGTGACTGTGGGGAAAAAAAAAAACAACAACCAAAAACCACAGCTATAACCTGCTTTACATTAGCATTTGGAGTATGCTTCCAGTACAACTGTCTAGCTTTAGTATTTCATTTCTAGTATAAAAGCCTGCGGGTTGCTAATGGGAAAAGCGTGTCTTGCTACTTGTCTTGGTTTAATGAAAAGGATTTGTTCAACTCAAAACAGTGTTTAATTTGTATTTTCCACTTCTGTCAAAACTGTTTTAGAAGCTGGAAAATTAAGAGAACTTTTTCCCTAGTCCTGTATCCCTTACCACCCATTTATTAAAAATATGCTTTCTTAACTGCGTCAGTGTTTTCCTTACGTTTTAAAGCTTTTGTGTATGGATTAAAACCAGCAATGTCTAGGTCACTCCTAGGAAAGAACCAGTAGAGACCAGACACAAAGGCCAACTGTGACTGTTTATTAGTGGCTGATGTTGGTGATCATGATTCAAGACCGCCTACTCATCTTATTACCAAGGACAAAGATGGATTCATCATGAATAGTGTTTTTTTTTTTTCCTTCTGCCTCTCACTCTTAGAGGTTTAGAATCTACAGGTCTTCAGAGGAAATGGCTGAATAACTGCCATCCCTTTGTCTAGTCTGTGTCTGACATACAGATGCTGCCTATGCTGCAGGCTTAGGATGTCCACATTTTTTTTTTTTTACTTCTGACATTTTTTCTTTTTTTTTTTTAATTTGCCCTTGCTGCACATTCATTTTTAACACACATATTTCTGAACCTGGAGGCTTTCAAGATGCATATAAATAGGGTGCTTAATTTGGATGTCTGCATGATCTATAGCCATTTCTGGGTACGTTATCACCTACTACTATGATTTCCTTATTAATAAGCTTCTTGTGAGTTAAGATATCTGGTCTCAAAGAATTAACAGACTGCTCCTTCACCTGGTAATCACTTCTACCATAATTCTGACAAGCGTTAGGCAGCTGGAAGATGCTGCATTTACACATGCTTTGCTAGGTATGTTTGATTCTATGATTTTTGTTAAATGAGCACAAACATTTAAGGACCATACAGTTGGGACTTTTTAAACCTTGTGCATTAGTACACATTCACTGCCTAGTGAGTGAAATACAATCCTATCTTGGTGCTTACAATTGTAATAGAAAATCTCCATTATAAGTGGAATCAATGGGGACAGTTTTTTTAGATTGCTTATCATAACTAAATCTGTCCCCACTCTTTGTTTCTCAGTTCACTCCGTCTGATTTTCCCAGTGATTGTCTTTGGCAGCTGCTCGACAAATTCAATCTGATTAAAAAGAGGGAAAAAAGTAAAATAAGCAGATTTCATTTATAGATTTTTGATTCAAAATAACATAGGTTTCCATTCTGTTTAATTTCAATAAGAATTTGGTGACTTGTAGAATAGTTCCAGTTTATTTTTCAGATTCTGTAGTGTCTATTATTTTCCACAGTCTTCCTGAAAATAGTATTTGTCATTTCTCTTGCATACCACATATTTGGGCTTTTTGGTTTGTTACTAAATTGGATGTTATGAACTGAGTCTAATCCTTCAGTTTCTAGCCTCTCTCCACTTTAAAAAAGTGATTGGAAGTTCTTATTTATTTTTTAACACACTCTTATTTACTTGCCTTTCTGGGGTACTTGTATGGAGCAGTGACTTTCTTGACATGATCTTGCAATTCACAGGCCAGTTTCTTTAGATCTTGTGTCTTAAAGGAAGGAGACAAGACCACAAAAGCTTTTACCACCTACAAAGGGAAAATAAACCAAAATTACAGCATTAATTAATCTAGAGCAACCTAGCAAATGAGGCAGTTAATTGCAAATAAATGAGTATTGCCTGTAGTATCAGCTTGCTGTTTCACACCTGTGCTGTAAACAAATTTAAAATTGTGACTAAATAATGTTTCTACTTTATAGTAACGAAGGTACTAAGTACCACAAGACAAGTTTCAAAAGCTGCTTCAAAATTTGTAAAAGTTCTGCAAAAGACTGTTATAAAGTTCTTCGATGCTGGGGCCTTTTCTGAAAAAATTTACATTGTTAAATTAAGGAATATAATTCTCCAGGCAGTAGGTGAAAGTGTACACCAATTCTTACCAGACTCACTTTTATATTCATTGTCATGTTCTTTAACAGACTAATGATTATATTGTCACTCAAAAAAAACATACATGGAATATGGGATATACAAACTACTGCTTCACTCCCTTTGAGTAAAGTGATGAAAAAGTTGTGATAGCTATACTAAGGGTCTTATGAATTCGGTGGCAACTGAGTGTAAACTGATGCAAGACACTTCATGAATGGAAGAGTGATCACTAATTACCTCGCCTCTGATGGGATCTGGGCTGCTGACAACAGCTGACTCAACAACAGCTGGGTGCTCTATCAGGGCACTCTCTACTTCAAATGGCCCAATACGATACCTAGGAGAGAGAAATTAAATGCTTAGATGAAAAGTATATAGTTATTTCTTAGACATTTCTTGGCACTTCAAGTGAAATCTACAAACCCAGAGGAGATGATGACATCATCAGATCTCCCCATAAACCATATATAACCATCCTCATCCATGCTCCCTCTGTCTCCAGTGATATAGAAGTTCCCACGGATTGTTGAAGCGGTTTTCACTGGATCATCCTGTTGAACAAGCAACAATTAAATACTCAAAATATTGGGAAGCCTTAAGCTTAGAGATGAGTTTTGCCACTTTGGACACTACCCATAATACCTTTCATTGCATTCTTTCTAAGAGCTTGTGCTTGTTTTTTCCACAAGGGAAAACTTATCACAATGGCACATACAGAAGTGAAGATCACACAGTAGGTCTGTTGAAGAAAGGGGGAGAGAATGGAGGTTTCATATCATGAATTCCTTGCTCAGTCCAAAAATAAATAGTTTATAATATTAAGAATATTTTACCCTGCCCCTATCACGGTAGCTGGATCTCAGATGGAACTTGAGAAATAGAAAATCACTGTCTCTATCTGGCCCTGATCAAGCTACTTTTCCCTTGGGGTGCTTATAACTGCACCCTGGTCGAGTCACCAAGTTTGAAGAAAAAAAACCATACATACAGCAGCACTATTGCTGTATACCTTTCTGGATGAAAAGGGATAAAGAATAATGGTGGGAGGAACAAATACATATACTCAGTATTTGTGCATAATTTGGGTCTACACTTTAAGAATCTCCTCTTGCCTTCTATGCTGTCTGTAATTATGAAGAAGAGATGGTGGGAGAAGCAAAAGACCAGTGTTTCTACACAAAAAAAAAGTAACATAGAAACTGCAGAGTTGCTCCCTCAAAATGCACTAGGGGTGAGTACACCCTCCACTAAATTTGAAGGAGAGGGCTTCAGTTTGGCAGCTTGTTTTGGATTAATTCTGTTACAGGAGTCAAGGTGGGATATGCTGGGGAAGCGTATGGGTGACCGTCTGAGGCTGAAGTTTGAATTGTTGCATGTTGCTGCCATTGGTACTTTAGCTAATTCCACTGAGTCAAAAAGTCACTGAAGTCAAAGCACTGTTAAGTCAAGAAGAGCCACAAGCCTTTTGTGCTGCACTTCTTCCTGTTGGTATAAATGTATATCATGCTGCAGGCCTGAACTGGCTCTCAGGAAATTCACTGTTGGCTTACCACGTATCGAGTGAAAAAAGTGAATGGCCGCTTGGCATCAATTTTGATAGCAATGTCTCCTTCTTTCCCAGGAGGCAGAACACTGCCTTTTTCATCTATAATCTGCAATAGAATAGGCAAATGGGTAGTTAGGTTTTCACATTTTAAGAACACCATGTTCTAAAACTAACCAACACAACAGCTTAACCACTCACAGCCCTGAATACCACCATATGGTACTGAAAGTTGTACTGTATGTTGCGCTTTCCCATTTTTCACTTCCTATGATAACAGCAAACAGAAAAGGAGATCACCATACCTGAACATCATAGGGGGGAGCTGCCTTGCCCAAGGAACCTGGCTTAATTTTCATTCCTTTCATATTTCCACATATCATTCCCTGTTGGAAAAGACAAACAACCAGCCCAGATGTTTTTCACTGTCATTGCTGAGGCTACTCCTGCTCTTGTACTGTGCCCACTGCTGAGCTAGCTTAAGATCTAAATCTGCCATCTGTGTAAGCCATAACATTTGAGGACTTCACTGAGAGTCTTCAACAAAAAGTCTATGACATTTTACAGCCAGTAAGCAAAACAATAAACCCTCCTGAAGGCAACTGCTACATATTTTAATGTCAGCTTTCTTTCTCAATATATATAGCCAAGTTCTGTATTTGCCAGGAGGAATGAGATATCTGAGTCCCCTGAGAGTCTCAAGTGATAGCTGAGCTGTAGCCCCTTACAAACGAGGGTGAACGTACGACTTCTGTTTGGCCATAGGCTTCATAGATATTCAGTCCTGTTTGGCTTTTCCACTGTTCCATCACTTCTGGGTTGACTGGTTCCCCTCCACTCAAACAGTGCTTCAGTGTCTTGAATGCGTACCTTCATAGACAGAGGACATTGCTGATATCAGAGGAAAGAAAGGCACAAATTCTGCTCTCCCTGACATCTGTATGTCCAACCCTGTGACTTCAGGGCATATTGAACTTTCTTAGAGCTAGGATTGAGAGAATGCCTAGAGGTATATTTATTGTGTAATGCCTCAGGGCAAAACATGCTCTGGGTTGGAGGTGGCAAAGGGTAGGTTTTGTCACCTCTCTGCAACGCTGAGGAAAAGGCTGCGCCTCCTGACAGTCCTTGCCTCCAACATAGAATTTCCACCACTCTGAGAGTTTAAGTAGAAAGCAATATTAAGGCCCAGGCAATAGCTTGTCTGGACATGGCATGGCCACTTGCTAACAGACGTGAGGTACCTGGTGAGGTCGTGCTGTACCAACATACGGTAGAGAGTTGGGGCGCTGCACAGAGTGGTCACTGGATACCTGCACAAGGTCTGACAAATTAAAAAGAAAATTAGAATTCAACAATATTGTTTTGGGAAAAAAAAAACCAAACAACTTGCTGCTAACGATTCATTTCTATTCCATATTAGGGCACAAATTGTAAAGCCTGACTGTAACCTCACTTAACATTGTAAGCCAAAGCAAAAAGAAGTCAAACCCACGAAGTAAAACAAAACAAAACAAAACAAACAAACAAACAAACAAAAACAACTGTGACTGTCAGTGTTGAGATAAGATACTACAGTGCTTAAAACACCTGCTGAAGAGGTGATACACTGTGGTAAATTGCTGGTGTTCATAGTTTGTCCTGATACTCACTTGAAGCACAAAGGACCATCCTTTTGTGTGAAAACCTGGCTGTAGAGGTACAACATAATTTCTGAAAGGGACTTCCGTAAAGCACACATTTCACCTTAGGACAAAGTCAGGCACTGCAAAATGGAGGCACCTAACATGAGAGGTTTCTTTTGAATATTTTGCCTATGTCCGTCTTTTATTTGATCTCACGCTGAAAAGAACTGCCACAAAGCTCCAGACATGCTGCAATTCCTCAGCAGTCCTGACAAAGTGCCTGCCATGCAGTACAATGTGCAGAGCCAAACCTCTGTAAGTCCAGGCTGGGTTGAGAGGAATGCGGTATTAAAAGGTTTTGGTGTTTTTTTTTGTTTGTTTGTTTGTTTGTTTGTTTTCAGGCTGGCACACTTATATATATATATTCCTTCTTTGGCTGGCACTGAACACAGAACATGAGTGCCTTGCTAGAAAAAGTAAAGATCTCAGCTGAGCCTCCTTTTTCTGATGCATCTTTTTTTCTCACCAATAACACCAGCAAATGATTCTCAATCACTCAGGTAGAAGAACTAAGCCATACTTTATATTTTTTAAACCTCACTTCTGCCTGCAGTGAAAGTTTGCTCAGAGGCAGGGGACAGGTAATGATAAACAAAAGCAAAGGGCAGACCTCTCATTTACCAGTCTTCACTCCAGTCACACCATGGGTAAAGCAGCCTCTAATGTCTACTTCATTTTGTGCAGAGATCTGATACCCCATGCACGTTGCAAGCAGATGTCAGCAAGGCTAAGAAATTTATTTAAAGAAACTAAAACCAAACTAACAACTACCATTTTGAAAAAGGAAATGGGATTAAAATGTCCAAATAAACCTCGTGGTGTTAGGAACGTACACTTTTCCACTTTGAGCCATTTAGGAATAGCACTCTCCCCTTTTTCTGTTGCAAGAGTAAATCTCAGATTAGCTTGAGAAGCTTGAAAATAATTTGATTTAGGAACAAGCCCATCTCACTACTTCATTGTTTTCCAGTGCTGACTTGTCTTTCTTAAGGGTCAGAGCATCTTAATTAAAATATTAATTTACATGTAATTCAGCTCATTTATCATTTCAATAGTGAAATACAGGAGGGGAGAGGTTTACGTAATACCAGTAACTCCTGCTGATCAGAAGCAGCTGGTAATATCCTATGCCCAAAAAAGTCATGCTGCAAAATCCTTCCTGTATTATATTCCTATTCAAAGCACAATCACCTTGTGGTTATGCCAATTTAAAACAGCTAATCCCATCAACCTAAGAGGCTTAGTTTTGTGTCCTGCCTGGAAAATAACATGAAATATGAGTAACTACTCATTGTAAGCATGGTGTTCTTACATTTAAGATTACTTTTGGATCAAACTGTGGCATGGCATGTACGAAAACGCATGTACCCTGGAACCATGGACCAAAAACATTCCCAATAGCTGCCTTTATCCAGCCAGTGTCTGACATGTTCCACACGATGTCTGAGGGAGTCAAATTCATCCAATATCTGTTAAAGACAAAGATGACCAGTATAAGGATAACTGCAAGTGGAAATCAAAAATGTGAGAGGTTTTGTGTGTTTTTATTTTTTTGGCCTATTTTTATTTTTTTGGCCATGCCTTTTTAAAGGCATGGTAAATTTGATCCAAAACTCAAGAGCTCAAATAAATGGTTTTTACCTATCCTTTATACTGATGGTAAACATAAAGAAAAATATATGGTATCCTTACTGAGTTTTCAAAATATGTTATTTTGCATGGATTACACGGCAAGCAGTTTCTAAAATGGTGCTTTATACCATGTCAAACAAGATCCTTGCTTCCTAGGTACAATTCAGCTGAAGAGACCACAAGAAATGACATGCACTGTATGTGAGAGCCTCATCATCTATCACAGTTTTATCATACAAAAATTCTTCTGTTTGCTTTGTATTTCAGAGCTGTAAAAGCATAATTAGCTCAATACTTCACCTTCCACAGATAAAAAAACCCAGACCAAAGCTTCCATAGGAATGTTCAACCATTTTGGGGAAGCCTGTGGTACCACTAGTAAAATAGATTGTCATTGGATCCTGGCTTCTTGTCTTCACGCAGTTATGGACAGCAGAGGCAGCCCTTGAAAAAAGGAAACATATGAAACAGTGAATGATGTTATTTGGCAGATTTAGCTTGGCTCCTTTAAGCAGGATTGTCTGTATAGTGAGGTGTTAGTGCTAAGAAACTACTGAGATTCCTTCACTCTTGCACTGCTAGTTCTGTATCAGTGTCGTTGATCTCGGTCTTTAACTTTTCTCTGTGTACATCTTCTCCACAGTTATACCCCCAACTGGCTCACTTTCCTTCACCTCCCATAACCATCAAGAGTTCCAGCATCTTGTGTTTGACCAAAGTATCCTCCAGAAAGCATATCCTCCAGCCTTAACGTGATTAGCTAAGGGCAGACCCACCATTTCAGGTGGTGGATGGTCCCACCAGTTAATTATCCTGGGGAAGCATGGGGATGCACAAATTCCTGGCAGTCTGGTCCATGACAGGGAGATATTTCTCATCCCGTAATGGGATGAGAAAGCAAAACCACTTCTTCTTCTGTGCCAGGATTGATGTTTGAAAAGGTTTTGCTTGGCACAGAAACACTGCCCATGCCTGGCCCCCACTGCGAGGTTGGGCTCAGGATGTCTGTCTTCGTGGGCCCGCTGTCTCCTCGTGCTGGCTGGCAGGTAGCCTCGCTGACAAGGTCCACAGCCCCCTGACCACCTCAGCAGCTGGCTAAGGCAGCTGAGGACATGGTGCTGGGAGGCCGGGCAGCTACCCCAGTAGGTAGGCAGGCTGCCAGCGATCTGGCGAGACAGCAAGCCCAGCAGGACAGCAGCCCAGCAGTCTGAGAAGACTGGGAGCCTGACAGCCGAGCAACCCTGGAGCCAGACAGCCAGCACTTTGCAAGGCAGCCATCTGGGGAAACCAGACAGCCTACCTGCCTGACCCCCAGTGGCAGCCTCTGTAGGACTGACACAGTTCCAGACAATATTCAGGTTTTATCAAATCAATTTTACCCACTGCCATGGACCTGAGCCCTGAACTATTAAGCCCAGCATGCAAGAGGATGCTTCAAATCCACTTGACAATGCTTTAGTAGCTCTAGGAGGTTTAAGAATGCAGTGTTACTGCTTTCTTTGTCATCCAGTTAAGCGGCACTGAGGTGGGTAATTGTTTGAAGGAAATACAGTGACAACCGGTAATGCTAGTTCAGACTTCAGTGGTTGTAAGAGTGCACAGAACATCTTACAAAGCTCTCAAAGTGACTAAAGAGCTTGTATTCCACCATGAAAGAATGTTTTTAGTTACACAGATGCTTTTAACAAAATGCCAGTTTGTAAAAATCACATCTAGGACCCTGAGCACATTGCAGCAGGATATTTTGCTTCCCTACCCTGTGGTGCTTCACCACCCCTTGTACAGTCCTGTGCACTGCAGTGAAAAGCTGTCTGTTGGGTGCCACTTCGGTAGCTGCATTTCAGTAGTGACTCAGGTGGATTTTTAAATGCATTAGGAACATTTTGCACTGTGCTCTTTTAGCTTTTCATAGTGAAATGCTATTCACGTAAGTCTTATCATCATCAAGTTTTAGGAATATGGATTGGAGTAATTTGTATAGAATATTTTTCTTTGAACTTTAGAGGGCAAATAGCCCGCAGCTGTCAATGAAAGACTTTCCTGTCCATTTTCACATATTATTTTCCCATATTATTTCATAGTCATATGAAACAAACCTAGATGTCCTAAGACTAAACTACACTTTTTTTTTTTTTAACTTAGCAATTTGGCTATTCCCAAATATTCTCTTTCTTTGTAGAACACTGACTAAATTGCCTTCCCTCCGCCCTCTCAAAGGTATTAGTTCATTAACAAGACACAAGTATGTGTTTAAACAATGAGAAATCTTCCATTTGAGGTAACAGTGATAGAGCTGAGGCAGAAAGCACGCACTTGAACAAATCACTGAAGTTAAGCCACTCAGCTCTTCTGCTTTCAGATACAATTAGCTTTGTTTTCAGAAACTGGCACTTGGATGCAACTGAGTCCACCGCAGGAGCAAGCTCATCAATTGTAACAATACACTTAGCCTTGGAAGCCAGCAATCTATAGCAAATGTCTTTTGCTGTCAGCTGTGTTGTCCCTGGGATGAAGACAACACCTGAAAGTACAATAAAACGGGAAACTTATTAGCTATTTTTCACTTTCAGCCCTGCTCACTTCATAGCTTCTTCTGATTTGTTGAATATCATCACCATTCAATCCAGAAATGAGATGAGGGTTAAACAAATCACACATCCCTTAACAGATTGACTCTGCTTCCACTTGAATACAGATGTGCAGATCTAAAGCACAAAATAGTTTCTGTTTCTAAGACACCCTTTGCTCCAGGCACAATGTAAGTAGAAGGTATAACTTCAGGGCAGTTAATGCTAGCAGCTTTAACATAAATCTGTTGAAATTAAATCAAATTGATTTCTAAATCATCACAAGCCACAAAAAGTGAAAGAAAACCAATGAAGGTAATTTCACCAGTCATAAGACACTACCCCTGTCAGCACCTTTGATTGTCAAATATTCAACCTACAAAGTCAGGTAAGAAATGTAACTGTTAAATGAATTGTTAACCAACTTTTGACACAGAAGGTAACAAGCAGTCCACAGACCATCAGGAATGATACAATTCACCTGTTCGCATACAAGCTGTATTCAGCAGCCACCACTCTGGGATTCTGGGTAGAATTACTATAATTCGGTCTCCTCTTTGCAGACCACACGGGCCAGAGAGCACATTGGCCACTTTTCGTGACTCAAAGCCCAGCTCTTCAAAGCTCCACTTCCTTTCACCTCCTTTTCCATTTATCCACCACAGAGCTGGGTTTGATGGTTCCTTTCGTTCCTAGAGACAATGCAAGAACAAGTGACATGCTGGTTACTTCCAAGATTCATGTAGTTCCTCTGGGACGCTTCAGGCAGTGCAATTCAACAATGTTATATATTCTAGGACAGGGCAAGGATCTTAAGCATGTGTTTAGTTTCGGTTTAAAAGAACCCTTTTCTAAGGCACATAAAAGTTTGTGTGTATATTTAGCTGATTTGCAATGCTCATAAATTACTTGGAGGCTTTTACAAACCCGGCACTTTGTCATAGATACAAAGCACCATGTCCCCTTTGATGCTGAAGCAAATTGACTGTCCTTTCCCTGCAAAGTAAGACATTAAACCAGAAAAAGGGGAGGAAATTCTGGTCCTGTTGAAGTCAGTGACAGTTTTAGACATGAATTTTGGGGATAAAGGCACAGTTTCATTTAAAATACTGAATCTGCAGGGTCGGAAATACTACCTTTTCTATTTGAGACCACTTGTCCAGCACATCACCTGCAAAATTGAAGTACTCAGGCACTTCCTGTTCACAACGACCGATGGCTTCATAATCTGAGAGATTCAAAGGTGCAAAAGTCTTACGACACTGGTGGAATAATCTGTAGAGTGTCTGGATTCTCCATGGAGACCGCAACACTTGAATTTCAAGTAAAATCTTCATGGCAAAACCAGATATATGTGGGCTTTTGGAGAGGATAACCACCAGAGCTATTTTTTTAATGATTATTTCCCTTCTAAAAGAGACAGAAAAATCAGTAATAGCATTATGATGTACACATTCCCAGCTGACTCCAAATAGATCAGATGTATACAGAGCAGTAAAGTCCACCTCTTCATGACACTTTATCCCACCTCTCCTTATGGTTAAGATAGAGTTCCAATAACCCTTTTAAGTCTTTTGGTTTTAAAGCTGTCCACAGGCTTCTCATAGAATTCCCCCTTGAGATGACAACTCCCATGCTGTCCAACCAAAGGATGGACTTGAAACTGTGGACACACCTCCTAAGAGTTTTTGGCATGTTGCATGCGAATAGTGTGTTTGGATGGGCACTACTGCAGTTATTTCTGTCAAAAACAGAACAAAACAAAAACAACAAAAAAACACCAAACCCCGGATAGCAGAAGCCAGTTTTTAGCCCACAATTAGAAAGGATGAACCCCGTGAACGCCTTCTATCACCCCACTGAACTGGTTGCTGAACTCAGTCCTAGAGATGCTTAGGGCTTAGGTTATTTGTTGTTTGGACATAACGCGCATGACAGAGTGAGAGACTGAAGCTGGTCATTGCTCCTGATGTTTACTATGGATCAGCACTGCAGGGAGGCCGAGGCTCATCAGTCCAAGAGCAGGTGCCAGCAGGGACAGCTCACACTAGGCACAGTCTCTCTGAATGTGCTGGGCATGGAAAGAGCTAGCAGAGCACCCTGCGATGAGCCCAGGGAGTTCCCACCTCATTAAACTGAAAGAATGAGAAAGACACCAATGAATCTGGTCCAGGGTGCTCTGCCATCTTTCTGCTTATCTTCAGATATTTCCATAGCCCATCTGTAAAGCTATTGCTCCTGTTTAAAAACCTCAACAGTAGCAAAACCTCTTGCTCTTGTGATGCCAGTAGCAACACAGACCTCTTCCAAATCATCTCTGGAATTTCTTTGTTTATGCCACCAAACAAAAGTATTCCAGAGATCCACGATGACCTCCTTGAAGTTAACCTAAAGACCAATCTGGTCTTTTTATAGCTCTTATCCTCCCATTACTATTCCCTGCTCCCATCTATGAGATTTACTGTGGCATCAGGTCCTCAATCCAGCTCTCCAATTGTCAGGGTTTGGATCCAATATTCCCATGTTGTAGGCACCACGGGAGTCTTACCTACCTATACAAGGCTACCAATTGCAAACACGGATTTGATTACAGGATGGCTGCCATCATCTGTCTCTGGTACTGGCCTTGGAATTCAGGACATAATGATCACGCACAACTATTCAAAGCCCAGGGTAATCACCAGCAAGCAGGGGCAAAGGAGCTGTGATGGAGTTTGTGCATTTAGCCAATATGCAAGAGAGGCAATAAATATCCATGCTGTTATTTTTTTGCTAAAGCAAAAAACACAAAGCAGAAGTATGTTCCACATTGCACTGTTTGCTCTCCTTTCCTTTTGTCCAAACAGAAGATTTGCAATCCACCCATGGCATTTACCTTAACATATTAGTCAGATAGCAAAGTATCATGAATAACTCAAAGGTGGTTTTTCACTTTCTCTTATTGATTTGCTTACTGGAATAATGTTTTTGCTACGTTTGTATTTATCCCTAAACATACACAGATGAACTTGGTTTCACAAAATAAAATAAAATTCATAGTTATGCATCACAATGAAAATACTTTGCAAAAGAGTGAAGCCAATTAGAGCTGTATGTATGGGAACATGGTGCTCACAGTACATTCAGTCTCAAAGACTAAAATAGAGAGGCTTTTTCTTTTTTAGATTTTTTTTTTACTCTGCTTATAACATATTGCTTCTTATCTTTATTCTTAACAGTTCATGAAAGAAAAGTCCAATTCCCAAACTCACAATAAATCAGTGAAAGCTGTGCAGAAATTGGCTACCACATTATTTTTCTCCCAGATCTGATACAGTGATTGGAGACTCACACCTGGAAAATGTTCTTCCAGAAAGAAGCTACTTCTTCAGTCTGCTTGACACAAAGCAGAAAAGTACAACTGCTCTCTGGTAGTCCACTTTCCTTCGTAAAAGTGAAAATCATATGAAGAAAGAGGAATAAAATGCTGCATTATAGATTTTTCTTTTAACATTAGCAGAAATCATCTTGCATATTTGAGAATAAGTGTTTTAACAATCACTAAATAAAAACTAATTTCTGAGGGCAATTGAATAGGTTGTCCTTACCTGGAGATGTTATTTGTGATCAGGTGAGACTTCTTTTAACTCTTACACACGTATCTTGTGTAGTAGTTGCTGGCAAGTATTGCCTGTAGCTCTCTGAGCAGTCATAGCCCTTCATTAGCATCACACATCACATTCTGTGGTGGGGATTATTTCCTCCTGAGAGTGAAGATTACATTTCACCAATTACCTTCTGAAGAAAGGCACAATTACTGAAAAAGTCGTGAGAAGACAGAAAGAGCACTGAGTACAAATGACCACATTTCTGGTTCACTGCCTTAGGAGAATGGATAATCCACCAAAGATTAATATATAACTCCATTCTATGGCACCAATTATTTTGGAAACTGCAACAGTAGGTCTTTCTTTTCAGGTCATGGAGTTAAACACAGTATGAGAATTGGTACAATAAAAATATGAAGATTTTCATAAACCTGGTGCTGATAAATGTCACCTGTAATATCTGACAGACAATTACATGAATAAAATATATGCAGTTCAGCCGTGTGTCATCAGTTCCGATCAATGAAAACTCAAGCTATAGAATCATTGCCATGAAACATGGTGACAAAGATGAGGTGAGACAAAGTCCACGCTCTGGAAGGTAGCAACACAATGTATGAACTATAGGTTTAGGAGAATCTACTATGATCACAGTACAGCATTTTAGTATTGCCACCTGGAACGCTGAGTCCAGCAAGGGGAAAATATTTATAAACTAAGACCTAACTAAATAAAGGATATACATAAGCATACATATAGACCATATAGCATATATAGACTGTATAGAAATACAGAGGAAATAAACTGTATGATTAAGGATCAGAGTCAGGAAACGACAAGAGATGATGCTAGAAACTAGCAGAGATAGCAGCTGTAATGGACTATGGAGAGGCAGAACCAAGCTGTTAGAGCCCATGCGTCTCTGCCATATCAATGTATGACTGATTCTTCATATAGACTGCTAAATTGCTACATGTTAGGAGTACCTGAAAGCTTTCAAGTCACTTTTGCAAACTGAACCTAAACTCTGAAATTACTCAGAGGTAAACTATCCAATCTGGCATCAGTGTCGTTGCACAAGTCAAGTACAGCCTCTCTCCCTGTCTATCGTGTCTTATTGTAGACCCAGAACCAACTCCCAGGCTAAATTCTGTAGAGTTCACTGTTAGGAGATTACCCTCCCCACCTTGGTAAACTACATACAACATAATGAAAAAGCATATACTCAAAGTTAAAGTAATTGTAGACTGTCCACCTCTCATTTTAACATTTTTTTAAAAAGGGTGTGCAGCAGAATTCCTGAAGTGACACTATTAGCTGACGTTATGGTAATGTGAAAAGAGAATTACTGCATTCTTCCGATTTGACTGCTATTTTAGTGGTTCTGCTTTTGCTCTTACCATTCTTCAGTCAAGAGCATGAACAAAGATAACTATGGATAGAGGTACATGGAAGCCCCTATACACAGTCAGAGAAATTAAGATGGACAGGACAATGATAAACACAGGGAATTCCTAGTAAAACCTGGAGAAAAACACTGTGTGGTGCTCAGTTCTTTGAATTTTCACTTCAAGAGCACATACAGTGAGATTCAGAGTAGGAACGTTTGGGTTGGGTATTGAGGAACTTCATGTCTTTATAGCAGGGCACAGCATCTTCTGTCTTCTCTCCCCACGGTGCAAATAATTTCTCAAATTCCTCACACTGCCTTGACTGGTAAGTGGCTTTTGAGTTGTATAACACACACACACACAAAAAAAAAAAAACAAACCAAACCAAACTAAAAAACAAAACAAACAAACAAAAAACAACCCACAAGTGTGCCACTCTGAACACATGGAGTTTCTAGCATATGAAAACAAGAGAGCCCATCTTCAATCCAGTTTGGAGAGACTGAAATCAATGAGTGAGTTTGCTCACACACTTGCAAGGCAGCCAGATTTGGCCCATTTCGCAGAGTAAACCGGGGTAAAATCCTAAGGGCAGTCAGGGGTTTACAGCAACAATTCGAGTGACATCCAACCTGGCTGGCCTGCATTCTGTCAATGCATTTTGAGACACAGCACAGCTGCTACTGTTTGGAGGTGTCCTTAACCGTTGTTCAGTGCAACAGTGATGGGCAATATACACACAGATAGGTCAGACAGGTAATTTGTCCTCTAAGTCCTAGAATAAACAAATAAAAAGTATGCCAAGCTTTTGACTGGACACAGCATACTGCAGCAGCTTTCTGCCAGCACACACAGAAAAAAAACACTTGACTGGTGATTTTTATGATAGCAGCGATGAAATCTGGAGAAGTTTCTCATTTGCTCACCAAAATGTAACTAGCTGCCCCCAGAAAGTAGGATTCAGAGCAGCTGTTGATGAGAATGTACTGGAGAGCATCCCAAGGTAGATAATGCAGTTCCAGTCTGACATCTCTGTTGCTTACTTCAAGTACAACACATTGGACAGGAGGTAGCCTAAAGACTTTCTCTCTGGAATGAATCACCAAAGGAATAATTAAAACAATATTATATATAAATAAAACCCCCAAATGTACCCCACACCTCTTTCAGTCACTTTTGTCATTTCCTGAAAAATATAATGCTCTCAGCATGCAAATAGTCCAGTGAGTGAGGTTTATTTTTCATTTCATGCCTAGTTCTGCTCCTACAGAAATCAATTTTCAGCTATCCCCTGGTTTCAGCAATGCAAGTTCAGATCCATTTAGACGGTTGTAATCTACAAGGATGCAGTATTTTGTGCATTTGATTTCTCTCTCTCTAAAAAAAAAGCAAAAAACAAAAAAACCCTCATGCAATTGCGTACTTAGTAGGTGGAAAGCAAAGCAATATTCATTTCAGAGCTTAAGGGTATGAAAGAGGTAAGTACTCTCCTGGCACAGCATCTCCTGGG
Organism: Anser anser; assembly: GCF_964211835.1. Classification (NCBI taxonomy): domain Eukaryota; kingdom Metazoa; phylum Chordata; class Aves; order Anseriformes; family Anatidae; genus Anser; species Anser anser. Next base: position 8,404,323 of record NC_139736.1, read on the forward strand.
ACTTGTGTTTTTTTGTCAGTTAGTAACTCAATTAGTTGTCCTGAAAGGTCATCAACAGCTTCACTACATAGCATGTTTGTTATTTTTCCAAGCTCTTGAGACAACAGCAGACGTGCTCATGGGTACCACACAGTGGGTTTAGAGCAGAACCAGGACATTTTGAGATAAATAAACCTATTTTTTGGTTCACTGGTGTTTTTGTGTGCCCAGTAAACGCAGCAAGACTTGGTCATAAAGTTCAACAGCTATTTACGTCGTCTGAATCAAGAATAAAGAGTATGTGGGCTGTGTTGTAGCAGCACTGTTTGAGCTGCCAGTGCTATTGAGGGGTAACAAGAAATCTGAGATGCAACCTAGCAGGGATGAACTAAGCCTCTGCTGCTGCCATACCCACGTAACCGTGCTTGACTGTTATGGAAATACCTCGTAGTCTAAACTCACCACTCAGCCCAGAAAATCCTTGATCATATTTAATCCTGAAACTATATGTGACTGGCTAAAACTAATGTGGAAGTCTGATAATCAAAAACAATTAAAATTATTCTCACAGAATAGTGTTTGATACCTACTTGCAGTCATCCTAAAATTCATTGTGGCTTTCAGCAGTAACAATGCACATATGAAAATAAAAGCAAAAGCTAAAGGAAAGTCTTATTTGCCCTCTTCTTGTTACTTTCAATACAGTTTCTCTCACATATATTTAAAATCATAGGAAATATATTGCTTTAGAAACACCTCAAAGCACAAGAACAAAAATCAGCAGCTACTCTTGATTAGAAGGTTGTTCAACACCTCTTAAGACTGATAGGATGACAGAAGGCAGAAAAGCAATCCAGGATCAGCACATTCTGACTGGGAGCTCAGCAGCAAAGTTCTTTCTCATGCTTTGTTCCTTAGTTGCTTCCTTTGGATTTTCCCAGAGATCATCTTTGGCTGTTGAACAAGCTCCACCTAGTTTATAGAGAGATAACAACAGTACTTAGCAGTGTGACACAGCTGGACTGTTTTTCTTTTTTTTTGTGGCAAGCCTGCAATTTCAAAAGTTATGGGCTCTTTTGAGGATGAAGCAGGCAGGCCACACTCCAGCTCCAGTGCTTGACAAAAAATCCTTCGGGATTTTCCTATTCGGATTCAGGTTTTGTATCATTATAAAAATGCACTAATACATTGGTGAGTCCAACAGGCCCAATGTATATAGTGAGAACCCTGTAACTTCAGCAGAAAGGAAAACTCCTGGGTGAGATTTTCCCTTGTATTAGGAGTAATTTACACCACGAGAACAAGGCTTAGGGGAAACCCCACCCAGACCTGTTTGAAGACCAATATGGGCTAGTGCCAAAAAGCAAGAATTTGTTCTGGGATTATATTTTTAAGATTGTTTTAAAAACAATTACTTCCTAAAATCATAATTAGAATGTTAAAAAACTTCTTACAAAGAATAAATTGATTACAAGAACAATCTGATTTATTTGCTTCGAAGTGGATTACTTTGCCAAAACATATTCCAAATCTGAATGCACTTAAAAAGAATCAGATTCTGAAGCTGTGACCAGATTACATTATTCAACATATTTTTTATGGTTGCACTTAAAAATCCAATGCTATTTATAGTTATTCCATTCAAAAATGGGATTACATTTAAAATACTCAACCTGTTTTCCCTCTGCTCTAATTAAATCAACGAGAGAAAAAATTAATCTCCCAGAACAAAGCTGTTACTTAGGAAAAAGGAATGGAAATTTAAAACCATGTATTGATGCTGTTGAAACCCTGTCCAGAAAGTGAGGAAGCCAAAGGCAGACAGTGCAGTCCATTGATTTTTGGTGGGAACTGGTGCATCGTTGCTTAGCCAGATGGGGCTTATTCTGCTATCCTGGACAAACTGATCAAGTTTAACTCTGAACGTGGACGCCCTGGAGTTCTTTTCAACCATTCTAAATACACTACTTGTGGAGTTTGATTCCTGCAAAGGAAGCCCCACCTGTGAAGGCTGTACTACTGTTCACCTCTGCACAGTCCACTGACACCAGTAATGAGCTGTGAAAATCACGCTGCAATTCCCCAAAACCTGCTGTACCCTTTCAGCCTGACAATCTGGCACCAGAGAAAACTGTGACAACTCTGCTGAGGAACTCGACAGGCTATTGATTGTTAACAGCTGAGGCTCTCACCCGCACTGTTGTATGTAAACTCTCTGTTATTGTAAAATCTCAGCATCATCTTTGTTTGGTTAGTCAATGAAAATGTCTAGAAATACATTTAATATTTTATAGCTGTATTTAATTTGTAAAATCTGATTCTTGTGTTTAAACAAATTAAGCTAAATCTATGCTCGTAAGGACAATTTGATTAGATGAAGGAGCATTTAATTTCCCTGTACGTAATCACAGTGCAATCTGATACAGGTTCATCTGTAGTCTCCATGTAAGATCATCAGATCACATCGGCACAGGCCTATGATGTTCAACTAATTAGTGTTTACTTATACAGCTAGAATGTGGTCAGATTTTTCAAAGTTGCATTTCTAAAAATGATTAAAAGACACAGAGGTACCAGGAGAAAAAAGACAAAACTCTATTATTCAAAAATGTGAGCCGTTTGTATTTCTAAACTGATTATTAGGCTTGCTTAGAGTAGTTTTCACTTAAGGGTGCATTGCCAAGAACTACTTGTCTAATCAGAACTCATTGGTACTTGCCTTTCTCAGGTATTTGTAAGGTACAGCAACTGCTTTCACAAGCTTTTGCTGATGAAGAATTAATTTTTCAGGATCATGAAATGTAAATTCATGAGACAGAACAATAAAAACTTTTACCACCTCAACGAGAGAGATAGAGTTAGGCAACGCTCAGCAATTGATATCTTGATGAATAACATTCAAAAGAAAGACTAAGGTGAATAACTCAATTTTCTACAATCAAACTCCTTTCAAGCCAATGGAAATACAAGTTTCTAGGACAGATGCTGGATAATTTTCTGTACCTAGAGAGCAAATAAGAATTTGGTATCAAGAAGCAGAGCAGGCCAAGTAATTCTCACATCTTTGGTTCAGTGGTAAACCAAGCCAAATCAGACCAGCTATTCATGAACATCAACAGCTTTCTTTACTTTCTTTCCAGTAACATGAAAAAGGTAAATGACTGCAACTGATTTCAAACTGAAATACTTCATTCACCTCAAAACAGAAAACAGCAGAATTCTTTTGGTCAAATAAAATATTTGGAGTTAATATGATTCTTGTCTTAAATTTAAATCAATACTCAAAAATTATTTTGTTTCAAAATGAAAAAGTAAAATCTTTTGATTTTGACAACATCAGAATGTAATATTTTATTAAAAGAATGCTGTAAATGCAAAGCTGCAATCATTTGGAGTGATTTTTTTCGATACTGGTGTTTCTTGTAGGGGGATTAGCAAATCCAGAAACTTGTATCTGTGGGGCTTGGAGTTTCTCCTCATCTGAACCACTGAAGTGGCACCATGGCATAGTCTAGTTTGAGTTCAAAATTTTCTCCAAGGAACTTCTACTCTAGACATCTGTAAGGACATTTCCATTGTATGCGAGTGTCTGCAAACATACTGCTTTGGTCTGGCTGTTACATTTGTAGACATCTAACCTTATTTTTTCATTCTGCTGTCATGCCAGGGTGGTCCTGAGCAGCCTGGCAAAGTTCACAGAGGCCTTAAAAAGCTGAGGACCTTCATGCCCACAGCCTCACTCCCTCAGTGGGGACCTGACTTGAGAGCATGTAGCCATGTGAAGTGTGGACTTCTCAGCAGACTGAGACCTTGGTGAAACCAAATTTGACAACAGCATTTTGTTCTTTCTTCTTCTGGTAGAAATCATAATAAGCAAACTTCTTGCTTTTATGGGGGATTTGATTTCCTGTGCTTACAAAGGTTTCTATGTTCCCCTCAAAGCCCACGGGATTGTGCTGGAAGATAATTTTCCTTTGGATTTTAAGACTGTATGGTAGGAATCCACTAGGAAACAAGCAGCTGCTGGACACTGTTGCTCTGAGACGGCCAACAAAAGCTCAGACACTAATGATGAGCTTTTGATCTGCATCTTAAATCTAATATTTGAATGTGAAGGTTGAACTTGGCAAATTACCCCTTCTGTAACTGATCTTTTCAGTAATGAATCCTTCTTACACAGATTTACTTACAGTCATTTCATTTATAAATTGTGCTCATTTTTATTTGTACAGGGGGACTATTAAGACTCATACAAAGCATTAGCATAATAATTGGTTTTACATCAACAACATCAACAATCTAAAAAGCCTTATGAATAACTGAAAACAAACTCACCTAATTGCTGCTCTATTTTTCATTACAGCTTTACTCCAATTTTTTGTATTGTGGAAAAAGAGATGAAGTCATAGATCACTTATAAAATGTTCCTGCTCAATGGACTGGCTAAAATAACACACGAAAAGTCACAAAAATTGCCATCCAGCAAATCTGTGAGACCATGTTCCAAACACATTCTGGAAATGTGTTAAGGACTTCCAGACATAAAGCTAAATATTAACTTTCTTACTAATGCAAGCAAAGCAATTTTATGGGCTAAAATACACACAACACTATATATATGTCTATATATACACAGACACACAGTATGACTGTATACCTGTAATATTGAGTACACACTGTAACTTTCTACAACTGTTAGTTCTCATTGTCTATGACAGCATCATACATGAAAGGATCATTCCTCAATACTGCAGATAATCTCAAATTCTCACTGCATTTACCTCAGAGAGACTGTTAGAACAAAAGATGGGGTCTCATGCTCGTACCTCTCTCAAAAGTCTACTATTTCAAAATAATATTTAGTATACATATTGCTTGTGCTATTTAGTATTCTTATACTATGTGTAAGAATATTCCTTACAGTTTAAAAACTCCCCAAAAAATCACACTTGAACTTTGCATTGAGAATTCCACTCCTGGTTTGTGCTTGGAGTACAAGAGATACTCCATCAAAAGAAGGGAAAACCTACACATGGTTCTCATCCTACCAACATAAATGTGGATTTTGAATCTTGCTGAAATAAAACTTCTAGACCTTTATCTGTAGCAATGCATTTTCAGGACTTGTGCTGCCATGGTCCCAAACAAAAAACGAACAAGCAGACAAAAATTGATATAACCACTAAGGGGAAAAAAATAAAGAAGAACCTCTTCCCAGCTGAAACTGAAGTTTTGTCTCTTTATAAAACTTCAAAGGAAAGAAGTCATTTAAAACAACTGGAATCAGTTGTTTTACTTGTCTCCTATCCTTAGAACAGCTGTGTTGCCCATTCTAAACACACTTAAAACACCACAGAAAGAGTACAGGGCTACTTATCTTCTGAAGCAGGGGGAGAAGACCACGGAGTCCCAAGAACACAACAGCTTCTTCCTTATGATCCAGTTCTGTTTCTTTGAAATCCTAATATAACAGTATTGACTTTGCAGAAGTTCAGCAAAATATGCGGAGGCACTGGCAGCATTAACGCCTGGGGGAGCTTGATTTGCAACCTTACCATAGCAATGTACTTCTGTAATAAAGTCATCATGTTGCTTCCATAGGCTTTGGATGAGAAGCTAAAACCTCAGGAAATAAGCCATCAGAAAGCTAACAGGAAAAATATATTCAATACAGAACACCTTTTCAGATGCAGCTATTACATTATTTTATTGTCTCTAAAAATAACATTAAATTGAAGCTGGGCTATCACAGGACTGGAAAAGAGGCCTGAAAGACAAAGGCTGGTCTACTGAAAACAGTATTTTTCAGCTAGAATGATACAACCCAGTCAGATTTCAAACTTCATGGTTCCAAAAGACAGCCATGTGCTGGAGAGAGATTTTGCTTTCAACTGCTTGCATCTGTAAATCCACGTCTCCAAAATCATTCTGCACAGATTAGAGGAAATTTATTGGTGATTCTCTGGATCTTGGGAAGAGGACAGTTAAACAAACCATCTACCCTGAATACGAGACAGAAGAGTATAATGAACATCAATAATTAAGAGGTTGCTGCAGCATGGAGCAGGGTACCTCGCAGACTACAGCAGAATGAATAACCTGAAAATATGTTTGACTTTGATCCTAGCCCATTCATGCAAAAAAATGGGTACTAGAGAACAAGAAAGACCCATCTTCTAGAGTCAGCTAAATAAGGGATTGCAGTAGGTCATAGTTCGAGCACTGAAGCCTGGCAAAAACTATTCTAGCAAGACAAACTTGAATTTTGAGTCAAAAGACTCCTGACCCCACTGAAATCAGTGGTAGAACTGTTATGGTGGGTGTGGTACAGTTTCATTTAGACCTTTTCTAGGCTTTTAACTTTCCCAACTCTCAATTTAGCTGCTCGATTTTTGGGCCCTTACAATTTAGTGATGGAAGGAAAAAAAGAAAAAAAAAAGCAATCCCACCAACCCTCAAACATTCCTGGAGTTTAACGGCCCAAACAGCTAATTGCAGTGCCAGGGATAGTTTCTAGGGTCTCTGAGTTCCAACGCATACACCTGCTTATGATTATACTTTTTGCATCTGGCTGAGCATGCAATAGTAAAACAATGTCTGAAACCAAGCAGAAAGATCTAGAAGAGGCAGGGTCCCTGGAAGGTCCAGCAGTATGTGACTTTTAAGGGAAACTGAACTGGGTATAAATAAGAGCTTGAGGCAGCGATGAGTGACGTGCCAAAACAACTGCATTTAAGTAACTCATGACTAGTTTTACAATTATGTAATCTATACTTCTATAAATCTTGGGAGTGAAATAGTGAAAAGTGTTATGAAATCTCTGTGAAAGACTAAGTAGCATTAAAAAAATGAAGTGATTATCAGAAAAGAACTAAGTAAACATTGTATTTATTGATGATTCCTTTCATTTCAGCCGTTGCTGCTACATAAACTGTTTATTGTTTCATTGACATAACCAAAGTGTTTAAGCTCAAGAAACAAAATGCTTTATTTTCTCAAAATTAGCATTCTCCAAATCTCACTTTAAAACAGCGCAGTAGACACAGAACTCCAGGCAGTGAGACAGCTGTAGAAGACCTTCTTTCCTGCCCTGAGATGCTGCTGTGTTCTGGCAATTTCCTCTTATTTAATGAACACAAGAGGCCCACTGAAGACATTTTCATGATTTAATGAAAATTCATGCCAGAAAATAAAGTCTTTGAGTATATAAAATCAAAAAGCCTGAAGATGAACAGCTAAGAACTAATACAGCCTTAAAGCTTGGCCCACTATTGCATGTGCAACTGAAGGAACAGTATGTACACTACCGTACATGTTTCTTCATAAAGCTAAGAGCTAAACATTAAACTGACACGTGATCATCCAAACCAGATCACAGGAGTTTGTTCACTGGATTCACCTCTACCTACGTTGCAGAGAGAGCCTGGTCCTGCAGCAAGTGGCTAGTATGGCCAAGAGCCATGGTTTGTTCTACAAAGTGCGTCACTTGTCTAACAGCAAACTTTATTTTAAAGACCACCACAAGTGGTACGGGAGTTTTTGTCTATTGCATGTGAAGATCAGAATAGAGGGTGAGCAATGAAGCTACTGTCCATATTAGACAATATTTGCGGAAGAAGCATATGAGACACTGAGTATCAATAGAGGAGTCTTTCCATCAGTAAACGTTAGGAGGACTGCATTCACTTTAGAGCATGTGGCATTTAAGGACACATTTGAACACCTCAAAGTCATGTCTGTCTTTTTCTGCGACTTGGAACTATACGATCTGTATCAGCGATATCTCTTCACTGATTTTGGATGCTCCCTAAAAGAGAAGGATCACCAGCTAAGCTTGAGCTTTTGGATATTAAGAACTAGAATGGAATTGTATGCTTTGTTCGTCCTCCCAGCAGTGCTTCAGGAACTGAACCTGTGGCACTGACAGAAGTTTTGCAAGCATGTGCAAATACCATATTTCGGTATTATCTACAGGTTTTGATGCTCAGGCATTTGACAAAAACCAACTAGGCCAGTTGTAACAGAGAAATATAGCAACAGTGGAATGAAAGAAGTTCTGTTAAGTTCCAAACAATGTTACATCCGTCCCCACTCTTTATTCCTTAATTCATGCCTCTTAATCTTCCCAGTGATTGTCTTTGGCATCTGTTGGACAAATTCCACCTAAATAAAAAAGACAGAAGACAATGTATTATGTTCTCTGTAGAGTTGGTTTTCCAAGAAAGGCATTCAGGATATGTGGAAAACATGGAGGCTTCCCATCACTAAGAATGTCTTGCTTAAAGGATCAAGTCCATGCCAAATCAAGGCAGCACAATGCAAATCTTCTGTAAATTTCTTTGGCTGCCTAGATGGCCAAACATCTGTGTAGCTGCCTCCCAGCTAACCAAACTGGATACTCTAACAGAAGGATGAAGACCTAAACAATATCAGAGGACAGAAATGAGTGACAAAATGAAGAGAAAAGGGATGCTATTGGCACAAAGTCTTTAACCGTCCTTAGTTCCTACGCATTCTACACGTGTGAACTAAAGCACTGTTAACGGTAATTTTCTTGTAGTGTTGGGTTTTCTGAGAAACATGAAGTGCATCCTCCTGGACTTTCCTCTTATATGTAAACTGTGAGGACCATTGGATAAATATTTACTCAGACTTGGTCAAGTGCTACCCCTGAAGTCACTGGAGAGTGCATGGTTAAAGGCAAAATGCAAAAATGGAGAACTGCAATTGTGACCCTGACTTAGAACATGCAGATCTAACTAGGATATCATACAAAGCCTAGAAATATTTGTGAGGTTTAAACAAATACTTTACACAAACTATTGTTATTTAGGAAGATTTTTCTGGAGCCTGTGCTCTAGCTGATCCCCTACCACTGTCTTTTTCAGGTGAACAATGAAAATCCACATTATAATTCTCCCATGACTTATGGAAGGGTGCCCTAATTTAGTTTCTCCACAGAAACATTTACCTTTCTGGGATATTTATATGGAGCAGTAGTTTTCTTGACATGCTCCTGCAATTCACAAGCTAAGTGCTCCCGGTCGCTGGATGAAAAGGTGGCAGACAGGACCACAAATGCTTTCACAACCTGTAAGACAAGGTCAGCAAGAGTGATCTGGCACTGTCAGTTTTTAAGAGCTGATACATTGATTACCAGTAAGTAGTCATAACATGCAAGAGGTAGAAAGAGAAAAACCAGCACAGTGTATGAAATGGTTGTGCCCAGCTTCTGCACATGTACATGAAAAAGGAAAAGTTTTAAAAAAAACCTTTCCTGTCCCCATTACAGAGAAGGAGGATTTGCTCCATGGTCTCAGGGGGATGTAAAGAAGACAGGGGTAACAAGAAGTGTCTCAGCAGAGGCTGCCCAGAAGCTGAGGGACATTCTATTTCTCTGAAGTTCACACTGAGGACAGTAGGACTGTATCATCCCAGTGCAGGACTGTGCTTTTCCCACACAGGCAACCCAAGTCAAATGTTAGGGCAGTTAGAGTATAACTTTGAATATACCAAGACAGCCAGAAACAAAAATTTCAGTGTGTAGAAAGTGCTTGATAACAAGCAGGTCTGATGAGGGGAAAGCAAATGTCACTGTAATGCTCTCTACAGAGAAGACCCTCTTTGAGATGAACAAAAATTAAGAAGAGCAAAGGCATGTAAACAGGAAGAGGTTTGCCTGTCATCCCAAGTAGGATTATCCATGATGGCATGACTGCCTTACAGCTGTACATTACAGCAAAGGAACTTTGCTTTATATAGCTATATATTTAAACAAACATATTGCTTCCCCCATTGCTGTTCAGCATCACTACCTCTCCTCTGAGGGGATCTGGACTGCTGACAACAGCTGCTTCTGCTACTGCTGGGTGTTCCATCAGCGCACTCTCTACCTCGAATGGCCCAATGCGATACCTAGGTAAGGAAAGAACAATGAAGGATTTGATTTGATGAGCTGGAAAAACAGTACTAAATGTTTTGGCTTTTTAAAATTTGCATAGTGGAAAAAAAAACAACTACAGCTAATACAGGCAGAATGGGAAGGCTAGCTGTATTACAAGGTAGGAGCATTTCATGGTGATCATGTGGTAGAGGACTGCTGGCAGACAAGCAGTGGCTACCTCTCCATCTCTCCCCAACTCTCCTGGTGGCTCCTGAGCTGTGGCTACACCAACCCCGATAGCTGGGGTCTGCAGTACCTGCTGATGTCACATTACGGTATCACATCATACAATACCAAATTGTTTCATTTCAACATGTTTGCAAGAAAATGTTTCAATGCTCTTTGATAGAGGTGTCCTTCAATTTCAGCTAAAAAACAAACTAGATTAAAATCCCTCCACTGCCATTGGAATTTTTCACTGTGTTGAAACAGATGAGATGTTGCAGGGGAAATTGTTACAGATACATGACCAAGATGACACTGCTGGTCTATGGAAAACTAATAATAGATGTGAGCATTCATAAGGCAAGTGGACAATGCATTTCACAAAATCACTGTGTCAGAAGCTCACCAGAAGTGTAACACGTAAGACTATACAATAGCAGATTTAGAAAGGAAGCATGCAAACCAACCCTGAAGAAATGATGATGTCGTCATCTCTTCCAATAAACCAAAAATATCCATCTTCATCCATAGTCCCTCTGTCCCCTGTGACGTAAAAATCCCCACGCTCGCTTTCAGCAGTTTTCTTAGGATTATCCTTGAATTGGTTTACAAAGTCATTTAAATTTTTAGCATGTATCAGCTATGCATTATGCTATAACACATAAAATGCTAAATTAATTGGAACATAATTTTTTCAGTCAAGGCTCTTGAAGAATTTTACTGACATTGCTACAAAATACAATAAAACAGGTTTAAAAAAAACCAAACTGACTCTTGAAAAAAAATTAACTCAATCTCAAATAAATTATTCTCTTTGCTTTTCTAACATCCACCAATCCAAATAAGTGAATTACTCGGTTTTGCTCTAGATTTCTTGATCTTTTGGTCAATCCTTACCATAAATATTTATCTAGCTTTTCAGATAGTGTACAGTGAACATATGGTACTCCTCAGTGAGATCATGGTAAGTGGGGAGGATGTTAGGGAAATGTTTTAGGCTGGGTTTTCAAATCTGGGTTTTAAAGTTCTGGACCCAAAATCTGAATCAAAGAATAGGATGAAATGAAGTCTGGATCACATTTTTTCCCCTCTGTTCTCAACGGCATCTTCTCAGATTCTCTCTACTAAACCAGATTGCTTCTACAGGTCAGGACTGAAAGATGGGTCAGCAAACCTGAAAACTGGTGAAAAATATCGGGCCTTTATAATCCCTAAGGAACTGGAGATATTTTGGGGAGACTGCTGTTTTGGAAAATACTTACTATATATTCAGAGAACAAACCAAGTGGCCTTATAGGTTTGCTTCTGACAGCAATTTCCCCCTGTTGTCCTGGAGGCAGAATATTAGCATTTTTGTCTACAATCTAGAATGAAAAACAACATGTACTTGAGCCAAAAAAATAAACAACCCCCCAAACTGATGAAAAAAATCTAAAGAGTACCCAACAAACCTGAACATCAAAAAGGGGAGCCGCCTTTCCCATTGATCCAGGTTTAATCTTCATCCCCTTAAAAACAGAGCAGATTATTCCCTGAAAAATAAAAAGCAAAATAAAGATTTGTCACAGAAAACTGCTACATTCACATTCAATTCATTAAGTGTATTTTCCAGAATAATCTCAAATTAAGGAATTAAGATTCATAGGATCCTGTATATTAGTGCTGTATGGTAGAAACAAGTAAGATCAAGAAACAAAGAATCCTGTTCCACTAATTGCAAATCAGTGCCTCTACTAGCCAATCTTCTTCCTTACCTTCAGACTCTGCCCTTTTTGCTGTCACTGTCAATTAGAATTTGCTTAATGACATTTAAGGAAATATTAGAGCTCATCCCCTCCCAACTATCCATGTTTCTGGGTGATTCTGTGAGGACAACCGTGAAAATGCGTTCTGTCAGAGATTATCAGTAGAGGTGGTTACTGAAACAATCACAGAAACATGAAAGAATCAACAGTGTTCTTGAAACCAAAAGCATCATAAAGCAAAAAGGAATTACAAATATTTAGCAGAATATTGACACTATAGATGTACCGTTTCAGTCTGGCCATACACTTCATGGATGTCCAGCCCTGTCTGGCTTTTCCATTTTTCCATAACTTCTGGGTTTAGTGGCTCTCCTCCACTCATGCAGTGCTTCAGGTTCATGAATTTGTAACTTCACATGGAGTTAAAAGAACAAAGAGAAACACTTACATCTACCAAGTCAAAGAAGGAGCAGAAAAATAGCATGCAAGTGTAAGCAAATAACTCTGGAGTGCTGCTTATTGGGAGAGTTATTCCCATGAAATAGGGAAATCAAAGGACTCCTGATCCTTTGGCTCCCAATAAAGCAAGGATATCAGTCTTTACTCAACATTATAAAAAAGTAGTAGCACAGGTCGACACACATGGAAAACAAAGAAATTTTTTTTTTCTGAAGTCAGTTGGAATTTAAGCATAAGCCTGTAACTAACCCCAGATCAATTTGCTGAGCCAGGGGCCTGATTGCTGACCCTCAGCGAAAGTCCAAGTGAGAAAGTGCAAGAGAGAAGAAACAAATGGTGCCAGTTCATTTGTCAGTGAAACTGGAACAGAAGATGATGTACAACTGCTGCACCAAGTCAGTCCCCAGCAGTTATGTTAATGCTGACTTTCTAGGATAACAGCCCTTCCCAAAGCACGGACAATTAATGTGGTAATGAAAACTAGGACAGAATTTTACAGGCGCTCAGTTTCATACCCTCTGGGATTTGCTTACAAGTTCAGTAATGAAAAGTCTCAAGTTTCTCATGGAAAACATCAAGTTTCTCTATGTTTGATCATAAAGCTCAGCAAAACTCACAAATCTTGTATGACTGTCTTTTCATAAAGGATATTTTAAACTGAATTACTACTAGTTAAAAAGCCAGATCTGGGAGATCACTAAAGGGTAGTTAGGGTAGATAATCTCTTAACCTACCTGGAGAGATCATTTTGCACCAGCATGCGATACAATGTTGGAACACCAACCAGAGTGTCAATAGGGAATCTGCAGAGAGTCTAGTGAGTTAAACAAGATGACATATGAAGCTCAGACCAAAAAAAATCTGCTTTGTGTAAGTACAGTACACAGGTGATGTACAGTAGGGGACAAACGTAGCTCTCCCTTCCATGCAAGAGCACCAGATACTCTCTGTTGGGTAAGAAACTCTCCTACACTTGGCATAACAGGCTGAGAATCACAGTATGTTTGACTGGACAAAATCCCATGCTCACATCCCTACATAGCACCCAGACTGCACAGCTGGAAGCATGGGCAGAATAAGCCTGTCTACATTACTGGGATGTTTTCACTTTCATCTTGGCCAGTACAGAGAATCACTTCAGATTCAGTTTGCATTAATGCCAGGCAACATTACCTCCACAGTGACTGGAAATATATGTAAGCAATTAGTACTGCTTTTGGGATGATTTTCACTCATGTGCTCACCAGCTATGAGCAAAACATATGAGGGAATCTCAGGATTGGCCCCTTCTGTGTATATTAAAAACATGAATAGGGCTTTATGGAAAGGATACAGCATCTTGAATGCAACAGTGGACATAACCCTCAATAAATCTTTGTATGCAGTTAAGAATTATTTTTTGCTCCCTTTCTGCAGATTAACACATATGCATAATTTCTTCCTTACATTTAGGATGGTTGCTGATTCAATCTGTGGGAGCTGATGCACAAAGATGCATGATCCAAAAACCCAGGGATCAAAAACAGATGTCAGTGAAGTTAATATCCAGCCTGTGTCTGCTGTGCTCCATATTACATCTGATGGAGTCAAATCCAACCAGTACCTAACACAGGAGGGAAAAAAAAAGAATAAAAAGGTAATGGTAACTTTTTTTTTTTAATGAAAGAAAACTAAAAAAAAGAGCCATGTCCCTCCTCCCCACCCCTTACACACACACACCCTCCAAAAAAAAACCACCTTCTAATGAGCTACATGGGCATTGGCCACTCTCAGTAAGTTCATCTTATGAGCTAGCTCTGGGATAAAAGGGCACCTAAGGTTTAAGTACATGTTTGTACAAAGAAATATATACACATAAATGTATCATACAGATATGATGTCAGTCATAACATAGGATAGAGTAAGGGAAAGAACTCCAATAAAGTGAATTTACACTAGGGAGGAAGATAGAGCTGAAGCAGAAGCATGCATGGACGCTGTGTTACACACCAGATATTTCAGTTCTAAGTCTGCTGAGGGACCAGGATGATCCGTGTAACCAACATAAACTCTGACTCTCTTCATCCACACACATAACGAAACTTTTTATAGCCCAAACAGCATGATATCTTTCGGTACTGCACGCTAGAATATTCCCAGCTGATGGCTGTCCTTTGAACCACTCTAAAGAAAGGCTAGGAGATATTCATTGGAACATGGAAACACTGGGGCTGATCCTATCGCCTGGAAATCTGTCAGCATTTCAAACCCAATTGCAGAGGAAGAAGGACTGTGGCCATACAATTGAGTATTTCTTACTCAGTAACTTCTCATCAGTTCTACTACATGCAGCTCCAATTATCTCACATTCAACCAGGCTCAAACCTTTCATACCTTTCACTTAACAGGGGTCTGAAACCAAGACTACCATGGGAATGTTCAGTCATCTTTGGAGAACCTGTGGTTCCACTGGTGAAGAAGATATTCACTGAATCTTCAATCCTTGTTTTGACACAGGAATGGTCAGCAGATTGGTTTCTTTAAAACACAGAATGCAATTGTGACTTCAATGGTTACTTTACACAGGTTCCAGAATCTAATGATGGGTTACGCATTGCAACTTCTATTTCAAATAATCTTCACAGAAGCTTTTAACCAAACTAGATTAAATAATGTCAAGTTATGCTTTCCTCAGTGATAGACTTTCCCTTAGAAAGAAGAGGATAGAAACTTCCTGGAATAAGACTGCTGTTAGTAAACAACTGCTGTTAGCAAACAATTCTGATATGAAAACAACAATCAGGCAGTCATGCCTACTAAGCCACTAAGGCTTAATGTTATTGGATAAGTATTTTCAGTTGATGAATACTTCTAAATGAGCACTTATGGAGAACATGTCTACTTTCTGCATCATGACTGCAATGTCACTAATGCATACTCACTTGTACAGTTCACTGAAGTTTAGCCATCCCTCCCTACTGCCTTTGGACACGATCAGCTTGGTTTTCAGAAACTGGCACTCAGAAGCCACTGAGTCTACT
Source organism: Anser anser (assembly GCF_964211835.1). Classification (NCBI taxonomy): domain Eukaryota; kingdom Metazoa; phylum Chordata; class Aves; order Anseriformes; family Anatidae; genus Anser; species Anser anser. Next base: position 8,419,634 of record NC_139736.1, read on the forward strand.
GCGGGAGCCACTGTATCATCAGTAATGATGCACATGGCCTTTGAAGCCTGGAGTCGATATAATATGTCTTTGGCTGATAATTGGGACGTTCCTGGAATTAAGACAATTCCTGGAAGAGCAATAAAGTTAGTTTGGGATAACGTTTTTTACATCTGATCCTTTTCTAAGAATCTAAACTACTAACTATTCCCAAACCAACCTCTAAGATGAATTTGCCCTGACATTCCCAAGTCAGTTAACAGTGGAGTAATGCAGCTGCTGTGCTCTCCTGTAAGAAATGAATTGTGGACCTGTCTGCTGACCTCCATAACTCCCCATCTTCTGCCACCTCCATGATTCCAGGTCACCCATCCTATGGCACCTAGTGCAAATCCTTCAGGACTGCCTGCATAATTGGTAGCTAGGACACTTGCTAGATTATTAATTTATATTACTTCTCCTTTATAAACAATTCTTGATCCTCTCAGATGATTTAGTTTATTAACCAGTTTTACCACTCTCAGATATGCTCACTGACCTGCTCGCATACAAGCCACATTCACCAGCCACCATTCTGGGATTCGTGGCAGGACCACAATAATCCTGTCGCCCTTTTGCAGTCCACATACTTTAGTCAACACATTAGCCACTTTCCGTGACAGGAAGCCCAGCTCCTCAAAGCTCCACTTCACTTCTTCTCCTTTTCCACTTATCCACCAAAAAGCAGAGTTTGATGGTCTTTTTCCAGCCTGCAAAACATAGGGATTCAAAACAAAAACAGTTTCTTCCAAAAGGTCATGGAATTCTAAAGCACAAATATCTGCAAATTATGGAGCATTCAAGTGTTTCACAACTTGCACATGAGCTATTATTTCCCTTTTCCCTTTTTTAATGGGTACAAGACTTGTTATTGATCATGCTCAGATATTCCCAATAAACTGCCCTTTTCTGAATCTGAAATGTTTACCAGCCTGAGTGTCTCCAGACTCAAGTCCTAGTCTGAATCCTATTTCAGTTTAAGCTTCATGCTGAGCATTAATGCTCCAAAGAAGGTAACACTTAACATGCAACACTTGACCTCATATCCATGATATTCTGGATGGAGTTGTGGAATACTAATACACAGAAACTGCACAAACAGAGGACAAAATAAAACAGGACAATGCAGTATAACAGGACTAGCATGAAAACTCAGAGAGGAGTTAACCAGCTACAGGGCAGAATCTACCTTGGAACAAGGCAATTACATATTTGTGGGAGAAATTTCCCTGGTATGCACTATTATTGTTAAGCTACCCTTATTTTTATGATGCGAACATCTAATATTATGGCATGTGGAAAGAATAAGCGCAGCCATTCCAAGGTTAAATCAAAGTCATAAAGGTCTTACTAATGCTTCTTCTACCTACACAGAGAGCACCAAGGGTCAGAGACATTTTTAAAAAATAAAGCAAGCAGTGAGACTCTGTATCATTACCTAATGCAAATTAGTTTTAGCAACTTATTTTTTTTTTTAAATAAAAGCAAAACATATTTATTTCAAATGAATTAAAGGATCCTATCTGCACAACAAAAGATCATCTACCTTTTCAATTTCAGACCATTTGTCCAGTACATCACTTGCAAAGTTAAAGTACTTTGGTATTTCTTGTTCGCCCCGCCTGACAGCCTGATACTGTGAATACACATCAGAGGCAAGCAGCTTGGGGTGTCCATGGAAAGTCCTATACAGAGGTTTCTGAGTCCACAAGGATTTTAGAATTGGTAATTTGAATATCTTCATGGCAGAAGAAGATGGATGTAGATGCTGTAGACTACACAAGAAAGGTAATGGAATTGTTGCTATGAATCCTGCAACAAAAATGATGAAAAAGACAAGTATCACCTCGAAATTATCCAAAGAAAGATGATTCAGTTATGAACAGATTAATTATTAATGGAAGTCACTTAGGCGATTCGCAGCAAAACTGATGCTTCTAATAATTTCATTAAATGCAAAGTTCCCCAGCCTGCTTTCTTATATTTTGTATGAACAGCTTTTTAAGGACTTAATATACCGTCCTCATCTGGTATCTTTTCTGTAGCTTGGCTGAACCTTATAGATTCCCAATGTGCTCTTTAGGGCTGCTAATGGCCCACAACTCTCTTTAGTCAAACACAACATCAGCTTGTTATTGTCTACATTATAAGAAGGTTATTTGTTTTTACACCACTGCACTCAGTAGCTGATTCTCTGAGACTCCTTTTCCTTCACAAGAAACTAAAGGATATTTCCAGTTTCTGTTTCTTCACTGTAAATGCCCTCCCTTTTCCACCTGTACTCACCATAATAATCCTAAATGCTCTCAAGTCCAGTGACTTTCTTCCTTTCCTTGACTTTCTTCCTCTCCATTGCTATTTTTTCTTTTTTTTTCCTATTTTTTTCCCATCTTTATTGTTATTTTCAGCAGTCCAGAAGATTGCTTCAGAACCTTGCCAAACTGTCATTTTAATGCTATTTAGAAGCTTCTGTTAAACATACACGAACATTTTGAAGCATGGAGCAAAACCTGGTTTGTGTCTGGAAGAGCCTGCAGTCAGAGCAGGAGACAGTGGGGTCCTGGAAGGCTACAATGATTCTAAAATTGGGGCCCATCTATCGATTTTCCATTTTCAACTGCTACATGCAAATTACTAGGCTCATTACAAGCTACGGTGAATGACTGCTGATATACAGGTTATTTTCTTCCCTGTTCTTACAAGGATGAACCCATCTATCAGCTAGGAAAAAATTATAAATAAGCTCTTGATTGAATTCTTTTACATGTTAAATGTCTGTGGCCTGAGCAAAGCTGCAAAGACAGTGAGCTTTGCCCTTTGTCCCACATTTTTAAGTTAGTTTTGTATTCAGCACTCTAGTTACCTCGTCCCATATCCTCAACCATAACCACTTACCTCTGATGCACTGATCATGGTTTTTATAAAAAACTTTATTCCCCATGACAAAACAACTAATTTAACAGTGGAATTATTTCAATTTTTCTTCGCAGAAGCTCTTACAATAATAGTTAATCTTCCTATGAGGAGAATGAACCGAGATACCTGTGACTTTCACAACTTAATCTTTTCAATGATGTTTGACAGCATAAAAAATTGTGTGTACCAGATGCAGAATGTTTCATCATCTTGTTACACTTTGTGATCTTTGATGAAGAAAGAAATCTCATGAAGATATTAGAATCCTTCCAGATATGCACAAATGAGTTACTGGATATAGGCCGTACAGGAACTGTCGTGTACTTACACAAAACCTGCTGGAGTGTAATGCATGATCATTTCTGCCATGAAAAAAAACATTCAGTGACTGGTAATATCATTCTGGTAAAATCACTGCTGGGAAATAGCAATACCAGAGATCCTCAAAACAGTTACTGATTCTTCACTTCTAATTTGCTGAGCGAAGGCGAATTTCACAAAAATATTTAACCCAGTACATTTAACTCATTGCCTTTAACACAGTAGAATAAGCAAAGAGGCAAGGCGGAGCTCAGTGCCTGGAAGTCAGCACAGTCAAAGAGAAACATGCTCTTGGCTCAGCGGCTGACAGGAAGGGCTGAGATGGCGTTGCAAGAATTCCCCTGGGAGGTCTATGTTTGCTTACCCCCAGCAGGTCTGCCCGGCTCCAGTAATATCGGTTCATGATTATCAGCAGGGTTCCAGTATGAACAGAGTTACCTGCACCTCCAGAACCATCAACAATGTGGAGAACCAGACTGGATAAAAACAGAACAACTTGAATCACACTAAACATTTCGGTGACCAAAAAGAAAGTGCTTTGCTTAGATTTACAAAGCTCTCTCAAATAAAATTTGAATACATTTGAAAGACTGTTTTAAGAGAATATATAGCAGTAGCTTAAAAATGTAATTTTTCTGGAACGTTGGGTCTCCCATCCCCACCCCAAACAGATAATTTGGTAAAACCAACAGTAATTCATGGTGTACTCAAGGCTACACTGAGACTGTGGTAGAGAAATCCTGACCAGTTTTAAATAATCCTGTAAGGTATCATTTGCTCCAGAGGAAAAAACACTTGATTTTATATTCACCTCACATGATTCTACATCCTTAAGTGGCATCTTTTTCAGTAACAGTAGGTAAAACAGTGCTCAACTCAAAAAATAAATCCATTAAAATCAAAAGAACTAGGTTCACAGCAGTAAGGGGAATTTTTCCCTTGACAGTGAGAATCAGGTTCCCAAGGGGGTGTTTAATATACCGAATGGAAAGCAAAACGGATTGAAATCCAGCACATGCATTCAGATAACTACAGTATGTACCCCAGAGGGATTGTGACAAGCAACAGGAGAGCCATGTCATCTACTTCAGAATCAGGATTATTGAGCAGAAATTTAGAATTTAAGTGATATCTACATTTTAAATCAAAACCCTATTAAAAAGAACTGGTGGAAAAACTTCATGTAAGAAAAGGTTTTACTTTACTTTACCAGTGTTTTACTGGTAAAATATGGACTTTTAAATATCAAAAATGGATATTGGAATAATATATTTTTTAAAATACATTTTTAATTATTTTTCTTAAGAAAACATCCTTCAGTAAAATTACCAAGCTTTTTGTTAAATATAACCTTTCCTTGAGGTTGTGACCGCTACTGTTAATAATGATAAACAACTGATCTACTTTAATTCCTGTAACAGAAAGGCCTAATTATTTTGATTATTATTTTTAATAACATAGTAAGCCATTTTTCATTGCTCATTCTGCTTTAATTCTATGATTTAGTTAAAGCCTATAGATCTAAGAGCATTGTAAAGACAAAATATACACCACAACTGGTAAAGAGGAGACTGAGGACATTTAGGAACAATGTTCAAGACAGGAAAGGGTATTCAAAGCTAACAAAATGAAAAAGATTTTAAATTCAGGGTTCCCTAGTGGTCTGCCAAAATTTATGTGAAGTTTTACTGAGAAAAAGCCTTCAACAGTTCTTAACACTTTTACCTGCAAAATTAAAAATGAAAATGAAACAAGAAAATTGAGAAAAGGGCCCAGTAATGACAAAGTCCTCTGAATAGCTGCTAGAATCAGAAATTATTTTTCCTGATTTAGTACCAACTGCTTCTTCTCAGTGATTAGCACCACTGAAAATTCAGACAAACATGATTTACTGACCTGTTTGCTGTGGACACTACTGAGGATCTACTCCAGGCAGCTCAATCTTCAGTGGTTCATTCAGCTTTCAGGACATGTTTCCCAAAGAAGCACTGGGAAGATTGGAGATGCGAAGCCTGGACACACTAATCAAGAAGTACTTGGAGTGAAGCCCTTTCTACTTTATCATTTGCTTCTTTTGAAATAATGAGAACAGAACATAGTACAAAACTGACCAGGCAGTACAATTCTTTTCCATGGAGTAACCTTTTTCTTGTAATCATTTACACTGTTGTAAATTGTGTATAATTTGCACCTTAACCTGAAGCACTTTGTATATTCTCTTCTCCTCTTTTAACCATTTATGTAGATCACAAATTCATCAAGACAAGAAGTAGTTGAAGTTGTCTTTCTCCTTCCATCCAGAAAGAATTTGGGAATATTATAGTGACAGTTTTTAAAGAGGGAATATCACTTCATCATTGCATATACTCATTACAGGTAAAGATTTTTTTTATTAACTTATCATTTATTTGTAATAGTAAAAATTGTTGTAGACTTTTTTTTTTAATAAAGCTGCTGTTTATATTAATTCCAGTAAAAAATTAAACTTTTGTACACTCTTCAGTCTCTGCCTTCTCTCTTTCATTCTTCATTCATAATTACTTGCATCTTCTTCCTTCTGAAAATTTGTAGGTCAATGGTAAAAGTGGTTCTAATATCACATGTCCTCAAGTCACGTGAATGTTACCTCCTTTTTCTCCCCCCATAGCTTGTTCTTCCATACATTCTCTTAGTGCTCTGGGTCATGATAACATGCCAAGTCCAAACACTGCTATGGCTGGTATGGATGATGGAAATTTTCTCTTCTCCTCCATTTCCATTAATCTTACGCTTTTCCCCACTCTTTGTTCCTTAGAACCTTTCTCTGGATTTTCCCAGTAGCTGTCTTTGGCAGAGCCTGAACAAATTCCACCTGAATGACAAAAATGCATGCTCACTTTCAGCCAAGCAAATTCTGATTAATCTTTGAGATGCAAGGAAAGACATACCAATATTATAGATAGAGTAAAAAGCTGGGAAGCTGCACAGCTTGGGGGTGGGATGGTGAAATTCCTTACTACACATCTTAGCTGGGCTGCACAGGCAGTAATTGCAGGGGCAAGAACCACAGTCCTGAAGGTGTGTGTGCTTCAGCTATTACGAAAGCAAATTATTGTTGTTTTTCAACTCCTTTGATGCCAGCAGGAATTTCTACTTTGCTTTGGCTCAGAGTCTAAACAGAGCTCAAGGAAGGAATTGGTAAGAACGAATGCCTTGTCCATCAGAATCACTGTGAAAATCTTGTAATTCATGAAAGTAAGATTAGTCCCTGATAAAGATAAAGAACCACTTCCTCCTTTTGGGTTCTTTCTAGTGAAAACAGCAAACCCAGGGCTACAGCTGACTCTCTAATTTATTTTTATTTTATCTAACTATGTTTAAAGTGTAAGTCAGCAGTTGAAAAGGAACTGAGGCAGGACAAAAACAGTTCAGTTCCTGACACAATTAGAAGACCTTTTTGTAGTGTACTTACCTTTCTTGGATACTTGTAAGGAGCAGTCACCTTTTTGACATGTTGCTGAAGATCTTGAGTTAGTTTTTCTGGATCATGTGATACAAAAGCAGGAGCCAAAACAATGAAGGCTTTGACTACCTGTACCACAAAAGTTAAAGGACTCCATTAACTTCCAGATGTAGGAATAAAGGGATACTTTTGTTGCTAAAACTGAATACCAAAATATAAGAAAGCTTTTCTTAATCTCTTATGTCCTGGGCTATTGCTGTTTATTATGGAACGAGTTGTAATAAAGGACACATACTGAAGTACAGGGCTATTTGTTTCTTTGTTTTTTTCTCCACTTTTTTCTTCTTCTTAATTTTATACACTACTAAACTTTCTAAATGTTTTAGAACAGAAAAGAAAACAGCTAAAAGTTTCACCTCAATAAAAACATGTTGCAATGTTGAAACAACAACAACAAAAAGCTCTCTGCTACCATGTGCTTAGTGAAAAAACAGAAGGAGTAAAATCCCTAATACTATTTCTTAGACAAAAAGATGACACAATAGATTATTTTTTCCACCTCGGACTTATTGAGAGGAAAACGCTGAAATTCTGAGATGTGTCAAGGAATGTTTAATTTTTTTTTAACTCATTTTAATTTCAAATTTGCAACTTTTTCATTCCAAGGAAGCCTGGGATATATAGAGAACTTGATGCTTAGAATAAAATACATTTCTTTCCACATCTTTTTTTTTCTTTTCCTTTTTACCTCCCCTCGAATGGGATCAGGACTGCTGACAACAGCTGACTCCATGACTGCAGGGTGCTGTATTAAGGCACTTTCAACTTCAAAGGGACCAATACGATACCTAGGAGAAAACATAAATATGACAGCCATAGCAAGTTAGTCATTCAGCTGGTCTTTTGATATTGAATTTCGTGCTAAAAAACAGAACATTCTTACCGGGCAAACAATCAAATCTAAAAGCAACTGACTTACCCAGAAGAATTAATTATATCATCAGATCTTCCAACAAACCAGACATATCCTTCCTCATCCATAATCCCTCTGTCCCCAGTGACATAAAAGTTTCCAGACATGCATGCAGCAGTTTTCTCCGGATTATCCTGACAACAACCAACATTTCAAAAAAAGAAAAGTATATCTGATAGTTATTGGAATGTAATTCATTCACTTTAAAGTAGTGCTAAAAATGATCAAGGCTATTTTTTAGTTAGACTCAAAGTAATATATTTAATGCTATTTTATGTGTTCAATTAAAAAAAAGAGCCACTTTCATTAGCAGTATTGAACAGGCAATGCATGAGAGATGGCATTTGCATACACCTATTTTTTTTAGAAAAAAGGCTGCTATCCTTCAAAATGCCCATCCAACACAGCATTTTGCTAAAATATGTAATTCATTTTCTTCAGAGAAATGATTTTTTATTGCAGGGGGTCTCCACAATGATCTCCTGTCAATAGAAACTTTTCACCCCCGACCTTCAAGACGAAAGCGTAAATGAGGTGACCTACAAGAAAAACTTCATTAACTACACTTATCTATTTTTCTACATAAGTAAAAACAACTTGACAACATAAGACTTGATGAAACATTGAATATGTTAGTGATATTAAGGAGTAACGTATTTGTGCTCTTTGGAAACCCTCCCTGAGCTCTTGGCATATTAGAGAAGCCTTTATGGTTTTGCTTCGTTACTCTTTATCCAAGGATAGGGGTGGAAAGGAACAGAAGGGAGTGACGCACTGAATAGAAAGCCCGTAAAGCTAAGAGCCAGATACAGGTCTGGAACAAGGTACTTCCTGCTTCATGGTGCAAGATGCAGTAATATCCTGCCTGTGTGTTCTTGATCAGATGTACTGATCAAAGCTCTCACATAACCTAGTCAGACCCTCTGAAGATTCTGGATGAAATTCTTCTCCTCAGTAAGGTAATTTTGCCCTGGGTCTCTCTTGAGCTTCTCAGCTTGCGCAGAGAGGCTAACTCAGACTTACCATGTACTCAGAGAACATACAGAATGGTCGTTCAGGTTGAACTCGAATAGCGATGTTGCCTTCTTTTCCTACAGGCACAACAGTTCCATGGTCATCTATGATCTGCAGAAAGGACTTACCATTACTGCTTTGACTAGCTTTGAGAAATACTTGTGTTGTAACAAGTGAATGACAGACCAGGACACAGACAGCATTCCCCTTATGCACATACCCTAAACTGTAGCTGAGCTCAGATGTAGTGTATCAACATACCTGCACATCGTAAGGGGGAACAGCTTTTCCCAAAGAGCCAGGTTTAATTTTCATTCCTTTCATATTGGCACATATTGTAACCTGCATAACAGATATGTATTCATATTAGTGCAGCTTTTTCTAAGCTTTATTATCAGCTTGCATTAGGCGTGACACCTCTTCATGGCTTTGTAACAACCAGGACTGAATCAAGACTAAAGCGCCGTGGTTCTCCACCACATGAGAGAATGGTCAGCCCTGTGGAATGTGGTTGCTTTTGCTCAGTCTGAGCCAGTGGATTCTTCTGCAAACACCTGAATTTGCAAGATAGCAGATACAAGATGATCATGTCTTATTTCAATAAGGGGATAATTTACTTGGGACCATCTCAAAGATAAGTGGAGAGAATGCCTGAAATCTGACTCATAGTAGCTTCATTATGTTTGCTTACAGAATGGTCTGGGACGTGAACTGATTTAATTCTTCCCATCAGAAGCTCAAAGGGGCCAAGCTGATACCCAGAGCAAATTACTTTTTATTTTTTCTTTTTAAGCAAAGATGATGAAAAGCTCTACTACAAGTTATTTGATCTGAAGTAACTTCTAGTATGCTTTTTGCAAGGAGCTTCCTTTTAAAAAGAAGTTAATTTAAATGATTCTCACCTTTTCCATTGATTTATCAAAGCACATCGTGCCTTAGGTACTGTCACCTTTGGAATGGCATACTGTAGGAATTAAAATGAACGTACTGTTTCAGTCTGGCCATAGCCTTCATAGATATCCAGCCCTGTTTGGATTTTCCATTGCTCCATCACTTCAGGATTGAGTGCTTCCCCTCCAGATAAACAATGTTTCAGACTCATGAACTTGTAGCTTGAGAAGAATAGCAAATAAAATAATTTTCTTAATTTCTGAAAATAGCAGTGAATGGTTTTACCTGCGCAGCTTCCCTCAACTTTCAAATAAAGTATAACTGAAACTTTACAAGCTAGTTTGAAAATGACAATAATCATCCTGTTACACGCTCCTGGATTGAACTCCTAGATTGGTCATGTTACCACTGAGGGCAATGTGATTTCTCTCTGTGTCACTGGGAGTTGGTAAGAACAAAAAAGGATTTACAAATTTTGTCCGAAAAAAAGCAAGCAAAGGTGTTTTCTTGAAAGAACTGACCAGAGCAATCTGAACAAGCATGTCAGATGTTCTTGGAAAGCTGAATTAGGTGGCTATATCCCAACACCTAAGACCAAATCAAGAATTTTCTAAAGCAAAAGAAAGGTTAAATAGGAACACAGAGCCTGAGCTCTCTACTAAATTAGGGCTGGCTTTTTTCAGGATGAAAGACTTGTGCAAGAAGAGTAAGTACATCACTAAAGGTGTGAAAACTCCTTACAAATCACATTGACTACTTCTCATAAGCTGAATATTTTACAGCGTAACAAAACCAGTAGCAACTGCTGCCAGATAACTCTCAGCATGTGAAAGTCCTCTAAATGATCACTTCATTCTCAAGTATACAGAACAACTTCACTGTACTCCAACAGTTCCTGGATCCAGAGCTGTCTGAAATCCTCGTTGTCTTAAATTTAACTGTGAACCATAAGTTCAAAGGAAGTGATACCTTAAAACACATCTAATTTATTTCCTCTGTGCTGTTTTAAACAAGACCCCATTCCTGAAGCCTGAATGGCCGAAGGTGTGACTACATATTCTCATGTTTCAGAACACAGCCTTCTCTTCTGAGATCAAATTTTTGCTAATTAGTTTTCCTTTATCTGAAAAAATAAAACAACATAAGGCACTAAACAGCCAGAGCTGTCAGAGCATTATATCCCAGCCTCTCTGCTACCCTTGCAACAGATGTGCAGTACCTGCTCAGACAGTGTTGGACAAGCATGCGGTAGGCAGTGGGGGCAGTGCAAAAGGTGGTGATGGGGTATCTTGAGAGAGTCTAGAAAAAAAAGAAAGTTACCTTGCTGAAAAGAAAATGTAATGGTGAGTCTCACTTTGTAAGTGTCAGGTGATATTAACACGACTTATGTGCTAAAATGTTTGCAAAATGAAACTCCTACGAATGCCAGGTATATTCAACATTCAACAAAGAACTGTGAATGCCTGAGACATCCTGACCATGGAGTGGTTGTACCAGTCAATGCCACTGCTGTAGAAAAAAATAATACTTTCCGTCCAACAAAAATCACTCATGTGAATGAATGACCACTGAGAGTAGCTAGTAGTTCCATTTAAGACCCTTTCCTCCTTCCCAAGGCAATCGTGTCCTAGGCTCAAGGCAAAGTGAAAACAATGAATAAGAATGAAGCTTTTCAAGTTTGTTCCTGAGGAAGTCTGGGTCTCCCTTCCACACACGAGGCTGATGTTGAGGAGAACAGCCCAGCTATTTGGTTTTGTGAATCAGAGGGGAGGAATAGGCACACTGGCAACTCACAGAAAATTCAGGATAGCAGAACCCCAGTTCAGGTTCATACCCAACTCTTATGACTGGCCAATGCCCACCCCTCTCCCAAAGTACCTAGAAGTTCATATTCAAGCTTTGCTTTAGGCTAAGTATGGAACAGGACATCAGTGATCTTCAGTTAATTTTATCCTGCATCTTCCACCACATACCCTCCACCCTGTAGCCCTGTCACATGGCCTAACCAGGAGGGAAAACACTTGCTCCTCTAGCTTACTGGGCACCAAAGGGAGGGATAGTTGTTTGGGATGTGGGAAGTACCATGCTTGATGCTACAGAGCAGTTGGTACATATGCACTGAAATCTACCTTGTTTGCTTCATTTATGCAAAATGGAAATAAAGGTCAACAAAAATTAGCGTTATTTAAAAGATAAGTTATGCTTTCATTAAAAGAAATGTTATGCTTACCTCTGCAATAACTGCTGGTTTAAACTCTGGCAAACTGTGTACAAAAACACATGATCCATTGATCCATGGTGCAAAAACACTGCTCCAAGCTGCCTTTACCCAGCCAGTATCAGAGGTATTCCACATTATATCTGAGGGAGTCAAGTTCATCCAGTACCTGATAAAGCAGAAAGGGAAAAAATGCTTCATACAGTGTGAGAGACTCAGGCCCAAGTCACAGCACAATTAAAGAAAATGACAGGAGGCTTCCATTAGAACATGAAGTGTCAGCAAGTAGGGCTGTTTAGAAAGTTTGTAAGAATTTAAGAAAATCTTAAAACATTTTTTCCCTTTGTTTCCTCCTGTTTAATATTTCAAGTGTCTGTTTTTCTTCTGAACCGTGCAAAAGCATCCTTGGCCTTTGTTGCAGAATCTGGATCCAGACCAAAAGCTGAACAGATCATTTGGAACACATTTTCCTCACCTTGTGGGTTAGAGACATCAGCTAAATCCCAGATTATTTCTCTAGGAATTAAAACAAATTACTTCTGTTGACTCCACACCACCAACTTTCAACAGAGAATGCCTAGGGAAATGCATCTTTTGGTTTTCTCAAAATTTCTGACTCCTTGGGAAGTACAAATGAGAAAGATGCTCAGTGAAAGCAAACCATTGCCAAGCCAGATTCCAAGTGAACTGTGACTTGTAAGATACAATCTTGTGGTCCAAAGGCCTTTGGTTCTCAGGGAAGGCTTACATAATACTAAAGAACTCAACTTTATCTGGTTTTGCTATAAGGAGGCTCTCCTGACTGCTACTCTGCAGTCAGCCCTGTGAGTGATAAAATCCTGTGGCTTGATGATCTCAACTGAGTCTACGAAAGTTTTTAATAACCAGCGTTTCACCCTAAGAGGGGAAGGTGAGGAAGAAACAAGATCCTATGCTCACTAAACGCCTACATTTACTGTATTTTTTACTGTCCCATTTTCAATTAGTGATTGTATCACATAATCAGTACACTGGGAGCAACCACAAGCTATACCTGCCACTGGTTGCAAATCCGATGCCGTAACTGCCGTGAGACTGTACCACCATCTTTGGAGAACCTGTACTTCCACTAGTAAAATAGATCAGCATTGGGTCTCGACTTCTTGTCTTGACGCATTTGTGGTCAGCAGATGTCACCCTTCAGAAGAAACAGTATATGATAGCTATTACATTCCACGAAGGAAATACTATTTTTTAAGGTTTAGGAAATAAACAGGAAAATGATTGGCCCCAGCTATATGATCTCACAAAATAAATAGTTGCATCAGACAGCACACATAAGAGCTAGAGAGCACATTTGGCTACTCTCAAGTTTGCTCTGTATATCATAATTTTCACAACATGAGCACCTAGAGCATATTCCAGTGACTGCACACAATTATTTTGCAAGGGCTCTCAAAACACTTTTTGTAGAACAACAGGTAGATGCAAAAATAACTTCTGCCTCAACATATACTGTCTCCCACTTTAAAGTCAATGGGGGCCATATTCAGGCTATGATGCCAGGCAAAGTGGTCTTACAGACAAATTATACCATTTAAGTTCAAGATACCAACGAACTGTCAGACTGCCTGGGCTATCAAGACAGTCAAGGGAAGAAATAACTGACGCCATGTTAGTGGGGCACCAACAGATATTATGGCAATATTATCATCTCATTGAATTAAAGAGACATTAGGCTGGGCTCTAGAAAATGAGCACAAAACAACTGCAAGATTAGTACTCTGTGCATTTGTGTTGTGACTGCAGGTGGAAACAGAAACATTTTAGAAGCTGGCAAGTTGCTGAGTAAGGTGAAGCTCAAAAACCTGAGTTCAGCTCCCAGAAAGTATGCTGGAGGAATTTGTACTTAATGAAGTGATTACAGTGAGTTGGCAGAGGGATGGAAAAATGTAACTCATCTGTATTTAGGAATCCCAAAACTCAGCGACATCACCTGACTAACACAGCTTCTTTTATTTCACATAGATGTTGATAAAACAGCTGTACTCACGCAAAGAGTTCTTTGAGGTTCAGCCACCCATCTCGGCTCCCTTTGGCTACAATTAATTTGGTTTTCAGAAAACGGCATTCAGACATGACAGATTCTACTGCAGGTGCCAGTGTATCATTGGTAACGATGCACTTGGCCTTTGAAGCCTGGAGTCGGTATAAAATATCTTTGGCTGTTAATTGGGATGTTCCTGGAATAAAGACAATTCCTAGAAAAAAGCAACAAGCAATTCAGAAAATTCACCATTTATCTTTACGATGTTTACACAACATGACCCCAGTCACAGAAAAGCTGAGTTGCTTGCCAAGAACTTATTCTTTCAGAACAAGGAACAAAGTTTAACTCATGTTTTGAAGGCAGAGTTGGGTGAATTTGCGGTCAAGGAATGACCTGGCATAGACCCAACCTGCGAGATCTCATCTGGCTCTGAACAACCTCCAAAATCTGCAACACTGATGTTGAGTTTTGTGTCATCCACGTTAAAGGTATGTCTGATGAGTAAGATCTAGATTTAGACTGTTTTTAACACTTCCTTCATGGTCTGTAACTAAGTAAGGGAGTAGTGAAATTACCATCCACTTAAGTGTATAAGGCCAGCATTTGGATAATATTTACATGTGGCATAAAGCCATTGTTCATTTCAATAAGGAATTAATATCTCTGACATGGTATATAGACCTCAACAGATTGAGGTCAGGTAGTTTACACATACTGCTCAGTCAACACATCTGTCAAGCACAGATTAGTATTCTAATGTGAATAAATGTGAGTTTGGATAATGGGCACAATGTGCTTGAAATCACGTTTTCAGAAGGAAAAACAATTTTCTGGATTTCTATACCTCCTTTTCCCAAGAATTTCAATAGCCTACACCTACGTGATTGATTTCAGTCTTCCTACACCTTCATAGGTGTCTACTAAATTTCACAACTGGGAAACTGAAGCACTGAGCTACTGAATGATATTCCCATGTCATAGTTAAGAAAATCTTGGATACAATAGAACCGGATTCCCTGAGTCTCAGACTCATCTGCAACCTGCAAGAATCACAGAGCAAACAATACAAAAATACTTGATTGTGTCCCTGCTGATGCTGAATTGTTTTATAATGGATGTTTAGCAGACTAAAAATGAAATGGTTCAACTTCTTCTGAAGAATTTGGGAAACTAACAGTAGAACAGAAGAATATTGTACTGAATTAGAAACCACTGTAGTCATATAAATTAGTGCATTAAAACTGTTCATTCTGATAATGGGTCTGGTCAAGTTTGGCCTTAGGTTGTAAACATTTAATCTCCACTGTTTTCAACTGAGGATGCCGTTTAACTGAACAGTGTCTATTCAGCATCAAGTACAATGCTGTTTCGGTTCCTGTGTGGGTGCTGCCAACTCTCCTTCTATGTAAGAGAAGAATTGTACAGGGCAGAGCAGCTAATTCCTGCTCACTTTTTTTTTTATAGATATATATTGATTTAGCAATTTTTTTTCACATTTATTTATTTTCGTTCTTTCTGTGTCTAAGAAATCAATAAGGTTATTCACCTGCTCGCATACAGGCCACATTCAGTAGCCACCATTCAGGAACACGAGGCAGAACTGCTATAACTCTGTCTCCTCTCTGCAAGCCACATGTCTCAGAAAGTATATTAGCTGTTTTCCTGGACAGAAATCCCAACTCTTCAAAGCTCCACTTCACCTCTTCTCCTTCATCATTTACCCACCAAAAAGCTGGATTTGCTGGTCGTCTTCCATCCTAGAATGCAACAGAATATATTATAGATAACAAACCTTAAAAGGTTTATTTTTAATCCAAAATAACTCCAGACTAAGCAAATGATCCTTGGCCATCAGTCTCTTAGAGAGATACCCACATTTCTGACAAAGAAAATACTGCATTCTACTCTCCAGCTAATATTATACAGCATCCATAACGAAAATTTATTTGTATTATTTGAGATTTGTTCCAAAGTCTATGAAGTAGAAGAAAAACACTACCTTTTCAAGTTGCAACCACTTATCCAAGACATCACTTGCAAAGTTGAAATATTCTGGCAGTTCCTTTTCACACCGGTTTACAGAGTCATAGTATGAAATAATCTGAGATGTAAGAAGCCTGTTACATCCATGGAACAATCTGCAAGGCGACCTGAGGATCTGCAAGCACTGAGGAATCCAGGATTTAACAAATGACCTCATGATAAATGATGGTTTAGCAGACAGTGCGGAAAAAAATATCAGATGAACACCAACAGGGATCAGTCATCTGCAATGACAGAAAATACATCTAAAAACAGACAGATATTGGATGCTGTTGAGTTTGGGGTGTTGGAGAAATGAATCCAAATCAGCTCAAACAAATAGGTTGTTTGTGTGCCCTCCCTGCTTTCCCCACTATTTTATTTGATTCTTAAAATAAGTATTCCTCCTTTTCCAGAGACTGTAACTGTTTTTTCATTATAATCTGCCCTCTGCTTTTTCAGCTGATGAATAAATCTCATGTCCCATCTATAAAATTTCACTAGCCAGTTCTTTTCTAAATCTCTCTCTCTTGATTCTTGGAAGTTTTATATTTTACTTCGTCTGCTCACAGAAATGAAATGATCTACTGCTAAAAGTTAGGAAATGTGTTGAAGTAAGGAAACTGTTTATCCCACCGATTTAAACTCGTATATGTAACTATGTTATGTCTTGAATACACACTAGGTGGCGATTCCCCACACGAAAGCATATATCAATAAAACTGGTGAATATTTCCTTGCAAGTTCTATTTTTCTGGGGGGTATAGAATAAACACAAAATAAATAGTAGGCAAGCAAAGATGAAATTCCAAAGATTTCCATTTGCTTTTCACTTCATCTCAAGTGTGTGCCTTCAAGAAATACGTACATTGTAAAATATACTCACAAAGAAAATCCCACCACTTCTAGTCTTGCCCACACAACATGCAGGCTCATGTGGAAGAGACAGAACAGACAATACCGCAGTTATTTAAAGCCCAGCTTTGGAAGTCAAGAAAACCGGATCTTTGCTCCTGGATGCAAAATCTTCTGATTAAACTTGTTATGAGTTTAATCAAGTCCCTAAGGATCTAGCCACTCTGGGAGCCTGTGTCCTGGTAGGACTTGTGTGTGCTCCTCCTCTTATTCCAGCTTCCTTCCTGGAGGTTAGAAGACCATTCCAAATTGGTGTCTACTACCTGGTAGGAGGTTTTCAGGAGGAATTTGCTCCAATTGCTATTTGTTTCAGTGGCACACAGGGAAAAATCAACTCTGTAAGCAAATGGCTTTGTCACTCTACCTGTGTGTGCTCTGGGAGCCTTAAGCTGTGTTCTGGGGTAATTTACAACATGGTCTGTTCAGATTAAACATGCCTTGTTAGTTTTCCCCTGTTCTTCTGAAAGATGCTTTATACCCTCCCAGGATGTTACTTGGAAGACAGCTTCAAAAAAGAGATGAATAACTGACATTTTCTCTGTTACAAAGAGAAAACCACAAAGTCAAAAAGGAGACTCTTATCTTCCTGTTTTTTTTTTTTTTTTCCCTTTAGAACCTGATTACTGTATCTGTATTCGTGTGGCCTTATCTTGAAAGCAGCCTGAGTACACAGCTCCCTGATTTCATTAGGCACCCTGTACAAGCGCTAATCGGACAACTCTCAAGGTGCATTACAACCCAAAGCCTTTGAGATCCATAGAAAGTTCACCTAAAACCAAGCCCCACTCACACCAGGAATGAAAACAACCTAAACTGAGGCAATCTGCTATCACCAAGAAAATGGAGACTTACCAAATCAACCACAATTAGGAAGCCTCCTTCCCTTTAGCAGTACCCTCCTCATACCAAATTTTTCATCCTGTAGTCTAAGGGCATGAAGGAGCAAAGCTACACTTACACCTCCAGAGAGCAACTTCTTTAACTACAAATTTGGTTCTACTTATCTGGACCGACTGTCCTCAAGTCCCCTCAGTCCTCGCCCGCACCAGTGAAACAAATGCCAGAATACAGAATACAATTACAGGCTAGAAAATATTTTTGAAAATATTTTCAAAAATAACGATTTCTTAGTAAATGGCACCTTCTTAACCTTTTTATAAGGTATTTTTAGGAGGCATTAGAGTTCACAAACATAGTTGAAAGCTATCCTAAGAATAAAATAGTACATTTGATACCTTCAGTTTACTCTACAGATATTAGCTAATTGATGTGGGTCACAAGCCCTTCACGTTGCATGAAAATGGGCTACAAATGAGAATCAATGTCAAAATCCTCTGGTTTAACCTACAATGTAGACATTTTCCTTGAGCTGCAATGTGACATGACAGGAGCCTCACAGACAACACGCTGAAGAAACACAGACACTAAAAGTACATACACAAAGCAAGGAGAGTTCTTCCCTGATTTCAGCATACTCTGAATTGGATCTGTAAGAAGTAGCTCCCTAAGTGCCACAGACAACCAAATATTAATCAGAGGAGCAGCCACCAGATACTTTCCTAGGTACCTCACTTACTGTTTTGTCCGTAGCTCTGTGGTGGGTAACGGTAAGGGGAGCAGGGAGTCTAATTGGAAAGGTGCACTACGAATCAACTTGTCCTTCTGCAGGCATGTTTCCTCCCGTGCTCTCACCTTCTCGCCAGGCTTTTGTTCTGATTATTTATGGAAACAATAAACCCATTGTCTCCACAGTTGTTTTTCCAAACTGTACTAGAGATGAGGAGGTAATTAACTACATGAGCCTTCCAGTGGAAAGGTGGAGTTGGCTCCCCTGGTGGTAGACTTATCAACCTTATCAGCCCCTTAGTTTGGCTGATACAACAGCAGCCATTTGAGCAGCAAATACTGTGCTTAGTGCTCCTTTACTCCTTTCTTTTTCGGTAACTGAGTAAAGGCAGAGCAAGATGAAGACACGTCCGTCTTTCTTTCTGCCATTATTATTTTTCACAGCTTTCCCGGCTATAGACAGCATTGGCCCAAATGAAACAAAACTAAAGAAAGCCAAGCTCCCCAAAATAAAAAAGGAAAACAATGTACTCTTGCTGAAAAGGAGCAACTTTGACAGAGCATTGAAGGAAACAAAGTACCTACTGGTGGAGTTCTGTGAGTATCGTTTCTGCTGTCTCTTACCCTGCTAACTCTGCAGAGTACAGCTGATGCTGGGGCATCAAGGTACATTTGTTCTGCTGCTGCTTTGTCCTCCAGCAGTCCTTGTTTGATGTTCTCCATGTATCTATTTCTGACTATGGCTACAATCACTGATTGCTTTTTGAGGTGGTTAAATACCAGTCTGTTCTGTAAGACTGATATTGATACTAAGATGGGTCCACACACGCGGAGTTGTGACTTGGCATTCTCTGCTTCCGTTATCTAATTTTGTAAGGAGGTGGTTCACAGCAATAACAGGTGAGACTCCAGGTATTCAAAAATCAGAGATGGCTTTTCTCTCTTACATTTTCATCCATACCTTTTATTGAAGTTTTAGCAAGATAGCATCTCTCGTCTGTGTTTGGACTTCAGGGAATGGCTCTTTACAATATTTTAGTGTCTGTAATTGTATTATATAGTTCTGCAAGACTCTTTCCCTGAAATGCACTTGGTTAGGTGAAGGCAGATTTGAGGTTTTTCTATTACATTCATGTTCGTTCCTCATGGGGAAGAAACTTAGTGGGGTCTTTTGAGCAACTAACTTTGAGAGGTAGGTCTGGCCATCTGAGCCTTACAGAAAGTGTATCGCAAAAGCCAAAAAGTGTAGTGTTTGTCAGGGCTGCTTATCTGCTTGGCTTGGCTTACTGGTGGGCCAGTACTGGTACCACGGAAACAACAGGAGGCACGAGTGGGAGGACTGGGCCTCTCTGTGCAGTGACAGCTGGCTGCTAGATTGGCTTAGCTGGACTGAAAAACTGACTCTAAGGCCACGGTAGGGTCTCTTTGAATTGCCAAAAAAAATGTGTTGCCTCTCAAAAGCACAGTTCTGCACCCCTGGCCAGTGCCTAGTTAAATATTCACAAACCCATGCACAGAATGGCATCTGGAGTGACAGGGGACAAGGAGAGCCTGGCGCTGTGTAGCATGGTTTCCTGATCAAAGAAGGCTGGCTGAGTTCACAGCTCTTCTGAGTTCCATTGCCAGTGTCCCTGGTCTAGCCTGTATATGATTCTGTACGGCTCTCTAGAGAGCAGATGTTACTGTAGAGCAGATGCCACGGCAACCACTATGGATTCAGCTAGAGGGGAATTGTTTTACAGTAACATATTTTTAAAGATAGAACAAATATTGATGCTGTAAACGCTGACTGTGCATGGGTTTACCTGGGATCCTATGAGGACTACAGCCCTTTCATTAGTTTTCTGTTCCCACCATCCCAGCTCCAAACCTCTTGGGTTCCCAGTGCAGTCCCTGGAATAAGATAATAAACTGACTAAAACTTTTTTTAAACTAAAAGAGGGGAGATTTAGATTAGATGTGGTGAGGCACTGGCACAGGCTGCCCAGAGAAGCTGTGGATGTTCTATCTCTGGAAGTGTTCGAGGCCAGGTTAGGTGAGGCCCTGGGCAACCTGATCTAGTGGGTGGCAGGGGGGTCGACCAGGATGGGCATCAAGGTCCCTTCTAAGCAAGTCCTTCTGTGATTCTTTGCAGAGATGGGGTGGCCCTGGTTACTTCGCTCTCCTGCAGCCCCCCTCCAGGCCACAATAGGGTTTAGGTGTTCAAAAGGATTACGCAGCAAACCTCATTCTCAGTGAGACTGCACAAGTCTGAAGGATAGCATTGGTTTTGCACTGAAAATTTTTCCAGTGCATCTTGCTAGCTTGCTTCATACAACCCATCAGGGAGGCCAGTCTCACTCCACCCCTTCTCCAGATCACCACTTACATTCATGTTGAATTTCAACACATGGCCTTACAATTTCACATCTACATACCTTGTGCCTAGTGCTTTGCTGGACTAGAAGTGATCATTCAGCCTGCAGCAGGACTGAAATCAAAATGCATGGAGAGACGACATATTTCATATTAAATGCCAGGTACTATGGTTGGTGTGGAGGGAGATAGGGAGCCTTATAAGAGACAGCAGTTTAACTAAAAATGATGTAAATCTCCAGGTAGAGACAGCTCAGCCAAACAAGCAAGGAAGGACATTACTTATGGCAAGAACTTTTTCTGAGATAGGTTTAGTATGGAAGTTCATAATGATTATGGGCAACAGACTCCTCAGTCTGCATAAGACAGCAAAAGCTTTGTGTCTGTTCCTTGGGCTTGACCTTGCTTCACCCTGCTATCAACTGTGCTACATTCACTGAGCTCAGCACACACACCAACTCAGCCTTAAATTACACAAACATCTTGCAAACTAGCACTCCTCTGGAGGCAGGTAGGCATTACAGACAGGCACATACAGAAAACCCCAAATCTATCCTGAATTTGAAATGGATATTTGAAATTAAAGCAACATCTTAACTTTGCAGAAATACATTTGAGGATTAATGAAACTAAAATTAACTTTGGATCATACCAAACATTTCATTAATCCCAAAAGTGTTACAAAACTTCAAATATGTTTTAGAACTTTTAGAACAATCGCTCAGAAATGTATTATAAGCACTTAAATGACAAGTTTCAAA
Source organism: Anser anser (assembly GCF_964211835.1). Taxonomy (NCBI): domain Eukaryota; kingdom Metazoa; phylum Chordata; class Aves; order Anseriformes; family Anatidae; genus Anser; species Anser anser. The sequence goes on from NC_139736.1 coordinate 8,441,075, forward strand.
GTGCTGAAATTTATCAAGATTTTATTTAATTGTGCAGGGTTTAAAACTATTTGCCAAATTCACCCTGAAATTGTGAATTGCCTTGAGCCCTCTAAAGACACAGTATTTTGGTGAAAAAATAATTCATCCGGAAAAACAAAAAACAAACAAAAAACCTTTGTCAAGCTCTATTCTCAAGCTTTGTAAGAGCCTGAAAAAACAGGTTCTCTTGTCCCTACTTCAGAGTAGTTTGGGACCTCTCTCTGATACCCTATTGCCCTCACAACTGGGTTTCTTCAGATCCAAGGGACAGAGACACCCTTCCCCTGTACTCTGCACATTCTGAGAAGGTCAGAGATGAAACACTGCTCCCCAACCACACCTTGCACCAGTGATCCTCACTGCACTCTGGTTTGGATTCAAGGTCACCACATCTATCTGAAAGGCTTACTGAAAATTCATGGCTTGCCTTTCTAGCTACAAACCATAATGGCATCTACAGTCCCTGCAGAGAATTATGAAATCAATTACTAGACTGACAAGCTCCTCAGCTCAAGACGCATTACCTGGAAATCTCTGGCCTCAATATCAGCAGCTCCTTTTGGAGACCTGCCACTAAACAGCCTCTGGGACAGTGAAAAATCATCCTGCACTGAGGCACTGCCCTGGGATGTGTGAAACAATGTTCAGCCCACGTTGCTGAACAAGCTGGTTCGTTTGCTGTAATTTCCATTGCCACAGCAAGAGGAGTCTGAAGATGGGACATGCACATGAACAGAGAATCCATAAAGTACTAAAGTTTTATGCCCTACTCCTTAAAATAGGCTATGTAAACTATGCGAACATGGAATCACTCAGGAAGCTGTGATAATGAAAGACAAAGCAATTATCCCAAAACCACGCAGGGAATTTGTGAGGCTGCCAGGAATTAGTTTCAGAAATCCAGAATGAATATAAGAGCTGAGACCCTTCTCTTCTTGGCCTATTCTCAATCACCAAGGTGCAGTAAGAGAATGCAAAGGAAACCCACAATTCACAGAAAGTGGAATTTTGTACCAGGATAGAAAAAAGTGTGAGCTCCAAATTTTGATCCAAAGCTCTAGGATCTGCCTTAGGTCTATCTGTTAGGTGAAAACCCCAACCCTTTCCCCGCTTTATATCATTATCTACTTACCAGTCCCACAATATTTAATCAGGAAGAGCCTGCTCTGATGTCTTCTGTCCAGCGACTCCCAGACCCTCCTAATGCCCTTCAGCTCCACCCTCACTGTGTCGCAGATCTGCCTTCTTTCAGAAAAGGTTTAATATAAAAACATATGCTGATTCTCTGCCATGCAGGGTCAGTACTCTAGTGAGCTGAGCAAAGTACACTGGGCAAATACCGAGCATGGAAAAAAAGTAACGATCCAGAAATCCAGCACTCTCCTGCCCTCATCCCAGCTGCCTTCTGCAACAAGGAAGTAACTGAAGGGGCAGCATAAAGAAGGCAGGGGAGGTCAGAGGAACAGAGTTCCAGCTTCCATTTCCCTTTTTGTGAAGGAACACAGAACAATGTCTGAAAACAACATGAGCAGCACACGGCAGTGTGCGGAACAGTGCCTGTTCTTCTGGCCAAATTACATGCCCTTGGTGCACCCAATCTTGAAGCTCACATGAAAGGTGTCTCTCATTCTTCTGTAATCTATGGCACCTCCACTAATGTTTAAGCGATCACTCACAGGCCTACTAGCATAGGGAATACAGAGCACTTGCCACCAGCAGACAGAAGATCATACATCAGTGTTGTCTACACGGCAGAGTTCTACTATTTACACTATACGTTAATATAAACCCCTGCGGTGAATTGCATTGCAGAATATTGTTGCTTTTAAGTTTTACTTACACACCTTGGAAATCAAGATAATTAACAAATAAAAAATCCCAAGCACTTTGATGAAAATAGGGCACCACAGGGAGGATGGACTGTGTACACTTATAAACGAACACTACAAATACTACTGCACACTGCAACGAACTGTAACCATTTGAAGTCACAGATATAGAAGGAATAGTACAGCAATTGTGACCAAGCACAGTCTGCACAGGGTAAAACAACTGGCTTTCTAGGCTGCAAAAGCACATTAGTGGTGCACATTCAATTTTTCATCCCCAGGTCCTTCTTTGCAGAAGTGCTCTCAATCAGTTCTTCTCCCAGACTATACTGATACTGAGTATCACACCAACACAGGTGCAGGACCTTGCACTTAGCCTCACTGACCTTCATGAGGTTCACATGGGCCCACTTCTATAGTCTGTCAAGGTCCCTCTGTGTGACAGTTGGCACTAGTTTGCCTGTCTTATTTATCAGGGGGGTTACATTTTCTTTAGTTCGTAGTTTTATAACTTAAGGACAAACATACAAGTGGTACAGCAGTTGCATTGCTGCTTTGTTCTCTACGCACATTCCCATTTATTAAAAAAAAAGGTGACATTTACCTTTCCTAGCAGGTCTGTTACCCAGTGAGCCACCAGATCAGCTGTAGGATCCCTGCGGCCTGCGACTGACAATCTATGCTGAGATAATGACATTTAATAGGCACGATGGGGTGACTCAAAGACAAACACCTCCTTCTCAAGGCACAAAAGCTGAAAGTGATGTTACTGAAAAAAATGAGAAATTGCTGCCTGTGTGTATATATATAGTTCATGAAAAGGGAGATTTCTAGGAAGTAGGGGGAGCGCAACTGATTTAAAATCAGTGTATATAGACCAGATGGTCAACTCGCATAAGACCAACATCCAAAGCACACCCACTCATGTGCTAAGAACCAATTCCAGCATATAGCAGTCTCCTCAACACGTATGGCTGGTCTGGGTGAATAAAAACAGTTCAAAACCACCCTGAACAGTTATATCTTACAACTCAGCTTCATACAGGAAACTCCTAATGAAGTGTAAAGGATACTGGGATGTGGGTGCCTCATTCCTGTAGGCTTTGTTGAAAATCCGTGTGAGTCCCTAGGAGTAAATTGTCTGAAAAGAGACAATTTGTTTGCAAAATGTGCTTATAAAAATAAGCAAGACAGTGGAAATACACATTGAGACAGGTACAAGAGTCATTAGATGATGTTCTAGTTGCTTGCTGCAGACAATGATTAACATGCATTCCCTATGTAGATGTCTCTTCTACATGCTTATTTTATTGAATGTTCTGAGTAAGGATCCAAACTTTAGAATGATCTTCAGTGTTTGCATACCAGAAGACCTCAAGCAAACTACAAACTGCAAACATTAAATTAGCTCAGTTTAAAAGTACAGAGGTCAACACAGGAGGTTTTGGGCTGTGTTTTGCACTGTAGAATACAATGGTAACACTTTGAAGGTGAAATAAGAAAGTCTGCACCTGCAGCAAAATCAACATCGTGCTTTTCTGACTTCCACTCTAACACGTTAAACACAAAACCATTCTTCATCGTAGAAGTCTTCTACAGAGAAAATTACATATCTGTAGTGAAAACTGCAAAAGCAGCCTACGCAGGGAAAGATGAAAAGTAGGACTGCTGAAATGACTTTCTGACCATGCCAGAAACTAACAGCTAGGAAATCAGTATTTAGCATGACAACAAGCATATTCACAATGTCTGCAGCAATCACTGGACCATCGGTACAGACTGCCAAATGAAATTGGAGGCCTTCAGCATTAGCTAAAGAAGAAGGAACTCATCACGCTTTCATGTAAACTCACTTGAAGAATGCTTTAGGGTCATTAAACACATTTATGTATCAGCAAAAATCTCTGTATCTCTACCCACATTTCAATGTACTTTAGTTCAGTATATTGCACTACGAAATAAAGTAGTAGCTTACTCAGGTTATATGCTTCTACGCATTCCAAGAGAAATACTCTCTAAATACACCATTTCTGGTTCTCTTCCCACTTTTGCCATATCCATTTGGTGTGGCTTTGGGCAAAATATACTCAGACTCTCTCTAAGACAGAGATGGCATGTGACAATACCCTGCCTTGTTCTTGACAGTGATGCAGTAATGCTTTAAGTTCATCAGGAAAGCTGGACTGGTTCCTGACAAAACATTTTGTTTGCACAGAACAAAAATGCTGGTGGCTTGAGCTGTAAAAATCAGCATTTTTGACAGTCTGATTAAAAATCTGTAGTGCCTTTCAGTTTGTCAAGCTTTGCTTTCAATGTGTATGTGATTTCACGTTAACCTAGCTCTCTGTTCATGGAAAACAAAACTGACAAATTTCGAGTTGCTGACATATGAGACAGGTAAAATATAAAAAGTGCATTTAAATCCTCAAATACATAGACTTAGCTTAGAAAACGGAAAATATGGCAATCCTCCCACACCCCAAATCTTGTCTTTACGGAATGAGGGTGTATGTAAGATTTGTCCTACATGACCTTTAGAGGGAGGCATTCTTACAGCAGTTCTTAAAATAAGGGAAACTGCGGTCATCAGGGAAGGTGCTGAAAAATGTGATGCTGTTCTTCAGCATTTGCTGTCTGAGCAAAGTGGCTGCAGAAATGGTACTACAGACTCTCCCCTGCAAGTAATTTAAAAAGGTGATTGGTTGCGGCTCAATTTTTGTCAGAAAAAAAGTGTAGAAATTCAAGAGGATACCTCACAGTTGCTTTAACACGCATAGTTCTGTGGACCATTTTTCATCTTCCCATGTCTGAGTCAAGGAGTTTGAGTTGTACTCAGATGCTGGATAACGTATTTTCAGGATTTTCTTTGCTCATGCTCAAATTGTGCCAATCTGGTAAAATGTTCTTTTGGAGGTTCACATCTGTTTTGATGAGGACACTTCACAAAACAGCAATGACAGTGTGAGAGGGAATTCAGTGATGCTTCCAAAATACAGATCAAAAACACTATCTAGGAAAATAATAATAAAAAATTTAACAACCCCTTAAATTATGCTTCTCTGCTTATAAGAAAAATAAAACTACTTATAGTGAAGACATTCTCCCACTGTTAGTATAATGCTGTTCCTGAGCTGATGACATTTCAAGAGCCTCTCTTTTCTGGCAGCTGTGGCACAGCACACTGGTACACTGTGTGTGTGTGTGTGTGCATGGGGGGGTGTTTACATGGGCATTTCACCACCCAGGCACATCTTCCCTAGTGACCTTGCCACCATCTCTGTTACCTTTCATCTGCCCTTGTATATCTTCTGCTGGCACCCAGCTCTCCTCAAGTGTGGAGCCTGTGACCCCGTGCTAGCCTCAGCAGCTGCTTCCTCACCCCAACACCTGAAGCAATCGGTGCCAGTAAAAATCTGAAACAGAGGAAGCAAAACAAAACTCAAGAAAAGGCTCTAAATAAGAGGAGCGATGATTTCCTGCAACACTCAAGTGACTTGAAAAATAAAGCACCTGGGAAGCAAACAAAGAATGAGTGGAATAAAAAGGAACTGATGGAAAGCTGAAAAGGAGTCTAATCACTTGGGAAAGCCAGGGAAAGGTGTGTGATGGATGTTTCCACACGCTTGCTGGGTAGCCAAGGAAACAGTTTTTATCTGTCTGATGAAGGCGGCTGCTCACTCAGTGAACTTGTCTCACAGTTATCAGGTTAATGGTACTCAGACTTCTGGTCTCTGAGTGCACTGCTTATTTTTTAGGGGATGGAGGCATGCGCTTCTCCCAGTTCTGCCAGGAGCTACAAACTACCAAGCTCTCATTATCTAACAACACTAGCAATGTTACTAGCTACCTGCAATTCTGCCTATTCAGGCCAGTTGGTGATGAGAGATCATTCTTAAAACATTTTTTTTTTGTTTGGAATTGAAATGTTTCAGAGAAAAATGGATCTCCAAATCCCCCAGCCAAACTACATGCATATCTAACACCGAGAAAGCCTACTATTCCCTGCTTATTGGAAAGCCTCTAGGCATCTTCAGCTTCTCTGTCTGAAATTCACCAGCGATGTCTTCTGCACCTTCCCAAGAGAGTCCCACTTCACTGTGCAGTTAGCATCTTCCAAATTCCCCCCAGCTGTGACAAAACAGCTATGCAACCTTAGGTTATTAGGGAAAAAAGCCATTACATTGAAATAGCCTCTGGTGTAAACCATTGCCTTGGAATTAGCTAGAATTTTCGGATTCCTAATTGTTATGTGGCTTCCTGCTCGCTATTCCAGCTGCACTCCATCTCACACCCTCTCAGAAAGCCCCACAGTTCTGCCTAACTGTTCTGGGCTCACCCTGTCCGTGAGGTCGTTTTTTATCAGCACTCTTAAATTGCACAGCAACTACCCCATGTTTTATTAGAGTCATTTTAAGTAATGGTATTTCGTAACTGCTCAACAAGCACTGCCTCTAGAACCAGCAGTGGTTTTCTATGGTAGACATGCTGTGTCTCATGTTCACAGGTCAGAACTTCTATTAGGTATTGTGGTTTTCTGCAGTTTTATCTAGAGTATATTAAACTAGCCAAGATTGAGATACTACTCTATTTTTTTTTTAGAGACAACATATTACAAACTTGTTGGGAAAAACACTGATAAGAGCATTTTTATAATGAGGAAAAAGGAAATTGAAGTTAGGATAAAATCTCTTTAAAATCTCTGTAAAGTTGCAATAAAACTATTTGATGAAACAAGTTTTATAGGCAACTAGAACACAATTTGCTTTGGACTGATGGGCTAAGGCTCATTTACTTTATTCAGAGAAGTACCTTCTATTCAACACCATGCTGAGTGGCCCCTGAACAGACACTAACTTTTGTCCTGCTAACAAGAACCTCATTTGGCACATTAACAGCTGGAGCTGCTGTATCAATGCTTAAGAGCTCTGGGCCAAGATGGGTTCATGTGTAGAAGAATCTGGAAGGGTCTGTCAGGTTAATGTATTGAGAAAATAACATTATTTAATACTACTCCTCATGCTCCTCCCTGTAGCAGTTGGTGAGAAGAAAATGATTGATGGCTGGGATTCAGAGCAAGGATAACGATGAATAATGCAAGAAATGTAAATGAGCTCTAAGCTGGATTAGAGGTTTTTGTCTTTCTTTCATTTATTAGAATTCATACAGAAATGTTCATTCAATTCTTGGTTACAGTTGTATTGGGTGATGTCTTCATGAGGTAGGCTGTACAGAAGTGCATTTGTAATTTTGTGAAAGAGCAAGAGATAATTACTGTGTTAGATTTATGCTTTGGCACATAAGTGTGTAAGTATACATGTGAATGTAAATAACGTACATATACACACAAGAACACACAAATGTATGAAAGCAAGACTGAGTTTTTTCATTGGTTCCTATTTGAAAATTTTAATGATGAAACTGTTTGTGCCAAATCTAAAGAAAATGGGCAAAACCAACAAGAAAGGGTATCTCAGTTTTACAAGTTGCAAAGCTGTAAGCACCAGGCCTATACCACTTTACCTTTGAATGTGGAGCAGCGATATGCGACTAGTTGCTTTTCCCTTGTCCTTTCTTCATATTGGTGTAACCTACAACTTCACAGCACAGCCTAGGATGGCCCGTCTCCTTCCTCCAACCACAACTGCCATTCCAGCTACAGAAGGGGTGGCCCGTGGCCCCCAGAAACACCTGTTATTTTAGAACCACTGACAGTCTCTGAGAACATATTCTCTTATTCTCTCCTTCCTTCCTCCCTATCTTGAGAAAGTAGTTTCTGCACTACAGGAGTTTGCCTGAATGAAGTGCTTACAAAAACATTATCTTATCAAAGAGTCTTAATGCGAGTAATACCTCATTCAGCTTTGAAATCCTTTTAGAGCATATTCAAACCACTTTTTTCCCCTAGATCATTTCTTCCCAACAGGAGACTGTTGCAATCCTGTTGGTATTTCACTGTAGCTGGTCCAAGTACATGTGGAGTGATGAACAGTCAGAACCAATACAAAGAAGTAAAAAGATAATTTCTCATTTACTTGAGTCATAAATGACCTTATTCAACCCTTCCAGCTACTACTGACACAACAATTTCCACTGGAAAGCTTCGTGCTGCACCTTGTGTAACCCATTCTCTTTTGTTTGACCCTTTCCAGATGTTTTTTTATCTCAAGCATCTCAGAATTTGTCTGAAGAATTTGCTGAGGCTGCACGACAGCTTAAAAAAGAAGCTCCAAGAATCCAATTTGGCAAAATTGATGTCACGGACCAACACGATTTGAGGAAAGAATTTAACATTCGAGAGTTTCCAACTGTGAAATTTTTTGTGGATGGCAGCAGGGAAGATCCCATAGACTGCAAAGGTAAACTAACTCATGCACTGATAGTGACTGGATGTACCCATCTGTTATGCTGCTGAGAAGTACAACACGACTGATCAGATAAAGAATATGCAAGGTGCCAAATTGTTTTTGCCCTGGTATTAAACATGCAATTACCTCTGTATCCATATAAGAAATTCAATTTGAATGCATCTTCTAAGTTTATAACTAAATATGCTTCTCTATGTTTAGTTCACACAGTCAAACCCACTGCTGGTGTAATTGTACTCAGGACATAGAAACACCCCAAAAATGACGTATCCCCACATACTACAACAAAAATAAATAAGTCACACCAAACAAACTCGATCCCAAACCTGATCAGTTTGCAATTCTAGTAGTTCACTGAAATTTTCACAGTTAGCATGACTGCAGAAGTAGACTGGAGCAATACACTGTATTTAACAATGAATTCTGAACTCATTAGGTTCCTTAATATGCAGTTATACTTCCTAAACCAAAGAAAAGAACTTTGCAGTGTAGCCATCAGAGGGAGCTCATTTGTGGCTCAGAAAAAAACAATGGAATAGTCTGAAATCTTTTGTGGGGAGTCATTAAGCAAAGACAACAATATTGGAATAGGACTGACTTGAGCAATCCTGGGAAATCCTGGCCTCATTAGATCTTTTATTTTACTGCAAACGTATACATATTTTTCTCTCTTTTTCCCTTGAAATGGTAAATATTACAGAGTTGGCAAAAAATCATGACTTGGAAAAGGGTCAGTTCATACTCTGAGTAGGTACTTTTGAGTCACAAGTTTAATATAAATTAAAACAAAAAGGAGCATAAAGTTTGCCTCTTGAAACTGTACACAACTGAGTGCTTGGTTTTCTTAACTCCTGAGCCACTGTGTCTGCTGCAGCTGAAAGATGAACTTCTGTTAGAGGTGCAGACACATGAGAATGAAGTCTCTGATTACATCTATAGGGCTGACTTGAAAACATCATTTGAACTGGTAAACTTACTTGTCAGGTATTGTGAGAGCCAGTGAATACAAAGCACTGTAACACAAGATGCACACAGCCATCTCTCAGCACAGAGTTGCAATGTAAGGGACACCTACAAGCAAGACACAAGAAGTTACGAAACTGGCTTCTGTCCTGCAATTTGTATAAAGTAGCACGAACCATTCAGAGCACATGTACGGCCAATAATGAGTTAAATTACACTCTGTTGACTTGCTAAATGATTATGTGCAACAGCTAGTAAAATCTCACCTATCAGGTGTAACTTTTAAACCACTGAGAATCAGCAACTGAAAATGTTCGGCAACCACCTGAAGACTTCTTATACAAAACTCAAACTTCACCACGAAAGAAACTGCAGATCTTGCTTAAATCAAGAAATCCACTCAAGTACTTGATGGAAGAGAGCATTTTTGAATGATTGTCCTGACAACGGACACACAATGAGAGCCAAATTCTAGGCTTTGTAAAATCATCATTTATATCATCTCCGAGGCCAGAATTTGCCCAGAAAAAACAAAGTACAGGCTGTTTAAAGCAACCCAATATAAAGACTAACCACATGAAAAATATGCTGAGAGCTTATATTGCTGACACAAGCTGCAGAAGCTCAACTCTGCATTTAGGCAGCAGAAGCCAAGCACCGGGTGGCCACTAGATACTGCTCTGTGCTTTGCTCTGCAGCTTAGACACTTTTTAAGGCCAAACAGGCAGGCATCTGCTGAAAAGAAAAAATAAAGTATTTTAAACTAGTTGCAGTGCAGCCTGCTGCAAAATGACTTGATGGCAGTAAAATGGTCTGACTCAATTTTGACCTTGTCATATCGCTAAAATGCACAGCACCAGGACTTGCATCTTTGATAATCCACTTGTGCTGTACATCTTGACTCTGGCACTTCACAGCATACGGACATTTTTTTTTCATATACAATTTTCATTAACCCTTTGCTGGACTCTTGCTCTAGTCCATCCAGGACACCTTGCTCACAGAGATGAAGGCACTACTTTATGGCTGAGAGTTTCATCTGCCGAGCCTCAGTTTGTGGCTCCATTTCCCCTGAAAACACAATAGCTAGAACCTATTTTTAAAGAGACTCACGATTCCTAAAATTCCTGAAAGCCTGAGAAGAATTTACCAAATAAACAAAGTGAGTATGAACTCAGTAAAAATAGCAGCAGTAATTTGGATCCCAAAAGATGGAACTCTCCAGAATTAAATGACACCTTTGACAGATTTCGGCTTTGTTTCTCAAGTCTAAGCTGAGAAGTGAAGCTGCAATAGCACAGGGGAATTTTAACGTGCCTCTGTACCTATCAGATCTTCTGCAGCACCAAAGGAACAATTTTGACACCTAATTTAATTGAACAGACAGTTCAATAAAATCTGCAATTGGTTTGAAGTCATTTTGGATTAAGCCTCAGGTCGATAGCTGTTTATAACTTGCTATGATTTCGATTCACTTGTGGACACATGAAATGCTGCAGAGCAGATTTTCTGCTTTTCTTAATTTTCTCATCTCTGTTCTCCACCTGTGATCAAGCAGTTAAGTGGACATAGTCATTTGCAGATATCCCACAGAACAGCGTTCATTCACTGCTGATCTTCTAGAGCTGACAATAATTAAAATGCTGGCTAAAACCTGAGGTTGGATTTGGATGCTCAAGCCCACTTTGAATCAACTTTGCCCTCAGTCCATAGGAGTCCAAGTTCAGCATCTTTCTGCACCTCCACCACTTCTATTTTGATTGCTCAGAAAGGTGTCATTCATTTTGACAGTCATTTCAATTCTCTTTTCCTTCCACAGGAGTCAGACAGGCCTCAGCCTTTATTACATGGGTCAAAAGAAGAACAGGACCCAGCACAGTCTTAATCAACTCTACAGATCAGGCTGAAGCCATGATAAATGCTGACAATTTGGCAGTGATTGGCTTTTTTAAGGTAATTCGCTGGAAAACTCAAAAGGCTGGTTTCCATTCCACCTTTGGGATATATTGTTTGCCATTGCCACCAAATTCCACACATCCAAATGACCCAAAACTTGCCTGAAAAACTTCTTGTGCACTTGCAGCTTCCTTGCTGGCAGGGCAGCATGGGAGGCAGGAAAGTCCTCAACGCTGAGTAAGCACTGCATTGTAACAGCACTATTCTCATCAAAAATCCAAAACACAGCATCATACGAGTCTCTGCAAAGAAAATTAACTCTATCTCAGCCAAAGCCATGGCACCTAATCACAGCATTTCTATTCAAAGACAGTGAGTGTAAAATCATAGACATGAATAGTTGCAGGCAGGCTGCTGTGGTGAAGGAATGTTCCCTTCATGCTCAAGTCCATAAAAACCACAGTAAATATTGTCAAATACGCTGCAGTGCCTTTTCTTCATCTTTCCATTTGAAGATTTAAACAACTTCAGTGAGACCAAGGGGAGTGGAACTGAGCTCCATCAGTAACATGTTAACTGTTTTTTTAGCTCCTGCCAGCTAAGAAATCTGCATGAATTGGAAGTCATAAAATATTACACTGTGTATGATCCAACTCTTGTAGTTCTGTTTCAGGCAAAATCTACCTTCCAAAGCATAATAAGGTTTTCAGGATTTGGGACTGAATAATATAGAACAGTCAAAGCATAAAGTAAATATCAGCTGTCAAAGCATGCAGTCAAGAAGTCAGCAAAATAGGAATAGTTTTTTGCTGCTTTTTCAGTGTGTCCTTGAAGCCTTTATTACCTGAAACATTCAATCAACGCTCTAAAGAGACTTTTATTCTGGTAACTTTCTGCTCAGTTAAAAGCACAATGTCTGCACTCCTACCTGAACTGACAAGGTCCCAAATGTGCTGGCTACAGTGGAGAGACCATGTTTCATGGATGAGGAGAACAGGATTCATTACCAAATTGCCCTATAGTAACAGAAGTGATGAACACATAGAGCGTAACAGGACAAACTGGAAATACTCACAGTGCCCAGAATTTTGCTTTGCAGCAATCTGCTTGCAGCCATGTCTGAAGGAGGGCAGTTTTTCAATGCTGGGCCACATTAAGAAGCCCTTGCTACTACAGTGATGCTGGAGAATTTCCTGAAGCAGGCTGACAGCAGATAGTGCCTGCAGATGTGTTTGACTGGACACCATGGTTTTACTTGGAGGCTGAAATGACAATAGATGGTCATCAGTGTGAGCTACGGCATGTCAGAAATTTAGTGGGTGGAAGCTAACAAAATAATGTCCAAGTAAATAAAGAGCTGGATTTGGCCTTCTATTAGTCACAGATTGCTCACAAATATGAGTGCCAGAATGTATTGGGAGGTCTCAGCATATAAATTACTATTCAACTAGCATGAAATAATTGTCTGATTAAATCAAATCCAAAAGAGCTGCTGCCTTTCATCATGCTTATTAACTCTTAGTTTGAGGGTGGACAGCACAGTGACTACTTGACAGATGTAGGAACCAAGGTCCCTACTTTGAAGAGCCCTCGGTCACATCACCGAACACATCAGTCAGGTCCTCGTGCAAGCAGGGAGCCCTGTCTGCAATCCATGGCAGCCTGTCCATGTGGGTCCCTCCACAGCCGGGCAGACAAGCTGCAGCAGGGGAGTAGTCATCGGTGTGATCCTTCCGCAGCTGCTGAAGTCTCTGTAGAGCGTGGATGCCAGCAGAGTGCAGGGCAGATGAGATGAGCACAGGAAGGACAAAGGGAACCATACTCTACCCATATTGCCAGCCCATCTGACCCTAGCTGGAAAAGGGAATGCACTAGTGTTGTCACAGCACTCCTGTGATCTCCCCTGCGCTGAAGATCTCCCCCTGAACGTAATCAGGGCAAGCTATACCCATTCTACACTCATCTCACTTCACAAGCCTTTAGGGGCCTGCCTCACCTGTGGCTCTCACTCCTACACATACTAGCAGGATACTGGTTTTAATAAATTCTCTTTCTGGGAGTAGGAACTTTGCAATAACAGCATGGAAGTTTTCTGCGAGACTGCCAAAGATGTGCCAGAGATGCCTTTTGGGATGACAAGCAGAGAGGACGTCTGTGCTAACTATGGCATCCAAAAGAACACTTTTGTTGTATTTAAGAAGGTAGGAGTGCAAGCCTAGCAAGGTAAGGTGCAACAAGCTGCTGTGGCACTTTCAGGCTATAGACAGGCATTTGGATAATTTATTTAGGTTAAATAATTTCCTAGCTGAAATTCAAACAGCTTAACAAAACAAATACTCCATTTGCAGACCAGAGAGATTAGCAGGAAGCAAACACCAACCTTAGGATAACAGATATTTTCCATTTGTCTGCCCACACTCAGGTTCCTAGTTTATACTTAAAGCCATTTTACCCAGATCCCTATATTCTAAACCACCAATTATTAATTCACCTCTTTTCCTTTGAGTTGCTTTTGGTCAGGAATCTTCCAATCCACATCAGAAGTGGCCAACAGGAACAAATACACAGCAAATACACAACATTTAGGCTACAAAGTAATCAGATCAAGGACATCTGAAGTGGATGTGTCACAGACAGCATGTCTAGATATAGAAAAGTTCTCTTAGCATATAACATTACTGAGCAAATTAAAACTGTCAGCTGTATCTTGAATTTTAGCTATAGTCTTCTGTAATCTATGACATTTATTTTACAAGTTACAGAATTTCAGTTACTGAAGGTCATAAAACATCAAAGCTGAGAACAGCAGTATTTTAGATTATAATCAGTACCTTTATCCCTATAGTTGATATAGCCAACAACCTCAAACTTCACTATTTATCCAAGGGAAAACCTGTGCATAATGAAGTGCTTGAAGATGGCAGACAGAACAAACTGGATCTTACAAGGCTAATCAAAACCTTTACTTTGGATTTGGTCACTGAATATAATCTTGAGGTACGTTGTTTTTTCACTGTATTAACAAAAGCCACAGGAGAAGAACAGCCAGTAACATTTCACATCAACCTATGAGAAACCTCCCTATATTTCTTGTTGTTTTTTTTTTAGGCTATTACACTGCTACAGGCAGCATGTTATGAAACTGCTTATATGCCTTGACAAGTTAGTACCTGGAGTAGAAGGGATATTTGGCTATCATACTATATGCTTTTCCTCACTTGCTGCACCTCTTACATTATAGTAAAGAAAGGGTGGAGGAGTGTGGGGGGAAGACCCCTGCCCCCTGATGTAAAGCCTCCATATAAGAATTCAGGGGAGAGGGAAGAGTGCTGTCTCTCTTCCTAACAACAGCTGTTACCGTGAATGCTCTTTGAGCAGCAACTGTCAGCAGAGGAATGCATACAGAAAACAACTTAAGGAGCTCATCTGCTCCTAAATGTTTGAGACTTTTGTTTGACTAGGCCAGCCCAAAACAGATCTACAAACACCAGCAGAATCCAACAGGCAGCTCTTCCTCAAACCCAGACCAGAGGATGCATCCCTCTAGCAAGATGTTTCCTAAGGAGACAGGGAATGGCTGGTCAAGCTGTGAACCACTTGGACATAGAAATACCTCCGTCCTGCGGAGCCAGCACAATGCCCTGGGCTTTGTAGCAGCTAGGAGGGGTGGGACGGTGGAAGGTCAGTCTCTAGCCTGGCTCCAGCCTTTCCACTCCCATGCAGCAACCCGGTCCTCTGGGCTAAGACAAAGGAGAAAAATTGCAAGTAGGAGGGGAAAGACATGGAAATATCTGTTTGCATGAGGCAGTAACCCCTTGACCGATCATGGTGTGGCATGAGAAAGGGAAGCTCTGTCCAGGAAAGGAGATGTAGGCTGCTGATGCCACCCAGAAGTGAAGGAAGTGCCCCTGTCAGGTCTAGCTGTTGCAGCTGGGCCTCCCTGGGTAATGTTGCCTTTCACTTTCAGCACATCTTCAGCATTAATTCTTCAGCATGTGTTACACAGGAGGTCAGACTAAGAGATAACAGTTGCTTCTGACTGTAAAATCTATGAATAACGATGAGTTTTTTCCTGGAATACAAAAAATACTCAGCAGCTGATTCTTCTCACTCTATCTTCTCTAAAACAATGAAAGAAATCTCAGGGTTATGGAAATGATGGGGAACAGGGTCTTAAGAAGTAAAATTTGCAATAGCAGATCTGAATGACACTGGTATTCTGAGCCTCTGATTCACTGTTCTGCTTAAAAAGAATGGAACAGATGTTGAGTCTTGTTTCCCAGACATCTGTGAAGATTTTTGATGTCCCTGTCGAAAATCACATCCTGCTGTTCATCCCAACGAACTCAAAGACATTCAATGTGACTTATGAAAACTACAAGTCTGCTGCTATGGAATTTAGAGGGAAGGTTTGTAATAATGAATCCTGCTTTGCAAATACAAATGCCAAAAATCAACGGAAAAACACTCACCAATGTTGTTGCTAAAATTACATTGCTGTCAGCCTGTCTCTTAAGTCTATCAATCCCTTTAAAAGTTTCAGCAACTATTTTTCAGCTTGGGCTCTTAACAAAATGATCTGACAAATTCAAAGAATAAATTTCACTTCAGAATGATTCTTTAAAACACAAAGATCACAGAAACCAACACTGATTCCAGCTGCTCCCAATAAACCTGCTTCTGATTTTATGCATACAACTTTCTTGGAGCAACTTCCAACCAAAGATAGTTTCAGCAAGCTTCTGGCAATTTCTGCCAGCACCAGGCAACACCATTAAGACTGCAGGGTATTGCCTGAAGCCAGAGCTAGAATCAGGTAGAAAGCCTGAGAAATATTGCAAGGCACCTGTATAGCCTTGTCTGTAACACACAAGTGTCTGCAAACATCTACAGGCAGTCATAGATGAGTATTTCAGTTTCTATTGTCAGACACTGCGCTGCTACTCCTACTCTAAGTATGCTAAAGACTGAAGAATGATCATTTGTCTTACAAATAGCACACATGAATATTTAAAAAGACACATGGACTACATGTGTTTCAGCTCTTTTGTCCTGTGAAGATTTATTAAGAATGGCAGTAAGAGCTTTGAGCGGTAATTCAGAAGCGTTACTAAAATAATCGGTAGCAAACCACTATGCAAGGACAGAAGGAAAATCTCTGTTCCTTTTGGTTGCTTTAGCATTAATTAACATGGATCAAGGTATGATAAAGTTCACAGAGATGCTGCTTATTGGACTGAGATCAAAATTGGTTCTACACAATTGCTTGCATTTAAGGTTAGGTCCTAACCCACTGCCAAGCTCTATTTCTCTAAATTGTTATACCAAAGGTGGAAGACTCAACCAGATGCTTGACTCTTTCTCTATTATCAGATAACATTTGTCTTGGTGAATACTAACGAAACAAGGAATGGACGAGTTTTTGAGTATTTTCGCATCAGGGACGTTGATGTTCCCACTGTGAGAATCCTAAACCTGACAAGCAATGCAAAGTACAAAATGCCTGCAGATGAGGTGACTGTGGAGAACCTAAGACATTTTTGCCAGAGCTACCTAGATGGAAAAGCAAAGGTATGTTCATTACTAAGGAGATGAGATAAAAGAAGACTTTCAGACAGTCTAATATGTCTCTATTCAAGAGAGGGACAAACAATTCTAACCATCAACTATGCAGGGGTGCAAGACAGCAGTTCCCCACTCAAGGGAGAGCAGGGAATAGTGTGTGAAGGCCAGATAGGACATTGAGATATCAAAAAAATAACATACAGTAATGGTGGACATCAGGTAGAGAAAGGTCCCAGTGGTCTCACATTAACTTATCCTGGAGTAAAGTTTCTCAATGTTCCTTGCACTTTCACAGCAGTGTTTGTTTCTGCTTAGTTACATCTCTCCAGTGAAGAAATCACACAGGACTGGGACAAGATGCCAGTCAAAGTGCTTGTTGGGAAGAATTTCAACAGGATTGTCTTCAATAAGACCATGACTGTGTTTGTCATGTTTTGTAAGTGTCACTGTTGTATTCAAATATTAAGTTGCTTTAACATGATCAACTAGAAATGAAAAAAGAAAGCTCATGCTTACAGACCAAACTAGTCTTTGCACTTTACAGAAGTCATGCTTAACAAATTTTTGGTGTCTGATGAAAGCATTAAAGAATTTTTTTTCATATCTATGAAAACGCTGCAATACCTTGATGACTTAGGGTTGCACTGAGTAACACTGGATCCCTTAAATAAATATTTGTCAAGGCAATAACAAATCTCAGTGTTGAAAGAAAATGACACTAGAATGTCACGCTGTACAATGGAACATTATAACACGCACAGTATGAGTCAGTCTGTCTTCCGAGGACAGAGGGAGAGTTAAGTAAGGTTGTCTGGTTACAATGCTCTAGCATTAAATCCCGAAGAGGAGTTGCTAGATTAAGAAATCAAACTCCTTTTCCTCCTCTGTCTGCAAGGGAAGTAGCTTTCCCTGCTTGACCTTTCCCTGCAAGAAACCACTGCTCTATGCTGTACCAGCCAGCAGGGTTAGTTTGTGTCTTAATTAGTTTGATAGAGCAAACATACAGCATTTACAAAAATACAACATTAAATATAACATTAACAGAAATTCTTAAATGTAGCACAGTCCTGCAATCCTTGTTGTTGGCAGCACCCATTCTGTCCATTCGAGGTCACGCTACAGTACCACGAACAAGTAAGCTGCCATAATAGTGATGTAGGCAGGAACCAAACCACGTCCTCTAGAAACGAAAGGCTGGTAAATGGGATGTAGCATTTTCAGGAAAGTGCCCCAGAAATTTTAATTCCATCCAAACTGAGTACGACCACTCCTCTCATGACCAAAGGACTGTGATCATGTATGTTACTTAATGGCATGCTGGATTTGCCTTTTTGCCAACCTGGCAAGTGTGCAGTGCAAAACACCACCATAACTCTAACTCCTCCTTTCAGTACAACTACAGCACAATTTCTAAACACAGTTACTTTCAGTATGTGTAAAGCATTTTGTGCTTCTGACAAGTACCTCATCATGGAAATGATCTGAGTCTTACTGGGGCTGCGCTGGTTATCTAGCAGTCCTCTTCAACAGTCATATGACAAGTGTTTTGTGTTTGTTATAGTCATGAAAGGCTAGAAAGAGTTAAAGCAGTGCTGCTGCCAGAAGTGCATTAGAGAAGTAGCTAGTTATCCCTACATGAAAACTCATGAAGGGTGGGTGGTTTCCAGTAGAGACTGACCACAAGTTCACAATTCAAAACTCTGTTAAATTTTACAGGCTGAAGTGGGTACCACTGAGCACACCAGCGCATGCCCTTCCACCAGACTGTATACTTTTCCTTTTACATCTGCAGATGCCCCTTGGTCCCATGACTGCAGAAAACTCCTGCCAATCTGGGATCAGCTAGGAGAGAAATATCAAAATCGCAAAGACATAATCATTGCAAAGATAGATGTCACAGCAAATGACATCCTGTCAGTTGTGTTGGATCGCTATCCCTTCTTCAGACTGTTTCCTGCTGGAGCTGATTACCAGGTGAGAAGCTTTAGGGGAAGAATGGGATGGCACAGCTGCACACTGAGGGGTGGGTGGCTGGGTGTGCGCGCACAGATCACAGTGAACAAACACGTGAGAAAGGAGTCCTTTAAGCAAGAAGGCTTTGCTGCACATCTACACAAAACTGAATTCTTTGATGACAAGACCCTGATTTGGAGGGGAAACCCTTCTACCTTCTGCTAAGTGTGAGGCTGCGGCAAGAGCCCATGCACCATTTCCCATTGCAGACCTATGAAGTCATTGCTGCTCATATTCTACTGTTCAACAACCTGCAATCTGCCTGCTGGGTTCTAGCAGCAGTCAACTCGGAGCAAACTTAGAGCTCGCCTCCTCACCATTGCAAGAGATGTACAGTCTCAGAACTACTGGGTCTGTTGTTTCTGGAGCAAGTATGACTATAACCTCAATAATACTGGCATCCCTCTTGTTATATCCACTATATTTTCACAAAACCCAGATCTCAAATTTTTCTCCTATGCAGTTATGCCAGTAGTTTTATTTCATCCAGCCTCAATAGGGTTTTAGTATTTGTTGTCAAGACTAACGATCTTTAGAATATGCTACCTAATGCATCAGCTATGCTACAGAATAATCAGAAGATGCCACAGCTGAAAAAGAAAAATATTAGGCAAAGTTACATTCCTCCAACTACACAGATAATCTAATTAAAAAGAAAATATGTCTGAAGCCAAAATAAATTACATTCTAAGACGCTGCCATAATTAAGACATTACTAAGCTTTTCATTTTTCTTCTTAGTCCCAAACTTAAATTGAATTCTAAGACATTTGCCTATGTCCTCATTTAATCTTTTAGGCAGAGATTTTGCTCTCAGATGTGCATGCACAGCTTCTAATGAATTGAACTGTAGTCCTGCACACTCGCACCATGCTTAGTCTTTGCACAGAAGAGCAGAAACCCATTAAATGCTCATAATAAATGTCAGTTTGTCAAAAAATATCAGTAACAACTTTAACTATTAAGGGATAGTTTCACACTTAAAATACCCTAGAACTAAAGTGTGTTTGAAATCTGAAGTTCCCCCTCGTCTACCAGGCTTTTAGGCCAGTTCCCATGGCTTCAGAGATTTTAGCCTGCACCTGACTGCCCGTGCAGATGCCTGCGGTGGCTGACCGATGTGTTCTGTCCTCTTTCTTACTGCACTATATGAGCTGCTGGCCGCAGGCAATCAGAGATGAGCAGGGACATGCTCAAGCCATTAACACAAAAGCACTGCAATAGCTCTCAGCCACTTCCTACTCAACCAGCAGTTACACAGGGAATTCTTCCAACTACGCCTGTACTTTTCCAGAAGTTAACCAAGGCCAGGGTGCAGGTTACAAATGCAATATCCCAATGGGCCAAGACTCAAGAGTTCTCCCGTGTTTCGCACTGTATAGGCACTGCCCCAAATTTACAATCCCTGCTCCCTTACTCTGGCAATGAAAAGAGCAATGGAAGGGGCTGGGAACCCAAGAGAAACTGGTATGTGCAGAAGGAAGAAAAAGAGAAACAGGAAAAACATACAGTCCACCACCACCTGGTACAGCCTTGATTTCACACAGGCATCTTCTCCAGCCGTCCGTATTTTGCTAATGTTGGAAAAAAAACCCAAACATGAGCTTGTAATATCCTCTACTGATCCTTCACATTTTTTAAAGACTAAGGATGGACTGAAGGCTACTGCAGAAGCAGGTAGAACTCTAAAGATGGAATAACTATTAGAAGACTCTGCAAAGCACAGATAAATGCAAATAAAGGAGTCTGAACCGGCTCCTGATAAACCACTGGAAATGTGGCTAACATAACATGACCCATAGCTCATTTCTAGACTGGGTTATCATGTTCTCTGGCTACCAGAGCCCCCCTTACACCTCCTTAAAGGCAAAGCCATGGGCAGAACACAGTGCTGCACAGTCCCTTGCAAGCACTCTCACCTGATGAGACGAGATCAGAAACCACCCTCCTCCAGGCAGAAGCATCTGCTTGGTCTCCAAGCTACGACCAGCCTGCTTTCTAGTGGAGTGCCACTCTTTAGTCTAAGAAGAGGGCAGTTTCTTCTGAAATTAAAGACAAGTCACCCTCTTATTTTCAGTGGATGCAAAGCTAGATGGATTACTTTTTTTTTTTTTTTTTTTAAACCAGGAGCCATCTAGGGTTAACTGGAGCTAGACGAACTCAGACACCTATATAGCTGGGCATTTAAGCATGTGTCCAATTTTCCAAATTACCAACTCAGTGCTCCTATGTTTTTTTCATTCTCACTCCATTTAATAACCATTGGTTTCAGTATAAGGATGCTGAGCCTAACAGCTATTTATATCAATAGCTTGCATAGCTATCGATATAAAAAATTTTTGATGTCAAAAGCAAAAATCAACTCTCTCAGTGAGACAAAAAAGTTTACTCCTCCCCCATGGAACAATTAAATTTAGCACTTGGCTGTACACTGGGGAAGAGTTATAGTCAGAGCTGGAGGAACAAGGGAGTGAATCTGATGAGTTACATCAAGGAAGGAGTGACCAGGCATCATCTGAGCTCCATCTGTGAAGCAGATGAACAATTCACCCACTGTGTCATCCACTCCAAATGTGAGAGAAAAACATGCAGTTTTTCAGGCAGATTTTAAGATGATTCTATTTGTTTCTATGGATTAAGTGAGAAAAATAACATTTTCATACACTTTCGCACTGATTGCTCTAACGGGAAGTGTTGACACACATCCTCAGGTACTAGGGCAGGGATCAGCTGCTTCTCTGGCTTTACAGGTCTTTGGTCTGAGAAATTGCTATTCCTGCCGTCAGAGTTGATGAAAATCAAGATTCATCAGGGAATATTAATTGCCTCTGGAGGAATCAAATAATATTACTCAAGAAAGTTTGCAAACAAAAAATAACTTCAAGGCTGCAACACATTTTATTACACGAGAATACCTTACTGCACAGGGAGTATTAAAACTGTGTCTACATCTAGTGAATTCACTAGAGAATGGAGGTGTTTTCTTTATAGTCCTTTGAACTCACGTCAGGCATAGTAGCAACTAGGATAAAGTAACGTAGCATTACTGGTCTCCGTGGGAGTAAGTCAGCTTACCCCCAAGTGAGAATAGGCATCTGCCTATTTCTAAATATACTCAGCTAACAGCAGTCAATTTCCAATGTCACGCACATAAGCTTCTATAAATTTTTGTTGAAAGACTTGTGTAAAATCCTTTCAGACGTCCAGAGAACAACAGTATTTGAAAAAAATCTTTAAAATACAGTATGGTGCTCATACTTACTCAGAACATTTTAAAGCCCTAAATTCAAAGTGTTTCTTCCCTAAACTTTTTCATAAGAAAATCTTCAATAAATCTCCAACTTAAGATGGAAAATTAATGTCTCTGTTCACAGTCTTCCTCCTGTTCTTATTGAACGTTCAAGCTGTGGAACAGGTGGTACTTCTGGACTGTGGATTTTAAAACTGGTTCAGGATTTTGAGTTTCCATCAAAATCTTTATACAGCTTCTAATATCATGGCTGGAACTGTGATAGGCTCTGCTCTTCAAATATCTTGGAAATATTTAGCTGCTGTAACCCTGTCCTCACTTTTTATTTAAACTGAGCACCAAAGTCTAGAGCGTGGGCAATCTGAAACACTGAAATCTTTCAGTTTATTAGTTTGTTATTTCCAGCATTTTGTGTAGAAAGTTAAATGCTTTCCTAATCTTCAAACTCTTTGCAGGAAATGGCCTATGCTGGGGAGCATACCTTGGAGGCATTTTCTGAATTCTTAGAAGAACAAATCAAGACAAAGGCAGAAACAGGAGAAAAGGTAGGCCTTTGACCCTGACAATGACTGATCTGCTATGCGATCCGAGGCATGTTCATACCCTATATGGCCCACCCAAACTGGCAATAGCATAGCCCACGTGTAAGGGCTTCAGCCCTTGCTCACGTCAATGCTCAGATGGTTCTTATGAGCTCTCAGCCAGTTTCAAGCATACCAGCTTGGCAGGACCACGTTAGCTGCAGTCATACCACTGCCAGACAGGCATACACCCACTCACATCCTTGTTTTCATCACACAGAAGGCTCTTCTCCCACTGCTCATGGTACCCCTGAGCCTCTACATTAACACTGTACCACAAGGCAGGAAGGAACCTGCACCTTGACCAGTGTAAGCAAAACCTTGCCAGGATTTTAGCTGGAAAAAAAACTCCAGAAAACTGGTCTCAGCTACAGCTGGACTGGTTCAAACATCCACAATTATCTCATCGTGCTGCATTTAGCATGGTGTCCCTTCTTCGTAAAACAATAGCACAACTGAGACAGACATTGTACCCTCTCTTGGCCATCTGGTTAGGACAGCTGTCCAGTTCCTCAACTCTCATCTCCTGTCAGACCGGCTAACCATTAGCTGTCTCAGATCACACTCATCATTGATTCACTCCTGCCTTTACTGCTCAACTAGGTGCTTACAGACGGAGAGAAGTGACTAAATAATATCAGGAACCAGAAGTCTGCAGTGCAGGATCAGACATCTGACTCCGCCCAGTCAGTGTACGCTTCCACTTTCCAATACCCCAAGCCTAAGTTTGGTGTCTGCCTCCGTTGCATGTTCTTCAGTGATGATCTGTCTGCAACAGATCTGTTGAATTCCCCCCCTGGTCTTACGTACAATGCTACAGAGCTGTGTATATTCTGTCATCTCTTCTTCACACTTTATTTTGCATCAAACCGTAAGTATAAAAGCCCACTTGTGAAACACTACCCAGAAAACATGCTTTGTGTAGTAAAAGGGGTAGACAGCTGACATTTGCTCATCCGTTCATATTCTCCATCCTTACTAGACACTCTCCGAGTTTTCCCAGAAGAGTGCAGTATCAGAACTTTTGCAATACTGTGCTTGATATGAAGTCTCCTGTTGGAGTAACTTCCTCCTGACCTCAGAGTATTCCCAGACAGGATAAATGAGAAGGTAGTGTCTTCTGTAATTGCCCAGGAAATACTGTCGTATGCCCATTATCTTACCAAATGTGGTTTCCAAGTTCGTATTAAAACTTCACACAAAACCTCATCTATACTTCTCCATAAATCAGTCTCCGGGTGTGAAAACAAAACACATTGTTATCAACAGCAGCACTACTTCTTACCTCATTTACATGCCCTCAAGTTCCTTGGCTGAAATGATGAAAACACATTTCTTATCTTAAATTTTTTTTGAAAGTGAAGAATTACAAAAGCAATTCTCTTTGTGAACACGAGTAATAAACAGCTTTGCTCTTGCATTTGCTTTTTCAAAAGGATCCTTCAGGAGGAATCAAAGAGAATCTCAGCCAGAAAGAGACTGTAATAACAGAGAAAGAAGAACTCTAACAGTACAGAGAAAAAGAAAAATTCTGAGGATTGTGGGGAATCCTTCCTGGAAGGAATTCATTGCAAGAATGAATCATCTCAAGTGAACACAGAGCTGGACCAAAAAATAAAAGTAAAGACTTCAGTATCAGTTGCTTATTGTGTGACCTCTCTTCTGAATCCAATTTTACTAATAGTTTTATCAGGATCAGTTGTCTTCGGTTCTTAAAATATTATCAATTTTGCCTAAATAATACTATTACTATTAATATAACCACTTCTCATTTAGAAAAGTGTATGTGCCATGGTTGGTGAATCAATATATAATACTATTCTTGTTGAACAAAAAATGGAGCAGGTTTGCAAACAGTTAATCTCCCTTTAAAACAATAGGGCTGTCACAGGGTAAACGAGAGAGCAACTGCTCCTTGAAGCTAGAGGCTGTGCCCAAAGTGGCACCAATGGGCAGTTTGTGTTTATTTTGCTCATTATCAAGCAGCAGAAAATGGAGAAACTATAATAAAATTTAATTCCAGTAAGAAAACCACTATACCTAATAGACAAAGTCACTGGTATGATTCACATTTCAGTTAGGAGAGGTCCCCGAACCACCCCATGCAAGTTACACAACTGCAGCTAGTGAAACTGCTGGACAACAGTAATTTCTTCCTGCAAAGTCCAGATAAAGCAGAAATAAGTCTGAAAATTTGAAACCTTTTCTTGCAGAATTAGAGAGGGAAGATCATTTATTAATCATCCATTTCAAAAGCAGACTTCTAACATCTTTGTTCCCAACTTGTTAATGCCAATAAGCTATATTTCTATTTAAGCAGAAGAAAAAAAAAGGTGAAAACTTAGAAAATGAAGGAGGATTAGTCACTGCAGTAAAGAACACAGCACTGGAAGAACAGTGGCGAGCTCCTGCCTCGCCTCTCTGATGAAAGTCAGCAAGAGATGGACAATTTTGAACTACTGGACCTCCTATATTTTACAGCTATTTGCTAGAAAGCGCAGTTCAGAACAGATGGTTTGTTTGCCAGCCAGGCTGCAATGTGTAATTAAATACCCACACTTACAGATTTAAGATGAAATATCAACTTCTCTTTACTTCACAGCTCTTGCAAACAAATAGCACTCAACACGCAATGCTTTCACCTCTTGTGGCTGTTAGTTAGCCTTCAGTGATGAAGTGTTAATAACAAGGAGACAGAAAGTAAAACAGTTTATGTCAACACTTCCCAGGCACACTTTAATCTCTGCTGGAGCTAATCTTCATTGGGACTGCAATTAAATCCTCATAATCTGCCACTTGTAGAAGCATGTTCTGTGCAAGATCACCATTCCTAAGAGGATCTGCCTGAGTTTTGTGGGTGGACCCACTTGGACCTACTTTATCGAGCAGTTTTTAAGAGTACCTGAAATAGGTGAACATCACCGGTCAGATGGGCTCCACACACCGGTGTTTCTGCAAGCTGCAGCTCCCTCCTCTGTCACAGCAACATCACCTCAAGAGCAGAAGGGAGCCTCTCCCAGCTCCAGCTGGTGCCCTGCCGCCCACCTGCGTGGCTGCTGCAGGCTCCTGTACCTAAGCTTCCCTCAGGCATGAAGTTTCAAACTCGAGCGAATCTCAAGCTGCTATTTATTACTGCACAGATAACAAAACTGTTGCAGGCAAATGATAAACAGACAGATTATCGGTCAAATATCTGCTCCTTCTCTGTACAGTTATTTCAGATAGTCTGTATCTGCAACCCTTTTTCTTGTAAGGCCAATGAGGAATGCAAGCTAAACAGACCCTGGGGCTGTTCGTGCAGAAAGGAACCCAACAGCATCAGTGTATACACTATTAGAACCCCACAAACCATTGGGACAGGTGTCACTCCCCACAGCCGAGAAGGCAAAGCAGATTCCTGGCAGCAAAGTCACTCAGATTCCCAAGAATTTCAGCATGGCCAAGACCTCTCCCAGCCTATAGAGTAGAAGACCACAAATGGTCACCGTGCCTGGCAATGTCCTTTGGCACTTTAACCACCCACTGCCCTTTAGGAATCGAGGCTCACCTGTCTAAGTTTCTCCACTGGAAGCACATGAGGGCATTCAAGGTCCCTGCAGTGTCCCAGTCCCTTCCTGAGGTCAGTCCCACCACCCGGCCAGCTGGTTAGGTGGCAAACTGCAAGCACGGGAAAACCCACAGCATGTGTGTGCTCTACTTTCCTAAGCTTCATGAAGATATTTTTGACGATTCAAATATTCAAATTTACTTTTTGCCTCAAATTCTTTGGCAAAATGTTTTCATTTCTTACATTTCAAAAGACACTAAAGATAGCAATATCTAAAACTGGAAACTAGCTTAAGTCATGAGAGCAGATCTGAGAAATGCAGCCCACTCCTTCACTTCTAATTGTGAACCACAGCTGAGCTATTATTTAAAGCAAAATTCTTCTTCGAAGATGCCAAGTACTATTTAATTCTCCTGCTTTAAGGACAGAACAAGTTTTTGATAGAACTGCAACACCATGAGGTCAAATCGAAGTCTCACTTAGCAGCAACAACAAACCTCACGATCCCTGATACCAGGGTGCTGGTTCAGAAGAGATCAGCCTCTTTGCCACCAGCATCAGCTCCCATCCCAGCTGGGCAGCGTGGGATGCAGTTAACACCAGGTGCTTCTCAGCACCCTTGTCAGTTACAAAATCAAACATCACACAAACAGTTCTAGCACTAAGCATGCCAAAGCTCTTTTAATTATACACAAATGAAGAGGTCAGTTCTCTTGTGCACCTCAAACAAGCTCTCTGGGACGCTGCCAGTAGGGCCCTGCACAAAGTAAACGTGCTCACTGCTGGACATGGGCATTCACTAACGAACAGAAGCCCTTACCTGATGTCCTGGGAGATCAGATTAGAGAGTGAATGAGACGAACTGAATCCAGAAGAGGACGTGTCAGCGTGCCTTCCCTTTGCTGCTCTCAGCATGATGAAATTTGAATGGCAAGCAGCGTCACCAATATATTTTGAACAACTATTAAACACAGAAGCTATAATCTTTTAATTAGTTTATCCACAGAAAAACACAGCAAGCAATGTTCAGCACCACTCTATCTGGCAGATTGGTTTACCGTTCAAGATAATGAAAAAATATTAATTTTCACTGCTCCTACCCACTGTATGTGAGACTCAATCCAGAAGCTGCTATCTATCCTATTATAAGGTGCATGATGACATATTAATGAAAACATGTGCCATCTTGGCAAATGATGGTCTCATTTCTATTCCAGCCACTCAGATGTTGTATAAAGACAAGGGGCCAAGTGCGGACTCACCTGCCGTGCCCTGGTGCATGGCAAGAGGTACAAATCTACTTGATGGAGCATCTGGTAAAAGTCTGCCTGTAAGACACGGTCCTCCTGCGGTGTGACGTCTGTCTTGTTCCCAGCTGGGCTGGGTTCCTCCGGCCCTGGACCACAGCAGGATGTGCCCTCAGTGCCCACAAGTGGCCTTGCCTGGTCATTTTCCATCTGACCCAAGACAGTTCCAAAATATTTTACTGGAACCAAAATTTAAACCAGATTCAGCTGACCCACTAACTCACTTCCCCTATGATGCCAACCTCTGCCAGTTTAATAAACAAAACTTGCACTGCCTCTATGGTGGCTCCTCAACTGGCACAAGCAGAACTGAGTCCCAGAAGTTTAAAACTGAATCACTTTCTCAAGCTTTACTAAGTTAAATGCTATTTTACTATAGACTAAACAGGAGAGCATTTCATCATAACTGTGCTCAGACATTCTAAAAATTATTTAAATCCATGCAAAAAAAATCAATGTTTATTAATCAAATTTGTTCCTGTAAATGAGTATCAGTGAGCACACAAATATCACTGGTTTTTAATCATTTGAAAAATTTCCGCATGCACACAAATAAGCCCTATCAATTAAAACTGACAGGACTAAGTAAAGAGATATCAATGTGCACCGTCTATAGAGCTCATTTAATCTGTAGCACCAAGATGGTTTGGAGCCGTGGAAACAAAACTCTCAGCCAGGAATCTTACTTATAAAGGCATTCAAAATCAGTGTGAGGCATAGCAAAGATTAATAATAAAAAAAAAAGGGGTGCATTGTGAACTGTCCCCAAGAAATGCTGACTTTATTTTTTTTAAAACACTAAATGGCTGCCTATTCAGCCCTAAAATACAAGTTTTGAACACCTTGCAGATGGCAATTCACCTCATTAAGTTCTTTTCTTAAATCCTAAGGAAGAAAAATATGGTTCAGAATTGACAGTCATCCACAAACACTCAGATGCACAGTGAAAACAATCAGTCCTAAAGAGAACTGAATTATTCTTTTAGTCTCTACCACAGCTTCGTCCTAGCTTAAGTCCCCTGGAAGTACTCTCAGCGTGCATGCACATTTCTATCAAAACCAGCCTTCTGAACAGTCAGTGCAATTGTGCATTTGGATTAATCTCTTCTAATGTACAGTGGTTCTGTTTCTGTTGGTATGCTGTTGCCAGCTGAGCTAGGATGTTTGGGGACTAGTGTGACAAAGGCCAGGCAAAACTCTGCTGTTTCATTACTCTTGGAGGAGTCGGCTGTTTCACATGGCACACTACTGGATCCAGATGAACACACCTCCCCGTCGTGTCCTCAGCTACCAGGTTCACCTTGGAAAGTATTTGCTCTACGTGAAACATTAGCAGGGCTAGCACCACGCCAGATCTACTGCCCACTCCTGGCAGGAAGAGGAGGGACGGGCTCCTGACCCACAGCCGACGGGCAGAAGCTACGCCGAAGCTGAGGGATTTACTGAACGGGGACCCACGCTTCACAAGGCTGCATTTGTGCATCAGCGCTTACCCACCGTGCAGAGAACAAGCAACTAAAGCATCGTTTCCTCCACCTCCCCAGCAAGCCAGACCTTGCTGCATTTCATTTCAGCTCTCCTGGGCAAATACATGTTACCAATAGCTGCAGCCAGTGAATAATAAATATTAATAAAGCGTTTAATTGGAATCTTATTGAAAAGCACTTTCACCAGCACAGCTGGCAAGAGCCCCCTCGAACAAATGCTGTCTCCTTGCCAAGTACAGCATAGGTAGAATCGTAATTAGAGGCTACGGTATCCCCATGTGTAAACATCACTGCTCAAGCATGAGCTTTTCGAAGCATGTATTTAATAGACTGCGATAATGTGGGGCTTCTACCTAATTTTTCCTTCCCTGGCCTTGTTTTTGAGCAGGTGCTAAGTATTTCTCCTCTTCAGAGGCAAAGCTACCGGTTCATAAGCTGAGCTGCCTTCTTTATAGAGCTGGAGCAGGTTCTAGCTGGGAAGGTAGGATTTCTCCCTGCAGGACTGCCTAACCACTACCACACTGAGTGTAGCAGTCCCACAGCCCTCAGCATTCACAGCCAGGAGCCAGGAGCCCAGGCTTCTCACCAAAGACGGGAATTTCACTTCCAGTCAATGTAGCTGGTTGTGGCTCTGGTCCTTACTTTACTGAGGCAAAAAGAGGCTTGGCTCCTTAACCCACGTCCTCTTAAGTTCATCTCTGTATTTTGCACTCCAAGTTCTGTGCACTACCACTTACTTCAGCACTGAGTTTGAACTCGTGCCTTTCTTGCTCAGATGCCTCCTGCAAGCATAAGGGGGGAAAAAAGCTCTGCTGAAGGTGAAGTGAAAATTCCCCGACTTCAGTGGACCAAGGCAACCACAGTTGCATGGAGGACTGGCCACATTGCAAAACCCTGTATTGCTGTTTTACACGGGCTATACAGCAGCAAGTGCCTCACAGAATACTTGGTTTTATGTGTGGCGACTACAGCTTTTGTAAGAGCTAAGGGTGGGATTTAACCACCTTCCCAGTCACGTTAACTATATGCCTCTATACTATTTTTTTCTAGTCCTTGATAATTTCCCATGTAATCCTTTATTAAGGCTCAGTGAAGGAAGAGACTTGGACACTTTAGTCCACACTTGATTGACGATCTTTGCTGTAAATCCCTCTGTTTATTTGCTCAGAAGAAACCCTTGAACTAAGATGCTGGCTGGCATAAGAATTAATCAGAACATTTCCTCAGAGGGCACATCAGGGTGGAAATGTGAAGAATGTGCTCCTAAGCAACCAGGGGACTTCGTACTGGGTGGGGAAGATGGGTTTTTGTTGAGTAGTCATTGCTGAAAGTGAACAGTAGTTTGTGATATGTGAAAAGAAAATCCATTTGGATAAACTAATGTCTTCATTTTGAAATTCATTTCATTTTGTGACCTGAAGTCTCTTCTTCCAGCTGACAGCCACTGTGGTTTTTGTTTTTGAATGATCAAATCTTTGCATACAAATTCTCATTCTTACTGGAATCGTCCAAAGGACTTTTCCAAATCCATTTATTCTTTTATAATCTGGTTCCTAGTAATGTATTCGAGCCTAGTATTGACAACATTTCAGTCATACAGGCCAATGAGAAATAAGGCGGTATGACTTCAGGAAGAAAAAAAATCACTGAGTGGTAAACAATACAAATTTAAGGCCATCATTCAGCACAAGATTTGGAAGTGTCAGAAAAGCTAACCAAGCAGAGCTTAAGTGAGTGAGCTGGCAAGTAAAAAGGACACGATAAGCCTAACTTTCCAGGAAGCCAGCGCAGCAAGTTTCTTCATTAGCAATGCCCAAAGCACATCTGACTGCTCCATTAATGCCACCTGCTGGTAAACAGCAAGATCTTGTTCTTCTGTGTTGACTCCCTGGGGGACTCGCTGACCTGGGGACAGAACACGAGCACCACAGGGTCAAAGATCATACTTGGAAGGGAAGAGACCTCATGGGCAGCCCCCGTGAGGACCCTAGGGATCCCATCCCTGTATTCACATTACAGAAGTGTTCAACGAAGGTTCTACCAGATCATTCACATCCATATGTAACACTTACCAAGCTCTAGCATTTCTGGAAAGATCAGCTGAGCACTAAGTACATTTTCCAATAAATGCAAATAACCAGAGACTTCCAGTTAATTAAAGCTGACGGAGCTATTCACAAGAGGGGTAACTGGCCTGTTGGAAGTAGACTGATTGATGTATTTTTTCTTAAACTAAAACATTGAGACAAAAAAAATATTTCTGAAACGAAAAAAAAAGGGTCTCAAAAGTCTTTCCGTAGTGTCTTCCTGAGTGGTATTAAAATGTTTTGCCTAATTCTACAAATTTAAAACAACTGAACACCTGAAGACGTGCTACATGTGGGAAATATCTCTGGACTTTTTGGAGCTTTCAGGAGCAACAGAATTTCCAGCTGCTGGTTCTTCTCCATCTTATCGATTTGTTGATTTTTACATTCCTGTTGTAGGAGAGCTTTGATGACAACAGCAACAGGGTCTGACACGCTCTTCAACTGATGAAGCTAGGATGATTAATACACGTTGAAGACCAGATCATTATTTTTAGCTAATATGACTTGGTATTGTCCTAATTCAAATTCTGATTTTCATTTGCTCATGAACATGATTTGCTACTAAACGTTTTCAATTAAAAGTTGCTCAAGTTGTTGTGTTGGATCAACTTTCCACATTTCTGAGTCCATTTTTGACTAAAGAAGCTAACTTTCTCCTTAGAAAGGCAGAAAAAGGGTATGTTACAGTTTTACAGTTGTTCTCCATCACAGAAATGAGGGAGAGAGAGTTTGTGATTTCCCTGCACAAATCAGCTTTCTTTGTACGCAAACACCACTAATTACCTTCTCTTCATGCCTGAATATCAGAAAATTATCTATATTTAGCAGACTGAATGTAGCATTAGGAGTAGGATAAGGCTTCAGAGCAAGACACAAGTGTCTTCTTCAGAAGAATCCAGCATTTCTCAAAGTTTAATACTATCAATACATTCACTTACAGAAGAGAATGAATTTGATCAAAACTTCTGACACCCTTTCAATCTCATGGATTCTCAGCATCTCTTTTAGAGGACAACATGAAGACTTGTGTTCTATTTAAGTTACTCATTCTGCTGATATTACTTTTCAACCTCATACTCAAGCACGGCAGATAAGTGACACATCTTCATCATGTTCTATTCCTCCTCCTTCCCCATGTTCTTTTAGTGTCACAAAACAAAGAAAACACAGAGGGAAGGGCAGAGTGCATCCAGGAGATGCAACGGGGATGTGTGAAATGAAGAGCTACCCCAGGACTGGTGGAAGAGCAAACCACTGACTAAATGCTAGTGGTTTCCCAACATGGAAAACAAAATACATAGGGCATGATAAAAGAACATGAGAGGAGATGCATGCATGAAGAATAAGAGTACAAGTTTTATAAGAGGAGAGACGTTCTGCAGCTGACTGCTCCTCCATCCAGTCCTAAATACACAGTGATTCCATCTCTAAGACATATCACACACACAGAGGACCAACTATCAGTGCAAGCCACCCTGCACTGCTATATTCTGAGAAGAGCCTTCAGACTCCAGCATGGAATTATTTGTGTGATTTACAAGGCTGTGTTTTAGGGTAACAGTTTTAGTGTGGTTTTAATCAAAGCCCAGACTGCCAGACAGTGGAGAACATTCCAGCTGAACCTAAAGTGAAAGCTGCCAATAGGATAAAAAAAAACAATTCCCTGAAAAATTTTTGATCATGGGTTTTCTGTTAAAACTGTACAGTGTGCACCACTGATACATTACACCAGACTGTGCTGGGATATTTTTCCCTGAATCCATCAGTGTTCACATTGTCAGGAAATAGATTGAGCACAGCTGCGAGATCAGTACTTCCCCTTGTCTTGAGTGACAGGTATAACCCATGTTACAGCAGAGGAAGAACAGCCCTCATTCTCATTCTAGAAGTCACCAAGTCAGTTTTAGTTAGAAGTACTGCAATTATCCACTTTGCAATAGATAATTATCAGTGTTTCTAATTAAAGATAATTACAAAGTCCTGTACTGTTACCTATCTGAGATAACCTTTGCATCAAAATAAGACATGGCCCACACTTCCTTATTTGTGTTGCATAGTCATGGAGGTTCAGTGCACACCAAAAATATTTCATCTCTAGCCAGCTATACCAACGGCAGAAGTACAAACCTACACCAAAAGATACCCCTTGTAAAGCTTATGTCACTCAGAGAACTAGAATACATACATTAATTTGGGTTATGTAAGCAGAACCTACAAGGAAAATTTGCCAGGATGGTTACTGTCAAGCATTTTGTAGTAGAAAGGTCCAAGACTCTGCATAACAGACTATGTGACCCCCCATCTGAGTTGTTCATGTCCTGTTTATAACTTTTTCATATTTTTAATGACTTATTTATTCCATCAGTCGGTCTGCTAAAGAAGTTGTGGATCCAATAGCTCCCCATGTCTTTTCCCTATGCCATTTCAGCAAATGCCTTTTCAGCGTGACCCATGACACCTTCTGAAAATACCTCTAGTGTCTTGAGACAAGAGAACCCACAGCACTGCGAGCTATAGGGTCCTGCCACCACAACACCAACCACGGGGAGATATCTCTGAAAGAGCAATCGTTGTGAGCAGCAGATGCAGCAAGATGGTCAATCTGGTTAGCACGTGAATGTATTATCACACATTATCACACACAAATGTTATGTGTGTGTTATCACACACAACAGGCACCCAATTCTCTTTCTGCCTACTGGTATGCAGGGCAGGATTACCACAACACCAACCTAGTGACAGCAAAGTCAAAAGAGATTTTACAGAGATCACCAGCTACATAAATGAAGCTTTGACCACAGGAGCCAAGCCTATTTCAACAAATTTATGGCTACTGCTTTGAGGAATAGATCATCTGAGTACTGGTAGTGCAGGCATTTCATCTTTATCCCCCTCACAACAGTTCCTACTGCCTTGAGCCAGCCTGCTTTCTGAGACGAACCCTTCACCAAGTGCCTTTTAGCTTGGCCTGGTGGCCAACCATATCCTAGGCAGAGAAATCCCAGGCAATCACTCTCCTAAACAACCCCAAACTTCAGGGTGCAAGTGAAAGCGACCATGTCAGAGAACGATCTGTGCATCTGTCAGCATAAAAATTACATAGAGAATTACGTGATCAGAACAAGAGCTGCGTTTTCCAATCAACAATTTGTTCTTCGTTCTCTGACTACCCTGTCCCCAGGGCTGACCATTTTGAAGGTTTTCCACCCAGGATGAACCTGCCCATGTGTGCTTACAGCTGTTCCTTCAGTTTCTACATAATTTCCCTCCTTGCTTCAGCACAGCAACAGGAAGAGACAGTGATTGCTTCCAGACCGGGGCAGAGGAAGGGAACAGTGAGCTGTGATCAAGGACCTGGGTGGGAGATGTAGCCAGGGCAGCCGGGCGACCAAGCCTCCCAGGGCTGGCAAAGCAAGCGTTTTCCATCACGTGCTGCTCCCAACACCCGGCTTCAGTTCTAGCCTGAACTCTCCACAGCCCCTGTGACTTCAGCTGGGGGCAAGAGTTAAAGAAGCTCTTGGTCCCAGGCAGCCATTACATGACAGCAAAGGGTAAAGCATCTGCCAGAGGAGCTGAGCAAATTACAAGGAAGTTCGAATCAGTGTTATGGATGCTATCTTTAGCATAAATTCACACTACTGAATCTTGCAGTGGATCCATAAATCCATCATGTTTCAGAAGAACTTATAAAAATCTCATTCCTGAAGTAGCTGTCCTTTTCTGAAACAAGATGTTTAGTAGTGCAAAATCAAGCACTGGTTACCTTTGCCACAAGTACGTCAGGTATACGTGGTGTGGTGCCGTCAGTATCGCCTTGCCAGAACTCACTCCAAGAAGTGAGAGCAATACATAGCCATGGACAAATTGTGTTAAAAGCAAGGAGCATAACTGGCCTGTGACTAATTAAGAGTATTTACTGATGGTAACAGTACAAACAGCATTAAGCTTTGCCCCTTTGGTTGGTATAGGTTTTCAGATGAACGATACAGGGTATGGGATGCACAGACAAGCTACACAGATGTGCTTACTGCACAGCATAGTTCAAGTACAATGTATTTCCCATATTTAACGGATGTAACACTGGGTGTATTAGTTTAGTTACTCACACCAGCTGTCATTTACACTAACTGCTGTTCCTAAGGAGCTCAGCATAAGCACAAGCAAAGACCCAAACCAGAACGCTTCTCCCCACTGAAGTTACCACAGGTTCAAACACAGCAGCTGCCCAAATGAAGTGGCTATAGCATAAAACGGAGCACCAGCTTTCCTTTTAGGGGGTAATGAAACAGCAAGAAATGCTTTTCTGAGTTAAGATGAGAAACTCACCAAGGGTGAGCATGTGTGTGTTCTTAAATATAAAGAAGCTGTTAGCCTAAAGGATGAACCACATGAACTCCACAAGTTGGCAGAAGATTTACAGAGAGGCAAAGCTGCCAATTTACAGAGATCACCTCCTGGGGCATGCAGTCTACAGCAGTTATAATTTCTGAAAGAGGCTGTGGGAGTGCTATTAGAGGGAAGTGTCATTTCGAGTATAGGAACAAAATGCAAGAAATTATATTTGAATATCTAGGTTTGCTGACGGCTGATGTCTCTGCTGGTCAATACAAATGCATTTTGGAAGAAATAATGGTGCTTAAAATGCTAAAGTAAAGACCGATAATAACAGCAAGGAGATGCAAATCGTTCACCTTCTGAGGGGCATGATATAGCTGCCAGTGACACAGGGTATAATCCCTCCCCTCCCTGCTTCCAAGGGAAGCTGAGCGTGACAATCTCTTGCTGGTTTCTGGAGGAGAGCCACGGTGAGCTTGGTGGGCCATGAAGACCCTCGTTGAGGTCACAGCAGTTTTTGCAGGTGCCACGT
Source organism: Anser anser (assembly GCF_964211835.1). Taxonomy (NCBI): domain Eukaryota; kingdom Metazoa; phylum Chordata; class Aves; order Anseriformes; family Anatidae; genus Anser; species Anser anser. Next base: position 8,476,855 of record NC_139736.1, read on the forward strand.
CACAACCGCAGTCATTTGCACTTCCAATTTCTTTCCAGTCTCCCCTGCAACCAGAGCTCCGCAGCGCACAGAACAGAGCCCAGATCGCTTTCAAGGGAGAAATACCAGGCTAGGAACAGGAGGCTCATGGCATCAGCCCACCATCAGCACTGCCCAGCACAACATGAAGCAGGCTGCTGGTCACAAACTGAAGCCTACAGATCCAGCTATGCTGCTCCACTTCAAGCAGCTCCTGCCTCTGGAGCTGACCTAGGGCAGGACAAACAGGGCTTCCAAACCTGAAGCCATATACACTCCTTTGTACTTGTGGGATGGAGAACAATAAAGGACTGAACTAATCCCTTCATTCTTTGACAATGAACACATCTGTGATCTCCAGGTTTTCTAGAAACAAATGCTTCCTCTCTCCAAGCTGACCCTTGAACAAGAACAGCAAATACCCCCCCTACTACCCCCATGTGTTTTGTTAGCCCTCTCAGCTGCTTTCAGCTGTGGAGCAAAGCCTGTGCTGAAGGTCTCTGAAGGTCTTTGGAGCAGTATCTGAAGAAGCAAGAGCCCCATTAACACCATCACGTACTCGGAGAAGCTCAGTTACCAGAAGCATATGGTATGTTCCCAGGCACATTATACATCAGACTTCCACGGGTTCTGGAAGAGGAGATTTATGTTTAACCTCTTGTTTCCCCTACTGGCCTTTGATCTATTCCACTTGCTGGTAAATGGGCAATACAGCCAGGGAATGGCCACTGTCAGCTCCAGTCAAATTATGCAGGAAAAATAGTCTGCCTTTTCCTGAGAGAGGAACTTCATCCTCTCCTCTGAAGAGGGAGAAAATTTGTATTGACAGATTTGTCTCAGTCAGATAATATGGAAGCACATCTCTTACATGAGCCTAGATGTGTCTCTGGGAAAATGAGAGGGCACAACTGGAGTAGCTGTAGGCAAACAGATAAGGTCACTAGTAGCTTTGTACCTCCCTCTTTACACACTGAAGAAAGGTTTTCTGGCTCTGCATTAACACCCAGGAAGACTGAAATTATGTGGATTGAACTGTTACAAGCAACCTTACCAGAAACAGCACTCATTCTCAGACAAGCAGAGGACTCCTCTCCGCTTCCTGTATCACCTCAAACAGCAATCCTATGATTTACCAGGTGGTGCTTGGAGAAGTAGCTGTTTTCACTTAAACTGGTCCCTGACAGTTCCTGTGCTCTCATTAAGAGCATGTTTATGTTCACAGTGGGATGGGGACCTCCTCATTTGGCAGGTTAATGCACTATCAAGACCTTTTTAAATCAAGATCGCGCTTTTTCTTATTCAACTCTCAATCCCACAGGGGGGTTTCTGTTACCAGCTTGTTAACAGTGGTCTGGATCAAAACAATGTGGTGCCTGCAGCCAGATGGTCTGGCAGGAGGATTTCTGTCAGCTTACCCAGCAGTTTTCTGTGGCGTGAGGACTTCACTTACACACTGCAGTCACAGGAGAGGATGTTACTCTGCTAAGGGTATGCATCTTCAGGTAGGATACAGGTTAGGTAACACTGACACCACTGCATATTTCCAGGTTCTACCTCACCACTAGGAGTGTTGCATCAGTTTATCTCGAGCTCTGTTATGCTTAGGGTGTATCTACAAACCAAACCAAGTACACTGCAGTGATGTCTGAACTAGTAGCCATCACCCACGGGCCAAAGCCAGAAGCCAAATAACTGCATTAGCATGGAGTTGGGCCTGAAATTAAGCCCTAATGATTGCTAGCAGCTCACCTTACCATTGGGGTCATCTCCAGCTTGAGCCAGAGGCAAGCAATTATCTTGCTTTTGCAGTGCTCTGGAAAACCCTGTTGATATGCTGGGAAAGGAAGTTTCCTAGCTCAGGGGTTCCTCAAACCATAAGCATACCAAAAGCCCTCAGCAGAAGGGGCTCAGCCTGAGCTGTTTGCGCCAAGTGCTGCAGCAAAACTTCTGGGGTTGGGGAAGAGAAGTTTGGCTGAGCAGCTGAAAATCCTTACAGTCCAGATGCTGGCTTGTTCCATTAACACTGAAAGGTCAGGCCAGCACGAAGTTATGCTCTCTGTCTCACTGCTTTCAACCCACTCTTAATATTCTGAGGACTCTAGGCCTCCAGAACAAAAAATAATCAGAAATGACTTGATCTAAGAGTATGATGTCCAATCTTTGCTGGCCTCCGGGCAACACTACTGGGCCAGTAAGTGATAAACTGTTGCTGCATGCGACAGAATGCTTTCTCTGCCTTTTAACCTCGGCAGTAGCAACAGCAATGGCTTCCTACGGGTGGGAGCTGGAAGGAAGACTGCGGCTTTGTTTGGTGCAAGTCTGTTGACAGCTGTTCTCCTCCCAGGTGTGATCCAACACTGAAAACATACACACTAACTGCTTTGGTTTTTATATTTGGGAATCAAGAGCAGGAAGGTTAAAGTTAACTTTTGCTCTGGACCACGGCTGCACCCTGTTACTGATGCAGAATATATTTACAGGGCAATCTTGATGAGACTACAAGTAGCTCTTTTACACTGCTGTAATTTATGGAGGAGGAGGATCATCCGTAAAGGAGTCAGCCAGGGACAAAGTATTTTTCATGAAGCAGTTATGAAAAATGTGCTGTAGCTTGGGAGGGAAAAAACCCTCCAGAAGCGTGAAGCTATGTTCCAGTTCCTGCTGCCTTTCCTGCTTCATTCCCAAGGCTCACACCAGCCAGGCTGGCAGTCCTTCCCCTCTCTACCAGTAAATAAGCCTCCAGGTAACAAGGCACAGTGGTGCAACTGAGTACATTGTCAGAATTGATTCCTCCCAGCCCTTATGTTGACTTCTTGGCTTTACTTTATTCATTTAGTGCCTATGACTATTACAGCAGAATTACTATGTGTATTCTCCTTTGATCTAAACATCTCTACATAATGGTGAATTTAGACTACTTGACGGGGGAAGAAGAAAAGAACAGCAAATAATTTCATTCTTACAAAAGAATCTATTTGCAGGAGAACAGAGCTGGAAAATTACTGCCATTTTACTGTTTTGTTTGAATAATTTTCTGTAGGAGAATTTTAAATGCCTTGTGTATCAGTAAGGGGCAGCTGCTCCTTTTCCCAGATGGGTATTCTGGTATGAGGCACTGATACAATTTGGAAGATGGACTATTGACTGTTGTGAAATGATGCTGAAAATGATGCAAGCAATTTAATTCTCTAATGGCCTAAGGAAAGGAGGGAAAACTTTCTGGGCATTGTTTGACCTGCCTTATGAGAGGTTGAAAATCCTGTTCTGAGTAATCATAAGATGGATCTCATTTTATACATTTTGTTTTTATTCAGAAGCTGAAGGAAGTACTGAATCTCAATTTATAATTCTAGTTCCTTCCACTATTACTCAGAATGAATGGAGAGCACAGCTTCTGTTCCAAAAACTAAAATGCTTCAAGCCTTTAGATAACCTTCAAGAGAACTGCAAGATAGCCGTCAAAACTTTTCTGGTTCAATTAGAAGGCCAGCTTGCCTATAAAGGTAGGGGACTAGGATTCAGGAGATTTGTATTCCATTCTCAGTGCCACTACAAGTTTCCTGAGCAGGTCATTTAGCCTCATTAGAACTTGCTCCTCTCTAAGCACATTCTAGTTGCTTAAACTGCAAATTACTCAAGTAGAGGAGCACCTAACACTGTGTACCTGTAGCAGCCAGCAGAGTGGGGAACCACTGCACCGGGTAGCTGCACTCCAGCTCAATGTGATATTACCAACATAAAGACACCAAACAAGCTCCTCCCTGTTAGCACACCCTGACTGGACATTTCTCCCACTGTTCCACCAGCAGTCACTGCTGAACGTGCAGTGAGATGCTCTGAACAAAGCAGCAGGCTTGCAGCTTTAGTGATCTCCTTTCTGCATGAGGCCACACAAGGAAAAAGCCCAGGACCCAATACAACCTCGCTGGTTCACTCTGCCTTCCCTGTATCCATCACATGCTCCCTTTATAACAAGCCTTCAGGATAAACAATACCTCAACATTTTTGATTAAATGCTTTTCAAGCTCAAAGTCCCCAGCAAGCAAGCTAGTTTGGTCTGTGATATTGCATTATACAACAAGAATGATTGATTGAAACAAACCTTTTCCCTTTTCACTCCACAGCTATTTCCACAAGTATTTTGATTCTGGCAAGAAGTATGACATTATTGATTTGCTTCTGCACTGCTTGGTCTGGAGCCTCATCTGCAAAAGCATTATTCTTTATTGCTTCAATAATTTCACTGAGTGCAGAGAACTCCATTGTATTTTTTTTACTTAGCGTTTAGTGATTCTTTAAATTTTTTATGTGCTATGAAGCTGAGTATCAGCCATTTGCAGAAATGCACTGGAAGGTAACCAGAAATTCAGATGTCTCCATAGACATGGAACTACTACTCCTGCTGATGCAGAGCTCGCCACAAGAGGTTTTTTGCTTAGTCTGGGCACTGACAGCACACGGCATTCATGCAAGATTTTAAGTGATAAGAACGACTGGGAAGGGAAAGGAACTTATTCTGAACTCAGGACAGCACCACCTCCTGCACTGAAATGGCTCCTGGTCAGTAGAGGAAAAGTTTGATGCTTGAGCCAGACCCACAGCAGATCCTGGCAATGGGTCACTAAAAGCACATTCATTCTCACCCTTTCTTTTCAAACCCCTCTATTCATGGTGCTGAATGCAAAGGAAATTCCAGACTACTGAAGATCAAATCATACCTTGTCCATACATTGTTGGCAGATTTACAACTCTGGAACTGCCCAGGTAGCCTCTGGACATGTGCTGGGGACATTGAAACCAGAGCCCAACAGGCTCAGAAAATGGGTGCCAAGAGAAGGACCATTAGCAGGGCTCCACAAGTCAGGCTAACAGGCATTGATCCTAAAGACCACTTCCGCGTGGAGGAAGCTAACAGACTGACACTGCGCTCAGAAACATGCTGGGTGCTCCAAGCAGAGACACAGCTGTAGCCCACTCAAACTGAGGGAAGCCCAAGAAGACAAATACGGCATGGTGTGTCTTGAAGCAGGGGTCCGGTGGATCTGTCAAGGGGCCAAGACCTACCGGGAGAACTCTGCCTTTTCCTCACAGGCTGCTGCATCGTGTGTCAGCCACACGCTGCAACCCAGCTTGCAGGCTGAGGGCCAAAACAATTACAGTAAGACAGAAAACCTCCCACTCTCATTAGAGACATGAATGAGCTGTGATCTTCACGTTATGGAGCATTTTTAAGTTTCCAGGATAGTGCAACATACAGAGTTATTTAGCAGCCTGAAAAGGTCACATCTACTCTGCCTCCCACCACTGTTTACAGAGCACAGTAGGCAAATGCAATAGGTCATGTATTTTCATTCTGTAGATTTCAGGGAGAATTAGAAATTAGAAAGAAACATACTTGCAAAATAAAAAAACTGTGAATGGGACAAGCAGACAGGCAACGCATCCTCTTTCATATTTAAGTTCCCTTTCACTGGTCTTACGGGAGAAACACGGAACATTTTCCATATCTGAGGAATCAGACTCAAGCCTTGAATACTGAGCTGAGAACAAATCCCTGAACTAAGATTTCATTATACAACAGCCGCCCAGAAGCCATTTTGCACCTCAGTCTTTGCTTTATGACCTAAGAGATTAACAACTTCATACGAGGTGTCAGGCAGCGAGTTTGTAAAACCTAAACCCCAAAGCTTCTCTTTGTCAAGATGCTATCTTGTCTGTTTTGGACAGCAAAGGGTGTTCTTAAGAAAAAGACGGTATTATACCCTGAGATATTGCACTATTACACTTTATCAATGTATAGGCTTAGAACAGATTGTATGGTAATTTTCCCATACAGAGGATAAATATCAGCATTTAGAGGAAGGAGCACACTATACAATGTGCAATGCTGCAAGCATATGTTGAAACTCAATATATAAAATCTTTTTGCTCTCTCTCCAAGCAGCTGGATGATCTGATATAACACAGCTGACTTATTCCAGTCACCAAGGTCCTGCAATGCATGTCCATGCAGGGTGGAGGCAGAACTTAGTCCTAATAACCAATCCTACCCACTTCTGGGAATGCTTCACTAACCTCCTTCTCCACTTCAAGAATAAAATATTTTTTCAGAGCAATGGAAACTCCACCCCAAAGCCTCAAGCAAGCAACTTTTCCATGCAAAGACCTGGTCCTGCTTGAACGTGCAGAGCCAGGATTGCCAGCACAGCTATGCTCCCCCAGCGGGGCTCTGCTGAACCACTAGCTGCAAACACACCCACGGATGTGCTACTGAAAGGTTCAGGGCAAAGCTATATGAAAACAGTTCTGGTCTGTCCAAGTGAAAACTGGGTCCCACTGAAGTAAATGGAACTCTTCCTTCAGTCAAGAATTAGGCTCAGAATTAATCTTGTCATGCTTTCAAGATTGTCCCGGTGCATACTTCCTTGGTCGTGCGTTTTTTGACCTTATTTAAGAGACGTTTCAGTAGTTCTAATCTGCACATCTGTTCAATGCAACAACAGGGCAATCACAAAAAGCAATTTAAAATGATATTCTGGTATTTAGGGCTGACACATTCTTGCAGGTGACAGCTGTTTTGCCACATTGCCAACTACACAGCAAGCTTCATATCCAAGTGATAAGACGAAGGGAAATGGCCTCAAGTTGTGCCAGGCAAGGTTTAGGTTGGATATTAGGAGAAATTTCTTTCCTGAAAGGGTTGTGCAGCACTGGAAAAGGCTGCCCAGGGAAGTGGCTGAGTCACCATCCCTGGAGATCTTCGAGAAACATGCAGATATAGAACTTCATAGCATGGTTTAGTGGTGGACTTTAGTACTAGATTAGAGGTTGGACTAGATGAACTTAAAGGTCTTTTCCAACCTGAACAACTCTGTAAGTCCGTATTACACCCACAAAGAAAGTGTCCCGTAGCCCTGACAGGGCATAGGGTGGGCTCATCTTACCTCCAGCACTGCGAGCTCCGTGGCACATTTTCCTCACATACCAGCACCTCCATGCTTCTGGACGCAGATAGCATGCCCTTTCTTCCAGACACGTTTGCCACATACAGCATCGCTCCAGACACCACTGGGAGAAACTGAAAGTGGGGAGGGAGGTCAGGATGTTATTTTTGTCCTGTTTATCCCTTTATGATTTTATCCTAAGCCTTTAGTTTAAGGTGCACAATTCTTATTTCAGGGAAATCAGGGCCAGTTTTAAACTTAACAAAACAAAACCCTGCATTTCTTTTTCAACATCTAATGCAAACACTGCTGATAACAGCAGTATATTAACTGCCATCCTGCAGGACATCAGCCAACCCCAGACTAAGGGGGACATGACATTGCCTGTATTTTTGCTGTATCTAGTACCAATGAGACCACACCAAGAAGTCAGCATGTGCTCTGGCTCATGGCTGCTCTTCAAATCAACAGCCTACTAACACCTGCACAGTTTTACACCCTCTCTTCTGATTGGAACCTGCAGCAGAGTCAGTGTCATTGTGGCAAGTGGCTTCCCTGTCTCCAGCCCTGCTTATATTGTATTGAATTATGAACTTTAAGACCATCTCTCCACTGACTGATCAAATCTTTCTCTGCTGGGTGAGCTCAGGCTTTTAATTTTGTATCAGAAACAAATTAGGTCCTTAACCTGTAATGAACAGTAAGTTTACTGAACGACTGTAAGAGGTTTTTCTCTAGGAAGTTTTTAGAGCAAATCACTTAGTAAGTAAACTGCTAGAGTTCCTGTGAAATATTAAACATTTCATACTTGCATCATTCCAATAACACCACAGTTATTATAGAAGTAAGCTTTTTAAGCTCAGAGGTCAGTTTGAAGGGTTACATGATGCTCAGGCATTGTGATGCTCCCAAATCCAATTTCATATTCCCTTTTCTGCCCCCTGCCAAAAGTCTCACCTGCCAGTTGCTCACTCCTCGCTACCTTTAATAAAGCTCATTACTTTTAATACAGAAGCATTAGATTTCAGTGAGCAGATTTACCAGCCTGTTTTCTCCAGACTGTCCTGCTTGCTGTTTTTTCACCTCCAGAGTAAATGGCACATAAGTCCGTCAGAAGAACAGCAGCTCTTAATTTTTTTTGACACCTAGATGACTATTTTTAAGAGGGTCTACTTTCACAAGTTCATTTCATTCCCACTGCATTTCTGCTTTTATTTACAAGTATAGCACAAACCCATTCTGCCTGTTTTATCTGACTGTCATTTTGTTAGGAAGAGGTGCCGAGTGCTACATTTTCCATGAGTAAGTATTTCATAAAGTCTGCATTTCAGTTAGCCACTACACACTGATCAACCCTGACAGAACCCCATTTTTTAAATGGTCCCTGTTAAAAAAACAAACAAACAAACAAACAAACAAAAAACCCTCCAAATTACACTGACGTAGCACTGAGCATTTTGACTGCAGAGTGCTGTGGGAGCTGGTATAGCTTTTTTGTTCCGTTTGGACTTCAAATTAAGTAAGAGTACCTTGGCCCTTGATCACAGCTCTTCACAGTTAATGATACTGTGGTGATCTGGGATGAGCAACAACTAAGACAGAGCTTTGTGGACACCAGAATTTGGCCCCAGAATATAGTGAATTATTCTAGACTATTTCCGATGTTTCTTTTCTCCAACAAGTTTGCCAAGGGCTTGAAACAATTTAGCTTTTTTTAAGTTGGCACCAGAAGATCTCTCTGTTTCCATCAACAATTTACATGTATTCACAGCACATTTAACTAAGTAGATTTGGTTAGTGTTACACCTCATCTACTGAAGTCTGACTCTGTGGTTGTGGAGGAATTTAGATGTGGTGAATGATCAGACTCAATTTTCTATGAAATTCTAATTTTATTTTCACAGATTAGTGCTGATTCACATAGAAACATTTGAAAATGTGCTTACTATGTGCTTATTAGTATTTTTAAATTCAAGAGCTTCATCCACGCTGGAAAAACAGCCAGAAAAGACATTCAAGACAGGGATTATGAATTTTCTGACAGAAACTGAGTATCTGCTGAGCACAGACCCAGCTCCTACTGGGAAAGAACCAAAAAAATAAGAAAGGTAGCCCTAAATGAATTCAATGAATATTACAGACACTCAGAACCATTCACAATTGGACCGTTTGTGATCCAACTCTAATGTAAAGATACTGAAGATGTTCTAAGTTACTGCTCTAAGCAGCTTTTGCACGAGTCTTAACATCAGCACAGTATCAGCACTGTGGAGTTTCACGCTACTCCAGAGAAAGCAGAAGCCGCCTGCTAGCAGCATCATGCCTTGTATCATGCCCAGTTTTAATGATGGACTTCAGATGTTCTATGGTATCCCATAACATAAATAGATCAAAGCATGATAATTATTGTTAAACAGCTGTTTTCATAACAATTTATTTCCTTGTCAAGGCAAATTAAGGTAAGTTCCCAGTACTATTATCAGTAGTTTAGCTCTGTGCTCATTAGGAGTCATTTTCCTTAACGCTTTCCCTGCTTACTGTGAAATTCACTGTTGATTGAGACTTTCTTCATCATCTCACCTCTGCAGTTGGTATCAACAGACTCCTTGCAGTCATCTTTCTGCTTTAATGCTGTGTTAAGGATGCTCTGCAACCTGAGCCCCACATGTCAGTAAAGGCACTCTGACACTGCACATATTCTGCTCTTCGGAAACGAGACTGGAGGACACAGCTCTAGGAGGCTCCTGTTTGCCACTGTTGCCCTTTCACCCTCCCTGTTTCATTTAAAGACAATCTCTTATTATGCAGCCTTTTGATAATCTCTCGGCATATTCCAACATGGGTTCAAAACCAAAACCAATACAGAAATACACACCATTAACTGATAATTAAGAAGGATGACCAATTAAAGCCTAGCACTAGATCTATTGTGACTAAAACAGTACAGGAGGGTAATTAATGGCAGACTACAACGTTATTACAACACTAAAGCAGTGCAATCATGTGGGAATACTGAAATCCCTTGAATATGAGAATAATTCAAAAGCCAGCCTGTAAAAGCATCATCCAGTGAATGGGGCTGCAGATATAAGTTATGCTGAAAATCTGGAGAGTAGTAAAATCTCTTCATTTATTTCATTATCCTCTTTTCCACTGCATTGCATCCCTTCCCCAGTACAGTTCGTCTGTCAATTGTGTGGCAAAATTCACGTCCTTTTCCATCTAAATGGACTACGCTTCCAGCTAGCTCTCTGGTAAGAGAACGGTCTTCACACAAAGGTGCAGCGGCATGACATCTTGCCAAAAGAGAAGTCAACAAGAAACAATGGTCAGTTGACATTCCCAGGCCAACAATTTAGAGATGTTTTTATTATCCTTCCTTTGCCTACAAATTAATCTGTAAAATGGAGCCACAAGCTCTAGAAAGGTACCTCTAACCAAATCCAAGTTGAAATAATAAAAGAGGTTGAATCAAATCACTGTTTTGTAAGGGTTAGAAAAAATCTCACCTGAGCCACAAAATGAAGACAAAGTACTAAAATGACAGCTGGACTGGGAGATTTCCTTCTTTGCAAAATTAAGTAACTGTAGGCTTCAATTTTTAAGTGACTAAGTTGGGCCTGCTTCAATACACTTCTGCCTTTCTAACTGTACCTCTGTACTTAGCTATTTCCAGAAGGCCATAAAACATGTCCAAAGCAGGATGAGAAGCAGCAGCTATTTGAGAAGTCAGTGCTTGCAATAAATAATTAGAATTCTGAAAGGAAAAATCAAGCAAGTAAAAAGCTTCCTATGCAACAAGCCTACTCTTACCATACATGGAGTTATTCCCACACCCTATTCTACATACAGTTATATCCTGTAGCTGCCAACAGCAGGAAAGATGCTCGTAGACTTATGCAGGAGCTGCAGGCTAACAAGCCAGTGGTGGTATGTTAGACCTGGTGTCCATGAACACCTGTCTACAAGGAAGCTGAAGCTGGAAGCCAATGCTGTGGTAACGACTGGGGCACTGTAGCCAGGATTTATTGCTACTGCTACCTGAAATCTCCCCACTTGTCAAGGACAACTTTTTACAGGCAAAAATTCTTCATCCCACTGACAAGCTCAGTATCAGTCCCTTGCTCTCTGTACAACTACTCCCAACAGCTGGAAAAGGGTATTTTTCTCTTTTGTTTCAGAAGCATAATTAACACGGCACAGAAATCAAATAATCATCTACACGGTAAGAAATGAGAGGAAGTATTTTCTTTTAACTATTTTAGTTATCGTGACATATCAGGGGTGTTGGTTATAGGTCACTATGAGCTGAAGAAAAGCAATAGAAGCCAGGTTTTGCAAGTAGCATTGCCATCTATAGCAAGGCTTTGCATACGTATTTGCAAACAGCGATCTACATTTTCCACACATACAGGCTTTGGCAAAATCAGGACCTAAATAATTTCAGAAACAGGCTGCAACATCCACTTAATTACTGATATATCAAACAATGCTGAGTAAATTTTATGATGATCTTATTTTCTATCAGCATCGTATGAAAAATACACGCTATTTCTGAAGGGAGAGCAAAGCAGAATCATCAGTTTATTTTGAAGTTTAGTAGCATTGCAGTATATTCCCAAATCTATGTTTCCATCAGATCAAACATACCACACTTTAGGTTGGCATTTAATACAGATATTTGTAGCCTGCAGGAATAATAAATGAAACTAATTAAGTTTAATAATTCAAGAGAACCTGGCATGCCTGATTGCTACAAAAATGCTAATTATCTTTCTCTTCTTCCAGTACCCCCCGCCTCCCCAATATAAAGTTATACTGGAAATATCAAACAAATGTTTTAAGAAAAAAAGTAGCAATGGCAAGCAACTTCCAACACAGAAAACACCCTGGGTCAGGTTTGCAGCTGATGCAAACTTGAACAAAATCCTACAGATTTTGAAGGAGTAATGCCCGTTTTCATGAGGAATCAGCTTAGTCAAAGATTTATTTTTCTTATATGTCCTCACATTGGAAACAGGACCTGAAAATCTACCTTAGATATCACTAAATCCAAGTCAAGAGCTACAAAGCAGCAGAGACTTCAACTACTGAGATAGCTTTACTATTTGGTTCACGTGTGTTTGCACGCAGTAACTTTTAATGAAGATCTTCCTCTGCCGAAGTAAGTAGAACATATGAAAGCATCAGTATTTCTAAGAGACTACCCTTCTCCTTCCCCACATCCCCTTTCAGGACTATTACCAAAAACACAAATACAAATAAGTATGTAAAGCCTCTTAGACTGATGGATGTGCAATTCATCTGTTAATTGAAGTTAAAATTGAGAGAAGGCTTTGTCAACAGAAGTACTAGACACGAGGGAAAACGTGAAGATTTTGCCATGGACGCAAGTCGGGTACAGTGCAGCACTTCAGACTAGTAGTTACCCATGCAAGAAGTATTATGTAGGTTATTTCTTAGAATTAAGAAAATAAACAATCGCAGCTGCACCCATTCATTTTGTTCCAAAATCCACTCCCAGACAATGCTCTTTCGCCAAGGTGAAGAGTTAAGGAAAATACTCTAACAGATGATTAATTTCCATTGCAGTACAGTGAAAATCTTTAGAGCCAGAGGTTGACTTAGATTACCTTGCTAACTAATAAAGAGAGCTTTGTACAGGTTTTTAATTAGGTCGCCTAAAGCTCATTCTTCCTTCATTATTTATGATTCTTCTCCACAGTGTAATTACCACCAACACACACCATGTGCTAGTGAGAAGCAGAGCCATTTCCTCCTCCTGCTCAGGCATTTGTACCTAACGGTAATTGTATAAAGAGACTGCATGTGCAGACGTCATCTGCGCTCCTTTTTCAAACCTCTCTTTTCCTGGGACATCTACAAAACACTCACTAGGCAGACTGCTAAGGCTGCCCAGAGTAGTTATTAACCACAGCATTTCTTTTCACTGTCCATATCCATCTGGCATCCCTAGTTCGATAGAATCTCTTCCAGTCAAGGCTACTTTCTCCTGTACAGTGCCTACCATAGCGGGCCTTGAACAACAGTGACGGATTCTCAGCAGCATCATTAACGACACCATTTTTAATTTGTATAAGGAGATTTATAACGTCTGGTAGAACAACAGTGAACAAGGTTGCTCCCATATTCACGTTTTAAATTACAGGAGAAAGTACGTTTCACTTGCACACAGTGCGGGACACAGGAAGGGCTGCATAAAGAAAGTGAATTATTTACACGTTAAGCATTACCCACTTCAGCTGAGTTGCCTTTGCCCACTAAGTCCCATGTCTGCTCATTTACTACGACCATTGGGGAGACTGAGTTAAGCCGGCAAACACCAAAGCTTGTGCTAGACATGCACCTCACAGAGGACAGGTGAGTGGCACTGGGGAGCAGGCTGGGGGGAACAGTGCTGTGACATGCAAAAGAGGTATCAAAGCCAGGCAGCTCCACTTGAATCTCATGCTGTCATTATTTCTTGGCAAAGACAGCTACTGAATACAGGCAAGTAGAATCTAAGTCTGCATGCCACTAAAATTTATTTCCCAGGCTGAAAGGCTTGTTTGCCAAGTCTTCAATTATTGCATTCACTGCTTATCCCAGAGCATGCAGAGGCTCCACACCCTCCCCGGTACTCAGACTTGGGTGAGTTTGTGGGACAGGCATTGACATTTAATGCATTCTACCTCACTGTAGCTCTGCTGTGCAGATTTCTTCCTTTTCCTTAGCTGTGCCCAGAGAGAGCATTTAAGGCCAGCAATTCCATATGCACAGCACATCTTCTTTCTATTGTGTACTATGCTTTTTCAAAGTTTAATAAGCCTCTGAAAAAAATGAGCATTCCTGTTCAGTTGCATTTGGGTATAATGGAGATTTTTTTTATTTTTTGCAGGGGTTGAATTAATTCACTCTAGCACCCTGCCTATGCAGATATAGTGCTACCTCTACCCCTGCACATGGAAAAAACAATTTGTGGCATCATTGATTTGCATTGTAGCATCCCTGAAAGCCCTGTCACTGACTAAGCAACATCTTCGTATCCAAACAGCTCAAGAAGAACATCTCCAGCCAGTGAGGGGAAGTTTTTACTTTTATTTTTTAATCTTTGGTTTGGGGAAAAAGCTTATTAGTTTCAGGAATGACTTTCCTCCATGTACTTTACATACTGCTAATCATAAGAAAAACTGATGCTAGTCCACAGAAAAAGAAATTCCAGGGGAAAAAGAAAAAAAAGAACAACAACAACAACAATCACATTTGCTTCTTGCTTTAAAGCTTAGAAAAGGGTGGAGAAGGCAGGCACGAAGGCTGGCTATTTGACTATCTTAGGTCATATGGGACAACAGCTTCCCAGCAGGGACGCACAGGGTTGGTTTTCTGCTCACACTGGCATGCGAGGACCCTGCTGAAGGAGGGAGGAAGGACACTGCTACAGGGACATTTCTTTGCAGCATGGACAATAAGAAAGAACCGGGGCTAATGAGCCCCACAAAGCAGCTTCAAAGCTACAGTGAAAATATACTTTGTGGTTTTTCTGTCACATACCCACCAGAACCCACGCTCAGGGTCCCACCCAGCATTCTCAAGACTCTGTCATCTGCAACTGAAGTAATTATCCAAGGGGACACAGGTACAGGACAGATCAGTAAAACATGCCTACCTTGACACGTAGCTACTTCTTTTGTTCGGATGAGTATACTTCGGTAAATTGTGACTAAAACTGGACAGCAGAGAGGTCAGAGTGCAGGATGACCAGTAACAGGGAAGACTCTGTTTTCAAGAAATGCCAGGAGTTGCTAGAAATGACCCCCATCACTCAAGAGAGCTTTTTTCCAGATGTAAATGATGTAACTCCCAAATGATTCTTGTTAACATTTTGGTTACTTGCCTTTTGTGAAACTCCAACATACAGCTTTCATTGCTAGAACAGTGTCAGATCTTAATATGGAAGGTTTTATGTTTCTACAGGTAATTACTCAGCAGAAGTTTGGATTCAAGATTGAAGTCTTCAAAACATGCTAACTCCCCAGAGCATGGAATGCATCAGTGGGACTGCAACAAGAAGCTGCTCTGCTTAAGCCTGATATGCTAGAGCCTAAATTCTTGTTACAGATACTTAAAACCAAATTGCAGACACACTTCAAAGGAACAGAAAGGAAGACGGCTAATACAAGAATGTATGACCCCTTGAGATACCTTCTATTTTATTTTGCTCATGAAGGTCCCCAATCTAGAGTTTCTGATGACCAGTGAATCCTTCCTTCCTCACTGAGCTAACTAACACAGAAGTCTGCACATGCCCGCACACAACTCTAAAACAGGAAAGAAGCATTTACCCTTCTGAACCCCATGGACATGCAATGCACAGTAAGTTCTTGCCTATAAGCATTCAGCCATGTGCTTGCAGGGCTCCTGGCAATTCCTGTAATTGCCGTTAGTTGATTTACATGTCACATTCCGAGCTCTAGATATAAGAGCAGAAGTTGCCTGCAGGTTTGAATCCTTTCGGAACCACTGTATATCATGGCAGGGAAGGTAGATGAAACAGTTCTATGACAACAGAACAGCAGGAAGAAAGTTCCCTCCAGTAGTACTGCAGCTTCTGTTACATACATCAATGACTAATTTGGAATACTGTAACTTCACCTAGGCCAATACATTTGCATTGGGAAGAAAAATTATGCCAGTGTCTACACTAAGGCCTGTTTCCTGCTTGTTGCAGAAACAAGTGCCTTTTAAATACACATTGGTGAATTCAAAGCAAGCACGAAGAATATTGATATTCTCAGCCAGCCAACAATGAGACAGATTCCAATAGCATTACTGGCAGATTTGTGACAGTTTGTTACTTCAGTGGTGCTACTGGATGAAGCATGTACCACTCAGCACAAGTCTACCCAGTATTAGTTATTCACCCATTTCATTATGTGAAGGACCATCCTTTAAATTGCCAAAGGTATATTCAAAAGGCAATACATATGCAGAGTTATGGGCACGATCCTGCCAAATACTAGCACACAGCTTTCACTCACTACTCAGGATATCTTCTGTAATACCTCCTTAACTTTAAAGACATGCTTAAGTCTCAAAGAAGTTAGAATTAAAGGCCATTCTTTGAATAGATGTTTCTGTCTAGCACATCCGTCAGATGAGAGCTCTAGTACTTACCAACAATGCATGCTATTACTTATTGACTCACTGAAAAAAAGTTCCTTCAATACCTATTCATGCAAATTTTAATTATTTATTCAACATTAAACCTTTCATTAGGCTGTTCCTAGGAAGCAGGGCGAAGAGGGCTTTAGCAATACAGTCATAGACCCAAACCCTGTTAGAAAAATGACACTTTCACTTCAGTAGACTGACATATACCAATGTAGTTAATGTGATTCTTATGTTCTAAGTACAAAAAGATACTGCACTGGGTTTTGTAACACCCCTGATAATTGTTCATCAGAGCTGTAATTTGTACATGTATGCTACAGTTAAATCTGTACAGCAGTGTCTAAGAGAAAGTTTGCTGTTTACAGTAATGAGTATGTGACACTTTCATTTTTGCTACTATGAAATTTCTGTCAGAAAAAACTCATCCCTCATTTGCATCCAGTGCAGGGCAACAGACATTTCTTAATTTCATTTAAGAGTATGCTGAGGCAACTCCTGGAACAATGCGTTTGCAGTGCTGAAACACTGAACAAGCAGATGAACCATAGTAACAATTGCTTGTATTAATTACATACCAAGTTGACAGGCAGAGAACTGGACTCGCTGAATGCACACACGAACCTGTAGTATCTAGCACACACCAGCCTCTAGTATCTCACAATAAGCCTGCCAGAAGCATAAACAATGCTGTTCCCTGGGGTATTGCAAACTGCTATCCCCTTACATTTTTCTTCCAACAAACTTGTGCAGACTCCAAGGTACAAGATGGGCTGCAGAGAAATCAAATAATATAAACCATCATAAGCAAGAAAGGTGGCAAGCAAGAACAGTGATGAAAAGAGGAAAAATACTATTACATGCAAGTTGTCAAAAGAGTGATCAGAAAACAGATTTTAGACACTATGTGGAAAAAACAAAGAGCTAAAGATTAAAAGAGTACCACGGCTAGACCTTGATGACTTGAAAAGAGCTTACTTGAACTTGAATTGAAACAAAAACTCTCCCATTTATACTAGTAATGGAACAATAATCTAACCTCTGGGCAAAGTATGAGAGCAAGGCACATCAGAGATGAAGTGCAAGATGTGTAAATTCTAATACTTAGTCTTAGAAGTGAAATGATTTTTATCTGAGGAGGTTATTGTAAACAGTTTTATTTTAGTAGATTTTCAAAAGACAACTCCTACACACAAATGCATACAGGAACACGATACTTTTCTCTATCTGAACTTTGCCTTGACATAAGAAATACTGTGCGTCATTTATTTTAAAAAAGTTGGAAAACCAACTACTCTTAAAGCATAGCCATGCATTTCAACGTTTTATGCTTTTAAAATGCCAAAATAATCAACTGATCCCTCCTGTGAAAAGAAAAGCTACTGAGTCTCCTTCTGTGAAACTGGAAGCACAACCTGTGTGAGCTCATCTCTGCTTCACGCATTCAGAAATATGGACGAGCTCAATTCCAATGTTAATATCTACGGTCAAAGTAGTCTGTGCTTCTCTCACAAGCAGAAAAGAGAGAATATTCACAGAGACTCTTTTCAATAAGCAAAGATGTACCTGAATTGCTTTGGAGACTGATAATATTCACTATTTAAAATGACCGTGTAGGAATTGCTGTGGTAGAAATGCAGACAGCAGACAACATGGTGCAGTGAACTTCATGGGTGATGGTGATTGTCATTTTTAGGAATATTAAATTTCACAAGCCTCAGTGCTTTGCTCTGTGACATTGAGGCTAGCTGGAACAATGAACTAGCTCTTGCTAAAGACAACAACGTGACTCAAGGACAGCTGCTCATACTCAGCTCTGCTATTCAGGAACCATCCTAAACATAATACACTAGAAGAAAATGATAAACTCTCCTTATGCAATGGCCATTTAAATTCCCAGAACAGACTTCTGGAGTTCCAGTCCCTTTCTCCCATCTCTGAGGAACTCACCCAATGTGGTATCAGATCTGCAACATGAGCTAAGATACAGCTCAGGGACATGTTTTCTGTCAAGTATCACCAGCCATTTTCCTCCTCTTCTCTTCAGCAGAAATATTTGACCAAGCTGAACTGCATCACAACAAAAATATTGTTCATGAATTTTTTTCCCCCATAATATTATTATGTCCCTTTTTCTGCCATAAAGACCTGCAAAAACACTCTACCAGCAACATCCCTTTCCCCACAATCTTCTCCAATTTTCACTTCTTGGTTTAGCCTACTCAAGTCCAGGAAATAAAACAGGAGTTAAATAATTTTACCTTCAAACATTAAGATACTGAAAACATACATTAGAAAAAGGGAAAAGTCACAATAGGGATGTGGCTACAGACAGAAATCCTCCAGAGAGCACATCAGTAGAAGCTTGCTAATTTGCTGGGCCAATTTCTCTTTGCTTTTCTATTGCCTTAGATAAGCAACCAGAGGAGAAAGTAACTGGCACAGAACGCTAACTTCAGGCCCTCTGAGGGCTGGAGGAGCTCACGTATGGCACTCACCTGCTGCAAGGCAGCACCCGGTACCTGTGGCGCTGTCAACGCCCGCAAACACAGGAGCAATGCCGCCTTACCGCCACCAGCAGGCCGACGAGGACGGGCCGTCAGTTCAGGAGCCGGGCAGCACCGCCTGAGCCCCACAGCGGCCCGGCTGCCCGACGGCACCGGGCCTGGAAGAAGCGCGGCGCCTGCGCCTCCCTCAGCCGCTCCCGCCTCAGCCGCTCCCGCCTCAGCCGCTCCCGCCTCAGCCCCGGCCGTACCGTTGCGGCCGTGCCCATCCCCGCACGCACCGCCCTGGCGAGGCCCCTCAGCGTGGCCCAGCGACCTGCTCCTGTGACAGTTGGGTCATTCCCAGCATTTGCAGCTCCTTTCTCTGCCCTGTGTTTTCTTTACATCCCCCTTTCAGCCCATAATGGGCTCTCTCGTCCTTCACAACAGATTTCCTTCATCCTCTTGACACCTTTCTGACATCTTTCATCCAGTTCGTCATGTTGACACCTTTCTGGATTTAAGAAGCCCACAAAAAGCAACAAGCTGAAGGGAATTGAGAATAACAACACCAAAGCAAAGAGCCTAGTCAGTCTGTCCTAGATGTAAAAAGCAAAACCAGAACAAAACAAACAAACAAAAAACCACTAACTAATGAACAGTGATTTTCTCTTAACTGCCCCAGTTCTGGCTTCAGCTGGAGAGGTCTCCTCAACCTCGGTACTTGCTCCTTGTGGGCTTGCACTCTGCAAAGGGTTTGCTGACTCCTAAAACTAATGGAGATTTAAGGACAGCATCCTGATAACCTTTCCAATGTACCTGGAGAGATGTTGGTGCTTGCCCTTGAAAATTCTCCCCACAGAAACGTCTCATCTGCTCTATAGAAGACAGCAATAAATTCAGTGACATACTCAGCACGGACAGATCCCGGACCAAGTGTAATTTTACTGACATGCATGAAGTTACATCAGAATTGATTTACCCCACTAAGTTAGACTTCAGCTTGTTCTCCACATCCCTGTTGCCCTTCAAAATGGTGTGCGCAGTCAGCCTGCAAGGACAGTTTCACTGCTTGTTGAAACTCATTAAAATGTGCTCCCACCGCTGGGCAGAGCTGGCCCACATGCCCAAGCTTACCCAGTGCCTTTGGAGCTTGTTGAGGGTCTCACTCCACTGCCACTTGGCACATGCAGACAGGCTGTACAAAACCTTTGGCATGCCAGAGAAATGCAGACAGCTTTTCCTGAGATTGCTTTTGCAAGAGTTATAAAGCCTCCAGATCAGATCTGGAGCTTCTATTTCATGGAGACCCAAAGAATCTAAATAATTTTGGTGAGCATGCTCCTGCAAATCACTCACTTAAAAAAAGGGGGGAGGGAGGAGTTGACTTTCCAAAGTCGCTCTTCTTTTTGGTAGTGAGGCAGTGTGCCCTTGGCTTCTTCTGATCAGTGGGACATTCAGCAGTAAGCACTTTCTTTGAGTTTCATCAATATTTTCAAGAGATAGAAGAGAACTTCACTCCTTTTTGAGTACCACTCAGACTAAGATGAAAAGCTTGTGAAGCTGCCAATTACATAACCTGAACTGCCTTGTCAGTAAAGAGCTTTGCAGGATGCATTCTTGCTTCACAGGATGGAAATTCAGCTTTTATTCAAGTGGTTTGATTTGGTGACTTCACTGTTTAATGCATGTAGCTGCTGTGATCAATCAGAAGCAATAACTGAAAGGAAGGTTGCTCAGATTAATTCTCCTACCAGGAGAATGTGCTGAATATGCTCTATCCCCTGGATAACATGCCAGTGTGACCATTTCAAGACAAGGGTTGATGCAGACTGCACTGGAGACAACATATGCTTACCCTGCATGACAGAATCCCAAGCTGAGATATTGGACAGGCCACCAGTAGATTCCCACAGAGTAGGGGGCACATCAGATCTGGCCTGGAAGTTGTATAGCCATGTTTGTGCTGAATTGCATCCAGATTAGTAAAACATGTCTCCTGACTTACTAGTTTGGGCCTTCTACCAAGTCATAGACAGCCATACCGTTTCCCAGTCTAAAATGACTTGTATACAGCTGACTGGGTCACTCGGAAACAGCATTTCTTCTCTCCCTGATCAACATGGGTATGAGGTCTGGATTTGAGTGCCTTAGATTGCAAAGCCTTTGGGACAGGAACAGTCTCTTGCTTACAAGTCTGGGTGGTACCTTCCATTTTGTTGCCTCACTCATGAATGGGAATGCACAAGTGTTCCTAAGCTTGAATATGACAGCTTTTCCTTCTGTAAAATTAGATCAGAGCCGTTAAACTGCTGTTCTGACAGAAACTAAGAGAGAGAAAAACTATCAGTAAAATGTGTCCAAAGGAAAAACAATGCTGAGCTTATTAGCCAAGTTGCATGCAAGCTTAAAATTTATCAGTCTAGACCTGGAAATTTATGTTCAGAGCCACGAATTCAGAGTTAATTTATTATGCAGTAGATTTACAGCTCCACTGAGCTTAATGGGATTTGTTATTCTGTTAAATGGGCTTTTCCCTCAGAGCACCTTGTTTCATTAGACTATGTAACAGAGGTTTGCATGAATGAGGTGTGTAAACAATACAGCAACACACCAGCTGCCCCTTTGTTTTGTGCACTGTAGTGCTAATTCCTCTTACAGACTGTGGGTGCACGTGTACTGCACTCCATGCACAGGAGGGCATGCATGCACCGTGGTCATGGAGGCAAGAGGAGGCAGTGGGATTTCTCTTTGCTGAAAGCCAAGAAGAAGCTGCAAGGAATGTTACAGACCCCTTGAGAGAGGTTTTGACTTGCTAATGGTCTCCAGTGTGTTTAGAGTTCAAAATTGGACCTAGCTTGCTTGCACTGTGTTGACAACACATTCTCCATGAACCAGCTAGCATTTGGGGATGTGCCAGATGTATACAGAACTGTCTATAATTAAAAACACCTTGATTCATAGCAGTGTTAAGTGGATCTAACGAAATCAAGGCCCCGAGACTCTCTCTGTCTCCTGTAAAGTATCTAAAATTCAAGTGTCAAAACAGAGAAGTCCACAAGGTAGGAGGAAGGCCAAACTTCATTTCAGAGAGGTGAAGCCAAGGCAGTGAAATAGCACGTCACCCTGGTGAAAAATCCAGGAGCCAACCCAAGGCCTGCTTGTTCATTCAACACCTGAATGAAACTCCTTTTATGATGGTCCTCATAGGCTTCTACTCCAGTGTGCCCAGACTAGATACTGTTCTTCTCATGTCCATCTCTCTGATGAGAAAAGAGATCCTCCCTCTCCAGGGCTAATTGGAAAATGAATTTTTCCGTTAACTTTCATTTTTTTGTAACTGAGTTCTTTGCCATTCTGAGCAGCAAGTTGAGCGTAAATGCTATAACCCTTAGTCAGGCAATGCATCCATTAAGGAGACATTTTGCACTTTTTTATGATACGATTTTATACTACACAACTGACTGACCTTGATATTCCCACTGTTTACAATCATTTAATTTTCATACATAATATTATGATGTTTTCCAAGGAAAATTTATAAGTAATTTCAGCAGCTATTAGACATTGCCAGTGAAACTCCATTTATGATGAAGAACAGAATAAAACCCATGGAACTGTCAAGGAAAACAAGAAAGTCAATGTCTAAATTCTTGACAGCATCAATAACAACAAATCTAGTGTGAAATGGCATGAGTTTTCCCCAGATATCCATTTTGTAGCTTGTATAGAATAGAAATCTTGCTGAAAACAAAATTAATGTACAGAACAAGGACTGAACAAATTCATAAAAGCTGCAGAACTCAAAAAGAAATTCTTTCTTCCTCTGTTGCTTTCATTTGTGTGTATATTCATGACTGTGTGTAAATCTAAATACATTCATAAGCCTTAGGGCAATGTTGATTCAGAAACACAGAACAAAAATTAAAGAATCAATGACCTCTTGAAATAAATGATAGAACTCCCTTGATTTCAGCAGAGACAGAATTTTTCCCCAGCTATTTGGGCCAAACTTATAAACAGCCAAAAGAGAGTAAATTTGACCTTGGAAATCCAGTGAACAGGAGGAGAAAAATGGTCTTTGGATTGTCCATCTATTTGGTAAATCTTTCCTGAAAATGTATCAGACAACACTCCAAACTTGCTTCCCTACCCTCACCTCATTATAATCTGGTGAACCCTCTTTCTGTACTACCTCAGAGATAGGGGAAGCTCCTTACATAGATGTGTCAGTCCAGAGTTCAGTGAGGTAAATACATGTCTTAGTGTGAGATAAGCCAGATAAGAATTTACTTTCAAGATGTGACATAATTTCACACCTACTTTGCATTAGGAGTGTGCAGTGAGGGAATCAATGCAGGCCAGTTTATGTGGTGTACATCCCAGGTACCACACACTGCTTACTTCCATGTGGAGACAAGCCAGTATTTGTTATGACTCCATCTGTGAAGTTTTTTCTTCTCATTCTTATCCTTGCAGGTGCCATCCTGAGATATAAAGAAGAAACAGTGTCTTTTATTTCCAGATGGAGGCACTGAGAAAAAGAGAGACCATAATTCAACTTCTTTAATCTATACTGGTTTCAGGGCCTGAGTTACAGAGAACATAGATGTCATGAAGTGTGCAATGAAGCCTGCCAAGATATCTGTTGATCTCCCTTGGTGGCCCACCAGTGCCTGCATGACAGTGGTGTCCTTGCAATTTATGTAGCTGTAGCTGCTCTCGACCATGCACTGAAAAGCAAACTGGAGGTCAGCAGCAGCTCCCTCAGAGACCAAGAAGCCTGGATGATTTCACTGATGTTGCCTGTGCATATTGTTAAAGGACTGTGTTTGGAAGACGGCCTCAGAGGTCCCAGTCACTGCCTTGGCTCCATGGACTTGCCCACCCCAAGCCACCTAACCACAGCCTGGGGAGGGAGGCAGCAAGTCTGCACGGGGACAGACATTCTCTTGAACCCACAGGGGTTCCTGAAGTGGCCTGTGAGGATGGTCATGGCGTGGCATTGGCTTCCTGCACAGACCCTATACAGTTCCCTTGCATTTCTGGAAGTTTTGCACTCACTGCTATTCATCCTATATGTGTTGGATGATCCAGTCATCCCTAGCCAAGCTTGTCTACAGAGCCCAGAACCCCTGGCTGAGTGGGGCAAAGTGTCTGTAGTGGTACAGCATAGCAAAAGGCTACTCCATCTGCTTCATTGAGGAAAACAAGGTGCAGCAGGACAGGCACTGGCTCATTCCAGCAGGCTGCCTGATCCCACAGATGAACCTCCTTTCTACTGGCATGAGACCAGCTCTTCTCTCTCCTTGTTCCTGTGACACAGAGCTGCAGTAATACCAAACAGCCACCAGACAGGTAGGATTTAACACCCTCATAACGACAACGCTCTTCAGGCAGAATCAAAGCCACTGCAGAGCAAAGCCCTAGCTTAAGGTGGAATGATGCATGTGTGGGACAACCTGAACCGCTCTAATTTTTCTGGTATTTATGTTTCATTAGCTAGCAGTTCAGAATGGTTCTGGGAGTAAATCCCTCCTGGATGAGTCCCAAGGTCACTTCCATAGCTGCAGGACTAAGAAATGCACTGAAGCCTGGCCAGTTGATAATCTTCTGCCTCGCTCACACCAATTGAATCCTTTCTTCTTTTGGACGAACTTATCCCAGAGCTAGCTAGACTGTAGGCCCCTGTTAAATAATGATGATTATGTTCTTTTGCTCACTGCAGACAAAGAATTATAGCCCCTCATTTAGAACTCATTTCAAAACCATGAGATTCTGTAATTGAAAGTGGCTGAAGCTAATTTGATAACCCAGTTCTGAACACAGCCGACTAACTACTTTCCCTTTGTCCTTTCAGCAGTAATGGCCTTGTCAGGAAACTCTTCTGTGCTACTTTTAAGAGGGCAATTATGATGGAGGTTGAAAACTATTGTTCTGTGACAGGCTGCAATTTCAACATTACCTTCAGGTTTTCAGCAAGGCCAGGGGCATGGCAGAAGGTTCAAATGCCCTCCAGACACATCTGCCCACTGAAACAACTGCCCAGCACTCACTGTCTTGGATGACTGGCTCTAGAGCATGCCCCAAAATGCAGAGCTCCGTCCAGGAGCATGTCTGACACTTCCCAAGCCTACACCGATACGTGCTGGGTTCCCCCAGGGTGGATGGGAGGGAGAAGAGTGTCTCTGCCTTTATTCTTGCTGGTAGCTCCCTCAGACACACTGCACGGTTGACCCTTGCCAACTAAAATCCCTTTACAGGACACCTTGAAGGCTTCTCCTCACTCACAAGCACCTTCAGCTCACTGTACAGGGAGGCTGCACTAATGTTTAGATATAGCGAATGCCCCTCTTGGACAAAACAGGCAGGTCACACTTAGACTGCACAGGTGGGAAGGAGAGGAACTCTGTTTACCCTCACGAACAGCAGTACATGCACAGAATATGGCAGGGGCAAATTCATATTTTCACATGCACTGCTGACTGCATTGCTAAGTTCCTTTCAGTTAGGAATACACTCACAAGTGAAGAATAACCTGGCAATGCTTTCTGCCCTCGGAAGGGTCAAAACAGCCTAAACAGTCACTGCAACAAAAGCTAGAAGATAAAGCCTTAATCTGATGCCCGCCTAGTGCTCTACCTGCAAAACTGCTGACTCACTGCTTTGCTCTTGTGATTAACAGTCTTGACCACTGAACGCATTTACTGCGGTACAAGCATCAGTGCAAGAAGCCCCTTTTACCTCAAATTCCTGCCTGTCTCATTTTCATATCCTCGCCCAGGAGTGCAGTGGGTGCTGGAGATTAGAGCAGCTTTCTCTGTACACCACCTTTGCAGTGAGCACCAACAGGAATTTGCTAATTGCAAGATACATATCTTTGGTATCTAAGTAAATTTTTCTTGGTGTTTGTAGGATTCTAGGCCTTCCCCATGGTAAATGGAAGAAATGTAAATAAACAGCAAACATAGCCTAGAGCTGTGCTCAGGTTGCTCTGGCTGTTGTAATAATTAGCATAAGCAAATTGCTAAACTGTGTGCTGTGATAAAATGATGGATTACAGCTTGGAAGAAATCATTAACACATTGATTAGCAGCACATGCCTTCAAAATCACTATCTAAGCAAATTCTGAGGATTGTGTGAGCTTTGCAAATGTTACAAGCACTGCCTTCCATAATCAAGAATCAGGACATAATAATATATAAATCACTGAAATACAAAATTAAATTTTAACTATTAAAGTCAGTTCTCAAGTGTTTCTGATACATTCTGTAGCTGTTCACATGGGGTTCCTGTTCTGTGTCCCCCTGTACTCACAGAGAGGGGGCTGGAACCGTAGCTGCTTGAGGCAGGGTCTGACATGCAGGTATCTCCCTCCAGGTTTCCAGGTGCACATCCTCTTCCTTTTTTATCCATATCTCTGCTGCATTTATTCTAAGCAGTTGACAGCACTGGATGGTGAGATGCTGTGTCCGTACCATGAAGTGTATACCTCCTGGCACAGAAAAGGATAATTAATAAATATGTAAATAAATAATAGAACATGAATAGTAGCCTTTTTTGTTGTTGTTTATGATAGTTTTGCTTTGAATGTAGTGGGAATTTGATTCTCTTCTATCTGTTAAATGAAATGTTTCCCTGCACTTACATATCAAAAGGATTTCCTGACCAGTCTATGTGGTTCACTGGCAGCATCTGCTGCTAGGTATTCCCTCATGGTGGCTTTAATAATCAAAGCAGCTCTGCTTTTGCCAAAGCTAATAGCAAGAGACTTCGCTTCTCATTCAGCACAAGTGCTCAGTAGTTTATAAAATTACTTATTTGAATGGGTTTCCTTTTATTAGGATTAGCAGGCCAATCCCATCCCCCTCCCCACTCCTCCCCCCCTTGTTTTAAATAAGACGAGACACACATATTGAATTTTAATACATCATTGTAACAAAAATGTGTATGTCAATAGTGGCTACCTGCTGTGAAAAAGAAATATAGGAGCCTACCCCATAGCTCTATGTCAGCACGTTTACCTAATCCCAGAGGATTCCCAAATTCATTATCAGCAGTACATAAAATCAATACAAGGCTGTGATTTCACTTACTGACTTTGGGTACTGCCACAGTAGAGATTATACATGTAGGCCTTGCTGTGGTGGTTACAGACATAAAATAACACACATCTCACAAGCTCTGACAGCCAGGAAGATAAAGGCACGTCCAGAGCAGTGAAGTGCAGGGACACCAGAAGCTCCATTTGTGTTGCAGAAATGCTCGGTCTATTCCCTCCCCACCATTATTAACCCACTCAAAACTCCTAAGTGGTGGGGGAAGGAGTGGAGCCACAAGTTTGGTTGTTCTGATTATTTTACAGATCCTACCACACACAGCCAGGTCATAAGTATGTTTTTGGGTCCTGCAGTCGACTAGAATGGGAAGAAGAGAAAGAGCTGAAAAATGTTTGTAGTTCATTTGCCAGAGCTGAGTATCTCAGGGATTCCTCGACTTTCACTGTCAGATTAAATCATGGATGTGGAAACTAGTGACCAGTGACTCCAGGGTCTGCGTCTATAAATGAAAGAGTGTTTCAATAGGGGGGTAATTTATTTCACTTAAGTAAACCCACTGGTATTTGCTATGAATCTATTCGGTAAAATGCCCTTTTAATAAGTAAAAGAATACCTTTCAAAATCGCAGATTTGCAAATGTGATCTTCAATTCCTGTAGCTCCTGCTCCAGTTCAGTTCCAGCTGCAAGGCAGCTCTCAGAAATGAGAGACAAAGCGTTCTTCTCCAAGAAGAGTCCATTTTATGAGTGACTGGTTGTATGCTTAGCTGCTCACTGCTTCTCTCTCAAAATCTAGTATCTCACTGGATTTTTTTTTTAATTAATTGGGTACTTTTATACATAGTTCCAAGAGTTACCTCTCAGGACAGCATTAATTTTAATAGCATCTTAAAATGACAGATTCGAGATATGCCTCTAACAGTGAATATATGTAATTAATAGATTTTCTTCTTGCTGCACTTGCTTGGCACTACATTTGTCATGGCAGTGGTCCTGCTTTGGCACCATTCTCATCCATTCCTCATCCACTGATTTTTATTTCATAACATATCTTTCACTAGCAGTATAATTTCTGCATTGCCATAAAGGCAATGTCACATACTTACACTCTTCATAAACATTTACATCAGCATCTGTCTGTGTTAGACATCAAATATTCTTTTCTGGAGGAGTCTGCAGTTTCACCTGCTATTATGGTATATCATCTCCCAGAAACAGTCTCAGAAATATCTCTCACAAATTTAAGTGTCATAACTTGCCTGAACAGCCTTCACCTAAACAGATGGAGGAATTGTCCTGATTTTTTGGCAGCTATAAGGATTGTTCAGGCTGCAAGCAAAGTTGATGAATAACACGGCAACTAGCCCCTTTGCTAGACAGCCCCTCTCAGACCAGCCAGACTAACAGCCTAATAGTACAAGTCCTTATTTTCCCATTTTTATTCAGATTTTCCCATTTTTCCTTTTTTTCAAGAAGTCTGGAGAACATTGTTGGATTGTTGGTACCTGTTTGAAGAATACCTGATGTTTCACAGTGACACAAAGCAGCGCAGTACTCCTTAAATTTGTCTTCCATTTCCTTTGATTTAGAAAAGCTAGTCTGTTAAGACTAGCCTTTTTGTACTTATCCAAATGGGGTTTGCACCTAAAAGCTATGCAAGAGCAGAAACAGTTTGGTGCCCTTAGCCACAGAATAACGTAGATAGAGCAAATCTTAAACTCAGGAAAAACAATCACATTTCTCAGAATTGTTTGAGTGATTTCATTTCAGTACTTGCACACTTGTTTTGAGCACTGCCATGCTGGCAGTGGCCAAGAACGGCACAAGTCTGTGGAGCTGAAAGCACTCACTGCGCTCTCCTGCACGCTGCAGTGCTTTGGTTACCTGCTGTTCCATGATACTAGTGTTCCTTCTACAGCCACCTAGAATTAGATCAAACAAAGAAGAGGAAACAAAACCACTGACACATGCTTTACACTACAAAGTGATTGCTTCAATGTTTTACTTACTCAGGTTCGTCTGTCACTGGAGACCAGCAGCAGAATGCAGCCGAAGACCTGAGGCTATCCAGCTGGGACAAGGAGCAGATATTAAACAAAGTAGATACTGCAAAAGGGCTCCTGTTGTCTGGCCTATCTTCTTGCTGTTAAAAAAGCAATGGGACAGTGACATTCAGAGCAAGGGGAGGAATGCAAGGCAGTAAGGCTCATATGGCTCTGCGGGTTTCCCTTTCCTGGGCTGTTCACACCACTTCCCAGCCAGCACCTGCCAGCAGCTAGCGACCAGGAGCCAGCTCACGCCTACAGCAGTGAGAACAACTTCAGGCCGCATCACTCTTCTTAGGCAGAAGGATGTAAAATTGTCATGTGTTAAATATTCTAGTTGATGAAAAGCTTGTTCTATTGAAGCAATGCCATAACTACCTCTGACTTCAATGGAACAAGTATTTTTCCCATCCTTCCACTATCTTTCTGATCAGATCTCTGTTTTCTGTTGTCACCCATTCTTTTCCTCTGAGGCCTTCCCAAATGTTTTCAGAGGAAACAAAATGATTTTTGTATCTTCTAGTTTTAACACTCCTGTAATATAATTGTATTCTTTGTCCTAAAAGGAAACTCTGACAGTATGCGTTTCAGGTTTTCCATTTTGCGTAGTTCATTTTTGTAGGAATCAATAAAGGTCACGCTATTTAAAAATACCCAGCCTGACCAGAGTGCAGAAAAGACCACAGAACTGCTCAGGGTTTCCACAGCGATGCATGTTTTTGTTGCTTTTTTTTTTTTTTCTCAGTAGCAGATGGTAGGGCTGACATCTGCAAAAGCAAAGGGCACAGCTGGGTTACATCTCAGGTTATGGAAAGCAACAACATCTACTATGTGTCACCTGTTTGGACTACATAATTCA
Source organism: Anser anser (assembly GCF_964211835.1). NCBI lineage: Eukaryota > Metazoa > Chordata > Aves > Anseriformes > Anatidae > Anser > Anser anser. The sequence goes on from NC_139736.1 coordinate 8,506,431, forward strand.
CCTTTCTCTGAGAACAAAGTGCTTCCCCTATGCATAGAAAATGACTGCATGTTTCCTATTTATAACAAAAGTGATGCCTCATACCCCAGAGGAGACAGAAGAGCAATGGCCTATAATATTAACAACCAAGGATGACACTCGTAACAAAAAGCAAAGCTACCAACATTCAAGGTGTTTTCTGCATTCTGGAATTAAAACTCTTTTTGTGAAAGACGTTGTTAGCCTAAAAGCAGCAGTCGCTCTTTTGACAAAAAAAAGGCAAGGCCTTCTCCCATGGGAATGAATATGCTTCAGGATTAAAACCCTGTTTAAAGCAGTGAGGATGTTGGTGCCTGGCTGGAGCACTGCAGGGGAAGTGAGGGCAAAGAGGGTAGGGGGAATAAACGCCCACATGCCACGCATCCGGGTGGCTGTCCTCCCTCCCCAGCTGGCTGCAGGTACTGACACTCATTTGACTCAAATGGAGATGAAAACAGCTTTTGGTCCTAGTGACAGAGTTAGCAAGCAAACCGAAAGAGAGCATACAGTAAGTTTCAAACCACTGAAGAGAAACTGGTTTATTTTACATCGCACTCATTGTATTCTTTCTGGTTTTACTGTCCAGAATTAAAATGAAAAAGGTCTTTTCATAGCTCTGTTGTGATTCAGTCTGTGCCAAGTGCTTCCCAGTCTGGATTCCACCCCAGGTATTTTACTTCTGTGGCATTATTTGAATGTACTGACCAAAATATACAATATTGTAGATAAGGGACATCTGTGGAGAATTATATTCTTGAATGCAGAACAAACAGTTGATGCTGTCAGTTGCTCTAATCTCTGCACCAGCTATGTGCATTCAGAGCAGTTGATAATGCAATTTGGTGTTTCCCTGGAAGCAGGCGGAAGGGCATGCACTTTCAGAGGAATAGATGGCATGACTGCAAGAGCACCCCAAAGTTCAGTCCCACCCCCTTATTTGTACTGTATTAAAGATACTCTGAATGTGTGCTTTCTGTCAGGGACTTTTCTGCATGCTGTTGATAATGTCGCCTTGTTCAGAGGGGTCAGCGAGAGCAGTACAGAGTATTTTCCAATTAAATAGGCAGAATTACTTAGCTAAGTCCTTTTATTTAAAAAATAAAAAAAATTGCTTAACATCTCAGCAAAACAAGATCTCTTTGGCTTGATTCAATCTTGCATCTAAAAACAAAAAGGGCATGAATGTGAGTGGAATCCTGTTCTTGGAGTGAGAAATAAACCCAAAAGTGCTGTTAAGCCATTCTCTTACCTCTAGAAAAGCTGCCTCTAGATTTTAACTCCTGATGTCATAGCTCAGCACTGAATTGCTCATGCCTTGATCAGTTTTGATTTTTCATGTGATATATAGCATGGTCTCAGCAGTGCAGCACTACACAGCTTGATGTGAAACTGTAGGACTGCTCACAGACTTCAAGAGGGTCCAGGAAATCCTACAAAATAGCAATGAGACAGGATATAAGCAAAATCTGCAGTAGTTTTCCATGTATAAATAATTCACACTAAAGCTGTCCAATCACTGTCTTGTTATCATTTTATATATAGCTAATATTAGTAACTACAAAGAGAGTAATACTATACCATTAGACAAATGATCTCCATCCCCTAAATCAGCAAGGCAGTTGATACCCAGCTCATGTCAGCTACTGATAAGGAGAAATGACAAAGAGCAACAACAAAGCACAACATTTGGCAACATAGAAATATTTTTGTGGCCCAGATGAAAAAATCCAGAAGCAGGATTTTCACACATACCTCGTGCCTGTGGGTGTCCCTAGCCTCTAACTGGACTTGCAGAAATGGATGCTCTAGAAATTGGGAAAGCTCTCCCCATTCCTGTTTGTCAAAGCAAGACCTCTGTGACTGCAGCACTGAAGTGACTGCAGGCTGGGGCACCCTGGGCACCCCTCTCAAACAAGAAATCAAGGCATTGTCCTGTGAACTCAAAAGAAATTGGGATCTATATTAGAAAGACACTGTAACTACCATGGAGAACATCTCAGAAGTCAAAACACGTGTTTTAGCAGCCCAGGAACTTTGGGACCAGTGCTATCTCCAGCGACACCGGGAGGAAGGGCGCCAGGACCTCGTCCTCTATAGTTACAGGACAAGACCCTGAATTCCTGGCGTTTAGAAACAACAGAGCAGTCTCCAGCTGTTTTTCTTGTTTTCTCTGTCAGATGGAGAAACTTTTCCAAAGCAACTGCCTCGGCACAATAGATGGATGATGGCTTGCACAGTAGGGTAAGAGCAGGAAGCAATGAACTGGCTGGCTGGATTAATACCATCATTAAATAATAGCAATGTGTATTTCAGAGCCTCATTTTGCAGGGCTCCAGACCTCATTTTATGCTCTTGATTCAAGAGCATTGTAACAAGCCTGTACCTTACTTTGCGCTACTCTGTATTTTGTTCTTGAACACTCCTCTTCCTGCTGGTTAAGGACAGGGAATAATGGAGAAGTAAGCGCAACTATCTAGTGTGATGCTATCAGACACAGCATGGATGTAGCAATAAGCATTACGTGCCATCAGCATTCATTCTGCTTGAAAGACAGCTTCTCCCTTTGTGCAGTCCTGGCGTGCACCCTGCAACAACCCGGTCAGCGGGCAAAAAGGCAGGGCAGATTTCACAGGGAAGTTTACCTGATATTAACTCTTCATTAAGAGAACACTTTCCTGCTCCACTGTGTCATCGAGTGGGACACCCTCTCCCTTGCTTTGAACAGAAGTTGCCCCTGCTCAGCTGGGCTGCAGCCAGGGCTTATTGCCAGGCAGAGGGGAACAGGGCTGGTTGAAAGCACCTTCATGACTGCAGCAAGAGCTTCCCCTACCTTGGCCTCACTCAGGTGGGATGCAGGAGCAGGCTCAGTGGAAATCATCCGAGTAACGCTGTGAGCTAATGGCCAATTTTCAGCTGAAGTCAGTGATCATGGCTACTTCTCCCTAAAGTGGCCAGAGAACCTGTCCTGAGGGGACAGGCACGCAGCACCCCGAGATGCATGTCTCCTGGGCAGATATAACTGCATTTAGCTGAGGTCCTGTCCTCCTGGGCTGCCTGCAAAGGGCAGGGAGGTGCTCCTGCCTCTGAGCGCTGCATAATCATAATAAATGCATTTGCTGAAAGAAATTAAACAACAACAGGTGTCCTTCAGAGCCCGAAATGGCTGTTAAAAGAATTTACATTCGTGAATAAACAGCATGAGAAATTGTCTGACAGCTTCTCGTTATTAAAATTAAGACCTGCTTAATCCCTGCCAATGTCAGTGGGACCCAAGATGACCTGCTAAGTGCTGGTCACAAAAGTTAATGTTGCCTAAGGGAAGTTTTCGTGAAAGCAGCCTATTTAAATATATATATATATATATAATTTAAAAATATTTTGGAGTTGTCATTGCAGCACTTGAAGTCAATGGCAAAATCCCACAGCTTTCAGGGAAGCAACAAAGCAGAACTTGTAGAGACTGTCTGCAAGTGTCCTGTGCAAGAGCACAGTCTGGGGGACTTACACTGGGAGGAATTCTGGTCCTGTGCAGGCAGCCAGTTTCTTTCCCAGTTGGATGTGCTCCAGTAAACGGTGCCGGAGGCAGAAGCTGCACACCCACTTGGAGAAAATTCACTGATCTGCTATGTGGCCTCCACAGCACCTTGCCAGTCCTTTTTTTCTCTGCCTGTAAAACCAGGATGCCAGTGGTCATATATACTTTGAAAATTTAATACACTTGGAAAGTTTCTCCCTAGAGTTATTGTTAAATTACCCCATTTGACGTACAAGATGTCCCACAACACCATTGTTTTGGGTGAGGCCTTAAAGACAAACCCAGAGGCACATACCACGTATGTTCAATGAGGCTTACTGGAAGCGATCTCAAGTAAGGTGGGGAAGGTTTTATGCTGACAGCCTTTCCTTTCTGTGTCATATTTTGTTGCTACTCAAAAGTAAAGGATTGATAGGCAAAACAATCCATTTGCAGCAGATCTGTCAAAATGTAAAAATATTGATATTTGAAGATGCCTGCCCACATGTAAAAGTAAGTTAAAATCAACAGGGATAAATTAGAACTTCTCCAGCTATATAAATGTTACAATAACAGAGCCTTTAGTGCATAAAATCCTGTATGGCAGATGATAAAAATAGTTGAAATGTACTTTTTACTACAGTTATAAGAGGCAAGGTAAAATATCAACTTTCTCCCATTCTAAATTTTGAACAATATGTTATATTTCCACAGACACTGTTTTTCCAGAGTACTGGGAGTCCTACTGATGCCTGTTCTCGCGATCAGGCTCAAGCTCTGCTGCACCCACGCTGCTCCCCCTGGGGGACATCTCCCCAGGCTTGTCCCAGGAGCACAGAGAAGCACCAACTGATTTTTTTCTTTTACTAAATGAGATGCTACCATTGGGATAATACGTTTTTATTTACCTTTTCCTTCCAAAGTGCATGAAGCATTACTTTTCAATAACATATTTGTTACTCCTGGACCTATATTATACCTGCTCCTATCTTGCATTTCCCTTCTTGTTTTTCAGTGACTCTAGGAAGTTTCTAGCAGAGCTCCTTGCTCAAGCAAGTTGTCCTCCTGCATTTCCCTCTGATTATTTCATCGTCATGATGGCTGCCTGAGTTAGGCTGGAGGTAACAGAAGAACATGGTTTCCTGAGGAGCCGAAAACATGGTGTTACTCTGAACTTACCTCATGATTCCTGCCAGATCTTGGCCTGATAACTTCAAATCTTGATCATTAAATGAGGATAGCACTACCTCTCGGTCACGTTTCTGTTCCATTATAAATAAATATCACTCCTTTGTTACTTATAAAACTCTGTTAGTGACCCAAAGAAACTCTTTGTTCTTACAAGTGCCCAGTGACTGCCCACAGAAAGGGAACGAGCAGGTGACCAGCCTTGTAGCTTGTTTGAGAGTTCAGGTGTGGAGGATGATAGCAGGAAGAGAACAGAAAAAAATTCCTTTTCCAAGTGGCTGATGGACTTATTGGCAACCTCACGTTTGGCCAGGACTTGCCTGTGAGAGGTCGGTAGCTATTCCCTTGGGCCTGAGAAAATATTGCTTTAAATACTTAAGATGGACTCTCAGGCTATACATTCTTTGGAACAGTTATGCTATTCATGAGGAGTTGCTCAAATGAGACTTTTCAATTGCTTACATGAGAGGAAGCGTTTGGCAACCGGACAGAGAAAACCAGATTTTTTTCGGAGAAGCTTTATCCCAAAGTGCAATTGTTTTGTCACACATTTCTTTCTCTCTCTCAAGGTTGAAAAGTTTTTGGCAGCAAAAACTGTAGAGCTTGCAAAAGGCACGGGTTTCCAGCATGGCGTGTCAGATGAACCTAATGAGACAGATCCTTGGCAGCCGCAAATGAGTGCAGCCCCGTTGACAACACCACAGCAAGGCTGATTTACACTTGCGGAAGATAGGGCCCAATGTTTTAAACTTGGAGGCTGCCATTACAGCTCTGAATACAGCTTAATGCCTTTACTCTGTTTAAACAATGTGCACGATGCCATTGCCCTGAAGTGCGGTAATTGGATATTATACCATTCCAATAGTTTTGGTTGGCTTCTCCTTTCTCCTCATCTTTTTACTGTAAGCGTTCATGCAATTGCATGTAAATAGTTTTCTTTTATAGCTCTTGATTTAAAACGATTTTTTTAATACTATTTTCACTGCATCTGTTCCAGTTGATTATTAGGCCTGAGAACCAGAATCTGGCTGTAGTATTTTCTTGACTCGAGGCTGTTAATGGTCCTGGTGCTCAAAGGAGTGGGGACATGCTGCAGGTTAAGCCCTTCGGCCCGATCTGTGCCCGTGCAGCTGTATCATTAGGAACGCACAATGTGCTCTTGGTTGCATGCAAACTGAGCTCTCTTAAGCAGCACAGAAAAATATTTCCCTGCCTAGTAAATGAGGTTTTACAGCTTGTTTGGGATGTGAGATCTTGTGACCACATTGCTTCATTTTGGCCTGATAGATGGAGGGTCTAAAAATTTTACTTAAAATACCTGCTACTCACACCCACGTGCATTGGCATACATACATGCAAAACTGGGGATTTCCCATGCAAACAAATTTCCACATGCAAGCAAATGCTTAATTTGACAATGCAGCTTTGTGCTCTTAAAGATGCACACAAGTGGTTATAAACAATCCTAAACTGACAGGCATGAACAGTGCATGCAGATGTCTTACATAAACAGTAAGAGATCTGTGGAAGTGCTGTACAGGCGCAGTCATCCTTTGTTACTCCCTGGTAATATATGCCTAGCAAAAGTGGATTCTACAGCCTATTCTGTTTTCTTGAAAAGGCATGTCTCCCATTTTCACAGCTTTTTCTTGGCAGCAAGGTAATAATCAGGCCCTGAGTGCTAAGCAGAATTTTAAAAATCTATTTTTCATATTTATTAAAATTCCACGGTGTGTAGGCTCTCCAGAGAGTCATTAAATGATGAGTTCTTTATGCAAAATTTAATTTAACTAATTTCCTTATAAAACTCTCCATACAAAGCTTCCCAAAGTGTTTACCAGTGCAATAAACCATTACAGAGATTGTTTTAAGTCATTTGCCTCGAGACAAAATAGACATTTTGGAACATTTTGATTTCTGTCATCTAATAAATGAAGTGCTACAATTCTAAACTTAATATCTGGCATCCCCATTATTTTTCCTTGCTTTACATCCTTCCGAGAGGTTCACCATGACATGAAAAGATAAATTGTTGTAATATTTCCTGCACATAGGAAAACATTTATTTTTTCCCCCAAGTTTGTCTTTTCAAGATGACTTGGTGTAAGTCACCATATTTTTTTTCCTAAGTATGTTTAGTTTATAAAAGGGTGACCTCTAATTAGAGGTTAATTCACTGAATCTGAGAAATGTTCTATAATAAATGAGAAGTGTGGTTTGGACAGAGCCCCACTGGCTACGAACTGACCTTGTCCTTGATGTACGAGTGTCCAACAGACTTGACACTTCCTTAGTTTATTTAAAACATTGATGTTTTTAAGCTTGATCTTGTTTGTAGCTTTTATTGTATTTTTGATTATTCCTAACAATACCTTGCCAATATCTTATACTACAGTACAAACTCTTCCCATCATCACCAAAAATATTTTAATTGATGCAACTGAGAATCGTGCCAGCTGTCCTAGGCTGGACACACTGGCAGCTCATCATGACTTTACGCGTGACCAAAGCGCTCCAGCTAACTGCCTCCATCTGCTAAATCTGCGGTTTGCAGTAAACGTTGCTGTCGTCTTGACACTACGTCCAGCTTGTGGGACACAGCTTCTACTGCCTGGGACACATCCTCATGCCCTGTTTGGAACTGACCCAGTGTGTACTGCTCATCTCTCCCTTCACTGCACACCTTAGCTGCCATTGCCAGCACTAATTTTGGCAGTGTTAGAAAGATATTTCACCTGGTCTCACCAGCCATTATCACTGCCAAGAAGCCAAGCTCTCTTTGACCTTATTCTAGGGTTAGAGAAACAAACTGTAAAAAGTCCTTTTTGTGATCTTATCATTGCTTCTCAGTCTTGCCATCTAAATGTCAGCAAAAATGAACGCTTTACCTCAAACATGATCCCTGTGTCTCTCTATGAATACCTAGTGCTGTAGAGATGTTTAACCATTCCAGCTGCATTCATTCGTTCATTGCATATTATGTCACTTAGCTTCTTGAATGATTACAATTTTAAGACTCACATTGTATGGGTTGTAAACACATTTGACGCAGTTTCTCTGCTATTGAACATAAAACTGAGCTTGCAAATGGAGAAACACTAAGCCCAAGCAGACTTTGTATAAATAATATCATACTATACCAATGATACTCTGGAAAAGAATAAATGCAAGAGTTAACTGAGTTTCAATGCATGCTCACTAGATACACACAATTTTCCTGTACAGGGAAAACCATATTTCAAAACATAAGTTAAATAAGGTTAGAAGATTTTGCAGTCTTAAAACCTAATTTATATCTAGTGCAGTATATTTACATCATCCTTTGCTGAAAGTTCCCACTTGAAGGTTTAAAACTACTGTGTTTAGAGCAGCAAAAGCACCCTCGTTACCAGCCCAACGAGAGGTTACACCAGGCTTCAGGCAGTCTCACCTATGCCCTGTGAAACAGTTTGCAAGATACTTCACAAGAACATGCAGATCCTGCATCCTGATCTGTTGACTCCTCCTGTAACATCTTCAGTTTTAAGCACATTTTTATAATTCAGCAAGGGTTGTGTTAACCCACAGAAACCTTGCTGAGACTGCTATGATCCTTGCTCCAAAATGCTCCTGGACATCCAGTACTGCTACAGTTATTACACAGATATCTCAAAGGAGGGAATGAATGTCTAGCTACAGCCTTGAGCTTTGCTAGCATCTATAAGATGCTTTCACTGCCATATAGCTCAAGCCTCAGCCTGCTCTCAAACCTAGAGTCACTCACCAAACCTTAAAGTCATGTACTTTATGTACATATTATATCTGAAGACAACTCGGAGAAAGCTTTCCATTTGCCTTTTCAGAAAGTCTCAGCTCTTAACTGCTGCACGGATACATGCCAAAAAAATTCCTCTTTCACTAACAGGCTGTAGTCCTGAAACTGATACTAGAAATCATTCATTACTAGCAGTGTCAGAGGGTTACATCAGTGTGTTATAACTTCAGCACGATCTAAGGCTTTTTAATGAAACATCCCTATGCTCACCCATAACAATGTCATCTCTCTCAGCAATCTTTTAATTCAAAATGCATTGTCTGTTTTGGTATTTCAGGTTTAGTCTGACTGTACATATCAACACTACCAATGCATAATCAGAGCTTATGAAGCTAATTTGCCCAAAAAAGTGACTTTATACAAACAAAGTCAATGTTTGCATGCCTCAGTATCCGGTATATGCTCAGCTGCACTAAAAGTGGGTTCTGAATAAATGCGGGAAGAAGATAGCAAGAGCACCAGCTACTGAGTCATGCAAGCCCTAATTGTGTTTGCATAAAATCTACCTGATTGGCTCCCTAATGATGTAGGCCTCGAGTTTCCACTGATTGTATCTGCTTCTGCATTTGAATCGGAATATGCAGCCTCAATACCCATGTTTAGAAATATTTCGATACCTCCTCTAGGACAGGATATACATGAATTGGTAAAAGCGTGCCATGTGGTACTCTCTGGTTCAAAAGCAGCCTGTTCCTTCATTCTGGGAAGGTTTCCACCACCTCTCTGCCCCCTGTCCCTTTAAAAGCTCACTCACAGCTCTATCAGTTTGGAAGATTTCTGTAGATTTGCCTTGTATGAGGCCAAAGCTCCCTCTGAATACTACAGGCACAGCTCTCTCCATAGACCAGAGAGGTTTCATGTTCACTGCACTGGCTATGCCCACACTTTGCAGTACCTGAAAGAGCTGCCCTTCCTTTTGCCACGCTGTAAGAATCTTTGAGGAGCATAAATAAAAATTGAGTGTGAAAAAAAAAAACTCTTCAAAGCTCCATTTGGAGGATCTCAACTGTGATGCCTGGCTCTCAGTAGGAGTTTGAGGTAGTGCAGGAAAGAATTATATCAGAGTCAAGGTCTATCTTATAGCTAAGAGAAAGGCACACTACCCTTTGTATTGCAGTGTTATAATGAATAGAAGAAAATATATATGGAATGAAATTAACTGGAGCCTGTGGAGTTTCCTTTATTCAAGACTCAATTTAACTCACTGCTTTCTAAATAGATTACGGTTCTTGTATCTAGTTTTAAAAAAAAAAAAAAAAAAAAAGCCCTTTCACTGTCAGTAACTATAAAGCAGTCCTGGATTACATAGGAAATGTCTCAGCAGAATGCTAATAAAATGATGCAGTGAAGTATTTGAGGATGAGAACATACCTTTATATGAATAGCTGGGACTAACTTCATGTTGTATGATAGGAAAACATATGCAAATAACAAACACAGTCATTTGTTCCCCCCTTTTGTCATATTGGTAAAAATTCACTAGTACAGGGATCTCTGAGAAAGTCAACACTTTTCCCAAGAAAGGAATAGTGAAGGTGTTAGAATTAGCCAAAATTTCTATTATTTCTGTTTGATTAAGTAGATTAAGGGCTGAAGATCACTCAGTGCATCACAGTAGTGCTCCATATTTTATATTTCTACATGTAAGATCTGACCTTTACAGTCTGCTGAAGTATAGGAGCCAGCTCTCATCTGCTGTAAACTTGTACAACTCCAGCTGAAAATACTGGTTTATACCGAAATTACTGGCTTATACCACTTGAGCACTGGCCATGGAAGTCAGGATAGATACACATTGGAATTCCCACTGTGTACTTCCACAAACTGGGCTAATGATGGATGATCTTGTCATCTTCTCATTAGCTTTACATAAAGTGAATGCTTCCACTTATTTGCTTCTCAGGCTTTTCTAGCTTTGAAAATCTGCCTTGTAGCTGGCGAAGCATCATCAAGGCTACAAAATCTCTTTGAAGTGTGGCAGTATTCCTGCTCAGGATTTATGATTCCACCAGGTCAATGAGACTTTAGTTTAGGAACTGTATAGAACAAATATTACTAATGAATTCTACTCTTGAGAACCCCACTGCAAATCTGCTACAAGAGCCTGGATGGGTCATTAATCAGGTATCTTTGTTTTAGCGCTCTTTGGAAACTACTGTGAGAGTGGAATCACAGAAAAAAGATATGCAGAGCATCATTCCTCACTTTCAAAAACATTATTTACCAACCCATTAGGCCGTCAAAACAGCATCCAGATGTTACTGCAGCCCTTTCAGATCTTTATACATATGTCTCAATGCAGAGAAACTCAAGCTGAATACGTAATAGCAATTACAAGACACATCTGCAGGGCTCCTTATTCCATTTGAAAATTCGTCAGCTATTCTGTCTTTGCTTTGTTTGTGTTCTTGAAACATGATTTGGCAAAATAAATACAATCAGAGATCAGATCAACATTCTTTGTTGAAATGCACTGCCTTTCATTTATTTGATGGTATATACTGCTCCCTGTTTCACTGGGTTTCATTTCCATGTTAGTGAGCATTTGTGGTATTCATCACGGCTGCCAAATCTTGTACTTTACATCTTAGTATTGATCTTTATTTATTCTGCCCTTGATGAGGAATCCCAGAGTTAAAGACTCTCTGATCTCAGAGGCACAGCCTCCTCATGCATGTCATATATACTAGGCTGGTATCAGAGAAGAGCTGTACAAAATGCTCCTACCCAGGAGGAGGCTGATGGTGATGTTAATTCCCCCCTCTGCTCATCACTAGGGCTTTTCTCAGGAGAGACCTACTCCTTTGGTACATATTCAAACTCACTTTGTAGATTGGAATCTCATTCATACTCCCAGAATACACACTGAAGCAGTCCTTTGGGTCCAAAATACAGAGCACTACATAGTCCCTGCCGAAGAGCCAGGAAATAGCTGTGATATCACATGGCCTCCCAGAGGACAGCTTTGAGCACTGGAGTGATGCTCCCCGTGTGCTGCAGTTTCACAGCCATCCAAAACCCAGCGAGAGCAAGAGTGTAAACACAGCCCACTCATCCATCTTACACCAGAGCAGCAAAGTCAGCTATCTGCATGCCTGTGCATACTATTACTCGGTGCTGTTTATGCCGTTTACTGGGGGAAAAGCAAACAATACAGCAGTAGGCTAGAAAGGGAACTGAGTTCAGGTGACGGAGAACTACACTGAACCTGGCTTCAGAAGTTCAGTAGTGGAGGTAACACTTGGGTGGTAAAGTTAATGAAAGACACAAATTCCAGAAATGAGGATTACTGCACAGTCCACTCACTATTCTCCGAACTTTTCATCATATCCAGGGCTTACCTGAGAATATAAAATCCTCCTGAGCATGGAAAACTGAGACCTCTCTCCCCAACATTCACCTAGGGGAGAATCTAATTGCAGGGAAACGTAACACAAGCGGTGAGAAGACACAGACTTCTGCACCTGCATTTAACCTGACCGGTGAGTTCAGGTGTCAGTCGTGGGGTAGCACTGAGAAGGGAGCCTTATTGGAGTTCAGAGGAAAATGATTCATCAAGAGAGAGGTGAATAAGTCAGCCTGTCTTCCACTGATTTCAGTGGGATCAGGAATCTACTATAGGGCATGCCTTGATGACGACAAAGGGGATTATCAAGCCCATGGCTCTATGAAGAAATGGCAGTGCACACAGAAATCCATGAACAGAGCCCTCAATTAGAACAAGTCCTAAAATACTCTCTAAAAAAGACACCCATAGTCTATAGTTCAAGGATAACAACACCTTTCCCATCTTTAATCTTTTAATTTGCCTTTATCTGTGATTTTTGCTATCCTGGTCTCAGCTACACAGATCTGTCAGGATGATTTTGTCCTCCTCCATATTTTCTGATTTGGAACCACGACATGGGATACTTTAGAGGACTTAAAGCATATTTTTTTTTAAGTCTTGGTTTAAATGCGGTAGTGGAAACAACCCAGAACAGATCATAACTGTTGTAGCAAGCCTAAGTGAATGCCTGCCTTGTCAGCAGAAATCCAGCAACCCAGACACTGGTGACTCGATTTCAGTCTGCTTCCTAGGAGCTTCTGGCTGAATTTTTCTCTCCCCCCTGCAGTGGCAGTTTTTTAGACACTCATAAATCCTTTGTTGTTGTTGTTTTTCTCACCTAAACTCACCCTTTTTCAGGTATGAGTTCAACTACAAAACACGGCTTAGTCAGAGCTAACCCTTGCAGAGGAACGAAACCCTTTGACTACTAAAGAAGCAATTTGCCTATTCTCTCTTTGGCATAATGTGCAAATACCATGGCTACTATTATAAAGAGAGCCTAGTAACAAATCTATAGGCAGGACATAAAGTATTACACACAGCTCCACAAACTTCAGTGGGTCTCTAAATGCAAACTAGTCTAACTCGAATACACACCTGGATCATGGTGGTCGAGAGTCTTGACATCCACTTTTCAAAATGTCTTCGGGAAAATCTGTGGAGAATAATACCAGGAAACGACTTCCCATTCAAATATTTCCAAAGGCAGGCAGTTTGTTGGTGTTGAAGGCAGCCATTTGCACTCTCAGTGCGGTATTTTTGGTGTGTCTGCGGTGCTACGGCCCATGTGCTGTAAGTCACAGAATGAGATTAGCTGATATATATTTTCTTTATAAGCACAGAGCCATGGAAGCATGCAGTGCCTCTGAGGTCCAAAGCCCCGCAAAAATCATAGCCTGTAGGGAGTTACTTTTCTATAAGCATGTAGAATAATTGCTTTGTAGCCAGAATCTCTGATTTGAAAATGAGTTTTTTTTCTCATTTCATCATTCCCTTTATTAGGACACACACTAATCCTTGTCCCAGCAGGCACAGCCATGCACTCACCAGGGGTGACCTTCTGGGAGTGACCGCATTTACTTATCTATCTGTCATCCAGGATCTAAGAACTGCGGAGCATGCATGCTGTTTACAGCAAATAGCATTCATCATCCAAAAGACGGCCTTATTGTACTTGTATTAAACTATGTTAATTGCACCTAATGGGGGGAAACAGATCTAGCAGATAATGTCCTCAGCTGAAAGCTGGGGAGCTGAACCTGATTGCAACCTGATCACTTGTAGGGTGAAACTTTACCATTGGAACAAACAGCTTGAGTGACTTGGCTCTCAGGACAAGCAGCAACACATCTTTATGCTGTCTAGTCATTTTGACCATAATGACAAGTGAATGACATTATCTGGTGATGATCACACTTTCTTCTAGACAAATCTGAGCACTCGGATGAACATTAAGCTAATTTGATACACATTGATTGAGGATGAGGCTAGAGACAGTCATCCAGTTTCCCTGCGCTTCAGCTTCCCATTTGTAAAATGGATATAATATTTCTTCAGGGGTGATGCAAGGACAAGTGAGTTCAAATTTGCAAAGGTCTTCATAATTGTTACTGATGGGGGGGAGGCACAGCTCCAATACTGCTGTGATCTGATCGGGACAGCCCACTGCAGCCCTCCCCATAATACCACATACAAGATGCTTCGAAGTGCTATTCACCACGGGGGTGGACTGCCACCCTGTTAGCCCCACCCCATAATGTATATCTAATAGTTCTTTCTATGTGATTCTCATTTTTTTCATAATGTTCTATATACAACTATACTTGAGAGCTACAGATACGTTTAACCCCCAAACCACAGCCTCTTTTGTTGTATAACACAAAGTGATCTTGAATTCAGCCTCTTGTGCTACCTTAATCCAGCAAATCATCACAGTTCACATCTCTGAGCCTTGGGGTTTTCCATCCAGATAGGTTTGCAGATTAAAATTAGACTCCGTTCGTACCTAGCAGAAGAAGAACGGGTCCATATTTACAGGCTGATGAAGAATTGGTAATACAGTTTCTCTCTTTATCTCCTGAAATAATATTTAGCATCCAACCAAAACTACTCATGCAACTGAAAAAGTGAATATATCAACGTATAGACACATAAAGATGCCTACAAGAATTTCTGTTATTAGGTCAGTGCTAAGCTACCAGCTACAGAGGACTTTCGCTGTAGATGATGACCCTTACCTCACACTTAGGTCTGCAGCGAGTGAATCAAGAATGAATTCCTACAGACAAGGGGCATCTCTTCTAGAGGAGCTATTTCCGTGATTTCAGCAGAGCTGTCCTGAGCTGCACCAGCTGATGCAGCAGCTCACTGCGGTTACTTATGGTTGTAAATCTGCTGAATAAAATGCTCCAGAAGAAAAAAAAAAGTCTCAGTAATAACTTAATTATTTCAAAAGTTCCACTGTAAATCAGCAAGACTACCTATACGGGACTTTAGAGTGACCAGACTCGTAGCTTTGGGTTAGTTCATTAATGTCACGGAACAGCTGTGCTGTGGCTGCTCTGTGTATTTACCACACTGGTTGGAAAAGCATCTTACATGCTGCAGGTAATGTAGCTCTGTAGCTAGGCTTTCTAATAACCAGTGTTGCTTTGCAAAGATGTATGAAAGCTATAAAAAACAACAATACCTGCAGGTTCGTCTTTTATTATTTTTCCTTTGTAGAAAAGCAAACTCCAGCATATCAGCATACGCAAGAGCCAATAAAAATGGGGACCAGGACACAGGAGGCTCTTATGAATCAAATTAATAAATTCATGTAAATCTATGCCTACATTGTTATACTGATCTATGCAGATTCCTTTTGTTCATTTAAGATGCCACCAGGTTACTTGTGTCTGCACTAGGGGATCATCCCCCACCAGGCATTACTGATTTGCTCGGTAAGTGTCGCAACCCAAAGGCGAGCAACTGCAGCTAAGCTCACATTCATTTACTCCACAGCCCAGGCTTTATTTTACCTTCTGTCCAAACAGCATGCCATGACCACCGTGTTTACCTGTTTGACTTGCAGCGCCACCTCCGAATCTCCCCGGAACAGAGGCAAAATTCTGCTTTGTGTTAGTAAGAGGAGTCAGGACGTGCCACTGGGGAGCCTCACCTCTCCTACAGCCAGTTCCCAGAGGCCCGGGACAAGGAGATGTGTCCGCTGCAGGCTGAGATTTCGACCAGCTCCATTCTCACTTCAATCTCAAAATACTATATTCAATTACATAACTGAACTCATGTCTGATTTAGCCATATCTCATCAATGATTAAACAATTAAAGTTATTACTGCACTTCTATCTAATCC
The DNA here is from genome assembly GCF_964211835.1 of Anser anser. Lineage (NCBI taxonomy): Eukaryota > Metazoa > Chordata > Aves > Anseriformes > Anatidae > Anser > Anser anser. The sequence continues at coordinate 8,522,147 of NC_139736.1, forward strand.
ATGAGGCATCACAATGAAATAGCACATCAGGAAGAAATGGAAACAACGGAGCAGTTCTGGACAAAGGTCCAGCAGAAGGACGAAACCCTGACAGTGACATTTAACAAGCGCCTGCATTACCACTTTGAAGAGCTTCACTGTTTCAGGCTCCCCAGCTCCCTGCAGCTGGCAGACAAGATCATCATTATCAGTTACCAAATGCTGGTTTTCAGCGTGAAGCACAAAGTAGTGCAAGCATTGTACTAGGGAGGCTGAGGTGCGGCGGTTCGCTCCAGCAGCTGGGGCTGCCAGAGAGCTCCTTCACACTGCATGGAGCCTTCCCACACAGGTAACAGCGATCCCAATGCTCTGCACCCCCTGTGGTTTGGGCTGGATGGCTGAAAGGCGACGTTTCCTCCAGAGCAACTCAAAGCACAATGAAGTCAACAGAAGACTTCAGCTTTCAGGAGCCATCAGACCACGCTTTTGTTGCTGCAGTTGAGATCTGCACTGGAGATGCTTTGATGTAGCCAAGGGCATTCGGTGGCAAAGAATTACCAGTGAAACCACTGCACCCTTTGAGAATGCTTTTCACCTTTTGCCGCCAGAGGCCAGGTTTTACTGGCACGCCATAGCTCCAGCCTTCTCTCTCAGACATTTTGGAGATGTGGTCATTTAAGGACAAGGAGGAAGAATCAGTAATGTGCTGTCTTGGCAAGCCTCTGAGGCTCACCTCCATTTAAAAACTGCAATGGGCCAACCAAATACAAGAAAGTTTTCATTAAGCTGTTGCCAAAATGCATTTCACTGTTTTTAAAAGATCATACCCATGGTTAAAAAAAAAATTAAAAAATCCATGCAGAATTGTTAGTGAAATCTCTACAAGGAAATGTAAAACTACCATGCCTTTTTGAGATTTTCTAGAAATCTGGAGGGTGTTGAACTAAAATTCCTGGACCAAAATCCCTCCTTAAAGCTGCTATCCCAGGTAGCATTCATGCCACAGGCTCTCATCACCAGCTAGGATTAGATGCAGCCCAGGCAACAGATATTATTTGCCTAACTGGCAACAGCAAAACCCGAACCTTTTCCTTCAGTTCGCAGTTCACTCCATCTAAAGCCAATGCTCTACCACCAGTTTGGTTTGGTTAATTTTACCCTATTATTTCCCATAGTTGCCCAGCATAATTACCTGATCTATAATTTATGTTGTTATTCAGAGTAGTATAAATAGTTTACTTTATTTCTGCAAGAGCACAGCATGTCCAGATTGCATCAATATTTTATTTTTCTTTCTTTCTGTATGTATGTGGTTATCTAGGTGCTTACTAAGTATGGAATTATTACAATAGCTAAGAATAAGTTGCAACTGAAAAGATGAAAAAATAAGACTGGAAACAAAATGTGTCCCAGATGGTGTCTGCTCTATCTTTTGTGTCTGCTGAGTACCTTAAAGCAAGCATGGTTCCAGAGCATTTCCAAGGAGCTAAACCCACCTCTGTGGTGGCAGCGGCCAGGGACGTGACATCTTCCTTCAGAGAGCAGAGACTTTACAAGACACAGAGCTTTGTCCTAGAAATCCCTACCTTTCCAATGTCTTGCTGCTAACCTAAATACCTTCCCAAACCAATCTGCATCCAGCTCAGAAGATCCCCACTGGGTGCATACGAAGGCAAAGGAAACCTAAATGTAAATCACGTGGGGCCATGATACATTATTCTGATTAGTGGTGTCTCTTACATCTCCAGAAATTGTAACAACATTGTCTTAACTGGCAGGTTGGAATTGAACCACTTGTATTTTGCAGGGTTCTTAAAAGCAAATGAGATCCTTAAGGGAGTCTTTTTTAATCACCAATTTAAATTCCATCATCTTGACAGTGATAAAAAGTGACACCCAAAATTTAAGCAAGAAAGAAGGTTTGACAGGTTTCCTGGAATTCAAAGGAGCTTTATGCAAATAGGCATGTTTACAAGAAGGGAAACAACATCCTCATTTATTAAAAAGTGACTCGGGTAATTAAACAAAAATTGGAAAATTCTGTGTTGGTGCAATTTTATCGTAATGCAGCAAGACCATTAACAAATCCAGCCTTCTGATACATTACTTGGTGGTGGTAGCTTCTGAAGCATTTAGCTTTTAATGTCTGATTCCAGACTAAGTGGTCTAAATACATGCAGAAAGTAGCAGCAAGTTCCAGAAAGTTTATGAAACTGACCTTGCATCCTTGCAAATCACGAGTCTGAGCAGATTCAATTCAGAGTGCAAACACACTGTATGAATTGTTCAATCACATTTACTTTGGACCATGTAAAAGGAAAAAGAAGGGCTATGGATGGGATTTCCTGATAGATGGGACAAGGAAGACACAAGCAACACTGGTACATGCTACTCAGTTGCTCTGCAGATGGGCTGTGTGCATATGAAAGAAACTCTCCTGCTCTCAGAGAAGCTACGAGCTCTATCGTTAATGCTGTGTGCTTCATGTCTCACCGACACACAAAATTAAACAATGTGAATTATAATGCAGGTACATAATGTAAACCTCTATGTTAAAATCCTATACCCTCATTCAAAAATCACGGAACTTTTCCTTTTTACATAAAAAAATACTTACTGAAACCTCCTGGTATTCATGCAGAAATGCCAATGGATGATTTCAGCAAAACTCTTACCCTGCAGCTGCTCAAATATTGTGAAATTTTGAGAGAGAAACTGAAGGGTTTTTTGCCCCTCACCCCCCCCCCCTTTTTTTTTTTTCCTGTAATAGCTAATGGACAAGTAAAGGAGGAAAAGTTGAAGATCCAACATTTTAATGACAAATTGCATTGAACATTTTGGAGTTGCTTGCTCAGCCGTGGAGTTGGCTGAAATTTTGAGTAATCAATGGATTTTTAAAAAATCTAAAGAGCCAGTAAATAAATGCTAAAAAATCCCCTACTTTTAAAACATTTTTCCCCTGGGTCTTTTCCCTTCTACAGCATTTTCACAAGCTTCCCAAAACCCAATTCACTTCTCGAGCTCTCCAAGTACTGTAATACATTGTCACAGCTCTCCTGCAGCAGTACATCATCTTTCATGCCACTGTACAGCCACCATAAAGACAGCATCCCTTAGTAGGACTGCTGTCTTGATGTAATATAAATAATTATAACGACTGCTCAGAAGGGAAATTTCAAATCTCACAGTCCCTCACCTTCCCTTCAAGAAATAAAAGTGGTTCTGAAAAATGGAATAATATGATTTATATGCAATTTTATGTCTTTGAATTTTTTTTGAATTTCCCCCTGATTTTTCTAATACTAAATTGTAGTGTTACTATAGCCTATATACGGTACTTAAAGAACAAATGAGTACCGATGGGAGCAGTTTTCTGGGACGTATACATAGGCTTGTACGGGTAGCCCATCATTACTACAGTTAACATCACACAGTTCCCATCCCACTAGAATATTCAGGCACAAAGTACTGTGGGCAGCAAAGCAGCCGCCTGCCAGCAGACCATTAGTTAGCTCACGCCAGACACTACATACATTATTTGTGGCAGGCTTCTACTTTAAGAATAATGATAAAAAAGCTTGTAATGAGAAGAAGCCCCAAACGGTCCATCACTAGGAACCGCACGGCCTTTGCAAATGCTTCAGCCAGCCTGATGTGCTTGATTAAACCTGACACCAACTGGACAGAACACTGATGTCTCTGGCAAAACAACTCAATTTATTTAAGGGAAGATCATGTCCAACTTCCCAAATACCAGGAAGCTTCGGAGGAGGGGATCTCTTTGAGCCCAGGGCTGAGAGAGTTCACCACTATGAGGTGCACCTTGGTCTGTGGGTGGCTGCACTCAGAGTGCCCCTACCTACAGCCTGGGCGTACCAGAAGCCCCAGCCATGAGCACACAGAAAATACAGAAATACCCTGGGTCCTACAGAAATACCTGTGTCCTACAGAAATACACCAACAGCAGAGACCTGAGTCACTTCCACCTGCATTCGCCCCCAAACCAGGACTGCTGGTGCAAAACCATTGGGGTAGAAATGAATCATTTGGGCTGGGAAGCTGTCTGATTGCATCCCTGTGTCGCTGCCAAAAGCGCTGCCCCAAGAGGCATGGCACTGCAGGGCTGGGGCTCCTGCGTGAGCAGTGCCAGTCCTTGGGGTGACACGGCCACGCTGGGGGGATCCCTGCTGTTGGTACAAGTGTCCTGAGTCAACCGTATAGCAGGACTTCTGCACATACATGCCCCATGTACATGCATGTCTTGTAGAAAGAATCTAAAATTTTCAGCACTGAACATGGGGTGGGAAAGTGAATTTCAGGGTCCTAACATGATCATGGGAATGTGTTGGGTTATAGAAAACTGAGGATGTGCAGGAAAGCAAAATCTGAGCTTCACACTTCAAGGATTTTTTCCTTTGCTCCAGAGAGCTCGGGCCCTGCACAAAACAATGGTGTTTAGACTTCAGCACCAAGCGCTGCACAATTGATGGACTCAAGAATTACAAGCTGACGAGCGGATTTGGCATTCCCACAGCCAGAGCCCAAAGATTTATTGCACTGGAGCGGTGCACGTCAGTTTTCTTTCTCACTGGAGTCCCACAGCAGATTTATACGTGATGACATTAATTGAAAAGGAATAAAGCCAGGCTTTCTCCTAACGACTGGGGCCCCCGCGGCCGGCCTGCCTGGCAGCCAGCAGTGGCTCCTCGCTCGTCTCGGGCACCTGGCAGCCAGCACAGCCACACAGAGAAACGGGGTCACAGCTGGCCTCTTGCTTGAAGGATGCTCCAACCCGAATCTCAGCCAGCTGTTTCCGAGGAATCTATTAATCTTCCCCAGCTCTAACGCAACCCTAAAATACATCTCTTCCCTCGTGAGCTTCCCATGACCCAAATAGTTAATGATGTCTTCTCTACATTCCTAAGAGAAGATGGGCTTCCTCCTTGTAATTCAGACTAATGTCTGCTCTTCGGAGAAATATGAGAGCCCTCGCCCTGCTTTACACGAGTGCTTGTTTCTGTGACTTAACCAGGCTCTGCTCTGGTTGTTCGAGCCTTCCCGCTGCCATTGCCAATACTACACGAGAGCTAATCCACGTGTTTTGTTTTCTCGGGCATTTGCCAAGTTTGTGGTGAGTAAAGGCTACTAGAAAGAAAAACTTTAAAGCAAGCAGAGTGGAGTAAATAGCCAGCAAGCTGTTATATCTACCACGTGTTCAGAAATAAGTGGGAATTGTACTTGCTGATCTTTCTTGAAGGCAATGCTTCAGCAGGATCACAGCATCTGCTTGGATAAAATACAATTTAATCTCAGAAACAAGCTAATACTTTGCTCTCTGTATTTGAGCTAATCCTACCCTTAGCTAGGGACTACAGCAAAGGTGACGCTACGCAGCATCTCTGCAGATCCAGCCCTAAAGAAGCGGGGCCGGAGCCCTGCATCTCCCTGCCTCTTTGCTGCCTTGCCAGGAGAGGAATAACCTTCTTATTGCTTCCCCGGATCTATTGGCTTTTTGTTGTTTCCATTAACTTTTATGAGTTTAATAAACATGCCTGATTTTAAAAAATAAAGTATTCTCCCAGCCTGGCAAATTGGATTTTCCATCTAGTCCAAATGCAACAGCCGTTTTAAACTGCTCACCAAGAGAACTCACTGCAATGACACTTCTGAGCATTTCGTATTACTTCCCTGTGAGTAACATGTAGATGATTTGGAATACAGCCACTAAATTAATTGTGTTTATTGTTGTATAACCCCAGTGAAAAAGCAAAAATAGCAGAGAAAAATCATCATTACCAACATGATGACTTCTTAAAGTCTTTCCTGCCCAGCTGCTCATTGGCCAAATCTTAAACACGGTGACTCCGCTCATTAGTGCATTTGATCTATTTTATGATGGTAACAGTCAGACTTAAAAACAGCAAGGCAAATACAGCTACTTAATGATTCGTTACATAAAATCAGCTGGAAGTGTTAGTCAGGCCCCAGCCTCAGAAACATGTAAATGATGGCTATGAAAAGAAAGGTTTCATGGCCAGATATAACCTGGTCCCTTCCAGTTTTCCTTCAGAGCTCCCCAACCTCACAATTACCAGAGCACAGAGCTAGCTCAAAGTCACCTTTATTTAAGCAGCGGAGCTGCAATATGCGCATGTCCCTGCAGCCCCGGTTCTGCACCAAAGTCTGGCTGCATTAAAATAGGTGTGAGCCCTCCTGGAAACCTGAAAGGTCTTTGCAAGGACTGCAAGCATTACATGATTACAAGTAAGACGGCAGTTGAAAAAAAATCAAGCTAATTTCAGGACTGCAGGACCTGCAAAGCAGTCAGGCTGTCCAAAGAGCTCTAGAAAATGCGGCCGGATACAACAAGCTGCATAAATACTCACACGGGGCTCATTGCAGGCATGAGCAGGGGGGCATCATGAAGATGCAACTCCACTGACTTTCAATAGTTTCAGCAGTGAAAGAAGGAATTACTAAAAATCTGCATTCCTTTCTGAAAATACAGTATATATTTCAGTGCCTTTCTGGTAAGCCTAGAATTACCATTTAGGAACACCGGGATTTTTTTTCAGCCTCTGTGGAATCCTATTTTATCCAGCCTAGTCCAAAACACACCTAGGCTACCGCACGCCCAAGAAAAATGACACCGAGCATTTGATAGGAATTGAGCCGTCTTTCCTGATGGCTCCCAAGCCATTGCACTGGGGTGAGCTGTAATGAGATATGGGCAGGGAGATGAAGGCCTTCCCCTCTCCTCAGCTCATGTTCACATTAGTATTATAAACGCATTTTCCAGCAAAACCATATTTATTTGGCCCAGGGCCTAGGGCAAAAAATCTCAATCTGATGTTTAAATAATGACAAGCAATTTGCAGGATACTAGTAATCTTAGATCAATTGCCCACAAGCTGTTTAAAAAAATACAAAAAACCCTTCTCTGCACTGCTGAGGAGAACGCAAGTGGGCTGCAAAGCAGTGGGAAAATGGCTGAGCTGAGAGGGAACAGGGAATCAGCCCAACAGACTTCATGCTGTTGGGCAATGAGCAGCTGCAATCTGCTATTTAAAAGTCTACTTCCAGTGAAAACACTTGTCTTTACACCTGTAAACTGTACAGAGGAACTAGCTGCCTCACAACTATAGTCTTCCTTTGTGGTTTTGTTTTTTTGTTTATGTTAGTTATGAAAATATTTGGTATTTTGGGGATATTATAGCCTCATTTTATAATTTCCAAATCTCAGCATTGAGATTAACCCTGTCCCTCACTTCCGCTGTAGGTTTCTGTGAGCATTAGGCCACATCTTAATCAATACTAAACTGGACACCTTGTTGTTTGTTTTTTCTTCTGATTGCCATTGATCAGCTTAAGGTTTTGAATATCAAAATATTCCAGTAACAAACTTATAACTTTGTATTTTCAATACGTGAAGAAAAAGTGGCATTATACAAGTGCTACGGCTGTTATCCACCTACAGGCCCAGCTAACAAGAGCCCACTGTCATAAAGCCACATTACCAGACTTGATCAATAATCAGCTCTAAGGACAAAAATCAGAAGCAACCCTGCTGATCCCAGTGACATTTCAGTGCCTGAGGGTAAACAAGAGGCAAGTGTGGGGCTGTCTCTTTTCGATGGTCTGCAGCTTTCTGCCACTGCTAGCAAACAGCTTGGAGCTGGGTCAGGTACTCTGGCTACTGCAAAGGCCGTACGTGTCCCAGCCAAGTTGGACCCTTTACCTGGGGAATAGAAAGGCCCCAAGCACGGAGCTGTAGGGTCCCTTCCAGCAGTAATTCAGCCTAGCTGGAGACAGCCGACTTAATGCAATCTTAATGTGATAAACTGCTAACTTGATTGGATTCAATGAGATGTAAATTATTAGATTCAATAAGTACACAGAGACCATTTCACCTTACACTCTGCTCGGGAGGATTCTGCCTCCAGTCTCTTCATCACTCCCGTTAATTGCATACAATGCATCACGGGGATGGGAAAGGGCTGGGACTTAAGGTTGTCCTCTAACTCCCCACAAGCCAACACGGCGCTCCCTCCTGCAGAAACATTTCTTTTATTGTTAAAGAACTTTTTTTCAGAACAGCTGCAATCACGTATGGACACAGACTGATCTTCAGTATGGTCAATTCTGAACTAAAGAAAAACTACTAATCTAGATTTCTGGAAAATTCCCAAACACTTAAGCCAGAGAACGACTTCTCATGTGGACTTATTCCTAGTAACTACAAACTCTGTGGCAACAAGTAGACTTTTATAGCTTCTCATTCACTGAAAGATTCTTTAAAATCTGTTCTGCTTAGCACAGAAATCAGTGCTACTATTCCAAAAAAGGGGAAAAACGCATGGGACACCATGAAAATATGTACAGAGACATTCACAAAGATATGAGCCCAAACCAGTGTCTCTGAGCTTGTAAATCTCAAGTTGGATTTACATTCCCTTGTGGTTTTTAAGCATTTTGAAAGGATTTCTTCTTACAGCCTTCTCACATTCTGACTCAGACAAGTGATGTTTCCTAATTTTGTTTAACTGCAGTCTTTCTATTTGGAAAAAAAGCGCTGGCTCACACTTGCACTCTGCGTTGCACACCTTCCCTTCACCTTAATTTTTCCCTGTCTGCCATTTGGCAGTTTTTCTTTTTTACCACCCAATCTCCTCACACAGTATTTCAGAAGCTTCCAATTGACCGTGACATAATTTCTAAGTACTGCTACCTTTTCTGACAGCCTTTGCTGGGATGAAGGCACACTTCTGCCTTATAGATGTAGCTTTTGTCATTGAAAAAGTTCCACAGACGTTTCTTCTTTAATATACGGTCCTTCATTTTAAAAGCCTTTGAGAAGTAACTTAACATAGACAACACACAACCTCTTAGAACTATCACAAACAATGTCCTGCACTGCTTAGCAGAGACTGCAGGTATTCCTCCACTTCACGCATCTCTGAAGGAATCCTTTAAACAAAGTGCTCCTACCTGAATGTGCTGAGCAGTTTTACCCTGAATAATGGTCTGTCAAAATCACAGTCCTGATTGATGTGTTCAAAGGATGAGTTTATGGGTTCAAAACCAAATCAGAGTATTTAATTTCAGACTCCACACTTCATGTTGACTTTTTCATTTTGCCTTAGGGGAGCATTTCAGTTCCTGGCAGGATGGGATCCCAAATGCTGTTAAGAAATGTTCCCATATAACTCCCCAAACACAGCCGTTCAGGATGACATTCATGTCTCTGTGATTTTATCATGTGTTGCTATGACAAACGGTACCTGAGGAGTTACCACTGCAGAACAGACCCCTTGGAATACATCTGGTGGACAAAGCAAGGGATGCCCTGGTGCTCTGTAATGAAACAACAGTCAGCCCCCAACGCTATGCTTAATTTTTGGTTAATTATTGGCTAAATTTCTCCTGGCTTGGCACGGATCAGAGCTGGCCAGTGTCTGCCATCAGCTACGCCAGCTTTTCAGAGCCACAGCTGACACCATGCCAGGGACAGCAGCAGTGCCAGAGCCACCATGGACTAGCCCAGCAAATGTTTCGCAGCCTGATGGGGAGGTGGATTTGTCTCTTCCCTCTGTTAAGAAGCCAGTTTATCTGTGAGAAACGGCTGCTGGGTTGATAGTCTGGCCCTAGACGAGTGGAGCAGCCCACATTGTCCTTCTCATGGGGTTTTCAAACTGATGCCTCCCACTTTGAAGTTCTCTCTGCTTCTCCTCTTTCAACCTAACACGCGGTTTATGGACATTTCAATGTGCAGTTGCTAAGCAGTGGCATGGCTAAGAAGCCAGTAATATCGGCAGTATCTTTAAAATGACACTTCTGGGCAGGCAAGAGCTTCTCAGGCAGCTCCTTCTGCTCAGACTGGAACTGAGTTTCACGCTCCTTGCAGTTCTCAGAAATGCAACCTGCTGGCTGGCCTCGCTGGCGTTCTTGATCTCATTTATTTTCCAACGCTTGCACAGCCAGGTGAGTTGGGGAAGTAGAAATTACTCAGAGAAGTAGAGAGTAATTTCTTTTTCCATTCTCTGTGCTTCCATGCAGCCTTAGCTTGTTTTTTCCCCCTCTCCTTTTCCCTTTAATTAATTTATCCTTATCTCAACCCATGAGCCTTTTTTTTTCTTTCCAGCATACTTTCTTCTCCAACAATTCTTCTGAGGAGGGGGAGTGAGAGAGCGCATGTGGTGGAGTTCAGCTGCCCAGCAAGGTAAAAGCACCACAGCAGCCCAGATTAGAGCATCCCTTTGGGATCCAAAGCCAAGAATGAACAGCATGGACATACAGATAATTAGGGGCTGGTTCAACACAAAACACAGCTCTGCTGAAATCAAGAGACAAGAGAGAAGGAGGTGTGAGGAGTAATTGCTGCCCAAGGAGAGGGGTGCAGCCTGTGCAGGGAACTTGTTGAAGCATCTTCAGCATCTTTGGGGATTGGATTTAGGAAAAGAAGTCACAAAAGCAAGACATGGGGAAATCAATTTGGCTTGAGGAAGCAGTGCAGAGCACTTTGGGATTTGAGGTAGCTTCAAAGAGAAATAAAGCCTGAGCTGCTTTTCGCAGGCAGGATCTTTGCAGGCTTTGCCTCCAGAACACTAAATTCTGGTCCAGATCTGTGAATTTCCTTCCTGACTCCACACCACCACCCCGCTGCCATGTGCTACTGTGAAAGGTCAGGTAGAAGCATTAGAACATTGTTTTCCCTCAAAATTATTAATAGCCAGATCTGAGAAACCCAAAAGGAAGGCATAGAGCTCATTCTGCCATATTAACACAAATAAGGACTTTTATTTCCTATTGACTTATGTGTACTTAGCCCTGTTATCACCAGGTGTCAATGCACAGCCCCAAGGACAAGATTTGAGTCCAGCTTTAATTAGTTTACTGTAATGAGGTAAACCACGCTTCACCTTTCCAAGGAAGTCATTATTTGCACTCTTTCTGCTTCTCAGTACTTGCACCACCTTCTTCATTTGCGAGAGGGGTGAAGCGACCACCTGGTTCCTTCAGAAATGCAGCAGAAACAGTACAGTAAATACAGAAACGAGGACAAAATGCTACTGAAAATGATGCTATGGACCAGATGTAAGCCAAGGGTCATATCCAGTGACAGGACAAGCTGCCGTTAAGAAAAGCCACCTCATTACTGTCCCGCTTTGGCAGTGATGAGGCCAGCCAGCTGCTCTCTGACCCTTCAGACACAGCCCCGTGTATCCTTGATGCGCTGAGCATCCTGAACCTGACGTAGCTATTTCCAGCACACGGGGCACGGGGCACAGCAAGCTTCTCCCCTGCCCTGAACGCAGGGACATGAAGGATCCCCAGACTGGGGCTTCTTCCCAGAACTTTCCTTTAGCTCAGAGAGCTCACAGAGTTTAAAAACAGAATAAAATAATAAAGCCAGACCTTCAAAAATATCTAGGTATCAGTTTGTCTAGGACATTTAAGGGGGAGCTAGGGATGAAGGCAGCTAAGGGGCAAGTTTTCAGTTTTTATAAAGAAGTAGGCAAATTAAACATTTATTTCTAAAAAGGGGGCCTTTCTCTTTCACCGTGGTTCTGCTGTCACACCATGCTGGTCCCTGCAGGAGCAGGGACAGAGCAGCTCCCTCCCCCAGGGAGCAAAGGCCCTGTGACTCCTTTGGTGTTGGGGTCTCTGTGTGAAATAAGAACCAGTCCTCAAAACACACTCACAGGGGCTGTTGCCTAAGTGATTCTGAAAATCCCAACTGTCAGTCTGCTCTGTAGACACCTAAATATCTTTTAGAATCTTGCTCTATGTAAAAATGGAGTAAGACCCCCTCTGGCTTGGGGGATACTAAACAATCTGTTCCTGGAGATTTGCATTTATATTTTTTTTTCGGAAAACGTATTGCTGCTGCAAAAATTTATCTCAGGTTTTAAAACCACCTCAGCTATAAAAAAGGATAATATTAAGCAAGAGAGTCATGAAATAAGAATGATCAAATACTTTCAAGCCTTATCATCAATAAAACTGTAAAGTTAGCCACACCAGTTCACTTCAGGGCATGTGCTCACATTTAATTGAATGATTGTTTTAATTTTTCATTGTTTAAAACCACTCAACCACTTATCAAAAGCCAGTGCTGCTCTTACAGATGAGCACAAAAACTCCTCACTGGGCTACACAGAAAAGTCCGTACTTTTTCATGAAATTGGGTCCCTGTGAGAGCTGCAGCAGCACAACGAGACCCGTGGCTTTCCCTGGCCGAATGCCCACCAGCAGCCACATGGGACTGAGCCCCCCCCGGGGGCAATGCTGGCTGCAGGATGTCTCAGGCAGGGTCCCCGGCCACCCTCAGTGCACCCAGGGGAAGCCAAGGAAGCCCAGGTGTGCAGAAAGCACACCTTTGTGCATCTGATGGCGCTCAAATGGCTCCATGGGGACCATCACCCACTTTTATCAGAGGAAACTGGGGTGCTGTACTCTCTCCCAAACTTCCAAGAGGCTGTTTGCCTCTCTGGCTCCGTTATTGAATCTCAGAGGTTGAACTTCACATGAAATAATGCAGATACAGGATAAGCATCCTTCTCCAAATAGGTTTAGTATATGGATAGTTTCCTCTGGGGTCTGATGGTTCCTGCAAGCCTGGACAAGAGTTACAGCAACAAGTACCGGTACTGGCACAGGAAATGTGCCCGCTGCCTTGTTAATATGAGTGATGCCACCAGGGAATGCCCAGGAGGTCTGAAGTCCATACAGAAAGAGAGCCAGCCATCCCCACCCCAGAGACCTTCCATTCTACACAGTCATGGTGAAAACAAGAGGAAAGGCTTTTCTCACCCACGCAGCGGTACCACGGCTGTTACCTCCTCCATCAGCTGGCCACATCAGCCAAGGCGATCACCACCACAGTGGTGGTGATGGCAGAGCCGCAGGGGGACAAGGTCCGTTCCCTGCCACCTCACAAGGAGCACTGGCCGTGCTGCAGGAAGGGGAAAGGGGGCTCCAGTGCTGCTCCTGCCCCCCAGCCCTCCACACAACCCCAGCAATGTCTGCAGGGATGACAACACGAGGGAAAGCTCACGAGAAGAAGCCAGAGGAGCCAAATTCCCGTGTGGCGCTGCTGGGCTCAGCAGAGCACTTCAGTGCTCTCAAGTTTCTCAGTTTCCTCAGAAACTTAAAAATCCTTTCGAACCAGGGTTTTGATGTGTATTTAATTCCCTGCTGAGTAGACCTCGAAAGGTGAGGCATTCGAGTGAACCCAGTTGCAAGATAAGAAAACTAAAGCAAAGGAAATTGCATGCAACACTTGTACACGTACACATGCACCACCAGCTGCTTTCTTTAGGAAAGAGGAGGCTGGACTCTGAGAAAAGCTGGATTTTTCCACTGGTACTAAGGGCACAAGCCAGTTAAGTGAGTTCAAGGCCCAGTCTTAATCTGTTTTTTCCAGGGCAGCTTTCCCTGCAGTGTTCATCCCCAACAGACCAAGAGCTTGCCAGACAGATCTCCAAATTAAGAGTTGTGCATACAACGGGTGCATAATTTGAAAATCAAAACTTCTGCACCTTCCTTTTTTTTTTAATCATCCCCTATTGTTTCATTATCTTCTTTGTTTAATTTACTTTTTAAATAACAGCTTGATTCTGGAATGCAAACCCCATATCAAGGCAAAAGCTAGGATGCTTGAGAAAAATAATTCAGCTTCTCCAAAGCAAATGTCTACAGTTTCACTCCCAAAGTGTTTGCTGAATATCTTGTGAATTCACAGAGAGCTTCAGATCTGCTGAAACTGCAGTTGTTGGGCTTGGGGCTTAAAAAAAAACAAAAACCAAAAACCAAACCAAACCAACCAAACAAACAAAAAACACAACTTAGTATTCACTGAAAGCAACTTCCCATTATGAGACTGGTTCTGTCGTGTGACAGATTCTAAAACCATGAGATGTTAAACAATAACTGCAGGACTGCTCAGTCTCTGGACGACGAGCTTCTCCTGGCCCCTCAGCTGATCTGCGCAAGCTAATCTTTGCTGCTGTGCAGTACAGAAACTTATCTTTTCTTTAAAATGAAACTGAGAACCTTATGTAATTGAATGACTCCAGCATCAAATATTGCGATACAATCTCAATTTGGAAGCCTTGCAATTGCAGATGTCCTAGGGCTAAAACCTATCATTTCTCTGAGTCCGGGCTGTCTGGGTAGAATTACTGCGGGCTTTCCTTGGTACAGCAGATAGTGGAGGCTCCAGGGAACCAATTCCAGGTCCCCGATTCTCCTTCCCTTCTATGTTCTGTATTACTTTTAATAGTCCACTGTTTTGCCACTGTCAAGGAAACTACCACGGATTTAGAGTGAGCAAATGGATTCTCTCGTGCCACATTCCTGTGCATGAAATTCATCTTGTGCTCAGCAAAGACATGAGCAGAAGTGCAAGGGCCACATTCTCATGCGGATGCTCACTGAAGACTTCCTCACCTCTGGGGAACATGCTGTGGGGTTTTGCTTCTAGCAAAAACTACAAGCCTGCCCTTCCTCAACACTGCATGGCACAGACATGTTGGAATCACAGGAGATGCCCACTGGAGATGACAGCAGGGGCTGAGATGCACCCAAATTACACCAGATGGATGGTAACACTGAGGCAAGATGCTAATTCCTAAAATTATCAAATCCCTAGAGCCTCATGCAATACTATTTGTCTACATTAAGTCCTTGAGTGCAATTACCAGTGCTAATGGTTGCAGGGACAGATTCCAAAAGAATGTTATTTAAAACTTTCCGAACTGGAGGGTTTGGGATAATGCTAAAGCCAGGCAGAGAATCTCTAGAAAAGAAGACAAAAATGTGATTACAACTGGGCCATGCTCACTAGGCATTTTAAATTAAATGAATGTTATACCAGGACACAGAACCTTGAGAAGGAACAACCTGGATTTTTTTGCAAATGCTGCTGGTGGTTGATATCCAGACACTGGTCATTAGATCTAGTTTTATTACAGCCATAAAAGAAGTGAGTCAACAGCTTAGTCACATCAGGCCGGATATGCTTCAAGCACAGCCCAAATGAAAGAATGAAGTTAAACACCGAGAAATACAAAGTAATTAAAAAAGATTCCTAATACCTTCTTCCCTGAAACGGCAAGAGGTGAACACACGGGGCAGTCCTCGAGTAGGACTGTGTGGTGTCCGGAGGGAGAGCAGGACATGAATTTAAGGGAATGAAACTAGACGTATCAGTATGGCAACCTGTAGGCTAGCACTGCCAGCTGCCCTGGTGGCTTTCAAAAGTGTCAGGTAGCTTTGTCCTCAAAAAGTAACGCAGAGGTAGATACAGAATCTGATTCTTGTCTCACAGCGGCCTGTTAACTCCATTTGTGCAGAGACCTCCTCAGTACAGGCGGACACTGGCGGTGTGAAGGCTGTAGGACGGGGAAGCAGGTCAGCAGGCTCAACACGTCAGGTAAGGATGGAACGACCTCTCAGATGTGATCCAGAAGAGTCTGATGGATATATTAGAGCGTGATTTATTTATTTTAAATCGAACCGGTAACTAAGCGCTGATGCCCTCAGGAAGAGAAAAGAAAGATATGGTCATCAGGCTGGGGAGACAGCAAGGAAGGAAATCTTTGCAGACGAGTCAACAGGGTTGTGTAACTGCTGGACTAGAAAGTAGTCTTTTCTAGACAGCGTGGCAGATTTATGCCACTCCGGGCTTGACTCCAGAAGGCTGGAAAGTTGGAGCGAGCTTTTTAGAATGTCATTTTATTTCAGTGGGGTATATGATTAAGGCTCAAAACTGAAGGAGTTTAATGACACTACATCCCTGAGGGAAACATCAAATATATAGACACAATCACATGTGCCCTCCTATCTGATGGCAAGAAGTAGCACTTTTTATTCCAACTGAGAATGTGAATGGGACTGGGGTTTCGGGAATAACACACTGAAGAGCACCTCTCACGGTCATGGGGTGGGAGTCGGGACTGCTGCTCTGTTCCTGAATCCCCGGGGGCCATCAAAGGTCTGGACGTTGCTGATGTTGCTGTAGGCAACTAATAAGGTCTGCGCATCTGTTTTTCTGTTGCACATTTGCCATGTGCAAATAATGCTATTAACTCCTCCTTTGGGACCAGCAGATGAAATGGATGATATATTTGTACATGAGGAGGATTAATATGAGGAAAAGTGAGTATGCCACCAGAGGGCAGTGAATAAAACAGGTTGGTTTTTTGTTTGTAAGAGACAAGTTACAATGATAAAACAACCAAACCAGCTAAATTCTACACACACACACTGACAGACATCTCATGCTGGATTCACTGCTGGTTTATAGCAGGATGGGGCTGGAATGGTGTGGTGAGACTCAGCGGAGTTACACAGATACAAAATCAGTTGAAGGAAGTGCCAAGACAGTGCCTTGTGTTGGAACAGAGCCGTGAACATGTGTGAGAAGGGGAAACAACAACTTAGGGGGAAAACCTGCATCTAAATACACAGAGCCAAAGGCCTCCAGCAGAGGGAAAGCCGCCTCAGATACCCACCCCACATTATTCCAGTCACATAGCCAGGGACCCACATGAAGCTGCCTTAATCCTCACAGATCCTCCCCCCGTGGGCCACCCCCCTGCCCTGCTGGCACAGAGGGTTACCCCAGCCCCAGCCTTGCCCTTGCCACCAGCTTCTCCTGGAAAGGGGGAGCTCACACGGCTGCAGGGGACACCCCCATCAATTCTGTTCTTCTAATTCAATGGCTATTCTGCACCTGATCTGCTTGGGGCTGCTCTTGCAGTTGGAGCAGCTTTCCGAATCACTATGGGATATCCTTCCTATGGATTCAGAGAAGGTGGGGACCGCTTCTGCAGCTCTGCTGCGTTACTCCGCTTTGTCCTCAGAGTGCAATTACCCGAAACACAGAATCATAAGGCACAATTTACAATCCCTGCAGCTTTTGGGCATCCCAGTATATTGGCTTACAGATAGAATTTGAAGTAGGATACAGCAGATAGGCAGAGCACTCTAATTACAGATTTACATTAAGAGGAAAGTTTAAAAGCTAATAGGACATTATTAGAATAATGATCCCTAGCTGTTCTTCCAGCTGAACATCTGCCATTACTAATTAAAAACAAGTTAAAGTCAACCTGTTTAAAGAGAAATCAATATTTACGGAAACTAGATATGACTCTAGTGTTAGATGTGGTGCCGACCTACAAGAACCTCCCTACCTGCCATACCACATCTTTCAAAAAGTGCATTGGTTATAAACTGGTGCCGGTGCAAAAAGCGCCTTTGTAAAGCAGTCAGAAATCTGACTTATGTACGGCTTGTCTGTCTGCTTCATTAGTCAGCTGCCCAGTTTTAAAAGATTACCACATAAAATGGTACGATACCCACTTTCTGAGTTTAGGGTGTCATTTTTTCCAAAAGCAGGTTAGAAATTACATTTCAAGTGGCAGATGAAAATCATCTTCTTGCAGCCTCTGTCTTTCCTGTCTGCATCCCTGATTGCTATTGAACAGGGAGGCATTTTGTGGAAGTGCACTGAATCTGCATCAATCTAACTACATGGGAATGTAAGAGTAAATCCTAGAAGTGAAGGCATATGGTTACAGAGAGAAAACAATTAGGCAAAAAAATTACAATAGCAAATAGCTTTGAAATCCATTAGCTACCTCAAACTGAAAAACAAATGCTTTTTTCATCCGTCATTGTACAGCCATCACAAGGCAGAACAAACCCCTGAAAAGGAGGAAACGCTCGGCTGTCTGATCTGAAGTATCTTTTAAAATCAACCATGAGTATTGTGCAAGAGAAGTAACGTTCAGAAATATGCATGTTCATTCAAAGACTAAACAGTAAGTATCCAACCCATGGCTGTAGGTGCAGCACTCCAATGCTTGCGTGATTCCCCAGGAACTTGACAGAGCTACCAAGGGAGACACCTGCATTATCTGACCCAGGAGCACCAGTCAGTACAACCAGGGGAAAAGGGATGAAGTCCTGCTGCTTGCTTTGCTTTCCCCTCTCACATAAACCCAAGTCCACTGAAAAAAAATAAATTCAAGGCTGACTTTGGAATTTAATTCTGCCATTGGTCTGAACAAAGCCCTTGCACATCAACCTTCAGGAGCGGGCACATGACTATTTGCTATTTCACTGGAAATGTTGACCATTGATGACTTCCACAGACTCCAGGTAAAGATCAGTGGCCCCTTTGGAAGATAACATTCCATTTGTCAAGTATCTGGAAGAAAAGCTCTGCAGTCTAGTAAGTGCTCTAGTGTTCCCAGGCCAAGAGCAGTGGGAGAGAGAAGAGTCAATGGCAGAAGAGTCTCTGCTTTTATAGCAGTGCCCAAGTTGGACTTCAGGGGCCAATAGAAAACAATGTGTGACCTTGCATTTGTGATTTCCATGGACTGTATTATTAGAGACTTCAGTCTGGTGTATGTTTTTGCAGTGTGGGAGCAATAAAGAGCAAAGGCAAGAAATAAAGAGCCTCCGGGTGCTGACATAAAATTAAATCCTGACTTCTCTTTCAAGTTCAAGGTAGGAAAATCACTGCCATATGTCTTTGTCAAAAGTGTGCCCAAGCACTAATATCATCAAGGACAGCCACTTTTGCCATGTAATCTTACCACACTCCATATATCATCCAGAGCCACTGTGGACTAAGATGTAAAGCAAAGTGCTAAACCCTCTTCTAAACATGCTGGCAAGCAGGATTTGGCCCCATGTAAGTAACTCTGGATTATCGCTGCCTGATCCACAGGGAGACCAAATCTCCCTTCAGGGCAATATCTGATTAGAGAAGAAACAGTTGTCGGCCTCTAGGAAACTGCAAATCATTTTTTGTTCAAACCTACAGGGATTTTTCCAAGGCCTGCTGAGCCAATTTAAACAGGGAAAAAAAATCTGAGAACCCTGCAATAACATTCTCTGCAGTTTTCTAAAAGCCAGATCCCACTCATCCTACTCAGTGAAGCAATTTTACTGAAGCTAATGAAACTGGTCCCCACGTAGCAGATAGGCTTACTGCAGCTCTGCCACCATGCCCAGAGAGTCGCTTGATTGTCCCTGGTGAGTTGAACTGCAACACTTACTTTGCAGTTACATCACTCTCCCTGGAATACTGACAAGTTCAATTTTCTGTTTTCTGTTTTTTTTTTTTTGTTTTTTTTTTTACTCAGCGATATGTTCCAACATCTTTTCCTCCTGCTCTAGACTGAGGTAAGTGAGTTGCAGAATAAACATAAGGATATCAAAGCACTGCACCTGCCTGTAAAATGACATGAATTTAATCAAAACCATTTCTAGGTTCAGGGCTCAGACACACTACTGGTCTTGTTGCTCTTCCCCTAGGCAACTGCTCGTTGTGCCTCTAGTGTAGGCTTGTACATGCGTTTGATATCACCAGCAAGCGACCAACCGGAGATGTAGGGAGACTGCATTATTTGATTTCTGATTATGTAGAGCTTCCTTCTTTTTCCGTTCTCACTGGCTTTGTGGATTACAGGAAATCTTTGGCTAAACTGAGCCTGATTCTGCTTTTATGCCTCAAGGTAAATCAAAAGAAACTGAGGCACAGCCAGTGGAACTACATGAAGGTAAGACTGGATACAAAGCTCATTAGGGTTTTTCATAGCACTAATTTTTTGATAAGCACTAACTCTATCTAGAACAAATAAATAAATAAATATGAAAAGCCCAAAGCAGGAAAATGCATGTCCACTGACAGACAAATTACTCCTGCTGAAAATTTTAAATAAGAACCTTTACATCAAGGAAATAAAGCCACGTAGACAGGGGTTTTTATGGCACTTAGAGCATCCACCTGCAGAAAGGTATTTTTGCAGTGTTTGCTAAGTGTGATACCTCAAAATACCCGCTATACCTAGAAAGTGAGGAAAAAAAAAAAAAAGGATTTTGCTTCTGATACCTTTTGTAATGGTTACATCTAATTCAAAGTGCATCAGACAAGAAAAGAGTTCAAGGCAGCCAGACCCTTTAATCCAGTTAATTACTAGGGGGTATAGCATATGAAAGCCTTATGTAAAATGAGAAAGTAATCTTATTCTGCTCAGGCTGGCTGCTCAGTTGGTAGACGGGCAGAAGTTAACGAGGGGCCCTGCAATCTATTTAATTGACCAAAAGATCAGAGTATGCATCAGCCTTTTGTCCACAGAGCTCACTCCTTTGTGCCTCCCGGTCCTCCCCATGGAAAATGAAGGCATCTCTGCACGACGTTCCCTCAGCTCTGCCAGGCGCTCAGAAAGAAACCCCATGCGAGCCGGTGGAAGAGCTGCCTTCGCCGTCCAAGCTCCCACAGCTGCACGGCTCGCCTCTGTGCATGCCTGTGACAAGCACGCGAATGGCAGCCGCAACTTCTGACAAGACGGGCTCTGTAGGCTCCTCGTTAGCAGCCAGTGATGACGGCTCCGTATAGAAAACATTCCCTGCTCTCATGAAGAGGAGCATTGATTTGGCTGGCACTCATTACCCTCCAGTAAAGCAGAGGCATCAACAAGTAGATATGGGGAAGGATTATGTTTTCTTAAAGCGAAGAAGAGCCCCAAGTCTAAATAAAAATCGTACTGTTATCTTGAGATATAGAGGGTGAATTTAACTGGACGAACTACACGTGTCATTTGCATGCGAAACCCTAAACTACAAAATAAAGTACGTAACTTTGTGATCTGACCCTCAGATAAGGTTTAATGGGGTTTAGCAAGATGAATATGAATGTCTAGTTATGCTGCTAGTAACCAGTGTTCAATTTGAAATGTCTTTTGCATTCTAGTACAGACAAGGTAATTCACAGCATTTTCTTTTTTCAGGAAAGTAAAAAGGAGGCTTAGAAAAATCAGCTGCTAACCCAGATATACCCTGTGTCAATCGCAAATCCTGAAGTATAGTCCTAATATTTCTTCAAAAGACATACATCGATTTTGCAATAATTAGTACAAGTAACAGGTATAATTAATTTAAAACAAGATAATCTGATCTACATTCACCCTTTTACCCTTTTTCTTAGTATTCACAGGCTGAAATTCACTTCCGCTAAGTAGCAGAATAAGTTTCATTTCTATTTGTCACCAGTGCACTGCTAGGTTTGTGTGCATGCTACCTTTTCTACAGTTAAGCCATGCAGCATTTCAAGACCAAATGAAAAGATAAATATTTGAGTATTTAATTGGGATTTTTAAAAGTTGAATGATAGTAAAAATGCAAAGAATCTCTGTGACGTGAATGCCATGTGTTTTCTTTTCACCTTGAGAAGAGGACAAATTAGCTTCCATCTTTAGAAGTATTTGTCAAGTAGTTATATTTCGATCCTGATTTATTTATGTCTGAATCCAGCAAAGCACTTAAGTGTATGCTTATGCTAAACATATGAATTAGCCCCTTAACTTTGTAGTTAAGCATCATACAAGTACATCAGACAAGCATGGATTCTAGGTCTACAGAGCAATAGTATCTACCACCATTGATTCTCCTTACTTCCTTATCTTGCAGAAAGAGTCTAATTTATATTGTGACTAGGGGATTAATTTTATCTGAAACCCCTCCGATACGCTGACTGTTGCAAAAATAGCACAAATTTGTCGTAACCACTGCAAGCTGGACGGGTCATACTGAGTTTATCTCAACGCGCATTTCTGCCCCATATTTTCAGGGTGACCTGAAAAGAATACAAAGGAAAATCAGGTGTATCACCTACCAATTAAACCCAAACAAAACATGGTTACCCTCTGTTGTTTTGTAATGCTTCTTTAAAACAACAGATGCTAGGTTAAATCTCCTGTTCAGGCATTTATCACAGCTACTTTCTGTTCCCTTGGAAAATATACTCATAATAGTGCTCAAATGAATTACAATAAGATTTTTCAGTTGAAACCTAAAAGGGAGTTCAGGGAATAAACATTTAATTTTAGGGGGGAAAAAGCATTTAGCAGCTTTAAACATGTTTTCAGATGGCTCAGATTGGCAGGGCTCCATTGCAGCCACTGTTTGAGACCTTCAGGTCTCCAAGGAGCTACAAAGCCAAAGGATAAGCAGGTGTCTACAGTGGTACGAAACCGGCTGTGAAGGAAGTGGTATGAGGGTGCCGGCTGTGAACTAACAGAACAAGCTGAAGGAGCCATGACATACTCATGAGCTGGTCCCACAGCCTTCCCCTAGCAGTGGCCAACAGCGCAACAAAAACTTCTCACCTTAAAAATGAACAAATCTTCACTGCCCTCCTGTAAAACTGTCTATTCAGAGGCACTGATGAGGCCCCTGTAAAGAACTTTGATAATGACGTTTCCTTCTAATGGTTCTTATGAGAATGCTAGAAGGCCTTCCTCCCTTTGCAAGCCTGGAGAAACCTGCAGGACATTACTGAGAAAGACAGTCGGTTAACCCCAAAATAAAATTTGATTCAATTGACTCAATTGTTCTGCAGGTTAACAGTAAGAAAAGATGAGAATATTGAAGAAAGGGGTTTAATTGCAGCAAAATTATATACAAGCATCTAATGAAATGAAATATAATCTAAGACTCGCCAGTCTTACAGGTATCATTTGTTCTGCAGTAGCTCTGAGATGAATCCCTCCAGCACTGCTACACAGCTAAGAAAACCTTGATCAGGCCATAAACCAGTTTTCTTGCCAATGTCCCTTGCCTCTTGCAACTGCTAACCCCTTTTTTGGCCAATCTCTCTTCCTTTGTGAGACACCTCAACCTTTCCACTGCCTCTCCTAATCCCTCACACACAGATCATATATTAGTCTTCCATTTTCACCTTTGCTATCTTCCAAGCAAAACTCATACCGCTGTCCTCTAACAATATGACATTTAGTTCTTTCAGATGACTTGAGTCAACTCCTCGTTCCTCCTGAAGTCACCACTGCCTTGCTCCACAGCTTGAGAGGAAGGTGGTATATGTGACTAGCATGTCACTCGAGCTTTCTTCACTGCTTGTGAGTTTATAGGGAGACTCAGTTCCTCTGAAAAATATAAAGCTAAACCAGTTCAAGTGGCTCTAGAATTTTAAAAGCAAAGTATAAGCTCCTCTTATACAGTGTGTCATGCAAGAAATAAACTGCTCTTTGGAAAAGAATAAACATCACTCATTGAGCACATGACTGTTTATGAGATGAGAGTCAAAACTCCAGAGCCCTTCTCCTATCACTGTTATCCAAGAAGTAGACCACTGCCCTTCTCACTGCAGGCCTGATGATACACGTAAATGTCATCCCTTCGGAAAGTGGCTATAAAACAGTGAGGACATTAAAAATAAACATCTTTAAGTAGAAGCAAGCATTGTGGTTACTTCTGAATTGGCTTTATTGATGTTTCTTTACGTCTGAGGTTCTGTTACTGCAGAAGTCAGAGAGTAGAATAATCAAAATCATTTCATTTAGGCCAAAAATTTGTCTGAAGTTGTTTGAAGGACAAAAAAACAAACAAACAAAAAAAAATCAAATCATCTTTTACCCTCTGAACACAACAGCAATCTTCACAATCATTTACTTTGGGGCTTTCACTGACATATTCCAAATTATTTCATTAATTTGACCTCAGTGAAGCAAACGCAAATCAGACCTGGAAACCCGGTCCATTCTGCATTAGAAGCTCCTGGCTCACCACGAAATGTATCTGTTTCTGTGCAGATTTGCATGCAGGAAGGCAGAGAAGCTCTTCAATGAGCTTTAAACAAGTTAACTGAGCTACCAGAAGAAAAATCCTTTTCTCTTGCCTCTCCATTTGCAGGGCAGGGCAGAGGAAGGGTTAGTGAAAATGAACACATCTTCCAGTTTTTCCCTTTATACAAAGGAAACACATCAGATGCAACAGAGTCCCATGCAACTTGGAGACTGTAGTGAGAGTTCAAAGCAGAGAGATGGGAAAAGATTAATTTTCTTATGACCAAAAGTTCCCGGCATACAAGCAGCTACCTGAACCGTGCCCCGGAGACAACTCTAACTCTGAGGAAACTAATGCTACTATTATAGAAACCTCTCCAGGGAAGTCCTATTGCTCAGGATGTTTAAAACTAGGCCAGACAGAACAGTGGCAGAAGCACAATAGAAAATGGATGATGGCGACGCTTCCTTAGCCTCTAGCTTCTGCGGGATTTCACTTGTGTTAATCAGGAAGCTGAGGCCCACGGAGCTGCAAACCAAGTGTGTGAGGCATTCCAACCATCACTACCACAGTGCCAAGCCACTACTCCACTGCCATACCCTTCTTTTATACGTTTCTTTGCTGATAAACTTCACTTTGATTCAAAACAGTGAGTCATGCTTTCAGTCCTGCTGATGCATTTACGCTGCCTAAGAAAAGGTTCCAGGAATCACCACTTCACTTTCAGTAGGCAGTAAAAGATCTTTCCTCATCAGCTCTATTGCAGGAGCACAAGAAGAAACTATACTTTTTCAAATAACAAGAAGAAAACCTTTAGGTTAGAAATCTGGAAAAAACAGGAAGAGATGAATTCACAGGGCTTTGTATCTTATTATCACACCCACCACACACATTGTTTTATGCAACTCTGTGGGTTATTTGAATGAACTGGTTCAAAAGATTTCTTTTTAAAGGGGACACATTCACTTATAGGCCATACAAGCAGACTCTAACCATCTTTAAGGCTACATTCACAGAGACATCTACTGAAAAAGAAGAGGAAAAATGTATTCGTTTTCCAACATGTTTAACCTGAGATGCTTGACAACAGTTTAAGCACGGTTCAAAAAGTCCTCTTCTATTAAATATTTTAAGCATTTGAATAATCGCACGAAGTCTCCCAGCAAAGTAACTTACTCAAGTGTTCGCAGGATCAGAGCCTTGCTTGCCCCCTCTTTGTGTTTCCAAACAGAAGCTAAACCACCTTTCAAACAAGATCATGGAAACCCAAAGACATTCATGCTTTTGCTTAGTAACTCGATGATCTGTTATAGTTTTTGTCCTAATGGTGCTTTCTCATCTGTAACGCTCTTTTTATGCTGTATTATTATGCACAGAGCACATCTTTGCTTAGTTTTGCAAATCACACATTATGTTCTTATGCCTATCCCAACAGAACTGTTTCTTTGACAAACTCCACATACGTTACATACATACATACTCGCAGCCATAGAAATCAGTGGGATTCTTCCCACACACAGTGCCAGGCTGTGGACTTAAACCCCACGCACATTTGGTGATACAAACTTGTTTTCTGCCCAATGAAAGTGCACTGCAATTAAGCACCTATTTTATCATTAGACAACAACCTCCTGAACCTGTCAATACGCTGTCAGCCATCCAGCCCGCTAATCGGTAGCACAAAGTACTGTACTCCACCAGCTTAACACAACAATCTTACCTCCAAATCCTTTATTAATTACATGTACTTTATGTGCTGAAACACACAAATGCTATGGAATTGGTGGAGAACATTTTCAAAATCCCAGTTTCCCTTTTGCTTTGCCACACCTGAATTGCACGCGTTTCCTTAGGTCATGGGGGGAGCGCGGTGTCTTGCACTGCTGGCAGTCCAGGCGGTGCTGTGGGGAGGAGAGCGACAGTGTAATTAACCCCAGGTTTGTATTTCAATTTTACAGATGAAACCCCTCATGTAAGGGCTTACTACTTTCTTCCTGGCTGGTTTCGAAGCACAATACAGGGCTGACAGGCAGGTATGCCACCAATAAAACCTGTCAGAGCTTTTTCTTTTGCCCTGGTGATTGCACACTGACTTGGCAAAAAAATCCTTTTTCACAGAATCACAGAAACAGAGTCACAGATTGGCCGAGGTTGGAAGGGACCTCTGAAGATCACCCAGTCCAACCCACTGCCAAGCAGGATCACTCAGAGCACGTTGTGCAGAATGGCATCGAGGCAGGTTTCGAATATCTCCAGAGAAGGAGACTGCACAACCTCTCCGGGCAGCCTGTCCCAGCACTCTGTCACCCTCGCAGTACAGAAGTGCCCCCTCATATTGAGCCGGAACCTCCTGTGCTTCAGTTTGTGCCCGCTGCCTCTCCTCCTCTCACTGGGAAAACTAAAGAGAGACCGGCTGCATCCTCTCGACACCCTCCCCTATGTTTGCTGCCTTTCACTGAGGGAAGAGCTCGCTGGGTCTCCAACCCACCCGTGGCGCCAGGGGCCCTTCTCCTCTCCTCATCCCGCCTCGCCTCAGCAGCCGCGGTCCCGCCTCTGAGGGCGGCCGGGCCCCGTCCGGCGGGTGGCAGCGGCGGGGCCGGGGGGCGAGGCCGGGCCGCCTGAGGCAGGGGCTGGGGCTGGGGCTGGCCTCGCCCCCTGCCCGCCCCTCGGCCCTGCGCCGCCCGGCCGGGGGCGCTCCGTGAGGTGCCGGTGCCGGTTCCTCCCGCCGCGGGGGCCGCGCCGCCACCACCAAGCGTGTGAGGGGCGGGCGGGCGGCGGCAAGCGGGGAGAGCGGGTCGATGGAGCACAACCACCTCCACCTCCACAACGGCTCCCTCCTGGCGCACCACCGCTATGGCTGCGGCTTGGGGTACGCGCCCGTCGTCTACTACAGCCTGCTGCTATGCCTCGGGCTGCCAGGTGAGTGCCGCTCCCCGCCGCCAAGTTTGCGGGCTGCGGGCTCCGGGGGCTGCGGGATTCCTGCGGGGGGAGCCGCCGGGGTGCCCGCAGCCCGCCCGGTTCCCCTCGCCCCTCGGCATCCAGCCTCGGCCCGGAGCGAAGTTTCTGCCTCCACCATACACAAGGTGGAGCGACACCGGGCAGGAGGGCGCTGGGGCTGTCCCCTGTCACGCCGGGGGCAAGCAGAAGTGCGAGGGTCCGGGTTTTCTGGCTCTTTCCTGGAGGAGCTGGAGCGGGGAAGGAGCGCCCTGCCTGAGGCTCAGGGTTGGCCAGGCACCGGGCTTGGGAGCCCGTGGCCGGAGGCATCTGGAAAGTGTGCTCCTGGGGTCTGTGCTCCGCAGAGGTAATGGAAATGTCCACCCCGAGATCCCTGAGCACGGTACTGAGCTGGGCAGGCAGTCCCAGCTCGCTGCCACCAGCCTCCAGGCTGTGCGACCCGCAGCACTATTTCCCACTTAGAAAGGGGACAAAGACAAGGCGGAGCTGCTGGGGGAAGCAGAGGACGAGAAAAGCAAGAGAGACCCCAAAATGAGTGGGGAGGAAGGGAAGTTCCAGGCTTGGTGTGAACACCTGTGTGGCACCGCTGCCGCACACGGGTACCACGGCTCAAAACGCCCAGATGCCACACGAGTATCAAATCGGCATCCCTGTCTTGGCCGAGGACCCAGCAGGTTTTTCCTCCCGGGGGGCTGTCTGAGGCTGTCAGCGAGACAGTGCAGGACTGCAGGGAGCTGTGCCTGCAGCACCTCTTCTGCACTTACAGATGGGGGGCTTTGGCAGGCGGGTTAACATCAGGCTTACTCCCTGGCTCAGCTCTTCCAGCCTCAGAGTGACTTACAGCAATCCCAAGGACAGGCAGAATGAGTCGGGCAAAGTTAGAGCAATCGGCATTGCTGAGATGAGGCAGCATTCAAAGGGTGCAATTCGGGAGAGTTTGGTTGTGTCTAGCTACTGCTGCACGTTTAAAGTGGCATACAGATGGAAAGCAGCACTAGTAGTTAATAGTCTGCAATTTCTAGATGTTTTGTTCACCTTAATTTCTCTGGCTTAGAAAATAATATTCTCCAAGCAATTAATTCACAGAAAAAAATTTTAATCAGACATGAAGAGAAGCCTGCCTCTGAACAGCACATATGCAATTACCACTCTGCATATGAATTGATGTTCTTTGTGTTTTTCATTTCTCCCTGGCTTATAATTAAATTTTGAAGACTGGCTAATAGTTCAGAGAACTTGAAAGTTAAGTCCTGCATTTACCTACAGAGCATGCAGGGCACTGGCAAGTGTCTGTGCTCCACAGCATCAGTGAGCCTCAGCCCTGACCTGAAGGGACCCAGCCAGCAGGGCTGAGGAGGTGGTTTCCTCTTCATTGATTCCTCAGGGGCTGCTCAGATCTCCACAGTAATGACAGGCTCCGATTTCAGCATCTATCCTCTAGGAACTGACCAGGACCCTCTCAAGATTATCCAGTGAAGAAGTTGTCATGAGCGATCTGTGGCTAAGCTTGCCGTTGTATGTCTCTTAAATGGGGGAAAATCTTACGTGTGTAGACTAGAAAAATCACTTAATAAGCATTCTGCACATACTTGCACCAGCTCCCTAGGGATACTACATTGTAATTACAGACCTAATGCTGCCATTCTAAGAACATGCTTAAAATCAGTGAAGGATCCAAAGTAGCAGTGGTGACACGCATTTCTGAAGAGCTCAGACATCCGTTTGATTAGAGAACCAGCAATAGCGCTTAACAGAGCTAACCAAAACATTTGGTGGTGCAACACTGCTGAGCTCAGTGGATTTACATCAGGTGTTAGCACATCAGCTTGTTCGGTGCGTGTTATCTGAGGGTAACGTTGGCACTAACACCTGGAAACACTGTACACATACAGGATGCTGAGTAAATGCACAGTGTGCTGCATGCCTGAGGAACTTAAGATTCTCATCTTGACATTGCAAGAGATGAAAACTAGCGGGGTAAGTTTAGGGGAAGACTCATACAGCCAAGCTTCCTTGAGGATGTGGTATGGGGTGAGAACAGTGCTAAAGAGAGCTTTTTGTCTTTTAATTTCAAGCCACTCTACAGTTTTCTAACATTAGAAAACTCTAGAGGTAATGCACATATTTACCTGATAGACAAAGAGCCATGAAGTCTGTGGGATCTAAGTAACCAGCTTTGCAGGGTGCCAACAATTTGAGAGAAACATCGTGTAGGACCTGTCCTCAAACAGAGCACCAGTGCAGTGTTTTGCTGACATGGCAATGGTTAACTCCTTGCGACAAGTCTTGGACAGGACCGATGAGAGGGGAAAACATTTAACTGTTTTTGCCTTTTCTGCTCCGGTGCCTGAAGGAAATTTCACTAACTCAACAACTCCACTTTGAGGCCAAGCTATGCCAGGCCTGATTGTGTATGCAGAGAAAGCATCGCTTCCCTCACTTGTGTAACCCAGGCATCTGAGCAGATCCTTTTCTCAGCAGTGGCTCTTTCTCCCCTCCGTTCACCCAGGCACCATAAAGTCTGGAAAAGGCAGAGACAACAGAGGGAAAAGTGAACTCCCTTTGCCCTTCAGTGTAACGACAGTGCACACAGGGACAAGAGCGAGGCCGTCCCCTGCAGAGGCGCAGCAGCAGATGAACCACTGCACGCCAACCCTCCGCAGTCAGGTACCGCACACCGGGGTGGCTGCACCCCTGCACCCCTCCCAGACTGTGCCTTGTGCCCAGCTAAGGTTTGTTCTTTTCTCTCTAGGCACAGGCTGACAAGACAGAGAAACATACTGCTCTCTGAAACTCATTTTGAGTTCAGATGTGCAAATTCCTGTTCAGAGAGGTGGCTGGCAAGCACGTGGTCCCACCCCTGGGATGCTGTGGGAACAGACTGCACAGGACAGTGAGGAGCTGAGAGGCGGTGGTGCTGGAACTGGGGTGATGCTACCACAGCAGGGGCAGTACTACAATTCAGAGAGCTGTTCTGCAGCTCCAGCGCTGCTTTCCCTACACTCACCCCTTCTGTCAGCCAAGGAGGACCTCTGAAGCACCTCTGGTTGGCAGGGAGGCAAGAGAGGGGCTGCTGGAAGGCTTAATGGAGGCATTTCTTGATTTAGTTAGAGAAAATGTCAGAGAAAAGGTGTTGTTGAATGCGGGGGAGGGAATTGCTCTGATTCAGTCAAGGAGAAGGCTGGTGAGGTAGAAAGCAAAGAGCAACAAGTATCAACTCTCCGTCCGTCTCTTTGCCAGTGAGCTGCACAAAGCAGCTTCGCCAAAGAGCTCTGGCTGCGGCGGTGCCTCCAAACGCAGCCAGAAAGGTCAGGCACAGAAGCAGCAGTGCTCACTGCAGACAGCTGGCTTTGACCCTGATTCCTGCTTCGTGAGGAGATGCAGCAGCAACAGAATTGCCGTGCAATCCCTTTCCCCTTTGGGGGTATAGTGTATTGCTAAAAGGATGCGGTGGCAGCATTTCCTAGATCAGGGCCTGACCTGATCCATGCTTCCCGGGGTTTCCTCCTCCTGACAGTGCTGCGAGGCAGCGTGCAGGCTGGCTTCTTCACCGCATGATGTCTGGCTCACTTTGACACAAAGCACAGGGCGCGCGCCCAGCACCCTTAAGCCCTTGGGAGCTAACACTCACACAGGTGCCCCAGGGAAACACTTCTCCAAAGTGGCTGCTTGGAGAGTCTGTTCCACAGATGTTTCTTTCATTCATGCTTTAGGCTTCTGCTTAAAACCAACTTAAATGCAGATTCAGGACTTTGGAAGGCCGGGAAAGCAGTGGCAGAACACACGTGGCAGAAGGGTACCTCTGACTGGAGAGCACAAACAGGTAGCTTTTGTGTCAGACCTGCTGCTGAGCAAGGTGGCACGGAGATGGGGACAACCCAGGTCATTCAAGACCCGGCCGTGCACAGAGCACGCTCGGTGGGCTGCATGCAGAGGGGGAGAAGCTGTAGCCTGGACCTAGAGGAGTGTGTAAGCTCAGCAGGGGTGCCTACCCTTTTTAACATTGTCAGGGGAGGGTTACACCTTGCAGACCTTCCCCTAACAGCTGACAGCCGGCTGTCCTCACACAGCAAGGCCGATACTTTCTAGGGTGTCGGATTAGCACGCAGGTGCGTAACGTTTGCACTGCGCCTGTGCAAAATGCAGCATAGTCACAGGCAAGCTGAAATGATGGAGAAGTGGTCCTTCTGGAGCCTTTTCCCTGTGTGCAGCTTGGAGTAAGGAGGCTGTGCAGGGAGGCACGCAAGCCAGGGTAATGGTCCTGGCAGGGCACATACTGCTGGTGGGCTGTGGGTTGAGCATCCCTGATCCAAGAGAACAATGCCCTGTCTGCCTGGTAAAAGATCTGTGGCGCATATACGAAGTTTTTGTATATATTACAGACGTAAGCACAAATGGTACACGGCAGTTATCCAGGTCATTACTAGTTGGCTGACTTCTAGGAGCATTTGAGGTGGGAAGTGGAAGCAGACAGAGAGCGATGCAGGAGAGAACAGAACTGTGCAGAAGAGAGCAGCAGAGACAGGAGGTGGGAGAAGCAGCTGAGCATTCCCTTTGGGTTGCTGCCACTGGTAGAGTGGAAAAGAGGAAAGAATGCACAGAGGTCACCTGGGTGAAGTTCTACCAGATGACAAAAACTAAGAGCAAAAAATCTGATGAGGCATGACAATGTAAAGAAAGGAAGAGGGGAGGAGATGAGGTAGTGGTGTACATGGAACAAACAGAATGAAGCTGAGCGTGTGCACAGCACAGCACAGCTCCTTCAGCTCCACGGTGGTGTCAGGGGAACAGGACCTGAAGAGCTTTGCCATCTCTGTGCTTACCGGCATGACCCAGTTAGGAGGAGGAGTAGGCAGAGGGGCAGGTAGCAATGTGTGTTGGTGACAGGCAGCAGGTAGCAGCCAGTAAATACCAAAGCAGGCGGTAGGAAGGTGGACACGCTGCGTACTCACTCAGGAGCATCTTACCCATTTTGGATTTTTACTGTCTACTTAGTATATTCTTCTGCAACCCCAGTACAGGTTTCTGATTAAAGAGAGCATTTCCAACACCTCAATAAATAGCCCCTCATAACAACACACCTGAACAACAGAAGTACCAAAAGAAGAGCTGAAACTATGAGTGGGAGAATTGTTACATGCAGAGTTATGACTTTGAAAAACCAGCACTCTTCAGCTGCCGCTCATTAGAGAGACTTCACACAGTAAATAAGAACTGAACCCTCCTGAGGCCTGATTCAACCCCGATTTTATTCAAAGACCATACTTCCTTTGACTTAAAATCTGAATTGGACCCAAAGCCAGTACATCACATCCTGCTAAAGGAGAACAAATAAATTGGCAGAACTTTCACTCAGCTGTTAGAGCAACCAAAGGGCACTGCAGCACGGTACAGTAGCAAGGTGGACAGAGAAGGGAACAAAACTTCAGCCAACGCGCTTAAAATGAATCACTTCCTATTGTAAAATGAATGCTTTTTCTTTAAGGAAAGAAGAATCATTATGAAAAAGAATAGATTCATTACAGTGCTCCTGCACAGAAACAGTGACGGCAAGGCGTGCAGATGGAAGCTGTTTAGTTTGGTCCGTCTATCCGGAGACTGTGCCCACTTAAAGCCTTGCAGCCTGAAAGGAAGCGTATGGCAGAGCCCATGCTGATGCAGAAGAGGTCTTGATAGCGCATCTCTGAACACCACTACAAAGTACAACTGCTAACTTCAGTTTTGTTCTGCCACATTAGCAGGAAACAACGCAGTCAGGGCTGTAATGATAACGAGGTGCGGTACTGGGGAGGCTCAGTAGACTATGAAGTGCACAACCTTGTATGGCAGGCTGCAAAAATGGATTGGGAAGGAAAATCTCCGGAGGAGATTTTTCCTTGGTATGACAACGATACAAAAGAGAGAGCACAGCCAGTTTTCACTGTAGGTGGGTAATGCGGAGCCCCCAGTTGTTAAGAAGTCAAGCCATTCAGAAGCACTAGGCAGCCTAATACCCCGCTGTTCTTCATCCACCCCATTACTTAGTTCTCTCCTCCTCCTCCTCTTTCTGCTCCCCTCTGTAAAATCGGGGTGAATCAGCAGACACAAGCCAGCAGGAGAAAGCCTTCATCCGCACACGTCAAAACAATTTACTGTAGGCAGACAAACAAAACCGAGATTTCCTGACCTGATGCTCTCTCTGCATTCACAGGCCAAATGCAAAACAATCCCTAGGCACAAAGGCTTTCACCTCCTGTTTCAGGTGGTCTTTTTGAGACTTTAATCTCTTTTTCTATTAACTTTGAGACACAAAGAAAAGAAACAAAGCCAAAAATATTTCCTTGAGCACAGGGGACCTCACACACAGTTTTCATTCTTCACAGTAAAGATACATATTTATGTCAAGATCTTAAACTCCAAAATGCAGAGCACTGTCTGTGCCATTCAGGGGGTGACTGGGTAGGAGAAGGTTGTATTGGGTTGCTTCTCAGGACACCAGTACGGTCGTGCAGAGGGAATGAAGCAGAAGCAGCTAAGTAGGACCATGATTAGCAGTGTAGAAGACGGCCAAGAGGAGTTTTATCCCTTTAACCATGGAAGAGGAGATAAGCCTGCCTATTAACGCACCTAACAGATTTTTTTTTCACTGAAATTCTTTTGCATCATCTGAAACAGAGAGCCCCTGGACACTTTTCCAACTTTTCAATCATCGGGTGCGTTGACTGCATGGGTAGGTGCACTGAAGGTTGCTCTTGGTTTCGAGACAAATTGCCTGTCAGTCAGCTCCTTCCAACTAGGACGTTTCACAAACATTTGTGCATTCCAGATGTGGTTTGTTCAATGTCCAGGCTGGCACACTGAAGAGCAATGTATCTAGTGTGGATGTGGTATGTGCACAGTGGGGGAAATAAAGCCAAATTGGGATGGTTTTACATAGTCTGTAACTTCCTGCTTATTGTGTAAAGTTGGCATTGTCTCTGAGAAAGCTCAGCCATGGGGCTTGCAAGCACGAACTCCTGTAGTATTAGCTAATGCTTTAGGAAGACATGAAGACTTTGTTTTTAGAAAAACCGCAGTCAAAGGTAAAATCCTCTTAATTATTCATGTTCAGTAAAGAATTCATGATATTGCCCTTATGAAATCACCACGTCCCACTTCCATCCTAGTCATCCCATCAAATACCTTTGGCACTTAACTCAGTGCTCTGATGGTTGATTTCAAGCGTGTGGAATGGTTTTGTTATCCTCAAGCTCAAGTTACCCAGCTTGAGACCTCTAAAACTTTGCCGACAGCCCACATTCAGAAGCTCAGACACCTGCCAAGTGAGACACCCAAATTGCCTTGAAATTCTGTCTGTCCAGCTATGTCACATGAATAACCAAATCCCTTTTATGAGTTCTGCATTATTTTGCAGATTGCTTTTTCTCTTCCCAGCACAGATTTCCATTAAAAAGCTTTACTGCCCTAGTAGCGTGGTGCGAGGCTAGACGTTGAGATGAAAATTTTAGACATTTCCATCCTTGTTTAGGTGCCTCTGAGGAAGGCTTTGTGTGGGGAATGTTGAGGTCATTAGAGGCTTTCTGCACTGTAGGCCCATCTGAGGAAAGGGCATATCCTTGCCCGTCCTGTCTCACTATTGATCCAACATCCTTAAAAATGTCCAGCAACTTAACTCCTGCAAGGCCTATTTCTATTTGCATTTCCATCTGTGGTTTTGGAATGCATGAAAAGCCAGTTATTAGAAATATACAAATATACTTTGTGGTGTGTCCGTGAGGTGTTCTAGACTTATCGTTACAGCTCTGAAAACAAAAAACCATTATTAGTACCACCCTCGACACTTTTTCTGGAACCATACAGCTGTGTCACAAAAAAGAAGGGGAAAATATTCCCAAAAATTGTCTTTGAGAGATCATACCTGCTTGTGAATGGCTTGTGGTGCTGCTCTGGAGATTGCAGCAGAAGACCGTGGAGTGAAAGTAATGTTCTGGCCCAAACGCAGTCGCACAAATTAAGGGTAGACTCATCACATAGATGAAGAGGGTTAAGACAAGAAGAGGACAACCAGATCCCTCTGACATGAAAGCACGTGTCCCCACCAGTCAGTGTCTGCTGGGCCTCCATGCAGTCTTAGTCCAGTCTTCTTGCTGGCTGTTTTCATATTGCAAAAACGGTTTTATTTTATGAACACTAGGAGCAAAAGCCTACTCCAACTGTCTAGGAAACCCAAAAGCAATGCAATGTAATTACACCTGTCTGCCAGACAAGTTACTGCACTTAACAAGCCTGAGTGGTTGGCAAGGCTCAAAATGAATACAGGCCATTGGCGTCGCCGCACCATTACAGCGTCTGCGCCCTTGAAAACTGGAGGAAGTGCTTTTGGCTTGGTTAAAATCTTTCTCTGGCCTCAACGACCCAATTATGGCCAGTGCCAGCCATTGAGAAGAGTGCCCCATTCACTGTTCTTTCCCAAAGGTGCCTCAGTTAATAAACACTGTCACTGAGAAAAAACGATCCTGGAGGCCAGATCTCACTGTCAGAGTCTGGCTGGTGACACCAACTTGTTAATTCACCTGTGACTTGCAAGGGCAAGGCTATGCTACGTCTTCTCTGGCACCTGCTAAGTCTTCAGGTTAAAGGTTTCACTTCTGCCCTCCAACCTGGCATGGTCTGTCCACGCACATGGGATTTCTAAGCGCAAATCACACAAGAGCCTTTCTAGAAGGTGTGAAGCCTTCTCAAGTCGCAATCCTGCACGCACTCATGTTGTAGCTCTTGTGCTGCTCATTTTTTTGGCTTGGATCCTTCCCCATCCCGTGGGAGATGATGCATGCACCGGCAGTACAGGCTGATGGCTCTTCCCTCCCAGGGGTGAGTGGGTGCATACATCTCAGCAGCGCTCAGACAACTGAACAACAAATAAATCAATTCATTTTAAAATCAGTCCTCACAGGGACTCTCAGAGAAGGAAAAACTTGTATTGCACTAATTATATTCTATAAAGTATCTCTTTACACTTGGCAACTGTTTAAGAAAGGATCTCAGGATGTGATTATAAAGGAGAAGAACAAATTACATTAGGCATGAGCAGGCATCGCTTGAAAGGTTGTTCCCAGCTGCTGAAGTGCTGAGTCCGACCTATACCGTCTGCACGAGAAAAACATGGAACTGCCTTGTCCTCTTTAATGACAGATGAGATGCAGGGGTCATTTTAAAAAGAATATCTAACCAGCTACAGCCAGCATCCCTAATAAACAGATGTATACACTGCCATGGCATTTGTTTTTTAAAATCATTCCTGCCGTGTAGCCTCTGTCAGAAATCACCTGTTGTCATCAGTGTCTCCAGAGATCTCCCACACAAAGTAAAGGCTAAATGCCATTCGCATCTCAGGTCTGGTAACCACTGGCAAATGACTGTGTTAGTAACCGTGGTCAGATCAGCCTGCTGAACACAGTACATGTTTACATTTTAATATTGCCTCCTAGCTGAGGGGAAATCATCTATTCCCACCAAGCCAAAACATCCCTTTTTTCAGCATACATTTTTAGTATGTTGAAGTTAAAGTCACACTGTGTCAAACTATGAAAGAGGTGTGACTAACATATTTTTCCAAAGCAATTAAAATTTCATGTTCATAAACAGCCTATGTGCCAGTCAGGTGACTAATGCATGGCTGGTAGTTTCATACATTGCACAATGATTCGTAGGGATCCTAGCAACAACTGTATTTGGTAAAAGGTGTCCATTATATCCAGTGACCTAATGTTTATCACTCAGTAAGCGACCCTCATGGCTACTCCATTTAGGCAGTTTATGATCCTGAGCCACTGAACCACACAGTGGGCCTTATTCACAGCCCAGCAGCATTTCCACTTGTGTTGTAAAGGCTATTTCACCGCACAGCCTGCCACGTACATGCAAAACGCTCTCAATAAAAGAAACAAACCCAAGAAATATGCCTATTTCTTCTTCAGACGGATAAAATTGCTCTTGCTTAAGCTCACACAGTGATAATGGAAGGAGTTGTATGAATCCCCCCCAAAATCCATGGTCAGACACTATTAGAGCTATGACTGTAATCCACGAAACAAGGAGCTGGGGAAATAGCGATGCCTTTAGGTCGCAGGCACTGCTTTGAGGCAGCACAGAAGACTGCCCAGGTGCTGCAGGAGGCTCAGCGAGGCAGCGTGGCTTTGGTATGGAAAGCAAACCCAAACCCACACAAGAGCCAAGGTTACTGCTAAAGGACGATCCCTCTGATAACACAGGTTGCCATGTTCCGAGCAGCGCAGACTGATGGAGTTTGGGTGTCAGAGTCCTTCAGATGCTGTCTTTCAAAGGCAATAGATCCTTGCGATCAAAGGGGAAGAACCAAGACTCCACCATTTCTTACAGTTGCTTCTCATCATCTGCTAGTGACAACTCTTGAAGCTCCAGCCAGCAACTCCCTAATCAAGCCCCAGTTCTCAACTAAATATTTATAAATTCGAAATACTGCACTGCAGCAAGCAACGCTGGCATAAATTCCCATCTGTCATCCCCTAATCAACTCCCAGCACAGCGATCAATCTTTTTCAATTTCAGATTATCTCAACTACTTAATACCCAGAAAAAACACTGCAAGAAATGGATACTGCCGTCCAGAACAATTTAAGGGCACTGACCTATCCAGCAGCTGTAAGCTGCATGCATTTTATAGCACAGAGATATTTTTATATCTCCATTGTCATCCCAGTCTTCACCCCGACTACAATATTAGAACAAGAATTAGGGTAAATATGGTTAAAATGTGGTCTCTGTCTTAAACGCTCCTGTCCCCTTTCATCCGCAGTAGGTTGCCTTTGCCCACAGAGGAACTCGCAGGGCACTGAGTAGGCAGCCAGGAGTCACGAAGGTGATGGCGCAAGGGCACGGTTGTTCACGCGGAACAGCGTTCCCACCCATTCCCCATTTATCGAGCATTAGGCAGCATTTGAGGACACTCCAAGGGCTAACTTAACACTGGCTAGGAAATAGGCGAAGAACCAAATGAGACTTATTCATAGCTGCTCTGCCCTATAGAGCCTGCAGCAGGAGAAATACTCCCCAACCCTAAGCTACGACACTGCCACACCGGCAGCTTTCTGCTGCACCCCACTATATATCTGCTTTCACTAAGTCAATGACGTTACTGTATTTCATACCATCCAGCCAGAAAAAGCACTAATGTGATCCCAGGGAAAGCATTTCCAATACAAGATATTGTAACCCTTGCAGAAAAATTGGACAGAGCTTGCATGTACTTTTGTCAGATCAATTTTCTAATCCGGCTCACCAAGCAAAGCTTGCTGGCGTTAGACGGATAACTTGCATTTCAGTACATGCTGTTACTGCCGTTGCTGGGAACTCTGAGAAAGGTGGGGGAGAGGCGACAGGAAAGGCCTGCTCATAAATCTACTCCTGTAGGAAAAAAAGAAGGTGTAGGACCAAACAGCAGGGTCCCCAGAAAGGACAGAAGGGATGGGGAGTGATACTGCTGTGCCTGGGCACAGCGCAGCTCCAGCATCCCTGCAGGAGCTCCTCTGCAAGCGTGGCCAGAATTTACCAGCAGGGGCCAAAGTCCCCAGCTGTCCCTCTCACTGTGTGCAAGCTCCAGCTGCTGGAGTGAATCAAATCCAAAGGATTTAAAGCGGAGGTGAGCACCGTGGGTCACATCCAATATCTGCAAAGCCAAGCTATTCAGCCTGGCTAGCCAAAACCAACAGCGACTGGCACAGTCGAGTCAAATCCTCATACTCGAGGATTTCCTTGACAGTACATCACTCACCATACCTCTAGGGCTCATCAGCAGGCACAACAGGTGCATTTTGTAAGCAAGTAAGCAAAAAATGGCACAGCAGTTCTGAGTGCATCACCCCCCCGTCCGCTCTGAGCTGAAATCCATGAGGTTGCATTCCTGTTAACAGAGGATGGATTCAGGAAAATTCTCTTGAAGGTGATTTCAGACTACTGTTGGGAAGATTACATAATTTAACTTGGGGAAGGATTCAGTTGATTGTTGTTTTTGGTCTAGTTTTGTTCCAAGATACAAAATTAATAAATTCAGCTAATACAGAAATAGGTGACACTTATGAGGGCTATTACTCAAGATCATTCACTCTGCTGCAGTTCATTCCCCTGACGACAGAAATGTGCTCTCAGAAAGCAGACTTCTGAAGGCATTTGTGAAGGAGGAAGTTTTCTGCAGTACCAAGTAAAACAGTTTTAAAATGTGCATTTTCAGTTGTAGGACATAAGTCTCAGGTCACCGTTACTGTAATGCCTTTAACTTCCTTTCTCTCCAGTTTGAAGGAATCCTTACTATTATTGCTGATTTGTTTTGGGAAACCCATCAAAGCTTGCAGAAATGTTTGAAGCAGTGAACGCACAGAAGAGGTGATTTATAGAGCACTTATGAAAATGTCAAATACAAACATTTGGCAGTCTGTTATACTGTAAGCTAGTGCTCTGATTTTTAAGCACTACTTCAGGTATTCTAGCCAAGTGATTTAAACTTCTGATGGGAACAATCTTGCCTGTCTCCTTCCAGCCATGCTGCTATTAGGAACTACAGGATTTTTTGTCCTGATTCAAGACTACCCAGTAAGTTCCAGCAAACATAAGCAAGTAGTTAAAATTTGGCTACACCTTACTGCTAAAGCAAAGCTCTCAAGGACTGCAAGGCTTGTTCGTACCCATTGTGGGGAGCTCTGCCAGGCCGGGTGCTGTAGGACCAAGCCCTTTGTAGAGCATTTATATGCACTTACATATTTTAAAATCCCTTTTCAACCAGCCAGTAAAGTTTATCTTTAAGTTGAATAGCTGAGTCGCAGCTTTAGAAGTCTGAAACAAACCAGACAGTGAAAACAGCAAAGACAAGATACTGTAGTGCTTCACCGCATTATTATTTAAGTGTCATGGACCACTTCTAGGCATGGGTTAGGTGATGGGTCTGTGTTGTGGCCAGAGAGTTGCAAGCAGAAGCTTTTTCAGGAAACTCAGGGATGTTTACAGTTGTGCTGAGCCAGAACATCCATCATGTCTGATTTGACCAGCAGGATTTCCTTAAAGGCTGTATCACTCCAGAGGCAAAAGACCTTGTAAGCTGGGGAAGGAGCTGAGCTCTGAAGAGCAGCTCTGGATAAGCAAGCAGATCTTTGTTCCAGCGGTGGGAAGAGAGATGCTTCCCCAGAGCCCATCTGTAGGAGAGCAGGTCAGACAGGGCTGAGCTGCAGGAGGCACATCCTGGGCAGAGCTGGGAACTTCTCAAAGCCTTGCAAAGTGCCTCCAGGTCTCAGGAAGAGCCAGGGACACATGCTTCCCTGGGAGTCCTCCGATCAATGCAATCCCACTCAAGCCAGATACAGGGCCAGCTTGGGCACAGCAGGTAAGAGGAGAGCTGCTGTCCTACAGCAGCTGTCTCGGCAGCAAGTGCAACTCACTGCTCCCTCCTGCCACCCCACACATGGGTGGGGGCACCCAGCACCCCCTGCTCAGGATGCTCCTGCTGTGCCTGCAGCTGCAAGGCCAGCTCCGAGGGGGTGGCAGAGGGCTCCTGGATGCTGCCTAACCCCATATCAGGGCTGAAGGTCCCAGCTTTCTGTCACTTGACCTGGTGTGCAGGGACAAGGAGTGACAGTGTAAGGACAGCTGGGAGCAGGGCCGCATGCTCCTCTCAGCGTGACAGCTGCTCTGAGGGACCCAGCTGCAGCATTTTCCTTTTGGTTTCTTGGATTTTAATAAAGGTCATGTTGCCAAGCGTTTGAACAGAGCCACTGCTCCAAGCAATTGCTCAGAAAAGGTAACGTTATGTCTTAATGGCCTAACTGTGTGTTTCTGTCCCCACAGCAAACATCTTGACAGTCATCATCCTTTCCCAGCTCGTGGCTCGCAGGCAGAAGTCCTCCTATAACTATCTTCTAGCTCTAGCTGCTGCTGACATCCTGGTTCTCTTCTTCATCGTCTTTGTTGACTTCCTCATGGAAGATTTCATCTTAAATAAACAGATGCCTCAGGTACTGGACAAAATAATTGAGGTCTTGGAATTTTCTTCCATCCATACCTCCATTTGGATTACTGTTCCACTAACCATCGATAGGTATATAGCTGTGTGCCATCCGCTTAAGTATCATACAGTCTCCTACCCTGCTCGCACTCGAAAAGTCATTGTAAGTGTCTACATCACCTGCTTTTTGACCAGCATTCCCTACTACTGGTGGCCCAACATTTGGATTGAAGACTACATAAGCACATCAATGCATCACGTCCTCATCTGGATCCACTGCTTTACAGTTTACTTGGTGCCCTGCTCCATCTTCTTCATCCTTAATTCGATCATCGTGTACAAGCTGCGACGGAAGAGTAATTTCCGACTGCGAGGGTACTCCACAGGGAAAACAACAGCCATTTTGTTTACTATAACTTCTATTTTTGCCATACTCTGGGCACCAAGAATAATCATGATACTGTATCACCTCTATGTATCGCCTATAAACAACAGCTGGGTGGTACATATTGTGTCAGACATTGCCAATATGCTAGCATTGCTAAACACTGCAATTAATTTCTTCCTCTACTGTTTTATTAGCAAAAGATTTCGCACAATGGCAGCTGCCACACTGAAAGCCTTCTTTAAGTGTCAGAAGCAACCTGTGCAATTCTATACAAACCATAACTTTTCAATAACAAGCAGCCCTTGGATTTCCCCAGCCAACTCTCATTGCATCAAAATGCTTGTTTACCAGTATGATAAGAATGGAAAGCCTATAAAAATATCACCATGAAGAGGGCAATAGCTGGAGTTTCCAGGTGCAAGTTCTTTACAAGTGGTTACATCTTCAGGATGTAATCTGCTGAAATGGCTGTTTTAAAGAGTGGTCATTTGATTTCATTTCCCTGGGAGGCTGAGGGCAGATGAGACTGTTAGGAGGGAACAGGAGCACTTGAT
Organism: Anser anser; assembly: GCF_964211835.1. Taxonomy (NCBI): domain Eukaryota; kingdom Metazoa; phylum Chordata; class Aves; order Anseriformes; family Anatidae; genus Anser; species Anser anser. The sequence continues at coordinate 8,563,632 of NC_139736.1, forward strand.
TTAGGAGCAAGAGCTAGAAGGCAAACGCCTCTGTCTCCTACATAGCATTTTGAACATGCTTCAGAGTTCAAGTCTTAGTGTTCAGTCGCTCTCAAATGTTTTGCATCCAAACACCAGTGCAGTCCAAAGTCTTTGGAGGGGGAAACCCACAACAGTGTTTAATTAAGACCTTTCAAAACCACCACCAAAGTCTTACTTGACCATGTAGTTCACCATCGACAGAGCAAATGGATGCTTTTAAGTACTGTGGAAGGTGCCATTTCTGTTGCGTGCACTTGCCAAAAATGTGTTCTTTCTGACATGAAATACCGCCACACGGACTTGCTGTCAAGACCTTTTGGCAGGAGGCAGTCTCTGAGACACGAACTGTGACAAGCCCTTTTTAGCTCATTTGAGCGAGCTCAAGGACCGATATATGGCCTGTTACAGCCTTGGCACGGAAAGCAACCCTGCAAGCTGCCAGTGTTCATATGTTTTAAGTTATTTGAGATGTGACCAAGACAGTGGAGCTTGAGGGAGGGAGGTTTCTAGAGCCAAGAACAAAAGCAGCATATTTTCCCAGCTATTTCAATTAAGGTGTCTAAAGACTTTCAAGTGTGAGGCCAAATCCTGCCTGATGCAGAGCTCCCACAGAAGCTGGTCCTGTGAGGTTTGGAGTGATTACAGCACTCAGATTCCTTGTTATCCAGTGAAGATTCTCAGTTATCCCCCATGTTCAGGCCTTTGGGAAATATATATATTTAAAACCTCAACCTAAGATTTTTTTTCCTGACAGATTATACCATCCTATTGCAGATTTGCAATTTAATTGTTAACAGACTATTTGTGAAAGAAATCCATTAAATCCGTTAAATACTCAACAGTAAAAGCATAGATCAGTTTCAAATATTTACCTTATTTAAAGCAGCTTAACTTCTCTTCCTCCACACTCAAAAAACAGCATCCCAGCAATGCTGGGTGTAGAAAATGAGATTTACAGAAAGGCTGAAAGGGCATTTCTTTTATCTCCTTTTTAGATCTTGGCATGTGGTCTCTCAGAATCACGTACCCCAGGTTTTTACTTATAATTGGGCACTTCGTACAGCCTTACTGACCAGGAGGGCAGACTTCCTTGCACGGTGAACACAAGCACAATTTGGTCAGTGAACACAGCAGCTTCTCAGTAACTGCAAATGAAACACAGCTCGGTGCTAGCAGTGTGTTTGTGTCTGTGCCCATCTCCATTACCAGCAGGGAGCTCGTGGTGCATCTAGGACTAACACGGTGATGTCCCCCAAGGAGGGATCCAGTCTATTCTGCTTTGGTGGGATCTGAGGGCTGAAGGCATCCCTCCACAACCTGGGTAGCTCATCTTTGGTGCACTATCACATCCTAAGAAATCTGCAGAAGTCCTGCTGAGGACAACAGCCTGGTTTCCTTCTGCCATGCGTTTGCACACCTACTCCTACTGGCATCCTGCAAGACCAAAACCCATCCCATACCTGAGCACGCTTTGGGAAGAAATGGTAGCAGAAGGCACAAGCCACAAAAAGTGGGGCCCCATGCAAAGGCTGGCTTATGGATGAAGGGGCTTTCTCAGGAAAAGTCAAGACTTCTCAGGTCGGTCAGGAGCAGCAGAGAGGGGACAGTGAGCAGGTGCCACCTGGTCCTCTCCCAGCAGCAGAGCCACCAGGCTGCAGCAGCGAGGGCCAGCCCACAGCCAGAGATGTTCAGCACTTCCCTGCTTGGTGCTCGAACACCCCTGGACTGTGCTGGTTAGAACCAGGAGAGGGGCATGGCTGGCAGAGCAAGAGCTGACCCTTGCCAACCTGGGCAACCAAAGGAATGCTACAAGCCTCAATCTCCCCAGACCCAGAGGGAAGCAAAGAACCCCCTCCTCTTCTAGGCTGTTTGTCCCTCTAATCTCAACAAACATCACACTTACTTGCAATAATAAAGCATAAAAGGGATGCTCAGCCTTGCTGTATTTATCACAGCAAGGTTAAAATGATTCCTCCCTTTACTAGGGTTTTACATAAATTCAGTCTGGTGGCCATGCCTTCTACCTGACTCAGAAACCTCTGTTCTTTGTGTCAGTTGATAGTAACCAAAGTTACCTTATGAAAAAGGTACTGTATGTTTCATTTGGGGGAAAACACTGTATTTATAACTTATTTTTATGCTAAACTTGTTATGAGGAATGCTAGTTTGAGTTACATGTGAATGAGTCTGAAGTGCAATATCTATATAGATCAGTGGTTCATTTTTGAGAATGTATCTATTGAAGAAATATTTATACAAGAAGTTCACTATTCTACTTAATATAATAGTAACCTTACAGAAAATAGTGAATGTTTAGGGCTTTTATTTATTAAAAAAATAAATTAAGTGCATGGCATATGCTGCCATACACATGATGTGATTTATCAGTTTTTGTAACATGATGTTTATCCTGCAAACTAGCAGTCATCTGATTTTTTCTTGTCCTGATGATGTATTTTTGTAAGTTACCATATTTAAAAATAAAATCTTTTTGTGTGAATATTTATTTCCAACTAAAAACAACTCATTAAAGTGTTGTAACTTCATTTGAAAAACAACTCAACCTTTTTCCATATCATTTTAGAAATGACACGGTGCAATTTTCATGTACAGTGAATTGGTCATTTCGTTTCTGATAATTTAGGGCTTTAAGAGCTTACTTCCAAAGCCCCTTGAAGTCAAAGGGAAGGTTGCTTGTGGCTTTTGTGGTTGATTTTTCCAATCCCCATCAATTTAAGAGGGCTTTGGATCAAGCCGTATCTTGTTAACAGATGTTTGAAGCCTTCTTAGAGTCCAGTTTGGATAATAAAGCCTTGACTTTTTAGTCTGCCATATGGGAGCTGCTGTTGATAATACTTGCCTTATTTTTGGTTTTGTGAAGCATCTTGCAATGACTGTTGCTAACTAGCCAATGTCTTGCTGTATTATTCATACCTCCTGATTTTCCAATAGTAAAAACTTAACCAAGCACATATAGTGTCATTATTTAGGGAAGTATCCTAGAGACAAAACCATCTTTGTTCTGTAGATGGTCTTTTGTACTCTAATTTATATTTCAAGCATCTACAATTAGAAAAATATGCTGTGAATGGACAGTTTTATGATTACTTATAGGCATATGTCCCTCCAGACCACAGCTAGGAACAAAGTACTTTTTAGATGAGTTGCTGGTATATAAAATTATGAGACCTATCACCTATTTAAATTGTGAATATTGATATTTTCATAAGTAGACAATATATTGTGTTTGACAGACTTGTTTGTATTATAATAAATTATGAGATGGTGCATAACTTATTACAGTGTTTGGAGCTATTGTGTCTGACTTATAGATTCTCATATACTTCTGTGTTTTTTTATACTTATGATACACTGCAAATAAGACCAGTCCTTGTGACAGTTACTGAGTAAAACACAGCCTTGGATTACAGGTGTTCATTCACTTGCTGCAAGTAAAAATCTGAAATGCATGATGTATGAACAACTACTGGCCCAATTCTTCTTTTTAAGTCAACATCTCAGCTGCTGTGAGTGTAGTTTAGCTGTTAAGGTCAACAAACTCCTGTCCCAAATACCAGTCCAAAGTTTGACCTGCAGAGATCATTTACATGTGACCAAAGTGGGTGTGATGCCAAGAAATTGTACTGCTGCCCACAAACATTGGAAGCATTGAAATATCCATGAAGTTGGGTCCGGAAGAACAAGACACAAACTCAAGTCCCAATACTGGTCAATGACAAAATCAATTTTGTAAACTTCCCTGCAGATAGGCTGTATTCAGTTAGAGGAGCTGGTGGAAATGGGACAAGTAGCAGTTTGATTCAAATCAGGGATCAAAAGGCATTAATAAAAAGGAAATACTCCCAGTCCACATGCCTGGGGATGCCCAGGGGCTGTGTGTTTTACAGGCCAGGCAACTCCTGTTCTGAGGGGAGCATCCAGAGCCCCCGCTCCATCAGCTGGTGATCCCAGACAGTCATTCATAGGGTCATTCATACATTCATTCCTGTACGGTACTCCAGTCTGTTCAAGTGATAAGGATCTGTCATGAAACACTGGACTTAAGGATTATATCTTGTTAAAGATGAACTTTATATCATAGCCTTTGCCAGAAGTAAGTGCAAAAAAAAAAAACCACCACAAAATGAGAAAAAGCCACCCATAATGGTAAAATACAAACTACTAGAGACTAACTGCATTACATTTTGACATAAGGGACAAGGCTTCTTGCCTGAGCAGCTGTATCATATCCCCACAGCCACAGGGGGCTTTGAGCCTGCTGGAGCCACCCACGCTGGGAGACAGGCTCCTAGCAGTTCATCAGCTTACAGAATTTTCCTCGAAACAAACCACGCTGTTTGCTGCTGCAATGGTGAGGCTCAAACTTCGCAGATTCCACAAAGCAGAATTTCTTCACCAAGTAGGTAACCAGGCCCAAAATAAACGTTTTAAGAAATAAGTGTTTTCAACTTGGTTTTCCCAGCTAATAGAAAATAATTTTAGCTCAAGTGACCTCAAGTTAAATTCATCTGAAAGACTAAAACCTTAATCACAGATTACTTTTTATTTCCTAAAAGGACAGTTTGATAAGCCAACTGAAGTGAGCTGGATTCAGGACCACAGGGACTGAGTGCGGAGGAAGCCCAACATTTCTTCAAATGAAAAATACCAACACCACCTAGAATTTGTACCCCAATCAAATGTAAAACTTTGTGAGATCAAGCTCCTTGCTTCTCCTAAGTAGTAGGACCTTAGATAATTAAAAGCAAGCAGAGAACAGAATAAAGAAAGTGATCAGAAAAGACATATCTCAGATTGAGAAGGGTCAAGGTAAACGTGAAAATTGCCCTGAAGAAAGCTGAGCCAGGTCTTGTGCAGGGCATTGCATTGCAAAAGGCTTGGTGGTCAAATTTGGTTTGTCAGCAATACAAAAAAATGTTTTCAGTCTAATGAAGTCAAAATTAGGAATGAACTAGATATAGTTTTAAAGCTAATGAAACTTCTGTTGGAATGTGTGCGTCAGGGCAGCCCAGTGCCAAAGGCAGGCTTGCAAGGATGCAGGCAAGGCAGGAGGGAGGGGAGCACAGGCAACCCAAGGGGTGTCAGGGCTGAGCCCAGAACCCCTCCAGCCTCCTCCCCGGACTATCGGAGGTGGATGGGGAATGGCACAGGTTTGCTGGGCTGTGCTGAAGCCACCGAGCACTGGCAGGTGTACGAGGTGTGATCTAGGTAATGTCGGACCCGCTCCCCAGTTCCCGCTGCGTGAACAGCTTTCGAACAGGTTTTAAAGGGCAGCAGCAAGGAGAGACAAATCAGTAGGAAAGGGACACTGCTGGAAGAGGTAGTGTTGGGTTTGATGGTGCTTATCAGGGAGTTGTTCCTCCAGGAGGAAGCCAGGGATCCGCCTGTCTCAGTATTTTCATTAACGGCTGCGGCATGCAAAGTACCGATAAAATGCAGAGATTATTAAAAAGGCATTGTACTGCCAGTGGAGGACTGAAGGAAAGGTATTTCATGTAGGAACCGGATGACCTTGAAGATTCAAGTGATAAAAATTGGATGAATTCAATAGTAATAAACACAAGGCTCTCTACTTGTCTGCCTGTAACAATGCATTTGCCATAAAACCTCAGTAGTCAGAAACAACCAAGAACCCAGTTGTGCCAGCTGGGCTTGAATGACAATGAGTCACCAACAGAAAGCAGCTGAAAAATCCCAGGATTTAATCAAAGACATTCTAAAGATACAGCAGAGTATTAATTGCATTTTGCAACTAATACTTACATGGAATATGCATATATATATATATCAATGGATAAATAGCAGTAGCCAGAGAAGAGCTTGATAAAGAAACAGAGCAGGAACAAGAATAAGTGGTTATGGACTTCCCTCAGGTACATTTACCCTTGAAGTCAGAAAATCGTCTCTACCAAAGCAGGGAGGCTTTGCAAAAGCCTGCCCAGAAGTCTGGATTTCCTCCGTGGCTTTAAATGGAGCTCAGTGGGTTCACAAACAGGATGGTGAGACGAAGCCAGCAACAGGATATGTCAAGGACCAGGCATCCTCAGAGCTGGCAGCCCCACACTCCGACCCTTCCCTGAGTCCCTGCACAGCTCAGCAGGTCCCTAAGGGCAGCAGCAGTGGCCCCCAAGCCCATTCCCACCTGGGCTGCTTCAGGGGACACACATCCAGCTCAAGAGGCAGGAAAGCCACTCGCTGCTTGTCAGAGCCACCCCAGCTACGGTGAACTTGGAAGCACACATAGGATGGCACAGACCAGGGCTAACACATTCCCTGTTGAACTAGCACTGACTTCTGTGTCAGCTGCTCAGGTCTTCAGAAACCTCTTTAAACCCACCAGAGGCAAATAAAAAACAGCCTCACTCAGACTTGAACTGTTAAATAATAATCCCACTCTTAGCAGGCTGGGGCTGGATTTGCCAGAGCTGCCTTTCTGACAGCATGCAATTAATCCCTGGGAGCTGCCAGACACAACAAGGGGGTTGAAAGGCTCCAGTCTTTTGTAATAAATAGGCATTGCAAATGAATTTACTATTAGCTGCCACAGTGGACCAAAGCAACATAAATATTTATTGTAATTACAAAAATGTGTTAAAAAAATTAAAGGCTTATGTCTTAGTGCCTCACAGACACTGGAAACCCTGCACCATGCATTTCTCACTCAGCAGCTTCACCATCGAGTCTGCTAGGAGCATGATACTGAATATCACAGGCAGAAGATCAGTACCAAAGGCCTTCAGCTGAGAGTGGCACCTCACACTGTCTGCTGCCAGAGCAAAATGAAGCTGCCACTGACCTGAGGATCTTGCAGCCAGAGAGGAAAGGAGCAGGAGAGGAGTGCCGGTGCATTTTTACTATCTTCATTTTGCAGATCAAGAAGTAAGGCACTGGGAGGAGCGATTGCCTCGCATTCCTCAAGTGAAAGAGCAGCAAAGGGACTCAGTGTCACAGGCCAGGTGGGCCCTGCTGGGTGAAGGCACCAGCAACTCACCACCCTCACAGAAGCAGCTCTGGGCTGAGCTCTCCCAGCTTTGTCCCCCTGGTACAGACAGCACCGACCTTCAGTGTTGCTGTGTTTCTGGGATAAAAAAGCAGACAAGAAGTCCAAACATGAGGTATGCTGCATTCGTGGGGAAAGCCATCAGAGCCTCTGGCTGCCTATCACACAAAACAGGTATTGGGACCACAAAACCACCCAGGGATGCAGCCAAAGCGAGCTGTGTTTTAACAACACTGCTTACAATGGCCTTAGCAGAGATCTTTCCCTGATTTTCTCATTTTCTCCTGTTTTTAAAGGATCGGGGGTAGAGGGGCTGTCCCCTTAATGAAGAAAAGGGCATGCACTGTGGGGTTTTTCCTCCTTTTTTCAATCTACTTAAGCATTCTGCAAAAAAGCTATGTAACTGAATTGGAGGCAGTTTCAGGGAAGGGATAATCACGCCAGTAACACAGAAGCAGCAGCGGAGGCACCACTCACATTGCCTCCTCTTCCAGCTGTATCACCGGGGGGGCTCCACTTCAACAGGAACAACCCAGCCCCAGCTCTGGATCCCCAAGAGGCCCTGCCAAACCAGGGGTGAATGGCATGAAATGCACGACTTGTTCCTTGCCACAGAAGAGGACAGCCCCAGTGTCCTAAATGGTTTCACGTCGGAGCAACATGGAAGTTCAGGAAGGCAATGCTGAGAGCAAACCCTAAAGCGTAAAGCACAGAGCCCAGGGGTGCAGAAACAGACCAGAAAATGCTACTATTTTTATTGCAAATTGTAGATATCAGGTGAATCATACCACACCTACATCTTCCTGATCAGTCTCTTTAAAATAGCATCCACTATTTTTTATCGTGAGTTTCAACAGTAGTTGTATGGAAAAAGTTAGCTGAAAGCTGCTTTATAGATCGCATCTGACTCAGGTTAGAGAAGTACAAAGTGCAGGTAAACAAGGTGCTACTTGAAGTCTTTTCCTCTGGATAGATCCAGAAAGAAAAGGCATTGCAAGGAGGGCTCAGCACAGCCATGCACGCCGGTACTCAGACAAAAGGTGGGTTTCTCTCCTGGTGCTCCACAAGCCAGCGGTGAGGATACAGCACCATGCCTGAGCACATGAAAACCACCAGTCCCACCATGCTCAACTCAAAATCATCCTACGATCTTACAGCTGCATTTATCCCCAAGGATCTCAGAGACAACTGGCCACAGCTGGCTGGTTAATCAGCAGCCTGCAGGAACAGACACACAGAATAAACAGATTTTCATTTAAGCCAATATTGCACTGGTGTGACCTTTTTCAAGAGTGCATATGTGTAAACTCCAGCAATCAACAGCACTACAGCTCAGCAGCTGCATGGGGGAAGGCTCGTGCCTGATAATTCACCTCTCCAAGGCAAACCTTGCAGACGCTGAGATGGGAGCAGTGCTTTGTGCCTGCGCGCACTGAGAGGGTGGTAGTGCTCATGGGGTGAAGATAAGGATACACATCTGCAGAATAGCTGAAGGAGAGACCTGCTTAACATGCAGAACCATCACGCTCAACACAAGCAATTGCTCCAGTGATTCAGAGTGGAGAATGAATAGGCAGGGGATGAAATTTACAGTTTAATTAAACTACTAGGAATTATCAAGAATGGGGGGAAATCAGGGAAATGGCACAGGGGAATCCACAGGCAGTGGCCATTTTGCTAAACTGTCTGCTAATACAGGAGTACATGAGTATTAATAAAAAAATCAAAATCCCCGAAAACATTAGTTGGGTCTCTGGGAGGGAGAAGCCCAGGAAGCAGACAAGAACGAGGCTGCCGTGGCACAGAGCAGCAGGAATGCTGGCGTTCCTCTGGGTCGAACAGAGGAATTCTACCAGACCCCTGCAGAGCTGAAGGGCAACACGGGCAGAGAAGGGGCTCCCCTCCAGGCTGTCTCACCACACAAGGGCACGGCTGATCTACAGCATGGCAATGGTGACCTGCAACAGGACCACAGCCCCAGAAAGGTCTTTCTGCAATCGCAGCCCCAACAATTGCTACAGCTGAAGAAAAACAAGTTTTTACCAGACTGGGAGGATGGAGCATCAAAGCAGCTCTCCAAAATCAGACATGGAAAGCATCCTGCTCTGGGTTGCAGGGGGAAAGGAATGGCCAGGAAGGAATGGTGGAGAGAGGAGTTTGAAGTCTCCTAAAAAGGGATAGGATAAAAGCACAGCAGGACAAGGCAGCATCACACATGAACAGCACACCCTAGCCCATATCAGACAGCCTCAACCAGCTCAACTTTCCTTCCAATGAAGGAGAGAACTTCGCTGTGTCCACACAGGGCCTGGAGGCATCTCAGCAGCTTCCCTCCCTCCACCAGCTGAGCTCTGCAAGCCACCGGGGTGCTCCTGTGCTCAGCAGGGCACCGCCTCTTATGAGCTCCATGGGCACCACTGAGGCAGTTACCTAGGCTAACACAGTTTGGTAGCTATAGCAATGAATGAGTTGAAGGATCAATAGGTGTAATTGCAATGAATAAAACTGCTGGAGTTAGCCAGACACTACTAGGATTGGAGCCTGGGAGCTGCTGTTCTTTTTGCTGCTCAGCAAAGCAGTTGTCCTGCTCATCCATTGATTGCATCTTTATTCTGACTTCCATCATTTACTTCCTTTCTGCCTGAAAGGGCCCATGCTCCCCACAGCCTGGGTATGCACAGCTGTAGCAAGTCTCCAGTTTGGACAACGGTCACACCACCCACTACACCTACTATCAAATTAATATCCTTGCACAATTCAAGGCATCGAGCCCTTGTTTGACAGGGCTTCCCAGAGCTACCTTGGGACCCCTGCTCTCTGTTCAGCCCTGTGCTCCTTCCACTTTGCCAGTTCACATTCTCCAGCTCTGCCCCTGCAAAGGGGCACCTGTGCTTGCTCTGCTCCCTGCATCCCACCCCAGCCCTGGCCAAAGCCCCTGGTCCATTCTGGGCTGGCAAGGGCCCAAGACCTTTAACAGATGTGCCAAAAAGCTGGCACCCTGCAGAAGAGCAGATATATTAAAACACCTCACCAGGAGCTCTGGAAAGAGCCATACAGGCAGCACCCAGCCCACACAGCCAGGGTCCTTCACTACCTGAGCAGCCCCTTTTCAGCACCACAGAGCCTTGTTGTGGTCCTCCCGTGCTCCACATCCATTTGGAGCAGCAGCACAAAGCCATCGAGAGACATTTCTGCTTCTCACTAGGAAAACCTGCAAACCTGCCCCACCACGGAATGATGTGGACATCCCACCATGGACTCACAGGACACAGAAGCAGTTTCTTACCCATATTTTCACAGCATTTAGTTCATCTCTTTTACTAACTGTAAAAAGAAAATCTGAACTGAAACATATGCTGAAAGGAAAATGTTTGGGCCAAGCAGCCATACATCTTCCAGAAAAGTCGGAGGGGGAGATTTGCCAAAAGAGGCTCTGCTGTTCTCCAGGCCAGAGGAAACCTCAGGAAGGGGCAGCAAGGGATAACTGGATCCCTAAAGACAGGGCAACTGGTGCTTGTTTGGTAACCACCCCACAGCTGCCAGACGGGGCAAGTGCTGTGACACACCAAGCTGGCGCACTGCAAGGTGTCCCCAGAGCAGGGACCTGCCACAGCCTGCTGGGTGCAGGCAGTGGCAGCAATGGCAATTAATCACTGATGCTAATGTACATTAAAAAATAAGCCATTTACCATTCACGTGTGTCTGCACTGGTTTTCCTCTTGAGCTTTGTAAAGCACAAGGGAGAAGTTACCAAATAGACCTCCCTGCTTTTCTCTTTTAAAGCTGTTTGTCATCATTTTCCCCGTCTGCTAAAACCTTGGGTAGATGTATGAGGACAAGTTATTTCTCTCAGCAGTGAGCCACCCCTCGTTGTGTCCACTTAGAGAGCTTTGGCTTACACTGAAGAGAGAAAGCCTCAGGTGGCAGGAGACCCAGCCCACCGGCACCCCTTCGTGCCTCCCTTCAGCAACATGGGACCTGCTTGTGGACCCAGGACCAGGTTTCTGAGCACAAAGCAGCCACCAGGCTCTGCTCCCCTCAGAGTCTGCACACCGCTGGTAGCCAAAGTGCTACACAAAGACAAGCCCCGCACAAGATGCGCTTGCTTTCAGATCCTAATGTAAACCAGGAACTCTTGGCATTTTCCCTCAAAACAAGTCTTACAGACATGGGAACAGCAGTGGAAGGTTTGATCTGCACCATGTGGCCACAGATTGTCATAAAAAAAAACAAACCACCACCCCCAAACCAGGCAAGATTCCCTCCTCTCGGCTTTAGACAGGGTAGAAATGCTGCTGGCTCAAAGATTTGCCTTTAAACCTCAATGTGATGGCACTTCACTACCAAAACCATTCCCAAAACTAATTGTGAAGGGAAATTGCTTCTCCAGCCCCACTCATGCTTGGGTGCCTCTAAGAAATCAGTCACAAGTAATGGCTTGACTAAGGGACAGCTGGAGAATTTTAATACTTTTTTTTATGACAAAAAGTGTATATAAAAACTTCACATAATTGATTGTCTCCCCATCTCTCCTTTATAGGAGAGGTTTATAAGGCTCCAAGAGCACAGACTGTACGCATGCTCTGGTCCTAAACCCACCAGAGCTTTCAGTTCGTGCAGACTGAAAAAGCTATTTTTGGAACCACACAGACCCTCATAACCTACAAAACTACATGGGTCCAGACCTGCTCTGTCTCCAGGTGCTCCATGGACGTGACCCTCAAGCACAAACACCCAGGACCCACCCAGGAGCTGCTGCCATCAGCACCCTGAGGAGGTGACCACAGCCTCCATTTTGTGTCCATTGTGCTGAACAACAGACATCGACACAAGGCCTTGCAGGAGGAAGCTTAGGCATGCCATCCCTTACCATACCCATTCCCTGTGTTACCTGTGTTCACACCAATTATTTTAACACCTTCTAACATTCAGGCTTCCATGCTTTCAAGGTAGCCAGGGCTGAACTGAACTGTAACTACAAAAATACCTTTTTCCATTTCTGAATTGGATACATTCAGGTGAAAAACTCCCTTCCAAAGATGGAATTGCAAATTATGCTTGGGAAAAAAAAATTTCCTGCTTCCCTCTTAACTTTACAGTGTGTGATACCAGGTTTTAAAGCTTTAGGTGTTCCAAGTGAAAATATTAACTACCAGATGGATTCAACAAAACTCATCTTCATATCCTCACAAGAGATTGAACATTGACAATTTACATTGCATGTGTTTTCTAGTAATTTCCTGGAACTTGGCTGGTTTGCACCCTACGTGCATCCTGCCCCCAGGGCCGTGGTTCCCTGCCCAGGCTGCCAGGCATCCTTCTCCCCACATGAGCCACCACCTCCCCACAGCCAGAGCAGGACCACAACGCGCTCCCTCCACAGCCATTTCCCTAACACATCTGTGGTCTACAAAGAGGAACACAGCCCCGTGTCTTGGTAGTCATTTATCACAGTGGGTATTAGGTAAGAATTTAAAAGCTGCATTTTCCTTACAGAAGGTATTCTGACCTTTTCCTCCAAGTCAGTTGGATATTTAGTGCTCCCAGCCTTACATGGAGCCACACAAGCCTTCTGCAGCCAGCCATTCAACTGCCTCAACACGAACCTCAGGGGCCATGAGAATTTGGCAGCCTCAAGCAGTTCTCGCATTATGGGTGAAGCAGGTGGAGAAATGGATTTTGCTTTTAGTTCTTAACACACCACAGCAGCCTCTCTTGGTTTGTGCGCCACCACCCAGACCCTGCCTCCCAGGAAAGCCATTTTGTGCACCTGCAAGTCTTGTCTCCTCAGTCAACACTAGCACATCCCCACCTGCCACGGGATGCTCATTGATGAAGTTTGTGATGCAGTTCAAACAGGCAGGGGCTCAAAAATATAAGTTGCTAATTTCCTGTCAACTCTCAGCTAAGCAATGAATGATCAGGAGAAGCAGCTTATCTGGATCAGCCCTTCCAGTCACAGACTCTCTTTGCCAAAACATCTGCCATCCCTAAACCCAATGTTTCCTTCACATAAATAAACAAACAGGAACTGAAAGCTGAATTAGTACAAAATCAAAGAACATGCTGATACATGAAGGTGCACTAATGCTTTGTGAATATAGTTTGCCACAACCTGTGCCCAGTGCTGAGGTTTCACTGCCCAGGTGGGACTCTCAGCAGGGACAGAGATCTGCTTCAAGACTTAGGGTTAGGACAGATGCTTGCTTTTCATACCTGGTTACTCCTGAGCAACACTGACACCACATTTTATAAATTTATAAATGCTTTGAGAACTGCTCTGATGTAGAAAACTGCCATAAGGATTACTGCAAACAGATGATCCACCATTAAGACACCTCTTTTAAGCAAAGGCCTGATTCCCAGAAGAGCCCTGCCTTTGACCAGGAGGCCACAAAACACATACAGGCCCTGTATGCAGACGAGTTGTGCTAAAGTCGGTGTGATCTGACAGTGCTGTACCAGACTGAATGTGCCTCCATCAATACTAAACAAAACACTAAAAATACAGCACGGTGTATGGTCACTTGGGTCAAATTTCTATGGGAAATACAATCAAGACTGTAGCTTAACTGTAGAAGTTATCTTTTTTTTTTTCCTCCAATGGTTTAAAGATTTAGGAAGAATTTTGCATATTTCCAAGGAACGTGTGCCAACATCCAGGTCAGCAATTCAGGTCACACTGGCCTTGTTATGCCGCTGTCTTCTGATCTGAAGTGAGCAGCTGGCACCAGAGGACGGGGCCTTAATACACAGCAAAAGCAGGTCAGGCACGGGGAGAGGCCAACTTCGTGCTAAGCTTTTTGCACTGAACACATGTGAAAGATGAGTATGAAAACACTCAGAGAAGCTACAAATGGACTGGAGGTTACTGACTGAAAATGGAGCCAGGGCTATAAAATCCTGGAGACCAGGACAGGGTGCACTTTTCCAAGATGGCTATTAACACATGGATACGAGTTTATGTCAAAACCCCTGGAGGAGAACAACCTTGCAAGTCCAGAGCCAACAAACATGATATTCAAGCACAAAAATAAGGTCTACAATTGCTCACTATCTTAAAGCACATCCAAGGCTTATAAGGAAAGCCAAGGAGACTAACTGCAGTTTTAACAATTTAATAGGGTAATTTTAAATTCTCATACATTAGAAAGGAGCACCTGAGATTTATTACATATCAAGAGCAGCGAGCATGCTGTGTCCCACTCTGCAGGTGCAACCCTGCCAGAAGTGACAATGGTAAAAATCACCAGTGAACCAGGAAGACCAGTCACTCTTTGGGGACCAGCTATTATCAAAAAACAGGTAAGTATTTAATTCCAACTTGTACTTAAAAAAACACATTTCTGGGGACAACAAAATGCCCAATTCCAAGAACACTTCACCGTCATTATACCATGCAGACAACTCACCTGGAGAAAAGCCACTTTCTGCAGCAAGTTTGGCAGGTGCCAGTAACTGGAGCAAAGTGTCTGCATGGAAGATGAGGAGGAATAACACATACAAAAGGTGCCAGTGAGGGAATTTAGGTTACTAAACAGCTCCTCCCAGTTTTGCCACTGAGTTCTCATGCAGCCCTGAACACCTCCCTCGAGTTCCCTCCCTCAGCTCTCAGAGGAAGCTGATCTCACCAGAAGCCTTTTAGGACACTATGATTTTCTTTGCATACTCAAGCATTTCACTTCTGCGAGATAAGTACCATAGACAAGAAAAAGATGCAGGAAATTATGCCAAATTACATCTCTTGATCAGTGACTTTGCTTCCTGGCTTCTCAGGGTCTTTAAGGCACTCCAGTGTTGTTGCTTATCACTGACATTCCTGACAGCGATTTCTATGCAGATTTCCCCACAAGTTATAATATTTTGATGACCTGCCTATAGAGCAGAGTCTGCTTCCCAACATGGGAACTCATTGACTGACTGCTGATGAGATAGATTTAGTTATTTCAAAATCAATTCTACAGGTATTTAAACACAAGTGCTAGAAATTCCTCTGCCCGATAAAATAGTCTTATTTTTCAATACATTCTGTTGCCTGTGTGAGACTACCATGAGGCTATTATTTGGAGATAAATACCTTGGTGGTGTGCAAAGCCTGCTGAAATGAACCTGATCTTTCCCAATATGTAAATAACCTAAAATGAAAGTGACGGACTTGCAGTTTAAGTGCTCAGGAGTTACAGCAGTAGGAGAAGCAGATATGTGAAGGTCAGACCAGCTCAGAGAGGTCAGCACAGTGTTTCCCACCAGACCTGGCACCTCACCAGCTCTTGGGGCACAGAATCTTCTAACCACACGTAAGCAGAAGTTACAGTGACTCCACTATCCTGAGCATAGCCACAGTCAGAGCAGATATCCTCCCACATCTGCATTTTCTAGCTACCTAGCATATGCAGAAGCTTCCTGCTACACTTCAGATACGTACACATGCACACCAAAGAGTTGTGATGCCAAGTGCACTGTCAGTGACTGCTACACTAATGAAATCCAACATGAGACAGTTACACTGCAGATCTGATCCTTCCACACGGCTGCTGGAGCTGAGTGCTCCAGATGGTACTTCTGGCACAGATTAATTCTGTTTGCCAGGGCCACCCCAGAAAACACTATGCCAGCATTGAGTTAATAAAACTAGCTGCTAGGCATGAAGGGTTAACAGTTCATCTAGAAAAATTAATTTATTCTCAAAACCCATTCTGTTGTAACTTACCAAGAGGAAAAAAGTTAAGCACTGTAAAATGGGCAGCAATAATTGCATTTCCTTAAGGACACGTCTGGCAGGAGGTTGCTATCTGTTTCACGAAGTACGTGACCATGATACTGTCATTTTGACAGCATCAATGTGTGTAGCCATTAATCTTAGAAGTTTAAAACCCATAAATCTGTTAAACCTACTGTCATTGATTAGGAATTACATTACTGCAACACACAGAAGCCTTTTAATTTTTTTTCCTCCAAAATGAATAAACAGGTCTGTTCAGTTTATCTTTTCTTATTAGTGATAAAGGGCAAAGCTGTTTCATGGCTATGCATCATTGTTTTGGAACAAAATCATACCTAAGAAGCTTGGGAGAGGGTGGAACGAGGAGGAAAAACAGGCTTCCAGAGTTGTAATGTAGCCTCACTACTTACCTTCTTTTCTCAAGAGTATCACCAAGACAGAATTTGTTAAGCCTTGAATCTCTCAAATTTGGTTGATAGGGACCCAACGAATAATCCAGTCGGCCTCCTCATGCAAGGAAGATAAGCATATCTGTTGTGTTAGATCTTTATTTGCTTGCCAATTTTTTTT
Organism: Anser anser; assembly: GCF_964211835.1. NCBI lineage: Eukaryota > Metazoa > Chordata > Aves > Anseriformes > Anatidae > Anser > Anser anser. Next base: position 8,579,966 of record NC_139736.1, read on the forward strand.
TAATGCTCCTAGCTATTGGAAGTATTCCAGATTGATCAAGTTAGCAAGTGAAACGACCTTCCAAGACCACGTAGATAATTACTTCTCATTACAATAATGACTCAATAATTCACAGAAATGACTGGGAAATCCACTGCCTTTGACTGAATTTTGACATCTGGGTGCCATTAAAATGCAAAAACAGATGTGAACCTCAGCATACAAATAATTCCATTAAGGTCAGAGACTGATGTGCTGATAGCTCCACACACAAGTGTTCTCCTGGAGAGCCCCGACTCCACCTTCACTACAAAACTCCCCAGGATTTGGTGCGATCAGGTCACCACATCAACTTCGATTATTTGACAAGCAGGGGGAGAATGAGAGAAGCATACCAAGGTCTTTTTGATAATCAACTGTAAAATTGGGAACTACTGTCCAGATTTAACCATCTGTTCATTTTATTGGGTGGGGAGGTGCATATAAGAGAAAGCCTCTGAGAATAAGGGCTCATTAACAAGAGTTTTCTGGATGCTGTTTTTAAGAACAGCCAGTGGAAAACAAAGGGGAAAGCAAGCACCCACAGTTACATTCCCAAAGCAAAACCAGTGTTCCAGGTGCATTCTAGCAGTTCCTGCAGGAAACAAAGTACTAAAGGACTGAAATTTGGTTTTGCCTCTTCTTTCTGCACTGGTCTTCTATTGCAGTGCTCATCTTTCTTTTCTCCTTGTTTTAAGCAATGGTTAAACTCAACCAGCTCAGCAGAGTTTGGATGCAAGGACTGCTTTGGGTACTAATTAAATATAGCATATGTTCTCTTAGTAGTTGTTTACAGCTGGAAGATCAAATGGTTTTCTGAGACTTTGATCTTGATGCCTCTCCTTGAAAAAACACAGACAAGTTCAATGGACCTTCGCTGCAACTTCTAAGTGATGTTGTTGATTGGATGCAGTTCCCATTAATAGACCTGTATATCTTCAAGATGAGGAAACTAAGTCAGCTTTTCCACTCTGTATAAGAATATACTAACAATTAAGCTAAAATTGAATGGAAAGTCAGGGTACAATTCCCCAAAATGCAGCTTTGGAGAAGAAGTTAACCCAGCAGCCACTCAGTGGCTCATCCAAACCACAGGAGAGTTCAGTGATGCACTGAGGTGGGCTTCATCCTGTCCCTGCTCTGACACTCTGGCTGAGCTGGGAAAGGACTGACCACACCATCATTCCCACAACCACCCCAAAATGCAATAGCTCTTTTTATAAAAATAGAAAAAGACATCTTGCGTAGGAACTCTTATTGACACAAATGGGTCTTATGTAAGATTTTCGTAGTGGTTTTATACAGTTAACTTCAGGAAGATTTTCCTGACATTCTGTCTAAGCTCTTGCTCTCAGGACACAGTGCAGGTTGTGTAACTGAAATAGTCCCCAGGACGCAGACCAGCCAAAGAAAGCTATGGGAGACTGACAACAGTCAACAATTTAATTTGCCTGAGGGCTGGAAAGTCAGAGTAGTACAAGATCCTCTGAACACCAAGTGGCCTTAATAAATAGCCCCCTTCAGAATCATTACAGCTGAATCTTGCTTTTCACTGTATTACACAGACACTAGGAGTCACTTAGGAGCTCGCCAGCTCTCAAATTGGCCAACAAACCAAAGTCAATCCAATTGGAATTGGGATAGAAGCGTTTGCTAGAGTGAAGCGGACCATGAGAGATCAATAATATAGATCCTGGGACAAGTGAAAATTACTGTGTCTGCAGGAGGAAATAAATGAGAAAAAAGTCCCAAATCAATTATTGCCAGGTGCCAGAATCTGGGCGGGGTAAGAGGGGGGGGACAAAGTAAGACCAGGAATAACAAAAGAGTAGCCATGTATGTATGAAACAAGTAGACATGAGAAAAATATATATTTACTGTTTACATTCACAAGACCAACTCCCATTCCAGTCACACCACTCCTTTCATGGCTGTATCTGTGTGTAGAGAGGACACATGCATTTCATTCAAAGGGAACATGGGAAAAAACATGGTAAAAGATGGGAAGGCTCATTTCTGAAAATGCACCTTTCCAAAGAGCACAGACTGAGTAATACCTGAGCAATCATCACAGGGCTTGGAAGAGAAACACTACTCCCCTTGTTGAGAGGCAAGTTCAGATGCTAAGCACAGGATTTGATAACCCTTTCCCTGCAAAGAGAGACAGGTAAAAGCAGAAAGGTACTCTTAATCACCTACTAGCCAGTGGTGGAAAGTATGCCAAAGGATGGAGTTTTTCATACAGTTCAATACAGTGACCCTTACAAAAACAGAAGACGAGTAAAAATTGCAACTCCATGCTGAGGTCAAAGATTTTCAGCAATATCCAAACCCATGTTCAGGATAACCCCTTAATCACAGCTATGATCTATAATGCATGGGGTGGTATCACATGAAGTCAAATACTGTGAAACAGGGACTTCTGGAGGAACATTTGTTCCAATTGAACAGGTTCCCACTATTGCACAGACCTTAAATAGCAGCAGCATCTGCTTTCCTGCAGAGGCTGAAGAGTCACTGTGCTTTGGGCTTTAGGCATGTCAGTGGGGTACAGGGACATGTTAACAGCTGACACATGTTAAGTATGTGCAGCAGCAGCCTGGTAGACCTCTCCCAGCCAAACTCATACTGCAAGTTGGCCTTTACATGCCTTATCTCACATTCCTGTCTGTCAGAAATGTATTTTAGTTTTGAGGATACATGCTGATTTCTGTTCTGTGAAATACATACTACCATGGATTTGAATCTACAGGATCAAATTCCAGTAGCCTGCTTTCCAAATCACCTGATGGTGCCACGATTCAGACATGGGGAGAAGAGGGAAGGCTAATTCCATTTTGAGCGCTGTTCAGTTCACGCCCCAGAATAATTATGTATTTTATGGCTTATAGCTATGGGTTCAGCTGTTTTCTGTAGGTACCACCTCAGAGGGATCTACCTCCTGAGACACCACAACAATCAAGGGGTTTCATTTGCTCTCTCCACATGCTATAGCTAAACTTACTGAAGCAATAGGAGATCTTCTCAAGGACTGCAAAACAATTCAGAAAGGACCCTGATGAACTAATGCTCTGCCAATGACTAGAACCCTGCATTCCAGAGTTTCTCCATTTGTGCATTAGCCAACTGCTAAAGACAATTCCTCTGAAGTCCAGATTGCCAAGGACCCCAGCATTAGCAAGGCAGGGACAAATCCTGCCATCTTACCAGAGCCAGATTTTCAATAATTGCAACTTCAAGAAATCCCATGGACAATCTCTCCCAATTCAGAGAATTCCCACATCCCCCACCATCCCCCACCATCTGTCAAATTCATCTTCGCAGAATCGTTCTGAGTACAAATTACATGCCAGCAGCCATGAGCTGGCAGAGCCTGCACTGCACACACTGCACTCCTTGTATTTCCTTGTACATTAGCTGAGGCAACAGGATTGATGGATGCTTTCCCTGCACCAGATATGATTTCCATGCACCAGGCACATGTTTAGCAAGCTTTCTGGCAATGCCTATTCATCAGCAGCAGTATTAGTGCAGAGACAAGTGTCCTTCTTCAAACATATTGAAACCATGCCGACGTCAGCAAGACTGCATGGCTTCATCCGCAGCCATTTGTTGAGCTCTTCATTTCATTTACGTGAAGTTCAAAAGATCCAGCATTTTAGTATACTAACAGGATTTATCGTAGCATAAAGTTGCCGCTATAAAAAATGTAATAAAAGTTAAACCTAATGAATGTCTGAAATAAGAGTACCAACTAGTAAGTCAGAGGATTCCTCTGCCAGGACAATGCAGACTCACACAAGAATCTGCTCTAACATGCAATGCATAGCAAGGAAACCCCCAAAGCCCCCCTGGGCCCCTCAGTTTAAGCAGACGACATGCTGACATGCTGATAGAAGCCAGCCTAAGCATTTCAGCCCCAAGACAAGTAAGGGAGGATGCTTGATATGACAGGACAGCCTGCCTTTAACCCTTGCCCAGTACAGCCCATCCTTTCGTCTGAGAGAGGTTTGCCAAGCAGCAGAGGAGAGCACGAGTGCAAGCAGCTCATATTTAGGACCGTAACCTGTATGCAGCATCTGTTGCTCAGGATAACTGCCATGTGAGAGGGTCAGAGTTCCCAACCTCGCTGCTCCCTGGCTTAGCCCGGGTCCATATCCAACTCTCCATGCCCTGGGGCCACTCCACACTCTGAGGCACAGCCAGCCAGGTAGGAAGCCAGCACCCAAACCCAGACTCCTGAATCACAGCTCTGCCTTCAACTCCATGTCAAGGGGTAGAGAGACGCAGGGACAAACAGCAAGTGTACCACTTCATCTTTGATAATAGGGATTTAAAACAACTTTCCTGTGCATCTCTGACAAAACTCCCTCTCCAAACACCAAACCTGAATGCCTCAAGCCCAGGGCTCCTCCCTACAGATGCATAGCCCATCCTGGGGGTCCCTCTGCCAGCAGCCTGCAGCACGTGCTTCACCATGACACGTTCCGCTTTAATCCTGACTTATGCTAATGTTGCTTCTGGGATTGATTATTAGGACAAATTGCTTATTGGTGTCTCTCCAAATCAATATTTCACTGCCTCCAAACCACTCTGTGTCCTCCCCAGAGTGAAAGCCCATGTGAACTGCCCAGTAACTTCAGCAGCATTTCGGTAAAGGCCAGCAGGGCAGCTCCTCTAACAGGGTCAATAAATCTTTATGGATTTCAGTGAAGTTGCGCCGATTTACACTAGCTGAAGATTTGGACCAGCATCTTTCTCCACTAGAAGCCTAAAGAAGCTTTTATATTATTTTCAAGTCACCTATAAAGCAAGATCTGATGACATCTGCAGCGAGCAGATCTGCAGCCGTTCATTTTGAGTAGTTAGCAGCCCACACAGCAGCAAATCACCACTAATGTCTGCTTCTCACACCACAGGGCTGTAAAACAAAACCACCTCTTGATTAAGAGAATTGTATTCAGAATCACTGCAGCTGGCACTCCAGCCACGTCCACCAAGGTCAGCTCGATATTTCCTTGAACCCTTCCCCAGCTCCCCTTCATGTTCTCTGTCGGACCAGATGTAGCAAAGTATTTCCCACCCCCATGTGTGGGATGGAAAGCCCATGGCTTTGTAGGTTTTTCTGCTCACATCAGAGCCTGGGATGGGCAGGAGGTACCACGCAGGTCAGGGACTCCTGCAGTCTAGTGCTATCACGTGGAGCAGGAACAAACTCAGTTTTTACCACCCTTGTTTTAAAACAGAGATGAAGAGACTACTCAAAACAGACACGTGGGGCTGAAGAGGTTAAGCAATGACCTAAAAGCAATTCTGGCAGGTAAGTAGAAAGTGTGAAAGGACATCTCTTTTCTTTTGCTCTGGCAAGCCCCAGCTTCCAGTAGTTACCCTGGCAGACAGCACAGAAGACCTCTGTCATGGCCAGGATGATTTCCAGCAGTTTGGACCAAGGCATATTGAGCTTAAAGCTGGGAATACGTATATCACAGCTGGGAATACGTATATCATTTTTCCACTGCAGCCCTATGGATTTCACAGCTCTGTGCAGACCAGTTGAAACAGCCTACGATTTCATGAGCTTCTGCTAGCAAATTTGATGCTCTCAATTCTTTTTCAGGCTGTCAAGCTGACTTGGGTGAGCTATTGCTTCCTATCCAAAAGGAAACAGCTATGGGAAAACCTCGCACCTCTGTCAGCCAGCAACAGGCAGCCAGGGGAGCCAGCCCGTGTAAGCCTTGGGCTGCAGGCACCAGTGTCACTCCCTCCAAGCACCAACTGCTTCCACCTGTGACCACACCACACTCAGAGCATGGGACACCTTCCCTGCACTGTCACCTCACTATGAGTCTCCAGCAGCTCTGCCATCCCCTGCCAGGTCTATCCACAAAGGAGACCATCCATCCCGTTTCCCACAGAAGTGGGACTAAGATAAAAGCACACCACAGGGGAGGAAAGCTATTTAAGTTGGAGAGTTTTGCACCAGGCCATCCACCCTTAAACAGCCGTTATACCCTTCTGTATCATTCCAAGTTTTTGCCAGCCACTCCATCCCTCTGCAAAGAGCTCTCTTGCCCCAGGATGTAAACACTTGACAGGCTTTCCTAGAGAAAGCAATATCTTATTTTACAGGCAGCCCTCCCTGGCCAACACCTCCACCCAAAGGAGTGGGCCAGTTTAATGTAAAAAAACGACATGCAGTCCCCGTGAAGTCAGAACTTCCATAGTCCATCACAGCCCTGTTCGGCTGAACTATCATCTGAGCACTCATCACAGCAAAAACAAACCTCTCCCCAGCAGAAGTGCAGAAGGAGCTGTATTCTCCAGTGGAGGTTTGCAAGCAGGCAGATTTTTAATTAAGTGGAAAGGGCAGAATCCACAAAATGATTAAACATCTGCCAGGTGCTCACCCACTTGCCTGCTACTCACTGCAGATGGCCAGCTTTTAACCAAACTTGCTCTGAAGGCAGGGGACCAGCCTTGTCTCTTCAAATGATGCTTAAAAGACATTACAACCAAGCTTGTTCTATCTTCCTACCATGCTATAGATGTCTATAAGAGCTATTTTTTTTTTTTAATGTAATCTCAGAATGGACAAATACACTGGAAGACAGCAGCAGTACCTGGCTGCAGCCCCAGCCCTGGCCAGCTTTGCTGCAGATGCCCACAGACCCAGGTCTGGGCAAACACCCTCAGACCTGTACTGTAACCTGGCTGTGCCCAAAAAACAGAGTTGTTCCTAGCCTCATAAAAAAAAAAAAAAGAAAACTAATTTTATGCCAAACCTGTCCACATGCTGAGCAGTGGTGTGTTACAGGTCAGCGCTGGGGCCATGGCAGTTCACAGCCATGGAGGGAAGCAGCAGGAGGCCCCCTCGTGTGGCAGGGCCAGCCCCGGTGCAGCCAGAAGCACGGCACATTGCTGCACCCAGGACAAGCCTTATCCCAGCCCAGGCACCAGCAGAGCAAACCAAGCGTTCAGGCTTCAAACCTACCCAGTGCCACAGCCAAATGCATGCAGCACAACCTCCAGCAGCCCTACACCACCCAGGGCAGCAGGGCTGGGTTCAAGCTACGCTGGAGACCTATGAGGACTAGACCTGCGATGCTTTTGAATAAACACTGAGAACATACCTGCCTCGGGGCAGCAAACCAAGAGGTTTGTTCTCTTCTGTTTGCCCAAGTCACTGCATGCCCTGTCTCCGAAATGGCAGGAGGCATTGCAGAGCCCTCTGTTTGCTCTTAAGCACAGGCTGTACCGCAGCACTCCCCGCACAGCACTAGCGCTCATCACAATATTTGCCTTTAACACCCTAGCCTCTTTAACCACGCTGGTTGCGCCTCTGTCTGTCTAGCTGTCTCGTTACACATTATTCTGTTTGCACACAGGCTGTTAGTTCTTCGTGCTGCTCAGCACTGTCTTTGCAGAGCCTGTTCCCTGTGGATTGAGGCATACCATGTGAACAGCTTTTGCTTTATATCACCCCTCCTTTTTGCATTTAGCAGCATGCATCTGCCAAGGCAGGGGCTTATTCAGGCCAACATACTCTTATTGTACCAACTGTACACCAGTGCAGCAGAGCAAGCACCAGACTTAAGGTTTTAACATCTGGCAAAAAAATAGCCCAAGCTCAGAACTGGGGCCCAGCAGGATGATCCTGGAATACCCTGTTGCATCAATAGATGAAAGTGACCGCTGGAGGTGTGGGGACAGCCTACAGTCTTTGTCTAAGTTCGCACAGCAAACTTCATTTAAGTTTGCTACGTAAATCAGAGCCACACCTCCCAGCCAAGGAGACACCACCAGCGGAGAACTGGCTGTACAATAAAACCCTGTTTCCTCCAAACACAATATTCCCCTGAGCTTCGCAAGGAGCTGAGACTTTAGCACCCAATACTCTTACAAGCATAATGCCTTTTGAACACCCAAGGGCTCCTCTGCACCTCGGTTTTCAATCTGAATCTCATGCGTTCTGCAGTTGACACAACAGCACTGTGATTTGCTGCCCAAGCACACTGACACGTCACAACTTACCCAAAGGGTCTGGATAACGGCTGGAGAAGGAGGACATCAGCATTTCTGGATGTAGCTGTGCTTAGCATTCTTCCCTCCCACCTTTCCAAAGAGGGAAAATGCCTTGCCTGTGCCCCTGCAGGGTGGCCTACCCAGGCAAAGGACAGCCAATTCTCCCTGGTTTCTGTGCTCTGAGCCTGAACACTCGCCATCCACGGAGGTGACAGATGCATTCGTTCTTCCTCTTTGCCAGGCAATGAGATAAGAGCACTGGTCAGCGTCAAGTGCTCCTGAATAACAAATGCAGTTGGCATTGAGATTGCTGAGGCTGGTAAAGAATTCATTCATTCACTCAGCACATGTATTATCAATCATGATAGGTCAAGCACTGGAAAATATATTTCTAAAGCAGAATGCTTTTACTGTTCAAGCCTTATTATTTCTTCACACAGAGATAGCCAGAGGATCCCATCAAGAGCCTTCAGAAGCACAAAAGAAGCTCTTAAGCAGTGTTTTGTGCTATATGCTCTAGAAGGGAAAGTGATAATTAAGGCTTCTCAGAGATGCTCCAAGACTCATAGGGTGAGCTGTAATAAATACGCTGCCACGAGCTGTGGGTATGCTGAGCACCCCATTCCCCTCCTCAGGCTGGCTGTCAGGCTCACCTTGTCAGCCCCTGCCCATCCTCACACACCCAGCAGCTTTGCCTGGTTTAAGAACTGGATGCTCTCTTCTGTGTCAGCCTGTCCCAAAGGTTTGAAAGATGGAAACAAGGCAGCTTTAAGTGAGAAAGAAAATGTAGAGCAATGCCTAAGACCTCTTTGCCAGGCAACGCTATCTCAAAAGCCCTTACACAGCTAAAACCTTTGAAGGAAGTCTGTTGGCAACTAAATAGCTCTGGAAACAATCACCACATTTTATACATTCCTCTCATCCAGGAAAATGTTTCATTGGAAACATCATTGTGAGCCCCATGTAACACACATCCCCTGAAAGCCCCCGGCCATTATGGATTTCCCATTGGCATGAACCACAGCCTATCCTTTGTGAGTGGCTTTGGTTGGAAGCTGCACCCTAAAGCTTACTGAAAAGGGAAGACAGCCTATGCATTGCAGAGAAGGATTCCTCCTGCTTCTTTTGTTGGCTTTAATTCAGTAGTCAGCTCTGTGCAGAAAAGTACTTAGATATGCACCTAAATACTTGGCTGGTTTAGGTCATTATGAGGAATGTGATTCAGAGTTCAGTGTGAATGAGTTGTGTTCAAGTATCTGTCCTGGCCCAATATTTTCAGAAGGTGCTAAAGTACGGGTCCCACAGAAAGCTTCTTTCTTCCCCACACAACATGGCTGGTCATGAAGCCAAACACTTTAGTATATACACTGCTAATGGTTAGGTCAGAAGCGATCAAGTTAAATCCAAACTCCATTTGAATTTTTAGTCTTTACTATGGTTGCATATTTGCCTTAAAAGCCTGGTGATCATAAAGTCCCAGCCCCTCACTCAGTGAATTGGGGCACTCAGTCTGAAGCTGGGTATGCACAAGTGGGAAGAAAAGCTGTGAGCACTGCAGCTGAGCAGAGGTCTGATAAAAGAACAAATGCATCCTAGCTCCCAAACTGAAGAGAGTTTGGGCAGAATTCCTTATTTTGCAAGAGTGAGTTTATATTTAAGCTATTTAGCATTATTTCAGCTCTACGCAGCATTTGTGTTATATGCCCTGTTTAAATTAGTTTGGCCAACCAGTAAATCTGATAATTCAGGACTGAATATAACCAATTAGATTTGCTGTATGATACACCATAATCTGATCAAGCTGTCTCAAAGGATTTGACTTGTTAGCATTTCAAAAGCATAGGAGGTTTTTGAATAATTTATTACATTTCTTTCAAGCTCATCTTTGTTAATTCATTAAATGCAAAGATAAGACAGATGTTTTACAGAGACCTGTTCCATATATGTTTTAACTTCAATTGGTTTTCAAAGGCTCACCTTAGCTCAGCTGAAAGCAACAGGTGCTGAAAAAACTAGGAAGAGCTGAGGGATGTGTCTTTCGAAATTCAGGCCCAGAGATGTGGGGATTTCCCCTACCCTCCACTTCCTGAGAACACAGTTCACATTTACTCCTGCCTGGGGGGTTCCTGTCTCTGGCCTCGCTACCTCTCCCAAGTTCATTTTTAACACGTCCACTCATGGTTTCTGTTAGAAGCTACATTTCTTGCATCAGAGTCTCTGGAAGTAGAAACAGGAGCATGATTAAACAAATCCATATAACCACAATTCAATTTCCTTTTTTTTTTTTTTACCCTGCCTACTTCTCATCTTGCTAAGAAACAGACCTTTGGTCCTTCGCTACAACAGAAGTTGTTCCCAGGGAGGTGCCTTGCTTGCTCCCTTGCCTGTGTCTCAGGAGGACACCTTCTTCCATGGGTTATTTTTGGTCTGCTCTTTTTCTGCCCAGGAGCAAGTTATTCACCTGAGTTTTAAATGCCAGTGAACAAACTTTGAGTTCATTCAGAAGACAGCACGCATTCATTGACAGGGACTTAATTTCTGCACATCTACACTGCAGTCATCTGCAGATGGTGGCACTGATATATGCAAGCAAGTTTACAGACTTGCCAACAGGGATCAAAAGGGAAGAAATTGCTTGAAGATTTCCTGGAAGACAGCACTTCTGCTGCAAAAGATGTCCAAGTATGCCAGGTCAAGAGATTTTGACATGACTTGAGAAACGTTTGACGGAACTGAAGGCTACTTGAAAGCAAAATTGTATTAGCAAAGGCTACAGACACGCAGATGAGAACACTGTGACCCAGCAAGCACACTTCGTGTTGTGAATAAGCGTTACTTCTTTAAGGGAGGGTCGCACCCATCTGAGGAAGTTCCTGCTGTTGTCAGTTCAGTACCACGCTACCTGTTGAACCTTCATGGGAAGACAGCTATTTACACATACTTAAAACCAAGGCTGATAGCACTATTGCCCACCACACCAAACATCTCCATTTTAAGTCATCGGTAACTTCTGGGGGTCAGCAAGTGAAGTTTGGCAAAGCTACATGGCAAGCATCTGCAAACAAACTTTTGTATGCAGGCACATAGCAAGACAGCACTATAACACATATCCATAATAGTGCTCATGTGTGATATCGATCTAAAAAGAAATCTAATGATAAAGCCGGAATGATTTACCCATTTACCCATTCCTTAGTAATCTAGTTTTTTTCTTCTAATAAGCATTGAATTAACTCATTATCTACAAAGCAAATTCTGATCCAGGAAATTTATTTCATCTTTATTCCATTTTCAAAACCATCTGGAAGTGCATCACACAGATAAACTAGTATCAAAAATACATGGCTATTACTAATTATGGTATGCTATGCCATTTCCCACCACCTGCCAGTGATGACACAACATTACTCAAGAATGAAGCTTGATAAGCTCGATGAATAATATTTAGACTATTTTCTTCAGCCTGCAAATGATCTGTGAGCAGATTTGTTCTCCCCCTCCCCATATCTAAGTTATTTAAAATTAGTCATAATGATTTTGGTGACTAATTCCTGATCCATAACTTGTTTATGAGCACTGCATTGCAAGGGTTTGAGATTTGAAATTCAAATCTTTGGTGCACAATTTAGATTTGACAAGTAACTCAATAGCAGTTTACTCCCCAACTAGATGGGGAACAACAATCACCATCTCAGGATTAATATTTGCATTTGTAAACTCAAAGCTCACTTTCTACCGACTTCTAATAGTTCCTTACAGCTTGCTGCATTTCGTTCACTCCTTCACAGACCGAAGAATGCAGAAGCAGCACAAACAAATGAAGCTTGCAGGTAAAAGGTGGAAGAGGTAAGGAACTGCCTGAGGTTACTGCTATTGTTGAAGCTACTCCCCTAAAGCCAGAAAGATCCAGCAATTCCTGGCCTTGCTTCCAAATGGTACATTCACCTCTGGACCAGCGTAATCTAAGCCTTTCACAAGCACCTGTGGACAAAGGCAGAGACCTGAAAACAACTGCTCCAAGTGCATCTCATTCTTCTCACAGCCATCTCCCTGCATAGATAGGAATGGCCTCATTAAGCAAGCACTAATTTGATAAGAATTTAAAAGTGTACCGTTCACTGGATGAGGCCTTCAACTACCTTGCATGCCTCCAGTCTTTTATCCTCCCTAACATGTACCCATTTCATTTTGAAGGTGAACATATTTGAAAACAAAATATTTAAGCAAAGCATCTTCCACATGGGAGACAGCCCACTGAAGTCAAAGAGGAGCACTCCCACTATACCCAATGCCGTTTAGATACAAGCCCACATTTTGGGAGAATGTTCATCGCACTATAGATAAAATAAAACCATATCCCCCTCCCTCTGTAAGCCCTTACCAGTGCAGCACAGAACGTCTCCCACCTTCCACTCCTCTTCGGCATTTCCATCCAGCCCTGTCCAGCCAGAAACATTTCTCACCTCTTGAGTTTCTAGGTATCCTGTGACTGTTTTTCCCTCTTGGCTTTTATATCTACATACACTTATATCTATATGCACATATAGATGTTTTGAAGACAATTGCTTCCTCTCAATCTCCAGTGAAAGATTTTCCAGTCAGCATTGTTAAGAGTACAAAGACCACAACTGGGCCCACGGGCTGAGTACATGTGAAGGCCCCCGGTGAAGCTGCTTGGGGCAGTTAAGACCTATGGGTGCCCTCATGCCCCAACAGCCCCCAGCTGGCAGTAAGGCAACACCATCTGTACCTCCCCTGTCTCCAGATTACTGCCTGTAACCCCAGCCGCATCTCAAAATGCCATATTGCTCTCCCTACGGACTTTAGACTGCATAGCTTAGGAAGTTCAGAAGAGGCAAGCTATGACATGTCAGAACTGAGCCTCAGATAAATCCTCAGTTGAATTTGGGAATAAATTCTGTGGTAGAGAAACAGAGCACTGTTTGCATTGTGATGCAGCTGGCATCTTATTTTGTGATCCTGCGGAGAGTGGCCATCAAATACACTTCACTGCCACAAACATCAGTCAGCCTGGCAATGCATCATCAGAGCTTTGGAGCAGAGCCCTTGCAAGTCAAAGCTGCCACCTTCTAAGTGCTTTTCCCTGCCAAGCCATCAGCTTTGCCCACAGGCTTCACATCCATCCTCAAACCATGTTGTAGAACCTGCTCATTACAACATCCTGTGCTACAGACCCACTCGTAACTCCTGGGCACTCATCACCTTCGGGTATATCACATCTCATGTCCCAGGCATATTCTGAAGGAAGCTTAAAGACAAAACAGACACCCCCAGGAGAAGTAGTTCCAATCTATTCCCATGGAGCAGAACACAGGGAAGAGGTGCTCTGCTGGGATGGAGGAGCTGAGCACTGTGAAAACCCACCTCTGCAAACTGTGTGGGAGCTCACCTGCTGCCGCCTGGCCTCTGCAGGCAGCGACAGTATCTTGCAATCAAATATTTCTGGAAAGTAGCCTGTAGCTCAAGGTGGATGGAAAAAATCACCAGACAGCATTCACTGGCCTATATTTTATAGGAGGTCTGCAGTGCTCTAAAGGGATGATAAATGGAACCTCTGAGAAAGCTTTCACTTAACACAAACCAGATTGGCTGAACAGTAGAAGAAATAGCTTGTGAAGCAGCTGCCCCATCAAACTATTACCTGTCTCGTGGATAAGGTGCTGCACCATGCCATGTCACATCTCAGTCCACTTCTTATAGGACTGGTTATTTATACTGGATGAGACAAGCTGATCATAACAGCCCCTCCAGATCAAAGCTGATAAATGTGTCATTGTAGAAGTTACTAGAACTGCTGTGTTCTCCTGACAGCCCTGACGCAGGTACTTTGAAGCATATAGATATGTGCCATAACCAATATTAAACTTAATTTCTTAAAACACTAGAGAAGAGTTAAAGTTTTAATTTTGTCCTATTATTATGATTAAAGTACTTCTCACAACTTGCTAGTAGCATTTTCTTCATTAATACAGTAATTTCACTCATTAGTTTTCATCTGTAAGTCAGCTTCACTTATACCAGCACCTCTAAAAAAAAGGCTCACCTTGTAAAAAAATAAATGAATAAAAATGAGAACAACTACAGCCACTCTTCCCAATGAAAAGCAATCCTGTGATTCTACTCAGGAAGTTAATTCAGCCAAATGCTCCCAATTTGCAATTCTGTTTTAGCAAGATGAAACGCATGGGCCAAATTTCTCAGAATAGGACAGGACCACTTTGATGGAAGAGTTTTGTCTGGTAGAAATAGAGGAGCAGGGAAGCCTTCAAGGATAGCTAGAGTTCCAGTGGTTGCTTCACATATTTACTCACATGTCCCACCTCCTTCTCATAGAACGTGAAACAGTCACGTGCTTGCAAATTGCTTGGAAAAAAATCCAGAAAGCACCTGTCCTTATGTTCCTCAAGTGCTCAGGTCTCCAGCTTCATGCGACATTTCCCAACCAGCGTGCTACACCAGCTCTTCAGCTCTGTCAGGGTGACTCGTGCATCTAGACTTCTGGAGCCTATCTCATAGCCCACGAAAGCTTTTTGGATGGCAGGTCCAAGGCAACGTTGCCCATCCCTTCTGTAAACCCACTCAAAGGACCTGGCACAGCAAGCTGAGCACAGCAAGCAAGCTCTCCTTAAAGCAGTGCAGCTGAGTCCTCCAGGCTCACCTCAAACCCAAAGCTCAGAGGTGGGAATACCCACAGTCGAGGAAAGCTAGCTTGAGGGAAAACATACTGAACACGTCTAGGCAAGAGGAGGTGACCTGGGTGAGACTTGCTGCTGGCCCTGTAACAGCACAACAGCAGAGCACGAGGCTAGTTCCTGTCTGAGGTTACTGGGAAAGTCAGAGCTTCTGCCTTCTTGTGTATGACCTCTTCATTCCCAAATCCTAATTTATGTCTTCCTTACAGAGGAAAGTTTTCTTTAATGGAGAATAAAATAAATTAAGCTTTTAAAATCATTTTGGAAATCAAATGCTGCACCTGGCACAGTCATACACTGACAGCATGCATTTTACTGGCAGCAGCAAGTGGCTAAGGCTGCGAGGAGAACAAATTGGAAAGAACAAAACCCAAGGCGGAAGGTCCTTGGCAGTAGGACTGTGGCTGTAAATTTGATTCTTCTTGCCATGTTTGTACCCGAGAGAGGTGAAAGTCAAGAACTGGGACTTGGGTGACACTGCAGGGCTGGGAAGAGGATACAAGCTGCTACCTCTGATTAAAGGCTTGCCCCACAACCAGGATTACTCCACACAACAGCGGGGGAACAGAAGTCAGGGGCACTTCTGGTCCCAGCCGCTTTCATGGTTACACACCTGTCACCAACAGCGCCGCTCTTGGGGGATGCTGGGGTCTGCTCTGTACCTTCCCTGCCTGCCCTCATCACCCTCTGCCTTCCCCCAGCACAGTAAGGACCCAAACTTCAGCCCCATTAACTGCTTTACACAAATATCACAGTAGTTGATGGAATTAAGAAGGGGCTGCGTTTTTAACTGCTTTTTAGTTTTCTTTCCTGTTTCTCCCTGCCACCCTTCTTTTTTGCTCTGTTTTGCTCCCCGTGCTGGTAGGAAAGATGTTCTATCTCATTGGCTAGTTTCCATTTCTCTGAGAAAACTTAACATTTGCTTGAATACCTCCCTGTTCTCGGGGTCTTTAGTACAGTAACAGCAGCCACATGCTGAAGCACACGGGGTACCATCCATCCCAGCAACGATGTCCTCACAAGGCACAAGGTGAAAGACTCTAATCTTCACTATGAATTGTGAACTACTGTAAAGAGGCCTGAGGGGGAAAGGAAGGCAAAAAGACTCATCTGATTTGTTAGACCTTTGCAGCAGCTGCCAAACTATTATTGGTTTGGGGAACTACTGTGTCACTGTGCCCAGCTCTCCAGCCACACTTGCCCAGTAACATTACTCCTACTTGCAGAGCTTTCCACAGAGCTCCGGAAGAAAAGTCTGCCCTCAGACCACCACGCCACACACCTACCACCAGCATCAGGCCTGCACTAAGCAAGATGAAGGCAGAAACTTTAAGCAAATCAAAATGAACAAGTGACTGGCTTACCAAGAAACCCTTCACCATCCAGAGCCAGAAGGTCAACAGTAACAACAGCCTAAAATAGATGCTGCAGCAGTTCCAGTGCAGATTGAGTGTGGAACAAGGCACATTAATGCAGGGAGTCAGACCAGGCGCCCCTCCTGTTCTCAGCAGAGCAAGGGTCTGCAAAGAAGGAAGAACAGACCCAATCTTTCTTTGTATGGTTTCAGCTTGAGAAATTCCTCAGCAGCTCATCCTCTGCTCACAGACCCTGCCACCAGTTAGTCTTTGAGCCACCCAAGCTGTTGTTCCATGAAGACAGTCCCACACAAGAGCTATGGCAAGTCTGGGACCAAAAAAACAGTTCTTAAAATACTTGGGCTCTAGTTGCCAGAGCAACCAAAGCCAACCTCTTTAGAAAGTAGCTTAGGGAATTGAACTGAAAAGCCAGGAGAAGAGGGTAAGTAAAGAGCTGCAGAGAGCAGCAACTGAGTTTGGAAAAGTCAAATGGAGAAAGATTTTGGCAGAAGAGGTTTCAGCTTCTCTGCATGAGCCAGTTCCTGCTGCTGACCTAGAAAAGTTTGGAAAGAGGTAACAGGACGAGGTAGGAGGCCAGAGATCACGCAACAGGAAGCCCAAAGCACTGCTGATGCCCCCAGCTTCAAGAGCCACTAACTCAGAGGACTGGAAACATTGCAGATACCTGCAGATCCACCCACTCACACCCTAAACATCCTTCTGCTTCTTCTCTCCTTTTGCCCAACTCCCTCCAAGCTGAAAAAGGCCCACTTCTAACAAGCTGACGCACACCAACACATTGTGAATTTATACAACGTTTTGCATGTTATTGTGAACTAGTAGAAGTACAAGACATGCTCTTAGGTTATGAACGTTTCATGCAATACACCACAAATACAGTCACCCATCTATTTTACCTGCACATCACATCTTAAACTTCATGAAATTGTCTCATACCAGAGACACCAATTGTGATCACTTGCACATAAAGGCTATAGAAACAGCTTCTTTCTCAAAAATACATGTTCAGAAAACCTTCTAATTAAGACAAAATGTCTCATTGTCAAAGTAGTTGGGTCCCCCCAAACATCTTTAGATACAGACTTGGACTTCTCCAGGGCTTTACACATGAAGGGCTTTTGAAGAGCCAGAAAAGTCATCAGAACAATTTGTTCCTGGGGAGAGCAGCACTCCTGCCAGAGCAGCGTCCAGATTTCATTTGCGCAAGTCCCCATTCAGTTAAGAGCACCACTGACCACCAATCTATAAACCACACATCCCTGCTCTAAAGACAGTAACAAAGCTTGTAGCGCTTATAAGCCACAAACATTAAATTCTATGTACTGTTTATTTAAAAGCATCACAAGGTTCTCATTTGTGTGATTAACTACCTTTTCCGTGCTATAATCAAATGAAAAGCCCGGATCTCTACAGCCCCCTAAACACTTAAAATGATCAGTAAGAGCTAAATAAGAACTGCCTTCCATTTTACTTTCCATTTTTGTCTTTCCATATAGCTTTCTCCCCTACACAGCCCCCAGTGCCCCAGCAAGATGACATAAGTCTTTCCAGGACCTTAAAAGCATTTTCAGACCTATTTTAAGTCTGCTAAAGGCACCTTGTTAAATGTGTCTTCCCAGCTTCCTCAGCTGACCGCTGCCGAGGATGACTTCACTTCTAGGAGGGAGTTCATGTTTTATGTGGATGTCCATACAGAACACAAAAGATAGCAGAATAAGCATCCCACCACCAAGCCCCAGTGCTTTTTAATATAAGGTGTTAACACCCACAAGGATACATATATATATATATATATATAGGGGTTTGGGAATCAGCGAACACTTCTGTTGATGAGGAAGGCTGAACAGAACATGTTCAGGGTGATACCGCAAACATGGCACTTTAACCTCCTTACCACCTCCCTTAACAGCCAGGGGAACGCTGTGCATGACTCAAGTAAGGGTCAAGCACCGCACCTGAGCACATTTTGAGCTACCTTGAGCTGGAATTAATACAACAGGCAGAGCAGCAGGCAGCCTGCCTGGGAAGCGGGGAAGGTTCCTGACAAGCTACCTTGTGCTGATCTCTACTGCAGTCACACTGCTGACAGTAAATTAGCTGGCTCTGCTCAGGGAGGAAGCCCCCCAGTGACACTATTTCTTATTTGCCCTCAGACCCACCGTACTGATGCAGCGTGTCAGCTCCCCATTCATCAAGGCAGTACAACAGGAGACTATTAGCTCTGTTTGCTTGCTCTCATCTTACCTACTCCTCTGGGAAGGTTTTAAGCCTCCTAGCTCTTGCCATCAGCTGTCAAGATAATTGGAGCTATTGTTTATTGCAGCAAAGCACTTTGATTGACATCCTCATAGGAGTGCAGAGCAACTGTCCTGTGGCAGAACTGGAGAAAAGCGTATTAGTACCATTAGTTTTGAGGCTGGTAGAAGAACAAGGATGTTATTCCTCCTTTGGCTTCCCCCTTAGTTATTTAACAGATGACAATGCATTTTCTTGGCTTTAGCTTTAGGTAAAGTGGGTCAGACACTGACTGCTATTTCTTGATGTGATGTTACAACCAGAAAGTGAAGAACAAAGGCAAGCAAAGCTTGTTAGGAAGATACATTTAACACACTTTTATAAAGAGACCCAGTATCAGTTTTGGGAAGTGTCACCAGAACCTCAGGAGATTTACTAGGTCATTGCTTCTCAGTAATACACCAAACAAAGCAAGAACATCCACAGGTGACTTACAAACACCCTTCCACAGGTCAGAACCGCTCCTTTGTCTGGGTTCCATCTGAGCCTTCATGCTCTGCCTGTATGAAGCCACTTTGCTATGGCACAACCCCTTCAAGAGGGAAATAAGAACTCTGTGCTAATGAGGACAGACCTGCTTACACCAAAATGCAAGAGAAGTTGCTTTTACAGCTTAGAAAATAACATCCTAAAAGACAAAGTTTGGAACCAAAGCTGCAGAATCTTCCATAGTTTGAAGATTGTTTAAGGACATGAGATACTGTCAGGTGGTCATGCTCATCCAGGACAGGCATGGTTTTGCTTGAATCTCAGCTCTTTTTCCTCCATGCAGAAAATTAATACCTTTCCCAAAATGCCAAGGTGACATGGAAAAATGTCCTAAAGGCTCAGCTCTTATAAAATTATAATGAGCCTGATAAAGCAGCAAGTGTTTGGTAACCAGTGTTCTGTTCTTCAACAGATGTCGTGGTACGCAAGGTCTGACCCAGAGGCCAGGATCAGGCTCAGACAAAAGACCCTTCCTGAAAAAGTCACAGCCCTGCTCTGCATTTCCAACATGCATAAACAGAAAAACCTGTGCACAGCATCCGACCCCTCCAGATAAGATACTCTGCTGTGAACTCATTCTGAAGCTCCAGCCTGGATGCATTCAGCCTAAAGGAGCCTCTTCAATAGCTGCTCTTTTCTGCACCTTTTCTCCCACATACTTGGTGTAAGGCTGGTAGTACATCTCAGGTATTTTCTACCCTAGCAAAACATGGAGGAAAAATGGACCTCATTTTAAGGAGCATCCTCATCAGCAACAGAAAGACTCAATGGATATTTACTGTTTATAAAGGAAATAATTGGCTGGTCTGTGCTGTGCAGATTAGAGATTCTTCAAAGGTATAAAACTGAAGCTGGCACAAACCCAAAGACACTGTAGTTAGTTAAAAGGCATGAAGTAAGAAGAATTTTAATCAGAGGCACACTGATCCATTCCTAATTAACAATATGATGGGGTTCCCACTACAGCAGGGTGGCTTTGGGAAGAGGTGGGGAAAACAAGACTTTACTATAGTGCATAAGCATTTATATTTGATTTATGTTTATACTCAGGCTCAGCACAGAAAAGCAAATCCAGAAAACAAAGGAAACACCAGAGTTCATTAACACTGGAGCAGTTTTGGGGCTCCCCATTTTCTCTTCTCCCTCTGGAAGGTACCCAGAGCTCTCTGGTGTGTCACCACGAGCTGCAAGCTCTCCACCTCCCCCAGGGTGTCAGTGTCAGGACAGAGTGACCTGCACACATCCCACCTCCCAGCCACAGCACCAGGAACATTCAAGCCCTCTGCCCTTACACTGAGCTCTTTCTACAATAAAAACGGCGAGCCAGGTTATGACTAGCAACAGCCAAAGCTCACACAGCACTTCTTACACCTGCTTAACTGCATTGCCATGCTATGACCTGCCATGCGCTGCCCACACTGAAGGCAGGGGGTGGCTTGATCCCTTAGAAGACTTTAGCTCCCAGAGCAAGATGAGCATCTGCAATTAGCAGCACACATTGGTTTTGTATGCTGCCAGTGCCAGGGGAGCCACCTGTCAGAACAGCTCCAGCTGTTCTAATAAAGCTCAGACCTCCTGGCTAAAGGTTAGTCCCTTCTCAGACACACATCAGCACTTCAGGTGGCCTGGCTTTGTGGGCCACTTGCACAAAGGACTCTGCTTCCTTCATCCCTTTGTGATTTGATGTCACAAAGTGAATAACGAAAGAGGCTGAGCTGGAGGGTAGGGCTCAGCAGCACAGAGCCAGCTTCAGGCTAGAGATAACCCCTCCCCTGGGCCCAGCACCACTCCTCTTGGACAATGAACCACCCAGCATCACCACCAAGCCCTCCAGCAGCCTGAAAGCACATGTGCAAGTGCTCTGATCCAGGGTGCAGAGAGATGAGCGCGCACAGGATTTAGGATGGAGGAGCAGGCAGAGCATCAGTTCAGCACCCACAGGTAAGTCCATGCACCCCTCAGCTTGGCCAAGGCTGTCAGGACCAAAACTCCAAAGTTCCTTAGAAAAATTCCCAGAGCTGTCCCCCCTACTGTCCTTGCCATGCCTGCAGGACATCAGCTCAGGGCAGCACAGGCAGGAGTAGGTCCCAAGTCCCCAGAAGCCGGCAGCCAAGCAGTGGGAACATGGGGATCAGGAACACAGGCTCTGAGGCATTTTGAGTTTTTGCTTTTAAATACTGTCCAAAAGTTGTTCCTGGGCCTCACAGATCTGGTGATACAGCAGCGCCCTTCCCATTTCCCGCTAGCCGATATCCAGCCGACAGCATGTGCTCACCTGTCAGCACAGCCCGTTATCAGCTGTCATGTCTTATCGGCCCAGTCCAAGGCAGCAGCGTGCAGAATACCTGAGCTGCTCCCCGTAGCCCTGTTCCCTTTCCTGAAGCCACAGAGATGCTGAAGCCCAGACACGGCTTTCCTCAGCCTGCTGCTGCCCCACACTTCACCTCATGCAGGCATCATAAGAAATTCCGAGGGGGACCCAAACCCCAGCACTGTGTGCCCAGTGTAACAGCTCCTGCTGTGGGCTGGGGCACCCTGGCTCAGATGCTTGAGGAGCACAGCACCTCTCACCTCTGCTCAGTCCACCCTGAGGTGAGGTATCCCAATCCTCCTTTGCAATCCCTGTGTTCTATCGAGAAACTTCATCAGCATAACATCATATCACTTCGTCAATGTACAACTTCAAGCCATCAACATCAACCTGTAATGGTTTCTGCCAACAGCTGCCCTCCAGCACACAATCTCTTCACCAGGATCTTTTGCCACCCTCCCTCTGGACTTACCTACCTCACCACTCTTGTAGGCATTAGCTTTAGGTTTATTTATAGTTTGTTACAAGCCCTGAATAAAACACCCACCTGAGATAAGTTGAAGACACCCTTGCTAGGTACCATAACAGAAGCTGCAGCGAGCTGTAACGGCTCCTCTGGAAGCATTTCATGGCAGCACCAGGCAGCCCTTGAAGCACCACGCTGGGCCCCTGATATGTAGAGGCAGGACAGGTTAACGCAGCCAGGCCAACCAAAGCTGGGCAGCCAGCCTGCTCTTGCCAATTACCGACCCAGCATCACAACAGGAGGAGGGCAGGCCCCTGAGGCCAGCACCCTGTACTGGGACCAAGCCCAGCAGCACCAGGATCCTCTCTCACCCAGGTCATGTCCTGCAGCATAAGCTGGCTTGGGGCAGCAAAGGTCCCACTGATACCTGGGTAGAGGGTCAGGGCTGAATATTAAAAGGCACAATCAAATCACTTGTACTGCAGCACCCTGTAAAGAACATTTCCATGAGGAGAATCAGAAGACAACCCTGCAGCGTTAGACAGACCGTGCAACACAGAACAATACTCAGCAAATTGGTGCACATTGTAACAATGGGAAAGTCAAACCAAGTTAGATTAGAAAGGGTTTGTGGTTTCTTTTTTTTTTCAATCGTGAGATAACTGAATTAGGTGCCACCTCTCAATGAGCCTCCTCAAAAAGGGCAGCCCATCTCCTATGTCAATCACAGCATGCACTCTAGTTCAGACCAGACTGACAGGCCCTTAGCACAGCATTTACACTTCTCAAGGTCTTTTCGCCCATTTCCCATTCCTATTCAGAAGGAAAGGAGGTAAAAATGGGACAGCATCTTAATGCAGAGAACAGGGAACATTTGCATGAAATGAGATTGGAGAGGCTTTCAGCAGCAGACTGTTTCTGGGTAGATCAAGGTGCCCGCTGAACCACCTATTTCAGTGCATCAGAGCCTGAGTGTAAGGCCAGGTATTTTTGAAACCCTGGCCTTGACGAGACCATTTTTTCTCTTTTCTTCACCCTGAAACACTGGGACATCCGTGCTGTGCAACACCCTGCTAAGGCTAATGCAGCTGCCAGACTCCAACGCCTGCAGTCCATGTGGGAGCTGAACCATTCGTGCTCTCCCTGGGACCTCCACGGCCACACTGGGACAGGTGCCTGGAGCTTTGGGTGGTTTTGGTAAACCATCACCTGCTGTCAGACCTGTCACCCCCCCACGTCCCCAGGGACCTCAGTATCAGCTCATTAGGCACAGGAGACCACAGGGCAGCTGAGCAACACAAACAAGTGTCTGCCTCTGAACATAGCTCTTGCACACTGGACCCTGAAGAGTTCTCTTCCATGTGCTCCATGCCTCACCACGCTGAAAGATCACCTTCCACCCGTGGGGAGATACATTTCTTTGGTCAACAGCACTGACAGAAAGCTTCTCACCCAAGGGGATCTAACGAGCTGCAGCTTTCCTGGGCATGCCCTCTGCTAACAAATGACTGTACATTTAAAAAGAGCAGCTTGCAAGACACTCACTGTCAATGCTTCTCCTAAGGGAGGAGGAAGCAGGCCAGTGATTGCTGCTAGCCACGATACTCAGTGAATGCCTGGAAGGGTCAGAAAAGAAATAAGCACACAACACAGGTACTGGTGCTGAAGAGAACAGGTTACAGAACTGTCCTCTGGTGTGCTCGCCCTAAGCCCCTGCTTCTCAGAAAGCACAGCAAGAAGGAAGTGTTCCCCAGCCTCCGTCCCCGGGTCTCCTTCGGACATCCCTACTCTGAAGCTAAGGCTCACCCCTAACAATGCAATCATGAAGAGGAGCTGCACCACAGGAACGAAAGCTCAGGTGAGCTGGGACAAGGAGGCAACATCCAGCAAGCTCAAACTCACTCTGAAATAACAGCTACAGAAAGAAATGTTACACTCAGCCTTGCCAGCCAGTGTCATTAACACCAGGCAGCATTAAATACTTCTGCCAGCACGCACCGTTTTGATTTCAGTGCCTTTGCTACACTTTAGAGATGAAATAACCTTTTGGTACAAGGATGGGTCGGTCTGACTAACCAATTAGGAGGATGAACAAAGAGCAAAAATAGGAAGAAAGAAGCAACAAACCATGCCAATTATTTTTCCAGCTAATTTCAGATTCTCTCCATCCCCCACCTGATTCTCTAGCTTTGTCCCTTGCAGCATTTCCCCCATCACACACCAGTTTTTATCACTTCTGCCATTTGGTTTCTCAAGTTCCCCTCATCTAAACAGTGAAAACTTTATCTGTTTCTCCGTGAAATGAAGTTCCAGTGAACTATTTAGGAAGAGATGCCAAGCACATATCTTCCTGCTGACAGGTGAAGTCTGAGAAACTGCCTAATCATGGCCCTGACACCCTACATGACAGTCTATTCCAAGCATTAACTGATGCTCCATGGCATTAAAGAGATAGCGTAAGTTGTTTTTAAAAAGTTCCTGATGCCATATCTCTTTTCACATCTTTAACTACAACTGCCAAAAACTTCTGCTTACTCATCCACTGCTATTCTGCCACACGTTTTCTGAATGAGAAGGCAAACACTGAGCATATTTTAACCTATATAATCATGCACTGACATCAACAGCAGCAACTGCTCTAAAACACTGACATATTTTAAATTTTAGAGGGAAAGGAGCTTTTTGTACCATATTTCCACTGGTGTGCTTCCCAAGGAGGGGCATCAGGAGAGGCAAGTCTGGGTCAGCGCAGGGCCAGGCAGCAGGAGCTCACGGTGACTCTCAGAAGATGGACAAGCCTGAACCTGAGTAAGAAAAGCTTGCCTAAGTGTAAGGTAATGACATATCGGTCTATACTTACAGGAATACAATGGTAACAGGCTAATGTATTTATGGAATAAGTATAACCACCTCAGCAGCAATCCCAGGTTCTTCACACTGCACTGAGTCAGCCCCAGGCAGCTCTGGGGCTGCTCAGCAGCACGTGAGGGAAAGATGCACGGGCTCCTCCACATCACCTCGGGTCTCCCAGCTCAATGGCCACCCAGCACTGCTGCAGGGAGCGTCAGTGGGGGCAGCTGGGCACAAACCCAGCTTTCTGGGTCCATCAGGGAAGTACATTGACTTGGACAAACCCAGACGAGGAAAAGCTTGGCAGCTCATTTCCACCTGCTTTATCGATGTGGAGCTTCCTCCACACTCCCCAGACACTCGGGTGTTTGTGGACACCTTGGGTCAGCCCCACAGGTACACCCAGGCCTGCGTGCACACAGCACTGGAGCCCCTGCACAAGCTACCTGTTTTCCTAGGCTGGGATTACACCCAGGTTCAGAAGGTCATTCCGGGATTACACCCAGGCTTACGAAGCCATGCCTTGTTTCCAGCAGCACAACCCAGAGGACATAGAGCCCCATCAACTGCCAGGCCCTGCACCAGCATCACCCTGCTGAGTCAGCACAGATGAGCAGCATTTTTCTTTAGGACAGGTGCAACTGCCTTAAAAACCTGCAGCCAACTCCCAAACAGCGATGCCCACCAGCACACAGGGCTGCAAGCCCCCCTGCCCCATGCTGGTGCTGTCACCGCCAGCTTCGGGCAGCCCCGGGCCCCCGGCACGCTCCCCACGGCTTGTGGCAGAAGCACAGCACAATTTCTGTCTAATGACTTCTCCCCTGACAAAAGAATGTTTTGCATATGTTTGTCCTCATAACATAACAGCAAATTCTAATCAATCGCTAGTCAGTTAGAGCGGCTTCTCATTTTAATTAGTTTTGATAATTAGCCTTGAATTTTCTGCGCGCAGTCTATTATCACTCTTCAGCTCTATTTTTCTTTCCATCACTTTATGCTTTGTTCCTACAGGGAAATTCTAATGTTAAATATTTACAAGCAAAACACCCCCAGACAATATTGGTTTCTGCTTCCATAAAACTAGATTTTCTAGGGAACACTTTGATTAAAATATATTTTAATCACAATATCTTGTAAGAAAAAAAATTTCTGGAGCAGCTCTTGCTGCTGGTGGTGCCTGTCATTGTAAATATGTCCATGGAAACTTCTGTGGGCACAGGGTGGCTTTGAGCAAAGCAAGAGCTCATAGGAAAGCCCCTGTAATGCTGGAAGCAAGAAAGAAAAAGTCAGAAATAGAAAGTCAAGCAGGTAGAGGAAGAAATCTCCTTCCCCTTCCGCAAATTGCTGACAGAAGAGCTAATTACTCAGCAGGAGCGTGGGGTGCCGGGAGGGATGCAGAGGTGGCAGTGACATTCAGCAGCCGCGGTTTGCCCCTGCTGAGGTTAAGGCGCAGCCCCCAGCCTTGCTGCGAGCTGCCCCCCGCTCCTCGGGACAGGGGAGAGAGGGGAGAAGCTCCGAGGGCACACAGCACAGGGAGGCAGGGGCAAAGGGCAGCTCTGGTCTCCAGTTAATTATTCTGAGCATGAGGGGCTTGTGATGGAAAAGACAGCCTAAAGCTGTGGCAGAGGACGCCCCGGCAGGAGGCTGCCCTGACCTTGCCCGAGAAGCGCTCCCTCTCCCAGTCCCCTTGGGCAGCTCCCGAGCCCTGCACATCCTATCTCCTCACTCCTAATTCAATGGTGCCACCTAGTGCCACCGGCCCTGGCACAGGACAGCCCAACATTCCCTAAAGCAATGCTTTTCCTACACTCTCTTGGGCAAACTGGCTTCACCTGGGGTCCAACCTAGCACTCTTAGCGGACAGCCATTGAGGGGATGGGATCTGTCCCGCAACTGCACCGGTTGTGCTCAAGCAAGGGATCCATCAGGAGCAAACCCCCTGAGCTCCAGCTTGTTTCAGGCAGCTGTGGAAGTGTTCCTGCCCACCACGATTGTAGACTGTAACCTGACTTCCCGCTGCCTGCCTTCAGCCCAGTGTCTGCAGGGTTAGAGGAAGGATCACCCCACCACCGTACCTCGGCCAAGTTCACCACACTCTCGCAGGATGGCCAGCCACCGCTCGCAGCCCTCCAGGAGGACTGGACCACAAATGGCCAGCAATCAGATCAGATATAATAGGTTAAAAACCTACCTTACAGGCCTAAAAACCTGCAGAATGTAATTTAGCTGCCAGACCTCCCTGAATCACAGGCTTAACATCTTTAAGGGGGGCTGCAGGGCTGGATTTTGGGGGCTGGTGCAGGCACGCTGGGCCAAAAGGAAATGAGTCTGCAATGACACCAGCAAAGAGAGGCAAACCTCTGACAGGTCCATCCGTGGGAGGTTTGCATGTGACAAATGGAGTCATCGCTCAGATGACTGCAGCAGAGCCACATGAATAATGACACAGTTGCTCTGGGATTGTAAACAGCATCAATCCTGGATGAAGGAGCCAAGATCCCAACCACTGAGGTCTGCACAGAATAACAGGGTGTGTAAGCAAGCCCCAAAGTTGTGGTGCTTTGCATGAGGACGACCACGTGTAGAACCCTATAGGAGTTTAGTGTTCCCCTGTGTCCATACAGGCAGGGGCACAAGCCCCAAAACCAGGAGGCAGAGTGAAACCCCAGCCCCACAAGGACAACAGCCGTGGCTCACCGCTGCTCCTGTAAGGGCAGGATGCAAAAAAGACGAAGCAGCCTGGTTGTCCTGAAAGCTGTCCTGTGTGCCAAAGGCTGTCTCAAGACAAATTACTGCTCTATTCCCAGCTGGGCAGAGATTTCCCACTGGTCCCACCGTGCTACGAGTCACGGCTCAAAGGCCAAGTGCAGAACAAAGGAGACTAGCTGCCTCGCTGAGCTTTCTGCCTGCCCCACGAGTACAATAAAACCATCACTGCTACCAGCGCTCTCCCCCCAGGATGGTACTTCAGCCCAAGAAAATGAAGATCATTTTAACAGACAGTTCTTCAAACTGCATACAGTATTCAAGTCTTATCCTGAATGCAATGGGACTGAATCACCTAGAAAAATATTAACGTGAAAATAAAGCCAAAATGTTCTCGGTATTCCAAAGTGCGACCATGTAATTTCAACTAAATTAGGGTGAATTGATCTTGACATTATTTCCTCTACTTGGAGGTGGGATCAAATTTTACTGTCAGCATCAATTAGACAAACTGGTCACTTAATCGTGTATTTGTTCAAGGGCTCCCCTGGGTTTCTGAAGAAATCAACCTGAACAAATGAGATGAAAAGGAATCACTTCATTTCATAGCCTTGAAATACCAAGAACTGAAATTGTCCTTTTGTAAGGGAGTGGAGTTGGGTCTGAAAGATGAGGTGCCCGCTTAGATCAATGTCCTGGCCAACCAGCAGAGCATCATCAGCTCCGATCAATGCCTCACCTGCTGTTTGGATCTGTTAATAATTGGATTTGATCGAGGCTCTGAGAGGCTGTTCAGGGCTGCAGTGCAACTAATCTCAGAAATGTTTTCTGGTGACAGAAGTCAGAAAGGGGGCTGGATAGCAACTTGATGACCTACCGGGAAGGGAAATTCCATTTTCAACTTTTTATTTGGATGTGTTTTCATACTCTTCCCATTCTTGTCTTTAAGCACCATTCAAGAACAGCAAATTCATCTTGTAGCACAGGCTTCAAGGACGTGGTTCCCAGATGGATGGGCACACGGAGGACACGTGGGATGTTTGTGCAGGTCTGTGCCCATGCTCACAGCCCCTGACCATGGCAGGCAGCAGGGCCCTGCCGCTGCTCCCAGCTCCTGCCCCTTCCCGACCTGCTGTCCCTCCACTAGCACCTGTTCAGGACTAATGCCCCTGTAACTTGGCATCACACCATGGCGAGACTAGGCACAGGATATTCCCAACGTGTTTGAGGTTGGCAAGCAGGGAACAGGCCCATCAGTCCCACCCACAGAAAAACCCTGAGTGCTTCTAGGGACAGATGTCACAGCAGCGTGCCACAACAGAGCTTGGGGTAAATCACATCATTCCCATAGTCTTTCAGGTCAGGGACAGAGGACCAGCACATGCCACAGGTCAGAACCTCACCACCTCACTTATTACCTGAGCTCAATGTTCCCTGCATCCCCAGCCCTTGCTATGATGCAATTAAACCAGGTCCATAACTTCCCTCCACATCCCAGCTTTCTCAGCCAAGCAGATCTGTAAGCAGAAGATTTAAGTGAGCTTTGTCTAGCAATCAGAAAAGGATGTTCAGTGCCTAATAAGCAGAGAGTTGTAGTAGAAATTGATAATTCCTTCAGCAAACCAGCAACTCCCACACAGACAGGTCTTGCAGCCAGAGCTCACATGAGCCAAGAAGGAGGAGGCTCTTCCCTCCCCTGTGACGTGTAGGCTGCTGCATTTCCAGTAAATTGCTTGCTGTCCCAGAGTAAGAGAGTCTTGGCAGGTGTGAGCAGGCTGTGGTCCCCTTCGGAGCACAGGGCTGGCCCCATCCATCAGCACTGCCTGCCCAGGGCACTGGATGCTGCATGGAAGCTGAGCAGGAGGGATGGGGGCTTCTCCTGTTTCAGGGAGCGGTGGGCAAGCCTCCCTGGACAGTGACAGGCAGTGGGAGGACAGCAGGGGACACATGGCAGCCTTTAATACCTAGTGGCTCTTTTCGGGGCTTTGGAGGGAAAGAAGAATCTGTCCCTCCTGCCTCTTCCCCATCACAGCCCTGTTTGGCTTCTCCTTCCTTACAGTTTTGCTTCTAATAAATAGCAATTTTTTTATTTTTTTTTCCAGAAAGGAAAACCAAGAATTTGGCCCTTGTCCATCCTAACAAGCACAGACACCTGGCAGGGGTAATGGAAGACTCAAGCACTGAACCTTAAGAACCCCATCAGCATCCCAGACCCCCTCCTGCAGACCAGCAGCCCCTCAGCACCCCTGAGGGCACAGCATGCATCCTGAGGCTGCACTAGAGAAGCACACAGCAAGGCAGGAGAACAGACAAGAGCCTCTAAGTCAGGGTTGCTTCAGAGCCACCACTGAGCATGCCCTAGGCACAGGCACTGCTGGCTTTGCCTATGCACTTGCCAAGACTAAGAGAAGGAACAAAGTTTCCAGCCTATATATAAAAAAAATAAAATAGGTTTAGTTCACTTTCCCAGGGTCATTCTTTGGCACCCCATTAAGATCACTTGACTTGTTTGTGAAGGCATATGAATGTACCAGGTCTTCTGGGAGGAGAAGAAATAGAAGAACAATGCCAGTTTTAAACTACAGGGAAGGTAAGAAGCAAACTCACACACATTGGCCCCAGCAGCCTTTCAGAACCATGAACTGCACCAAGGTTTTCACATGGCCACCAACACCTGCTCAGTGCCACGCTGCGGTCTCAGCCTGACCCACAGCACATCCCCATAACCATTCCCCCACCAAAAAGGTGGGAGACCTCCACTGCTCACAGACTCTTTGTTAGCTTTGATCCCCCACAAGACTTATCAGATCTCATCAAAAGGAAATTGTCTCTAAAATCACACAGAAACGGTACCTGAGCATGGTGAGCAGAGCAGGTGCAGAGTTCACAGCCAGGTTCAAGCAAGAGTTGAGGTTATCATACAAGTCCAGGGCAACGAAGCAGCTCCTTGGCCAAGCAATGCATGTTGTGACTGAGCCAGAAACCAACAGTCTTACAAAATAGCTCAAAAGAAGGTAAAAACCCATGAACTGACCTTAAATAGAGCTCCCAGTCCACAGCTGGGGGAAGGGAAGGGCCCAGGTGAGGACAGATCAGGGTCCTTAGGACCAATTAGTGTGCTCAGGCCCTGACCTGCAGCTGCAGAAGAGGCTGCCCTACCCCAGACTGCAAGTGTTAGGTGACCTTTTGAGCTCCCCAGTGGCTGCAGAGCCAGGGTAAGGTCCATGCAATGGGCTCTTATCAGCCCTCCAGTAGGAGTGTAAGATTTAAAGAAGGGCATAGAGGAAAGCCAGGAGACAAGGAACATCCATTGAGGCATCCCATCAACGCAAGGGTGGCTCCCTTGCCAACACGAGTGTTCATTACAGCTCAAAGTGAAGGCCCTGCTGCCGTCAGCCCTAAAACCCACAGGTCTTCAACACCCTGAGACACCAAAAGCCCTGCCCATCTCGAGAAAGGACTCAACAACTTAAATAATATTTAGACAGAAAGAGGGCTGCCAGTGATCTAACACTTAACCGTGTGGTACAAGAAGAAGCTGGCTGAAGCCTCTGTGTTGATGGCACGTGCTGGCAGTGGCACAGCTACTCCCACGTCACAAGAGGTGGACCGCAGCAGTGGGGCCCATGTCAAGGCTGACATGAGTCTGCAGTGGGTGACAGCTGAGCTGCAAGAGCAGATGGATTAGATCAAGAGACTGGAGAAGTGGAAGAGCTGCAGGCTCCTTCTAGGCAGTGTCCTGTTGTGGCACTCCTCCCCTGAGGCTGCGGTCTGGGCAGCATAAATAACATAAAGCTGTTAGGAATAAACTGGAAAGCCAGGGAACATCTGTGCAGATCATAGAAACACTGCAGTTCAACTAGGAAACCAGGGAGGGGAAAGCATGGGGAGTAGGGTACGCTCTCTAAAACCTCTCTTCCTTACACGCGTTTAGCTTTTGGTGGCATTGCAGCACCATCTGTTGGAAATGCATTAAAATTGGCTAGCCTACACTCTGTTTTCAGCGATGCTGAGACATACACAAACCATTTCATGCTTATATGCATGAGTGGGCAGTCCGGGGATAGAAACCCTGATTCCCCAGGTCATCCCGATAGTTACTAACCAAAAGCTGGGCTAACCTGCAAGCTGCTGGCCTAGAGGAGGTGAGCTGGTAAATGTACATTTCCCCAGGCAGGCAACCTTCCTGAATCCCCACCAAATCTGGTGTCAGCCCCCACCTGGGTGGTCCCTCCTGCTGCTGAACCTGGTCACAGTGTACGTGTGAAGACACCTGGTTGTAACGAAGCCAGTCCTCAGCAGAGAACTGCCAGGCCAAGGAGTCTCACGAAGGAAAACTGGGCAAAGGTCACCATGCCCTGAGCTACAAGCTGCGCAGACAGCAGAGCTCATTGGAACCTGCATGGCAGACCACGAAATATTTGCTCTGTGGCCCAAATTTCGCCCGTTGTGACACCTTTGGTTGGTTGCAGTGTGGCCCTTACATCTAGAAAGGTTGACATAGCTGAAAGCACATGAAATATATGTGCAGTGAGGCTGTTCTCAAGGGAGATCTATGATTTATTACCTGCAATACAGTAGGATAGTCCAAGCATACAAACCTCCTTCCCCTCTCCCCACCTGCCAGCAGGCACAGTGCTGTTAAACCAGTGAGGCAACAGTGATGTCCGAGCAAGAGCGATACCTGGAGAGGAAGGTCTAGCGGTGATGACCTCGCAGTATGTCGAGAGAAGTCCACCTTTGGACTGGGCTGACAGTCCACGGCCTGCCCAGACAATTCTGAGCTTCTTTTTCACCGAGAAAAGCCTTTCTCAATGCAAAGTGTCATCTTCAAGGATATCAGCGCTATGGATCCTACCCTGGGGGA
The DNA here is from genome assembly GCF_964211835.1 of Anser anser. Taxonomy (NCBI): domain Eukaryota; kingdom Metazoa; phylum Chordata; class Aves; order Anseriformes; family Anatidae; genus Anser; species Anser anser. The sequence continues at coordinate 8,612,079 of NC_139736.1, forward strand.
TTAGCTCCCACAGCCAGAGCATATGCTTCACTGGGCATTTCTGCGTACGTCCTCTGCTGTGCACACACTGAGTCACTAAGCAAGCACTCATCCTTCTCCTCCTACCGCTGCAGTGGCAGAACGGGCCGTGCTGTGTGTCCTGCAGCTCAGTGAGGACATTTCTCTTAAAAATGTAACAAAAGCAACAGCTTTCCAAAGATTGCATCTTATTAACTGGGAGGCTTCATGGCCTCATTCCTCTCCCCTGCTTGCAGAGGCATTAACATATGGTTGCCTGTGGCCATCCAATGCAGGGGCTGCAGCAGGAGGGTTCCTGCTTCGCGTGCTGGAAGTCAGCAGCACCTGGGGTCACCGGACAGGCGAGCAGAATGCCGGAGCAGCCCACGAGGAACCTACTGAACCTTCTTCTGCTCCATTCCTGTCACCTGCAGCTCTACTGCTGCAAATAGATTCCTTCCCTGCATTCATCTACTGCCTTCCTTTCCAGTATTACTATTTTATGTAATTGGCCATGTCAAAAGAGCCCTTACATAACCACAGCCACCCTAGGCACATGTCTTGAAACACATGCATGCCTCCCTTCTCTGTCAGTTGCAATATTTTGCACATGGATGGACTCAACCCTTCTCCAGGAAATACTAAAAATAAAGAAAACACACTGTCAAGTATCAGGGATTCACTGAGCATGGCATAATAGTTTTTCTTGTCTCCCACAGATAGTATCTGTATGTTACAACACAGCAACATAGAGACAACATATGCCAGTAGAAAAATAACTTGCTTTGCTCATAGTCACCTTCTCTGCACTCAAGCAGAGCAAGATCTCTTAAGGAAAAAGCTTTTTTTTTTTTATCTTTGTAAGTGCCAAGCCATCCATACAGATCAAGGACCTGTACAGAGGCTAGAAACACTTCGGACAGGGTAATTTTAATCATCTAAGTGATTTCATTGATTTTCCCAGTGTACTTATGTAGCTAAATGAAACTGAACATTTGCATAACTGCTGCCCAAAATTTTACTGGCTAAAAGCATTGGCACAATAACATCCTGTGAGATCAGATCTATCACTGGCACAGAGAACCAAATTGACTCGTTCAGCACTCTGCTCGCACAGATCATTTGCAAGGGGCAGTGTCACTCACGGACAAAACAAGCTGGAGCCTGTTTGGCAACAGGAAAGTCAAGGAGCACTTTGGCACTGGCTGCAGGGAAAGCAAGATCATGGCCTAGATAACAAAGGTCATGGTTTGTTCGCAAAGCTAAGAGACATTTACTCCACCTAAGCAGTCACTGCAACCTTACTTCACTCTGACAGCAATACTACATTGTTTTTTTTTCTCTTCATCTCCTTAGTCTGCCACTGCTTTGCATGTGTGGTAGGCAGGTGTCTCTTCTCACCCCTAGCATCAGAAACTGCAAAGCTGCTAACTCCAGGTTTGTGCTAAAAGGAGCAAGGATCTGACTAAATCTGTTATGCTGATTTTGGCTGAGAGCCCTCATGCATGTTTCTGAGTGCTGAAGGCAAGCAGTTGTTTCCTCCTTTTTATAGTCAGCATTTCATTTTACGAGGCTCATTATCACAGCCCTTTAATGGCCACGTAGACTGCTAGAGTGTTGCCTGGCCTGAACATCGTCTTAATTTATGAGATGATGTCAAAGTCTTGGAGTTGTGAGGCCCTGCTGACATCAGTCCAGCTAATGATGGTCTTTTTGGATGGAAATTGTTTTAATTTTCTCTCAGGCAATGATCACAGATTGTATTAGGGAAAACGATGGTGACCATGGAGTCACCAGATAGAGGCCAGTCAGTTAGTAATCATTTACTCACAGGAATGACTTTTCCAGCTCAGTACTGAAGGTCACTGTGTATTGCCTCAACTGAAATAAATCCGCTTTTGCAGGGGCTGGCTCCACAGAGCGGAGAACTGACAGAGAAATGGGGAGATGGTGGCTTTCTTCTGCCTTGATCTGGGTAGGGCTGGGGGTGGCTAGGCCTGGAGAAGCACTGCTCCAAGCACAATTTTTTTTATTTTCATATTTTGATCATTTTCCTTTTTTTAAAACCAAAAGAATGTGGTTAGAGTAGAACTAAATACAAATAATTAATTTAGATGCTGGAAAAGTCACCACATTCAGGAAAACTGCTGTTTCAGGTAGCACAACCCAGCTAACCACCGAGTGACAGCCCTACCTGAGGTGCAGGGATCCACATGGCTGGTTGCTGGCTCTGGATGGAGTGCTGCTGTGACAAAAATCCACTTCTTGGCGGTGATAAATGGCTAAGGAGAAGCAGGCCTAACCCTGGCTCTGTCTCTGACAGAAACCACACTGCTCGGTATTCTGACAGAAAGTTTTCTGCCAGCTCTAGTGAAAATTCACCTCCCCTCCCCCTCCCTGCTTTTTTTCTCTGAAGAGCTCACTGCCTCACAAGCATTAATTAATTAAGTTCCTCACACACTTAAAATGCTTGCTGGAGGTAAGTAAGAGATTTAGGGATCGCTTCGCTGGCCACACGGCCTATGGCAGGACCGCTCCTGTCAGGAGCCATGTCCACCCCTAATGTCTGCTCCTGCCGCTTGGGCCCAAACACCTGACTGGTGCAGTCACCCCAGCAGAAATTACAGGAAAACGCGGGTCTGCATCCAGCTGTACGTGCTGGAGGGTTTGGAGACAGGAGGTGCAGCTACTGGGGTTTGTGTACATCCAGAACCTTCCTCCCAATGAGGAAAGTGTACGGGCTTTTTCTGCTTCAGCTGAGACTGCCAGCACATATTTCATCCGGACACTTCTGCAAACTATCAGTGGCCTGAGATAAGAAATCTGATGGAAGCTTTAGAAGCCCATTGCTCAGGATAATATAACCCTGACAGTTACTTTACCTAACAAGTTACACTTTGTGGAGTAAGAGAGAGACATTCTGAAGGACTAACAGGCCAAGCACTACTCTAAGCATTTTCTTCTACTGATAACACTGGGACAAGATACTGCATAAAATTTTGTCTTGCATTTTTCCAAAGCATATCATATTCTCCTAGTAGGTCTCAGTTAAAGCAAAACAAACATTGGGCAGGGGGAGGGAAATACAACAGCGTGTGCACAAAGCAGACCTCAACACAAGCCAAACCCTGCTTCTCTCCTGAAAGTGTCCTGAATTCCTGCAGCTCCTCCACGCCTCTGCTCCCAAAAGCACAGGACTGTTACAGAAGACTGCATGTGCTGAAATGCAGTGGTAAAAAGGATCAAGCACAGGAAATACCTAGTCATATTCACAAAAAAATGTATAGATTTGTTCATATGAGAGAAAACAGGGCTCACTTGTTTTCAAGCAGCACAGAAGTGAGGCCAGGCAACCTTGCCTCCCAGACACGAGCTGCAAGCTCTGATCTCAGATCTGTGTCCCTTTTCATGAGGAGTTCCCCGCACGGGGCAGCTCCATCAGCATGGCTACATGGAGACAGCAACCAGGCCCTAAGACCTCCCCCAGGACATCTGGTTATACAGAAGCACAATCATGCACTGATGTTCTCCTCATCCCAGAGAGGAGTCCTTTCATAGGGGAGGCTATTTAAGAGATGTATTCATTTCTCATCACACTGCAAAAGAAGTTTCCAACCAACCCAATAATTCTTCTAATGTGATCATGCTCTTGTGGAACCTCCTCTACCGAGGCTTATAAAGACCAGATTAAGCCTCACAAACAGCCCCAGTGGGGAGCAGTATTCATCTTGTTTCACTGAGAAGAGGAAGGGATCAGAGGCACAACGTGCCTTGCACAGAGCCTGCTAAGCAGTGGGAGACAAGGGGGGGGTTTAAGCATCTCCTTCTTTCTCCCTCGTCTCTGAGCCACCCATCCATATTCTCAGAAGTCATAACTGGGATTCAGGATCAGTATATCTTTGTGCAAACATGCAGAAAGGCAATTACATGAGACATTACTATAAACATGCTCTAATATCTCAGTCACACTGGGTGCTCAGCTACAGAAGAAACCAAGGGCAAGTCATCAGAACCAACCAACAGGGCCATCAGAAGGTCTCGGTGGAAGACAGCCTGCTGATTTCAGGAGAGGTGCTCAGTCCCTCAGTATGAGAAACATCATGTGCTCTTCCTGCTGACAGCAGGATTAGTAGGTAAGCTTTAAACGAATAACTTAGTAAACAAACTGCATGGTTTGGTGAAAGCCAGAAGTATCAACTTTGGCCAAAACTTGAGAAATTGTAGTCCTGAAAAAAGTTACTTTAAGGTTTTGCTTCCATGCATCCAGAAAGAAAATTTCTCCATTGAATTTCAATGTCCTGCTTTTGAACTGAGGAAGATTTTATTTTTTAGGCATTTAAAAAAGCCTGAAAAGGAACTGACTTTCTGGCTTATGTTAAAATGTTTGATTCACACAATTTTTTGTATGTATTTCGGTATGAAAAAGTCTCTTCATGATGAACAGAAAATAAAAAAACCTTTTAACAAAGTAGCTATCTTTTGTTGCCAGTCACCAGCTTCCCTGATGACCCCACAAATCCCCCTTGCTTACTCAACACTGCTCTTAGATTTTGCTGTGGTATCTTTAAACCTGCGCTTGGGCATTTTATTTTAATATCTCCATTTCCCACCTTCCTTTCCTTTCTCATGTGATCAATACCACAAGATCAAAGCATTGTGATTCTTTGTGGAACTGCACTTTTCAAATCAAAAGCTGGCTGTTTTCAAGTCTTCCTCAGCTATCTTTGTCAGCTTCCCAAATTCTGGGAAAGTAAAGCTAGGTCAAGTCAACAGCACAGCCTGTTACAGCACAAAGCACCCATCTGATGATGAACAAGTTATTTACATGCTGTTTCGCTCTTACAGCATCAGCTCTCCAGCCAAATACAACACTGTAAGGAGTAAAACAAAGCAACATTTCATCCTGCTCACTAAAGACCTTTATCTTCTGATGTTACAATGATAAACAACAGGCAAATGAAAATAACCTTCCCCCCAACATTAACAGAATAGTGGTTAAACCCAGATGCTTTTTTTTTTTTTTTTCTTCCCATATGGATATACAAATCCACCTGCCAGACTAGGGAAGTACAAATATTATGTCTGTACATAGCTGTGTGCAGCACCTGGACCTGTATTTGCAATACAAGTACATCTGGAAGCCTCTTGCCCAAAATCAGAAATAGGACTCTTCAGTTTACTAAGATGTAAAGTCAAGGTTTGAAAACACTTGAAGTGCCATCACACCTATGGGGCTTGCTAACTAAATGCAATGATACTTGTATAAATATTTGCAAAATCAAGATATCTTACAGGCACTTAAATATCCTGATCTACTGGTTTGCGGCAGCCCAATTTCTGCCCCACTGCAGAACTCCTGGTCCTGAGATCCAGCTGCAATCAGTATGAATTTGGGGTACACAGTCCAATAAATGCCTCAAGTCTAGGGATGCTACAGAGACAGCCTGTGTGCACACATTCAATTTAAACCAGAAACCTGCTTGTGCACCGCCTATTTGGATATCATTCTTTAAAGTCAAGAAGTTCAAGAAACTAAACTACTAATATTACTAAAACTAAATTTATAATTTTATTCCTGTTCAGTTCCTTCATCTTCTATTCCAAAGATGGAAAGGGCCTTTTATTTCTCCCTTCTGCAATACAAAACCCATACTAGAAACTGGACAAATGTGACCCTTTATGGCGAGGACTCTCAGAAACATCAGATGTTCTCCAAAGCCCCTTTGAACATTGGCCAGATTTGCAGCCCGACCCTGAACCTTAACAAAATAAAATTCCTCTGTACCTAGCATTTAGGAGGAACACCAGATGGCCAAGGGGAGGGGAGGAAAAGAAAGAGGCCACATTTTCACAGCTGTATTTGACAGGTACCTTTTCTAATAATAATCTGATGAATAACTGCAGTGGTCTGGCCATGCCTCGTGGTACTGGGAGTGACTCTTCAGAAGAAACAGCAGGCTGTCTGCAAGCAGTGCTCCCAGGCGCAGGAATGGTGTCCCCCGAAATGTTCCCCTGAAGTAATGCAGCAACAGCTCAGCTCACAGCGCAGTGAAACTGCTCAAACCAGGTGTCTCAGCACTGCAAACACAGACTCAGTGCTCCCAGGAGGGAAGGTCCCAGGCACTGCTGCTTAGGACCTGAGCTGGGGACCGGGGAGCGCTGGGTCTTATATCCTGCAAGGAGCCCCTGGGTGCTGGAGTTCAGCGTAGGAGACCACACAATTCCTACTCGCTCTGCTGAGTCCTGGGCAGATATCTAAGGAGGAAAGGCCTCAGGCTCTTCACTTTTGCTGACTGACTGCAGCAAACCGTGACCTGACAAGTCCAGGGGAGGCAGAGGATGGACCATGAAGTCCTGCCTGGGATGCAGGGGGGATCACTCTTGAGCCACCTCTCATGAGCACGTCTGTGGCTCCTGTAAAGAGGTCCTGCCACAGGAATGTCTCTGGTCTTTAACTACATCTGAGAATGTGACAGCAGTGGCATCCTGCACCAGAAAAGGGGGTGGAAGGACCCAGCTTGTCCAGAGCTTTGAATCAGATACATCTAAACCTCTCCATGGTGTGCTTCCTGAAGAAAACCAAAAAGGTTCTGAACTCCAATAGCCTGGTTTTATCTGAAAAAAAATCAAGAAACTTAACTTTCCGAACAAACTCAAAGTCAAACTATCAGTGACTGAACACACAGCTCTCTACAAATCCTATTTCAAGACTTGGCTGCAAGTCAGGGACGTTCTGAGCTGCAGCCAGTTGTGCCTGTCCACGTGGATCCCCAGGGAGCCCTGAGCCCAGCTGCCTTCTCCCCATTTCTCTTTGCAGTTTATCTTTGTGCCCGAGCTGTTCCTGGTGCTGGGCTGTGCTCCCGGTGTTTGCTCCCCTGCTCATCTCTCCTATCTTCCCTCTGAATGTGCTCAGTAGCACCCCAGAGAAAGGGCAATGGAGGTAACACCTGATCCAGTCTCTGCCTTAAGGAACACAAACATAAGAGAGGAGGGAAAAAAAAAAAAAAAAGGTACTGTTTGTTACAAAGGGCATGAAAGATCACTCTTTGAATCAACTCTTGCACTATACTACAGTCCAGTCCGACTTGTCCTACTCATGACATGAGATGGAAATGACTTCTAACGAGGGGTGGATGCTGTGCTGATTTTGCCTTACAGACCGCACCTTCTTCCAAGCTGCACAGTTGAGCTTGTAGGGCTCCTCCCCAGCCCAGGGCAGAGCTCCTAGGGGCGTCTGCAAAGGGACCTTCATATAACCCACAGAGGTGCTGCCCTAACAGAAGAGCTTCTCTCACCTTCCCCAACAAGCTCAGTCAAAAATGCTTTGCCTCTACCAGGTCCTAACCACAACTGCATGCAAAACTCAGCCCCAAGAGGTGAGGAAATGTTTATCATCATAACACAGAAATATGAGAGCCAGGAGGGAGCTCCTTTTTTGAGGGGAGGGGCAGGAGCAGGATCTGCCCTTCTCACTGCGATGGCCCTGTCACCAGAAAAATCAGAGTCCAGATAAGCTTCAGGTGATGAAATCTGTAACGCAGCACAAGGAATTCTTTTTGACCTTCAGTTCTCCCACTTAAGATACATCATCATGTTTTCACAGCTTGAGCAATCCCCGTTTGCTGGATTCGAGGCTTGTAATGTTTTTGCCCAAACTATTTCCTTCCTTCCAAAGCAGTAAGATCTGCTTATGACTCAGCCCTCAATAAAGCACACAGCAAGGACCATTAAAATGAGTGCGCAGTGCAGTGATAAAACTCGTAGGATACATTTTTGGGGCTGGAATCTTCCTTGCCCTTTATTTACCCCCCAAAAAAACATGAATTTGTGTCGTGTCTGGGTACAAAGTAAATCCACTGGAAAATGAGTAGTTTTAAAGGAAATACTTCTCCAATGGTGAGAGAACATCTCCATGTCATAAACAAAGTGATAGATGGGGCTGGAGAGGCTGCGCGATGGCCTCTGGAGAGGCAGCCCTCCTCAGCCTCCACAGCACTCACACAGACAGCGCTCCCAAACCATCCTCTGCCTGAATAAAGACATCACCAGCTTCAAGGAAATTATTTACTGAGAAGTGTGGGTGGATCACAGACAAGGAAGCCAGAGGGATTTTTCTAGTTTTGCATTCATAAATTTGAAAAAAAAAAGAGAGCATTTCAGGCAAAGGCTTGTGTTCTCAATGAAACTGGAAAGGCTGGGGCTGCTCACGGCTGACATCTGTGAGAGCTGGCTCCAGGGTCTCCTTGGCTGCGAGCCAGAGGTTTCTAAGCCATCTCAACACTGCATGGCCTTGAAGTGTTTTACTCTTTTACAACAGAGCATGAGTAATGGGCAGAGAAGCAACTTAGAGGGGAGGAAAATATCATTATCCTTCCTGTACGGGGGGGAAACTGAGACAGCATCCTCTGTTAATCCACCAGACCAATGACTCTCATGAAAAGCATTTGAAATCTGATCCTAAAATCTTTGAAATGACCCTTTTCATTGAATTCAGTGGAATTTCAGACTCTAACCTCTGTAAAGTTTTGTGGATTTTTTTTTAAACCTCCCACTTTCTTTCATAGGAGAGATGTCCAGGCATCTGGATGCATCTGGATGTTGTTCTCTGACAACAACTAAAGTTTGTAAGTGTCCAAGCACAGGAATGAAGTGAAGGAAAATAATGTACCCATTTCACAAAAAAAAAAAATAAAAAATAAAATAAAAAAGTAAGAAATAAATATACAGCCAGTTTAAACATATTCAGCACTACAAATTGACTCCAGACATGGTCAAAAAGTATTTTTAAAGTACAAGAAATCTATTTTTTAGAGATGCACACTAAGAGGCATATGAAAAACATCCTCTTTAAAGTTTCAGTATGACATACAGCAGTGAGCTTGAGGGTTACTTTAGATGTGCTTTCAGGCTGCAATACCCTTGTGTAACACCCAGGGAGATGAGGATAGTTGCCATGAAACTGCCTCAATGGCAGCAGCTTCCCTTTCCTATCAGCAATCCTGCAGAATGCCAGCAATACAGCTCAAGTACATATAAGAAAATATACAGATTTTAGAAAGAGCTATGCAGAGGGATGCTCCATCGGAATAAATGGTAAAGAGGCAGTTTAGCAGTTCAGCACCTGCTGTCCAGCTCAGCAACTCATTTCTGTGTCTTAAACAGAAGAAAAACCCATCTGAAGAGCATCTTTCAGGCAGTACATGCCTGCTGTCAGGTGTGGGGAGGAGCAGGGTCCTCCAACGGGGAGAACAGAGCACACCCCAGTCCCATAGTCCAGCCATGAACTCAGACCATCTCTCGTTTACATAGGTTGAGGTTCTGGCCCAAAGACTGGCAGAAAATGAGCCACCAGTGAAAAGAGATGTGAGGGAGGGGCTAGGACAGGCCTAAAAGAGCTTTTTAGAGCACTTCTCCTCCTTTCCTGTGAAAGCTACAGAGCAGATCTTCTGTAAAGGTCCTTTGATTCCCATTGAACTCTGCAGGGCAATACTGAGATCTGGCCCTTTCTTCAGGTCCTGTCGGATCCACAGCCTAATACAATGAAAATCCACCGCAGGCAGAATAGCTGTTTTTTTTGTTTGGTTTTGCCTTTCCCTTGAGTATTGGTTATGGCTTATTTTTAAACTACTGGTTGCTCTCATTAAGCTTACTGGGACAAGATTTGTCCCCCACTGTGATTAGATCTTGGTTTCCTTTGAAATATAACTCCACGAAACCTGGACATTTTACAAAACAGAAAGACTTTTGGGATCTTAATCTAGTTCCATTCACAGAATTACTGCTCTGTTTAGGATTAGATAAAGCAGGACCATCTCGGTGGTGACATTTTGAAAAAAAGCTGGATCTTTCACTCATCAGACTGTTCCTGAGATGCTGGAGAGCAGCTCGGTGGCCAGTAGGTGACAGTCTTTCCAACAGAAAAAACCTGGGCAGCTCACAAAGAGGGGTTGTTCCCTGTTCTGTCAGAATGTAAATGTTATTTATTTCTGCTTATACATATGGACAGTCCGCAACAGGGGGAGATATTTTTCAGCTAGCATGCCAGTAAAAGGTAAGGTCAGCAAAGCTCTTGAGTGTGGTTTCCTGACCTCCCAAGAGGAGATATGACAAAGGAGGACATTAACGGTACTGTAGATGAGGCACTAACACAACTCTTAGCTGCATTCAGAAAAAAAAAAATACCTTTACATCTCAGTGCAGGTTCAAGGCTAGCATAGTTAAAAAAATAAAAATAAAAAATCTTAAAAATCAAGCTCACATGAAACATAAGCACATTCAAGCTGGCACAGTCACACCAGCTGATACCTCCAATGTGAGAGAACAGCACGCAGAAAACCTGTATGTGCATTTTAGGTGGCTGCAACATTTTCTTTGCAGCAGCCCTAGGCAGGGCTTGTGTCTGGAACACAAACTCCTCCTATGAACACAGTCATGTGTCTACAACACAACTGCTTGCAGTGACCAAGACAACCTTTGTAGCAAAAGCTAAGAAAACATTCTCTTTGTTCATTTAGCCACTGTGCACATTACTTACTGGAATGGCTGAACCTTGTTTAAAATCCAAAGGAATAATAATAAAAAATAATAATAAAAAAATGCTGGAATGGATCAATAAGAACCATAATGAGTGATTTAAGGGAAACATGAAAACCCATGGGTAGAGCGAGGTTTTCTATTCCACAACCATTTAATTTACTTCCTAACGTAAAGCTGGCACTCTGAGACACCCCGCTGCACCCACCAGCGTCCACAGCTAATCTCCAGAAAGAAGCTCTATGGTGTCAAGCAGAAATTACCAGTTCTGGCAACGGTCACTAGCTCCCTGACACATGCAATTTTAAGGCAATGTTCTCAGGCCAGAAAGAGAAAGCCACACATCCTTTGTCTCATCAGACCTATTTTAACAGAACTGGGACTTTGCCTGAGCAAAGGTCAAGTACAAACTTTTAAAAACTGAATGGTTTGGCCAGCTGGAGAGGTATCTGTCTAGCTGGAGCCTCAGACAGCATGTAACTTCACAATTCCACAAGAGATGTACTTATTTAAATATCTATGGCAGCTTTTCCTTGTGAAATGAGGATTTGAAGGTATACGAAAATAAGATTTTTAACCACCTATGTCTGGTGCCACATAACATCTTGATCTGAATTGTGCATTAATCAAATTCTGCCAGGTGCATTCGATTTTAACTTGTCCATGTTTCTTTGCATCATTTATTCATCACTCATGTAGTAAAGAAATGTGTTGAGAAAACAAACAAATATCATATTGACTGCATTGTAAACTCGGCCTGTATTGCTGCTCTCTTGTCCTGGTGTTGAGAGCTGATTGCTAAGTGGTGAACACCCACTGCCTTTGCATATACTGCGAGTCAAGACAAGTGATGGGTAGGTGCAATGCTATAAAAAGCGTGTTGTTACCTTGGTTTGTCCAACCCAAGTTGAAAAACAGGTGCAATTGGGATCTGAATGTGGATGTGACATCCAACACCATGGCCCTTTGCCCACACTATCCATGCTGAGTACACCTTTCTTTTGTACTATGAATACAAGTTGTACTGGATTACATTTGTCTTTAATGTTTCAGTAATTCTTTCTCCTCCGTGTGTCCATCTCCTTCCTTTCATCCATCTTTTGCTTCCAATAGATTTCGAAACTCTTTTCTTCTTTCATTTCCCATTCTCCTCTTCTCCTCCCTGAATTTAACAGAGTCCTATGGACAGCAGACTCTGCCTTGGCAGTACAAGGAGCAATGTGTGAAACCCTCTGCAGTTATGGAGAAATCGTCTTGCAGTGGCCACACAAATCTTGCTGTCTCCTTGATGCTGCTAATCAATGACAGCATCAGGATTTGTATCTTGCCCTGATAAAAAGCAGGGCAAATATTAGGCAAATTAATCATGCTGCAGGGATTTGTGTAATGACAAGTACCTCTCTGCTTGTGGGTCAGAAATGGTGTAAATCAACCACATACTGGGGAAAGTCCATCCAGTGTCTCCTTCTTCTCTTCAGTTTTGTTCATCACTGGGGCATCTGAACATCTAGGAAGTGATACCACAGCCTGGTCCCCCTGTGATTAAGCCATGTGGATTGTCTCAGGGTCTTCTTCCAAAGACTGCTAGAAAGGAGGCTGCTTCATAGACTGAACTGTGCTCAGGAGGGCTGGCTTCATCTCACGTGGTGCAGTCCTGTGTCTGCCTGGGGCCTCTCTACATGCTCCCATAATGCAAAAAAAAAAAAAAAAAAAGCAATGCAGACTTAACAATCCCCACCATTTCCACGTACCTACTGCTGATCTTGTCATGAAATATTCTGCTTAAATTACACCGGCATGAGCACAGTCCCATGCTGGTAGGAGCCACAGAATCACTCTACCAAGTGTACAGGTTCTGCAGGACTTGCTGTACAACAAGAAAGCTGCTGGTGAAATACTGTTTGACAGCTTTTCAGGAAGCATGACACCCTCCTGGCTTGCTGAAGGGGAGGAGAGAATGGAGGATGGAAATTGTCTTTATCTCAGGTTGGGAGACAGAAGAAATTCTGAAATGAGGATGACAGGCTGTGGCAATACGGGTTTGGCGTTTGTTGATAGGTGAGTGCCATCCGCTCAGGGCTGCTGTAATGCGCTCTCGCTCTCTGCTGTCACGCACTGCTAAAAGCAGTGCTGCAGAAGAGAAAAATCTGGGGATATGCAGTGTCACACAGGCTCTGTTTACATATTGCCATAAGCTGGAAGTCAAATATTGGAAAAAGATAAAAACAGTATTTTTTTTTTAAGCTGAGCATAATATATGCCCAGTGTAAAGAAAAATAAGTATTATGTGGTTTTATTAGTCTTTCAGAGACAGACAAAAGCAATGAGTTTACTTCTTTTTAAGTCCTCTGCTCTGAGAAGTATTGCATGGCATAATCAGTTTTCTAAATTCCCCCTTTACCTGGGCCTTGCACATCTCACCCCTTCCCCAGCCTCCTCCGAGCAGCGCTCACATGCAGGCAGCCGCTGGCTGCAGCCACAGCAGGGTGCACTTCACGGGCAGTCCTAGCAAGTGGGGTAGGAGCTGGGAGCACCACTTTCAACCAGGGAATTCCTACGGCCCACCTGGCTCACAGCAGCTGCTCCACCCTTCTACCTTCTCATTCTCTTGGGGGAAGGAATGAGCTAGTGGTTTGCTGATGAAAATTCTTTTCCCCTTAATAAAAACATATTTTCAGAACATATTTTTAAAGTTAACTATCAGAAGAAAGTAATGCAAAGGGAGCTATGGTTTAGTCCAACTACTCCACAACAGTCCTTGGTAATTCTGTGTTCTATCCTTCACAGTTTCATGGCAGCTAATACTAAAAAAAATGCTTCATTGGGACAGAAATCAGGCTTATTTGTTAATGCTCCACCAGTAATTGTTGAGAGGAGCATTATTGTCCCTGCTCTGCCAGTAAAAGGCAAATGGAGGAGGCCATTTCCTTTACTGGTACCAAGAGTTGTGGTAGGGACACAGAGGGAAGGGAACAATGACAAAAATTTGCATTTGCTGAAGGGCTCAGTACATTGCTCCATTGTGAGCGGGCCAAGACCTTTATCACATGAATTCTTGTGATTCATCCTCCCCTCTGGTCTACCTCGCTGTATCCAGCGCGGTACAGAGAACTCTGTGTGTTTAAAGAAACACACATATACAAGAAGGTCTTTGCTTGTTACTGTAGTACGCAGGTGCTGGCTCACGCTCCCGAGCCGGAGCGGGGGTACAGGCGGAGCTGGTGAATCGGTACTTTTTACTCTCCTGCCAGGCTGCCGAGTGACCTTGGGCAGCTCACAGCCACTTCACTTCTCACTGCCTCAGTTTCTGTAAAATTTTCCTGGTTTACTTTGTATAGCGCGTAGATATCGACTGATGCAAGGGCAGGGTATTATTGCTTACATGTGACTCAAATAAAGCCAGTGCCTAAAATCCAGAATCAGCAAGGGAGAAAAGAGCAGAAACGTGAAATTGTTCTGTTGCAGCTGTTCTCCTCCTGCTGCCCAGCCTACACACAGGGAATCGCATTGCAACAGCACCATCTGATTTACCGCACGTCAGCTACCCTGAGAAGTTCAGGTAACCCCCCAGGACATAACAAGTGACATCTAAATGAACCCATGCATGCTAGCATGAGGCTGTTTAAAGGTTACAGATCTGTGTTGGAGAACACATTTCAGCAGTTTCCCTTTGAAAGGCTCTGAATATGGAAGACTGGCAAGATGCACAGCGCGCTACCCGCGGTCAGGAAGGACGGGTGTCCATCGCTTCCCACTGACAACGCCGTTGCACTTGTGTCTGCCCAGTTTCCCATTAGCAGTTTGAAAGCATCAAAACACTGACGCACAACACACAGCGGCTGCCAGTCACAGGGGCGTCGCACAGATGTACTCTAAAGGCTTAAAAGGCGGACAAGTTTCTGCTGTTCAATGAACATCCCCAACTGAAGCTGTCTTTCCCTGCTACAAATAACTCCTTCTGAAGTCTGCAGGAAGCCCTGTCCTGTGAACACAGCATCTGCTTTCGGAGGGGTTGCAGCTTTCCCAGAGCTGGGCTGTGCAGAAGCTGAGAAGGGGGACGTGAGCTGCTCATTGCGAGCTGGGAGGCACCGACCGGCTCCGAGCATCGCCTTTGCGGGGCCCCATGCGCTCACAGGGCCTATTCCTGAATTGTGCTGCATAAGCAACCTGGAAAATGTCGCTTGCTCAATACAGTTTCTCTCTTCTGAATGTCTAAGGTAGCAGCAGGTTGGACACGTGCATTGGAGGCAGATGGGGTGAATATTTCCAGCCCATCGCAAACCCCCAGCTGCCACGGAACTGCAAAGCCTGCCTCCCCTGATATCCCCAAACCAGCCGGAGGTGTGCACACGCAGCCGACGTGCCGGGATGGGTTTGCAGCCCGTATTTCTCGCACCCCGTCCGCACAGCCCCGGGGCGCGGAGGACCGCACGCCTGGGTGAAACACGGTGCTTGCTCCCCGTGCCCTGCGGTCCCTGCACCTCGCAGCAGCAATCCGGCCGGGCTGGGGGCGAGCCGTGCCGTGCCGGTGCCCGTGGAGGTGGATACGTGCCGAGCCGAGCCGTGCCGTGCCGGGGCGGGGCGGTGGGAGGGGGCTGGCCGCCGGGTCGGAGCGCAGCGGGGCGGAGGGTGCAGAGCAGGGCGGGCAGCGCACCGCTCCGTGCCGTGCCGTGCCGTGCCGGGGCCAGGCGCTCCATGAGCAGCCTCGGGGGGGCTCGGTGCTCGCAGGCTCCGGGATGTGACTTGCGGCGGGCAGGCGGACACAGCTGCCCCGCCGGCCTCGGCTGCAGCAGCCAGCGGGTGAGTGGTCCCCGGTCCCGGTCCCCGTTTCCCAGCCCCCGGCCCCCATTCCCCAGTTCCCGGCCCCCGGAGGTGCCGGCCCCGAGCTGTGCCCGCGGAATTAGCCCGGTGGCCGGCAGCAGACAGCAGACTGCAGGGAGTCCGGCAGAGGGATTAGGGTGGATATAGGGCAGGAGAGGGGGGCGGAGGAGGGGGCTGCCCCCGCCGGGAAGGGCTGGCGAGGAGGGGGCTTTGAGCCAGGCTGGGGGAGGGAGAGAGAGCCTGGGAGGACAGAGGGGAGAGGAAGGAGCGGGGGGCCGAAGGGGAGCGGGCTGGAGCGGGCTCGGTGCGGGCGGGGAGGAGGAGGCGGTGCGGGAGGATTAAGGGGGAGCGGGGAAGCGGCTGCAGGCGGGGAAGCGCCCGCCGGCACCGGGCGCTGTGCTCCGGGCCGGGCAACGGGACCGGGACCGGGACCGGAGGGAGAAGCCTTTTGCTGGCCCCTGGCTGCTCCTTTCTGCCCGGTCCCGGCCTCAGCTGGAAGGTGGGAGCCCCAGGTCGGGGTGCAGCGCGACTCGGGAGGGCTGAGCACCGCCAGCGGTTTAATTTCCACTTAATAAAAAGCCCTCCCTCTGTACTGCTTCTGCCCAAAGCTAAATAGCGATAGGATTTAGCACTTATGTGAACCCTTTGTTTACGCCTGACCTGATGTTTATCCCAAGGCTAACAGGATTTCCTGCCCGCTGAACCTCGACACCTCGGTGGGTTCTCGTTGCTGGAGCACGGAGCCTGTGCGGTGCTTTACATGCTGCTTATCAGCCGGGGATGTGGGTGCTGAGGTGTTGTCTCACTGCATCAGGGCCATCAGGTGAAGGGAACCCCTCCGTCACAAGGCTGTGACATGAAAAGAAACAGTTTTGAGAATTAGCAAAGCAAAGAAAAAACATTGATTGGTGTCATTGGTCGATAGTAGCATAATAAGACCAGATTTTGTAGTCATAAGCATTTAGGCACAGAGAATATACAGGGTCTGACCAAAGGAAATGGTGAGCACCTAGAACAGCTGAAAGATCATTTCATATAACATTCAGCATCGCAAAGTATTTCTAAATGAAAACACATCTTCCTACGTCTTTTGGAGTGGGGTCATGCTTTCTGTAGCTGTGAGCATTACGTGGGTTATTCCAACGCAGGGTAAATCTGAACCAGGGTTGTGTTTTTGCATACAAAGTGCAATTGTACTATTAATTATTATTCTAGAAATACATCTCCTCAGTAGTCTGATCTTGGCTTGGCTGTTGCTGCTCTGTTACCAGTCTTGGAGCTCATTCTTCAAATCTGATCAAAAGCAGCTGGCAGAGATCCCGTGTTGTGATTAATTCCTCGCTTGCTACCATCTCTCCACAACACTTGGTGGTGGGGGTGGTTTTCTTTGGAAATGCTACAGTGAACCAGTCTTTTGCCTGTGCATGGCAGAGCAGGTTACTATTTGTGCTACTACTGCTTTTATTTACTGGGCTGTTTTCCTTTTCTGAGATTGGATGCATTCTCCTGTATCAGCTGATTAACGTTAGGACTGTAAGAAGGGGATCGGACAATGCATCTAAGCGTAAATAACATAAACCTTTGCATGGTTACAGATTTATTCTTGCTATAGATATTCTCTAACAGCATACAGCAGTATGTGTTTGATTAGGTAAGAGATTTGCAGTCTTTGGTCAGAAGGCTTCAGCTCTTGAAAGCCTCGCTGATTTTTAACCATGACAACTTTTTGATGACAACTGTGAGATTTTTCTCTTTCTGCTCAGTTGCTTGCAATTGTACTTTGTACCGCTGGGGCAGCTCCGTGTCTGCCATTTCTGTACCGGTTCTCGCACTGTCCCCTACACCCGATAGCGCAGGGGACTTCACTCTGCTGCAAACAGCAGTTTGTGCTTGGTAACTGAGTACAGATTTTGGACTGAAAATTGAGGACTGGATTTGCAAGCCATCCTACTGTTTGTTTGCTGCTTATGCCTGAAATACCTAAAGCTCCTTGATTCATTTTATGTGCTTGTGATTGCTCTCGGGTCCAGGTATGTTGGCTTAACCAGTCGTACTGCAATTTGGAGGGGGATCTGGGGACAAAAAAAATCAAGCTGATTTCCTTCTGTATTAACAGTTTCATTCAGCTCTGCCGGAGATACGTTGGTGTCGCTGACTGTGTCTGTGCTGGAATGTTTCTGTGACATTTCTGCATTACTATTGCTGTAGCTCTCCGGTGGTAGTAGGAGTGAGGTGCCAGTCAAACAGAGAGCTATTGTTACTGCCGAGAGGTTGCGTAACTTTGCTGAGAGCTAATCTAGACATAAAGAGGTAAAAATACTACTCTCCTACAGTCACTGATTTATGTAGCTACTGGGAATAATAAGCAGAGACGAGATTCCGTAGTAAAATCGAGACGCACGGGCTTCTGCCTCTCCACCCACAACACAGGCTTGAGGAAGGCACTATATTAACAAGAAACCCATACTGATATACTTTCCTTTTCCAAAACAACTTTTCTGGAAAAAAAAGGCTTTATAGTTTTCTCTTTTACTTACTCAGTTTGTGGTTTCAGCTAAAGCTAAAACTTCAGTGTTGTAATGCAGTTTTTCCTCGTCTATGTACCGGTGAGAGTTCAGTGCTGAGTAACAGTGCTAGCAAGAGGTTTTGGGCTGGTATCATAATGGGGCTTGCATATTAATGTTGCCAGTTCTTACCTAGTCAGGCAGAAGTATGTAGTAAACTGGTTGCAAATGTGGCTATATATATAGCAGTGACAAGGAGAAGCTTCCTCATTTGGAGGAAGCCCAGTTTGAAAGCTTTGATGTAGAAAGCATCTACTGTTCAGCATGACTTGCTGACATGTGATGGGAATGTGATTGCACACCAAGAATACCTGTCAGCAATCCTAGAGATTTCTTGTTTTATACTGTAACTACATTGGAGCTTTCTAAGAGAACTACTGTTTATTTCTGTCGGCTCTCCCAAAAGTAATTTCACAGAGGGAAGAAACTTGGGAAAACTCCCGAGTTGAACATCTCTGAATATCTGTGTTTCCCTCTTTCCTAAAGAGACTACTCCTTCAAGCAGGGGAAAATACTCCAAATGTATTAACCCTCCCTTCGCAAACACTTCCAAATAGGAAGAGGAAACAAATGATGGGCTGACAATATGACTGCTTACCCATGCAGCACAATCTCCATGGAAACAGACTGTCCTAGAATAGCTCAATCACATGAGGGTTACATGACATGAATAAAGTAACCAGAAAACTGGAAAATATCTTAGAACTAGAGATACTTGCACTTAATTCATTACCCCCCAGGTCTTTGGAGAGCAGTGAATAAACAAAGCTAGTATTAAAACCAATTTAGTGCATGTATATCATCATTTTTAAGTGGTAGGGTAGTGGAAAATTAACATGATCCTCATTTAAAGGGCTGTTTATTGTTTCCAATTTAGGAGACATTGTTTGAGGATGAGTTTTGAGTAACTTTCCACATGACCTCCTGCTTCTTGAAATTGGTACCCATGGTTTGCAGCATTGCCTTAGATCCTAGTGGATTTCCTCCCTTTGTACCAGCAGGTGCTGACCATTCCCCACTTTTTTTTTTGGATGTTTTGGATATCCTAAAAAGTAAATGCACTAGTTGGAGTAAGAACCGCCTATGTGTAGAAGGGATTCCGAAGTTACCTTCAGAATGTTTCCTTCTAGTTAATTCTGTACTCGTAAAGAGATTTATCGAGCATAACAATTTTCAATAGGAAAATGAATATATTTCACTGATGATTAATTTTCTTTCTGTAAAGTCAGTGTTTTTACCGTGTTATGACAGTCACTGAGAAACCTGTTATACAAATCAGGTACAAATAAGTAAATCATCTACCATTTCACCATAAAGAAAATTACAGTTAGGTAGGAAAAAATCTTTAGTCATTAGCTGCAAGTCATTGTATCGTTAGAACATTTTAGCCCTTCCAACAGTGTGAGGATACTGTAATTTCCGTGGGCAGGCACAGCTCATTCATTACTCTTCTCTTGTTTGTCCAATGCCCTGTCACCTTATTTGTCACAGCTTCTGCTTCAGAGATGAAATTTTGTAATAAGCTTTTTTGTCTGTTGCATAAATGAAGACCATAAAGTCATTACGCATTTATATTAGCACATTTGCTGTCTTGGTTCCTCTAATAGGAAAGTGTAATTTCCATCATTCGTCTCCTGGCAGTAGCCTAAAATGGGCACTGTTCATTATTCAGCGAAAGGGGATGAACATTAGCTTAAAGATTGAGATTCTCAAGATTTAACTTTGCTTGTTACAGGATTATAATGCACCGGAAGAAAACCCATAGTGCTCATCTGTAATAGACACTGCACTGTTTTGTGCAGTGTGTGTAAATAGTTTTGGCACTGGTTAGGACTGATTATGTCCAATGTAACAACATTGCACTGTTACTTTAAACTATTTTCAACTCCTTAAAATTTTTGATGTTTTCATTAAACACATTTCTGATTTATAAAACACCTTTATATGAGTAATCATTTAGGGCTTTGTGTAAGTTGTAAAAAAGCTACTGATAGTGCCTCTGTTTTTTGCTGTGTATCTTAAACATGTCATGTGAGCTACATGAGTAACATTAGTGCCTGCTTCCATGGTGCTTTTCTTCCATACGTTCTCCATACATCATATAATGAAATTCTTATTCTGAGCATTTTCACCCAGGCATGCAGTTCATATCACTGAATGTAATCCTACTGAAATCTGCAGCACTTATTATGCAAGTGAAGGTTAACAGGATGAGGTTTCATATCTGGTACACGTGGTGTTTTCTCTCTCTGGGACAGATTGTTCATTTAAACGTTACATTTTTAACAATCTCCTGCTTTTCTAAGTAAAAGCAAATGGCGTAACATATATCTTTTTAAATCACCTAATTTGTGTTCTGCTTAAAACTAGGAATTTGTCTTGACTTGCTGGAATTTGTCCAGATTTTTGGTCCTGATGATTGAGCGTGATATGTGGTGTTCCTGGGGAGTTTACAATTATTCACTCTGTAGGCTGAGGAAAGTGATGCTCTGTTTTTTGTTGTTTGTTTCACTGAATGGCTTTAGATTTGCTAAGAAGCACAAAGAGACATTCATTTTTGATGAGTTGATTGATGACACTACATGTGTGCACCATTGTTGCAGAATATGAGATTTCTCCAGCCAACCATTCCCATTCGCAAATGCAATCTAATACCTGGGCTTTGGAAGAGGATGAAAGGAATGAATATCGTAACTGCCTATTGACTGAGGATGAAAACAAGATTTTCCTTTTAAAAAAAAAAAAAAGCCCAATGTTTATTTTCCTCAGACTTCTTTCTCTCTTTTTTTTTTAAAGAGGGGTGGGGATGGGGGGAGGGAGGAGAGAGGGGGTAACTCTATCATTATTCCAGTAAAGCAGCAAGCCTCCGAAATAGTCTAATTTGGATACAACTTACGCTTGTATCATGTCCAGTGCAATTCGCACATTCTTTAAGAAGCCAAATTTGAACAGTAAAATACTGTAGATAATGTATGATTTCACAACATGATAAATTGTTTCTTCTGGTCGCGTTTTAGGATATTTGCAGGGGTGGTGATGGGAAACGTTTTCTATCTATGCAAATGCAGTTTGCAGTCAGTGTACAAGGTAAAAGTAACTTTCTGGGAGGGCAGCACAAGGGGATAGGGGTAGGCTAATTCAGCTGGAAATTCAGTGCAAAAAAAAAAATGTAAACATGAGCTACTAAAACAGGCTGTACTTCCAATTCCTGTGAAATCCTCTAAAGTGACCTGTAGCTAAACAAACAAATGTTTTATTGTCTCAGACAGAAAAATGAAAACCTACCCAGCCATTGGTTTCTTCCTCCTCTTCGTGATCAGCTATGGCTCTTCTGAAAACTCCAGCACGCCGAGAGGGTGCGGACTGGATCTCCTCCCGCAGTACGTGTACCTGTGCGACCTGGATGCCATTTGGGGAATAGTTGTGGAGGCAGTTGCGGGAGCAGGTGTGCTGACAACGTTACTGCTGATGCTGATTTTGCTGGTGAGGCTGCCCTTCATCAAGGAGAAAGAGAAGAAGAGCCCCCTGGGAATGCACTTCCTCTTTCTTTTTGGGACTCTTGGACTGTTTGGGCTGACATTTGCTTTCATCATCCAAGAAGACGAAATGGTGTGCTCTACCCGAAGGTTTCTATGGGGAGTTATCTTCGCTTTGTGCTTCTCGTGCTTGCTAGCTCAAGCCTGGAGACTTCGTAGACTAGTTCGACATGGGAAAAGTCCATCTGGCTGGCATCTAGCTGGTGTGGCAATATGCCTGATGCTCGTTCAGGTCATTATTGCAACCGAGTGGTTAATACTAACAGTTGTCAGAGATAACAAGTTGGCCTGCAGCTACGAACCAATGGATTTTGCTATGGCTTTGATTTACGTTATGTTCCTGATGGTATTTACCATGGGGTTTTCTCTTTTCACTCTCTGTGGAAAGTTTAAGAAATGGAAGAAAAATGGAGTATGTCTCATTATAACACTTTTTTTTTCCATTCTGATTTGGGTAGCCTGGATGACTATGTACCTCTTTGGTAATGCTGAACTAAAGAGAAGAGACAAATGGAGTGATCCCACTCTTGCTATTGCACTGGTGTCCAGTGGTTGGGTGTTTGTTATTTTTCATGCTATCCCTGAGGTCCACTGTACCATCCTTCCATCACAGCAGGAAAACACTCCCAATTATTTTGATACTTCACAGCCAAGGATGCGTGAAACTGCTTTTGAGGAAGATATACAGCTTCCTCGAAGCTACATGGAAAATAAAGCCTTTTCAATGGATGAACATAATGCAGGTAAGAATTTACAATTTTTCTGTAGTAACAAAGAAAATAATCTGTATGAGATGTTTTTCAGGTATTCAGAACAAGGCTCATTACATTTATTTATTTTTACATTGCATATAGCTCACTTTTAAAATGTTTGTTAAGAAATCAATTAAGAAAATAGTAAAGGAAAAACAATACAGAAAATGTGTTTGGTTAGAATGAGTCTTGTTTTTTTTCATTGAAAAAATGAACAACACCAAAAGCAGAAGGAAAACACTGGAAATATAACTTCTGTTTTCAAATAACGTACATAACATTTTTGTCATTACTAACAACACTTTATATGAAGTATTTTTTTTAAAACCCAAGAAAAAAAATCAAGTAAGTTCTCCATGTTACAAAGTGTTCAGTCTCTTCAGCAACAAAATAATTATTACTAATCATACTACCATTAGCATAGTAATCATGCTACCAGTAATAGCATAGGACTTTGCTACTTTGTGACACTGGAGAAAAAAATGCAAGGTGGCATACAGGCAAGTTCAAAGACAGTTTTTGTCCTGAAGACTTTAACATGTGAACAGAATATGCAGAGACAGGTTTCAAGGTAATGGTTGCTTTCCTTGTCATAGCTGTTTGGTGACACAGAACAATGTGTGATGACACATAATGAAAATTTGCAATGAAAATGTTTGAGTGATTACCAAAAGGGCCAGAGCCAAACTGTTTGTTTAAGAGATCCAAACCATTGCTGAAAGTTTAACACATATCAGAAAATATACAGGGATGCTTATGTGACCGGTGATGTGACTAGCCTGATGGTGTTGTGTAGGGTAGGTTGTGTTCTGGTGAAGTCCCACAATTGGACAAAGGATTTTGGTACTACACAAACTGCTTTTTATTCACTGTAATTGAGACGAGAACTTTGGCATCCCAGCCAATGGCTATCCAGGCACTTTACCTTTGTTTTCATCTTTACGTATCATTGTTTTCCTCTGGTTTTGATATTTCCTCTGGATGTAGACCAGACACGTAGGAAAAGAGCACTCTTGTTTGTGACAGTGTCGGGTCAGAAAAGTATTTTCCCTCCATGTGCTTTAGCAGGAACTTTAAAGGTCTCCTCCTTGCATGGAAGCTTTGAACAGAAAGGAGTTAAGATCCTGTGAGTATGTAACGCAGGTAGTGATAAACAAAAGTCACGAGGATGAAAGAATGGTTATTTATTACTACTGTTCCAAAGAAGCAGAGGCAGCTTCACCGTAGACTGTTAGTGCACTCATCTTTCTTTCTTTTTTTTTTTTTTTTTTACTGCCCTCCAACTCCCATTAAATTAATCTCATAGTAAGGTAACTGCAGCGACTTCAGTGGAGTTACTTCTGACTAAGGCAGATATAAGAAGAAAATTGGATCTTTCACCCTGTACTATTCTCATTCATGCATACATAAAAAAAAAAAAAAAACTAGATCCTGTTTTATCTAGTCATTCAGTGATCAAGTTTTTTAGTGAAATGGATTAATGTATGATAGCTATAAAATAATTATAGTATGTATTATAGTGTAATTTATGATATGTTTTAATCTATCTGAATACAAAATAGATTTCCTTATCTGATACCCTTATTAATATTTATCATAATAAATGCACGTCTTTCCTATTCCCATGGCATGTGGAAGACGGATATGTTTTTAATAAACCAAAACAGATTCATTATTCTTTTTTACTGGTTCTCTAACTTATGTACAGAATTACAATGACAGGGTTTGGAGACAAAACCTACTCACATGGTAGAGAGTAGAAGTAACTTACTCACATGGTAGAGAGTAAAAGTAAATACAAGTAAAAGTATTCAAGTCACATATTATGGCTCCAAGTATTAATTTAAGTCACATCACTGCACTGATGGCTGTCAGTGGCTAAGCACCCAGAATCCATTAGCAATTGACTCTTTGCAGGTATATAGAGAATAATCTTTTCTGCTATTCGTTTAATTAATCTCAATTCAAGAATTTGTCTTTAAGAGTTTAGGAATTAAAGGAGGGATACTTTCTTCAATAATAATAATGACGTTTAAGAATAACAAAGATACGTAAATTTTGGAAGACATGATTTATGGTTGGACTTGGTGATGCTGAAGCTCTTTTCCAACCTAGGTGATTCTGTGATTCTCTGACTAGAAAACATCTTTTGGTTCCCTGACTGTAAAATTTGTTTAAATAAGTGGTTAGCTTTAAATGGAAAACATGTTTGGTTAAATGTATTTTCCATTAATTCATTCTGTATAAAGCAAATTTGCTTTCCTTTTTTTCTTTTAAGACTTTAATAAGCATTCTAAGAATCTGAATAATCTTTAAACTATAGGTTCAAATAAGCATATGGTCTCATAGTTTTTCCTTTTTCTCATTAAAAAACAGCTCCAAGTTATACATACCTACAAGAGCTGTTCTATTCCAGGAATACCATGAAGCATTAATAAAGCAAAACAGTTTTAAATTCAGTTATTTAAACAACATAGTAATCTGGGCTTTTAATATTCATGTGATAGATATGTTGAAATATCTACTTAGAAGAATTATTTTCATTCCCATGTCTTCTAGAAAATATTAGTAAAGTATTTAGAATCCCTGGAAACTGGCAACTTAAATGAATTCTCAGTGCTCTCTCAAAGTGCAATGCTCAATAACAGGGCAACTTCTGCAAGGCAAATAGGATTTGTCTTATACATGAAAAACCTGGATAAGAAATGTGGAGTGCTACAACTGTAAAGAAACCCAAGCCCAATAAGCTCTGTTACTGAATTTCATTTAATAACTTTTAGTACTAAAAGTCATCCTCTGAGCCAGTGCCTAAAAACAAAGCTAACTAAATTTAAAATGTGTGTTAAAAGGAGACTATGACATGACATTTACTCAAACCTTCTTGGCAACTTTCTCTCTGATTCTCATGTTGAAAATATTTTAGACTAACAGCAGTAATAGGGAAGGAAAACTTAGCAATCTGAAATTAAATTTACTGTCATTTAAAAATAGTTTTGAAATGAACATGTAAATTATATACTGAAACGTGTAAATGTTTTAATGGTCATATGCATTACAGAGAGATCTTTTTTCTTTGTGCGTACTATCAAATATCAGAGCAATCAGTTGTCTAACACACAATAAGAAGCAAAACTACAAAGAAGGAATACTACTGACCCTGAGGTAGTTAAATATAAAATAAAAGATATATAATTCTAGTGTAGAGGGTTTCATCTTTTGTCCTCTCAGTGTTCTGCAAAATGTATCTATATAGTGTGTGTATATATATAATCTTAAAATATAGAGCAGTTAAGGTTCTGTATATAATTAAAGAAAACAGCTGAGCAGTTGCAGAGCTGGATTTCTAAATATCTGTGCTAAATGAATACTATTCTTCAGCTCTGTGCACAACACCCAAAGAGAAGGGCAGCAGTGGACAGAGGAATGTGTATGGCAGTAGGATCTATTTAAATCTTGTTGCACACAGTGCAATGATATTAAATCCTGACTTCATTGAAGTTTATGCTGAAATTCCTCTAAACTTCAGTTCATCCTCAACTTCAGCTAGAGAGCTGAGTATTGTAATTTCAATTAAATCTCAGAGAAATTCTTGCCCCAGGTGCCAGATCCAGGCATGTTTCTATTTACCAGCTGACAGATGAGTATTGCCCGCTGTAACCGCTCAAGCAGCGTGTACAAATGAGCTCTGTTCCCTGGCCACATCTGAATTCAGTGAAGCCATTATTTACCCCTGTAGTAAAATAGAGTATGTGTGTGCCAGTCCCCGGACTGGTTTAGAGGGAAAGAAGCACATCCCTAACTACGCATCACTCATTCAGAATATACATCTTGAATCCAAACTTGTGCTGCAATTAATGGAGACACTAATGTAGTTCTGCTATAAACATTCAGAAGGACAGTCAGCATCTCTCTTGCCTCAGTTAATTGCCATGTTTAAGCTATTCGAAAGCAATATTTACTTCATATTTCTAGTTTCACAGAGTAAATATAATCTGAAACATCTGGAAAATCCTTATGTGCTCGTCATGCTGAAGTAATGCTCATGGGGACTGTGAGCATGCTTGCTGGCTCAAGCAATGTTTTGGATCTCTGTCCTCTGAGTTTGATAGAAAGCAAAGGGTAATATCATTTTACTTAACCCCACAGTATCCAGACTGATAGAGGAAGTATTTTGCAGAAAGCATTGTGCAAGATGCATCACAGGTTCACCGACTGAAGACATTAAACACCTGGTGAAATGAGACTAAGCAAAGTTTGAGAAACTTTTCCTGTTCCACAGCAAACAGTTAATTTTATGTAAAACTGATTTCTTTTCTGCAATCCATCCCCAATTCTGTACAAAAACCTGCTGTTCAAAAGCAATGTGAAAACTGGTATGGCAGCATAAAAGTTAAAATCAATGGCACAGTTCCCAGTAACTAAACTGGAAGATTAAACTTTTATGATTTCAAAGGAGATGCGCAGCTCTGACCGGGTTCTAAGAACAATCTCTCTTTTCTAAACACAGCGCTAAGGACGGCAGGATTTCGAAACGGCAGTTTGGGAAGCCGACCTAGTGCTCCCTTTAGAAGCAATGTTTATCAGCCAACTGAGATGGCAGTTGTACTAAATGGTGGGACTGTAAGTATCAAAACGTGATGATTTAAGAAATCTTTGCTTTGTACTGATACATATGCAACTGCTACTAATTGAAAAGCCTTCTGCATTTAGCTTATTCATAACAGGGTGAAAGCTGTAAATGAAAATTCAGGGAGCAAGTATGCATGTAATGCTCCTCTTCCCCTCTAGACAAGATGTAATTACAAAGTATTTCGTATTTCCTTCCTTAGCCATTCACATTTTGCATCGTAGCTTGGGTGAACCAAGTTCTTTGGTGACTCTACATGACCCCTTTGAACTACGCTTGTGTTAAGTTTGTTAACTAGTAAGTGACACAGTTTCCCACCTGATTTTTTTTCAACATTTTGTGAGTCACACAAGTGTTTCAAGCCAGTACTTTACTTTAAATAATAATCATTGTTGCAGATAACGGTGGTCTCTCACCTATCTTCCATTTTCTTGTAAAATGTCCATAATTCTTTGTAAGTTACATATGTGTGGATCTCTGTGAAAGAGATTCATAAAAAAAGGAGTATAGAATATTTTAATGATAACAACATAGATTTTTCTCTCTCAGGCAATAGTTTGGCATGCTGTTATTTGATAGACCTGTTTTTTGCAGCCTTGCAGTTGTAAGAATGGCTTAGTGATCTGATGCCAAACAGGCTTTCTAAATGTTTTTCGCATGATGTTTAATTTGCAGTTAAGAAATCACATATAGTAGGCATAATGTTGAAAAATAATTTTCATCCCCATGTTTTTTCATGCATACCAACATGCTTGTTAAAAATTTACCCATGAGCCAGTTTATACTCATGTGAGTTGGGCTTTTTTATTTTGAATCATGAGCTGATTCCATAACTCAGCCTCTACATTTAAAGCCAAAGAATGCTATCTGATTGCAGGTCTCTTCTTTTGTTTTTAATTAAGTACAGTTTTGTTTGGGTTTAGTAAGCAAGAGAGATTAGGTATGAGGATTCTGCAGTGTGGGTAATACAATGGGAAACATACTGACTTTAATAAAATGAGGCTTGTGCTTTGCTGTCAGTAATGAATAGCTTCCTTTTGATACTTGGATTCATCTGTTCCAGTGTTTTCTGATACCAGAATATGCAGCTCAGGAAAAAGGCAGTTTAAGGATGATAAGATGCTAGAGAATTTGTTTTGTTCTGAGGTGGATACAGAGCTTACTAGAGAGCATTAGATAGTAAAATGAGAGAGAAATGCATTTATAGTCATGGCTTTTACAGAGAGGTAAATGCACTGTATGGGTTGAACATGAGTTTCATTGCATCATTTTGCTCTGGAAATACGGGCTCTAAAGCTGACATGTACATGTAGCATGGTAACACTGATGTCTGAACACACTAGATCTCTCAGTTATGGGTTTATTATCCTTATTTGCAGATACCAACTGCTCCGCCAAGTTACACTGGACGACACCTCTGGTGAAAGGCTGTAGGCTGTAGAGAATAAGAATCCTTGTTGCAGATTTTGTTCCCTGGCAGTGTGTCTTTGAGGGAGGAATCCATAGCAGTACCAGAACAAAGCAACAGAACATCCAGGAGCTTGTGAAATCCTACAGAGGATTTTGTGTAAACGTGAACACCACTGAACTGATAAACTAATTGCAAAAACAAAATTGTAAGCCTGAAGCTGAATCTGATTTAAAATAGAAGTAGGCACACTTCAAAATGGAAGAGAGGGATATTGTATTCTGAAATGTAAGATATTCTCTTGTCTGTAACTAGTGTGCGAGGCAAGCCTGACTTTGGTTGCCAGCTGCTTGCAAAATACCCTCCTTTCACCTAAACTTAATTCACGTTGCCACAAAAGATTGCCACTACAGTGTGAAAACATACAGGATTTCTTTCCATTTTGCTCCTTTTACCTTCACTTCCAATGTCATGAAAAGTACCTTGTTTGCTTCATTATCTAGCTGTACTGTAACATCATGTAGCATCATGTGCAGTCAAGCATTGTCATTCTGTGGCAACTCAATTACCATTACACTGTAGGTTGATATTCTTCTCTTTAAAAAGCCTGTGTATGAAAGCAATTCTGGAGAGACAAAAGGTCTGTGCATGGTTTATGGGAGTTATGGAGCTTCTTGAGGCAGAGAAGAAGTGTAGGTCCAGCATAGTCAGCTCTCTCCAGAAGCCTGGAATCGGATTCCCTCTTATTCCTCAACCCCAGGTGCGAGCAGAGCCGCGCGCATTGTCACTTCTCCTACAGAAGAAGCCATGAAAAGAAACTTTGGAGGGATACGCTTTGCAAAGACTTAGCTGGGGAGAGAACGTGACTCGCGTTTGCCAGAAGTATGTTCGTTGTGATGGTGGATGATGGGCGACCCACCGCACGACACAAGCCGGTCTGGGCTGGTAGGCTGATACTGTCGAGCAGGAATTTGGTGGCAGCTGAAAAGTACTGATCACCTGTCAGGAGAAACTCAGCAGCATATAGGGTCAAGGCCTCTGTTTCTAATCCTTATTCATATGAGTAGTCCCATTGACTGCAGTTGTTTGTGCATTTAAATGTGGTTGTGCGTTTTAGTGCCTAGTGGGTAGAATCTCCTTTCTGGAGGTGGTTTGTCGTTGTTTTTGTTTCTTAAGGTGTTTTCTTCCTTTGTCCTCCCCCCCACCTCCACTTTTTTGAGTTGATATAAGGCAGAATTTCTCAAAGCTTTTTATCTTTGTTTTCTCCAGGTTATTTGAAAGGTTCCCATTGCCCATTGTTTGTGCCATGGTTTTCATTACGTTTAAGCAATCATTCCTTTATTTAACATTTAATACATATCAGACATTGAAAACATCATTGTATCTTCACTGTTTGGCCAATGTTAATCTTAGCTTTCCTCAATACTAAAAGCAAATTGTTTTTACTTGAGGGCATAGGAAACATATAACAAATAAACTTTGCATATGCTATAATAAAAATATATATTTTCAAACTAAAAAATATAATGTACAAATAACCGAATAGCTTAGTAGCTTCACAGAAAGAAGTTACTTGCTGTATACTGCAAAAGAAATAAGCATTTTATTTTTCAAGAGTCTTCCTGATTCTCCATGTACCTCCATTTCTACTGTATTAGGAACCTAGTCTTGCAGACTTGTACTCCCACGAGCAGTCTGGGTCTACATACAGGTACAGTGGCTGCAAGACCAGTCCCTACGTGTTGCACACAGATATATATGTGTATATATATATATATGAAAAAATATATATTGCCATTCTTGCCATGATCATCTTATAGGATTTTATTTCACAGCCCTTCTCCTCCAGAAGCAACAGTTTTCTGTCATGCATGAATAAAGGAGCACGTTAGCTCCATGTCAGATATTCCCCCCTGCCCTTCCCTCCTCAAGGCAAAGGAAGCATGTGCTTGTTGTAGGGATTGCTTATTTTATTTTGTGAGTAACTAGATGGCCTAGGTAACCAAGTAGGGTAGGGGTGGATATTGCATGCTATCCAGTGACTTAGAAATGCATTTTGCTTGTTAAAAGCAAAGCTTTGATCAAATAAGGTAACATTTATGATAGCAATAGTTACCCAGAAGTTGCATCATTTGGAATAATATAAAACCCCTTATCATCACTTGCCTGCAGGGTTTTGTTTTAAAAAAACATCAGAAAACTACTGTAAAAACATATAAGATGACCATGGCATAAATGGTAGTCCAGCTTTCTTTTAAAAGGTTTATCATGCTACAGCCGAGATTTATGAACTATGATACACATTTTACAGACCTTGGACAAAAACTGTATGAGATATAGTTCTCTTAAGAAGTAGTGTTTTTTTCTTTTTCTAGATGTGACTGAATTGATAAATAGAGTTCCCAATCCTGCTCATAATGAAGCTGACTGGAATTTAAGGCCTTATACAAAAATATGGCCAGATCCTACAATCTGCTATTCACATGACTACTGTCCTTAGTTGGTCACATGAACTATTCACACCATTGCAAAGTAGCAGGATTGGGCTTAATTTGTGGTGAAGGTGTGGCAATAGATTAGGAGGGTCTTTACTTTCCAACTTCATACAATTAGTAATAAGCAATTTTTTTGTAAGTCACTAGTTTGTTATGTAAAATGCCCCAAATAAAAATGTAATTGAAGAAAGGCACTTTTATGTTAACTTATATTTCTGTTACAGTAAACACATTGTTTACTTTTGCCTTTTATGAGTTATCTAGAATGTAGAGCATCTGTGAACAACATAAGTAAGTGTAAGCACAAGCCTTTCACTGTTCAGTTAATTTTACATAGCTTTTACACTATAAAAGCTACTATGTTGTCCCTTGATGGTATGTGCTTGTGGTGTTTCCATACAGAAATTGTAAAGCATCTGAAAAACAAGATTTATAATAACTGGCTTCTGATCAATGGCTAGAAGAGTCCAAAGCCATACTTCACAGGTCCTGTCCTGCTTTCAGAGGAGCTGAGGGTGTTTGACACTTGCCAGAAAATATGTAGCATCTTCAGAATAGCACTCTCAGTACATGCACTTGTTTCTACAAACAAGGTACATGAAATGTAGAGCTAGATGTTTCTGTTTTTAGTGTAAACACAGGCATCTTGGTTGGCTTTGGAGCTTGATGCCTTGGGCTTAACCAAAGGCAATGCAAAAGGGAGCACTGTAGCTTTTATAATAAAACAATTGGACTATTCTACCAACTTACATGATTACAAAGCAGGTGCTTTTTATTAATTGATGAGAGCTAAAGCTCATTTTTGATAGATAATATATTTATTAAATGTATTAATGTGTGTTTTATAACGTACCTTTTTTTCCCGCTGATTGTTGCATACTGGTATCTTATTAAGTACATCTTTAAAGGATTTTCAAGACAATCAATGTGTACCATGATGACTGTACATAAGTATACAAAACTACAAAGGTTGTAAAGCATGGGCAAATGTTTTATTTTCAAAATGCTGTTCTTAACGAGAATAAAGGCTTTACTATTTACTTACAATATTTGTGTTAACTTGGTGTTAAAATCCACCTTTTTTATTTCTGCAATATGAGCAAAGTTGAAATGAAGGAAACTCTCTCCTAAAGGTTAGGGCAAGATTCCTCTACCTTTGGTCACATTCCTATGCTTGCCCCTAGCTCTGGCACCTCTCAAACCCTCTGTGAGCCAGGCAAGCAGCTGAGCAGACAAGCTCCTAAAACTACAGCTAATTTTGATTCTTCCAGTTGGCTCAGCAGTTTCCTGAACCGGCTCAAGTGCTTGTAAAAAGGGAGGGGACAGGACCACAAAGCTGTGGTTGAAGAACACAGAACTGTGGCAACCCTGATGTTTTATCAGAGTTCTTCCTCAAAAAACATTTTGTTTTCCTGATCTGGTAAAACACCAGCATTGTGAAGCAGGAAAAAAAAAAGGGGGGGGTGGGTCCTGGTATAACAGTGCAGATGAAGTCTGCCTAAGTGACGGAATAAATTCATGTTGAACCACAGCAGCACTACCTGGTATCTGCATTTTATTATGCTTTTCTTGAAATTGACTGGGCCATTGTTGGACTTGTATGGAATTAGTCGGAGAACTGCAACTATCTTCTCTAACTGTGAAATTTTAAAGGTCTAAATAGGGCTAAGCTTGACAAGACCGAATTAAAAAATAATGAGGGGACTTTAGCAGGGGGCCCAATCCACTTTTTATTCTGCTTGCGCCTTATGTAAGTAAGTAAGTACACATAGGCGAGATCATTGAAAACACTGTCCCTGTGATCTTCGTTTTACACTTTCTCAGCACATGTGCTAAGCGATAACAAAAGGCCCTTCGAGTTTTCCTCTGAGAAATGCAGAGCAACCCTAGCTTTCCTTGCCTTCAGTTGGAATTGCAGAAACAGTGTTTCTGAAAATGTGACTGTTATGAGCAGAGCCTGAATTTGCACAAATTGCTGCAGCTCTGCAGAAGTCAGTAAAACAGCTCCAGTTTATGCTAACTAGAGAGCCCATTTATTTCATCCAGAGTTTTATGTCTATCAGAAAAGATTTTATGTGAGCATTCAGAAACACAAATAAATATGGACACAAAATTTGGCTAAATGTGCACAATTCCATCTGTTTCAACAAAATTTTGCTCATATTAAGACAGAATTTCATCTTGGCATGCTGGGCCCTTATGTAATCTCCTTTTGATTTACAACAATTCACATGTCAAAGTAAAACTGTAATGCTAATGTGTTTCTAAATCAGTACCACACAATTTAATCCATGTTTTGTGATACTGGTGCAACAACTAAAATTGAAATGGTGAATGCTTTTGTGTACGTTTTAAGTCTTGCAATTTGCTTCCCACTGCAACCATACAAAATAAAACATTCAATACTTAGCTTTCTAAAACATCCACAGAAATGAAAAAGTACACATCCATACTTCCCCAGCAAATACTCTGCTGTTCAATACAAGGGAGAAAAATCTCCCCACCCAACCCAGAAGACATTATTTCTATGCATGGCATTTTTTCTTTTAAGACAACTTCAGCCCTCAGATACTGGTACATAGTTCTCAGTGCCAGCTGTGGGAGTTGGGCATGTGTAGCTGAGGGCAGAGTTGTTTGCTAGGAAGAAATCACTGGATTGTTAAAAAATAAATAAATAAAAATGAAAGCAACTCTGAGTTTCTTGCTTTGAAGAATTTTCACTGAAAGTCAGCGATTAGTCATACGGTTCACCTAGTATGTAAATATATTTTTGCCATTAAGGACAACAAGCAAGGTCAATAAAGAATAGTTTTTCTATGTCTCAGTGGAAAGAAGAATGTTATCCATGTGATTGCAAAGGGTCTGCCAAATGGGAAAAATCAGTCAAACAAAGAGCACAGGGTTGCTTGCTGGAGTAAACAATTCTAAATGAACAAAAGCTCTACATAAAAGTAAAATGTCCCACCCCCCTAGTGAAAGCTGTTTTCAAAGCTCTGTATTCTTTCAGAGTGCTGTAATACAGATTAACCTAATGTTTTTCTTCTGCTGATACAACAGTCTGGTTCCTCAGTCTACTTCTGTGATAGAGCCTTCAGCTGTCATATTCTGTTCTTAATAGTTTAATATTTTACAAACCACTTTTTAACTTTTAAATATAAAAAGATGTTTATTCAGAAGATAGGTCTGTACTGTACACCTTTCACATCAAGCACATTTTTGGGGAATATTTATAAACATTACGTTAAAGGGAAAGAAGGCCAAACAAGCCCAAAAGTCACCTTTTTTACATACAGTTTCAGGAGAGTTTAGTTATTCTTCTGAGCTATGCAACTGTAAACAGCAAACAAAGAATTCTTGGTACATACCCAGAATATTGGGCTGCAACAGGCAAATGTGCTAATTTGTGGTGCTCAGAGTGCTACCGACCTGGAAGATCTCTGCTAGTAGAAAACATACTGGAAAGGGGATCTTTGATGAGGAGGAAGCACAGACGACGCCTTAGAAACCCCAGATATGACCATGGTGGCAAGATATCTAATTACCTAACCTTCCTTGGTGGTGAGGAGGCCTTTGCAAGTATTTCATAAAAATGCAACAAGTTCAGACACCCCCAGGCTCACACATGCTGTTCCATATTAGAATGAGCAGGTGTTTTAGGGAGCTTCTAGCTTTAGTCAGGGGCATCCACGTCTTATCATAACCTGTGTTACTTAAGCATAACAATTCTGAATCACATCACACTAAACAGGAAGCACAGGTTGTCAGCATGAATCTGGATTGCAGACAGTTATTTAAATAGCTTTCGACATACACTTGCTTCCTATGCAGACAGAAAAGATGTCCTCAGGATTCAGATAGGCTGGAAAGACAGGGAAAAAGGCTGCCTGGCTAAGTCCTTTCACTAGAAATTTCCATTGGAAAAATGTATTTTTCAGGTTGTGACACCTCAACTGAACTAACTTGCTCTGATATTTTTAAAGGCCTACGGAAGATCTTTAGTTGGCAGGTCAGCATAGCTCCCATGGAGCTTAGAACAATTTACATTAGCTGATAATCCAACACATTTTTTCAGACAACACGTATCTAGAGGCAGTGAATATTGTAAATGCCGATATGAACAATTAGCTTACCACTGTGCTACTCATATGCTGAATTTTAACCACTTAAGTCTTGGGAGTCCTGCCATTCGTTCAGCAGGAGCAAGAGGAAGACCCATCTCTATTTTCAATTGCCTTAAAAACATATTAAAGTTGAGCAGCACAGTTCCTGTTATATCTCTCTACCGCCTTAGTCACTGTGCAGTTCTGCTAGCAGATTACTGCCACTGCAGTGGCGTGGTTCTACTGCAATGGGGACAGCCTCTCTTTCTTTAGATTTCCTGCAGGCTGGGGAAAGGCATACGGACATAGCTGGGCAGAACAAACTGCCTGAGGATGCCACTTATGCAGGGGAGATTGCTGCTGCCAGTCGCAGGGCAGTGCCAATAAAACCATTCTCACTGGAAGCTGGATTCAGCTCCCAAAAGTTCACACACCTTATCTCCTAAGTTGTTTGCCTAACAGAATGCATGAAAAAGATCTACAGAGAATGCCTAATCATTCATTATGCATTCATAGGAGGTGTAAGGTAAGACTTAAACAGAAGTAAAACACGAGAATGGGAGGCACTATCACAGGATTTCATATTGTCTTGAAATATCAACTCCTGTTTCAAGACCTAAGACAGAGTACCTGAGACCCTTAGGTGCTATGACAGTAATTAAAAAAAAAAAAAAAAAAAGGGAAAGGAAAAAAAAGAAAAGCCCAAGCAAGAAAAAGTAGAGAACTTTTCAGGTGAATTTCTACAATTACTATTCAGGATGTGACACAACAGTATAAATGTGCAACTACATAAGATGTGCAACTACATAAGGCAAATAATCTCTCCCACAGGATCTAATGCATTCATAACAGTTTCATTGTTTCTTGAAGATTTACTCGTGATGCTCGCTTTTGAAATTGACAAATAGTATTGGGCATCTCACTTATTTCCAGTGTTATGGTTTCTATCTGCACAGGTCATAAGGTTTCTACTGTCAGTACAGTTGAAGTTGGTGGTGGTATACAGCTGTCACATTACTGATTTTAACGATTCTTATTTTAAAATGCAGCGTTAATCTGATTAAACCCCACTTTAGTCACACACGTTCTAAATCACACAACACTTCAACCCATCACTACAGTAAGAAGCACTAATGAAGACTGTGCTGAATTTCCTTGGAAGTGAGGTGAGGGTCTCTCCAAGCAGAACTGTTATATTTTTGACTTGCTGTTCCTACTTTAATAAAGTCGTCCGTTTGTTTGTTTGCCACGTTCCTTGGAAATGCAGCTCATTTAACACAGTTTATTGTATACGTGTTGCAATGTTGAGGCACAGATGACAGCTAAAAGAAGCACTGGCATTGAATGTATTTGTATTTACTGTTTGAGGCAACTCCTCAGAATAGGATTTTCAAAAATCTGCGAAACTCCTGTTAGACATTTGAGGA
Organism: Anser anser; assembly: GCF_964211835.1. Taxonomy (NCBI): domain Eukaryota; kingdom Metazoa; phylum Chordata; class Aves; order Anseriformes; family Anatidae; genus Anser; species Anser anser. The sequence goes on from NC_139736.1 coordinate 8,648,339, forward strand.
TTGCCTGCTTAAGTCTTTGTCCTTTTTATCTATGCATTAAGTTCAAACATCTTTACCATCCATTTTCGAAAACAGAGGCAATTTTCCCTCATCTCAATGCACAAAAACAGAATCAGGACTGATGTTCTGGTTTAAGACTTGGCTGTTTCAGCCTAACAGTGAAGAAACTCTGACCTACTTTATACACTACTGTGTAATACAACTGGTTTGTGACAGTAGCTTATGAAAGGTTTATACACCCACACTCCTGATTTTGTTTAAATCGTAAGAACTATGAGAATTACATTTAGTAATTTAAACAAGTGAAAACAGTAATGAAAAATACCACAGACTCAGGCTGTAAGAAGATGAAAATCCATAAAAGAAAATCTATTGGAATAACTTATTAGCAAGGGCTTAGAGTAAAATATATATATAGAAAGGAGTTTCACCCCAGCCTCCCAATGAAATGCCAAAGAAGCCTGAACATGAAATTGGAGCTGCCAGCAATCTCTCTGAAATAAGACCTGACTTTTAAAGAGACAGCTCTTTATAAAGTGTGTATAATTTTAGCCTCTTACTACTGGAAGTTAACATGCAGGCAATTATTAGTGAAACCTTCCACTTCAGGAAACCTTCAGTCACTAGTAATAGCAAAGTGATATATTATAAAAAAGAAATATTTAAAAAAATAAAATACACTGAAACCTATGCCCACAGACATGCCTGCTACTCATGAACCTTAATGGAATCACCAGATCACTCATCAGATGATGCTTTTGAAAAAAGGACACAGAAAAGTGATAGGACAAACCTAATTCTCCAAAGCAACAACAGAGTTTGTAAAATACTTCGTCTTCCCGTAATTACATTTGCTGCAAAGGCACATATGAGGCAGCACCAAGTCTGAAATGAAAGCAGCAGAGCACAGGTGATGCCAGAGCAGCCCACCACCCAGAAAGCTTGCTTTCTGGTGACTGGTCTGCCCAAAATTTTTCCAAAATACCAGGCACATGCAGTCATGCTGGCTGCATTTAATTCCTTCAGAGAACAATGAATGTCAGGGAATTTGTTTATTCACTTAGGATCAAATTAGGGAAGTGTAAGCTGACATACAGGAGACCCCCAAACACCAACAACCAGCAATGGAGATGAGAAAAAGGGTTAAAAGATGTCTAGCAGTATTTGTGTATGTAATGCTACAAGGAGAAGCTGGGAGAGCTGGGGATATTCAGCCTGGAGAAGAGAAGGCTCTGAATGACCTTACTGCAGCCTTTCAGTACTCAAAAGGAACTTATAAAGAAGATAGAGAGCAACTTTTTACACGGGCGGACAGTGATAGATCAAGGGGAAGGGTTTTTAAACTAAAAGAGGGGAGATTTAGATTCAAGGTTAGGAGGAAATTCTTCCCTCAGAGGGTGGTGAAGCACTGGCACAGGCTGCCCAGAGAGGCTGTGGGCGCCCCATCCCTGGGGGTGTTCAAGGCCAGGCTGGATGGGATTTGGGCAACCCGGTCTGGTGGGTGGCAGGAGGAAGAACTGGATGGGCTTTAGGGTCCCTTCCAACCCAACCATTCTGTGGTTCTGTGAATACACAATGCTTTCCTAATATTTGGACAGAAAAGTTAAGAATTCATTATTCAAAATCTTTAAATTTGTTAAATATCTGGATGGCATTTTTCCCGTTCAAGGTGTACAAAGAGGAAAGCACTGACACCCATTAAACTACATGAACGACTGAGATGGACACCTGAGTTTAGGAGAGAACAAACTACAAAGAACTAGATATACTGGGGACTGTATGCTAATGACTGCCCAACTGTCCTCCAAAACACTCAGTGACCTGAGATCCATTAAAAGAAAGCCCCAGAAACACAACAGGTTAAGCAAGAAGATGCAGGACTCAGAGAAAAGCCCAGAAGGAAGGCAACCAGCACATCTTCAGTGGGAATCGATCAATGCGGGTTTTGCAAGTAAATACCTGAGATCGAAAAAGAGTCATGAAAATGGAAAGAAGCTGACAAGAAGCAGACAGAAATAATTCCAGAGTGCCAGGCCCCCAGCAACAAGCATTTGGGGAATTACAGGTAGAAGCCATTTGGGGCAGAAAACTAGAATGCCAGATTTGCTGGGCAGCTTCACAAATGCTGCACTTACACCCATGAATCCCTCTTCTTTCTGAGGCATTTCCTATGTGGAAAACATGGTAAGTTCTGTAAAGTCACTAAACGTAAACTCTCACAGACTAAACCAAGTGATCAGGTTAAAAAAAAAAATAAAAAAAAAAAGTTACATTAAAAAAGACACAAGTAATACCAAAGAGAAGCTTGAGGCAAGCAGCTTGAACGTTCTGCAATCTGTCATCTGCTTCTTCACTGATCTGCAAGTCATATTTTAAGGTTCCACTTGGTTCATGGTCCTTCTTCCCCTGTCTCCTATTTTTTTTTTCCTCAACCAAAAGAGTCTCAAGTCTAGCTTTGCTGCAGAAATATTTGGAGGTTTTACTTCTTACTTGATAGCTTCCTTTTCTTCAGGCTTTTATTAATTCATCTCGCAGTTAGAAACAAATTCACATACCTGAATACAACCCCCCTGAATTTTCAGTAAATATATAGCATTTTTTCACTACTATCTTGAAAAAGGCTAAAAGAAAAACCCTGCAAAGCCCATGAAGAATTTCTGCTCTCCTTTAAAACAGAAAAACAATCCAACAAAATATATTTCTATAATCACAGAACAAGCACCAAATTGCAATTGTCTTTTTTCCATTACAAATTATTATTAAAAACTGCAATGATGGGTAAAAGCACAATTATGGCACTGGAGGATTAGTTCAGACTTGTGCTGGCTGATAACTGCTGTGCCTGTGTAAGCTCAGTTCAGAAGATCACATATTTTGTAGCTTATCTAAATTGCCATCTTCAATTTTTTTCTCTTCCAAACATTCCCACTGTAGTTTCAGAAATGAAATGTTCCTGTAATCTTTGTAACTTTTCAGAGATGTCTGAGTCTGGGGTGTGGACCAATAAAGCAGAATCTACATCATGAGTCTTATGACTTTTATCACTACATTCTCAGCTGTTAGTGCCAAGATTAAACGTTCAGAAACATCCCAAGCATCTTGAATGAGGCTTGATGAAAAACACCACATACTCACTACTTTGTTCCTGGATTTTCTTTCATTTTTTAAAAAGAAATTGTAATGTCTTTTGTGTCACTGAAAGCTTAAATGTTTACTTTTATTTCAAAAGCAATAACATATATGAATCCATTTAAAATCATTTTGAATATAGCACCTTAGAAGTGTAAAACCATGGAATACAGGCAGGTCCCCACTTACAAGAGCTCCATAATGAGATGAATTAAAGAATTACAGCTACAGTTAAAGGAGGGCAGATGAAATTAAAAAAAATCACTTTAATATCACCTGAAAACATGACTAAATTTCAACCACCTTTGATCAAAGCGGAAAAAAAATACGAAAGGAGGAGACTGTCAAATAAAAATGATGAATTCCTTACATTTTATGGAGCTGAATTTTCATAAACCACAGAGGTACAGTTTTTAAGAGATTCATTAGCTACTCGGACTGCCTCTTAAGCTAATCCAACATTACCACCTACAGTACATTTAAAATATATTTTTAAACCCTAGCATAAGGTGCTCCATTTTCATATAACCCATTTTCGGTATTTTTTGGGGGAAACTACTCAGTCTGCAAACATGCAAGCAACTGTAACTTCTTTTATGGCCTCATTAGTAAGCATCTATTAGAGCACATGACTATATTCACAGGTTTGTTTATGAAATGAATTCCAAGAAGTTTCATTATGTAAATTTTTTTTTTTCTGGGACCAATTTTAATATTTTTCCCTTCCTCAATTCATTCTGTGGTGATATGACATCATTATGTAGTGCAATACGATTATGACACAGCCATCCTTCAAAAGTATGCAAACTAGACTTCCTCCGTTTGACTTGACTTGGTAAGCCTATTCAATTTTCAAATCCTACTTCATAATTCAGGTGGAGACACGTTACAGCTGTAGGAGTGACTGCATTTCCTTGCTTCTTGACAACGTGCATCTGTTCCTGCTCCAGCACAAGATGTGCTCCTAAAATATGCAGCCTATTCTCCCTTTTATCGGCAGCCTCATTCATGTTTTCAAGGATTTTCCAATGACAGAACACCTACATTTTGAGTTCTTCAGCACGTTGCTGGTTGCATCTTCCCAAGGGAAAAGTCTTTGTTTGCAAGCTCTCAGTATAGGTAAGTAATAACTTCTACTGCTAAAGGAGAAATACAGCTTGGAAATCAAATGGTGCGTAAAGGAATATTCCCTCCTGTATCTGGAAATCAACTCTCCCCACCTGCTGTGAAGATTATTTTGTTTCTCAGTTTGGTTTAAGTAGATTTTCCACACACTGTGTACATTCACTGCACCTTGCAAAGCCAAGACTATGGTTGACCTCTAAGAACTGGTAGCTAATAGGGTTGCAAAAATTTTTTTTAAAATATAAAACCAAGAATGTTTATTTTTTCTACTATTCCTCCTAAGAACAATGCTTTTTAAACATAAAAATTTACTAATTTTACCCAGGTAAGAAGAAGAAAGGAAAGCCCTTAGGAAAAAAAATAGCAGAAAGTACTAGACTGTGTGTGTAAAGAACTAATTTTTTCAACAGCACACCAGCAGAGAGAAATAATTGTTGTAGCAGTCTGTCTTTCACCTAAGCGATGCAGTAAGATTTAGGTATTTTCAAAAACAAAAGCCAAGTATTTTCAACTTCCTTTCATTGTACGACACATATGTTTTCATTTCCAGCAGTGTCTCATCAGTACTGCATCTGCAGAAGGTACTGCTCAGCATCACAATGGCATGGGTTTCATCCACTGCATGGAGGCACAGGCCTGATCGATCAGGCCATTAACCAAAGACCTATTTCTTTTTAAAAGCACTAAAGCAAAACCACATCTGGAGCTATGTGGGATACCAGCTAGAAAGCAAGAAAATGCAGCAAATTATGTCCAGTTTGAAATGGGTGTTTTAGGCTGCAGGTATTGACAAAATTAATATGGGCAGCCCTACATAAATGCAAGTTGGGAAAAGAAGCTCTCCTAAACAAACAATCTAATGGTAGATCAGTAGCCTCATGAAACCAAAAGCAGCCCTTCCTATGGTGTTTGCTACTGTCACATCCTGCCATGTACGATCCCAGACTACAGGCAGGTAAATGAAGCAGCTATTTGAATACATTTACATTAAAGTAATTTCAGCAAACTGGAATAAGGAAATCAGAAAGGCCATCATCTTCAGAAAAAAAAAAAAAGAAAACAAGCTCATTTACTGTTCACTCATATCCTTTGGAGGGTTTTTTGTTTGTTTGTTTTTAGTAGCAGTATTTTATGGTGAAGTGAATATTTTAATAAACTTTTGTAAAACATTTTGGAACAAATTTATCCCATCCGTTGTGCTAAACCAGTGGGGCTATACAGAGGAGGTTTCTCTTTCTCCCTACAAGCCTGACTCTGTAAGCCACTCAACTGAGCCTTCAGTGTTATGCTTCCCTCTACGCTTTCAGTCTGGAAGTAGAAACTGTTAAGAGTAAGTACTTTCACACCTTAAATATAGACCTTTTTTTGGAATGGAATTTTACAGCAGTGGAAGAGTGGAGCAAACAAAGTGCCAGCTAAGTATGTTATAGCTTTCTGATCTCAGGTAGAGGCTGAAAGAAACATACCTTTTTCTTTCCACTCAAAAAGAAATTTAGTAGCTCTATGTACTAAGAGTTCCACAGTCCTGCAGGATGCTATTCATTTCCCCACTTCCTTTTCTACAGTAATTTTTATGCAGTTTTCACACATTATATCCCAGAATACTCCTCAAAACTATCAATAACTAGTATAGAAGATATAAGGAAAGAAGAATAACGAGTTACAAAGTAAAAAAGAAAAAAAAAAAGAAAAGAGAGACAGAGGGAGATGCTTTTAAATGTGTTTTTTAGTGTGGGGAGAGTCAGTGGTTTATATGAGGTTACATTACATCGTGGCCTACCGAACCAAGCAGACATACCACGTAGGGTATGGTTTCATATGACACAGTAGGCACAGGACAGATTAGCTGATCCAAAAGCCAGCTGCCGTCACACGTGGGCAGTTTTCCTTGCCTCTATTACTGCTGCACCATTTCCCTTACACTGGAGCTGAGGGCTGTGTCATTACAGGGCCAGTCAGCTGAGCGGGCTGATCCAGCAGAACACTAACCCAGAGGCTGCAGCGCAGAGCTGGGAGCAGTGCTGTGGCAGGGCAGCCAGCTGAACCGACTCACCACAAACAGCCATGATTGTGAGAGCTGGGAAAAGGAAAGGATGGCAGAAACTGTGGTCAAGGAAGCACAGGACTACCTTTTCAATGGGCATGTTGTTGGTCACCCTAGCCACCCAAGAAAAATCATACTTCGGGTCCCTACTTAAAAAAAATAAACAAACAACACTCAAAAAATGTTTTGTTCGGGTTACATTCTAACAAAAACTGTAATTTCACTATTTGTTTCAATGATGATGAATACACTCACTGAAAATGAGAAAATAAATTAAGAATGCCTTTGGGCTTTTTTTTTTTTTTACGATATAAAGCCTTTGGACTTTTTTATTATGATACATCTACATTTATAACTTCCTTTTGATATCCTTTTTAAGCATCACACTGGTCAAGAACATACAAACATACTTTTATAAAATTATAAGTATCTGCCCGAAACATACCCGTGAAATAAGGTACATGTAGCATTGTGCTGAAAGCCACAACACAGCAGAATCTGACTGTTAGCTTGCATTTTGGCTGATATTTTCACAGAAGGTATGCTGATCTTTCTAGTAGTGTCAATAGAATCGCATTACTCCTTGAGTCAGCGTTTTCTAAAAGCTATTTGGCAGCTCACCATTCATCCCCTACAGTTAGATTCAACACTATTTACAGCATCTACTAAACAGAGTTAGAGTCGTATACAAATTTAAGAGAGACTTCATTGTTATTCTTAATGTAGTTAACTTTGTAATACATCGATATATTTGTTAAAAAAAGAGCTTTTCTCCTTTTTCTTTTGATCATGAATCCCATTGCTCTATTTGTGACATCTGAGTTTTTTGTAACAGCAAGCGCTTTGTCTGGTTTAATGCAAAGAGCTCAGTGGTTTAATTAAAGGGGAGATTTCACAGTAACTCAGTTCAACCAAATGCCTAGAAAGATGAGCTTGAAAGGTAGTTGTGTTGTGCTATTCATTACTGTATGAGCGCTCGGAACCCACTTCAGTGCAAAGCCAGCTGGGTTAGATTGAATCACTGATGAAGGCAGCTTTACCCAAACTTGTTGATTTTACAGTGAAACAGGGTTTAACAATGTTAATAAACAGCAGAATAATAATAGCAGAAATAAGAGCAGCTGGAGCACTAACAAAATTAATTAAGGCATTACAGCTGAGATTGATAATGAAAACCCCTGGACAGTAACTTCTTTAAGTAGTACAGCTGTTTCCAGATAGCCATCTGTCTGTGCCCCCCGGCTATTTTATGTACGGATACTCTTAAATTAACTTAGCAGGGCTCAGTTAAATCATTACAGAAACCATTTCATAATATTGCAACCTAATGTGATATAAACAATATGAATTAGCACTGGTTTAAGAAAAAAAATGAAAAGGAGCAATTTTACAACATACTTTGAAGTGGTGGAACAGCTGTGTGTCCTATAGTCCTAAAACAATTAATCTGATGACAGGAAAGCTCTATGGGGGTGATTAAAAGGAAATTTGTTTTTCCTTCTGAAATAATTGGTAAAGAAGGCAAAGGAAATCTTATCACTGCATTACTCTCCAACACAACCTAAGTACAGTTTATAGAAAAATTCACTTTCTTCAGAGACAGTTCTTTAAATGAATCCATCTGCCAAATGGTACAGCCGCTCCCCCTGTCCCCACTTTTCTTACTCCCAGCATTTTGAAGATGGCTTCATCTTATCTTCTGAAAACATACTTTGTATTTCAAAAAATATCTACTTGTATCTTGTGTTTTTTTTGAAGATATCTACATTTTTTAAAACTCTTATTAAACCGTAGTAAACAGGCTATGAAATCCCACAAAGACTTAAATAAAATGTTGGTCACTCTACCAAAATTTTCTTTACATATAGTTAGGTCTGCTAGAAGACAAGCACTTATGTTGGATTTTATTTTTCATTATTTCTGTATACTGGTACTAATTACTGTTTTATTTCATCTGCCAACTGTAAGTTACTAAAACTATGAATTCTGTATGCAAACACCCCACATATATATACACACATACAGATGCATTTTTTTTTCCTATTGTTATGTACTATTTCACTCCTCAGAATGAATTATTTTCAGCCATAAAATATCCCTTGAGCAATTGCATGGGTTGGTAAATGAAACCTGACTTTTGTGGATTAAAATTGCAATATAATATGAATAAATGTTTGGAAAATCTATGCGGCTCTCATAACAAATTGCTATCACAAAAAAAAAAAAATCATGACACTTCTGTTTTCGGTATTTGTACTAAAACATATACTGCACTGAAGAAAATTCTTCATGTTCTGACCATTTTGCAGTGAAGTGAAGCATTGACCAAAAAGTCCTGCATATAGCAAAGTGCAGACACAGAAAAGTGTGCCAGCTCATAACACTTTGCATTATATAATGCTGAAATAGCAAGGCAACCAAGGAGGCCATGATACATAAAGGAAGGTTTTGAACATGATGTCTTTTGAAAAATTACTCTTCTATGACAGCTTTAACTTTTCTTTTTCCTTTTTACAGATTTCATTGTGTGCAAATATTCCTAGCTGATACTTAACTGATTTTATTATTTAAAAAATTCTACTGTGAGGCTTCTGCAGACCATATTCACACTTAAGCCTTCACAGCTGAAATAGAACAGCCAGGAACAGCTTTGATTGTGGTCCCTGCTGTTGGCATAGACGTGCAGAACCATAAGGGTGTTGTCATTCATTACTGTCTTTGTTAGTTCTGGGCTGCCTCTCAGAGTATCTAAATACCCCCTCAAAGAAATCTACTCCTATTTGTACTGGCACCAGCACTGTTATCAATGCAGGCCAGTCCTTCTTATGCAAACAACAGTGAATACTGGGAAGGAGCACTGGAAGAATGTCATGCATTTTGGAGTGTATGCAGAACACCAACTAGTTCTGCCATCAGTGTTAGACAAGTAGGTTTCTCCATTGGATACTTTCTAGTGAACTGAGGTTTTAATACATACACTATAAATCTTCCAAGATCAAAATGAAAGCAGATTTCACTGGACATATTCCATTAAATATCACCACGCAGCTGAAGCTAGCCTGCAGGAGCTTCCATCCAGCTCACATTTTCCCTGGATATCACAAAGAATGGCTGTTTGGGCAGGAAAACACCTCCAACAGGAAACTGCTTTCCTCCCACTTGCAAACATGCAAACCACAGAACTATCCAGCGGCTGCTGCTGCTGTCACCATCTGTTAGCACAGGAAAAGCAGAACCGGAGTCAGACCTCCCTCTGTGTAAGAGCTTTGTCCGATGTACGTAAGCCGGGAGCAGTTGCTGAGGTTGTCCAGGCCCTGGGCATGGCGGATGCAGTACTAGGACGTGACTCTTGCATCTGCCAACATTAAATCACCTGGTGGTACCAGCCTGTGCATGTGATTGGCAGGTGAGCGCTGCAGATGACAAGAGGAGGAGGCACATAGAGGCAGCTTTTTAACAGCTTACCTTGTCCGACAGGATGACAGTTGCCACTGATTCATTTCGTATTATGTGATAAAATTTATTATTATGTGATTATGTAGATTACTTCAGAAATCCAGAGCAACGAGTTAAAACATTCACTTCCAGTACTGTCTGTTTGCAAGTGGGTTTAAATACTCTTCCACTTCACACAATAGAGGAGAAATTGTGGTACAACAGCACCATGTATTAAGACCTCTATTTGAAAGATTTATACTATAACTACTGCACCTTGTGTCCATTAGAAACATCCAGTAGGAATACCTACTCACCCAGTTGTGATTGCAGAAATAGTTGTTTTACATAGACTTCAGACTGCTTAACAGCAAACTTAACACTGAGAAACTGCAGCATTACCCTGACTGGATCTCTTAACTAGTGCTATCCAACAGCTATACAAGTGTAACTAGGAAACAATTGGAAAGAAGTTTAAGGAATCAAGGGCTTGTCAACAGGGAATCTTGAAAATATGGAGACCTTACCCATTTACAACTTTGTGTTTGCTGGTATTATGAAAATGTAGCCCATCTGGAATTGCCAGGATTTCACACACAAAAAATCTAGCATTAGTTTAAAATGTTGCTATTAGCCCCAAGCGCCTATTACATTTATTTTATATGAAGGAAAAACGACATCAAAATATGGAAAGCTGAAAACAAGGCGCTACTTTGTAATTCCAGTTGTTACAACGATTGTTATTAGTGACAGATTTCCCCCTTCACCTTTAGGCAAACTTTTCTACAGAAGATTACAAGCACAAAGGGAAATGTTTGGAACTTTCATGTCATCCTTTTAAGCCTGATCTACTTGTGACTGGATAGATAGACTCGATGCACAATAAAAAGTGAAAGAATAATTGCAGTGCATTAGGTTAATGACTTGACTGCTGCTAATTCCTTTGGCATTTACTGAGCATGGACTATTTTATAATTAAACTGCTTGGTAGAAAAGTTTCATTGTATCATTTATTAAAAAGCAGGACGATTTTGAAATTAGCAGTAGCCACAAAAGGTTTGACGACTAAAGTTACTGAAGAATTGCAAGACTCTAATTATATACAACAAGCCCTAATTGCTACAGCAGTGATATTAATAAGTACTCTTTATGTACGGACATCCTTACTGTAGTTTCTAAAACAAAGCATACTGTGAGAATGTCAAGCACTCAGTTCCAGAATACCCTATTTCGTATCTGTGCATGAATACAATAACTCCACATAATTAAGAAGAAGAATTAGCTTGCATACAAAATTCTGAAAGAAACAACATTTGAATGAAGCCGCAGTAGGAAAAATTCCATGTCTCAGCTTGGACTTTAAATGTCTAGGAATTGGGCATGTGGCTCAAGAAGTCTAACCAATAAAGCAGTGACAAGGCCTGTAGGTGCAGAGAAGAGAAACAGCTCCAAACGCTGACCTACAAATATGCAGTGCTTCAGTAAAAATGCCTAGGTCATTTGACAACACTGAGACCAAAAGTAACCCCCATTACGATGAAGCTGCCCAATTCCAGACTGCGCATCAGCGATTTTCTGCCTCTTGAAATCCAGAATTGTTGATTTTTCTGGATAATTGGCATCTAACCGACCAGCTCTCAGTATTTTTAAAAACTTTCACAGAAAACTGATTCTAAACTCCCTTACCCTACAAGAATTCAAAAGTAAATCTCTCTTTTCCCAGTGAAGTCCCACGAACGCCAGACTCCGAATTAGGCCACTGACCCTTTTGTGGTCTGAGCTGAGGAGGTCTAAGACTTGCCCCTGACTGTTAGCGCCTACCAATCATATGGAGGCTGGCATTTCTTCAGCTGTGAACAGTAACCAGCTATGAGAATACCACCCCAAATTCTGCTCCGTTTAACCAAGCTGTGGGCTTCTGAAAGGGATTATCCCTCTCTCCCCCAGCTCACTTCCTCTGCTGTGGTACATACAGGGATCACGTGGAAACGATGTTGTAGGAAACTAACACCAAAACCTCTCATTGATCCAAACCCATGGTGCACTTACACAATGGCTGAAATTGATGTAAGAGATACGGGGTGGGACACCCCTTCTGGCACGTCAGAATGAACGACCACACAATGGTGACTGGTAAAACAGAATTTTCCCTCTCAAGAGCTTACGAGTCATATAGCTGAATGACCTCTTCTACTGACTTGTAATTCACATCCCTACGTATATCACATGTGAGTCTAGCCACAGAGGCTGAAAAAATGTAGACTGGTTGAGGAGCTAGCGAATCCTCCTGCGTTGTTATTAGACAAAGAGAGCAGGCACAGAAAAATCATTATTATACCATCGTGCCTGAGTAAGTAAAGAATAACTTCAGCCCTGTCAGTAAGGCCTTGTCCACAATCAGAGCAAAAAGGAAACACAGTGCAGTGCTGGTTCTTAAAGGAACCTGGCCTCATATCCCTTGGCAATTATATATATATGTAAGAACAGTACTGGCCAACTTCTGTTATAAATAACTACAGGAAAATGCCAGTAGAACATTTACCAGATAGAAATACTGCAGTTTAGAAAAACTACAACACAACCTGTCTGGTAAAAATCAGTACTCAAATGTTGCATAGCTGGTAGAAGTTTAATCCTGCCCTAGGAAATACTGTGCCACTACATTATCGTAGTCCTGTGAAGTTACTGAGCTTTGGCCCTGTATCATACTTTCCATTGGCACTTTCTGCTAGACAAGCAACTAACTTACATAGTAACTGTAAAGAAATAGCCAGGCATTTCCGCCAGACATTGCCTTCTTTTGTCACTCATGATCAGTGTTCCACCGCGTGTCTTATTTCTTAATACAACTTGAAGTATAACAATTAAACATTTAATGTTAAAAAAAAAAAAATCATTACAGTAATTTAATCCACTTACCTTTGGCTTCCTGCTTAGTCCAGAATTCTTCCACTCTTTGAGAAATGTTTTCTTCCTCTCTCAACTGCTTTTGCCACTGACGTAGCTCTTGTACTTCTGTATCACAGCGGACCTGGAAAAGGAAAACAGAATATTCAACTAAAATTATGTACATCCGTGTTACCCAAGATGACAAGAGGTATTTTTTCTGTGGCTGGGTAAATATGTGACATACATCCTTTTTGCAGGGCTTGATATAAAAGTATGATCCCAGAGGTTTACAGTTTTCAGCTTAAACAGAAATAAAAGCCACGTAATTGACAAACTCCTTTGAAAACATAAATATGCCAATTAGGGGATCATTTTGATTACCGAGGACTCCTGAGAATGTGATTGCAGTGAGACACTCATTCTTTGAGTTAATTAAAATTTAAAGCATTATACTGAAGGGTATTAGTGCCTTTAGAAAACCACAACACTATAAAACCAGCCCATTGACCAACATAATAGAACAGAAGAGGCACATGAAGGGTCATACAGCAGGAAATTTATTCCAGCAAATTGATTCACACCTGCTACCAGCTGCAAATAGGCTTACCGACAGTCTCAGCCACACAATTTTCACAAACAGGAGAGCCATTAATCTGTTATTTAAAGTAATTGGAATGCATTACATGGTATCCATTCTTTAGCAATCACTCCTATGAAGAGCCTAATCCTGCTTCCATATAAAATGATAATAGTAATAGGCCTTGTCCCCATTTAAGTTGAATTCCTCTTTTATTGCTTTTGTACTGGTATGGATTCTACTAACATAAGAAAGAATTTAGCTTTTACCAGTCTACCTAAACTTGCTCTAAGCAAGACTTGATTAAATAGCAGTATGTTGCCTGTCATATACCTTGGCATTCACACAATTACTACCTCCAGTGTTCGAGCAAAAATCCAGAATAGATACCATCCCTTGGACAACAGCAGGAAGGGGACATGCTAGTATTTGCTTAAACAATGGGAAGTTTTTATTCTCTTAGAGTCACATTCAAATTATAATAGAATTATTTAAAATGGAGTTTCTGTTCTTTTTTTTCTAATTGCTACATAGATGAAATGTCATTACGCTTTACGACTTAATGTCCTAGTTATTCAGGCTGAAATTGCGTAACATGGTAGAAAGAAGCAGCAATAAGCTTGGTTTCTCCTGGACATGTTTCTACTTTCATGAAGCTGGCTACTTAAATTTTCTAGTGACTTTCTTATATTTATTTTATTCTTACATGATATGGTAATGAGTTTGCTGTGTGATTTGAACTCTATTACTCCACTCCATTACATCCCAGTTTTCACATGCTTTCCTGAAATGCACACAGCGCAAAAGAGAAGGATGCAGTTTTCCACTTGTTAAAAACATTAAACAAAACAATATGAATTATTTAGCAAAAGTATTCTTTCCACACAGAATTTCTCCTTTGTGGTGCAACCATGAAAGCAACAGACAGCAACTGTACTCTAAGCGTAGTTTTCAATCCACTTCAGAGAAGATAACTTGCCAGATTTCAGATATATATTTCAGTGCACTGACAGAGCAGAAATACAATGCAAGGTTGTGTGATCAATACAGGCAGGGAAGACTTTTACTTAGTGACTTGACATCAGATACCTCCCAGGCCTCTTAAAATATCCCATTATACTAATACAGGTATGTATTATCTTCTATAAAAGATATATTTAGTTCTTTCAAGGTTAATATAAAATTTTTAAAATTAATAACAAACATTAATGTTATTAGCTAAAAAAATCATATTATTTTTTAATTAAAACCATCAAATAATGTTTCAAAAATACAATATATTAATATATTAAAATACTGCAAGGTCCAATATCAAAACCAAGAAGTGAACGTGAGCTTCCAGATTTTTAGAAATGTGAAAGAAAAAGGAATGTAAATCTGTCACTTTCAGTAGAACAGGTGATAGGAACTTAGCAGAATCCTATCTACGTGTTCCAAATATTCTTAATGAACTCTAATTTAACATAGCTCTGATAATTTAGCAGAAAGTAGCCTCTATTTCGTAAATCAGAGTACAATTCTAGCATGATTAAAAAGCCATGACTCAGCAGCCAAATCTCCAGGTAAGTAATCTAAGGTTTAAATCTTGCCCAAACAACTGATGACTCTCCTGCAGATCAACAAAGCATGAAGCACTGAAGGAGTCTAACAAAGAACTGAGAGAAAGCCTAACGTGTCTCTTTAAAAACCCAAGTCACCCGACTGAATCTACACTTGCTGTTAAGAACAGCAAATATTTGCGTGACCTTCTAGGTTTCAGCCTTTGCTAGTCACCACACCTTCCTGGAAAGGAAAATAAATTATGACAGCAAAAGCACGAGAACGCTTTGTAAGACATAAAGATAAACCCACTTCAATTTGGATTTAATTTTTGCTCAAACGATATTTATACACAAAATAGCACTGAATATTTACCTAATGCTGTCCAGTCTAAGCTCCATAGTATTACAAGATTTATATAGTCAAAATACACTGTGTTCAATGCTAGGTTCAATGCTTGTATATTAAAAAAGGATAGCACTATGGAAGGATAACACTAAAGCTTTGGACAGAAACGTTAGAGAAAATTCTATTAATGAAAAATTCCTTCTGCCTAGAATAGTTATGCAAATTGTAAATATTAAAAAGACCCCCGAGACTAAATGGCAATAAGCACAGATTCAGCAGTAGAAGAGTGAAGATACACATTTTCTTGAATTGGAGAAGTGCCTGGAAAATTGATACCTACCTATCCAGGGTTTTCATCAGATATTGGAGTACTGCCTTGGCCCATGACAGATGAATGGAACATCAATAAAAGAGGATGTAAGAATTAAAGAGAAAAATCTGATGAAAGAGCTGTCAAAAGCCTTATTCCAGCTGTTCTTGCTTGCCTTAAAGAGACCTCTCAAGATGACATCTTCCTTTCTGATCTCCTCAGAGTACTATGCAAGACTGTTCTGGTGTGTCTCATATATACACGTGCAACAAATGACATTATCATTACTCCTTTGGACTACAGTGGTTACCCAATATTATGTTATTTATTCCTGGAACTTCAAGATTGTTTCCGCCAGGAATGGGAAACAGATAATTTTAATTAAAGTTTCTTTGGAGCAAGCCTTCATATTTGTAAATCAAGCACAAGATTTCCACAGTCACAATGGATGTGGCAACAGCAAACTGCCTTTTTGCTCAAAACCCCCTACACCTTTCTTTATGACAAGTTCTACACCCAGAAACCTTTTCCATTAGGGTCACACAATAGCTACTATCACTTCCTGGTGGCTTTCTTCTGCTTAGGTCCTAATCTAACATTCTGCAATCTAATTAGTTTTCTCCTTTTTACCAGAAAACGGTTATAGAAGTAATTGGATTGCTGTTTGTGTTTCAGAGTGCAGCCTAATGTTTCTGTAGCTAACACAGCTTTTTATTATGGGATTTAATTCTTGATTAAACTTGAAATAAGTACTCATAAATGTCTTTGTATGAAAGATTCTAGCAAAGACTTTGTGGATGACAGCTATTTATTATTATTACCACAACAAGTATTTTTCTGAAACCTGCTTCAGATAAGGATGTATGTACACTTTTAATTAACTTTTTGTTATCAGAAAGTGCTCAATATTCTGTACCTACAGGGTTCTTTTTCTTCACATAGAAAAATCCTTACTGCCTGACACCTTGTTTTTGCTGAATCTCATGTGGTTTTGATACTGGCACGTGCAGACAGCTACATGTGGCAGAAACAAGTGAAATATCCATGCAAAGATGCAATGCTCAGTCAGTTACAGAACTAAGTAAAGTCTACTGCCTAGATCAATATAGCTAACAAAGTATCTCAAAAATAGTGATTCCATACACGATGTGTCAATGAAAAATTACCAGCTGTGGCTTCTCACACATTATATGACATCATTTAAGAATAAAATTTAAAAAAATTTACAAGGTTCATGTCTGGGATATTTGTTTTAAAAGCATATCATCTGAACTATTTTCTAATTTTTTGGAATCTACTTTTATCATTACTGTGATGAATTCTCATTTAAATCAAAGATAACGTTACCCTGTGTAATAACTTGTTACTAATGATTTTGACTTTATATTCTGATTTTAATGTTAATTTTTAAAAGCCTAAGTTCTTTCAGCTCTAAGAAGTTAAAACATGTAACAGCCAATTTTATAGTCTGAGTTATTTTCTCTGTCTTCTGCTTTTTTAAGCTATAGTTACCCTCGCATTTCTAGGAACTGGTTTAAAATTTTCACCATAGTATTTATCATTCTAAATTTAACACGGTGAGAAGGGACAGTGCCCTTTGGAACCTCTGGTTGAAGCACAAGGTATCTGAGCAACCTTGCACTGCTCAGCTCTAATGGAACTGTTACTGGATGTTTGCCTTTGCAATAATCCACTGTGAGGATGCCTGCAGTGATATTGTCAATGCTAATTAATGTTAGTGTCAATGCCATCTCTGTTCAGAACAACAAAAAAATCAAGGAAAACGAAAAACAGCAACTGTCATAAAAATCTATCAGTCAAGAAGATCATTTCAGGATATTTCGTCACCTTTGTCTGCATGGCACATTAGAGTAGCAACTCTTATGTATTCATGCTTGTTAAAATAGTAAAGAACTTAACAGAGAATGTTTTGTTCTGACTGTGATTTAAAGAACAACTGATGTAGAGACAGAGATGCATTACTGTCCATCACAATGAAACTACTGCTATAGCTGGAGGCTATTTACAACCTTAAATTTTGAAAAAGGCAGTCAAAGATGCTTCTTTTGGATTTTAAGTCCATTTTTTCACAAAGCATGAAGGTGTTAGAGCCTTTCTAAGAAAGGCTTCCAGAATCTTTTCAGCATTTTCAAAATCATTTATATCGTACCCTAGGCTTAGCACTGCTGTCACACTCCAAAATAATAGTACAAGCCAATCTTCTTCAGAGTTAATTTATGTTCCTCTCTTTTCCCCCTCAAATTGGGGACCGCATTAGTGCTATATTACTAGTATGGCTTGCCATATCTGCTTACCATTTTGTTTTTCCTTTCCTTGAATAACAGCCTTTATTCCTTTCCTGTATCTCCTGTCTTGTTCTTTGTCTCAATTTTATCTTTGTTTCTATACGCTTCTATTTCTGTACAGACCTCACCAGTCCTCTTTGTGTACCTCTACACTCACTTAAATATCCCTGAATGAAGCCAAGTAACACTTTAGCAACTAGCCAAAGATCAACTCATTAAAAAAAAAAAATTGTTCCAACCTTCAGTGGATTTTATGAGGAAAACAGGGAGATTACATCAGCATAAACGCCTGTGAAGAAATTGTAGTCACCAGGCATAAGGCAGAGCAACATCCAAAGCCAATGAACCATGAGGGTCTCAACAGCTATTTATAGTATCCCCTACTTAAAATTTATGTAAGGATTTTCCCTACGGCCTTCACAGTCCTACAAATTCAACATCAAGCAAAGTAATTATAGATTACTCTTACCCGATAACCTCTCCAAAACGACTGGATTATTATGCTTGCTTCTTCTTCTGATAGGTGGAGAGACAGAGGCATTGGTTGCCTAGGACTAAAAAAAAATAAAAAATAAAAAATAAAAAATAATAGTATTTTGTAAAAGACAGCCTTTACAAGTAAATGACTGTCTTCTTTAGCAATATATTTTACACAAAAGAGAAAGGTTGTTCAGGTGCTTGAAACTTAAAATATCTTATTGCTCTGAGATACTGAGATAGAAGGTGCAAAGAATACCTCCTTTAAAAAATGTATCTTATGTACACTACAATCACTTCTTCCTTAAAACAGTAATATACAAACAGCATATCAAGTGCAGTAATCTTTCTTACTCTTCTACATGGATTTTGAATTCCTACCACTATGGTAGAGTTTGGGGGGGTGGTGGGAAGGGAGTGAGAGATGGAGACATGCCATTTGTAAAGCAGAAGAGGTTCTAGTATGCATGCAACAATGATCAAATTTATCACATAAATGTTTATACCTTAATTATTAAAATCATACAACATAAATACTTTTTAGTACATTCAGCTACCTTATAATTTCAGTTAAAAGTGAAATGTACTGAAAAATGAAAAAAACGATAATTGTGTAGGCATAAACATGCATCCATGCTCAGGAACATCTAAAGAGGCTCTTAAAAGGCTGAAATTTTACTTTTGATAATGTATACACATTGCTTGGTGATAAAAGAAAGGAACAGATATGTAAAGTTAACAATTTTCAGCCACAATATGCAGTAATTTGAGAGCATTTCTGGTGATTCTGTTGCAACTATTTTTAATGAGAAACTATAATTACCTTTCAGCCATCACTAACAAAAATTCAAATCACAGTATCAAGCCGTGCTTTGCAAAAAACATTTTCTATGGATGTTGATTTATTTCTCACATACATTAATCAAAACACATCTATCTGGAAGAGGAAACAATGTTAATTTATATGGATTTCTTTTATAATGAATATAATATGTAGTCTTAAAAGTCAATAGAGTAATATAGAGCAGTAATATTGCAATTTATGAAAAGACCATTTATAAGCAGTAGACTTGGCACAGTGTTAGAATGGCGCCACTCTCCCTGCATGGGACACGGACTGATCACAGCTTTGACTTGGAAGTCCACAACATGAGTTTGGATTCAGCAATGATTTGGATTTAACTACCAAATTTGTTTTTAATCAGTATTAGTCTTAAACTATGTTTACTTGAACAAAACTAGTGACACACGCAAACTCTGCAGGAATATTATTTATACTATTTATATTATAAAGACGCATATACTACGAAGACCATAGATAAACAAGCTATTCATCCAGTCCTGCACTTACTGGCTAAAGCATTACTTTTGCCGTTTCTTTAGGAAATATAAATATATTCCAGCTCAGGCTAGGAGGCTTGACAGCTTACATTTTCCTTTCACTTAATTTAATTTCTATTAGTCTCTGCCCTAGTAAGCTTCCTATGCTCTCTGCGGCCTTTCTCTTAGGGCTTGTCTTCACTGAAGGAACATTTCAACTTCGAGCACAACCTTAACTGTTACCTAGCGCTCTACTGACTACACCGTTTGAGTCAGTATACTCAGCTAAATTGGTCTCATCGTCATGTCAGCTGGGTTTTGGCCTACATTTATTTCCATGTGAAAGAAAAACTCAGTCTGTTTGGAAGAGTGGAAATAAGGCAAAAATAAAAAGAGGTCTTTACATTAAGCTAAACAGTTTTAGTTCTGTGAACATTAATTAGCATTTCTACCGCTCAAGGGAATTTATAAGTGCTATATAAGCAAGGCTTCCTGAGCTAACTCCTTCTGATAATCAGACTTAAAAATATGAAGTTGGACTGTGCTGGTTTGGCTGATAGGCTTTCATTCACTGTTCTATTTTTGATCTTTTTGAAAACCAAATCTTAGAGTGCAAAAATCACAGGAAGACCTACATATTTTACAGCAGTTATTTCAAAGACACTGAACTTTCCTAAGAAGGAATACATCTGCAAGGCCAACCCTAGCATTGCATTGCTTTCATTTATAAATTATGAAAGTATGTAGTTTAGAATCCCACACTAAATTTGAGAAACCAATATAAAATCAAGCATGAAAAATAGGACTTAATTTTCAGTATGACAGTCACTGGCAAATATCAATCATTTCAGCAGGGCAGCTTTAGAGAACAAAAGTCATATCAGGTCCATTTTTATCTAAGAGAATATATGCAATTGGCTTCAGGTCAAATAAAAATAGAATCTGAGCAGAGGTAATCACCCATCAGCAGTGAACAAGGAAAAGAGGGAATATGTCATTTGTGGCAGAAGACAGCTGTATGACTCCAAGAAGATTAAAACTGACAGTAAAATGCACGGTAGCTATATTCTGCTTATTCAGTCTTTGATTATGCACACTCTTAAATGTCCACACACTCAACATTTTAATATCTATTTTGATATATATAATATATTGCATAAAGTAAGTTGCACCTGTAAAAAAGTATCAATAAAATGTTTTTTCTTAAGTATATATTTTGCCAAATGTGCATAAAGCAGGCACTGACCAGAGGACAGTTAAATGCCAATAAACGTGTTTCTTGCTTTCTGAGCAATCAAGATTTTACAGATCCTGATTATGTGAGATACTTACTAATTACAGTACATTACGCAGGTGGAACATAGCACCCAGAAGAAATAAAAAAGACTTGCATTAAATAGATGTATGAGGTATTGAAAGATGTTCTTACTGAAGGCATGAAGTATCCATAAAAATTCTCTTATCCTGGGCAGACTACAGTCAAAAAAAACATGAAGATGGACTAACCATACTAGTTCCTTTCCTGTTAAAACGTGGTAACAAGAAACAAGTATACAGGCTCTATGCCATAACTGACAGATAATTGCTGTTAGAGCAACACTAGAGTTTTAAGATCCCTTGGTTCATTCAGCCCAGAGCAGAGCAGGCCGAGGGGAGGCCTCATGGCGGCCTGCAGCTCCCTCACGAGGGGAGCGGAGGGGCAGGTGCTGAGCTCTGCTCTCTGGGGACAGCGACAGGACCCGAGGGAACGGCATGGAGCTGGGACAGGGGAGGGTCAGGCTGGGGGTTAGGGAAAGGTTCTTCACCCAGAGGGTGGTCAGGCACTGGGACAGCTGCCCAGGGCAGTGGTCATGGCACTGAGCCTGATGGAGGTCAAGGAGCGTTTGGACAACGCTCTCAGACATAGGGTCTGATTTTGGGGTGGTCCTGTGTGGAGACAGGAGTTGGACTTGTGGGCCCCTTCCAAGTCATGAAATTCTATGATTCTATGTGTGTCTCATCTCCTCTTGGAGAGGATCTGGGTTTCTCAATGAACTTTCAAGGAGGGGGAAGAACCTCCATTTTCTTGTCAGCAAAACAGACAAGGAACCTGCTCCTGTTTGTCAGCAAACAAGGAGCAGGCTCACAGTCACACTGATGGACTCTGTATACAGTCAGTATTGTTGGGCAGTCCAAAAACCTCAGTTGTCACTAAGCTCCCATCTGTCCTACATATAGGTCTGATTCTTTCCTTGAAAAGGAAATATAAGAAAAAATTAATCAAGAAAAAATTCACCATGTGTAATTCAGGATTTTGTATTTGCTTTTTTAATTCCAATCCATTTCCTAACAGTAACAGAAAACCTCCAAATCTAACTACCAGTCTAGTCTTGCAGCAAGGTGCCTGCAGGACCACTGTGCTAGCTACAGAGCACCAGTACCTGTGACAGGATGGAGTGCAGGTGACAGTGAAGTACCCAGGTGCAGTCAATAAACGATGAGGGTTTTTCTCTCTTTTCAGAAAGCTAGTCTCTTGAAATAATGAAGTAACCCTTCACAACAAGCATCAGGCCCTCTGGAGGCCTGGAAGTTTCAAGATGACAGCCCAAACCACTCCACCTTTAATTTGACTGTGATGGTTATTGTTCCTGAATATTTATATCATGTATGAACACATGCAATGACAGAATCACTACAGAATTCATAATCTAAAAGACAAAAGAACAGACCAAAGAATAGGGAGAAATACAAGACAGACAAATAAATGAACATGGTGATCTCCTTAACTTTTAAAAAAGGATTCTGATAAAGTATTAGGTTTGGAAAGTACTTTTGATTGTTGGCCTAAACAATCAAAAGATTTTCTCTGTAAATTTGTCAAAGTAGATTTCTTTTATATTTCCAGTATTTCTTATTCCCACTCAGAGAATCTAGAAATACTATAGCCAAAAAATAATAATAATCTAGAAATGTTTTTTAAAAAAGGTCTATAGAATCTTTGCTTATACATACTATTAAGTATGTAATATCTACTTAAAAAGCAGGAAGACTACTGCTGACAGAAAGTGAGACCGAAGTACTGATTTATCTGACCTGGTATTTAAACGCAATTAGATATATTAACCACATATTACACTATCACTGCATGAGCCTCACAAGTTTCCAGGGAAAGATTCCTACAGACACTTGATAAAAATACTCCTGGAACATTTCCACAGGCCAAACTGAGCGTGAACTGAGACCTCTCTTAACATTATTAGTACTAACGCAACCATTTGACAGTCAGAAAGAAAACACTAACCACTGGTTTTCTTTTGCAGTAATCTAAATACACTATAATTAGAGAAAACATTTGAAGAAAAAAAATCCTTATTAAGAAAACATTTTTGTGCATTATGTGAAGGGCGTATTTCTGAAGGACTGTGAATGTGGGCATAATCCAGTTTAACTTTCTGAAGAAAGGAAGTGCAAATGAGCAGACGTTTTGAAGTGTGACTCCTGCTAACTGTCTGAACTCTTCTCTATCACCTTCTCCAAGTAACAGTTCCTTGATGTTGTCAATAGCTAAATGAAGATTAAAAAAATAAAAACACACAATATTTTGACCCCTTTTGCCTGCTTCTATTCTCTGAATCTTCCACAGCTTTGCTGGCTCATACTTTTTTATTTGAATACCCTCAAACATAAAGGCAATAGATTGTGAAGAAACAAAACATTTCGCTTTTAGATCACCTGTTTAATTGCTATCCCTCACAAATTTAAGAACAAAAAAATATGCAAATTTCAGTGTTGATTAATTTTATGGTTTTTGATGATATAAAAGGATGAATAAATCTAACGTAAAATACATTAGTGTCAGCTAGATATTCAACCCCTTCCACACCTGCATACTCACAGTGCTGGAAACCCCAAGAGTTTAGCCCTGCACTTGTTTCACCTCCAAAACATCTAGGAAAAAATATCTACTACATGTAGTTTCATTCAGGTTATTACCTACTTCTACGTAAAGACCTTAGAATGGGGACAATTTTGTGCATCCATTATCATCTATAACTGTAGTAGCAAAAAAAAAATATCTAGGTAAGTTATTGACATTTAGAAGTAAACAGTTACTGTCCCCAAAATATTACAGTACAATAAAACTATAAAAATACATTCAGAAATATTATCAAAGTGGTCATAATGATAATATGTATACAACTGTTAACATAAACAATTGATATAGTTATCTACCTATTTATAATGAAGGAAAGATGTAGTAAAAAGAAAAGATGGTATGGAACTAATGTGAGAAATTTGGTAAGTAGGGACGCAGAGTCATATAACAGAGAATGAGGTAGAACAGGTGAATGGTAACAAGAACAGAAGAGGACAAGAAAAGAAGAGGAGTAAGAGAAAGCACAGTAAGAAGACAAAATAACAACACAAGAAGTATCTTCTGTCTTAGCTTCTGTCTGAAAACTATAGTGGCTTTCTTCCCCCTTAATATGCTCTCTACACGTGCAGAACTTACCCATTTTAATGATAAAACTCAGCCCTCCCTTTGTTGCCTCAGTTATCTCCTTTGTGGGACCAATATTTATGCATTCCTTAAGAGTGTAGCCCTGGACTGAAGGAAACCAAACACAGACCTATTCCGAAGTCCACTGATGTCAGTGGAGAAATTTCCATTTATGTTTGTATACTTTAAATCAGACCTCATATCCTGTGAACATGAAAAATGAACAGCAGCATAAATAGTTTCCAATCAGTGCTCTAACAGCAACATTAGGAAGACATCACAAACCATTAATTCGTTTTCAATTTTCTCATTGCCATTTTGACAATCTTTACATAAATTAAGGCAAGTTATGATGCTGCATCAGGATTTGTAGCCATAAAACCTCAGTCTCATAAAACACCATTATGCAATATAAATATTTTATACATAAACTTTGTGAAGAAGTTCTGACAATGCAATTTTCCGAAACACTGTTTTTAAGTCAAAAATTTTCTCCTTCATTAACTTGAATTCTGCCACATTACTGGAATGTCAATTCTTTGCTTAGATCCACAAAGAATAAAATCCATACAGACATATTTGTTGGATTTTTCTATTATTATAAGTAAAGGTGCTGCTCATTACACTAAAAAAGGTAAAGCTCAAATTATTAAGAGAAAAACATAAAGAGAAAACATAATGCAAATGAAATCTATACTAAAAAAAGGCTAGCTTAGACATTGACCAGTGAAATACAAGTGTGCAGAAAGCAAAGCCTGTAGAAAATGGGCATATTATGGAAAGAAAGAAATCAGTCACCCATGCAAAATTACCCCTATTGGCCATCTGAGAACTGACAATGAAGTCAACTGTAAAGGCAGCTGAGACCAGCAGGCTTTGTCTAATTAGAATACCAGGAATGAATGAAGGGGAGAAAAAACAAAAATAAAAAACAAAAAAATCAATGTGTATAAATTCATATTGAGATATTTGGCAAAAAGCCACTCTTCAGATATAGTAATCATTTATAAACAAATAAATAATCTGTCCATTTCATTAAAGCAATGATAAATTTATTTGCTCTATATCTGCATATTTGTTTTGGTATACACAGATATTAAACCAGGAAATGTGACCTTCTGAACTGAGTATCAAGTAAATACCTTTATACAGAAAATGACGAAATGCAGATAAATCAACTCTTGCAAACAAATGTTTATTTATAAAAGGCTTCTTCAGTTCCTATAATCCCTGTAATATAAGCAAAGACTAATCTTCAAAAGCCAGAAAAATACACACAGTTATTCTTAACCCAGATCCATACACCATTTTCCTTCACTGAACGTAAGTTAGAAGATGAACTTGAACGATACTGTCATATTATTAAATTCATGTGACAGCATACTTTTCTAATGCCAGTATTTTTCAGAGCAGTGGAACATTTTTATTTAAAATTGTTTTCTACCTATTTCTTCCATTAATAGACTCAAGAGGGTTGGCTAATGATACTCCCGTGATGCTCAGAATCTCAGCCTATCAATGCTAGAAAAGCAAAGTTGAAGTAGGATCAGGGCATAAACACAGGTCAAGCTCTTTCCTTCTCCCTGATTCAGTATATACAGTCTGGTTACTTGTGATTGAGCTTCACTGCTATTCAACCAGAAACACCACTGGCAAATACTGATAAAAGGCAACTGTGTTCCTCATTAACATGTTTAAAGAAGGAGTGCAAAAACATCCAAAACTTTAATTAGATTTATTTATTTGACTATATCAGTGGGCTTGAATGTAGGATAGGGACATCAGTATGTATGCCAGTAAGTTTCCAAAAACTTTTGTTAGTTGCCAGTTAAAACTACAGTTTTCTGTCTTCTAAAAGGTACAGCTATCCTTTAAGACAACACAAACGCTTTGTGCTCTTCTGGAAGTGAAATGTAGATTACCAGTCAGCATTGAAGCTGCTCCTTCTCCTGCTTTTGAAATCTGCTTCAGTAATCAAGGATTCCCACGGGATATAATATTTTGTCAGTGCTGTTGGTATTATATGGGGCACAGCGGAAGACAAGGTAACTATACTAAGGCTTTTATCTACTGATGTCATAGCAATTACTGTAAATACTAAAGATGGAAACAAATTTGAAGTAATTTTACAAGCTTCTTCACCTACAGCAACCAGCTTTTGAAGCTAAAATGTTTGCATTCAAAATTCTGGAAGCTGATGCAGTGTTTGGCTCTCCCTTTAAAGAAAAAGTAGGCTGCAAGATCTCATTTAGAAACACATCATATGGGGAGTGAGGCTCATAAGACTGTGGCTTTGACTATTCTTAAAAAAAAATTAACTTCAAAGAAAAAAATGGAGGCACTGGAAGAGAGCCAAAAAAGAGTTATACTCAAGTATGGAATATATTAAAAAAGCTGGATCTCTGCTGAAGAAATATTTAACCTTCTTTTTTTGTTTTATTTATTTATTTATTTTTAAGCATGAAGACGGCTTCGCAATCATAAACCCTATTTTAATACAGTATAGAAATGTGTTCCTCTTTAACAGACCTTCCATTATGCTTTTCAAATTTCGACATGTAACTAAAAAATCAACAGAAGAGTTTACTCCTTAAACCTGTAGCAACACCTTTTTCTTCTGTTTCTTTATCATCTAAAAGTTTGGAATAAGGATGTTTCCCATCAAAATCTGACCAACAGTTTTTAGCATATTCTGTTACACATAGATCCTATTAAAACATAAAACCTGTACTACAGTTAAAAATGGAAGTGGCAATAAAATGTACGGATTCAATTACATTTTAAATGTCATATCCAGGACATAATAATAAATTCTTATTCCTATTTAATATTGCAATCTTTCAGTTTGCTCTAACAACGATTACTTCATAAGCAATACTTGTCAAGAAATCTGTAATTTTAATGTGCGTTCACAAAAAGTTGCTCTTTAATAAATTATTTTTAAAGGCCTAATTGTTTGGAGGATTTAAGATCAAGTGTGTATCAGTTTAAATAGCACTTTGACTCTTCAGTGTCCTTGTGGAGCTGTCACTACGTTATTCAGGAGCCCAAGTCCGAACAGAAGCTATGAGTCATTCAGGCTGTGATTCCACAGTGTATTTCTCTTGTTGGCAAAGCTGACTTAAGCAGTTCCTGCCACCACCTCTATATCTTACTGGCTCATTTGTTCTCTTCACCTTGCCCCAAGCCCTTCATTTTAATCTTTCATTTGTGCCAGTGCAAAGGCCTGCCTGGCTCCCAGGTGAACCAGATTGGAAAAACAATCTACAATCTAAACAGCTATACAAACCCCTCATATTTTGGCAGAGACATTTCTAGCTCAGAGGAGGTCCCTGATCAGAATAACCAAGCATCCTACCCAACAGGGTGATATCAGGCTGACTAGAAGCACGCTGAAGAACAGGAGAGAGCAGGGAACAACTTAGGTCACTTTTACTTCCACGAGGAAATGTTTGTAAAACTGATCTTTGTTATCTTAGGTACAGATGTCCATCCTCACAATTCAACGGTATCAGAATTCCCTTACTGTCCAATGGCTCTTCAGTATGCTGAAGAAATGAGTAGCACAACCCCACTGCATTAAACAGGAGTTTTGTTGGCAAGGCCAAGCGATTTAGAGAATGAAACTATTACAAGAGCCCCATCAGTGGTAGGTTTGAACAACAGTGGCTGGGCAGTACGATGTGGCAGCAGGTACCTGAACGTAACAGAGTTGAGATGAACTGAGTCATCACAGAAGGAAGCTCAGAAGCTTCTTACACAGCTTTGACTACATGACTACCTCTAAGGTAGCCAAAGGTAACTGTGCCTCAATCACCAATTTGTCTCCAAAGACAGTAAAAGCCAAGGAGCTTTCCTCTTGCTGGGTCAGTGACTCAAGGCTTAAAGCTTCTCCAAAGGATTTTATTCTAAGTTTCACATGACAGGAGTTCAAGAAAGCTCAATTTCCACTTAAGTAGCATAATGAAACAAACATGCCTGCAAAGATGCTCATCTCTAAGTTTTAACCAACCACCAATCTAGTCTCCAATTAAGTTTTCTAACAGAAAAATTCTTCCAAATCTAACCTTCATAATTTTTTTTATTCTCTCACTGTAGAGTATTACTTCACTTTTCTTCTTTTCTCATACAACAGCTAGATTGAAAACAAACTGCAACCTCAAGGAAAGTAACATATTCTCAAAACTGATGTGTAGCTTGGCTCTACAGGAATAATGAGGAACCTAAGACTGAGACTGCCAAAAGAAATGTTCATTTCTCAAATGCAAAGTCATAAATATCAGCATAAATGCATTCTAATGCCAAGGATTATTAAAGGTATTTTCAAAACTGCTGCTTACAGTTAGGGAAAGAATTTCTAGACTACGTATCCTCAAATATTTCCACAGCAACACTGAAAACATTGCTTTGTTCCTTAATAGAAAGATATTCATAATACTACCAGGCTATTCGAATGTCCCACACTCTGCAACAATTAAAATGTGTAAGAATTCTAAACCAATTTATCCGGGTACAATGCCGGTACAAAATACCTTGTAACTAATGCATGGCAAAGTTAGAAAGCATCACATAGTTCTCTGCTGCACACAATAAAGGGCTTTCAGAGGGGAAAATTATAATGCATTGAAGCTCTATTACTTTTTTGTAATAACAGGAGGAAAAGAATAAAAAGAGAAAAGGTTACTCTGAGTACTGCAATAACTTACTGGTCCTTTAGCCAGTCGTTAACAAAAGGAATGGAAAAGAATTCTGTGAATGACTCATCTTTCCTCTTTGGGTTGTGGCTGATAATAAAGAAAAAAAAAAGGAAACAACTCAGTTTAAATTGCAGCTATTCAATTTGTAAATTAATGTATTTGAATCACTGGGCATAATTAATAGTAAAAGCCATGATCAACTTACTTGTATAACCATTCAGTTAGGAAATCACAGGCAATAAATTTCGTCCTT
Organism: Anser anser; assembly: GCF_964211835.1. NCBI lineage: Eukaryota > Metazoa > Chordata > Aves > Anseriformes > Anatidae > Anser > Anser anser. Next base: position 8,677,268 of record NC_139736.1, read on the forward strand.
TTTCTCTAAAGATAGAAGATAGTTTCAAATTATTTATTATCTTTGGACTGGTCACATGTTTTTACTAGTGGAGAGGAACAGAAGCTAAATTGACTGCTTTTATTAAATAAAATATACAGGACATTACTCTGTCTACTTTAATATTGCTACTGCCAACAGCCAGTGGCTCAGCCAAAATTTTAGACCTTTTGTGGAATGCTTTCAAGCCTACTCAAAAAATGAGTGAGAAAATTTTGCATATACTATCTTGATATTTGCTGCAGTATAGCTATAACAAATACCTCTGAAGGGTAATCTTTCTTAGTGGCAATCTCATTGCAAAGAAATTAACAGAACTCATATATGAAAATCTGTTGTAAATTACTTGCCATTTTGTTCATAGCTCTATTATCATACTTAAAATACTTCATAGATTCCAAGGCTTAGAAAGAACACTGTTAAATATTGTTTCCTCTTGCATGGAACCAGCTTGAAGGCGTTGTGCATACTTAGACAAACCCCCAAGCATATTGTATGGCTGCTCAGACAAAATTATCTGCTGGGTAGTCCAGAAAGGAAGGCACAAACCAAACACATGCACAACAACAATCACAGATACCGTACACATTACAATCAGGCAAAAAATTCAAAGTCTGGAGTCTTGGAGCAAAATGATTGTGCCCTTTGCTCCCAGTTCGGAGATATCTTCACCACTAAAGGGAATTTGGCAAAATGCTTTGCAGCTAGGTATCCTTAGAGACTCACGCAGCCAGGCCGTATTTAACTGGACTGCACTACATGCTATAAAATACTTTTTGAGTTCAAAATTCAAAGCATGAATTTTGATCAATACAGAATTGATTACAGCCTTTCTTTTCTTAGAGATTTCCTCTCCGCATTCCATCCTTGCAGATTAAGTGTACAAATGACTACAGGTGCTTATTCAGCATTTCAGAAACCAGAGTAGCCATGATACAGAAAACACAACCTAGACTGCTGGTCAGGATCACAGGATTTACCTAGTTTCTTCCAGACCACTCTTACACAAGCTGTGTTATGGACATACACAACCAGACAGTGAATACTAGAAGATACTTAGCCCCTGTTGAAGAGAGACATTGAGTGCTTTATCAAAATAACACCGTTTAGCAAAGAGAAAGGCTATCCCCACCCAGAAGGTAACACTTACCCTGTCAGATGGGGGACTCAACTGCAATTATTACTTTTTAGGAAGACAATTAAAACTGGTCAAATACATTTGTGAAACTGCTAGATATCATGAAAGAGGTTGGAGCTTTGAATAAATGTAAGAAATGATGGAAATACTGCCACTTGCTAAGAAAAGTAGAATAAATACGTAATCAGAGATTTAATGCATGAAGGATGACTTGATTCTAGGTATTACCTTCATCATATGTGTTACTCCCTGTGCTGCATGAGTATGAAGCAAAAAAAAATCTGAGGGATGTGAACAGAGGCAGAAAAGAAGTGCTCTATATGGCTTAATTCTTTCCACGGTTTGGGATATTAGCACATGACATAAATTGAGGGTCACTGTTGAATTCCAGCCACAAGTGAGTGGATGCGAAATGTTACGTGAGGTGCTGACTTCATGGTGAAGGACACGGGGTAGTCATGTAACTAGGGGATGACAACAGTGAGGTTTACAGCTAGATTGTTTGGCAGCCCTAGATAATTCCCCAGAAAGCATCTACTTTGCAAGGTGAATCTTATCATAGGTAGATACACGCTTGGGCGGCTTCCACAGAAAAGAAAGAAAACTGCTTTGAACATGACAACACAGCTATCAGTCCTGAACCCCATGTGTCTTGATGATCTCTTTCATGACAAAAAAACCTTCAGGGTTCATATAGAGCTCCATTACAGTGCTTGGCTGTACAGAAACACGCATCTCCCTAACGAGTTTTCACACTTGTCAGGATAATACCAGGCACTGTTCCTAGAAGCCAAACACCTAAGCTTTAAGAGACCAACACCTTCACCGGAGAGATTTCTACAGCTTATTTTAGATGATAAATGGACATTTTTTAATTGAACAGAATCTGAAAACAACCACGTCTGATCATCCTCATACAGCTATTCTCAATCACAGTACTAAACTGGGTCCCACTACTTAGTGAATTCTTTGAGAGAATAAATTCTATACTTTGACAACAAAATTCAATTTAATCTAGCAGTTGTAATTTAATCTGTTTTAAGCAAATTGTTTTTCCTTTGCAATGAATTTGCAGCAATCAGAACAGTGTTGTCAAAACAGTTATCAAAGGAAACAAATTCATTTTAGTTTATCCTTGTCAGATTCAGTGAGCTTATCAGGGAGGAATTCAATCTGAACATTTTTTCTTTTGTTATTTTTTTGCCAGGAAACAGTTCACTTTGTTAGTCAATTAAATCTTTAGTTGCACAGCAGTGAACATTTATAGAAGGAAAAAATGACATAAATTGACCTGTCTTTGACACATTCCTCCTATGCTACATGAATCAGGATAAACACAGGAAATATCTGCACAATGTGCATTGTTAACCTGCAGATGTCTTTGTGAACTAATTATAATCAGAATTCATTTTGCATTTTTCAGCTTAAGTATGATGTGCTTCGTAATAATCATGCAAAAATATTGGTGATCAGGACATTACAAAGTTATCACAAGATCATCTTCCATTCACTTTCCCTGATCTAACATACTTTAAAATAAAACATATTCCATATGATAGGTTAAAGGTTGGACTAGATGATCTTATAGGTCTTTTCCAACCTAAACGACCCTATGATTACAAAGTCTGTTACAGCAACCTCTTTCTGCAATTGCTAACCAGAAAGAAACATCAGTTATGATAATAAAAATGTTAAAACATTGATCAGTTTTGATTTTGAAAAATGAATGCATTACTGAAGTCTCATGAGAGCAAAGATTTAAGAAAATAGTCTTTCCCCCAGAGACGTTTGACAGCAGATAGGATAAAGCACAGGAGAAATTATGGTAGGAAAAAAACCCACACAATTCAGCATGGGAATACACTGGACAACCTAATAGGTCTCTTTCACTCCTAACTTAAAAATGAAGCTTCTGCAGATTGTTCTCATATTGCTGTTAGTTTGAAGTCTGCAAATATACCTGGAAGCTGATAGTTTTTCTAGGTTTTTGCTTTTCAGATTTTTTTATAGGTACTACATGGTGCAAAAAAAAAAAAAAAAAAAAGCCTATTTTAAACGAAATGTTTAAATTGCTATGTCACTTTCCAACTAAGACCTTGCAGATTTCTTTCCTACACAAATGACTACTTTCAGCATAACCTTTTCCCTTTCCTTTCCCGACTTTCCCTTTTGATTCTATAATTCTTCCTTCCCAGGCATGGATATCTCTGTTCTGATCTCTTCCTTGAATTCCTCAGTTGGTCCCATGATGCAATCTGCCTTACCCTAGTTTCAATTTCTAAACTCTCCTACTTGATTTTTCATTCTCTTCTCATTCTTCTTCATTCACCTTCAAAACACGAAGACCTTTAGTTACTCTCATAAAAAACATTATTCATTCTCCTTCAGAATTCTCTCTCTTCCTCCAGCCTTGTGCCACATTGACCGCAGTCATTTCTACTGTTCCTCCCTCTCTTCCACTGCTTCTTCCATTTATCTTCCACTGGTTTATTCTATTGGAGCTGCCCTTTGTAAAGGGTCTTTAATGACTTCTGTCTAGCCAAAATTCAAATACAGTATTCTGTTCTCATCCTTTATGATTTCAGTTAACTTTAATCACAGTTAATCATTTACCTCTGTTGTTCTCTCATGAATTCCATGAATCTTTCTACTCTTTGCTCTCTTCCTATTTTCAAAGCTATTTTCTGCTGTGTTCCCAAGAACCCGTCTCCCTGTCCTTAACTTTCTCCAGGGTGTCTAAGGGCTCTGCCGTTGATCCTAAAAATCAGTTCCATTTTAATGCAAGGTATGGCATGGTCTTTTCTTCAAATTCATACGGAACAACACACTTCTTATGAAATAACAGTATACTTAGAAATTACCCATTTAAGTCAGATAAGGAAACATAGTGTCCAAGCACAAATACCTGGACAGTAAAGGAAAAGAACACAAATATTCAGTTACATGGCAAGCATCAAGAGCTATTGTTTTACTAGTTATTGTTCAAAAGGAGGAGGAAATGATGTCATGGTTGAAAATGATCATCGGACATAAACTTGCTTTCCTAAACTTCCTTGACCAAGAGCAGGACATTTCTCCAAATTAAAACAAAAATCAGTCAGTGTCTTTTTGATAAGCTGTGCTATTTTTTATGAAGCATCTAGATATTAGAAAAGAATTGCTTAAACTTCACATTTGATTTTTTTTTTCTAGTTTACTATAAAGCAACACAGAAATGTACAAAAATCTATTTTGAGAACAGATACTTTCTAACCTATAGACCACTGAAACTCTGCAAAATATTTCCGATTAAAAATAGACAAAGTAATCTGAGATTTGTGCTGAGTTTGAAAACTAAAGTATTTCTGAGAATTCTCATATTTTGTATTAAGTGCTGGTTTATTGCTTTCAAAAATATGTAAGATCTCTTTAGGACAGTATTTTAAGCCAGCTTTAAGACTTCCCTTTTTTGTTAAAGGAGACCTGCTTCCTTAAAAAAATAATAAAAAAATATAAAATCAATATAAATTTCATTAAAAGTGTGATGAATAATATATATATGTTCAATCAAATCTGTTCTACGCCAGATAATTAAGTGTGATGGCAGGAATAATGTACAGAGATGTCATGCCATAATGGCATGCAGATGAACCACTTTCCTATTTCTCCTGTACTAATCACAAATTATAAACAGATACGCAATCATCTATAAACCAATCAGTTTTTAGACACAAATCTTGTGAAGAGTATGCAAAAATGGAAATAACATACTTTTATTAAAAATATAGAATTGGATTTGAAATGCAAGTTTGAGGTGTCCATTCAAGCACGGTAAGTGAATTTTGGTAAGTGAACTTGTGACTTTTTGGCTGTGCCAAGCACATGTAAGTCAGTGTCAAACTGTACATATGTAACCTTTACAAGTTCTTCCATGATGTCTATTGCCATATATATATAAGCCTGTAACAGGAATATGCCAGTAGTTGGAGCGGAGGTAGATTGAGACCTAAGATGATTAGTAACCCACACAAAATCATCCTCACATAGTTTTCATTTTGATCTATAACCCCAACAGCACAGACTGTTTTCCTCAGATATGCATCATGTACAAAAAGGGAGATACTTTCATTGTCAATTATATTAATTGCTCTTTATATTATGAAGCAAGTAAGAAGAGGTTCAGTTGCAGGCATAAAAACATAGAGGAGTAAAGCCTTACAATGAAAAGTGTTCATGACAAGCAAAAAGTAGGAAAGAAATAGAAAAAAAATTTCTTCCACAGTTGGAGAAAATAGTTGAAATGATGCAAACCCCACAAGTCCCAGTTCCTAATCTACCACTGAGTTAAGCTATGCTGATACAGTGAGCTTTATCTTGTAACAGTTCTCACGTATTTTTAAGCATTCCCAACATACAATTAAGAATGTCTCTCTAGATATGTTTACACACACACACACAAATTTGTAAATACATATAGAAGATTAAGATTTTTTAAAAGTACAATTTGTATAAGCTCATTAATGAAACTCTGCTTTCCACTTAAATTGAATTTATACAGAATTATAGAGCTAAAATAGAAAATACAACTATCTTAGGATGTTAGACCAGAAAAAGTAACACAGTTCATTTCATTACTCAGTTAAGTAAAATTAAAGTTCTTTACATCATCCTCATATGAGTGACATGTACAAATCTGAAAGGAAGCCTGTTTGTCTGGAATATTACACTACTTACGCTAGATGTAACTGAATATTTAAGGAGAATTAGGTGAAAGCTAGAGATTGGCATAATGACCAAGTGTGGTGAGTATGCAATCTGTTCTGAATTACCAGACAAAAGAACATTCCAGGCTGGCAAGATCCAAAACAACTCATGATATGTTATTTCATAGTATTGTCATCGGTTTTCTTGTAAAAGACTAAATAAAGAAATACAGCCTGTGAATTAAAAGGCTGTGACTTCCTGACAGCGATCTGAACTGAAAACTAAGAACTAACCTCAAAACACTTTTCCTTCTTTGCTTGATGTAGAAGTTCAGCCAGTCCGGGTAAGAGCACTGGAAAGATGTAATACTCTAAGTATTCTCGAGGAGAACCTGAGCAAAACAGCACAGCTTTCACTTAGAGGGAAGCACTTAGATATCACAAAATGACAAACATTAGATAACGTAAATCAAGTATCAGTCATTTTATCAATACCATTGCAGCTTGAACTATACACAGATTCTTTCAGTTTAGATACAGCCACAGATCTGTCTTCCCTTTCCTTCAGCCAAGAAGACATAGACTTGAGTAAATTTCAAACCAAAGGTGCATCAACGCTTCAAACTACAGTGTGCCTTAGAGATGTCAGACTAGTTTTAAATGAGTAAACTCAGATGCCAGAAGCAGCTTAGCATAGAAAATGAGGAGCAATGCAGACTAATTTACCCTTACAGGAAGAAAAGTAAATGAGCCTATGCTAAACTCAGTGCCATTACAGCTAGACCTCTCTGGGTATCTCTACTCATGCCTTTTACAATCTGCAGTAATACAGTTGGTTGTAAAACTCACTTTCTAGACAGAGGGAAAAAAGGTTGTATTTTAGTGGGGCTGTGACTTCTTTCTCACTACTTCCTACCCAGATCCTTCAGAAATTTGAACATTACTCCATATACCCAATTTTGCCACAGTGAAAGGTCTGTCTAGGTTGGCATCTCTCATTTGACTGCACTGCCCTTACCCCAAGGTCTACTTGCCATGCTTCCTAAGTGCTCGTGCACACTGGCGTCACTGAGTTCCATGCAAAAGAAGGCAGCTACAGTTGGCATCACAAAACCAAACCAAACCAAACCAAAAAGCAGTGGTGCTATTGTATATGTTCGACATATAGGCTAATGGTTAAACACTTCCCAAGAGACTCAAGTTGTGTTTCTTTCTCAGCTTTTCCCCACATTCCCATCTTCCCTAACAAGACCTTGCACCATTGACTTATAAACTGGTTTAAATCTATTCCTTACAATGAAAATACCACACATGTAGGAACTGAAGTTTACTGGGCCTGAGGGAACAGTGAGCATGACCCTGTAGGAAGCTGTAAGAGCCATCCTCTCCGAAAGGTGAACAAGATAGAACCTGTTAGGATCTCAGAGAAGCAGAGTTGGCTTACTGGCCTAAGCATTGTCCTCAATTTATAGCCAGACTGCCTGCCATTCAGTAAGTGTTCAGGTTTTAGTGTGTGTGCAGTAAAGATTAAGTCATGCAAGTTTCCTCTTCTGGCAACACACAGCTGAAACAGTGAATTTCCTTCTCTGCTACATATTTTTAATTGGTTCATATACTGCCAGAAAATGTTCATAATTGGAAGGACACTACATATACAAAAGCTGAGGGTAACACTGCTTCTGAGTAGCAACAGGAATTCCTAATGGGCAAGAATGAATGGAAGAGGTGAAACACAGAATGAGAAAGTGATGGAAAAAGGTGAAGAAAAAAAAAAGACAAATGTAGGACTAAAATGCATAATAAAAGTGACATCACTACTTCATAAATTGATAAAAAAATATAGAAGTTAAAAATGGAAGAACAAAACTTTAGAGCTGTTTCCATTCAAATCAGTTATGTCTTATTTGTAATCAATCGGGCACAGATAATATTTTGAAAGCAGTTTTCAGATTTAATTATCTGTTTAGTCTATTGATCCTAGTTTTTCATCATTAATTTAGAGGCAGAAATGTTTGTCTTTCTCTCATTTAAGTGGCCAAATAAAAAGTCAGTTTATCAGAAGAGAGTAGAACTACCTCAACAGCTAGACACTGTTACAGATTTCTAATGCGTACCATCTCATCTGAGCTTTCTTCCACTGACACAGAGCTCAAGCTGGCTCCCTGCATACAGACCAGCGCAAATTCCATTTCAGAAAAGGTATTGTAGCTGTTAACACTTTCAGTGCAACAAATGACAAATCCCTGCCAAATGTAAGAAAAATATTCACAGCAGAGTTCAAGAAAACGCACTCCTACTTACACATTTTTGGATCAGGTGGTTCTGGAAGAGGGGCTGCCTCGGGACTGGGAAGCAACTGTTGGACAACAGTATCAGCTGCAGGGGCTGAGTAAAATTGTCCCATACATAATGGCTGCAGCATTCCTGCTTCCAAAGACACCTGTTCAAGAAAAATGTAAGATAAATGTAACCTATAAAAATACCCCAATCAAACTGTAAAAAACATAGAACCAGTTCAACAGGAAGAACTATATAATGTCATTCAGTTAAAAAAAATAGTTCTAATTTCTAAACCAAATATTATTTCAGTATTTTCTGCATACTTAAAAAAAAATCAGTTTAATTTTTTTGTAGTTTCCATTTCAATAAAAAACATCCAAACCTAACAGAAAGTATGTGAATGTTTTTAAAAGAAGTTGTTGAGGTATCGTAGTTTAAAAAATAATTTAACCATTGTAAAAAATAGTAATTTTTTGAAAATTAAAATTGGCACTGTTTTCTGAATTATTATTTTTCCATTTAGATGCTTAAATATTTGTTTCTATATTGTTCAGAAGTCATGACATGCACCTTTTAAAGAAAATAAACTTTCCTTTTAAACAAAGCACAAGCAGACAAATTCAGAGCAGATGCAAATCCAAATCTTACGTTTCCCCATGCAGAACCAATTATAGACACCATGAAAAAAGATAGTTCACCATTTTACTTCTGTTTTTAGGAGCGCACAGACTGTTACAGTGAGCCAGAAGAGTACTCTTATTAGACAGTGAACTATAACTGTCACAGAAATTCAGATACCTCCTATTATACCCAAGAATGCACTAGCATTACATTTGGTATGAAAATGTGTTGTAAAAACTATGTCATCAGGCCACCAAACTTATTATACTCTGCATGTCAATGACTGCCATATCACATGCATTAGCATATACAAAGTTCATAAAATGATCCTTTTGGAAATTAAAAAAAGTACACATAAACATTAAAAAGATATACTATTACATTTTGACATTAAATGCGCAAATACATCGATAAATTATGCCCAGACTAATAAATGTCCCAAACAAAGCTCACCATTCCAATTTGATAATGTCCTGTAATGAAGCTCGTTTCACTTAGGGAAACAGGATACATTATATAAAGATCTATACCAACCAAGTATCAGACATTTTGAACTACAAGGTCTTGATTTTTAAAATAACAAAATAACCTAAATGCAGCGTAATAAGATAAAACATCTAAAAGATACCTAGCTTAAATGATATGTGATGCTCAAAATAATTAATTCTGCTGCTCACAGAAATGCTGGGGACAAAGAGATAAATGGGTTTGTCCTTCTTAAGTTACATACTGCTTCTGTCTGCCACACAAGTTTTCCTAGACTGATTTTACTTGGTCAAAATTAGACTTCAAACAAGTGTGATCAAGTTTAATTCTGCTGAGTTCAATCTCCACATCTAAGTGCCCTATCATGTATGTGAAACTGGGGTATAACTCCTTTGCTGTGCTTACTCCTCTTTTGCAACTCGGTCTGCTTGCGACACCACCAGAAAGAGATCCTTGCATACTTCTGACTCCTGCCTGCAAAGCAGACAGTCGTACCAAAGAGACAGTGAGCTGTACAAACCAAACACAGCTGGTAATCTAATTTTAGGACAGCAGTACCCAAGTTGCTTTAAATAAAAGCAATGATTTGGAATATTGCATTTTTTGATTCACAAAAGTTGTTTACAAAATGTAGTTTTGTTTTCATTTTCTGAATAAGACTACTCTGTGGGTACCTAATTTTCCCATTTAGTTATTTAAAATATGAAGCCTTATGAACATTTTTAAAAGAACTATACTCACGGATTGTTGTTTTGATTCAGGAATATCTGGAAACAGAGGCTGTTCTGCTTCATACTCTAAGAGTAAAAAGAAGTACAGCATTTATCCAAAAGACTTTAAAAACACTTATTTTTGTTTTAAATAAGTATTACTTTCTAAAGGTATTTATTCTAGTTTGAAACAATAAAAATCAGTATTTTTTAATAGGGAATCTAACGTGTTTAAACAAGGGAGAACTTTAAAGCCTCTTGCCTTGGTTTTAATTCAAGTTCAAGGTTCTAAGTGATAAAACAACCCTCTATTGGGAAAAAGATTTTTGACCAAAATAATAATTTAGGATATTTTAATGAAAGTAAAATGCAGATGCTTTCATGGCATTAATTGTTGGTTTTACTAGTATATAGTACTGCTTTTCAACTTCATCTATAAGCATTGAAATGCCCAAGACATTGCTAAGTTTTACTCTCTCCACTTGCAAAAAACAATGCAAAAGCAGTATATGACCCACTTACGTTAGAGTGAATCAGGATAAGAAAAAGAACAGAGAAGGACAATGGACCTGATATGAAAAAAAAAAAAGCCACCACATATAGATTACACAAAAACAGAAGACAGAAGACTCTTACAGGCAAAACCAGCAGGTTTACCATTCCACCATTTTAATTATGAGATTTACTGGCATCATCACTTCTGTAGGTAATACAGATGCCTCAGCTGAGTCACATTAGAACAAGAAACTTTATTCCTACATTACAAATGGCCATTTTTACGTGAAGAACCTACCTACTTTAAGGCATTGCAAAGCACTAAGGAAGAAAACATCATTTGGACACCACAGAACAACAGAGCTGGAGTCTCAGCTCCTGAACATTCTCAGTCACCTCAGATTAGGGGAAAAGACCAAGACTGTTATTAGAGTCAGGTTGTAATAATGTAAGTTTTGCCTTTGCTGAATACAAATGATAATAGCAATAATCCTGTCGCCTCTCTTGCTTTCCCAAGGCAGTAATCTAACTCCCTTGCCACCACAAAGCGCAGCGCTGAATTCACTTGTGGAGCAGACTACCACCTCGCCAAACAGACGCAATGCTGTTGCTTCCTTAGGCCTGCACTAACACTTTTGGCCCTACAGGCAGCACAGGACAGAAGCAGACACAAAGATTAAGTTTCTAAAAGATGTTGGCCATCAAAATAACGTTAATGCTCTTCAGTAGAAACACATTTGGAACTTGCTCTCAGCTGCCAGAAAGGGCTTTGTGGAGCAGGGGAGAATTTAGCAAAAAAGGCTTTTTTAGGCGGGACAGAATTTAGCAGAAGGGCTTCCTGAGACCAGAGGCTGCCTGCCCGGGGCCGGCTCTGCTGCCCTGCCCCTCAGCAGAGCTCGGAGCCGACCTCAGGGAGCCTGCCCCTGCCGCCACGGAGCGGCCGCGGGGCTGCGGAGCCGAGCCGTGCCGGTGCGGCCGCCCGGCAGGACACCATACCACAGCGGGCAGGCCCGGCTGCAAGGGGCGGCCGCGGCGCCCACCTGCGCACAGCTGCTGCCACAGGCCCAGCGGCCGCCCGCCCGCCGCCATGCCGCGCCGTGTCGCCACGGCAACCGCGCCGCCATTACCCGGGGCTGGAGGCGGCCCCGGCCCCGGCCCCCGTTCCCCTTCCGGGGCGGCGGGCGCTGCACATGGGCCGCGGCAGGTAAGCGGCGGCCTCCGCTGCCGGGTGCCAGCCCCCCCGCCCTGAGGGCTCCGCTGTGCCTGCGGGGCGTGTGAGGGGCTCGGAGGCGAGCGGAGGCGAGCGGAGGCGGGATAGAGCCGCCTAAAACCGGGAGCTGGAGGCGGTTTAGCCGCCCCCCGTGCTGGGAAGCACACGGTGCGGGGGGGGGGGGGGGTCAATTAAAATGGGGTTCGGCAGCGGGGATGTGCCCCGGCCCCTTCACGGGGCTGCTGGGGGTGTGGGAGGGCCCCGGGGCACACGGGTGCGGTGCTCCCCTCAGGACCGGGTCCTTAAAAAGAGCTCGACAAGGAGCACCTAAAGAAATTCTTCTGTGGATTAATTATTGGTTAAAAGATGGGAGCCAAAGCAGGCATAAATAGGGTTTTCAGCAGAGGGAGAGAGTGTTGCACGTGGGTCCCAAAGGCTTCTCTGCTCTAACCTGTTTGTAGGTGTAAGTGTCCCAAGAAAGGAAACAGGAAGGCCATGGAGCTGCAGGCAGGAGCAAATTCAAGGTGATGGCTGAAGTGCCTTGAAAGAATCCTGTGGAAATAAGTGGGAGATGAAGTGACGAGAAGTTCAACACACATAAATGAAAGAGCATACCTGTGTGGAAATCCGCCTTCACTATACTTACTGATTGATTTTATTTGTACGTATGTATCTTGTTAGGAAGGATTTCTGGAGCGTAGATATTTCTGTGAAAATGTCATGCTCAGCAGCTGTCAAAAAGACAAATAGAAAGTTAACAAAACTAACTAGGGCATCGCTAAGACAAAAAGTCACCCCTTCACCGTTCCAGTAACTATAGTTTCAGTGCTGCTGACAGTTCTGGTTCTTTCCATTGCAGAAAGCAGATTGTCCTTGACACTTTTTTCCAGGTTTGCAATCAGAGGTACTGAATGCTTTCAGAATAAAGGAATACCAAATAGGCTAGGATTTGCATCGTCATGTTGAACCTGTGCACTCACATCTTTATTTCATTTTTCAGAATGACAGTAAAGAGAAAGAAGAAACAAATTCATGAGGAACCTGCACAGAAAAAGAAAAGAGTGAAACGTAGTGGGAGCCAGACTATCATTAACATTGAGAAAGGTGTTCAGAGTGTCATTAAAGCAGGAGATGATGACTGGTTTGAGACAAAAACAAAGGCCAGGAAAAAGGAAAGTTTAAAAGAAGATGAATGTTTAGACCAATTAAGTCTGAAGAAGAAAAACAGAAAAAAGAAAGTTGGCTCTGAATTACCAAAAGAAACATGTTCAGAAAGCTTTGTGAATGTAGAAAGCCATCTGGATTTAGAACAACAAGAGGAATCAGAGGAACAAATTAAAGTTTTCAAAAAGAAGAGAAAAGATCGACGTCGTGCCTCCTCCTCACTGGAGAGTAATCATAGTAGTGATGTGGAGCTTTCAAATCATTATACAGATGGTACTCAGGGAAATGAACTTTTTTTCAAAAAAAGCGGAAAGAATGTCACTTTGAATTTGAAATTGGATAGTGAAGTAACTAAGAAAAAAAAGAAGAAAGATGTTTTTTCTTTAGCATTAGAGGACATCCAGGACAATGAATATAAACATTATAAAAAAGACTGTAAAAAAACAAACACACACATTTCAGAAGAAAAAGCTGTTATTGATAAAAGTCATGGAACAGATATTACTCAGAGTGATGAGGAAGGTTGTATGAGAAGAAAGAAGAGGAAGAAAAAGAAAAATAGGTCTGACTCCTTTTTACCTCCAGCAGGTAATCAAGACATCTGTGGAGTTCATGATAGACCCATTGCATTAAGTGACTTCAGAAAAAGACAAAAAAAGGAAATTACATTCACAGATAAAGAGGAAGAAGACACTACTGAGAACTCTGAAAGTATCAGACAGACCAAGAAGAAGAAGAAAAACAAGAAAAGCAAAGACATTTTCTCCTTAATGTGTGAAGATAAGCAAGAAGTTGAGTCTGAGCAGAAAGAGCTGTCTGGAAAAAAATGCTGGAAGAATAACAAGGATAATAGTGAAGTAACCAAGAAGAAGAAAAAGAAGAAGATTCAAAAGGACAAGGAAACAACTTACTCGGAAGTTTCTTTAAGCAATGACAACACATTTAACAGCCAAAAAATAATGCTATTAGAAAGCAACAAAAAGAACAAAGAGAGTGAAATGAAGCTAGCTGAATGTGTCACAGGGGACATTGTAGATACGGTATTATGCAATTCCAATCACATGCTCTGTGACAAAAAAAGGAAAAAAAGAAAAAAAGTACCCCAGGACTCTGCAGAAGAATCAGGTTCAAAAGCAAATATAAAACAGAAAAAAATCAAACGAGAAGACATGGGAAATGAGGCATCGGTAAGTTCTAAAGAAGGTATCTGTGCACCCTCCTGCTAAGGAATTGAAAGCATCTTACATCATCAGTTCCCTATTTTGCAGGCTGTTCTGCCTGTTCAGACCCGTCGGTTACACTAAGGTCAATGGGGGCCTCCTCTGGGTTTTTAGAAACAGCACACAGCATCAGATCATCTGTTGATTATAGCCCATAATATTTGTGAAACACAGGAAAGTTATTTGTTATGCCAGTGCTGTAGTAATTTAGTGCTTCGATTGTGAAAATACAAAATGCATAACTCGCTTAACAGCAAGTAGTGGAACAGAAAGAATGCTGGTATATACAGTTGTAAATGTTCTTGTCTCTTTCATTTTCTCTTTAAAAAGAGGTAACAATCATATAAAACAGGATTTTAATACTATGTCATTTAACCAGAGCAGGTACGTAACAGGGGTGGCATGAGTACCTCTAACTCAGACAGGCTCTTTTCCTTGAGACTTTGCTGCTGTTGCTACTGGAACTGCGTAGTGTTAGAAACCAAGGGGGGAATTTTAGCCAAAACATGTCATCTAACTTTGATGAAACTTAAGAGAAAATCCTAAATATAGAGTAGACCAAGAGCATTAATGTATAAATTGTGATAGAAAAGTACTAGGGAACACACTAAACAAAAACTAGAACACAAATTCTTAATTTGGAGGGGAAAAAAAACAACTATGCAAAACAAGAAATAAATAGTTTTTAAGAGCTGTGTAAATTTAACTCAAGGTAAATGGAACCGTATCCAGGCTGTTAAAGGAAATCTCATCCAAGAATCTTTGAGTACTGCTATTTCTAAGGTGAAGTAAGCACGGAGAGGAACTGATGAAATAATGGGGAGAACAGATCTGTTTGATGTATTTAAAAGATGAAAGATTTGAAATATGGGGGTTTATTCATAGTTTTCTGAAATTTAGACTATCAAGATGTCTAGACTAGCAGATGCTTTTTTTTTTTAACTTAGGTTTCTCCTTTTGACCTTTCAAAAGACAGGGTGGTTTTATTGCTGGGATATATCTTTTAATTAAATTTACATTGTCTTTTTGAGATGGTTGGACATTACTTGGGTTCTTGCAGCTGCTCATGTGTGTGGAGGCGAGATAAGCCTTACAATGATAAGTAACCTTCCTGATGGTGCTATCCAATTATGGAAAATGTAACAAATGCACTGCAAACTACTGAGCAGAAAGGGGGTAGGGTGGTGCACACTTTGTTCCTCTTCCCCATATTCAGCTCGGTACGTTATAAAAACTACTTCAGAGAAATTCTCAAGATTTCAAACTCTGGGTAACTTACTTTGTTCTAGAGAAATCTAGTTCCTGCCAGGCCAAAAGACACCACTGCAATAAATGGCTGATCATGTCAGTCTTGCATTTAATTGTGCCACAGTCCTGAACCATTTTCTAGGCTACACTGCATCACACACACTGCTGCATGCCTTGAAAAATCCTCTGTTGGGCTTCTGCAGCAAGCAGAGTAGCAAGTTTATGAAGATAGTGTGGAATGCTACCCGCTTCGTGTCAAAGATTCATGTTTTCCCCATTGGATACCATTACAGGCAACTCAAAGTAAGGAGGCTGAGATAATCCAGAGAGAGAAAAAAGACAGTTAATACAAAACATGTCAGTTAATACATAACATACACAGCATTAACTCTAAGATTGCTGTATGCTAACGTGGAAATTCTTGAGAAAAGTGAATGTGAATTGATTGCACCGACAGTGAACTTGTCACGTGCTGTCGTCACTTCTCAGGCTGCTGTGTGCTAAACCTTGATAGTATGGAGCAGGTGGCGTTCGGTCCCTTTGTTAAAATATGAAAACAGAGCTGACAGCTTCTGAAAATGTTTTGCCAATAATTATTTGTCACTACTAGCACTCCCTCAGTTTGCAGATATAACTGCGCTGCTTGTAGAACAGCACGGGCAGCTGGTACAAGCACACTGGGCTACCAGTCTGGAGCGTGTGGGAGGAGAACATATGCCAGCCATGGGCATCCAAGGCTCAGTCCTCTTTCACTTGAATGAATACTGCCACTGATGTCTGTGGGAACAGCCTGGGGTCTTGAACTTCTCAGTTTTTCTGTAGACATTAGACGGAAATAACTGTGAGAGTGAGCAAACACTGGTCCTTGTGGTTGGCAGGCGTTGTGCTTGGGTGGTCATTCTGGCAAGGACATTACCACTGTGCTTGCACAGGATCTTCTCCCTTGTAAGAAAGCACTCCTTGCTTCACAGCAGAGGTGCTACCACAGTGTCTGGCATGCCTTGTGTTTGAGAGACTTCATACTGTTAGGGAGTCCAAGAAGAGTCAAATGACAAGTACAACAAATGTATATCCAATGTTAAAGGGCCCAGTTTACTTCTTTGATTTTTTTATTTTATTTTTTTTTGTCTGCAGATAGCATAACCCTTCCATGTGTGAATATGTTCCCCTTCCAGGAAGTTTGAGGAAGAAGAGATCAGCTCACTCCCAGACAGGGATTTATTTTTGCCATTCGGTGACCTTCAGCTGGTCAAAAACATGCTGTGAATTAGCAAGGAAGGGGGCAAACCAATCCTTCTTGCTTGTCTGCCTCTTACCCTTCCAGCTAAAAAAAAAAAATCCAGTGCAGCTGTTTGCAGAATCTTGTCATGACAGTTCTCCTGCTTGTTTTAAGAGATCTGAAAAGACAGTACCAGGCCATCTAGAAGGTTTTTTCTTGTTGTTTTTTTTTCAGTTAAGAGAGTGAGCTCTCCTCATTGCAGACAGTATTCTCATTTCTGTAAATGGATATACTTGTGAGTGTGTGTGAAATCGGTGTGTAAAAGGTAGCTTGGAAAATGAGGTAAATCATTCACGGCCTTAAATAAAACTGTAAACCCTCAAAAAAGTAACAGCAGCTTCTGCTGACAGAAGTGTGTTACAAATCTTTTCCTTGTCTTAATGTTCCCTGGCTATTTCATGCTTGGATTATTGTGTTAGCTGTATCAATAGATCTTCCCTTTGGCTGCTTTTTCCAGGCTGGTCTAAAGCTTATGGCTCTAATTTACCACTATCCTGGGCTTAAAACTTACCTATTACACTGGGTGTCCAACAATCTTATCCTTACTACGAATTTGGAAAAGAAAGACCAAGGGCAGTGATCTAAAAACTCCAGTCAGTAGGAGCACAGGTTGCTGTAGGGCTGCACTGTGTGGAAGTTACCAGTAACTGCTTGTGGATTTACCTCCTGCCATCCTGCCCATCCATTCCTGCTGTAGCTGCTCTGTCTTTACCATCAGGTTCCTGTTCCTCACTCTCAAATGTGGAACTAATGTGCTGTTTGCTGCCATTGTCAGGGAAAGTTTATGTACGTGTCATGCCTCTCCCTATACTCTCCAGACTGGAAGCTCCTTAGGGACCATCACCTCTTCTGCATTTGTACAAGACAAGCATAAACCAGCGGTCTCTTGAGTGATTTTGTTTGTTTATTTTGAGTAGTGGCTAGTGGGAGCAACATGATCCAAGCTTGTCATGTGCATTTAGAGGGGCCATTATCTTACTGTTTGACAAATATCACTGGTTTAATTTTTTTCCCACTCTTTCTGCCCCTTATTTCAATTTCAGCTCCTACACAAGTCTTTAATTTGAAATGACCCTGTCTGTAAACGTTACTGTGCGTGCCAGTAATGTTGGCAGGTCCAGTTTTATGTGTGAATTTAAAATGTCCCTTATCCTTTTTGCTTAAAACAAAAAACAAACAAACAACCTCCCTAAATTTCTGTTGTGAAAGTTTTCTCTGGGAGAAAATCCCTCTAAAGAAATGCACGGGTTTAGTTGGCATTTCCAGCTTAGGTCTATTTCTTCTGGCCCCCAAGTAATACTGCATTGCTTAGTGTTTTTACTGTTTATTCTTGTATAAATTCTAATTAACAAGAATGGATAATAATATTTATACAAGGTTTTTTTCCCATTTTACAGGAACATATGGATGATGTAACTATTGTGCAGGAAAAAAAAGGAAACTGTGATGAAGTTAATATAGACAAGGTATGCTTTGTATTAATTATGTGTGATTTAAAGTGAATAAGTATTTAAGGTGTACCTAGAATTTGTAAGAAAAAGACTGCTTTGTTGCTAGTCTATGCCAGTATGTTCCTAAGTAGAGCTCTACTTAAAATGTGCTTTACCTCTTATGGGTTAAATCCAAAATGTACAGCTCCAGTCAATGTCAGAAGCTTCTAAGTAGCTTATTTGGTTAAATACAGGTTTCTCTGCCTCTCATCACTGTTAGCAGTTTCAGTGTAGCTGTTACCTGCAGTTAGAAGATTAAACATACCTGATACTACAAAACGTCCATTTAAAACAGCACAAGAAAAAGCATAGTTCTTAAGCTGCGTGTGAAAGGGGATCACATGCAACTTTTTAATTATCCTTGCAAAATACCGAAGATAAGTAACCATCTTATTCTTCCCTCCTCTTTTTACTTTGAATTAAATTGTCATTAAACACACTGAAGGCAGTGACTTTCGTTGATTTTTCTGCATGCTAGGCGAGGCGGCAGGCTCTACAAGAAGAAATTGATAGAGAATCTGGAAAAACTAAAGTTTATGGTTCCAAAATGCAAACGGTATGTATGACTTTAGACCTTGATCTGTTGGAAACAGTGTCCCAGAGCAAGTTCCTGAAAAAAAAAACACTGAAAATTGCAGTTTTCTGTATGCAGCTCATGCACGTGGCTTGGCACAACAGTTTGATTGTAAATTTCAGGTCATGCTATAGAACAAATTACATGCTTGAATGTAAGGTCATGCTATGGAACGAATACTAAGGCAATCTGGGAGCTGACCAGTGAAACTCCAGTGTGAGTTGGAATTGTTAGAGGTCTGATTCCCATCATCAGTCCTCCAAAGCAGCATTTTCTCTGATTCCTCTGGAGAACTAGCCACGGTGAATTGCTACAAAAATGTTTTCTGCTTACTGTGAAATATAAATGATTCTAGGCCATGGACATAGCTGTCACTGAATTTTATCTGAATTGCTATCTGGGAGAATTTGCAGACATTCAGAAATGAGGATGTACATGAAAAGGTGGAAGAGATGATAACTGACAATGCGTCTGTGATATCTACAGGCAGTACTCTCCTAACTTCTACATCTTTCTTCCACCTCTTTGAAAGATGATTCTTTATTCTTTGTTTTTGCATCTTACACAGCTTGCCTCCTGGCAGGGTTACCATACAATAATGTAGCTGTTCCAACAGTGTTCAGCAGAAGTAATAAGATTCAGGAGGAGAGAAAGCTTTGCTAATAATTAAGGATTCTTAGTTGTCTGCAAAACTGTGTTTCAGGAGTGCCAGTTTGCCTAGAAAGTAAGACCTCAACAAAATCCCAGAAATAACTCACGTACGTTCTTACGCAGTAGAAGGCAGACTGCCGTGAGCTGTGGAACTCTAACTACCTAATAGTCTATGAAATCACTGAGGAAAAATTACTTCTTTGGCAGGGGATCCCATTTCTTTGAGCTAATCTATCATTGTTTATTAGTACGTAGAAGAATACAAGCTATGAAAACTAAATCATGAGCTTCACAAGGAGTAAGCCTGAAATGCTGCAGCAAAAGTTATGTGTAGTGTTTGCCCTCAGTTCACTTAAAAAAAAAAATTACAGGGCTTGACAAGCATAATTATTTCTGCATCTGTGCAGATATCTGTCTCCCATTCCAAAGGGAGGACTATCATGTGTGCTTCTACGTCACAGACCTGGGCTTATACAGCAAGTTTTTTTTTTCTTTTATCAAAAGTATTATGGATAACTTTCTTTTATGAGAAGTATTCTGGCCTGTGATATTGAAGGATACTCCAGCCCTATATTTTTATAACTTATAAAACCTGCTACAGCTTGCCTGCAATATTGTGTAGCATGCTGTGTGTTGTGTTGGCTGTCTAGAGAATGACTGTTTCATACAAACTACAACTGTTCAGTTGGAAGGATTTCAGGCTTACATAAACACAGCACTAGATTCATTTTTTCCTTTGATGTAGCCAGATCAGTCTGCTTAATTATGATCAAGCATTCTTCCATTTAATATCACCCCCAATTTTAAAGAAAAAAGGGAGTAGCAGTTCTTGCCAAAAGTAGTTACAAATGACTGCATATCTCCTAGCTATAGCTCAGAAGTCAAATAAGATCCTTTGGTAATGAAGCATGGTCTTAGGTAAGCCAAAAGTTCATAAGCTTTCTAAATTGTACCCTGTATCTTGGGTTATACACAAACGCACAAGTGGTTGAATTCTGATTTTACTTGGATGTTACCTATAGTCTCAGAAAGGAGCCAATATCTGCAGGCAAGACAAAAATCCTGGAGTGAATTAGGTAAAGAATACGGTGAGAGGCAGTTACGGAAAGGGCAAACTGCAATGGAGGTGAGGTTTTAAGAGTATTACATTTAGTCCTCTCAGTTAAGGGTATGCCTTCAGTTTTTGCACCCTTGCAGTATAATTGCTAACTAGGGGGATGAGAATGCAATTGTTCCTTAATGCATATGAGCCAGATGGAATACCATCTCTTAAACTAATACAACAAAATAGTCTGGAAGCAACAGCTACCTACACAGGAAAATGAAAAGGTAACCGTGAAAGTGAGAAAAAGGTAAAACTTACAACTGTCCTAAAGTAAGAGAAATGACGGGGCAAGGTCTGGCACTCTGAGCTAGGGGAATATTATCCAGAGAGCAGAAAAGTCAGGTTTTCTAAAGACACAGGGAAGAGAGATTCTCAAAGTGCATCAAACTCTGTCTCTAGGTTAAATGAGCTGATACGCTAATGAAGATGCACCCATGCAGGGTTATGTCATTCTTTAATTACACCCTCCAAGACGTGAATGACTGCTTCCTAGCATTGTTAGCCCTGTCGGGTTCCGGTGGCTGGTTGTGTTCTCACGGTGCACAGCTGGAAATTGTCTTCCTTACTCAAGGTGGTATTTTAGTGTTTGTCTTGTTTTGTTTCACAGGATACAAAGATTGGCCAGTGGAGTACAGCTGCTTTTCAAAGTTCTGAGCGAGGAATGAAATTTCTTCGACTGATGGGTGGTTTTAAAAAGGGCTCTGCACCTACCCAGGATCTCTCAGCAACTACAAACAAACCGAACATGGCTCTGAACAAGGAAGGGGAGGAAAAATTACAGCAGGCTCTGAAGATGGAATTTGATAAAGCAATGGACTTGAAACAACATAGAAGAATCGGTCTTGGATTTCAACCTGCTGCCAACAAAAAAGTGTACATAGACAAATATACATCTAGATCTATAAAATTTGAAGATTAGAACTCTGAAGTAATAAAAGGAATGAAAATTCAATGGGTAAATTTCTTTTCACTTTTCACATTTTTTTTTAACTTGAAATAAAATTTGAAATGTTCAACAAATTTGACATGAGGCCTTTTTAGTACAAGTTTTCAGCTGAATGCTCCAGATTACGTGGAGCTGGGTCCTCACTTGAGCTCAACAGTAAGTTTTTGAAACCTTTACAATATTTTCTGCAGTCAAGACCCAGCCTCCCTCAAAGATATGTGGACAATGCCTACAAAAAGTTGAAACTTTTTTTTTAAAAAAAAAAAATGCTGATTTCATGGGCTTATTTTTAGCTACATCTTTGTGATTCAGAAGGATTTTAGCATTCTGTAAAATCTTCACATTCTTACACTCAATGAGTGGTTCAAAGTGATGGTTTCTTACTTTGAAGAAACACTACTGGTATGCCTACAGATTTGATCAGGAGAAACAACTCTGAAAGTGGGTTCTTAAATATTAGTATCTTCAATATAACAACAAATACTGTTGAACATCCTGTTTATTTTAACTGTGCAGTTTGATTTTTCAAGAAGCAGCTGTTACTTGTAAATAGAGCTAAATGCGTTGTGGATAGCAGCACCAAATATATGGATCTAGGCTTTCTAAATTATGGAAAGCAAGGTAATTTTAATAATATGCTTACTGAGTTCAGTATAAATCAGTTTGAATGAAATTTCTAATCTTCAGACTTCCAGACAACCCGCGCTCTGACTTTTAAGAGTACAAAGTATGTATGAGAGTGCATTTGTGTATGTTGTGTTCAGAACTTTAGGGTCCAAAGCAGTCTCAGTGTCTTGTGGGAAGTTACAGAGATAGTGGAAAACTGTCACATATTTTGTCACTGCGTGCCATCTGTTACAGGAGCTAGTGTTCCCTAAGTTTTGGTGTAGTTCTCGTTGTTGAGCAGGACCAGGTGACCATCTCGTGTCTATTCCTGCTGTAGTAATAGTGGCCTCCTTGCAGGGGAACCCCCCTATGCCCTAGCTCAGGTCATTCTCTCTAGTTAGCCAGCTCACTGTTTTCCTGCAGTTACCTATTCTTTTTCATAAGATTACGCCTACTAATCTGCTAATTTTCTTGTTCTAAAGCAACCTTACTTTCCACAATAGCCTTTTCAATTGGACTGCTCTACCTGAAAGCGGCTGACTCCTGGGAGAAAATACACTTGCAAAACAGCACTTGTTCCAGTGCATTTTGGGCAACTCCTAAGGGGAAATTAAAACTCACACAGAGGCTCCAGCATAAGCAGTTGCCATGAATTCTCTCCCATACCTGAGAAGGAGATGCTGAACCACTTCCTACAGGCTTGGCTTCAAGGAAACCATCACCTTTAAAGTGTTACTTAAAACCACCACTATGACAGCGTGAGCCTGATTTGCACCAGTGCTTCTCAAAGCTGTGTGACTGGCATCAGCCAGCCTTTCTAGGCTTCAGCTGTTGCTTTGCCTCAAGCAGTGGAGGCTCTGTTTACTGATTTAAGACAAATGCTTAATTCTGGCCCTCAACTGCTTGCCTAGCAAAGAAATAGTTATAAAGGAACAGGCAGGAAAATTTCAACGAATGACTTCCTTCGAGAAGAGTGGGACAGGTGAGCACGTACAGATTTCTGTTGCAGTGCCAGTCTTGGAGATGTAGTGACTGGCCTTCTTGCATTGCCACCAGTGAAGATGCTGAAGGTGGTGATAGTCCCGGACTTGCCTTTGGATGAGGACTTCTTTCTCCCCTTTGGGATCATATCATGTATAAATGCATTGCTCAACTTTCTGGCACCTTGCTCTTGATAACATTGTGCACGTGAAAATGTCATAGTTTGAAAAACAAGACAGACATCTGGGGAAAAATAACCTGTTCAAGCAGTCCAACTTGCTTTAGCCTGCATATTTAATATATATAGAAGATCAGGTCTATAGTGAGTGGAGTGCTTTAACTAGAATTAATTTTGCTCTCACATGGAAGTAAGCCAAAAGCAGTTGATTAGAGTGGTGGTGTTAGCTTCTAAGCTAGATGTTTTGAGTTTTCTCCTGATAACTAGAGCCTTCTGGATGTCACTGAGCTATTTTTGCACCAATAAAAACATCAGTAAAACATTTGAAAGCATTTCTCATGGCAGTCTTACATCAATAAATGAAGTTATACTGTGCTCAAAAGACAACAGGCAAAAATTGGTGTCTGTATGGTGAAAAGGAACAGCTGGGCCATTTATAAGCCTGCCGTAAGAGTTCCCATTCTACAGAATCTCCATACTGGGTTTGTAGCAGGACATTTGCCCCGGAGGGCAATTTCTGCCATACAACCGCTTCTCAGTGTGACCCACCTGGCTGTTTAGACAGCTCACAGTTTAATACCACTTACCCAGTTTGTGGGTTAAGTTCAACAGGAAGAATCGGCCACGTGCTGTTGAAGGTTGTTTTGTGCAGCTGCAGCAAGAAGGAAAGCTTAATTAAACTGAGGCATGATAATACATGCAGTACTGCCATATCATTACGTGTGTGCACTATACAGAATTATCTAAGGAAAGCCAGTATAATTAAGATGGACACTACAAGTTGGAAAGGTTCTCTATCGAGTTGATACTACTTCATAATTATCTTGTGTTTCTGCAATTTTACTCTGCATATATATATAGATACACATATATATAGTTTGTACAAGACTACGTTACCAAAGGGTCCTAGTTCAATTCCTTACAACCTGAACACAAAATGCGTATTTCATATGTACCTTGCTTCAGTAGCCACTGAATAGATGAAAACCATACAACAAGAACAAGATAGTAATTTGGGTGGTATTTATTAACAGCCTGCTAACTCCTTGAATATATGGTTCTAGCAGAATTGATTATATGTTTAACAAAATAAAACATTTTTGTGCAAATATATATCTCAATATATATGACTTAGCTCATTAAAATACTTACCACTTAGCAGAAGTAGCAATAGATGCAAGATCTCAACATGATTCCTTACCATGGGACAGAAGTGGTGAGAGTGAAATTTATTAGGAATAAAAGCAGTACATACAGCTAAATTACAGAATGGTAAGGTGATAAATTTGTATACACAAAGAAAATCCCCCAGAACAAATAGGTGAGCTGAAAATTGTTTTATTCCGTGATACAGTGTACTGGAGATCATGGAGTACTTTGCATACATTTCCATTTTCCTTTGCAAACAGTATTTAAAGATTCCCTCCATTTTACAAAACACCACTGAACTAAAATGAAAGCATAAACATGTCTGTGAGAATGTATGGTAGAAATTAGAACAGTAACATCTCAGCCATTTTTCTCTTTTACTGGAACTGACCAAACAAATGCTGGCAGCATCCCAAAGCAGAAAGATGACTTAGTAGGATTACTATATTGAAATACTGCTTTCTACACAGGAGAAAGACTATTCTGCAAGCAGGATGAAGTTTGGAGGCTGTGAATTGATCCGTGCAGATTATCTTCTTCCTTTGTCACTAAAATGACAACAGATTAGATTTGGAAAGGCTTTTGCAACCACAGAGGTTCAAAGTACCCTTTACTGAATCTAAATCGGATTTAAAATGAGTATATAATGGCAGATCTGGAAACAAATTCAGACTAAATTATTGCACTCAGAACAGTTTTACCTGTGTCAAAGTAAATCTGTCACACTGAGTAGAATTAAAATACACCGAGCTCCAGTCAAAACCAGAAGAATCAGTGATTTATAGCCTTGGCTACATGCTCACTTTACATATGACTCCTTGGAAAAGAGGCACTCATCAGGTTCTGGACTGCAGAGGAAGCCGAAGAGCCAAGTCTGCAAAGTGACTCATCTCAGGTTGTTTGCTTCGTCTCCTGATGTATTCTAGAGTTTTTACCTGGGTATGAAAAGAAAGGCATTTTGAGATTTTTTGTGTCTTTTCTTATTTCAGAACCTATCATGTATGCTACGTGAAGATATTTTAATAGACACTCCTGTGATTTTCCCTAAATTTCACTGGATATGCAACTGCTGGCATTTCTGACTCCAGAGCTCATTATCGTGTATATCTTCCTTAAGAAAGGCTCTAAAATGCCTACTTTTCAGGTTTATACCATGCAGTTCCTCCACTAAATAAAAATGCTCTGTTTCTTTTGAAATTTATGTTTTCTTTACTGTAAAGAAAAGTGCAGCACCCAACAATTCCAGGTCCTTTAACACGTGAAATAGTTTAAAAAATGCAAGAAAGATAGTAGACTATTCCAAATAAGATTAGTTGCTTATTCATTAAGAAGCATGAAAAAACACATTGTTTTTTAACCTAATTTACACATATTAAAAAAAAAAAAAAAAAGGACAGCGAGTTGTAAAGAGTTCATTCAGATTTATATCAGGATTTATATTATATTTTATTCAGATCAAGAAAGTAGTGCAGCCTTTTCCCAAATAAGGAGTTGGAAAAGAATCTCTGCAGTATTCCTTACCATAGTCTTGGTGTCAGCAAAGCCATGTTTCTGAGCAAGATTCCAGAGATTTACTGAAAGCTGGTTTAGTTTGTTGTTTCTTAGATCCCCATGAGCTAAAATAGTGTTAAATAAATAAAGTGCCAACTGGCTCTGTCGCTTCAGGGTCTATAATAAAAAAAAGAATTCCTGTATTATTATACAGTCACCCCAGCAAAATTTCTCCAAGTTCACTTACAAGTACAAGGGGCAGACACCCGTTCTGTAATACACAGCAATAATTACAGGCACAGAAACACAGACAGTTTGTACATTTCATTCAAAATACAACAAGAACCGATAATCACAAACCAACCTAAGTTTCTGCAAAATTAGACAAGACTCCTATATCTCACACCACTTCAGCACAGCATAGTATGTAGCTCTGACATTTTCAATTCAGGACTTCACACAATTGCATAGAAATCACTCTCCCACTAACCGACTTTGATCGGCATGACTTCACACTTTCTCCCTCAATTTTTGTTCTTTATTTTTTAGAGAGACCATGATCATCAGTCTAAGACTAGATGTATACAATTTCAAATTTTTCAACAATTCCTTCTATTTTTTCTTTCTTTTTTTTTTTTTTTTAATATATTAAGACATTTTCCTCCTGCTTTCTTCCACTGAAGCTTCGATGATACCAACGTACTTATACCATATTTGCATTTACTTTCCTTAAAATTGCTGAGGAAGGATCTTGAGGAGGACTTGTGCTCTACCCTGGAGGAGAGCCATGCCTTTGAGCCTCTGCAGGGGAGCTCTCAGGCACAGACAATTCTGCACTAAACTTACAGGGTACTCCCACCCCAAATTGGAGCGAGTGGAAAATAGAAGTAATAAAAATCCTATTGCAGATTTTGTCCATTCCTATGAAATGTTTTAAAAGGCTAGAAAGACAAATGATTATTGGATGCATCTGAGATGTAGTATGTATTTATACTGCTTTGCTGCAGCTGTCCTTTGGTTTTGGCTCAAGAAAGACCACTGAGAAAAGCAAAGCTCCATCTCACACAGAAACCGCAGCAGCAGGGTAGTAGATCTGTCAGCTCATCACCTTGATTAATGAATTTAATACTTCACTTTGGCCCTTGCAGTTAAATGTACGTTAGGGGTAGTGAATATACAGCGCTCAGATACAAAGCTACAGAGAGAACGAGGCATGGATTGGGAGAGAGGAGTGATAGCTGCAACTCGTGCTCTCCTGACACCGTACCAAGGCAGTCACACAGCCTCTGCCCTTTCCCTAAGGAACCGAAAGTAAATTAATTTCACTTCTCACTGCCAGCAGAAGAGAGGTCAGATGCTATTAATCAAAGAAATGGCACGCACTGAGCTATCAGTCCCCCAGATAAATATGAAAAAGGAGAAAGCTGTGCCATTAAAGAATTGTCTAACAAGAAAAGAGGACACAGGATGCTCCAAACAAGAAGCATAAGGCTGATACTGTACGTGAGCCACACGGCAGTACGTGCCGAGCAAATCTGACACAGCAGAAACCACACGTGCATACACACACGTGCAATGCCCAGAGCTGCTCAAGGCCCCAGGAGAAGTTCTCTAAACGCTAAATTAATTACATGGAACTACCACGACGACCGGTCTTCCTCTAACAGTTATCTACTTCGGCAATTTCCATCCCAGTAGCTCCAAAACTGGTTTACAGACCAAAACTACCACCATTAGTAAGGAAGTGTTGAACTGTACTCCTTACCAGCCAGAGAAACACAATCAGTCTCGTCCAGTAGTGACAGAAAGAGCAGAAATGCCACTCGGAAGCATAGTAAGAGTAGCAGCAGTTGTCAATGCTTAAATATTACTACAGTATTTCTCTTGTAGGACTAGCATCTTTGGGGAAAAAGCAGATACAGCACACTGCCTGCTAATCCAATGTTTGCCACGTTATTCACAAGGCAGCTTCCCTCCTGCCACATTCACCATATATGCTGAATTAACAAAATAAGGTGTTACCTATACATTTTTTTCCAATTGACACCTGTGCATCTTCTGCTGAAAATCACCTTCAGAGGGGTTCCTGGGAAGCAGTGGGTTGTATCCTCATAAGAAGCAGGACAGTTACTTTATTGGGCAGATTGCAAAAGCAGCTCTGCTCAAGGAGCCTGACTATCAACTAGCGAGGTTTTCTAGGCAGTACGAATACAAACATACCATCCGTTCTTTAAAGGACGACATTTTGACAAATTTGAAACATATGTACTTCTAAAAGCATCTAGAAACATGAAAAAGCTGGAAGAACGAGACGCACACTAACTCTCATCATACTGGGGACAGGTACAAGTCACAGACAGGATCTTGGCATCCCGTCACCAGTCACACAACGCAAGGCGAAGGGAAAGGGAGGCAGCGCAGGTATGGACTAAATCCCCTGTGTCTGCAAACTAACAGGAGTCAGAGAAGGCTTCAGGTGACGATGAGCAGCAATGTTTGTGCAGCACGGCACCACCCTCCAGCCCAGCACGCTGCCGACTCTGCTGGCCTCACGGAGACTGAATTGCGGGTGGCACTCCAGTGCAGGAGGAATTTACAGGCAGCAAGGATAAAGAACAACTCAGCTATTTGGCAACCACATACATCACGGGACTAACAATTCCCACACCAGAAAGAACTGCCAGCCTTCTAGGCACTGCCTTTTCCATAACTCTTGGGATAATGCTCATGACTATGAAACAAAATAATACATCATCCCATAATGTGATCCCCTGTATCCCAGCCCGTCCAAAGTGCAAAGTCTAAATTTCATACAGCTTATCAGAGAAAAATGGGATCTTTCATAAAAGAGACCATGTAACTCTGTTTTTCATGGTATGCTGGCTAGTGCTACAAATACACGTTCCTGTCTTTCAGAGAATTGTGCCAGACACCTCTGACATAAGGATACCGTGAGCTTTCTGCTGGAAAAGCCTTTGGGTATTTGGATACGTTGCTTCATCTGAAGGTAAATCTAGTCTGCTGCTGCTCCCATGGACAGCTTTAAAACAACTGGCTCGGAGAGTTGGTACCAGTCCATCTGTGGCAGCACAGAGCTCAGCATGGGCTGCAAAGCTGCTTCAGGGTACTAAATATATCGGTCTAGGCCGAGTCTCCATGCTGATATGGCATCTGTTTGCTAGGATTACCAGAGCTATCTAACCAGAAATTAATTCCAGCACCACTGTGATGCTGGTGGTTATGTCCTTGTGATCCACATCTAGATATGCCTGAATGAAGCCTTGACAGGCAGCCTTTCCTTTCCTTAAAAGCTCTGATGGGAAGCCCTTTGGGACCTTGTAACATCTGTTAGTTCACTGGAAAGAGCAGGAGCTGCATCAGGGAGGCCAGGTTGCCTTACACAACTACCCTAACGTGGGATAAATGAAGCCCCTAGCACAAACTGCAGCTCATGCAACGAGTTCATGTATAACAAAAGGGAATAATGACTTGGGCAGAGAAAGCAGCAACAACCAAGCTGCACCTGGGAACTCACAGACCATCCAAGAGGACATATGGCCCCTATTTCACCACTTTTCCAGCACACTAGGATGATCAGAAGAAAATGTGCCTTGTTTTGGACACAATCCTTAAAAAAGCAGTCCAAAAGCACCCCCCGGAATACTCAACTGGAGTACAAGTTGCAGTCCCTGCAGGCTCAGGGTGCAGTAACTCACTTTGTAGTGAAGGCAAGCTAAAATGTCTAAATCCCAGCTCTTAGACTGCCACCATGGTTGGTTCATCTCTATTTCAAAGTCATTAATTGATTTTTAAATCTTTCACTGTTCACGGTGCTGCTCACACCAGCTACATTTCTCTCTCTAAATGTAACCCAGCAAAAGATATGCTCCATGTGGAACTTGAGGCTTATAGAGGACCAGGCCATGCTTTCCAAAAACTATACTCAGTAATCCTGCTTTGGGCCATTAGCAAAATCCCGATTTATTTTGTTTTCCACCATTTATCTTACGAGCATGCAGAGGCAATGTTCCCAATCAAATTGTTTATAGTCTTTAAATTCCACCAGCATGTGGACAAGGGTGTAATAAAAACAAGTGGAGTTGCTGTGTGCTAGCTAGCTACAGTTCCTCGTGGCAATGCACCCATTCTTCTTTTCTTGTTGAGCCAGCAGCAAATGAGCTGCAAACATGCCAAAACAGGCACCTCCGCCATCTGCAATGTCTTTTGGAAACTGCAACAGGTAAATTCTCTTGCTTCCCTCTTCTCATAAGAGGAACAAAATGTTTAACCACCTTCAGAAAATGTTGGCCGAGGACACAAAATCCTTCAGGAAGAGCAAGATCTTTTCAATTTAAAGCACACCCAGACACAAAGGAGAACTCTGTCCAACTCTGCTTGTTGTTCAGTGCTCAAACACATGTGAAATTGACTGAAGTTTTTATAAGATTCACATTATAAACCTAAAAGTTAGCTGTGTTGAAAGGAGAAGCCTCCAAAGGGTACCCAGGAATTGCTTTCTCTTGCTCCATCTCTATACTTGCTATAAAAAGTCCAGTATCTATCACATGGCACATGGGAAGACTGCCATCATAACACGGCACTCACACAGCAACAACCACCTGCTCTTAATGTTTTGGATCAAAAGTGGCATTTGAAGAAAACACGCTCCATCTGGACATTTATCACTGAGCAGCGAGAGGCCAGGTATTTACATTTCTAAGAAACTTGGAGCTTAAGAGTAGCCTTCCACCCACCCCCACAGGGTAGAGAGAGGAATCACTGATACATACTCTCATCACCAGGAGCAGCTTGAACTTTACAGAACTGTCCAGAAGTGAAAATTTTAGTTCAAGCACTGCAACGTAGATGAAGGATTCTTCAATAACACAAAAAGATCACACTGTGTTAACACCAGATGCATTGTTCTCCTCCAAATTGCCATTTGGTGAAAGCATTTTATTATGAGAAAAATTTATTTTCCTTTATAGCTTTTAAAGCAAATGAACCAATAAAAACCCAGTGTAATCAGAGGCTTCTTCATTTAAATGAGCAGCCAAGCAGATGAACAATAAAAGGTCACTAACACCAAAGCAGTCCAAATGCCACAGTGATTTTATGATAGGTGCTGCTTTAGCACAAAGGGAGGTCTCTTTGACAATATTCTCGTCACCTCTATTTCTTCAGCAACAACAGCTTCCTCAGGAAAGTATTCATTCTTACATGACATTTTTTTACTGAAATCTCTCAAGGACTTTTACACAACAAAGCAAAATAAATGCTCCTCCTTGGTAAGTAGGGACAGACCTAGGAGTAAATCCAAGACCGCAGTGACAAAGGTAGGGCAAGGATCTACATCCATGCTGCTTAGCTTTAAATCCAGTTTTCTATGCAACAAATGCATCCGTGAAATAACATGGAATCTCATCACTTAAAGTATTAAGCTTAAAAGATGAAAAAAAGCCTTTCAGAAACCACAGATTTGAAGCCTTACAAACATTCTCATCTACATACTCCATGTAGGAATCAGAAGCAAAACCATCCCTAATATACAACCCAGAGTCCTATGCAAGGTGTCTTTTTTTGCTGTTATTGTGCCGAAAAAAAATATGCCACTCACTGTGGTCATACATACAGTGATGTAAAGGCATTACAGCAAAGGACTTGTTTCTCTTACATCTCTACTGTCTTTTAAGAAAAGGTAAGTAAGATAGTAATAGCAGTGAAAAGGCTCAACTTAGTATAGCGGCCTCCAAACATTCATCACATCATACATTCTGTAGAGGTAAACACTACAAGCTACTGTGCAAACAGGGTACTTTAAAAGTGCCATCAAATTATTATCTCCTGCCTTCCCATTTCAGTCTATGAGCCGCAAGATTGCAATCAATATAGAGTACTTTGGAAGGAGCGATTAGAAAGCTGTGGAGGGGCTCAATCTCAGAAACACGTATGTTAACAGAACAGTAAGTTCTTGTGATTTCAGTAATAGTCAAAACCAACAGTCATCTGTCTTTCACACCCAGTCAGTTAAGCTATATTTGATCCTTCAGGCCCTCTGAACTCCAATAAAGAAATCCAATCAACTACCAAAATAGTTTTCATTCTCTTATGTTGAATAAATATGACCTTGTACTAACATAACAGGGTAAAAAATGAACACATTTTCTCTCCCTCTGCACTTCTCATCCTAACGTCTGGGATCCAAAGCTTTTCCAAATTAAAGGAGGCTTCCATTGTATTTGACCCAGTAACAGACTAACAATGAATTCTCATTTTGTTCATTACGGAATTGGACATTTTTGGAAACAGCTGTCAAGAAAATATGGTTTATTTACAGAGAGAAAAAGGTGACAGCCAGGAGAAAACAAGCAGGATGGACAAGGAGCAGACCTTATACAGCAATCAAAGGAATGGCTGTGGCACTCAACTCCAATTCTCTAGCTTAGGCCAATGATTGCAACATGGAACTCAGCTGACCCTCATAATGAAAAAAAAAAGTTATGCCACATTGAGCATCATGTTTCCATAACCCACACTAACTGCCTTGAGTCCTAGTGTAATTTAAAACAAACTCTAACCTCATTACACTGCTCTGCAGACACCATTCTGTGCTACAGCAGAATTGCATCCTTTGGCACACCGCCACAATCAGTAGGACAGAGCCTCTGACATTTGTCACCTCTATCAGACTATCCAGGTACAGCATATGGTTAAGCAGTTAACTTTAGCCTGTATCTTAAAACATATTATAAACGCTATGTAATCTCTTTTGCATCATTAGATCTTTCTACCCCAAGTCTGCCTACATGATCAATTCCCTATTTTTAAATAAGTAAAACTAACTCCCTCTCATTGCAAAGTTCCCAGAGCTTTCTAAAAGACCAACCCTGGTCAAAAAGGTGGTCTGTTTATTCAATTTTAAAGTAGTTTCAGTTGTACATTAAATCCTGTTAAAGTAAGGACATACCTCTTCCTTTCCAAGGGTTTTGAGATGATCCAGGATCTGTGCTATCACTGTTTCACACAGTTTATTAATTTCAGCCAGGAACTTGGAGTCTCCACCATACAGGGTATCATTGGAATCAACTGCAGAGACAAACTGAAGCTTAGGTCTGGCTAAAGAGCTATGCATTTGTTTGCTACTGAAAACACCAGCGATTTATAGACCACCAGATTTGGAAGTTATAAAATGACCCTCCTCCGTGAAATGCAAACAAAACTATCTTATTTAAGAGACTGCCACTTGGTTTCCTACTTGATTTTAGGAACCTAACGCTGAAAAGAATCTCCTAGCTAAAAGCCAGTCCTTATTCCTGGATGCAGCCAGGTCCAAAAATGACTGCTAGTCCCAAATGCAAAGCAACAAATAGTGTCAATTTTCACATTTTCCTCGCTTTCATTAGTCTAGAAGAGTTTAGGCATCATCTTCAATGGCCGCAGGACTTGGCCAAACAGTTTATATTTTACCTAACACAAACAACAAGGTATTCAAATCATATTCTGAGAACTACCATTGTTAATAAATGCAAATGAAACACCAGTGAGAGATATAAATCAAGTTGATACTTTAGACTGAAAGAAAACACTCCATACATACAAAGTTTTAATATCTACTTGAAATGTTTATGGTTCTAAGTATTTGCATCACCATCACCATAAACAAAGTAAACCACTTTTCATAGATTTGCTTCAATAATAGACTAGACATCTGCTTGGCAGCCACCTCCCATGGTTATTTTAAATCCATTTCCACAGGAAAATAATCCATCGTGTAACATTTACTACCACTGATCTTCATTAGCAAGGTACAGCAATAATGCAAATTGCATGGTGGAACACACAATCCAGGGTCACCCTCATGTATTACCTTTATCTACATGGTAGATATATGTTTCTTGAGTCATTGCAGACAGCAGATGCAAAACATTAGTATAAATCCTGACTTTGTCATCGCTGTTATCCTCCCAAGTATAATCCTGGATCACATTTAGTAATCCTCGCACAAGAAATAACACTCCTTGTTCTGGGTGGTCCTATTGAAAAGAAGAAAAAGTCAAAAAAAAAAAAACAAAACAAAACCCCAACGGACCCCAAAACAAAATGAGGATTATTAGGGGCCATTTGGTATTTTAAAGTCACAATATTAACTCTATAAGAGCAAAAACTACGATACAATCAAAGCTCAACTCCTTTTCTGAAGTGTGCTTCCAGTAATTTATTTTAAAAAACATACGTTCCAGTTTCATTCTAAAATGACCATTTGATCTATAATAATAAACCTGATCTAGACAGCCTCCACAGACAAACTTTGAAATGCTTTGTTTTCTATCCATGGGGGAGTAGTGCAGAATTGTCAGCTTTTTAACAGCTAGGCCTGTAAAATTACACACTCAGAGTAGATTTTTTTTTTAATTCAAATAATGTCAGTAAGTTACAGAAGCACGTATATTACTCATAATTATGAGTTTTAGAAGAACACCTACACTGGGAAGTCAAAGTCACAGACAATCAACAATCTTTTAATATGAAAGGAATATAATTTTATAAAGACATCTGCTTTATATAAACCATAACTTTTTTTGCAAGCAGTTTTTGATACTTGCACCCAGCTTATTTCCAGCTCGCAGCTGGTGTAATGACACAAATGTTTGTAAGACAAGTCTCAATCCACTAGGGAAATTTTCTTCTGATTGTCTACCCTGTAAAGTAAATAGGAGAAATTACGGAAACTAATTTCTGAACCCTGGTATCTCATTGCAAGTTCTTCATTACTGAATCTAAGAGGATGGATCTCCCTCCTCCAGCTATCTGTTACTAGTCTGAGTCATTCCTCAGAGGAGCATCCAGTTCTGACACAACTTTCCTTCAACATCTTACTTCTGTAGTCAGTGGACTACACTGACACATCACAGTGGCAATGAGACTTTCCCCTTTAACAACACAGCACCTCCACGTTGCTCAAAATTGCTCAGGAGACCCCTTTCCACTGGAAAACGGAGAATAAGCTTCTCTAATTATGAGGATTCAGGCAGTAACACTATGCTGCTTCACCAAACACATAGTCAAAGAAAAGGGAGAATAAAAGAGGAAACTGTGAAGAGTGTTTCAGTGAAGAGGAAAGGGCTACTTCTTTGATGAAAAAAAACACCTTCAAACATTAAAACAAACAAACAAAAAAGCCACAAGAAAACAAAACCAAAAAAACATGCCATGATACTAAACCAATCCTTGCAGGGAAAACAGAATCTTCTCACAGAGGGCTAGAGCTGTTAACAGAGGGAGGTAAAATCTTCAGGTGTTTGGTTTCTATTGCAAATGAAATCTTGTGAGACAGAGGCCTCTCTTCCTTCTCTAAGATCAACAAAATACCTTGGTTATGTAAGTTTTATCTCAGATCTTTCAGGTTAGTTTACAATTTTTCCTCATCTTTTAACCAACAACACTACATTTTCTGGACTTGTGGTGAGGCATTTTTTGACGACCCATGGAAAGGAAAAACTGGAGGGCTAGATTCAATAAATATTAGCTGCTAATACACCCATGGCTTCAGCGCGCAGCACTCCTTGGCCAAAATTGTGAAGCAGCACGCTCCAGCTAATACTCAAGGAACTTGACATTTTTGTCTCATTGTACAATAAAGAGAAAAGTTCAAATTAAACCAGATCTACCGTAAACTTTTAAACAGGAAAGTTGCCTAGGCTGTGTGCTATTCATATATAGCACGCACACACACACAAAAAGCGACTTACCGGAACAACCAATAATGTGGAAAAAAAGTTACAAAGGAATTCCAAGAGGAAGGCGTCAGAAGGTCGCATCTTTCCATCGATACTGATCATTTTTGGCACTTCAGGAACAAGGCTCACTGCCGCTTTGAAAAAAGCATCAGCTACAAAATAAAAATATAGTTGCTGTTATAGTTATCACTCCAACTGCTAGAGCACTCAAGCCTATGATCTGATGGTTCTTACAGTTCGTTTCAAATAGACTCCAGAAAACGACCATATGCTTAACTGTAAAGAAACTCAAGACTCAGCAGTCAAAATCTGTGGTAATTCAAGCAATGCTGTTTTTCCAACAGAAGTTCCTACATCACTGGAGACTTCTGAAATTAACACTCTTCTACTTTACTTAACAGCAGAACATTGTTGTTTCAAGTATATGGCATATATGGAAAAAATAAAAACAAAATAAAAAAAGTCACACAATTCAAAATTAACTTGTCTAAAGAAACATTTATGCCAGGAGAATGGGGAACCAGAAAGGCGGTGGGGTCGTACATATTAGATCAGTCTAACTTGTTCACTAATCCATTCACAAAAGACTGTTAAAATCTTAAGGAAATGCAGCCTGAATATCTGACAGCAGCATTCTTTTACAATTTCTTGGCTACATTTCAAAACATCCAAGTTTCAAGTTATTTAGTCATATTCCCTTTCCAGATGTTTAGTTATATAATTGGAAGCATACTTCAGAGTTAATGCTATATTCATCTTTATTTTACAAGAACACAGACCGAAGCCATGAAACCAAATTTTAGCAAAGATAATTCTTGGCAAAAGACAAGAGGTGTTAGGCAGGGATGCAGATAACCACTAACAAGCATGCATGGTCATTTTCAGGAGCGCAGCTTGCTCTGGAAAAATTCGTTTGAGCACATGATACTCCAAGCAAATTTACTAAATATAGTACCATCTGATATCTAATTTAAGCTTATGAGGAATACCAGTGAAACATGTGCTTTGGAAAAACTAATTCTTCTGACTCTTATTTCGCTTCAGCATGTGAGTGTTTGAGAACTTCTGAACTTCTCAGTGCCTGCACACAGACTCCTTCAGTCAAACCTCGTATTTCCTTTTATCTTGCACGTTTAATTTGAGGTGAAGGAATGTTTTTTATTTATTTCAAAGAACATCTTAGTTTACACAGGCAACCCAAAGGAAGGTAAGTGATCTGTCCTTTCCTTTATTAGAGGAAGGAAAGCAGCAGCAGATGTTCATTCTAGCACAAGTAAATGAATTGCTATCATTTCCACAGTTGTCTCTGCAGAAAAAAAAAAGTACGTGCCCCACATCACCATATAATCAGAATGTATGACCAGACAAATGAGAAAGCATGTCTCAGAAAATAGTCTGCATGCCAAAGCATGCGTGTCTGTGCAGGGAACTTGCCTTCTGAAGTTATTTTGTAAGAGGACAGGAATGATCTGTGCAGCAGTCTCTACAACGAAACAGAAGAGCTGCAGAGTACCTCACACCTGCTCTCCCAGCCATCAGAGTCCTAGAGGTTCTCCTCAAAACTTACTTCAGCCCCAAACTAAAACCTCTCGTCTTCACAATGAACCACCGCAATTTGACCTGATTTACTCTTCTCGGCCTCCTGACATTGCTGAGAATAAGAACTGCCTCCTCCCTGGTTGAGACGAGCTACTTCATTAGATCTGCTGGTGACGGCAGCACTCCCAGCCCCACTTTGGAGGCTTGCTGGAGATGAGGAGAGACCCGTCCACACTACAGAAAGCTCAGCAGTCCCTGTCGTTGCAACAAGATCCTCAGTGCTTCCATTTTCTTCTTCCCTAACCACAGCAGCCACAGGGCTGCTGCATCCCTGCTGTGGATGCAAATGGAGATTTGACTGCCATCCTCTCAGACCCACCACTGCCGCTTGGTTGCAACCACAGAGCCCCCTGCAACTGTCACGCCTCAACACAAAGGGGACACTGCAGGGCTCTGGCTCCCTTGCGCTGGATTCTCCTTCTTTGCCTCGCCCTCCATGACCCCAATGCAGCAAGGTAAGGCAAAAAAGCAATATAACATAAAAGCAGTTAGTTGCATTTTCTGTCAATGAGGACATGCACATCCAGAAGTTCTGGCAAAGGGGAATACATGAATACGTTCATTCTGTTAAGAGTACTGCCAGCCTTTGCTAACCACAAAATTGCCCTTGTGCCGGAACACCTAAAGCATACTCAACCAAGGTGTGTGTACTTCATAAGAAGCAAAGAGAAAGTGATTTCACATTAATGCAAAGGTTTTATTAAAGATTTTGCAGAAAAGTAACTGTCTGCCAACCACTACCGCCCTATTGTTTTGTGGAAAAGTGACAGACTATGTATCACATGCTCCAAGTTTGGAGTAAAAGTTCATTTAGTAAGTTGTCATGGAAGCACTGGCTATTTTCTTAATAAGTATGAAAAAACATCAGTAATTTTGAATTACATTAATTATGAGGTTATGCAACAGTGCTTTCTCTGCATCTTTTAAAAGTCAATTTATAGAGCTATTACTGTAGACGTACTTCAAGATAAAACCACGCACCAGCTTTTCCTGGTTTCCAAAAGGTGCAAGAAGCAATCTTAAAAGCACCAAAAAAGCCACAGCGATGTTTTGTTCTTGATTAAAAACAAAACAAGAAAAAGATGAAAAAGTCTTCGTCTAATGAGGGATGCTGTATTCTTACCTACCAAAAGTAGGATCCTGCTTCCAAAGTGAACCACTGTTAGGTTGGTTAAGGGGAGAGCAGCCTGCTCATTACAACAAATCATCATGATAAAGTCTTCCCAGACTGCTGTTAATATCTTGTGCAGTGCACCGAACATGACAAACTTCACGCTTCGCTAAATTTATCCTTTCAGTGCAGCTCCTTCATTTGGGTTGACCATAATCCTATAAATCTTTCCCCTGAGCTTACGTGCTGACCTTCAGGCTAGGGAAACTAACAGTCACACCCAAGACAGCACTTCCAGTAATATTCTGCTACAGAAAAAACCAAGTGAGAAACCTGTTAATGTTTTGCTATATCAGTATTCATGATGGTACCTACATGCGTTTCTATGTATCAATCTTTGCATACAAAAAAATAACTTACATTGTATTTGCTGCATCTAGGACAGACGAGTAAATGGTACTAATTCAAGATTTCAGGCAAGCAAAAAACAAAACAAAACGAAAAACCCACACACCAAAAAACAGGGAGAAACAAAGCCATTAGAGATGGGAAAACAATTAAGCTCCTGAAGTATACCCTCAATGAGTAAAAGTGAGTAGGTTCGACATACCTACACAAACTATTTTTAGTCCCAGATACAGTTACAAAAGGCTAAGTCTATCCAAAGGACAAAAACAGGGACCATACAACATCATCTGCATTCCCTATCACCTTCATGTCCTACAACACTGTTAAGCCTATCCTTGTACTTCAAAGGTTTTGCTTCCACATCCAACAGATGTTGGAACTTGAATGAAGCCTTATACTCTAGTGCAAAAATGAATGGCAAGCAAGCAGGGTTTTTCACTGCTGTTGTTTTTAAATAAATTAGCACATTGCTGGTTTGATGACAAAGCACTGCAAACATTTGGAACTCTCTTAACATTGCTGAGGTCACTGTGATAGATTTCCCACATTATTGAAATGCGTTTTTCCCTTAAGCTATTGAGTTATTGAACATTTCCAGTACTAAAACCCTCTAAACATCACTCCCAATCCAGAAACTACAAATAATTATTTGAAGTAACAAAGATGAAATAAGCAAATGAATGCACTGCTGTTTGGTGAACTGGAATGTACCATGTTAATCCATACCGTGAATCAACCACACACAGAAATGTAATTATGTGGATGAAGCTTGCTACTGCCAGGTTGAGGAAAACCTTGATTATAAAACTGATTTTCGCAAGGCCTTAGTACTTCCCAACAAAGGCACACAGAGGCATAAAGTCATACATGGAGATCAAAGTCTGAGCAAAAACACTGGGTAAAAGAAGTTTTATTTTTAAGCTGTAATCAGTAAACACAAAAACAAAGGAGATAAAAAATACAACCACAAATTTCAGCCTGCCTCTCTAAATTCCATGTAATCTCTAAAGACTGTACAGTAAAATATCATCAGTCTTTATAGAGAACTCCACTAGTTGAAAAACAAACAAAACCACCACCACCAAAAACAAACAAACAAAAACCCCACCATGATACAACACTGAAGAGTCAGTATGGTTTTTGCAGAGAGAAATCATTCCTCCAATCCCCGAAGTTTCCCAAAGAACCTGGAAGTCTGTGTTAAGCGTTCCAGCCAAAGCAAATACTTGGATGTTTAAAAAGCATTTTACAATGCCCCTCCGGAAAAGGCTTTAAAAAAAAAAAAACCCTACCCTAAGGTGACAA
The DNA here is from genome assembly GCF_964211835.1 of Anser anser. NCBI lineage: Eukaryota > Metazoa > Chordata > Aves > Anseriformes > Anatidae > Anser > Anser anser. The sequence continues at coordinate 8,717,150 of NC_139736.1, forward strand.
AAGATAAGAAGGAAGTCCTCTTAAGGATTAATAACTTAGTAAAGGATGGGGTGGAGAGGGAAAAGAGCAGGAATAAGAGTTCTCAAAGTAGAGTGAAACGACTACTGAATTTCTTAAGGTCTTGCAGAAAGACACATCCTTCCGATGAGCTGGGAAGAGCAGTGAGCAGGGAGGTGACAATGTTTGCAGAGTACTCCGGAACATGACTGCAAGGAGTTGCAGATGGAGCTCATGATTCTGAGCAATAAAGCAGCAGATGAAATCTAATATTAGCAAGGCATGTGGGGAAAGAAACAGCACTTGCTATTACTATAGAAAGATAAGCTCTAAATAAGCTATTTACACTCACGAAAGATTTTGGAGTCATTATGGTTGGTTTCCTGAAGAATACACCCTGAACAGCTGTCAAAAAGGCAAGCAATTATAAGAATCATTAGGCCAGTCATGGAAAACTAAAGTGTCGTCGTATCATTTATATAGCTGATGTGCTTTTGTACCTAGAACACAGTCCTGACCTTCCCATTTCCAAAAGGATAAAGAGAAGATTAAAAAGGTGCTACAGCATGGATCTGTTTCCTCATTAGAAAAGATTACAAGGACAAAAATTCTTCAGGAACCTATCAACTTCAACTTCTCATAGGTAATGTAGAAAATGAACTGAGAATGATTGATCTAGTAGATCAGCTGCACTCACATTTCAAGAAAATCCAAAAAAAATCCCTGTGAAGTACATTTCCAAGTAGCACGTAACTGTGGAACTCAATGCAACATGAAGTTACAAAGGCCAAAAAGTAAAAACTGGTTACAAATTTAAATTCATAAGGATTGGTCCATCTGTTTTAATAAATACCATGGTCCCCAGGCACCCTGCACTGAAGGCTGTATTTAGACCAGCTCCAGCTGAAGGCTAGGACACATTGTGCTGCACAATCACCCCATGCAGCAACAAAGCCTCATGGAAGAGTGGCTGGAAGCTGCCTGGCAGAAAAGGACCCAGGGGTGCTGGCTGGCGGCCGGCTGACCACGAGCCAGCAGTGTGCCCAGGTGGCCAAGGAGGCCAAGGGCATCCTGGCCTGCATCAGAAGTAGTGCAGCCAACAGGGCTAGGGAATCACAGAATCACAGAATCGTCTAGGTTGGAAGAGACCTCCAAGATCATCTAGTCCAACCTCAGCCCTAACACTAACAAGTCCTACACTAAACCATATCACTAAGGGCTACATCTAAACGTCTTTTAAAGACCTCCAGGGATGGCGACTCAACCACCTCCCTGGGCAGTCCATTCCAATGCCTAACAACCATTTCAGTAAAGAAGTTCTTCCTAACATCCAACCTAAACCTCCCCTGTCACAACTTTCGCCTATTCCCCCTCGTCCTGTCACCAGGCACGTAGGAGAACAGACCAACCCCCACCTCTCTACAGCCTCCTTTAAGGTACCTGTAGAGAGCGATGAGGTCGCCCCTGAGCCTCCTCTTCTCGAGGCTAAACAACCCCAGCTCCCTCAGCCGCTCCTCATAAGACTTGTTCTCCTGACCCCTCACCAGCTTCGTTGCCCTTCTCTGGACGATGGAAATGATGGTCCCCTTGTACACAGCACTGGTGAGAGCACACCTTGAATATTTTGTTCAGTTTTGGGCTGCTCACTACAAGAAAGACATCGTGTTGCTGGAATGTGTTCCAGGGGATGGTGGGGAGACCTCATCACACTCTACAACTACCTGAAAGGAGACTGCCTCGAGATGAGCATCAGTCTCTTTTCTCAGATGACAGGTGAGAGGACACGAGGAACTGGCCTCAGGTTGTGCCGGGGGAAATTTAGCCTGGATATCAGGAAGGATTTCCTAACGGAAAGAGTGGTCAGGCACTGGAACACATTGCCCAGGGAAGTGGTGGAGTCGCCATCCCTGCAGGTGTTTAAGAGGCGTGTGAAGTGGCACTTCAGGACGTGATTTAGTGGACTTGAGTGGTAGGTGATGGTTGGACCTGATGATCCTAAGGGCCTTTTCCAACCTAAATGGCTTTACAGTTCTATACAACTATTGTTTTTCCTTCATGTTCCTGGGAAGTCCTCAAACCTAACTGTAACCAGAAAAAACTCTTTAGATTCTTATCTCTTTGAACTCTTTATGTCAAATCCTCTCTATATTCTTCACATCTATAAAGATTTTAGATTAGGAAGGAAATTTTACTAATAAAATTGTTCTCTAATAGTACTGAGAAAGTATGCTAAAATATGATTAGAGTATGATTTTAAAATACTCACTACTAATTCCATAGTACTCTTTCTCCAAAATGTGGCTGAAGCCTGACAAGTTTAGAGAATATTCATAGAAAAGTAACATTTTCTGAAGTAGAAAACGAAATAATTTTGCAATCCACTAGTGAAAATGTGTTTCGGTTACATTTAAAAAACAGCCCAATGAATATTTAGAAGTATGTTAAGCACTGTATGCTTCAGAATTAAAATCTGCATTTGTTAAAGCAAATATATGCATCAGTTGATTTTGGGGACAGACTCTCCATTTTTATCAAGTTTTTGTTTGACAACATTATGTTTTAAATAAGTCACACAGAATCAATTTAATTACTTTAATTCTGAAGCGAGGCAAGGATTTCACAAGCCTTTAAGATGAAAACACCACTCAACATGCATTACCAGAATGTTGCGTCATCTCTACCCACCTGCTGAATGCTGTGACCAATAATTAAAATCACGCTGTCTTGTTCTTTGACAGCCAAAAGCAGCATTTCCACAGGGAGGAAATATGTGCAATTAAAATAATACCTACGTCTCAAAATCCAAGAGTGACACAATGAAGCATGCATTTAATCTCAATTTAGTCCAAGCACTCCCTATGACAGAAGGCATGACTGATGAGAATTTATTATTCTATGCTGGCAGCATGCCTCTACAAAGCACAGTTCTGTGACTCAGTTAAATAAAAAGTAAAAAAATAAAAGAGAAAGCGCACACAATTTCTGTAAAATCTAGTGTCCTTCTTCCTAGGGTGGGCTCTTAATAGGCCCTCCAGAGATACAAGTAACGGATCCAGGAAAAAAATCCCCTAAAACTTTCTGTAATTATAGATTCATTTTATTTAAAGCACTCCTTGTGAGCTGGAGACAAAAGAGATGTTATTCATATTTAATACATTTTGAACAGCATACCTGGACAGACATCCACGTGGGTGAAGACTCACTGTACTAGATGGCCCTCCAAAAAAAGCTTAGTACAATCAAAGAACATAGTAGAAAGCTAATTCTGTTTCCCTACTCCTGCTCTGCAGTTCTTTCCAGCATTTGTTCCAGGTTATCACTGCAGGGAAGAGCAGGTAAACAAGAGACAGAGCCACTTGGAAGGCTCAGTAAAGATGTAAAGACTTTTTTTTTTTTTTTTAAGAGAAGGAATAATCAGAAGTTCCAGAAAAAAAAAATATATATTTTCCAATGTTGGACCTCAGAAGCAGACACAGGATCTGCATCCTTTGTAACAATTCATCTCAATATTTCTACCTGTGAGTCAAGTTAAAATAACCAAATTTTAAGCCCACATTGCCTACAGGATTCTTTGACATTTTCATATATGCTTGATGTGCAGAAATAATACATACTAGATCTGTGTTCAGGGAAATTCCTTGCATTTGTACAGTTAACTAAGGAAGTCATTTTCTGAATATTTCTTTCTAACAGCAATGGCAATTTCAGACGGTGTCCTTCCTCCCTCCAGATGTGGTATTACAACACTGTATTGTAGAACTGATCCAAAATAAAAATAAGGCTGTTTTTCTCTGATAGATTAGTTTTAATTTCTGTCCTCTCCCCACTGGTTTTATAGAACACACTAGGTTTAAAAACAATTTGTAAGTACTTTTGGAGCCTACGTCTCCAAACCACGCAATGAGTTTTGTCATTTTACATTCTTCATTGTCCTCTGCCAAAACTCTGAATGCTAACAGCTGTGTACAAGGTCAGTTTATTAATATTGGCCTTTTCATGCACCTACAAATTCATGTTTCTGACCCAATTTCACTTGTATTAAAGAAAATCTATTCCAAGAAAAATGACAGTTACAGTTCTAATACTTAAGTACTTGGGTGAGTTCAACCAAGCACCACACAGTTGCTTTGATTAACTTGTTGCCAAATCCCAGCAGGCAGTGCTTGGACCCAAAATGGAACAATTAGACACTGAGAGTCTCCTGCTGCTGCCCCTTCATACTGAGAATGAGACAGAATACAAACATCTTCAACTGTAACCGGGTTAGTTGTGGCTCTCCAGCTGATGGAGTTTATCAGTGCAATCCTCAGTTCAGCAGGTTTTATTCACTGTTACGATCTGTACATCCTCTTTATAAGAATCTTTTTAATTCCCCTTATCTACCTCAAGAGGTAACTTTACTCCCTTTTTGAGTTAGATACCTCAACAATTTAGAGAAAACATCCTATTATCTACAGAAGTCTACCCCGTAAAATTCAATTTTATTACATATTTAAGTGAAAACTCAACCAACTGAAATAACTAAACTCCCTGTAGGACTTTAAAATTAAAAAAAAAAATAATCCAAGAACTCAAGTTGCTAAACACAACAGCTGGAATTCTTGAAGAAAAACTACATGCACATATGCATGCCCTGCTACTGACTGAGCCATAAGATCAGGTACATTGCCTTCCAGTTTTATTTCCCTTCCCAATTTTGAACTGGTTAAGCTAGTTCTGATCAGGAATGAAATAAAGGTTACACATAAGACAAGATTTCACTTCCTAGCCTAATACTCTCATTAACTGCACCCTCTTAAAGCTTCATGCCGCATTGGTTTTAATAGATCAGCATCTATTTGGCATCAGTTAGCTGACTGGATTTGAATTTGCTGTTATGAATTAATCATTACTTCTTACACACATGAAATGCATTCTGTTAAGATGCAGATTAAACTGTGTTAAAAGTAATTTTCAAGAACACTTTAGCTGACTACAATAGACCAGAATATGCAAAGATAGCTCAGGAAAATGTCCGAAGGCTGGTGCCACTGTTGTCTAACTGTTTAACAAATGCTAAATTACTCATGCAAACGACATGTCTCTGAACACAAATTATGCCCCAAATAAATTTTCTAAGGAAGCAAAAAAGTGTTTAACAATAAAACCTTGCTAAATGAACCAAGTTATTGAACATCCACCAGTTTAGAACATGCTTCATTTCCACAAAAGCTGAGTTTGACCAAATGTTCCTCTCACTAGCTTGGGGGTCTAAAATTCAAAAAAGAGTGGTTAATAAATAAGCATTTTCAAGACTGACTTTGCATACACCTGCTACCTTAAAAGATTTCAGAACGGGAATGCCTATTCATTGTTTAGTGAGTGCACTGCATTCACATGTCAGACAACAGCTGTGCACATTCATAACCTCTCACACTGAAAAAAAAAGGACAGTTGCTGGGGCCCAGCAGTCTCAGTTAGACAAGACATGGGTCACAAAAATAGCAGAAAAGCAGTTTCGAAATTGAAAAAATTGTTAAATCACAGAGTTGGTCCCAACAGTAGCAAAGCACAGTCCTCAAAGATTGAATATTACAGAAAAACTGATTTGGATTTGTTTCCAACAATAGATGCACTGCAACACAGCAGCAACAACAAAAATTGATACAACAGAGAAGGTAAGCTGGTCAATTAAACTAAACACTATAGGAAGAAAAGAAGTCTATGTACAATAAAACTGCATAATACTAATTTCACAACAACCAACTTTGCAGATCTTTTATTTGAACAACATACTTGGACACAACAGAAAGCTTTACTCTAAATCCCTCGCCTTTGCTGTACAGACAGCACTGCATTCAAAACAAATAAATACAACAGCCATCCTGTACTAAAAAGTCATAATCAGCATCCTAAGTCAGCTTGTTTGTGCAGCTGGAATTTACTGGTAAATGCAGAGCTTGGAAAACATCAAACTGAAAAGGAAACCCAAGTAAGCGAATGAAAAGATATATTCACCTTTCATTCATACGACGTCGCAGAAGTCAGGCTGGGTAATGAATCCCTGCTCTGTCTCTACGTAAACAGGAATTTAGTCCCTGCAGTACGTTCCCTACAGCAGTATTAAAAGGCTATCTCAGACATTTCCACTGGCGGACCCATATCAAATTCCGATGCATCTCCTTACTTGAAAATCTATCCTTTTCAATATTCTGCGTGCATCTAATTTCTGGCAAGTTAAACCTACTTGAAGCATTCTCTCTTTACTTCCCATAGACAAGGCCTCTCCAAAGGTCTAATCTATGATTTTTGTGGCAGAGCACAAAAAAATCCAGCTACAATTTCAACTTTACCACGTTCACACCTTCCTCTGGCAAACATAAGAATGTTTTGTGACTTGAAGCAACAAAGCTTAGCTAACAAGACTTAAATACACTCAGCCTATGCTTCTTTTCTTCAAAAGAATGCCCGATTGACCTCTGCTTCAGTAACCATAAATATTCAGATGTGGCACAGCAGCACAATATTATCTGGCCCACCATACCACAGTGAGGCAAGGCGAGCACAAACTCACAGCCAGGTGAGCCATCAAGCATATAAAAGGGTCAGCCTGATAGGAAAAATGCAAACTCCAAATATCAAAATTGCCTGTGCACAATGTCAAATTCAGGTGGTTCACAATCAGATCAACTGTCACTTGTAAAAAATATACAGATATTTATGTGCACACACACAGTTCACCCTGAATTTTGAATATTCATTTCAGGAGCCCTAGCAACAACAAAACATGGTAGCAGTAAGAGCAGAATGAAACAAGTGCAGAACACACAAGGATAGTAATGATGTAGTGGTCATAGGTTAAAATCATCACAACAAAAATGTTTTTAATTGTCTCGTAAAGAAGCACAGAGCTAAAACACAGAATTAATAGCCACAAAGGATGTTGCGAAGTAATCCTGTGTGTTACTTTCACTGTTACATTGAGAAAAGCTATAAAAAAGCGTTCACCATTGGAAAGTACACATTTCAAGTTGATATTAGAATTGCAAAACAAAGTAGAAAGACAACATTTTGAAAAGGAAAAGAAAGATACTGGAAACAGTTAAAAGTAGGAGAAGACTTTCAGAATAGGTAACTGTCTCTCATTTACAATATGAACAAGAACAAGATCATGTTTAAATAGTGATACATAAGTAATGCTCATACTGTTGTCAGAGTAGCTTAATTTTTTTCCCCAAATCACCTTTTGTCAGAATTTCAAATCACTTAAGACTGAACAAACAGGATGGTCAAAAACTGTACTCAGGCCCTGTTTCAGCCAATAATTCAGATCAAAAAAAGAAAATACCTTTTTCATTCTTCACATTATCTGGTGTTACTTCTTCATTTCCTTCTGATACAGGGGCATATCTTTAGCTGAGTGTTTATCACTCCTGCGCTTTGATAGCAAGTTTCTAGTGTCATTGGCCTAAGTTTTAGATTTTTTCCAGCATTTTCCATGATTTTATCAGCCTGTGCACTACTACACAGATTAACTAGGTTCTTTCACAGTTAGGTTAAAGCATATTATTTGCTATTAGAGCACTTGGACAATTATGAAGGAGAAAAACATTCCATCTTCCCATAATTTTAAAGTTATTTAATTTAGGACAACCTGCCTCACATCCACAACTATGTTAAATAGAGTCAGCTGTCTTAGTTATTTACTCAACACAATTAGTGCTGAAACTGAAGAGTTGCTTTAATGTTACAAGTTTTCATTGTAACAGTGCTTAAAACAGGGCTGTATTTTAATTACATAATAAATATACTTATATGACTTATGTTTTCAACCAAGTTACTATTCACAGCTAGAAATATTTCTGAAATAGGAAAACCTTTAAGTAAATAAACTCTTGTCTTACCTTGTGAAAGGCACTGATTTGCCAGAGCAACCTGTCCAGAGTGTAGATACAGATTAAGGCGTGTGAAGATACTGCTCAGAGATGGAATTGTAATAAAGCAAAAGGCAACACAAGCCTAAAGCAAATAAAATAATAAAAAAATGAACAAAATTCCTAACTCAGCGTTACAGCAATCATTACTGATTATATACCTGATCAGGAAACAAAATCTGTAAATCAGTTTAGGGAAAGACTTTCCCTAAACAGCTAGTATTATGTTAAGTCCAAAATCAGCAACTTCAATTTTCTCTTTACTATTTCAATAATTATATTTACCATTAACGTTATTACTAATAGATTAGATCCAAATTTAGTCTGTGACTCTAGCTATAACAGTCCCTCTCAAGTAACCAGCTTGTAGCTCATGACCAAAACCTAACTAGCAAAGCAGATTTCTGGTCCTCAGGGACAAGTTGTGTATCAAACAGGTCACAGCAATGGCACTGTATGTTTGGGAGGAAGGAGATCTAGCACAACATGCTGCTGATGTAGACCCACTGGAGCAGCCGAAACATCTAGATGGAATAAGTGGCTCCCAGGCATACAGAACCTGGCTAATGTCACCTTAGCTATTCTCTGTCCAGGACATCACGTGCAGGTGCTGCCAACGAAAATCCATTCATTAACCACAGCATATGCAAACTCCTTCACAGTACATGAAGATGAAATTCATCTTAGTTGACATGTTTCAGGCAAGAAGATGGGAATCCAGAAAACTTGAATAGCCTGTGTGCATTTCAAAGCTCACATGACAATAGCTGCAGAGACTTAGAAGCACTAAAATCAAAAGGAGCACTTATATCATAGAATGACTTCCTTTAGAAGGGACCTTATCTGCTTAGAAGGCAGGCTCAAAATTCATTAGACTCGGACCTACCCTGACAAATGCAGCAGTCTTTCTGGAATGATTTCCTTTCATCACCTTTCTTGTTTCCATTGCTAGTTGGTTCACAGACTACACACGCACACACACACACACACAAAAAAAAAAAACAACAAAAGCAGAACATTAAGAAAAATGCACAGATTTATTAGGTCAGTTGCAAGTAAACTGCACATTTGACTGCATGCATTTAGAGAACAGAAACTGTCAAAAGGGACCCAGATATGGTGTTCCCACTGTATTATTTAGTTTTTACTTCCTTTCCACTTTGAGAATTCTAGTGACTGTTCCTTAAAGCAAATGTGATTCTGAAGGTTTGTCAAGGTAGATTTGTTGATTTATTCAAGATTTAGATCATCCCTTGTTTCCCAGCTGAAGTGCTGTCATCATTGCTTGCCTAGTACAGAAATCACCATTTCTAGCAAACTCATTTAGTAAAAAACAAAACAGGATTTAAAAGGATATACGATTTATCATATCATACAAAGGAATCGGATGCAGCAAGTGCTCACCTGTCATGTGACTCGATACAGAAAAGCAATTAAGCTTCCCAGTCACAGCAGGATTCTGACTATGTCTGCAGACCAGACACAGTCTAATCTCTTCTAGATGGAGGATTATAGAAGAGAGAACCCAAAATCTGAATGCATAAAAGTACTATTTATTTTATTGGCCATGAAATCTCTCCCAAGATAGCTAATTTTCTTTGTAGCAATGATAACATGCATCCGATTTTCAGAGTCAAGCAAGAACTTCAGTGAATTTGGGGTGATAAAAATGAGAGACGAGATCGAAGTCTACTTTTAAAACACCTGATATAAAGACTTCAAATACTGCACAATAATCTGGGCAGGGAAATGAGAGAACTGCAAATATAACCCTGAGTATTAAGATAATGTAGATAAACTATAGCTTACATGAATCAACTGGACTAGAACAGGCTCCAGATTGCAAAACATTGATCTGGCTTCAACATAGAAACTCAGCTGTTGTTCAAAGTCACGGCCAAATGAAACCTATAGAAGAAACAAAAATTTATTTTACCATTGTGCAAGCATTTAACTGCTTTCCAAGAAAAACCTGAAGGTTTTGCTGTTTTTTTTTGTTCACTTTCCACATGGTCTACTTAACAAACCAAATACTTATCAAGAATCAAAATTTATCTCCTAGATTTGTGAAAAGTACTTTGAAAATTAGCAGAATTCACGACACTATGGAACCAGGAATATAGGGTTGGTATAGACTATACTTAAATGAGAAAAAAAAACCACACAAAAAAAACACAGAAATAAATCAGTGAATCTGTATTCAGATTCCTAATTCCCAGTCATTACAGGGCCTCAAAGAAAAATGATAATTTTTGTAACTAGGTATACCAGTAACAAGAGTTTTTTTCCTCAAGTTTATTTATTAAATGTTTATATTGTATGGCAAAAGCCTGTAACCTTGCACGCTGGCAGGAAAGAAAAGTCAAAAACAGCCCTTGTGTGAGAACGCCCTACTTCCAACCCTTCGGATTTCAAAACTGAGCACTGTCAGCTAGAGTGTCTCAGCTGTCAATCAAAAGCCTAGCAAGAGAAAGTCTCCAGACAGTCTACATTTATGTATTGAAATGGATCACTTTTCTTCTAATGCGAGTAATGGTTGCATTATTCCTTATTTCTCAAGTCACACGTGAAAGAATTTTCCTTTTTTTCTGTAAAAACTTGCATTTAATCCATACAGTGAAAGATCAAAGGATCTGCACCAGATTGCACTGTTACAGGCAATCCTGCGTTACAGACCTAACTATCTTGCCTTTCTTATATTTGTGCAACTGCTGATTCTCTAGCCCTAGTCTTAAGAAAATTTCTCTAAAAATATAACATTTTCCACTAAAACCCCTGGCTGTAACAATGACTTATAACTACTTTTCCCTCCATATCTTAACGTATGCCTGTTTAAAAATTGTACCAAGTCATTTTGCTGCTCTGGGATTCTTACCCCCAGACATGACTGTAAAGCCACATCAAATATTATCCAATGTGCGAAATCCTCTAAAATTGTACATTATATTGCATATAACCCTTAATAAAGAAAAAAATATATTAAAAACATTCTATTATATAGCTAAATATGAAAACTGAAGAGAAAGCAACCATCTAGAGATAAATTCACAGAATTACAACAAAGAATAAAGGGGACAAATAGAGACAAAGCCTGTCAGCTTATTACTATACAAAGAAAAGCAAGATTGAAAGTACCTAGTTAGAGAATAAGAAGAGCAACAAAAACAAAAGCTTACAAATATCTCCCTAGAACAACCTGACATCTCAAACACAAGGGACGGGAACAAAATTTTTTACTGGGATTAGAAGGAGGGAAGGGTTAAAAATTAATTTCAAGACAACTGAAGTTTTAGCGGGACTACTGATTTAATGATAGAAATGATCTCATTTGTAAATAAGATAAATGGTCTCATTTAGGGATGGGTAGTGGGATTTCACAAAAGCGTGATCTCTCTGAGGCTGTAATATAAAGACTAATTACTGTTTAGCTTTTAAATACTTAGCTTGTTTTATATGAGATTAAAAAATAGCAGAAAAATGATTAAATATACATGTACAGTTTAAACTAACATACTGCACCATGCCAGCTTCACCACTGTATATTTCTTTCAACACTCACATACTTACTTCACTAAAATACACTGGTTGGGGTTTTCAACAGTCTTTGGCAAGTCATATACCGTCTCTAATTTAGTTACATAGGCACCTGTTTCTCATGGGGATCTCATGAAAGTCCAAGCTGTAAGGTACTCCCCAACACTTGCATACAATTGTCACTCACCATTTTTATGAATCCATTTATCAAAGCTGCTAACATTCTTTTCTCATCCTCAAGTGTCAGTGCACTATAACAGAAAATGTACATGGTAAATTTCTGAATATTGCTTAACTATTTATCTGTAAATGTTCAAATGATACATGCTAATTTATGCAATTTTATGTCTCTATAAATTATTTATTGCATACTAAGACCACTAATCTCATAACTTTAGTTATAAAATGAGAACAATTTTAATACACATATCTTCAAGTCAGCCATGCACCAAACTAAATTTCTAAATTTAAGAATTGTAACAATTGCAAAGTCTTTAGATTGTACAGAAACTTAGATTCGGCATGAACAGAAGCTAGCTAAGCTAAGGTTCTTAACTGCAGCAAGAAAATGGCTTCAGTCTTGTTACAACATGAGAACTTGAGTAGGAACTGGTTATAAAATCCTTAAGAAATTAGTAAAGCCATTTCTAGGAGAAAAATCATCCTATTAACAGGGAAAAGCTTTTAATATGCACTTAAAATAGTATATAATAGTCAATGTGTTTACTTTAGAAAAAACAATATTTACTTTTTTTTTTAATGACTAACCGTGTTACATAATTAAAAAATTGTCTTTAATATCACCTTGTTACTAAAACATCGAAAAGACAGCACTATAAGAACTTAGTAAACTGATACATAAAAACAAGATTCTTTTTACAATTATCAGGGATACCTATTCTATACAAAGAGTCTAAATCTTATTTGAAACAAATTTACATCACATGAAAATCCAGTAAATCAAACCTGTTTCACTGAAAATGGATAAATAAAAAGATAAATAACAATTAACTAATACAATTTAATCTTTCTACTATTATGTAGTTGGCTCCAGCTTTGAACTTTAGTGTAGCAATTACCATTTTCCTAGCGTAGACACCAGATGGGAAGAGGACAATAGTTTTATTATACAAATTCAGTAAAGGAAGAAAGAAAATCTCAGCATGATTAGCTCATTAGGGCACTGCCAATCAAGAGAGTCAACTGATGGGCTCTGAGAGGCTCAGAAGAGTTGTAATGGGATCTCCAGGTCAATTATAGGTTTCCAATTCAATTTTGAATCATACCACTGCCAGTCTAAAGGCTGTCACCCTCCAACAGCTGTTATTGGGTTAATGAGTCCTACACAATGGGCTGGGAATTTCCTGAACCAGGATGCAAAAATAGATGCAGGAGTTACTTTAACGTTGTTACAATTATGATGACTTGCCAATAAAAGATAACAGACAGAACCGAGCAAATGATGTACATCATCTTGTCTCAGCTAAAAGAACTGCTGGTTTAAGGAATTTTAAGGAGCTCCAAAAACTAGCAAAATTGTTTTGGCAAAATGTCAGAGGAAGTACCAAATATGGCTTGCCATATACTGCCTAATTTTTTTAATAAGTTGTTTTAGCTTCAATACATTCTTCTACTTAAAAGGTTGAAGAGGCTTTTAGTGCAACATACAGACAAATGCAGTGTTCTAACACAAAATAAAGCACTCAGACTGGTATAAATTGAAATTGCATGCCAAACCTGACTTTGTAATTGACAATAAATCTTGTACTCATGGCATATCAAGGCTGAGAAAGTTACAAGTTCATTTGAAGTGCCTGCCATACTAAGAGGCTCTGGGTTCAAACGAGAAAGTGTGCGCGCGGGGTAGTTCTTGCTCTTAAGAGATAAGATTATCACACTGGTAATTGTGGCTCTTTTTTCAGTCAGATGCAGATTTCTGTGTGATTTTTGGAAAATAAAAATAAAACAACCTACTAACCACATTTGTTTTCCACATTACACAGAAGCTTTTGAAGTTTGATTCACAAGTATCTGGCTCAATATTCTAAGACACTCTACTTGAAACTTACAAAAATGGAACAAAACTTAACTATTGTCATAGTCCCAAGTTTGGCGCACAGCCCCCCCCCCCCCCCCCCCCCCCTTTTTTTCTATTTATACATCTTTTAAATAAACATTAGCTGAAATTACAGGTACACTGTCAAGTCACAATTGCTGAGAACTTGGCATATCAGAAGGCATCTAGCACAGAAAATAAAAGGCCCTGACCTTTACACAACTGCCATTCAAACATGGGGTTTGCAACAGGGCACAAACTAGATCCCTAACAACCTCAGCACTCAGAACCAAGGGGAAAAGGGAAGAGGAGGATTTAGGGGAAAAGATGATTCAAAAGCTTCTCCCTTGTTTTAGGTTCCTTTACTGATGTTGCTAGAAGTCTTTCAGTTGTACTTTTAAAGATTTCACACCCCTTGTTAATGGCTGAAAGCAGGGTATAAAGGTATAAATTAAATATGGCAATCTGTGCTTTAATAGGTACATATTAATTTACATTAATTAACATATATTTAAAGCTCGTAAAGTCTCTTATTCACTATAACTCAGAGATGACACAGGTTTCATTCCCAGAAATATTTTTTTAAATGTACTTTTGAGTGTCTTTGCTTTACTAAAAACCTCTACAAAACTGCTGCTACTTCCCTTTTAAAATTCTGTTTCAGTATTCCATATAAAGCACTAATTAAGGAACAAATAGTATGTGTTACCACATCACCGCACAGCTCTTCCCGCACTACTAATTGGATTCATGTCTTAATCCACCATGAAAAAAACAGTCTCAGAAGTGTGAAACTGTACACCAAGCAGCCAAACTTTGCATAAATGATGGTTATTAATATGAGTAAAGTTAATCTTACTTCACAGAGTCATGCATTGTCTTGCAGATATGCAGAAGAGCATTGAGTATAACAGGATCCTTTGTAGATTCCTGCTGATGCCTATAAAATGTTTCAGAAAAAGTGATGAAAAATCCTGCACTGTCAAAATGAGAAACAATGAATAGCACACCCATTTAACGAGTAATTCCTACCAGCAATGCTGTAAGACACTAACAGTCTACAGAAGTTTTATATTTCTTTTTTTTTTTTTCTAGCCTTCAGGAATTCAAAGATCACATGGTTAACAGACGCAGAGTACTAATTAATACCAGTCAAGAAATTTTTATCTTAACACATGCAGCTTTACTGCCAAGCCATGGAATCTAACTTGTTAAGGGACACAACAAGCTAGACATGTGATAAGTTGAATCAATCTAAGAATGTCAAAACAAAACATTCCTAGATCTACCAAAAGTAATATAGTTTATCAGGTACTGATGAACAGACAGAACGGGTAAGTGTCATGCTTAGGTACAGAGGTACATGTGCACTACTAAGATGAGAAGACTCAGTGGGGGATCTCATCAGAATATATACATACAACCACCAAACCCAAAAGCATAGCTAAACATTTAGACAAATGGAGTAGATGCATAACATGGCAGTCAAGTGCCTGTCCTCTCTTATTTGGTACCTTGGTGGTAGAAAGTAACACGAATATAAATACTTGTTTTCCATACACAAAAAAGGCTCTTTGGCTACCTAGTATTAAAAGCTTTTCGTTTCAATTGCTTGAAAAGAAACATCAAAAATGCGTAAAAACTCAAAAGCAGGTTTCCCTGCTTTTAACTAGAACTGGTTATCACAAATTTAAACTTGTACCACATGGAGGACAGGACTGAAGGAATCAATGACCAGTGTGTCTGTTCATATACTGAGTATCTAACCCACTTAGGAA
This sequence comes from Anser anser, assembly GCF_964211835.1. NCBI lineage: Eukaryota > Metazoa > Chordata > Aves > Anseriformes > Anatidae > Anser > Anser anser. The sequence continues at coordinate 8,732,428 of NC_139736.1, forward strand.
CCTGCACAGCGTTTACCATTCCCAGTGCTTTTTCTGCTGTTTAAAGCTATCTGTGATTGTATTTCTCACAGTCGAATGCTGCAGGTTTTTGCTAAAAGGCTATTTCCTTATAAAGTTTCTGCTAACAAAAACTTGATCTTATTCTGAGACTGTGTTACATCAGTTCTATATTGGGCAGAAAATGATTATCTTTATATTCCCCAAACTAACAAATGATGAAAAAAAAAAACTGAAAAAAGAGCATTTTGAATGCATGATTTTTTTTTAATAAAAAGTAGAACTCAATCCAATCTCTCTCACTGAATTATCATAATTCAGCATCTGCCTGCAATATTGTTATTTAAAAATAAAAAAGTGATAATTTCTTTTTCAGAAAAACACCTGATAATTAATTGAAGAAGTCTGCTTGACTTTTACAATATTTGAAGATGAAGCCTCATCTTCGAAATTCATTTTCAGCTGGGGAAATATCCATTTTTTCCATGTAATGGAGCTTGTAACAAGAGTCTGTCTCTCCTCTCCTCCTCTTCTGTTACACCAAGGTAACAGTTCTGCACTGTGATATCAGATGAAATACAAAAACTTTTCATAGGCTAACTAAAGTGACATAAATTGAAAAAGGCTCAGGGAACAACTGATCTGTTGGTCAATAGCAAGTCAGCATCGATGTATTACTTCAACTTTAGCTTTCAATCATGACCAGTTAAGCAGTGAATCAATAGATTAACAAAACTGACACCTGATTTTTTTCCTTCTCCATAGCCTGGAACATCCTCAACAAGCTAAGTGGACTAAACTAAACACTGGCTCAGTCCATCTTCCCAAACAATCTTTCAATCCATTGCCCAAATCCTCCAGAGTGCATTTAATCTGAATAATCTCCACTTACTTAATAAAAGATTCCATAATGCACTTGCAAACCTCCACTCTCACATTCTCCTTCTGGAACATATCCAGAAATGGCAAAAATTTCTCCTGGAAGTACAAATATATAAATAAGTAAAATTAGGTATTTTTACAAACAACACATTAAAAGTATAAATATTTTGGATAAGTTTTATAATCATGGCTGGTTTATTGAAAATAATTTTAATCTTTTTTTGAAGACAGCAACTTATCTTGAAGAACCATCTTTCCATTCCATGAAAGAGGGAAACAAATGGCAAAGCACTGATGGCTGAAGGGTTTTACCAGTTTACTGACTGGAGCGATCCAAAATAAAATACTAAACTGTTTGAACCAAATGTTGTGAACTACTAAAAAGCAATCATACACTTGAAACAGCTTAACATCACTTGAAATTCAGACATCTTTGGGAAAAACATTAAGGTATTAAAACAATTAAAACAGGCCACATGCCTGTTTTCCATTGTGGATATATCCACGGCAACTTAAGAAGGTCCAGGACATTCACATTTTCTTCAAAGACAAGGGCTTACGTTGTTCAGACACTGAGATATGTAGTTTTGATATTGTCTCAAAAATATAGTGAAGGTAAGTTTTTCAGAATTATCTAAGTAACTTGTGAACAAGACTTGACTCCAAAGCCACAGTCAGTCTTCAATTTTATTCTTCAGTTGGTTTCAGCAATTTTACACCTGCTGTCTTCTTTCTTTTCTCTACCTCTTATGCATTCTCTTACCTAATTTTCACTTTGTTTCAATACCAAACTTAAACCCCATAACAGAACATAGAAACAATTATCAGCAATTACACAAACACACACGCACAAATAAATGGTATTTTATTTCCCACTGATTGTCTCTTATGCTGTAATAACAAAGTGTAGAAAATTGGAAAAGTGAAATTAAAATAATGAACATTGAGGTAGTAAGCAGCATAGAACTTCCAAGATGTTTCTGCACTTATCTACTTGATAAAAAGTCCTCTTGCCATGCTAATTTGAAAACAACTTAGATATGCAAATCAGGTTAGCTGTCTTGCAAAAACAGTGCAAAATAGTTCCTCCTAAAAACTTAGTAAGCATAACATTACTTACCACTGAAAAAAGCAGAGAGAAATCATAGATATAGGTAATAACTTTCTGAATAATTGACTGCAGCTAAAAAGAAAAAGAAGAAAAAAAGGAAAATGATTGTAATACTAGTTACATTACAACTATCTAAACCAGAGAGTATTCTTCTCTGATAATTTGTAGAAAACTGGTTTGGAAGGCACTTCAACTGTTCATTGATGCCACTTCTTTTCCCCTAAGCAGGATCAACTACAGCTATGCTACTCCTAGCAGATGTTTTTCCAACATACTCTTCAGAACTCATATGAAGTGAGAGGATGACCAGCCTACCCAGGCTTTATTTGTTCTTTACTTTCTATAGTTAGGAAGATTTTTCTGTTTTATAAGCTGCATCCTCTCCTGTTTGCTTGACTAAAACAAGAAGTACAGTTTGTTAGATTTTCTTCTGTAAGCACTTTTTCTACTCTCCAAGTAACCACAAAACACTTCTAGAACCTCTACAACTAATCGGTATCTCACCTGACATACAGTCTCAAGAACTGGACACTACGATCCACTGAAGCTTTAGCAATGTTAAGTAGACATAGATTTATCATTATTTATGTTTTACTTCTGTTCTCACAGGCTGCCATGATTGTTGATTTTCTTCAGTAGAATAATATTGTTGACTTGAGAATTAGATATTGCTACTTCTAAATACATAAATCATTGTTTTAACTTTTTTTCCTGGACTGAGAGAGAAAAAAAGTAACAAACCACAGCATTATATTGTTCCAAAAAGCTTCCCAAATCATAGACAGCCTTTAAAAATAATTATATTGTTTTAAGAGACATCAGAAATGTTTAAGAATCAGTTTAATCTAAGAAAATGCACAGATTTTACAGATTTGGAAAAATAAGTTATTTACCTGTGGGTAAGCATCTTCAAATGCTCGATCAGGAGTCATGTGTTTGATAATATCAGCCAACACCGTATTGACTTCTCGTTTCTGTGTAGCGAAAAATAGAAGTTGCGAAATACAGTAATAAAATCAGCATGTAAATCAAATGATTCAAAATCATTGGATAATTTATTCCCACTTGCCAGAGCATCAGCTTTCTACAGAACTCCAGTTAAGCAAGGAATTTTAGCTATAGTTCCGCTAAATTCTTAGTTAAATTGATCTGATAAAAGGTAAGAAATTTCATGCAGGGTTTAGGGGCATGAAAGACTGCTTCAAAGCCACATCTTTTGTCCCTATTCATCTTTCATGAAAGGAAATGCATTTTTCATACTCTAAACAAGCCCTACAGACATCTTACAGCTTTTCTGTTTTTAATACCAAGTTACTAATACAGGCACTTAGTCTGCATCAGAAAATCTTCAGAGGAAGCAAAGTAATTATCACTTACCTTAAAATGTCTGCATGTATACTCCACCCACACTTCAGCACAGTTGATATAATCCTAGAAATACATGTCTCTAATGACTACCAATATTTACAGGAAAGAAATATACGTGCAAAAATTACACTTAAAGTAATTACTCCTGAGGTATGATTCATGCAGACCTAAAGATCTAGCACTAATGACAAACTTCCACAACTGTACTGCTTATGTTTGTAAACAGAGGTCCTATTTTTTTGGCAACTTCATGTATCTAGAAAACGTAAACCATGCCATCAAAATATACAGCCTGCTGAACAATGGCTACAGTTTTACCCTGAGCAAAGGATCAGTAGTGAAACAACCGTCAGTAACTCACCTGTGGGTTCTTCAGCTTTGTTATAACCTTCCAGGCTTCATTTAATATTTGAAGGCGATCATTTTCAGGAGGATCAGCCAATGCCAAGTTTAATCCCAAAGAGCGAAAGAGGAGGTGCTGAAATATAATAAGAAATTTTAAATTTAAAGCACAAAATGCATGTTCGCCCAACACTCCTCTAGCAGGTACAGTGTGCAGAAAGATTGTTTGGATTCCCCTTCATTTAAATAACATGCAACTTATGTAGGCAACTAGTATAAATAGCGTACAGACAAAGTAAAAGAAAAGATAAAAGCAGATCGTAACTCAGCCAGACAAAAAATAAGTGTTATAAATTACCCCAGAAAAGTTACCTTTGGGAATCCAGATTCATCGCACTCTTTAATCATGCCAATGAAGTCCATAGACCTTGCAGCAATAAACTCTGCTCTGAAGGCTGACATTACTGAATTCAACAGCAGAGCACTACAATGAACATAAGACAAATCAATACAGTTCAACAGCAGTGAGAAGTTCTTGAAACCCACTCTCCTTTTTGACTACAGTACAGAAGTACACTTGGGCAGGGCAAATCTCTTTTAAGTTTTTCTTAAATCTCTTAAGTTTTTCTTAATCTCTTTTCTTAATCTCTTAAGTTTTTCTCACTGAATTAAAAAAATGTATGCATTATAAGAGTCAGTTTTCTAGTAGCAGCACTGTTATGGTTAAAATAAATCCAAACAGCAATTATACAGTAGTTGGCAGTGATATATTTAGATATTTATAACAAACTGTTTAGACCCATGTTTGTATTACTATTGATCCGAACTTAAATGGAGGATTCAACTCATTACTGTAAAACCCACTTTACTGATACTACTGTGCAAATATAGGAAACAAAATCTGCTATCATTCAAAAGGCAATTCCTTTGGGCAAACTCAGCCACGAGTTAGCACAGAAGCTGTCTCACAATCCAAGCAAGCTGTGTCCTTCACTATTCTGAAGCAGACGCTCTGAATATGAGGCAGTTTACCTTGAGGGAAATTGTACAGAGCACTTAAAATAGCCCAGCAACCCTCCTGTTTCTGACTGAGCATTAGTGGTCCCACTGCAGTTTGACTAGAATTTGCATTTTTTTTTCATTAGACAAGTACTTTGAGTTCACCAGGCATGTGCTTTGCAATATAGACAAGCAGGCTGTCACTTTTCACTTAGATGGTTGCAACACGGTTCTCGGAACATACTGAGATTATTTAAAGATTTATGGACTTATGTGACTTGCTTTGTGGTATTTTGACAGCCATGAGAAGACATAAAACCACAGAACTCCATTTTAAGGAAAACTATCACACTTTAAAGACCATCTCAACTGGATTATTCAATTTCCCAATAAAAGACGTCCCAAAAACATTTAATTGGAAAAAAACGCACCTCATTATACTCATCATTTTGTGCTTCCTTCAAAGAACAAATGATTACAAAGATGAGACACCTGGCCCATCTTTGGAACAGGATGCTAAAAATTGATTTAAAAATATGTTCCACAAAACAAACCAACACCTATACAAAATAATTAATACAGCAGAGTATGCGGATTATTTTACCTATATTACACAGAAAATAAACTCATGAACTCACACACACTCATAAAATAAAGTCTTTCCTTCATTTTTAAAATCACACTTTTACCCCAGCCCTTAGTTCAGTCACAGAATGCTAATGCTGGCAATTCCTCCTCTTTAAGTGATTAACATAATTTAGTTCCTCAGCCACTGCAGAACTAGACTGTACAAAGCACATCAGAAAAAAAAAAAAAAGGTAACTGAAAACCTTCATAGAACTCTGCCTACCTACCAAGTAAAATGAACAGAGATTAGCTCATGAGCAGGCCAAATCACATCCACATAGCTCAGAAAGCACATCCAAAACTTTCAATCTTCCTGAATTATTCACTTAATGTGATTAGCCTGCACACAGACTTCAAGGAGACATTCGGGTACTAATTTTAGTTTCGAAAAAAGCAGTCATCTAAATAGTCTTCCAAAGGTGCCAGCTGCTTTACAACTTCCCTTGCAAAATGAATGTATGGGCTAACTGTAACTAGTGTAGGCGAGAGGGGAAGGAAAGGAAGAAAATCAGAGAAAAATGAAGCATAACCAGGAATCAGAGACACGGCTGATAGAGAACACATTGTGCATCCTAAACTTTGGCTTAGGAGCAGCAACCGAGTTAAATTAATTTAACTTTTGCTCTACAAGTAATCTGCCACACTTTAGAATTCATCTCTGGAAAATAGATGTTCATAATTATGATTTAGTAAGCTACAGGAAGAACAAAAGCTATACTGTGCATCCAAGACACATTTTCAAAATGGAGAGAGTTTTATTACAGGGACTCATGGGCACTCATTACAGACTCACATCTTCTGGATTACATGATACTTACTTGTTCCCCAATTTTTTGCATCTCTCCATCATCTCAGTAAGCAGAACCTGTAAGAATTACTTACTAAAATTAGTAAGATTTCATAAATAAATTCAGCTTTAATCACTGTAGTAAAATCTACTAAAAGCTGTTTTAATTACCAACCCAACTCATTCCAATAATCCTGTCTTATCCTGTATTTACAGCACAAGCAAACAACAGTGTACTACAACATAAAACACACCTACTGGAATGGGTACAGTGACATTTTAATCAAAACCACTATTTTATGGAAGTCAAATTTGCAATCCTTCAGCCGTGCTATTTCTCAAAATGATTTCTATTTGCCACCAAGGTCAATTACCTCTGGCAAAAGAGGTGACTATTACAAACTCTCTTCTGTAGAATGCAGAACAGACTGACTTGAGACTAAAATAGCCTCTTGACTATGTTAAGCAATTACAAAGCTACAGTTTACCCAAATCATTTTTATATCTGCATGACAGAAAAAACTAATGAATTCAGGAAATAAAAATTAAACTAGCTAAAGGACAGCAAGAAACAAACAGACATACTGCCTATGAATTTAAAGTGGTCTAGTTTGGGCTTTGGGGAAACAAACAATCTTCCTGTACAAAAGAGAAAAGCAAGCAGTCAGATCCAGCCCCTTTATACTAACTTGTACACTCACATAAGTACTGACAGATTTTTTATTTTTCATTTTAAAAAGAAGGGTTAGAGAAAGGAAGGAAAGAGATTTAAATATTTGATACCACTGAATTACATAAGTTTTTCTTCCTCAGCTGCTTAAGCATTGTATTTTTAAGGGTTGTTTTTAATACTTTTTTTGTAATTCTAAATAATTCTATATTATCATTCCAAAGAAAAAACTCAAATCTGAATATTGTAACAGTAAAAAATTGAGCAGTTGAGCTGAAATTATGGTTGGTATTTTAAGTTGTGTCACTTACGATTCAGCGCATTTTGCCACAGAATTCTGCAATCTATAATAAAAGGCATTTATGTTGCCTAAACTTCAATTTCATATTTAATACTTATGCTTCTGTATTGGACACCTTCTCCACGAATTTCTAGCACAAAATACATGGTGTTTACATCAGATGCTTTCAGTGTCCTTAAGTTTTACGAAGCATTGCATCACTCCTTGCATTACGCAGTTAAACAGTGGGGAAAAATGTAGGAATGAGTTTATCAATTCTTTAGTAAAACTAGCTCTCTACTGCAACGCTGCCATTAGAACCAAGCATTAGCACACTTACTTACCTCAGGAGCACGGTATGCAATACACTGTAAAATCCAGTCTATAGCAGGAGAGTATAGAGTCAAATATAAAGGAATTTCCACACACTGTACTATCAGCTGATTCTGAACTGTGTCCCCATGAATCTATTGAAATAAAAAATACAAAAATACATTGCAGTGAAGAGGTACTTAATCAGAATTATGACAAATTTTGCTTATGAACTGAAACTATGACAAACAAGATCATAAGATTGGATACTAGGAATATTTTCCTAATCAAGGTTTAGACTGGATATTAGGAAGAATTTTTTCACAGACATGGTGGTCAAGCATTGGAACAGGCTGCCCTGAGAAGTGGTGGAGTTCCCAGCCCTGGAGGTATTTAAGAGATGTGTGGATGTGGCACTATGAGACATGGCTTAGTGATGGGACTTGGTAGCTCGCGTTGATGGTTGGACTTGATGATCTTGAAGGCCTTTTCCAACCTAAATGATTCTTTGATTCTATGATAAAGGTGCATAGACAATCTGAGGCATTCCTTGCTAGCTGGGCAAAATACCAAGCTCATAGCATACATTATTAAAGCACAGAAACAAATAGAGCAGCTGAAACTTAACCAGCATGAATGTAACGCTTCCTGTGCTACAACTGGGTACAGGAATATCCCTAAATCTCAATTTAAGAACTTGAAATTTTTTTGAAAAGTATATGGTAGTTTGGTTAAGAAGTATATTTATGTGATTCAGAAAATAAAAAACAATTGCTTACTTGTTTAAACGTTAGAAGAAAGTCAAAGAAATTTTTGTTAAGGCTTTCTTTGAGCTGAGGTGCCACTTCCATCCCAACCTGTATTAAAAGAGGAAGATTTTATTTGCATCTATCACCCGTGCTCCTCCCCCAATCGCAAGACAAAATATATTTTCCAGAGGAATATACCAAGTCACATCCATTAAAAAAAACAAACAATATTGAATCACATGCTTTTGATTATCTCCATGCTTGCTATTATAATCGAGTCCACTGGCAACTACTCTGAGGTAATTACAGCTGAATTTAAACACAGTTCTCACAACATCAATTCCATGTGTCTATAAGCAGTGAGGAAATACTAGTACTTGCATTGCAACCGCCTATATTCATTGTATTGCTTCATTCTTTCCACAGAATCAAAGATCTCGAATGAAAATATTAGCACAGATATAGAAATAGTACTGATAAATAATAAAGGTTATTGATATACACAAATACAAGGCCTACATAGTAAAGCTGGAACTGCAAAGGGAACAAATCCATACAGAACTCTTTTCAAGAACACAGAAAATGGCAAAAAATGAAAGCATGGCATAATACACGAAGTTAATAACTGTTCAGCCTTAAATAAATAAATGAATAAATAAATCTCAACAGATTAAGGATCCTCTCTTCAATCAGACTCAGATGTCTGAGTTTTGGGATCCCTGAACATTTGCAATTCCAGCTCACTTCATCACAAAGCCCACGTTACTGGCACAAACCCAAGCCAGTCATCTATCACTTTTCTTTACGTATCGTTTCCTTTCAAATTATGGGGCTAAAGAGAAATATGTCACCTCACTGCATACAGAACTGGTTCTCTGGTTTCACGCAAACGTTTATTCCCACATTTTACAATGCTGTGGCTTTAGACATCACTTACATCTGTACTACAGTTTTCCTATTTAAGGATTTATATTTTTGAAAATCTATTTTCACTGCAGAAAATCAGTGAAAATCCCCATCTTCAGTGGGAAGTATTAATATAGTGTGTGTACCTGGAATACAAAAGATTAAAAGCCTTTCAATTGAAAAACTATTAAGTTTTCTTATTTTAAGGAAAAGTCAGGATTTGAACAAATGATCCTTTATTTCAAGAAAGTTTTCACTATTTATTTTGTACACTCATCTTTATGAACAAAAAGGAGCGTGCTAAGCTCTTCCTCACTAATAATCTATTAACAGTAAGTGCAGTTATGTAGCCCTAACTCTTCTATGCATCTATTTTACCTGTATCAGGAGCAGTAAAAGCTAGACTAAGCTTATAAACTGTTTCATAAAAACTTCTGGGAACTTTGCACTATGTAGCAGGAATGATTAGGCTATGAGAAAAAAAATACAGGCATTACTGTAATTCAGGAATCAAACAAATTAAGCAGCTCATCTCTCAGAATAAAGCAGAGGCTAGCAGTTGCTTGCCGATGCAGGAATTCATATGCACACCCCTGAAGAGTATACCAAAAGCACACTGGACAGTTTATTCAGACATATCAAATATATCAACACAGGACAGATTTGTTGCAATTTATAACGGCAGCTGAATTTGTGCAAGTATTGCCAATTAACAGCCCTTATATTTTCCAGTTATAGTCAAGATCATCGCCACTACTTCAAAAATGTGTTTCACAAATACTTTTCCACTACTGATGACTTTTTGAATCATTTTAGGATCTCTTCTTGGGTAAGTATGTCTTGGCTTTTGCCCTACCTGAAGATAAAAAGCTGGCATAAGCAGCACATAAAATTAGTTTTTACATATTATAAAAACTTAAAGAAAGATCCCCCATTATTAAAACAAAGAGAATATATATTTTTTTGGTTTGTCTGAAGGAAGAGACAGGCTTCTGACTACTTCAGATAAAAATGGTAGTTACTTCTTTTTTCCCCCATAGCAGTAGAGCTAGCTGTAGTAAGTCTTTGATACAGATCTGAAGTGCTAAATGGTAGCCTACCCTGCAAAGGTATGCTCTCGCATAGACTGCGACCAGTGGATCTCCAATTCCTCTAATCATAGACGTTAATCGTGGGAGACACTCGGAAATCCCCCTGTTAAGATTTTTCAGAAATGAAAACGAGATTTAATATCTGGTAACTGAACTATACCACAGACAGATAACCTGAGTAGCTGCCCAGTAGACTGACAAGTGAGCATGAGTTATAGGAACACCTAGCAAAGGTGAAGCATATTAGCACAAAATTTTATTTCAAAAGTAAAATTCAACATGCATGCTAACAGATATCCTATATTTGAACTACACTATTTGCCATTAGGAGCTGCCCAGATAGCCAGGTTGTATGCTTGGATTGCAAGAAGTGCAAGTGAGAAATGCCTCCTCTAGTTTGGAGAAACAGCAGAGCTCTGGAAGGGCTGTAATTCAATGTGAAAAAAGCAACCACTTAAAGGACTGGCAGAACTCCTTGTATGTCCCATTTTCCCACAGGTTCTTTTTGACAGAGCTGTACTAGTACCTGGAGATGAGGCCCATCAATTCCAGTACAAGAACTGCCTTTCAGTGATAATGAAGTTGTCACTGTAGTAGCAATTTGGCTTACAACACTCATTTCAAAATTTAACTAAAAAGGACAATTACATGCAAAGGAACATTTTCAGCTCAGCAGTTGACACTGTTTGGCAACATATGAAGCTTATACCAAGACTTTCAACAGACAATGGTTCATTGCTCCTAAATTGTTCTTCCAACTCTGTCTCTACTAATATGACACATCAATATTTTCCCTTCAGTTTTCTCTTCCTTCTTTTTGCCTCACTTATCTCAACAATCTTGCTTTTCTCTCCACCATCTGAAGCCACTGGTTTCTAATTTGCAAACTCCTGGATGTCACAATTAAACACATATCCCAAACCTGCAAACACCACTGCATTCCAATCTGTACCGCAGTCCACTGTGAATTTACTCCATGGTATTATCACCACAAACTTAACTCAACTGCTTCTTCTCAGACCTATTAACACCTTACCCACTATTAATAATGGAACTTGCATGCTTAACTCCCTAAATTAGCTTATACGTCTGCCCATTCACTTCCTTCCCACAATTAACATTTACTCTTACATTTTGGATAGGAACTTATTGCACTTCAGTATGGCTGCTTCCACATAACTAAAATGAAGCCAAGTTAAGGAACAAAGTTGATGAACATGCCATTTAAAAACACAACACCAAAATTATAAACTGAAGACATATTGAACAAACTCCTTCAAGACTTTCTGTAATTAACCTCACCACACTTATTCTTTACAATTTGTGTAGAAGTTTTTCATTTATTCCCAGCTTTCACACATCCACTCTACCACCGACGTGCTGTTCAGAGCCAATAACTCAGCATTCAGTTTACTATTAAACATGATTCAAAGTTAAATGGAAAACATGCAGCCCCAAACAAACAAAACCAAGTTAGTATAAACAACAGATTACTGTGTGTCTTACTGCAGTAAACACGTTCATTTTTGGAAAGGTCTATGAAAAACCTGTCTCACTGACAAGGATACAATCTGGGAATGAGCTCTCTGATGGAAGCAATTTTGAAAAACCAGTTTAAGCATGTTTCTTTGGCAGTATCGTTAACGCTCTCTGGAGAAAAATTATCTGGGAAAAAAAAAAGAAACAGAAATAGGTACATTCTTTCTGGATACAAGCTGCTTTTCAGTCTAGATTTAAAACTGTATTCTCTTTCAGCAAGAAATTATGCACACCATAATAAATTAAGTAATATGCTTGATTCAGCTCTCTCTCGCAGCAGTAAGAACTCAGTATATAGGCAGCTAGAAAATACAACTTGCATTAAGTAACATATCAGAAGCTGAAGTCAAGCACCCAAAGCTAATCCTGGATCTGCTGCCTGAAAAATCTAACCCCTGCCTCCCCATAAAAGCAGAAATTATAAAATAATGGATAGGTAATCTATACCAAATGCATACATATACAGATGGTAGATGAGGTTTAAGCACTCTAATTATTTACTTGAGAAGTCTAATGTATTTTTAAAAGAATATTACTTAAAACCATATTGGAAGGAGCGGGCGATATTAAGCACAGAGAGAACACTTGCTTTTTTCACTAAGCACCTAGCACTGCAGTGCAGTCTCCTCATGAGCTCCAGGACTAATTACATCAGCTGCCAGCAGGAAAAAGCTGCCATCCCAGGGAGGAACAGATGGGTTATGGGGACAGCACTCTGGTCAGGTGGGCATGCAGTTGCATGGCAAACTGCCTCCTCTTTCTCTAGGATGCCTGAAACAGAAGGCAAAACGGGCTTCTGGTAACCCACCCGGCTCTGAATCAGGATGGCCGGGAAGGCTGAGTCCCTCTTCTCTCAGTGCTAAAGCTAAAGCTACAGCTTCTGCTGTGAATATCTGCTTATGAACTCCTTTTGAAGCAGATTTAGAAAGCAGTGGTCTCCCATCCCTGCTCTCAGAAGGTAAGAACGCCCTGTTCCACATAGAAGCGTCCCACTTCCAAGACTAGAGAAGCTGCGTTATAGATGCAGACTGAGCATAGGAAGTCACTCCTCCTCAGCTAGGACCAGAGGAGTTCTCAACCAACGTGGAGGTTGAGCCTGAAATCCCCTAGGGTTCACACAGCTGTGCACAGCAAGCACAGCAGAGATCTTCTTCCTCCCTCTCACTGCCATAGCTGCTCCAGAAGCTCCCACCAGCAATGCCCTGGGCAGCAATACAGCTGCAGCACGAGCTCAACTCTCCAGAACTGTGCTCAGTAATTAGGTTGTGGTACAGGAACTGTCTGCCCTCATTAATGTTTGTCAGATCTACAACGGCTAAATTGAAGGATTTACTGCAAGTTTATTTCAAACTTCAATATTGGTTGCTTTCAGGCTCTGGCTCAAATCCTATGGATTTAACTGCAACTTAATGTTACTGCTGCAATGCCAAGTACAGAATAAAAAAGTTTTGTGTTTCAGGATGAGGCCCTTAATACACTTCGTATACAAGGACATGCCCATATTTCAATAGAATGTTTAGGAGACTTCCTGAAGAGGTTCCTCCTTGTATACTTGTACTGTAACTGTCAAATTACACTTGTACATTGTTTTGGAATTTCAACTGAAAACATGAAAAGGGCCCAAGCTCAAAATATCACACTCGCTTAGTAAAGCGAGTGAACGCCTGCTTCCTCTTCCAAAATTCTTAATTAAAGCAAAATTATCAATAGTTTCCAGCATAACGACAAAAACATCTATTTACTGAGAACCAAGAGCCTCAGCTTTATTTTACCATTAACTTTAAGCTATTAAAAAACAGTACTTCCAGAAGAGAGCATATGCTAACAAAAAAAAGAGGTCTTCCTCATCTCATCTTGCCATTCATATTTAACTCTGTTTACTTATCGATCATTATTTGTGAACTCAAGTCTCAGGAAGACCCGGTTTATGTTTAGCAACACCAAAACCACGCACATTTTATTACACTTTAGGTATGTTCTTCACAGTTAAAATGTAAACTTGCATAATCATTGTGAATGGTGGAAGCTGTAAGAAACAGATATTATACTAAACTAAAAATTATTGCATTCAAAGCAGAACTTTTTTTCATGGGAGATACAGGCATGGGTTCCAGTTAACTGTCCTCAAATCAATTCAGACATGATTTACTCCAGCAGCACATTAGAAATAAAGTTACCTGACAGAGAGACACGATTGTCCATGCACATTGACAGAATTCTTTCATACACTAGTTTACCTGTTTCAAGAAAGAAGAAAACAATACAAGCCATTTTTAAACAGCAAAAACACTAAATGTTGATTCTTTCTCCAACATGCATTGAAATCATCTGGAAAAAAACTTTTTAGAATGCTAACATCATGCTGCCCTCTAGTGAAGCTGAAATCTTAATGGCCTGAGTTTAGCACTGCACACACACACAAAAAATGTATCTGGCTCCATAAAGTGCAGAGTAGCACGCAGGTCAGGTTTCTCCCAGGCCAGGGAAGGACAGCTGGTGTCCTGTCTTTGCAGGGTTTGGATATTATGTTATCTTCAGCAACTTTGCTGAAAGTAGGAAAGAACAAAGAGGAAGCAAGACCTGAAAAAACAATTGGTTCTATGTCACAGCATATCCTGCTGAACATCAATACCCTTCAACTTTGAATGCCATCATAAATTTTTTCCGTAACACAGTAGAAAAACAAGGAAGTCAGACAGAGTTGAATGACAATTTCACCTAAAAGATCATTTCAAAATGTAGTTACCAAATTATTTAATCTATTTTTATTATGTTTATCACTTCATAGTCCTCACTCAGCTAAAGAAAACTTTCAGACTTTCAGACAAATATAGAACGAAATATTAAGAGTCAAGAGGCTGTCAAAAGTATTTTCATAACAACTACAGCATTTTAGACACTGAAATTCAGAGATCATGTTTTTTCCTACAGTTTTGTTCTACATGTTCACTAAGACACAAAACACAGAACTGCTACAAGATTTGTATTTTGATTTTAAAGATTTCACTAATAAGAATTTCTGAACGATTGTATAACACATTTGTATCACTGGTTTCCAAGCATTTATGTTGGAAAACATTCACAGCAGAGCTATTTCAGCACTTTTACTACACCAAAAACAAAACAAAACCACACAAGCATAGCAAGTCACTGAGAAATCAAAGGTATTTTGTATTTTTTATTCAATGTTTTCTAGAATAACGAAAACATTATTTCATATTATTAACAACTGTGTAGTAAGTCTTGTAAATTAGATACTTACCAAAAGTATCAAGGATATCTGTAATTAAAACAAATTTACTTGGATAAAACTGGATTACAGTCGTATCTGAAAGAAGCTTAGAACACTACAAGGGAAAAAAAAAAACAAAAAAACATTTTTAGAGGACAATTCAGGTTTGTGTTTTCACTCCTGACAGACTGGACCAAATTAATATCTACAGATGGAAAGAATCAACATGAAGAACTATCCAGCAAAAAGCGCAAGAATCTCTAACATAATGAATCACACTACTCTGTATTTTTCAGGTTATTCTTCATTTCCAGCAGAGTGCCACAGATCTGTTTTTCCTTTATACAAGGTAATCCATACTGCAGAATTTCAGCTGACCCTGCAGACCTGTGCATTCATTCAGACAAGACAAATTGTCTTCCAGAAGCAGCATAAAAAGGCACTTTTCTAAAACAACTTTTTAAAGGGTATTATTCAGTTTCCTATCCTTGCCATAAGCATCCATACGAAAGACAAAATTTGATACAGAGTAAACTAAGAAAATATTTTAAAAGTTTAGCTAATGAGCTTTTAAACACATCTTTACAGTTCCCATAACGACTTCTAACATTTTGGAAACAAGCCACTTGGTCCATAGTCAGCTCTAGGGAGGAATCTGATCAATCACCACACCCGGGCACACAACGTGACTGAGGCACTTGGCCTACAATGACGGCTGGTGCAGAGTCACATCTGAAATGTACCAGTCAACTTAGTTCTAGCACTGCTGTATGCAAGTCCTGGTAGGAACACGTCAATTTACCATACGAACTTAAAACACACAGTGAGGAATTTAGATATTTATAAGATATTTAATCAAGCTATACCTTGTTTTCCAAGGTTATGCAAAAACTGCAGACTAAACTGCAGTCACAAACTTTGGCAGAAGTTTATTCACAAGAATCAGCTTCTGCCTGCAGAAGCAAATGACTGAGGGGAGAGCGCTCCACCTCATCCCTGCGTGAGCCCAACGTGTCTTCTCTGGTCTCTAGTTAAGACTGCCAAGTACAGCATTCTCTGCCATCTCCGCCCCTGCTTCAATGGGATAAGTAAATAAAGTGCAAGTTTTCACTGCATTCCAAAAATCCAGGAAGCAATGTGACAACTGCTTTGTTAAAACAAGTAAATCATAACATTTGAGCTTATTTCAATGACAGGCACCCTTAGTCTCTTTGCTTTATTATCAGGGATGAACTCAGGAGCGCACCAGAAAGACAGGTGAGTGCATTCACATCTTGCACCCAAAGAAAATCGTCCCTGCTGCGTGGTCAGTGAGGCACCCCCACAGAAAGGCAATTCAGTCGCTGGTTAGTGCCTCCACATCCCACGAACACGTACCACTGTTCTTAGAGCTCACACACATAATCAACTTATTTCAGCTTACTCTGAGTAAGTAGCTTAGCTTATTCAGTCTTGACAAGTAAAGCATCTTGTATAAAGGCACTTAGGAATTCACATGTAGCTACTGTGCTATAAATTCAGATCCTGTCTCAATAACCAGAACTCCTTCTGCACTCAAGCTCTTTAAAACTCTCACAGAGAGAATGAAGGTTCTGTCCCCATAGCCAAATAACTCACGTAATTCAATGATTAGTTCTGAAATCAAGATAGTTCTGGCACGCAAATTAAATTACTTTTTCCAGCTCAGTATACATTTCTGAAAATAATCAAAATATAAAAAAGCCAAACTTACTCATCCTATTGCAGACTGATGAGTATGTGACGCTAATAGTGATAGACTTCATGTATAATCACAGCCTGACGTCAAGGAAACTACTGAGCTTTCTATGAGGATACAAGATTTTTTAAATTATGCTATTTACTAAGAACCAGCAACAAGAAAAGTTCAGTCAGGTTTCTATCCTATCCTGCTTTATAAGTATAGGATTAACTATTAGTTATTTGGGAGACTCCTTTATGAAGGAGTCATTATGAAGGAGTCAGTTATTTTTGTGTTCGTGCTAGTTACCCAAGCACCTCTTTCATTCTTACCAGTCTTTCAATTAATGATGAGTATCTGCAGTACAAAATTCAAACACAAAGTGAACAATACATAGAGAGAAGCACATGCAATTTTGATACTACTTTCCTAAAATGAAGTACTGAACCCCATCTTTGAAATGATGTTATTTCAAAAACATTAGTGACACCATTTGTAAAATAATATTAAAAAGTATGAATGTGCAGATTATCAGTGCGAGACACTGTATATATATGTATTAGTGCACTGTAAATACAGTGCCTCCGTGTCCCTTTCTTCCTCCTCCAAAGACTCCTAATATTGTATTCTTTCTTTAAAGTATTCCCACACTTCACAAATGACATGATTTCTTTTTCAGAATAATTTGCTGATTTCATCATATTACAGTAGAACATTAGACACTTTAGGTTACATATCATTTTCTGACTTCCCTTTATTTACATTTCATTTCTTTTATTGTCTTTACCACAATTTAAGATGAAGTTGCTGCTAACAGTTTTCACAAGAGTATCCAGCATGAAAAAAAAAAAAAAAAATCCCAACTTTATATAACCCCTCTTGATGACTATTAGCATTACATCAGTTTTACAGCTTTTAAGGTTGTCATTATCTCCTCTGTCCTCTGATGCACTCTGCCTGTGGCATCTTTGAAAGGCCAAGCCAAACAAGAGAACATTTAATTGTCCCATTCCTCCCTGTGCCCCCTCACAGCCCATCACCTCAGATGAGACACAGAAAGAGGAAGACTGTAGAAAAGATTAAACAAACAAACAATGAGTTTTCTGCACTTTGCTAGGGTCCTATATCAGATCTGAACGGGGAACACTGACGGTTCAAAAAGACATTATCATACTAGGGTAGGGAAGAAGAGAAAAGGAAAGGAAATTCCAAGTCCTAGAGAAGTTGGTATTAACGACATGTTATTTATTATAATTCTCTTTAATCAGGTAAAAATTACAAATCTGTCTTTTGGCCACTCTTTTTAATGGAAATTACACCCCACATACCCTAAACAAAATCCTCAGAACTGCCACTTTATGTCCTTAACAATTATGTCCACAGAGCACTAAGAGCTAATAATGAGCAGGCAGGTAGCAAGCTGCAATTACTACAAAAATGTAACACTGACCTGAATGACTATTTTCAGAGCTTTTACTTTCTGATCAGAAGACCAAGCATCCTTTAAAGACTGGTTGAGTTCTTCAATTCGGTTCATGTAATCCTGCTGAGTCAAGTTCAACAGCTCTTTTTGTGACCCCTTGCAAGAAAACACAAGTCTAATTAATAAGAGAGGAAAGGAAGGGGAGAGTGAAGAAGAGGAAAGGGGAGATCCATTATTATAGAGTCAAATCAATGTGAAAAAAAGCAACTTATTAGAGAATTCCCTCACTTCCCCTTCTTAACTTTGTAATGGTCTTCAGTAAATGTACGAGCGACATTAAAAAAAATACTTTCAGGACAAATTCTGATCAATTTATTATCAAGCTGTATTACAAAACATATTTCATAATATCTGAATATCTAGAAACTACCAAAAGTAGAAACAATCACAGATGAAGAGAGAAAATGCAAATGCCGTTACAGTTTCACACAAGGCTACACCTTACCCTACAGTAAGGGATACTGTATTTTTCTACTCAAAGAATCCAATCCTTTATTTGTGATACATAACTATTATAACTGTGCCTGCTCAGGCAAAAGGCAAGCTGAAGTTAGTTAAGAAGTTTCAAAACAACATTATCCAAAGCAATTGTATCAGTAACCTACAGATTCAGGTTTTAGGAAAGTAAGTTACAGAACACTTCATCCTGATTCAGAAAAATGCTGCAGATTTAGAATAATTTGAAAACTCAGTGTTTCAACTAAACATGTAAACACAACATAATTATGTTCAGGTAGAAAACATGCAGCTTCCACAACCTAGAAACAGACAAAATTATCCAATGTTCAGAATGTTAGGCTCCATGAAGTTTTATAGCAGCTGCAGACCATAAACAGTACAAATGTTAATCAACATTGGCAAATCAGGTGAATTTTTGGATTACAAATTCTAGTGATATAAGATACAATGATTTGGCCTAAATTCTATAAAGGCTGAAGTTACAGTGGAGAATAGATTTATCTAAATAATGCATAAGCACATGCAGATTCGGGACCTTCTTAAAAAGTTTCACAGAAGATTTTTATTTTACCAGCTTATTTCACTTTTCAAACAGCAATGTAAATGGACCAAAACCTTTCTTACCTCTTCCAGATCATCCAGCTCTTCTAACCTAGTTCTCACTTTTTCAGAAACTGCTGAGCCAGTACTTGTACCTTTTCCTGTAAAGGGTTATATGTTTTAGACTTGGACTTCAAAAAGGAAACAAACCTGAAGGAGCTTGACAAACCCACACAACTAGTCAGTTTACATGACAGAAGCCAGGTAGTTTAATTCATTTGGTAGCTATTCCTCGAAGACAAACATTTAATCCTACCTACATCTGCTTCTTTTTAAAAAACAAACAAACAAAAAAACATTTTAATCCTACTTTCATTTGCTTTGGACATGGAAAGACAAGTAATCAAAACTGCATACAAATACAGCTTGAGATTTTCTTGCAAGTTTTGTTGGTACAGATAGAATGACTGGATAGAACCATAGGATAATTTAGGTCAGAAGAGCTCTCCAGAGGTCTTTGGCCAACTCCACTCCTCAAAGCAGGTCCAACTTTGAAGTTATAACAGGCTATCCAATCAATTTAATGATATGTAAGGACAGACTTTATACCCTCTCCAGACATCCTACTCCAGCTCTTGACCATTCTCATTCCAAAAAAGTATTTCATTTTATTCAGAAGCTTAAATGCTGCATGTTTACTCATACATAAAAATTCTGATTTACTAAGCAATCAGCTATGACTACAGAGCTCAGAATTGCTTCACTGGAAAAAATTATGAAAAATTTAAGATCTGGTTATTTTTCAAACTCTCAGCATACAGTTGAAATCATTTCACTTTCACTCCAGCAAGCAGGAGAGTTGATAAACGTGATCCTCAAAACATCATCAATACTCACTTTAAATGGAAAAAAGTTTTAAGCTACAGTGAAAGGCAGTGAATTCCATTTCCTTCCTCAACACGTAATCATGAATTCATTAGCCTACAGGAACTCAAGACAAGGTGGTTTGTTGGTTTATTTTCAGTAATCGTTTTAAGTAAAAATCCAGATGACTTATTCACAAAAAAGCATAGATCCAAGCATATATTGAAGGGTGTGTGGGTGTGCGTGTGTGGAAACCATATTTCAACTACTCCTAGTTACTAATCTGTCACTTGTATCCTACTTCAAGCAAAAACTCTTATTGTTGGATATAAAGAAACTGTTTACCTTTTTCAGATCCCATGTACAGATTCTGTGAAGAAACAGAAAATGCAGACTTTTAGAAAACATGTTCTCGCTAGCACTCCAAGAATGCACAGAGTAATAACATTGCTAATGAAGCCTCTAATAATTTAGAAAGGGACGTAAGACAGTTTATTTCTATTGTTACGAAAAGACAAAGCGATGGCTCCTAAATATCAACAGACTTTTGGTCTGAACAACCAATTAGAAGTGGAAGCTTGTGGTACAGCCTTCTACAGCATTAAAACTGAAATTTCGGAGAATATTTACTCAGGACAAAATCACAAAACAGCAGCATCCAAAATCCATTATAGGTCTAGTATAAATAAATAAAATTGGAGAAGCTGCCACTTACAATAGAGAGCTTCTCAGTTGTTGTGTATCTAGCAAGGATTTCACCACGTTTGCTTGACCATGGTTCAAAGTCACTTCCTACTGCTGGGCCATCATCTTTATCTCGTTTCTTTCGTGTGTTATCCTATGAGGAGAGAACGAGTGCAAATGTTAAATACAAATCTAGAAAAGAAGACTAATAAAGGTAAGATTGATGTTTAAAGTGCTTACTGATTGTTCCACGAGTTACTACATTAAAAAAAATATCCTATTTAAATAAATATACATCAACATAAAACAGGTAAATGGAAATACTTCCTTCTATTTATACCGTATGTTTTCTATTTACATTACACTTCTAATTGGTGAGACAAATATACATTATCGAGGGTTGGCTTTGTCATTTTGCTCTTTCTATTTAGCTGAGATAACTGTCCTACATTTTTAGTTATTACCATGGTAGCAGTAGTAATCACAGGATCTGCAGCTGCTGCAAATAATGACAAGGGATCGGTACCATCCAAAACACTGCTCAATGGATCCATCATAGAACTCGAAGAAGAAGAGGAGGTAGATGAAGTACTTCCTTTCCGACTCATTTTCTTGGTCTTGGATTCAGTAACCTGGAAGAAAAGTTCAAAACCATTTAACAAAAAGTCTTTGTCATCCCCCTCTTTTCTTCAGTAAATCATCAAAATATGGATTACGTACACTGAACTGTTGCAACGAAGCAAGGACCCATCTACAAGAAAGTCTTTGGAATCAGCATTGTCATTTAAATTGAAGCACTTCTTCTTCCCTCTGAATCTGGGAGAAGTCCCGTTACTTTTTTTTTTTCCCCCCTCTCCTTCTTCTCCATTCTGGGTGTACAGAACCCTAAGAACATCCATTCTAAATTTCTTTCTAGTATCTCTCTACTATTTTATCAGGTCCTCCCTCTCCTTCAACCTCTTTCTTGCTATTTCATTTCCTCTGCCAGTCTGATCTTTCCTTCACAATACGCAAACCTTGAACATCAAATCCGTTTTTAAGGACTTCATCTTATCCTCCCTGCTGACCTTCCCAAGTAGAAGCTGCTGTCCATTTATCATTCATTAGCGTATGAGTATCATCTCTTTGAAGCTTTTTTTTTGTACATCCGCATTTTTAAAAGCCTCTCATACACTGAGGTAGTGATAAATGTTTTAAAGCATACAGCTGACTGGAAGTTAACCCAAAACAAATCTTACATCAAGCAATTATGCAGGTTATTTGTAATGCAACAATTTGATTTCAAACTTATCCATTATTCAGCATTTAATGCAACCAATAAAACCCACAAGTTGTGATGCTGTATTAGTCAGAAGGAGACCATTTTTGATACGTAACAGGACCAGCAAATTTCTGTAAAGGACAAACAACAGAATAAACCTTCATGCCTCTAAAACAAAAGGCCACTAACACAGAAGGCAGCTAGTACCACCACCAGTTTCAAAGCCTTTCAATTTTAAAGGAACAGAAGTAAGGGCGGAACACAATCAGTTTTAATTTGCATTCATTTTCCAAACGCTCAAAAGGAAACTCACTGTAATGGGTTTTAACGGATGGTAGTCGCCAAAATCCACGGGTACGGATTCCAGTTTGCACATGTCAGATTCTGAAACATAGTTTCGTGATCTCGCATGCCTTAAAAGCAAGATTAAAAGGTAAGTATATATGCATATAAATAATCACATACTTATGATCAGAGAAACAGCTCTTATGTCTACATAGACGCAGGCATGTTTACAAAAAAAATGCATATTGGAAAGTTGGTCAATGGACAGACTAAAATTTCTCTTTACTTACAGTTACATAAACTAGAAGTGAAGAAATTTTACTTGCAACCATTCAACTGTATTCTCTCAGCTGTATTCTCTTCTGTTCCAATCAACACAAAAAGAGCAATTTAACCAAGCATATGACTGTGTGACAGGCTGATGGAGATTATTAAACACATCTTTTAAACTGAGCTGTCAGAGTGAAGGAAAAAGGTAAGTGTGAAAACACAAGGGAAGAAATCTGAGTGACTGTGCACAGATATAATGAGGGCCTGCACAGATTAATTTGTGTAGCTGCAAAGCTCTTTCATGGGAAATCTATTTCCATCTGTTCACTGTACTCATAATGAAAGTCAAAAAAGTAAAATGATGAGGAAAAAAACTATGAGTACTTGTATGCTTGCACTGTGGACAAGCCCTTGTATAAAAAGCCTTGCCTCTCCTACAAAATTAAGTATGTCATTAAGTGAAATAAATCACGAAACCACAGGCACTTCAATTTTTATTTCTAATCTGAAATTAAGAGAGAACCATCTGCATTTCTAATTTAAAAATGACTTGATTCCAGAAATCAACATAAATAAAAATATTGGAGTAAAGTAATGTTGCCACTAGGAACTAACAGTAATACATTTTGTCAACCACAGTTTAAGGACACTGCTCTTTTTTACAATACACCATCCATCCTATTTTTAATTGCTCAAATATAAATTTATATTTTAAAAGGCTTTTAAAGAACGCTTGACAATGTAGGAAGGCAGAAAAGGGGAAACCACAACTTCCCTGACTAGCACTGGTGACAACTTTAAAAGAGAATGAAGAGTTCCATGTGCTTTCTAATATCTCTTACAACACATCAGTATATGAAATGTATGTATGCAACAGTATGTTTTTTTAATGTATGCAACAGTAGTACTGTTAAAACAGGGAACTGAAAACACAAGGTCACAAAAATACATAGGACAGCTGCTTTCCCCAAACAAGTAACATCACAGCTACCACATGGTACCTTCCATCAGCTATAGCTGAGAACTAAGGCAGAAAGAGATCCAGGCAGTAACTACTACTATCTAAAAAAATATATTTCAAAAGGTTTTCTCTGCATTCCACCTGCCACAATTTCTTCATTTCTTTTTAAGTTTTGAGATGTACAGCACAGTCAATTGTTCTTTCCTGCTTCATTCAGAATCTTGAGAAAGATTATAGCATGCACTAAGGCCTTATGTTAGTAAAGCATCCATGAGTGAAAACAGTGGATATGCAAAGGTGTCTTGAATCGGGCTCCTAACAGAAACAAAACACTCACCCCACATAATATACATCCTTCCCACAAAATCTAATGCATATGGCTATTCCTACTCAGACACAAAGTCATTAGTACGAATTTCAGCTGTGTGAAGGAGCCAGCTCTAATATAAATACGTACTATACACCCCTCCATTTAAAAAAAAAAAAAAAAAAGTTGAATTTAAAAATCCTGTCCAAAAAACAGTTAAAGAGGAGTAAAATTCCCTCCTCAGCTCTCATGCCCTTGGTTCCTGTGGTACTGCAAGAATGCAGATGTCCAGGTAAAGCTTGCTCTTACCTAGAGTTCTAAGCAAAAGCAGGACAAAAAGGAAACTAAAAAAAGATGTCGACTGTATGCATCAGTCTTTACACGTGAATAGTCTCTGTAATTTACTATTGTCCCATGCTTCAATTATTCTCCTTATTCACTTACTTCATGGGTTAATTAGCATTTGGGTGAACAAACTTTCTGACAAACTCTGGCTTCCTAATTACGGGATTGCCATTGCTCTGTTACTGTTCTGCCAGTATTTCCATACCTCCTTTACTTATATTTCCACACCAACAGTAAAGAGAGACACTGCTCACAGCTCCCCCTTGGCACACCATTCCCAGGCCAAAATCAGTTGTATTCTGACCATACCATAAAGCATCACTGGGCATGCATACATGTCGAATGCACGTGTGGGAATGAAGAAGAGCTGTTTACGCCGTAAATAAGTCTTTAGAAAGTGCATTTACAATGTGATGAAGTGATCAACGCAGCTTGTAATGGAACTAATACGAGTAAGGAGTTGCCATGATGTTTTGCCTCTCCTCTAGGGAAAGCAGATTAAGCTCTCCTTTCTCGGCCACAGCAGCACAGCCAGCTTCCAGGAGAAAACAAGACTCAGGCCAAGTCAGGTTTTCACCTGCAGTGCATACAGCAGGATACGCCCCTGCCTGCAGGTACTCTCCCCACAGCAGTTTTCAACCTTTTTCCACACAGGAGGATTACTGCGGTTGCCATCAACCTTGAACACCTGCCAGATGGCCAGCCTCCTCATGGCAAATGGTACTTTTTCCTGGGACTGCTATTACCTTACCCCACAGGCTACTGGAGCTGTTTCAGCTCCCAGCCCGCCTGAAATCCAGGAGTTGCAGCCGTACCTGTTCCTTGCAGTTTCTGCAGGGTCACTAGGGCACACTACAGGCATACCAGCAATTCCAACAGCCACCTCATGGGTTACAACTGTCTTACACCCTCAGATTTTCTTAGCTGCGTAAATAGAAGTTCTAAATTCACTGCAGTGCAAAATGCTTTATTTTAAAAAGCATGGCTCTGACGTTGTAAAATTTCAACTGGTTTCATCAACAAACTTTTTCAGCTACAAATTATTTCCACTTTACATTAAATATAAGTGTTCACTCATGTTAATAACAAAAAAGAGATGACTTTCAGCATGAATATATACACATATAGAAAATTTATGTCAACCCAATAACTGCATTTTACTTTTCTTGATTCTATGTTAAGCTCGATTGCTAGTTTGCTCAGGACTCTAGTAAATCAGCTGCATCAGGAGAGCAAGCCTTCCAGAAACATAGCTTATTTATAACGAAAAATAAGTTTGGAGAAAAAGATAGCTACAAACATATTTTCCTTCACTCTGTCAGTGACAGAGCCCCCTTTATCCTTCCTCGCCATAACTACAAAGCGCAGCTTCCCCATCGGGATGCTGTGCTCCTGTGGAAACACTTCGTGTTGCTGCCTGGACTCTGCTTCTTCAGTGCGTGCCCACAACCACAGCAACCCCTCCCAGTGAGCTCGTGGAAGATAATTAATGGAAACTAAAGCTCTTGGTAGCAAATTTAAATTCTCTCCACAGAAATCTTCACCTCACGGTACCCACCAAGGCGGCTCCAACTCCTGCCCTGCTGGGGATCAACAGCGACATCCGCTGGGCACGACGAGACTGAACCTCCGTTATCTCCCCTGCCCCTTCCTCTTAGAGGGGCATCATAAAATCCATCGGGATCACACCAAGCCAGAAATGAACTGCTCTAAACTAATTATTTTGCTTACTCCGGGAAAATAAACAAAGAGGCCCATAAAGGCTCTCAGCAGCCCGCTCCCTCAGCCACCGCCCCCCTCAGCCGCTTTCCCCCCCGCCTCCCCCGGCAGCCTGAGGGGGGACCGCGGCGCCACGACCCCAGGGGACGCTCCAGGACCCCCCGCCGCCGCCTCAGCCCCCTCAGGCCCAGCGGCCCCGAACCCCGCCGGGGCTTCGCTTCCCGAGGGCTTCGCTCCCCGCCGCGCCCCCCTCACGGAGCCGCAGAGCCCGGCGGCCCCCTCAGGAGCCTCGGCCCCCGGCCCTGCCCGCCCCCGGCCCCCTCCCACAGGCTCACCAGGGGAAGGCGGCCATCTTGCCCCCCCGTCACGTGGTGCCGCGGCCGGGCCGAGCCTTCCGCCGCCATTTCCCGCCCCGCCCCATCCAAAGGCCCTGTCCTAATTCACGCCGCGATTTTCTTAAAATTAGGGGGAAAAACAAACAAACAGTACAGGTCTTTTGAAAGATCGCAGGTTTATTGTGCAATATGTTTAAGTAAAAAGCAAGACCGGTGAAAACGAAAGTACAAAAATAAATACACTTCTGTAATGATATTACAGTCGCACACAAAATAAAAAGATAAATTAAGTATGTATAAATAAAAAACACAGATCAAGTACAAAAAACAAATTCTGGCACTTGTCAAGAGAAAGGCCGCATGAAAGTTTATTAAAAACAAACGAAGTTGTGCTACAAGGCCTTATTACACACATTGGAAACATGCTTAAAGTAAAAGAGGCTCAGGTGTGAAACCTGACCTGAAGGTAAGCATTCAGTTTTACTCACACACTAAACCAATCTTTATGTCAACATATTGCCTATGCTAATAATAAATACAGTATATAAAACATCCTTTAAAAGCATCAGTCTTTAGCTCTGATATATCAACAGCAAGCTTTGCCACCTGCAGCACAGGTTACACTTGTCAGTATTTTTCCCCTTTGAGATGTTTTCCACTCCTGTTTCTGGAGTTTCCAAACAAAGGAAATCAAAACAGCATTTTGATAACTACTGAGTAAGCAGGAAGCTTGTCTCAGGCATTTTTTGGATTACATCTGAAATTTTAAAGAGCCGTAGAATTTATATGAAGGAGGCAGGTTCTCCAGTGGTGTAAACTGTTACATTTGCACCATTAGGGAAGGCACCCCAAAGCTTTCAAATAAAAGCTACAGCACAGAGCCACTGAGCAGTGACATCTTCAAAGTATTTAGGAAGCATTTTGCCTTTTCTACATAAGCAATCTGGTATCACTTGGTACAAAACATTTGTTTTTAACGACGTAACTAGCTGCAGAGGACACACTTACTGATAGAGGTCACAACTAGTGCCACAAGCAAGCCAATTTGTTCATCGCTGTCGCTGAAGATAACTCTCTTCATCCTACTATTAATCCTCCTTTTTACAGTTATTGTTTAACCCAATAGAACTTATCAGTCCTTTTTCTCCTTTATCAGTGTCCCTATGTTACAAAGCCTCCAAGGTTGCATTGTACTGATACCAGGAAGAAAACAAAATATAACCCATTTCACATTTAAGTAATCAGTTCCCTAGTGCTAGGGTAAAAGAGCAAAGAAGTGAGCACTGCAAAGACTTAAATAACCAAGCTTTTCCTCTGGTTTCTAATGTTAACATCCCATCACCAGTTCATTAAGAGAAAGAACTTAGAGACTTCCACTCCCCTCATGTTGAAGAATAATATCCATCAGTATGACAACCAAGACAAAATATGAACATGATATTTCAGTATTAGATTTTCTTAAATGAGAGACTGTTTTTCTTGGGTTTTGGTAGAGGTTTTTAACCCCCCCCCCCCCCCCGAGACCAGGAAACGTTATTTCAGTACAAGGGCTGTTAGATCATGGTACAAGAGAAACTGCTCAGAAAAACTGCAGATGTCAAAAAGAAAACATAAGGCATATGAATTATTATTATAGACAATCATGTGCAAGTCTGAAATGATAAAACAATTAAAATCTTGCCGTCTCATGTTTTTGTTGAACATATACTTCTCTTAATCTCGGCTAAAATTATTTCTGTAACAAAGTGCCACAGACAGGAAGGAAAAAAAATCATAGGACTTCCAGCACAATGGTTTGATCTACCATGTGCAGAAAGGGGCAGTTTCAGTACAGTCTTTGCAAGTACATCTGTCTGTCCAGTAGTTAATCTGGATCCGTATCTGTTCAATTCAGCAGCCATGAAGTTAGGTAATCGCATTTACACAAACACATCCAGAAAGGCTGCTGACAAATTCACTGACTGAAGAGCTCAGTTTTGTTTAAGGATTATATTTTTGCTTATTTAACTGATTTAACTTTATGGTATGAAACTAAAAATATATACGCGTGACTTATTTATGGTGGCAACCATACACAGAAATTGCAATTTGCAAAAATTTTATGAGAGATACAAGAATTACAGAGTGTTAAGTCATGAATTAACTTAATGTTGCTCTACGGTCTTCTTTAAATAACGTTATGAATCTTATGTGTACACAGTAGTATGAAGATCTAATAAGTTTAACATGCAATTTTCCACAGTATTAGAGCTTTGCAGCCCTTTATTACTTAAATATGATTGTATGAATATGTCATCATCTGGAAAAAACAAAGTATGTTTACCATTTCTGAATATACATATAAATTTAGGGCATGAAATACTTGAATCAGTGCTGAGAATGCCATCATTAAAAAATAGCCTGTTTATCCCAGCGAGTGCTGTCGTCTTAAATTGTCACAACATTTGGCTTCTTTCTTTGGGTTCTTCCTGCATATGCTCCTAAAAACAAAGTAGAAGTATTACCATTTCACAGTTGATACTGTTTTTTGCAACAAGATTATCTAGCAAATACAGCTGAAAAGACAAAATTTTAAAGCATTATTATATATTCAGTGCCTACTTTGAAAACGACACTTTTCATAATGTTACACTTGAAATGCCTTATGAACACGTAAGTGGAACAGGTTGCTAAAACTACTAGTAGGCTTGAAAGTAACATGTTCTAGTTTTTCCTTCCTCAGTAATTGTTCCATTGTCTCTTCTGCTAATCTAAAACATCTGCGACTATAATTCAGAAGTTTTTAAAAGGTAAGTCTGTTTGTAACATTACCAAGACAGATTAAATATGATTAACTATTCCATGTACTACTTTTAAACATAATATCAATTAAGAAAATACTATACCAAGTCAAATATTTAAGACAACTCTTTTCTTTTCCCACCTCCCATGTTAATAAACAAAGAGGTAGAGACAGAGCAAGAGTAATGCAAAGCATAGGAAGTTAACACTGTAAGTTGATCTTAGTATTTCTAATTATCTTCATTCTTGTTTCTTGGAATGTGGGCCTAAACTCTCTTCCTCAGACATCCACACACGACAACAGATCTCTCTTCTGTTACATTTGTTCTTAATGCATAGCAACTGCCCCCAAGATGAATAGTTTTCAGGTTCAGGAGAAACGTGTGCATGAGCCAGAGGGAAGCAAGTGTAAGGCATAGGCAAAATGTAAAGTTTCACTCTGACACTTTGATAGACTTCAATAAACTATTAAAAAAATAATATATGTGCCAGAGAATACTCAAATCTTAATAAAAGCAAACTGTCTTTTCAGGAGAACAGTTGCAGGTTTCCATATGTTGACAAACACAACCAGAATTAAAAGTGCAGTATGAATAACTTTATCAGGCAAAGCCCTTATAATAAAAAGAAAGCTGCTTAAGAGTAAAAAGTAAAATAAAAATCTCTCCACATGTAACAAATTTCTAAATATATACATATTTAGAAAGCCATATTACACTATGCATAGCACAATTATCTTCCAGTGATAAGGGTTTAGCACTGCAGGCTGCTAAAAAGAAGCACAATTCAGCATTCATTAGGTGCAGGAAGTTATTGAGAGTGTCCGGCAATGTGAGCAAACATTTATATGAAAGCAGTGAAAGTTATATCACATGGTGCAGAGCAGTGAAAATGGAAGACAGCCATGGAAAAGAAATAGTTACCAGGCAATTAAACAACTGTGACAAAGTAAGTGCCAGTCTTTTTTTTTTTTTTTTTTAAATGATTTTCAGTTACTAGCACAGTGCAAAGCAGCTTTGCAAATGCCCCCAGAGACCTTACCACAGCAGGATCCCTCACATCTGAACACTGTTTCCCACTACACAAAAAGGCATTCCCGCTGGCCCAGCACTCGCCGGTGCTGTACTCTTCAGCTCACCTGTGATCCCGTATGACAAACAACCAGGCTGACAAGCACGATGCTTTAGTAGTGCTTGAACACCACATAGTTTTGAATCAGCCCACCTTTAATAATGTTTTACTATTAGGAAATAAGTGGACATATTTCAAGTCAGTTTTCTCCCCCTGCCTAGTCCCTCCCTGTAAATGCCCTGCCTAGCACAGCTTGCAAGCTACTGACTGAGCATCATTACCCCATTAAAACAAAACCAAACAAACAAAAGGATGACTCTTCATAGATTTATTAGGTTCTCTCTTTAGTACAGACCTTTGGATTCAAGGAGTACATAACAAAAACTAAATTTAAGACCACCTATTAAAGAAAAATACCTTTGTGCTAGAAAAAGACACCAATCAGAGTGGTATCAGAACTACAAAGCACTTTGTTGACAGAAGTTAAAAGAACAGTCAAAAGAATGGGAAAAAAAAGTAGTTTGATGGCTATGTCACTGTCTTCTTCTGAAGTTGTTTCTCACACCTAGTTTGAATGCTTAAGGGACATCTGGAATATCTGTATTCTGCTAACCCTTCTTCCCTTTTGTCCCTCTAACAAGCTGCGAGTTAGGGATTTAACTGCGAGTTAGGGATGAACGAGGACAATAAACAAAATAGAAATATTATGGGTTAAGAGTTTGCAGACTTAACATAGTTACAGATATAAGTACGTCATTTCTTTTCAAATTGACTTGAGATTATAGTTTCTCAATGGTCTTGTTGCCTTACTACAGTTGACTTCCAAGAATCTCTCTTGAAAAGAAACTTACTTCACTAAAACCAAATATATTCAACATACTGCCAAACCTCTCACTATTCAAATTAATCCATATATAAAGAAAACCACATTAAATATATTCAACTTAAGGTATTCTTTATTATGCAAAGTTATGCAGATTTCTTTCATGCCAAACATTCCCCATCCAGTAATTTCAGAATGCCTTTCTACTACCCACGTGGTATAAGTAGTCTAACCTATTTAATACCAGTACTTCCACATGCTCTTTTATATACCACAGGAAATTAAGTGACATCAAAACACTAAACTGAGGTTATATTGTGTAACCAGAACTAGACAGCATACAACTGGTTAAATCATCTACTTCGTGTTCGAAGAAGGTCACTACAGGAGGCATTATACAGCTTTCCAGATAGTCAACAAATAGCAATAAAGAATGGAATTGAGAAATTTAGAGATGTATTCTAAAGGATTCCTTTAATTGCCTGGTACTAACTGTCAGGACTTAGATAATTACAACTAAGATAAACCTGGGGACTCAGCAGAGCAACACGCACTGCCAATGCAAGAGAGTGACAGAGAATGTTTTAACTGGATGTCAGACTTAAATGCAAAAAACACGATAGATCATCACACCCCAAGCATCAATTATATGAGACTGGGGAAGCATCCAGATCCCAAATCAATGCTAAGCTTGATACTGACACCATACTCTCATTACTCCTCTTGACAACTTCTGGAATATTGTAACTGGAAGGGTTATTGATTGGTTCATCAAACTTGCAAATAGTAACTGACATATGGTTACCTTTGCTTGCTACAGTTACATTGCTTACTTAATATTCTTCTTTCTATTTCAGAGAAATTATTTACAATCTTTGCTAATTTTGAGTGCAACTGAGTAACTGCCTTGCTGCACCTTAGTGGTGACAACATTGCCAGGAGAATTGGTAACTGAAAAATAAAACAAACCAACCTTGGTTGGAATCTCATCATTTACTCCTCCCCCCATCCCCTTTATTTGCTTTCAAAATGAAATGCTGAAGATGTATACGCATGGTTTCTTATTAGCGTATGTCCTTCTACAGCCACTTCTCTTGGCTTCACGAAGTACAAGGACAATCACTTCTGAGAAAACAGAACATTTGAACAGTGCACACTCTGTACTGAAGTATGGAGATACTCCCTATAGCATTGCTCCAGGTCAGCAGTAAATGCAGAATCTTCCTTCTAGGAAAGGTTTGATACTTAATACACAACGTTATTTCAGATCACCATGAGAAGGAGCTGAAATTCTACCACGTTATAGTTTGACTTCTTGAGCCCAAAAGTTCCTAATTGTTTTATACTTGACTTGTGGAACTCTCCTTTGAGAGCAAAGTGTCATAAAGATCTTAAACAGCTTTTAAAACTCCAAACCAACTCATCTGTTGATAAATAAAGGCTTGTCACTTAAGAAATTTGAAATCAGATTAGGAAATGGAAATTGCAAAAGATATTTCATAGTGTTTTATTCTCTTCATGCCTGAACAGGCTGAAAACAGAGAGGTCTGGCACTATTATCAAACCTTCTTATTAAAAAGGTAACCAACTGGTAATCTCTGTATGCAAGCTCAGGAATACTCCACTTTTGGAGTATTATTTTTGTCTCATTAAGACTCACACATTCTGTAAGATTCTACAGTAGAAACTTAAGTTTCAGCATATGGAGACTAAATGCCCACTGGCAAGTCTTCTGAAACTGTCCTGTCTTTGAAACAAAACCTATTGAAAGGACAAGTTACGCATGTACAGAACTGCAACGACACGATCGATCCAACTCTAGTTTGACTACTATTAGCCTCTCAAACAGTTACAGTGAATATATTTGGAAAAAATACTTATGGTTGGGCATCTGACAAGTGAAATCAAATGAGCTATGTAGTACATTCTATACCCCACATTTGCAGAACTTTACAGCGGATGGTTAAGTTACCAGTGCATGTCTGAAGAGACAGGTTAGATCTAGGACACAGCAAAGCAGGTGCGCAAGAAAAGGAAAACAATATACCCCCCATCTATTTTTTCTTGATACTAGTAATTTATTATTTATTATTTACTATACAATCCAAGCACCAATTTTCTACACACCTGGAACAGCCTTGTTAGACACTCTGCTCTCTGAGGCCTTCTTTCTATTTTGATCAACCCCCTTCATTGAGGTCTTAGGGGTTCTAATTAAATATAAAAGAGTTAATAAGTCACTTGCATCAATGTTGAAAGACCGTATCCAAAAATATAAAGACACTATCAAACTGTTTGGCATGAAATCATTTTTACACTGTCCCATATAGGCTCCTCCAGATGATCTTGGAGGTCTTTTCCAACCTTAATGATTCTCTGTGCACAACACCTATTGACATTATTAAGGCTTAAGAAGATACATTACGTAAGAGACCATCTCTCCAGAGAATTTTAAAACTCTGTTCAAGAAACTGATTCAGTTCAGATACTGTGGCATTACAGTCTACATTTAAAAATACATATATTTCATTAAGTGGAAGCAAAGCTTCATGGAATGAATGTTACAAATAGAAATGTCAAAACACGGTGTAAATGGAGACAATACACAAGAGGATGATAACACTAAGTATTTTCTTGCAGTATAAGGTAAAATAAAGCTTTATCACTCTCAAAATACCGTGAGAATTATTTTGCCTTTGAAAAACAGTTGCACCATTAAGTATAAATATTACTTCGAAATTACTGTGTTTTTGCACTATGCATTTACTTTTAATGTTAGGCCAAGAACATGCTGTGTCCTTACCCTTGTCTGCAAAGCAATCTATGAACTGGGGCATTCTGTCCTTGATTTGGTTGAAGTACTCTGTTAAAACACAAACTTCTATTAGTGCTTTTTCCCCTCTTAAAATAAAATAAAATAAAATAAAATAAAAATAAAAACAAAATAAAATAAAAATCTCACGAGGAATACTGAACTATGCATCATCTTTCACACAGAAAGTTTCAGAATGGCTAGAGGGCTGTGACATGTAGGCGAAAGTGGCAGGAATTAAAATTCCAGAGTAAAAATACTACTTTCACTAGCTATTTAAAGCAAAGACACACACACAAAAGAAAAGCTTAAGAGATACTAATAGTATATCTGAGAGAAACCTTGAATCTGAACATACAGAGTTACAACTGTAAACAAATAATTTCTGAACTGACTTTGAGGAAAATAAAAAAAAATATTTTTTCTAACTTTAGAAGTAATAACCCCTTTTCTCAGACCACACTAAATCCGATTTCATTAATGCCACAATAATGGCTAAAATCCAGCTGATTGATGTCAAACAAGCAACAAAGACCAAAGAATCTAACATCATAGATTCTTTAGAAGCATTGTAATACGAGTAATCTTCACTCACCGGCTTTCAGGACTTTTTTGTTTTATGATTATTTTTTTACTTGGCATTCCCATTTCTGAAGCCCTAGAGAAACAACAGCATTGAAGCATATTTAAGTTACAAAATCATCATGTAGGTCTTAAACATAAATAGCAAGAGAAAACCAGCAACAGAATCTACATCTACATATAATACTGCCAGAATAGTTCTACGGATTACCGCTTTTTACGCATGAGCAAGTGTAACACTTCTATTCTGTTCACTGCGTTGCAGTAGACAGATAATGTCTGCCACCATCCCAAAAATACTCCTTGCCAGAGATACTCTACCAAGTATCCCTCTTGCTAGGCACTTTGGAAAGGTTGATAAAATAACCTACAAAAATCAACCATAAATTGAGTGCACAGAGGTTGTTTTGATCGCCACTGAAATATGCTGTAAATGCACAACCTGGAACAACCATTTTGCCCACAGGGACAACAAGTCTCTCAAAAGTTAGACAGAACTGCTACAAGTGGTAACACACCACACGTCTGAAGCTTTTTTATTCATTCTTCTTAGGAGACATGTTGGTTTCCAAAGAATCTGTTTCTCCAAAAACTTATTTTCACTATTTCCTACTCTTCCTACCCATCCTCTTGCACCCTCCACCCACCAAAGGGAGAACTGCACATACTTCATGTACTTTTTCCTATCCAGAGATTTCTGCGTAGCTGTTGAAAGCGTTGCTCTCTCTCTTGGACTCTTTACTTTATCCTATAAAAGCAAAAACAACCAACAGCAACACTCATTACTGTTTTAATTGAGCTTAACCTCATCTGACCTGACCCTACTTTAAAACAAATAAATAAAAATATTGATATATTTTAAATTTCTCTCTTTTCAGTACAAAGTTCATGTTCAGGCTAAATCCAAGATTTCTATCTTCTTTAAAATCAAAGAATCTTCCTTATACTACCAGATTAAGAACGCTTGCGTGGCATAATAAATTCTTGAAGTCTGAAATTTTGTTATCACTTTCATCATGTTTTTCACTGTTTATTATGCCTACGCACTAAAAGTTTCAAGACAGATATCTCCTACTGCAGTGATTTTTATTATTATTTTTAACTTTTAATAATTACACGAGCACAATTTAACAATTAAGATTGTAAACTTTTTACTTCATCAGGAAGAGTCTCTTAAAAGCAAAATGATTCAGTATTTAAACTCTTAAAAAAAAAGAAAAAGCAGTTTACATTGTCATGACTATAACCCACCATTTGCCTAAGCATTTTCTCTTTACGAACTTCACGATCGTGACGCAGAATATTCATTCTTTCAGATGCCTCCATTGTAAAAAATATGTCATGGATGTCATACAGAGCAGCTCGCAGCTGGAAAGAATAGTTAAAAAATTCATAAAATAGTTAGCTTTCCCATGGTTTTGATCACCAAACTCCATTTAGACAAAACACTTTAAAAGGTAATTTAGAAATCCCTCTTAATGTGTCAGCAGAAAAATCTAATCTTTTCTTCACAGAGTTTACACTTTTTCTTTTGAATAAAGCCACTGTGAAAGTTTCTGGTATTTATACTACCACACATAAACAACCAACTTCTTTTTACAAAAGCAGAATAGCTAGGAAAGAAAAAGGAAGTTTAAATTATGTCACCTGAGCCATTACTCTTTCATGAAGGGATGCATCTTGTGCTGAAACACTTCCTCTTTTTAATGGGGCTTCAGACTGAAAATTCCTTATGAACTCCATAGTATCCTGGGGGAGAGGGGGAAATGAGATTAAGCACTGAGCATAATCCTTCACAACCAAGGAATCATCACAAACTTTTTGCGTAGTGCTGGTTGTCTTTTACTTGGACCTTATGACAGTAAGCAATGCAGCACTTAAACATGTTCAAATGGCAGATATTACTAAATTCTTCTGAAAGCAGAAAATGCATGATTTCAACTGTCAATTGACAATAGGAGAGAAAGAAAGATAAAAAGAACATACTCAACAGGAGGAGAAGCCACATAATTAAAAATGTGGATCTTACTTTTACAGTTTGCTTAAGATGTTTCAGTTTTTCTGTCTGCAGGAGTCTACGAGTAAGAAATCCCTTTGCCACAGCAGTTATCTTACTGAACTTCATTTGTATCTCTGGACTGAAAACCTTAAAAGAAAAGTAGCATTTTCTAAACACTGAATAAACAAAGCAGAAGTTAAGAATTATTTCTCAAATAACATCAGTTACTTAAGTTTTGAAGTAAGAAACAAGCTGTTGATAAGGGTAAAAAGTTTTGGCTAGGCCAGAAGTACCCACCACAGTATTAATTTAGCAGAAGCAATATACTGTTATATGATTATTTTGCATATATGAATAGCAAGAAAAACATACTATACAGTTGTCCCATGTAATTCAAGTCAATATAGGAAGGGACACCGAACTTTTCAGTGAAATTTATTACTACACAGCTATTACAAAATTGCCAGCGTCTTACAAAAATTAAAGGGCTTTTTAAGTTACAAATAAATCTTTTTCCTTACCTGAGTCCACCTAGTTTTGATCCTGTTACTTGGCCTAGATACTGAGGTTTTTATAACTCCACTACCCGATGGTCCCCAGAGGTAGAATGAAGTTTCACTTGTTGAAGTGAAGGTGTTAGGTGTTGTGGTATGAGCAAAACCTGCACGCAAAGCAGAGTGTATGGTTTAACACACAGATTTCTTTCCATAAAGTAATGACTATTCATGCAAATACACACAGAGCTCTATATACAAAAACAGATGCAATCATCATACTTCAGAACAAAACATAAGACAGCGCTCCATAAAAATAACTAATTAAGAAAAAAAGTTCAATCACACACATAAACTTAACTCAGGCTGCAGTCAGGAAGTCTTTTTGGAGAGAACAGAGAGGTTCCCAATGCTGTTAGCTATTCTTATTCAAATTGTGGACTATAATACTTACATATTGGGAGAAAAAATATCTGTATGCTACAGCATGAAAAAAATAAATCACTCACATAATATTAAAGTTGCTACACAAAATCTTATCCATAAAGCATCTCAAAGAAAGTGGTTTTGAAGTGTTTAATGCTGTTAACATGGAACCTAAAGATGAATATTAAACAATCCTAATCATATAGTTCAGCAATTTTACTCTCGAAGTTCCTTTGCTCTTCGCCTGTTAAAACATCAGATTTCCATCTGTGTTTGCAAAGTGCATGTTAAAACAGTGAAGAAACAGAACGCAGCTCAGAAGTAGCAACTTTGTTTACAAGGTCAATTACAGGCAAGAAGCAATCTGAAAATTTGATTCATTTCAGAGCAAAATTAGATAAACCAATGGAAAGAAAAACAACCATTTCATAACACACTGGAACAGGCAAGACATGCCATTGACTACTGCTGTACATCCTTACAGACAAGACCCCCTGGTAGAGCCCTTCTAATCCTCCCACACAAACAAGAGCACTAGACCGCAGCTACGTGGCATCAGGATGAACGTTCTGTGACACGATGCAAATTCATGTCCACATCCTTGACCAGATCAATTTACTTTTAACTTGCCTTCCTCAAATATTCCCCTTAACAACTCTATGCAGATGCAACACCTGGAACAGTACAAGAATGGCTGAAACTGCCACCCAGACAAACATGCAAAAGAAAATTTGTTTTACATATGCTGTCAGCAGCTGAAGGCAGCAGCTGTTGGTCAGGATCTGCTGACAAGAGGCCTGAACAGGAGCCCTGCTTCTATCAGTACAATGGGCAGTCACTCCAGTCAAGCACTGTAGAGAAAAACATACCACAATATCTAACTATATTCTAAGTTTTACCAATGCTGGTCGAGTTTGTGTTATGGACTGTCTCCAGCTGAGACTGCACGCTTTCCAGTAAGCCACTTTCGCTTTTTCTCCACTCCAACTCCATCCTGCTGTTAATGTTCACTTTGGAAATTTCTATTTCCGTTGTAGCAACCTTCTTTCCCTTCAGCTTCCTCTCCTGTTCTTCCAGTTCCTACAAAAGAAAGAATCAACTGTAAGACTAGTTTTCTAAGACTCCAAAGCAACAGAATATACATTTTAAAAACAACTGCTTCCTGACAAACTTCAACACGCTTGACTTTAGCTTGGAATTTTTCCTCTTTTTTGCTTTACCTTCTGCAGTTTCTCCTGTTCTCTCTCTTGTTCAGCTATCAGAATTGACAGTTGTTGTGCATGCTGTTCTTCAAGCCTCTTCCTCATTTCTTCAAACGCCAACATTTTAGTTTTTAAAATCT
Source organism: Anser anser (assembly GCF_964211835.1). Taxonomy (NCBI): domain Eukaryota; kingdom Metazoa; phylum Chordata; class Aves; order Anseriformes; family Anatidae; genus Anser; species Anser anser. Next base: position 8,770,862 of record NC_139736.1, read on the forward strand.
CTTCTGAGAAGATATATACAATACAAAGAATCAAGCATTAAACATTTTCTATGCAATCTTTGCCACAGATATACATGCTTTAACAGGAGTAATTTGCACCATCGGTAAAAAGCATGACATCTTTCACATAGAGCGGCCACTACGTATTGCAAGAACCTTGATATCAAGGTGCCACTATGTATTACAAAGAACTTTATCAGTTACTTCAGTCCTTCAGAATATTTGCATGTTCATATTTGCAGGACAAGCATGTGGATGGAACAGCAGTGGCACCAACTAAGCCTACATTAAAACATAGATGCAAAAAATCTAGTTCTGAGAAGAGCATACCTACACTCACTTGAGTTAAAAAAAAAAATACTTAAGCCACTTTGGCTTGACATGGTAGAGACACACACAAATGTAAGAGTCTTGAATTGGAAGAAAATACCTATACAATAATTTGCAACCTACCTTTTAAAAGGCATTTTCTTTTAATTTACATGGGGTATTTTAGTAGGCTTATTTATATCTAATGGAATATTATTTCTTATTAAAACTAAGTTCAAACTTCTACATTCAGATGAGAATTTAGTATTTTTTTGTGGTTAAATGACACCCTTGAGAATAAATACAGAATTCACCAAACTGAGAAACAATGTTTTATCCGACCCTTCCTCATAAATGATTTAATCAAGTATTTGTTACAAATAGGTGTTGTAAGACTTTTGACTCCAATCGACTCCTAAGTCAGCAATGACTCCATTCTGTAGCAGTTAGGAAAGGCTCAGGTAGAAAGTTAAATTTCAGAATTTGTCATTAAAAACCAGAGAAATAATGAGATTACTGAAAAAAGATAACTGACTAAATCAAACTTTTGTCTTTTGATATATATACTTCAAACCACCAATGACTACGTTATAACATTTTCAATTATCATTGTTTCTCCCTAAAAGATTTCTAAACTGAGAAGTAAGTTGAAGGAAAAACCCTCAACTACAGGAATCTTTTACCTTTTACTATACTTGAATCAGGAGCTGTGTTCTTGGTAATGTAAACTGATCCCACAGAATATTTCTGTTCTTGCAACCACTGCTTCTCTTGTTCTTCCATTCCAACTGTTACAGCACAGGGACTGTTTTCTTTTTGGCAATTGTCGGTGTCCAAATCAAGCCTACGTTTTACCTTTTCAAAGGTATTTTCCAGAAACTGCTCATTTGCCGGGGAAGCACTTGGAGTATCCATCTGCTGACGCATATGCTTGCTCTGTGTTAGCAGCGGGGATGGGTTTTCTACATCGTAAGATTTATTGAGTTCTACTGGAGAATTACATTTAGTATTTTCGAGCAAACTGGACGGTTTAGTTTCATGCACAGCTAGGAGCTTCTGTGATACCGTAGACTGACTGATGCCAAATGGCTCATTCAGTTTTGGAGCTGCAGTATTAGCAGCAGTCTCTACTTTATATGGTCCCCTGCTGTCCATCGCCACCTGTCCTTCCACTGTAGCAGACAACGGCCCCTTGCTTTCCAAAGGCCCAAAGGAATGTCGAATTGGTTTGCCAACCACCAACCCATCACAGGGAGCTGCAGAATTCCTGATGACACCAGGAACTCTGCCAGGGCAAAGCATAGAGAAGTCCACCATGAACTTAGGCACTGATTCAGACACATTATTTTTATCAGCAATATCTTGCATGATTAAATCCATCGCTCTCCCCTTGCCTTTAGGGCTCAATTCATAAGCATTCACAGGATTATTTATAACTATGTGTCCCATCGATAGAGGTCTTGGGCGTCTTCGGTGCATTTTAGGACTCATGCTTGGCTCTGGGCTTGGCAATTTGGTATACGATCCCATGAGGCTCCTGACAATGCTACTGTCACGATCAACCACAGAAGTATTTTTTAATTCTTCATCTGAATCTGAATCCACCAGCGGGGGTGTTCCAACTCTCATAGGAATGTCCACTTTAGAAAAACTGGATAAAGTTGACATACTTGTGTTATTGCTATGAGCAGAGGTACCTTGGAGAAGGGTATTTGATTTATTAAGACTGGGCTTATCAAGTGGCACAGCAGTGGAATTTCTGCCTGTAAGCTTCGCTCGCTCTTTCACAGAATCAGTTGTTTTAACTGCATCATTTTCTTTGTCTGAATGACTTTCACTCATACTCCTCTTTGAATTACTTTTTGAGCCACGCCTCGTTTGCTCTTTCTCTACGTACTCCCTGGATTTTTTCAGCAGGTTCTGAAGGCTCATTACATACGGATCTTGGACTTCCTTGTCAGATGATGGCACTGCTGCTCCCTCTTGCTTTTGCAAAGCGTGTGACACAAGCTTACTCTGCGTGCTGTCAGGAGATGCAGCCCTTGGACAAGGTATGTCTTCGGAGAAGCGACTCTCGCTTTGCTTTGAAAAAACGTTCTCTTCAGCTGCTTGAGCTTCTGTCACATTTGATGTCACTTGCCCCACCGTATCTGATGACACAAGTTCTGGAGTCTTTTCAAGCTCCGTGGGACCATGCTGTTTAGGAGAACATGGCAAACTGGCATCAGGTGGAGCTGTGAGGTCAGTCAAAGCTTTTGAGTCTGAAGCAGGGCACATATTCTCACCCTCCCCCGTGTTCACGTCATTTGCACTAGATCCCTTCCTGATCTGCAAATAAAAATTGAAAAATATCACATATTTTGGATGAAATCTCTGATTTTCAAATTAATGCAAACTTCATCTGCACTTAAAAGAGAATGCTACAACCTTAAAACCCATAAAAATTTTCAGTTTGAGTATTGCAAATTTCCTTCAAATTCCTTACAATATAAAGCTCCATGCAATGAGAAAAAGGCTACTGGAATTAAAATATAAATGTGGATAATGGTCCACTCAGAATTTTTAGTGATACAAAATATCTGAACGCAAAGATGCTTTTTTCTTCACACAGTAATTTGCATACATTCAAATAATTTTATGGCTTCAAATTATATTGCAAGATTCCTGTTAAAATATGAAATCGCGTTCATATTAAATAAGAAATGTAATTGAAAAAAATCAACATCAAATATAGATTAACCTACAGACAACTAAGAACAAATCAAAATAATTCCTAAAGGTAGTAGAGGAACTATATTTTTTTCATTTCTTTACTAATCCAGAGATGTGAAATATAACTTTTCAAGTACTTGTAAAAACAACTTTAGTTACATGTCATGCATTATGTAGCTTCTCTTTTATTTAAGTGAAAATTACATGGTACTTGTAGCCAGCATTTGGTTAAAATGATTTCCACACTTCCACACTAAAATACAGGTTATCCTACACGTTGCAACTCAATTATCAAGGGGACATCCTTGAAAAAAAAAAAAAAAAAAAGCTAAGGTTTTTGTACTGAACGTAAGTTCCTGATCTGCTCTTCATATCCCAAGTCAGGTGACTGTTGCCATGTGCGCTCCAGTAAACACTACGAGCTTGGTAACTTAGAGGTTTGCCACCTTAGTAACTCAACACACTCAGCATTATCTGTACCCATTCAATCAAAAGGTTAATTTAAAGGCTGTATTATAGCTATGTTACAAAGACAAATAATACTGCTTGATTAGATGTATTTAATATTCTTTTCAGTTAAAACCCTACTGAATTCATCACCGAAGAACCAAAGAAAAAAAAAATAGTTGCAGCAAAATTACAAAGCACCCAACAGAACTACAAGTTGTTTCAAAGGTAATTTTATTTCTGTAATCATAAAGTTGTATATATATACACACATTTTTCTATTAAACTACAGGTTTGCAAATAAAGCAAGCCAGTTGCTGTAACAACAGTAGTTTCGTTTGTTTGCTTTTATAATCTAGTTGCTTGAGAGTTACAAAAGCAACCGTCAGTTAGTGTAGTCTACCTTTTGCATACACCAAATCAGTGAAGAGCAAATCCCACACATTACAATGAATGTAGAGAATACTGCTAAATAATCAATCATCCGGTCACACAGCACAAATACTAGCAAATGCTGGTTCTTGAGAGTTAACCGCTATTAATTTCACTAGTGAATACCTAAATCCCAGCCCTTTCTCAAAACATATATAAGGAGATGTTTCCTCTAAAGCTATAAGAAGGGTTTGAACACTACCTGAACATTTTCTAGAATCTCCTGAACACGATTCAGTAAAGCTCTTTTCTTGGAGTTCTGTCTCCAGGTCTCTAGATCCAGTGCTTTCTGTTTATACTGCTCTATTTCCTTTTTCTTTTCAAAGTTCAGCTGCAAAACAGAGTGTAAGAAACATGGTTTATACCACTAAATGCAAGTTACAATACAGAATTACAAAAATAAATTAAAACCACAGAAACAAAGAACAGAAGAAAAACAACCACCTAAGCTGAGATTTTGCACACACTTTAAATGCCAATTTCTTTTTAACCAATTACACTTTTTTATGCAGTTGCACAAAAAGTCTTTTTTTGGCATACATGCTAATGAACATGAATTTAAAAGATAGTTTATAATTTTTTTATGAGCATTCCATGCTGCAATGCCAACTTCAAATGACACAGGACTGAGACTGCAGGACAGGTCTTTCCCAGTCCTCCACAGAGATGGGAGGTTTTGGCAGCCCTGTGACCAGCATTCCTACCTATGCTCAATCTATTAAGTTCTGTGAAGGACTAGCTTGCACTTGCCCTCTGAACCAGTGGTAAATTTCATGAGACAGAAAAAAAGAAATGTAAGCTAGCAAGTTTCTGGATCCTATCAAAAACTATATCAGAAAATCTTCCAAGTTACTACTTTAGAATATATAGTTTGGATAAAAGTCAAAACTAAATCTACAAAACCTCATCTCCAAAAAGTGGTTTCACAAAGTTCTCCAAAATTAAGTAGTTTCTAGCCAAATTATACATTTCTTCTATGATAATTCAAAAAATGTACCCATTTATAAATGAAAAATATTGCAATATATTCTTTTAATCTCTAATGTATATCTGCATCACAACTTTTGGAGATCATTGTCAGACACTCTCCATTCGTAGTTCTCATTACTGAAAGGAAGTCAGTTGCATTACACGAACTATCAACAGCTTTCTTATTGGCTCTGTTTAAATTAAGAATAGAATAGCTTTAACATAATTGATGAGCCTGTAAAATATATAAGAGGAAGGTGCAAATATATGAGGAAAAGAAGTATAATTAAAAGCTTTTTAACAACCTCAGTATTTCCTATTTCTACTGTCACATTATTATTTTTGGACAGTTTTAAACAAACAGATTATTTGATATTTGGAATGTCAATATAATATTAAAGTTAAGCCCAGCAGTAACATTTATCTATTTAACACTACAAATATTTTCACTCTCCATGTGAAAATAATAAATGAAGAATCAAGAAATGATAGCAGTCATTGAAACAAACAAACAGAAAAAAAAAACCACCAACCAACTGAAAAAAACTTACCCTTTACATTGTAAAATTAAAGCTAGGAATGCCTAGACTACGCTAAGCAGCAGGTCAGGTAATACCTTAAAACAGAACTGTACCTTCAGAAGCATCACTACACACATATCAAAGCACAGGTAACACACCAGGGAAGAAAAGAAAAAGAAGCCGCCTTACCAGGGGCGAAAGCACAGGAACTCCATGGAACTGAATGAAGGAGATATTTTTGTGCTGAACAATGAAAGAGGTTTCTGTCTTTATTGCCTCTTCCTGGATTCTGGAAAGATGCTTCTTACAGAATATTTCATAGTCCTCCATTTTCATCTAACTAAACAGCACAGAGCAATAAAATTAAGCTACTGTACTTCCAAGGCCATGAATAGAAAACAACAACGCAACTAATTTAAGTTTTTATGTCTGTATCACTGTATCTGGGAAACAAATGATACGTTAGAAATGTCACTTGATCTTTTTCCTGCCATTACGAAAAGCAGCAAAGCTAATTTGCTTATAAGATCTGCATATATGAGTGAAAAAACATGTTCAATCGCAGATACATTGATGAGACAAGCACTGAGATAACCCAGACACACACAATTACATGTGCTACAGGTAATCTTAACAATTTCCATCAAAGGCTAAACCTTTAAGGCCTCCCATCACCACCAGTTACTTCCCATCAGCCGTTTAAAAGAGACAACGCAGCTAAACTGAAACAATACTAATATTAAGTCCATATTAAGGCAAGACCAGCCTCGATATTCAGAGGGCTGACAGGAAGGTAGCTCACCCCACCACCCTCCTCCTTCAGGTTCCTCCTTCAGGTATCCCTGTAGCAACACAGACCAGCCCTTCCACCGAAAAAACAAACCAACCACCACAGCCCGGCTTCCTCAGGAGGCCCTGCCGGCGCTTCGTTCCCCTCGGCCCGTTCCTGCCGCCCTCCCCGAGCCCCCCCCCGGCCCCGGTCCCGCTGCCCCCCGCCGCCGCGGCCTGCCCGGTACCGCGCCGCGGCCGCTGCCCCTCACAGCCGCCGCCCGTCCCGGCACTACAACTCCCAGCGTGCTCCGCGCCCGCCGCCTTCCCTCGGGCCGGGAGAGCCCGGCGGGTGCCGGGCGGTGACAGGGCCGTACCGGGCGGGCAGGCGGTGACAAGGCGGGCAGGGGGGCGGCTCGCACCGCGCTCCGGCGCACGGCAGCCGCTTGGGGTGGGGGGAGCGCCTGGATCCCAGCAAGCACCCCGAGATGTGAAAGCTGGCTGCTAGAAACAGCTCCTTCGCCGCTGCTATCCCGCTCAATATTGCGTTTTATTTTTTAAATCTTCATCTTTAACCTTAAAAATGCCATCGTTTATCAAAATATTTTTAAATATGTAAGATGTTCCGTTAGTTGTTGTGTGTCTGTGCATACGTGTCTGGTTTTCCTTTGTGTACAGCTGGCACAAGCACAAAGCCACAGACAAAAAGAGCACCTGAGATGCTCAGCACCAGCGGGGACGCTGTGTGACAGACGTTGGTGTTAGCTGATTAGGATCCAATTCAGAAGCTTCCCTGGTACCTGTTCCGCTGCTGGTTGGAAAGCATTCCTCGCTACAGAGCGAGTTTCTCACATCGTACCCCAAATCCTTATTTATGTCAAGACAAACTGCCATCTCCTCTGCCTTTCTTATCCCACGTCAGACAAGCCCGTTTCTTTACCCTTCGCCCCGTTTCTTTACCCTTCACCCCGTTCTGTATCTCGTTGCTCCGATGCTTTCTGATGGATTTGGCTTTTGGCCTCTCATAGGATTGGGGCTCGCTCTGGGTGGGAGCAGGCGGAGCAGGCAGCTAGCTGGGAATATAACTGGAACATAATTAAGATTGTCAACGTTACGCTCCCAATTAGCTGACAGGACAAAACCAGACACACAAACCTCCAGCAACCCCCTGCGGAGCACCTTTCCCTCGGCCGCCCCCATTTGTTTATTTATTTGCTATTTCCCCCGAGACACGCCTGCACCACCCCGTATCTCCCGCAGCGCCCCCTAACCGCCACCGCCAGGCCTCACAGCCCGGGCCCGCCCCGCCTCCTCACGGCGCCGCCGCCATCGCCCCGGCGCTGAGGTGAGGCGGCGGGGCCTGGGGCTGCGCTCGCCCCGCGCCGCCGCCATGTTGTGCCGCGGGGACGGGCTGCTGGGCTCCCTCACGGCGCTGCTGGTGGCGCTGCTGGCGCTGAGCCGCAGCCCGGCGCTGTCGTGCGTGCTGCCGGCCGGCCTCTACCTGCTGCTGCACCTCTGCAGCCTGGAGCCCGCCGCCCCGCAGAGCGCCCAGCGCGTCCTCAAGCCCCGCGGCGCCGCCTCCCGCATCGCCCACCGCGGCGGGGCGCACGACGCGCCCGAGAACACGCTGGCGGCCATCCGACAGGTCAGCGCCGCCTCTCCGAGCCCTGCCCGGGGTCCTCGGGGGTCCCGGGGTGCGTTTGGCCCCGGACAGGTCGGGAGCGAAGCGGTCGGGGCGCACCGGGGCTGCGGGGAGCCTGGCGCTGCCCGTGTGGTGGGTGGGAGGCTGGAGTCGGGGGCAGGAGCGCAGCCCTCTGCGTTGGGGTAAGGCGTTGTCATCAGGTGTGCCGTCCCGAGTCGTAATAAAATATCTGAACTGAAGGCGTTCGCTGCCCTGCTTTTTAGAAGGTGACACAGCTTATGGAGTCGGGAGTTACTGAGCCAGAAGGAGAGAGCGGGCCTTTTTTCTGCATTTTATCCCGAAACAGTCCCAATCCTGACAGCAAGACATTATCACTTTGTCTGTAACATAGATTACATCCATTCAGCTGATCAACGAATGCTTCTCACAATAACTTGGGTAAAGCCTACCTTGTTTTGCAGATCAGGCTTACTGAAAAGAACATTAGTAGTTTATTACTTTTTAACAATACAAATGAATTATACCTGTGCCTATGTTAATTCTATGAAGCTGTCTCTTCTGTTGTGTAATTGACTTCCTCTTTCTCTCTTTTTAAGGCAGCTGAGAATGGAGCAACAGGTGTTGAGCTGGATCTTGAATTTACTGCGGATGGTGTTCCTATTCTAATGCATGATGAAACAGTAGAAAGAACAACTGATGGGTCTGGCAGACTGCGTGACTTGACTTTTGATGAAATTAGGAAGCTTAATCCATCTGCAAAACATAGGCTATGGTAAATGAAATATTGCTATTCTGAAACTATTGTTTCAACGGTAAAAATCCTTGATAAAATGATTGCTTTGATCAATTAAGTGTTAAAATTTGTGTAAATTTAAAACTTAAGAGTCCCATATGTTACTTTTCATTTTATTTTAGAGGCATATGAGACTATGTCTCCTTATCCGTCTTTGCAATAGGAGCAGTGAAGCAGAATCAAGATAATTTGGTTTCAAGGAGAAAATCTACTGGCATCTAATTGTTTATCTGTATATCAGCTTCCCCTAAAGTGACTGCAGAATATTAAAGAGACTGGGAGTTTCATTATCCGTCAATCTTGGCTTCAGTAATTACTTCTGAAATTCTATTCACATATATACCTTGACTGGTTGTGCTTTGGGGAATTTCTGATTTTAGAATTTCTAAACGTTGGGATTATATGGCTGGAAAGGAGCTATCAGACTGGGTAGTCTCAGACAGGACTGGTGACCCCACTTACTGATTAAGTCCGTTCCAGTACTAGGCAGGGAAAATTGTATGTTACTACTAAACCTTTGATAACAATGCAACTTCTACGGTATTATAAGTGAATCCATTTTAGAGTACGAACTTTTAGTGTGTGCTCCTTGTGTTTCTGGTACACTGCATGTAGTGTACTGTCTGTACAGACTCTTGTAAATGCACAACCAAGGAGTCTGTGGTACAAATAGCATCTTCCCAGTCTGTTACTGGAACAGTGGCCACCTGGGCAGCACAGTGAGAACTTCCACATAGGTGATCAGCTGTTGCTCACTGTCACCTTATCAGGAATAATTTATTGATGCGTGAAGCACGTTTATTGGTGTGTCCTACATCCTCAGCTTGTCCTACATCCTCAGCGTATTCTGCCAGGATCTGCATTTCTGTCTCAGGGCTAGGGAGCACAGTCAAAGCAGGGCAAAGTCGGTGGATAGGTTGTCAACGATGGGGATTGAATGCATATTTATTGTAGTTGAGACAGGACATTAGTGTTTCTGAGAACTGAGATTAGTGTTTCAGTGTGGGACACTGAGTCAGTGAACATCATATTAGACCTTGAATTTGGAAGGTTTTAGTTGTCTAGTGGGTTTCTGAGGGGAGGAGAGGCATACACGTACCCTTGTACGTTTGCAGCCTTTTACTGGATGAGAGAGCCGCTGTTACTAGTGGTGCTTGATCCTACCCCTAATCCTGGGGTATCAGCTTGCTGTATTTAGGAATCCCTAGGAAGCGGTTCTGTGTAGTTGGGGATGTATGTGTGTGTGTGCACACGTCCATGGGTATCTTGACAGCATTCCAGTGAGTAGTTCTCTGTTCCTACAGGAGCAAATTCCAGGGTGAAAAGGTACCAACTCTGAGAGAAGCTGTTGTGGAGTCTATGCATCACAACCTTACAATCTACTTCGACGTCAAAGGCCATGCAAATCAGGTACCGCTTACTGTACTATATATACTGTACTAAGACACCTCGTTTCACCCTTGCTTTGGGTTTTCACCCTCTTCTGATGGTCTCAAGCTGATACCTGTGGTACAGTCCTCTCTAACATGAGTGAAACTGGGTCTGCTACTTACGTAATGCAAAATGGGCCTGTCAAAACCAAAGACAATGTGTTCTTTCACCCTGTTCCTTTGACCCAGGAAGTGGCAACTTAAAATTAGAATGTGGCTTGTGAGTGTCGAGTTTAGCTCACATCACCATCACACAACAAAGCAAAGCAAATTCCCCGCCTGTGCTGAGGGGACCTAGTGTCTCATCTTCAGCTTCCAACTGGGGATCTCAATTGTCTGTAATTTGCATTACTGAGGAAGATACAGGTGATGAATCACTATCATTTTATGCAAGTTGAACTAGATGATTTATCATTACAATTTATGCAAGTTGAACTAGGTGATCTTTGAAGGCCCCTTCCAACTGAATATTTTATTCTAAGTTAATTTTTTTTATTCTAGCATAGCAAAATATGGAAATAAATTCATTTTTGCCCTTGAACAAAACCCTAGACAGTACTTCGGAATGTTTTCTGCAATATATTTAAGGGTATTTCAAACGCTAGAACAATGAGTAGCATTCTTAAACAGATTTTTTTTTTTTCCATTTCAATCTTGCTACATAAAACAGGAAAGTACTTTAAAGGGGGTTATTCTAAAATGACTTTGCTGTGTAAAGTAAATATATGTGTCTGTATAAATATAACAACTGTGTGTATCTCTAATTGGCAGGCAGTTGATGCCCTAAAACAACTCTACCTGGAATTTCCTCGTTTGTATAACAGCAGCATAGTCTGTTCTTTCATGCCAGATGTTGTTTATAAGGTGATGTTTCCTCAAAATTTATTTTGGATTTTTTTTAATTCTGTCTGGGAATTTCAGTAAGATATGCAACTTCCAGAGTACCTTCGAGTTGTTAAAACTGTGGAGACATTAAAACCACATGCAGCATAAATCATAAATCCTGCATAAATCTTATTAGATTGCTCTATGCTCATTAGATGCACATATTACGAATCTACAGCGATTCCCTCCATTCTGAAAGTGTGTCACCCTTACCGATGGCACATGACCAGGTATCTATGTGCAAGATAACTGACAAATACCATATTTTGGTGTAAATGTAGACTTTTCTTAAAACTGTTTCCTAATTTTTGTTGCTAAGGCTATTTATCACTTATTTTGTTGTGTTGCGTGACTGTTTTGCTCCAGCATTTTTTTAATTTTTATTTCTTACATAAGAGCAGTTGCTTATTAATTCCATTTTTAAGAAAACAACAGTACAGGATCATATACAGCTTTCTAAAAGTGTTACAAAAGGATCTGGGGGGAAAGGGGAGAAGGGTTGTGGTAGAGCTGCAAATTTAAGCTAGCAGTTTGTATCCAACCTCTCCCAATTTATGTTTAAAGCAACTTGGTTTTTGTTTGAATTAGTCTTTTTACCTTGATCTTCCAGATGAGACAAGCTGATAGAAATGTGGTAACAGCCCTGACACACAGGCCTTGGCACCTGAGTCATCTTGGAAATGGGACGCCTCGTTTCGATTCCTTCTGGAAACATTATTTATATATGATGATGGATGTCATTCTAGATTGGAGCCTACACAGTTTCTTATGGAGATTATGTGGGGTTTCAGCCTTCCTCATACAGAAAAATTTTGTTTCTCAGTGAGTGTTAAAGCTTGCTAATATATCAGGAGGCACTATCATTCACTAGAATAGTATGTTAATCAGTATGTTCTATTTAGTATTGTGTCAGGTTGTATATATGGTTTCTTTATTGCATGCTATTTTATTCTTTAAGCCTCTATCTTTTATTTTTACTTTATGTTACATGCTAAGTTTAATCTCAAAGGGAAAGAATACTGTTGCTTTTGCCTGTTTATAGTAGCAACACACACCAAAAAATGGCATGTTGCAAAAGATAATGCAACCATCATTCCTGATGGGTTACCACTGTAAGACTGAAACTCAATTTTAACCTTAGTGCTGTCTGTCTTGACTCTGATAGTGTCTGTCTTCCTCTTACAGTGTCTTTGTTCCTTTCAGAGATTATGTGAGGCACTGGTCTTCAAAAGGAATTCAGGTGGTTGCCTGGACAGTGAACACATTTGCAGAAAAAATATATTATGAAAACGTCCTTGAATCCAGCTACATCACAGACAGCTTGGTGGAAGACTGTGATCCTCATTACTAGGCCTGTGATTAATTATTCACCACCTTAAAGAAGCTCTCTTACTCAGGCAGGTCTGAATTTACCATCAAGACAGTATCCACTAATGCAGATGGGACTACTAATGATAGTTCTGGGAAGAGGAGGAACAGTATTTTACTTCTGCTATATGATCAGGTCTTGAATGCAGGAAAACTTTCTGGTGCAACACTGACCAAAGCTGACGTACAGCCAGTGGTGGTCTGGGGAAATCGCATTGTAATGTAAAAGGATCATTTTTGATAAGCTAACTGGGCAATCTCTGTATGTGCAGATTGCTTTATAATTCCAACTATTCCTTTGCTTTGTTTGAATCTTGGTTATAAAGTCATATCAGCCTTTTTGATGGCATAATGTAAAATTGCACTTTGATTCTAGTACTTGAAACAGTTTGTTCTATAACTGTGTAATAATTTGAGGTTTATTTATGGTATCTTAAAAGCATCTATACTATTGTTCTCAAAACAATGGTGAAAATGGTGCCAAAATAGAGGGCGAGTGTATTTCCCTCCTGCTGCATGGAAAAACGACTACGTTGCATCTTAATAGGGAAAGAAAAGCCAACAAACCATGTTTCTTGTGAAGACTATGAGAATTAATGATTAAAACTTGATTATCTTCTTATGCTCCAGTCTTTTTAAAAGCACCAAGGGAGGCTAGATTATTTCTTCTATTAATACTACACATGAATGTATTTATTTATAAAACCAAGGTACATACCAAATGCTGCTAGTGGTAGAATAAATAGAGCTGTCTTTTTTTCTTTGCAAATTGTTTGCATGATTGAAGGACATTCACAAGGATACGTAAGAATCTGTAACCCAGATTTAACCTGAAATCAAAAAAGAGTGCAGTCACAATAAACACATATCTGATAGCTTAAGGGTACAGTATACTTACCAGCTGTGCACTAGTAGATTGATGTAGTATGTCAAAATGAGTGCAGGTTGCTTGATATTTTTTCCTAAGTAAAACTCATAGGTGTTCTCATCACAGCTGCTGTTAATATGCCATGAACGATTTTGGCTCTGCTCTGGAAGGAGCTGGTAGTTAGAGAAGACTGTCGATGATTAGCAAAGAGCATAAAACTCATGTGGAGCCAGCCCCAACATACATGGGACCACCTGTTCTTAATAGCCATTATGTGGAAAATTTACTAAGTTTAATACTTTCATTTCAGAAGAATGTCATATTAATTTCAACAGAAATGAGGAATTCAAACATAACGGATTGGTTACCTGCTACAGGTTATTCAGATGTAATCTCACAAGCTACCTTAGACTGCACATGTAGCAGTGTGCATATTTGACTAGACAGTGTAATCATTTTGGTAAGGTAGATCCTTGTGCTGCGTAAGTGTTGTTGGTGCACTAAATCACCAGTGGAAAGAACTACACAATTGTCCCAATTAAGGTAAGTCCAGACTTTTGAATTAGTGGCAGATGAACTGCATCTTCCCCTTCATGTGTTAAGAGAATACTTGAATTTGGTTGGCACGGATGTTGCAAACTTCCTGGCATGTGCCATGCTTCAGGAAATCTTATCTTTCCAGTCTGTTTATAAAAGCTTTTTTGTTGTTGTTTTTGTGGGGTTTTTTGTTTTGTTTTTTTACTTCTATGAGTTGGATATTTGCTACAGCACATACTCTCTCTTGGAAGACAGCAGCAGAAGCAATTATAGTTGAACACATTAATGAGAAGATGAAATACGTTCTGGAAGTAGATAGCCTTGTACACTACCGCAGCTACACTGAGGGCTGCTCGAGGTGATGTCAAATGGACACTAACACTATTACACCACTTTTCAAGCAAACTTGCTACTCAGGCAACTAAGTGTAAGGCTATTTAGCCAATGAATGCTATCTTTTGCAACGGGTGATGAATTTTTATTTTATTTTTTGCTTTTATCTTAAGATATATATAAGCACAAAGAAACATAGGAGTAAGGAGGCATGCTGGATTCCTTGAGATGATGGGTTTTCTCGTCATGATTACGAGAACCTCTCCATGTCACTTTTCTACCAGGTACTGCAAAACCAACAGTCTCAGCCTTCTGGTGCACATCCTGTATCTGTGTCTGTTACTTATACCATCAGCTAGTTTCTGTCCAGCCCTGAGTTCTAACCTCTGTCTTTACTGCTGTGTTCTACAGTTGTTTTCAAATCTCTAATCAGAAGAGTTGGCTTAACGGCAAATGATCGTTTCTACAAAGGTCTGGTTTTTTTGTTGCTGCTCGGATTGCTGGTACTGCTGAATCTCGCTGTCCTCAGTGCCAACACTGGATCCACATTGAAATATTCACAGCCAGACTTCAGGGCTATGCATGCAGAAACAAATAATAAAATTGAATCTCTGGTCTTGCATGTAAATTTTGTCCTTTTTTCTATATCTCTTGTGTTTCTTTCTGGGTTGTCTTTAATGTAAATTATGAGCCTGAGAAACAGGTGTATCTCTTTCCTTGGCATTTTTATGTCCAAAGCAGCTAGGGAGGAATAAACCAGGCAAAACAAAACAAACCAAAGCTAAAAAAAAAAAAAAGCTAAGATTTATCATCATAGCAGAGTTGGGGCTATGAGTAAAAAGCAGCTGCACTGAATGTCTCAAAGTCACGTGATTAAAAAAAAAAGTCCCTGTTGTGTTACTTCCAATCCCTTCTTTACTGGAACAGAGGTCACAAACTTTTTTGTTCACAATGTTGTTTTACGCAGGTGAGATGTTTGATAAGAAGTCATTCTTAAAAAATAGAATTCATCAAGCTGGTTTTGAGTGAAATAAACCCTGTAAAAATGGCTCAGAAGAGTGAAGAGGGAATAAAAGCTTTACGGTCATTCATACAAGTTAGTCTACAGCTATTACAACGTCTCAATCATTCAAAACAACTGCACCTTAGTTTTATTTTCTTTTTATTTGACTGATACTCTACCTTTGGTTTAGATCAGATAAAAGCTGTTCAAACAATCTAACACACAAAAATAGTTTTAGATCAAAGCTTTTACTTAAAATCAGGCACAAATTTTCTTACATTTAGTCAACAACAAATGACTAGCTGTGGGGTGACCCTTACTGAAACAAGATAAAGACTTCCTCCAGGCTTGGCCATATTATCACCAGAATTTCACTACAAAACCAAACCAAACATGCAGTGCGTTCCCTGTCTTACAATAAACTGCCGGGAGGATGCATTTTGCAGTCTCCAATTTTTCTTCCATTTGGGGAGGAAAAAGTGGTTCTTTCAGTCCTTAATGTGAATCAGTATTGTTTTCTGCAGAACATCAATGACAACATTCACCACTGATTCTGCCTGCTCGCAGTTGGAAATCTACATCGTCTTCTTAATCTTCCCATTGTGCTGCTTGTCTGGCACGTAGAGCAAGTGCCACTGCTTCGGACACCCCTGGGCTGCTGCTGGGCTGGGATGTCTCCAAATCTATTTTTCACAAGAGAAGTAATGTTAACTGTGTTGATGTGGGTACAACAGCTGTCCTGTATTAGAAAGCCCCATGCTTTTTAAGTCTCATCTGTCAAATATTTAGAATGAAGGAACATGTTTGTATGAAGCAGGAATGGTTCAAGCTGCCAGGCAGGCTTCCGTAGGTGTTTTATTCTGGATGTACAATGTGCTAAGGCCTCTATGTTGTTAATAACCACTTCTGAAGTGGTTAAGTACTCATTTAATATGACACAATATTCTTTCCTACAGCTGGTCCCATAAGACAAAATGTCTCATTTACCCAAAGAAATTCAACTCAGGTATACTGAACCTTGAGATCAGCCTTCAGAAGTCTCCACCCAACATTGCAGCAAGCTAACAATAAGCTACCAACAGCAAGCGTTGGCCCCAGAAACAGAGTCTTTGTTTTCTCTTTATACAGGGTGCTAAAAGTCTGTCTGTTACCTCAATCTGTTTTATGCTGTGTCTATACTAAATCAAACATTTTTACTGAGCTGAGCTGACAAGAGTTACTTTCTCAGTGCTTAGCATTTGTTGCTTACCAGGTGGGAAGCCAGTCCCCTTCAAGATGCCAGCAGAATAGGGATACTGGAAACAAAATTCACAAGTAGATTTAAGTCAGTGTTTCCCTCGTGTGCTCATTATTGTATTTAATTATGCATTTCCTGTAACAAAATCATTCTCTCCAGATCTCAAGCAGGATTATGAACATAAATATGCCAACACCTATTCTGATTACATATTTTCATCTCTTCAATCTTTTAAAATGATCTCTACACATACAGTACTGTCTGTCCTCTTTGTCCAACGTACGCCCACAGTCTATATAGGGAAAACAAGCAGAGAATTCCTTCTTTGACTATCTCACCTCATTGTAGGATGCGTTTTGATTTCTGTCAAATGTCCTGCCTGGGTAGTTTGGCTCTTGCTGGGCACGTTGCATGGATGGGTGGTATGAAGCTCTTCCCTGAAAGACATTATATTTGACATTAGCAGTAATATATTATGTCTTCCAGTCCTGGCCTTATGGTCAGTACCCACATCCACATCTATTACCCGTGGTTTTGGGAGATGTTTAGAAGCCAAAAGGCAACCTGGCACACTTGTACCAGGGCCTGCCTGAGTTCCGAGGCACTGTCCTTTGTGCAGCCCAGGACTCCATCTCATAGTGACACAGAGATGCAGCCTTAGTGCTTTGCAAACTGCACAGTACTTTTTGTTAGATTATCACCTAGTCAGATAACGTCACAACCCCGATTTTATAAATGGGAGGGGTGGGGAAGGATCTGAGATAAAAAGGACCTAGGTGTTCACGGTTTGCCACCCACACAGAAATGAAATTTCAGTTTTTCCTTTTAAGACTCTTGTTTTTAGACACTATTGCTGGTAACACCTCTCTTTCTCGGACTGGCTTCTTTGACACCTTAAGAGTTATGCAGGTGATTTAGCTGTTATTAGAATACTTTATATTTCTTTATTCACAAATAACTAGATGGAACAGAAGCAGATACAGTTGTGCACAATAGAGCAAATACAGTGCTGGGACATAATACTGGATGCTGTGCAAAGGAGCCCGGTCTCTCTATGATGCCAAAAATGATACATGGAGCTTCCTGCCTTGAAGAGACTACTTTTATTTTGGTATTTTTGATTGTTATTGCAGTTATGTTAGCTTGTTTCCTTTCTCTTTTAGGGGAAGGGAAGCCTGGGGAGGCAGGATAACTGTGAGGACAAAGGTGCTTGTAACTTAGTGCCAATTATATGAGATTGTGGCAGGTGAGTACATGCCAGGGAAGAGTGTGGAGCAGACAGTGACATCCAGACCTACTTACTAGGAACTAACCTGAATGAACAGGTGGAGAAGAAAAAAAATGGTCTTATCTTACTTCAAATCTCTAAAATGGCAATGAGAAGTGGCAAAGAGCAAAGCAGCAACTGCAGATGACAAGCTGTTCTCCATGGGACAGGTACTTATTTGGGCCTAACAAACCCTTTTGTTGCCCAAGTACGTAGGTCAAAGAGTTTTCACTCAGCCTAAATGAAAACACTACACAGCACCTACATGTACACTAATCTGATGGTTCAGCAAGCACCACTGACTTGAAAAATAAATTTAATTTAAAGATGTTAGATGTCTATTGATGTTGTGTGGGATTTAAAATCAGGTTAGATCAGGGCACTCAGTTTAACTCGTCTGCAAAGGTGGGTGAGGAGGACACAAAACATAAACCTGTAAGGAAATCTAGAGTCAGTGGAGGAATGCAGCTTCCTTCTTAGTCTAGGCAAGGTTTAAGTGTGGCTGAACCCTTTTCTGACCATCACTACACCTAGATTAGAAATGTTTTCTTGCAGTTTCATAATCATAAATAATATTTGGTGAGGGGAAGGACCTTCTACATCCTCCCAAGTTAAATTCCTCTCTGGAGCAAGTAGGGAATTTCCCAGGTATCCTTTTGCTGGCTGGAGCTAACTAGCAAGCAAGCAATTTAGGTGAAGTTTTAAACACAGACATAGCTGAAAATGACATCCTATTTGCAAGACTAGAGAAATCCCATAGAATCGTAATGAGCATGTAATTGAAACAGGAGTATCTGAACTACGAAACTGACCTGCTGGTCTCGTCCTCTTGGTACAGATGGATTTTGTTTTGCCCTCTGTAGTAAATGGAGTTTTCGAAGTAAAAACATTTTATCTTTTCCTTCCTGTGGTCAAGAAATTCTTTATCATTAGCTGGAATGGAGTAATCATTAAGGGAGGCTCAAGGTCTGTGAGTAACCATTGACCAGAATACTCATTAAGATTCCTATTTAATCAGTCTATGAAGGGAGCTGCAGCAGCACAGCTTGGAAGTAAAAATTTTTTGCAACAACTCTATTTGTAAGTTTCCCTGCAACTGACATGCAGAAGGGCTTCCACCCTCCTCTGCATTGTTATAGGAGAAGCAGATTACAATTGCATAACAGAAGTATGAGAAAATCAACAAGGAAGCCAAACTTTAAACAAGATAAAGCTGAAAGATGAACTTACATTAACAATTTGATTACGTAAGAGCTTGACCATGGTCTTTCTTCCTTCTATTATTTGCCAGTAAAGATAAGTAATAATTCTAAAAAAAATAAATAAAGTGCAACAGATGAACACTCATACCCGTGTGTATTTCCTCCTAGTCACTGCTTAAACAGAAAGTTATCTTGTTCATTTTGTCCACTAGAAATTTAATAATATACACATGTATATGTCTGTATGTATATAATTGTATATCAAACGGCAAACATGAAATTGCTTTCTCTTGGAAAAGACCCAAAGGTTTACAGACTTACTCAAGATGAGAGGTACAATTAACGTAAGTAAACAATACAAGTTGCATTTAAGATAACAAACATGAACCTAATGTTCTTAACCAATTTTGTGTCATTTGCTTAGACACATTCATGGACATTAAATCACAACACTGAACACTTATTGTTTTCAGGCCAATTCTGGTTCCACTAGAATGGCTGGGAGCTTGTTTAATGCGAACAGGTTTGGGCTGTTACATGTGCACAGGCTATGATGGAAATAGCAAGTAGCACAGCTACAACTTCAAACCCTACCAGCAGGCAAATACCTTAAAGATGCACATGCAGGTTTTGCCAATATAATTCATTTCAGTCAGGAAGACACTATGTGAATTTACCTGAGATTAGCTGGATGTAGACGGCAACATACGTATTAGCATGTCCCGAAATAGTGTGCTCACTTTAACGTGCCACTTGTGTACCACCATGCCCTTCACCACAGTACCCCACAGTCAGAAAAGACAAAGAAAACACCTTCTGAACCTCCACTTTTTATATTGCCCAAGGTTCTAGTAGAGATCTAGCCTGTACTACCTGTGCTTGTGAATGATTTCTCTTTCCCTACTGATTTATACACTAATGAAAAAAGCAATTTCACCTGCCAACTGTACGCAGCATGTTCCCATTTGCTGATGTTCCTAAAGCTAAGTAAGCCAGTGGTATTAAGATCTGGAAGCCTAGGCATCACTAAACTAAAAGCATTCAATTGAAAGCAGCATATTCTATAGTTAGAATGAAGCTGGTTTGCAAAGAGCTTTGGCATCCTAACATAAAAGGAATAGATTTTATAACTTATTTATGTACTTCAAAGACATGATGTTCCTATTTATTAATCATTTCTGATGCTCTAGAATGTACTTTGCAACTCTGTTATGGAGAATGGCTATGACATAGCCAGGTTTTTCCACTTCAGGTCCTTTTCAAGTGCTTTTCATCAACAGATACTTACAGGAAAATGATGGAGAGGATGAAGAAGAAAAGTTCACTTGTAATTAAGTTGTTGTAGATCCACACTACCCATTTTGAGCCAGTGTAATTTTCCAGTATTTTTATCCACTCAGAGACTGCTGCAAACATAGAAGACAAACCTCTGAAAGGACCACATTCTTCTGAAGGTTTTAACCTGAAAGTGTGAGAAAACAACTATTTAAAGCTTCATTTACTAACATGATTTAGTTAAACACTTTGTTGATGAAGATGCTTGTTAGTTTGATATAGCCCTCCGTCCTCTTTGGAGCCTCAGGGAACTTCCATCATTTATGTCTGATTTTTCACTTGGGTCAACTCCCACACCTTAAAATGCCACCCCAATGTCCCCCTGAGACTACTGCAGCCAGAGATCTAAGACACCCTGCCGCAATGGATCTGCACCAACCTGTGTACATAACCTTGACCTAAATGTAACAAGTCAATCAGTGTAGCACAGCCTATAGCAATTTGAAAATCTGAATTTCCCAAGTTGCACAAAAGATGTGTAAAGGAACCATCATCCCACCTTGCCTTCCAGGACATGAGTCACTGCAAACTTTCAGTAACAACAAGCTGTGGTGAACTAAGGTAGTTTCCTTAGCAAAAATTAACATTTTCAGATAGACAGAAAGAGGAAAATATTATTTGCTTTGAAATTGAACTAATCTAGACAGTCATGGCCTATAACATTTAATAGGCCTGGTATGGCCTATAACATTTAATCCCAGGAACAGGCTGGGTCACAGAAATTTTTCAGGAGAAGGAAAGGACGAATCAAAGAATTTTCTCTGACATTTAAATAGAATACTAAAACTTGAAGGCAACAAAGTTTCCCCTCCCACTTTCTTGTGGGACAAGTTCTGCATTAACCATTTTTTTTTGCAAACTTTCAGAGCATGTTTTCAGAATACAAAACATCTCATGAACATTTGAAACCCTCCTTTAGCAATTAATACAAATCTGTCTACAGAACAATGCAGATTCTTCTGCCTGGTATAAGGTCACAGCGTAACATAGTGGAACTGAATGTCAGTGCTCTTCCCTACCTCCAGACAGTAACTGCAATGACAGACAGGACTCCAATGAGGGAAGGGAAAAACAGCAGGAACATGAAGAACGTTGTCATCTGAGCTGCTCTCCAGACTTGGCGAGGGGGTTGGCAATTCTTCATTAGGCTGACCTTTTAAGAGATGAAAATATACTCATTCTCAGAACAGTGTTACTTATCACTTTAAATGGATTTAAGTCAATACTACTGAAATTGTTGGAAGCAATTGCTGGAATAGCATCTATCAAAAGTTTCCAAGGACTTCTACTATAAGAACTTGATAGATATAGTGTAGTTTTAGAAAAAGAGTATAGTCTTTCAAATACTAAGAGGCAACATGAGTTTCTGATGGATTCTACAAGACTCCATTGGGTAGTTTGGTTTTGCAGCACACATGAACCCAATGTTCATGGTGATCAAAGGGCTGGAGCACCTGAAATGCTGAGAGAGCTGGGGATGTTCAGCTTGAAGAAGAGAAGGCTCCAGGCAGACCTCATCGCAGCCTTTCAGTACATAAAGGGGGCTTATAAAAAAGATGGAGAACAACTTTTTACATAGGCAGACAGCGATAGGACAAGGGGGAATGGTTTTAAACTAAAAGAGGGGAAATTTGGATTTGAGATTAGGGGGAAATTCTTCACTCAGAGGGTGGTGAGGCACTGGCACAGGCTGCCCAGAGAAGCTGTGGATGCCCCATCCCTGGGGGTGTTAGAGGCCAGAATGGATGGGATTTGGGCAGCCTGGTCTAGTGGGTGGCAGGGGGGTTGAACTGGATGGGCTTTAAGGTCCCTTCCAAACCAAGTGGTTCTGTGATATGATACAGGGAAGTTTGAATTGGTGCTTCTAGCTTTGTTATTCTGCATTCAACGCTACAAACTGTTCAGTCACCTAACAAGGAATCTGTTGTCTAATCACACTGCTGAGACAAAGAACTCTGAAAAGAAGAATTTCCACCATGATATTTAGCTGAATCACCCCACTTAGACCTAGATAACTCGGGGGGAGTAAACAGGTTGCTGGGGAACAGAAAGAGAATCCAAAATCACAGCAATAGCATGACTGTCTATATTGGCACATGCACTTAGTTAACGTACAGTTCATATGCATTATGCATATGAAATGCACATACCATTAGTTCTCTAGGCTTTAATTTTAGTCCTTTATTCTTTCTCCTTTCTAATTCCTATGCTTTCACACTTCTCCCCTCTCAAGTTTTACAGGTTTGCAATTCAAAGGTGTGCATCCAAATGTTGTTTCTTTAACCAGCCAACCAACAACAACAAAACAATAACAAAGCAACAACAACAAAACCAACCAAACTGCTCCCCTGGGCACAAAACCAGAGCGTCCAGACAAACCCAGCACTTTGACCCAATAAATCCTGCCCGTATTTCAAGCAGTGTAAATGGCATGGTACTGTATGATGAACACATGTAAAGCTTGTTACCTTTTTCGTGTAAAATACTATAAAAAATGATATCATCTGGATACCAGGCAGCAGAGGTGAGAAGAGAATACCAATCCTAACAGAAAAGATTTATAAGAAAAAATTACATCTTCACTATACACTACACAGTGCTCAGTGCACCAAAAATAGAAAGCATCAGACTATCTTCATATACAGTTAGTGTTTGGCTATTTGCAAATGTGTAATTATATTAATAGTGATCCTGTAACAGTAAGTTAGCCTTTAAAAACATGCAACTTTAAATGTACACATCTGTGTACACATCTGCAAAACTCATAATTGGAGTACTGCACTCATTCTCAGAAATAAGGAGGAAATAAGGCAGCTTTTCTGGTATTTAACACTGAGATTATTTCAACAGGAACACTATTCCAGTGGGGATTAAAACAAAACTTTTGGATATTCCTTTTACAGTTTTTTCCCAGACCAGGGACCACAATCTAAATTACTGTAATTATGCGAGTAATAATTTCAGTCACAGAACTGATGAGTCACAATCCTTACAAAAGTACTCAATATATATCATCTCTCACTTATCCTACACTTTCTTTCATGATGCAAAGCACCCATAAATGTTTGAATAGGGATGTTCCATGGTATTCCTACATGCAAACAAAGTTTTAGCTGTAAACTTACCACTTACCAGGTCAAAGTCTGTGCATAGATCAAATCTAAAACATTTCGTGCAATATCAAATTCTGGCACTCCCAGGCTTACACAGACTGTAGTTCCAATAATTCTGGAAAAAAAAATAGCATTTGTTAAATGGTAAAAACCTCTGCAAATGACCTCCTGAATGCATCACTGACAGGTTATTCAGGGGTTCCATTAACCACGACACACAAAGCAGCCACAGCTTGTTGATTAGACAGCACATCAAAATGAAACAGAAGAATCTGGCAAAAGCGAATTCCCATAACACACAGCAGGAGTAAGAAAGACTTAGAATATTTTTAATGCAAGACAAAAAAAAGACCAAAAGAAAAAAAAGGATTTATAACTATATCAGAAAAGTATGCTTACGCTTATGATTTAACAGTTGAAATGACAGTTTACCTCATTACAAAAACCTAACAGCTTTCCAGTTCCCGCCTCCTGAAAATTCTCAGCTTTAATAAAAAAAATGAATCTTCTAACCTGACATTTGCAACATATCCTAAAGCATATTCTACTTTAAACTAACCAAGGTGGCAGGTAACTGAGACACACAGGTAAGCAAGTACCCCAAGGATTCCTCCTGAGGACCAGTAATCTCATTTTATCACTTATTTTTTTCCTGAGCTGGGAAGATTCAGTTTCTGCTTTCTGTAGCAAGAACAGGGAGGATTTTGGTTACTGTCCCACCTTGCCTTGAGTAAAGGTCTGGGTACCACCTGATCAGCTGCATCATCAGCGTTTCAGGGCTGAGTTCCAGTTACTCTGAAGACATGCAAGTAATCAAATGTACTTGTACTTTTAACCTTTTATGGCTGTAAGTCTGATGCTTTCACACAGCTCAGTGGGGAACATTCATAATGGCTGATGACGCGGTTTTAGTACTGTGCCTTTTTGTGGGGAGGTGGTTTTCTGTCTAAACAGAATGATAACACCGGAGGATTAAAGTACACTGACAAGAGCTGTGAAGGGAAAGTCTTCAAGGGCTTCTCAACATTGCTTTGTGTTGATTCGACACAAAAGCCAAAGTCCTAACTTGTAAACCAATCTTGTTCTCATCACGTGCGAAGGGCAAACAATCATAAGGATCTCCTATATATAGCCAGGATCCCTAAATGTTCTATAGAGGTGGCAAGCATTTAGTACTCTATTGCTGTAGTCGTAAATAATGTTTAGCAGTAGGAAGGGACATGCAACAGATTACAGAATTAAATGAATTTTTTTTTTACATGTTTAGCTGAGCTTACTTTCAGTTAAAAATACTCTCTCACATACCACACTACAGACCTCTACACTTGGGAGTCATATTACATCCTTAATAAGACTGATTAAAATGAGATTTTAAACTTGCATGCACTCTGTAGAGTGTGATAACTAAAAGAAAAAACATTTACAGAGGGACATACCAAGAAAAGCCAGCAATGCATCTGTGTGCATGCAGAAAAGCAGGGTTTTCTGCTTGAGACACCTGGTCATTTGGCACCTGTTAAGGAGACCTACTGGAGTACAGTGTGACTCCTCCCTGCCTGTGTTTCCATCTCCAAAGAGAACAAGGACACACTGGGAGAGTAGAACAGTACACACTGTGACCTCTCCTAAGAAGGAGCTGGGATATACCCAAGGCACATACCCAGCTACCATGCCTGGTAGAGAGAACTGAGAAAGCTTCAGTTGTATCCCAGACATAATCCTGTTGGACCTCTCCTTTTCTCACACTGGAGGGGAAAAAGCATGCAAGCAACCAACCAAAAGAACTATGTCTTTGGCTAATGAATAAAAACAAGATTAGAAACATTGTACTCACCTTCGTAAAAATTCTCCAAAGAAAGAGCCAAGCAAACAAAATATGAAGTCAACCAGAATAAGACGATAGATATCTTGGCCAATCAGTGTTTCCCAGCACTTTAAGAGGTAGAAATAAATAAATAAATAAACATATCTGAAGTAAAAAATTACATGATTCTAACATTCCCAAATGCAAATGCTTGGGCATCTGAAATCTGGGCTATGGATCAAAGACTTGCTGGCACCCTAACTAGTCACAGTTGACCTCTCATTGAAGAATGCTGCAAACCAGCTGAGACTCAAATCGGGTGACTCATTCTCATACAGTTCATTTCTCTAGAGATTCTAATAAAGAAATGCTGGGGTGGGAAATTCAGCTGTCCAAAGGACTCCATGTACTTCTCTTTGCTGAAGCAGGCCTATTACCAAAGTGGTTCCTAATGAGTTATCATGGGTCAAAGATGCATACTTTTGAAATTTTACCTGGGACTTCGATTCCGCCACAATGTCAAGCCAGTAGTAGCACAGTATTCCAATAATCGATATTTTCAGGATGATGTTTCTACAAAGAAAAAGTACCAGTAACTGCACTGACAACTGCTGTGTAAGCTCACGGGAAGGAACAATGGTAGGATGGCCATTGGTCATGTTACTACCTTCTTACACACCAACAATAGCGCTGCACAGTGCCAGGACTAACAGGAGCTCTGGTGCCATGTTACTCTATTGTCCTGGCAGAAGTGAAGCCAGGTGTGACGACCTTGACACAGGCCTAAACATGCTACTGGACATGGGTGTGTGTGCTCCACAAGAGAGGAAGGCCTGAGGGGCACTGGTGGTAATGTAGTGTTAATTCCAGGCACCCGTAGCAAAGTTAGACCTGCTCACTCCTCGCTCCACTTCCCTTCCTTTCCCCAGGAGGTCCGCAGCCCACTAGGTATCTGTGGGAGCTACAAACAAAGCCAAGCCCAGAGTCACAGTGTTCCTAACTGGGAGGGGTACCCTGTCCTCAGGCAGAGAACACTCCGGAAGACTCACAGAAGGCAAACAGAAACCTTTGGAGAAGATGAATTCATGTGCTCCATACCTCCCTACTGCCCACCACACCATCCAGACATAGCTTGCAGTAAAAAGATGAGTCAGCCAACTTCAGGCAAAAAAACACTAAGAGCAGGGAGCAAAAAATACCTGGCAATAGTGACATATGTCCTATTTCTGGGATTCTGAAATTTCTCCAGGTGTCCAAGCCATGAGTAGAAGAATGGGATGAGCACATTGAGGAGAGATGCAACAATTGGTAGCACCAACATGGCAGCTTGGCTCTCCAGGTCATTTTCATGCCCTTCCTTAAACAGCTTTGAGAGAAGAAAAACAAAGAGAACCAACCCCAAACTTAGAACCTTTGCTGAAATGCTGCCACAAGTTGTGCCCACACACCTGACACGCATCTCTGAATGTTCTCTGATTAGAGGCTACCATGTTTTACTGGTCCATATCCAGCAGCACAATGACCCTCCCTTTCCACTGTGTTACATGGGACCACAGATGGAAGCCCCAGCTTAAAAGTTGTTCCAGGGCAAAGGAGAGGCAGTCCTTGATGAGGCTTCTTCTTGCACTTTCTTTCAAGGCCACCAGCTGCACTCTCTCTAAGCTGGACGCGGGTCCAGGCATGCAACTGCTGGGATGAAGTGGGAGATTTGCTCAGATCCCTCAGGTCCTACAGTCTTGCCGTAATCCCCAGTAGTGTGAGTCTTTGCAAACCAGCTTTTTAGGTACAGCAGAACGTGTGTGTGTATTGGCAGAAACAACACCCATGCTTTCCTACTGTCCCTAGTAGCGAACAGACCACAGCTTGCATTTTGTGTAAGAAAGACACCCATGTGGAAAAATACGTCTCCAAAAACAGGCTGCAAAGTCTGTCCTTACCTCTAGATTATTAATGGAGAGGAAGTAAACACCGGAACAAGCAGCCACTGCTATTCCCAGGGAAGCAGCCCAGGCACCAAGATGAAGAAGAATATGAACAAGTCTCTCTGTTACAGAAAAATTTTGAACTTCCTTGTTTACATCAGTGAGGCCTTCCTGCACGGAAACAAATGTTAATGAAGAATTGCTTAGTCAGCAGCATAAAGGAAAACCTGTTTCAAGTAACTACTTGAGAGACTGAATAAAAGATTTGTTTCTCTAGAAGATCAGCGCAGTAATATCCTGGGAAAATTAAATGGCCAATTTTGTGTTCCTGTCCTAAAAGTTGTTTCTCTCAACAGTTATGCTAATTTAACATTTAATATCATAAGTCTGCTTTTTGTCGACAAAATATTTAAACTGCAAAAAGGAAAAGAAAAAAAAAGCAATATTCTAGTATATATTTAATAGTCATAGAGATGCATTCAGTAGAACAAAAGCATTCATTCAGTAGAACAAAAGGATATAAATATTTATATGTAGCTCAAAGAGAAAAGAAAAACAAGTAGCTATGACAACTCCAGAAGTTCTAATCAAATGAAACTTAACAGCCAGGAAAACTTAAGTTTATTAGAAACACGACTAGCATGCCTGAGTCACTGTTCTGGAGACTTATTTGTGCATACATTCTGGCAGAGTGACCCAAGCATGCTAGTTATGCATCTTTGCACCTTTTTGCATCTCCTGGATTTTGTACCTTTACTTGTGTGCTGAGATTCTTTTGTTTCAGCTTAACAGCTTTTTCATTAGTTACATTGAAGTCCCAAGTGCAGAGAAGTTTGCTAGCATTTCCAGAGTATGTTTGAGGGTTAATGAAGTTCCTGCAGAAGGATTTTGCCATGCTGCAACAACAACAACAAAATTGAGATGCATAATGGGGAAATAGATCAAGTTTTCGCAACAGTAAAAGGGGGTGTGTGTGTGTGTGTGTGTGTGTGTGAATTTTTCAGTTCTTCCATCCCTTCCCTTGGCTAGCGGACCTATGTCAGAGCATCTCACATAAGAAGGCACGGAAAATAGATCTTAACGTAAGAGAAAACTCTCACACTTCTTTCTCCCAGTTGTTGCTGACAATCTTTACTTCATTGCTATTAGAAGGCCATGTCAATACCATATGTTATCAGCAGCAACAGATTACAAAAGGGAGATCATGCTGTAAATTGCTTTGAGCTGGGATTCACCTGCATGGCCCTCACTATTCTGCAGTTATTCTTCCTTCGCCTAATAAAAGTTTGGTGTATGAGACTGTCTTTTGAGCAGAATCTTCTGCTTAAACCTGAGACCTGGAAATAAGGACTTACAGAAACACACTCAGGTAATTATCACTGCCAGACATTTACATATTTTTTTGGCTAATATAAATGAAATAAGAATATATGATTAGTTTACCTGAACAACAAGATAAGCAAACAGATGACAAAATATATTCCAACAGTAAAAATATAGGCCAGCTGCATGTTGTAAGATGCACCATTCTCCGTTTTACTGATTGTAGCATTGGTGTAAAAGCCATAGTAGAGTACTGTTTGTTGAAAATAACCCTGAAAATATATGGACATCATTCAGAATATTTGCTAGTACCTGCATGTAGAGAGAAGTACCATCACCTGAAGCACAATTCAGATGTGGGAGCTGTCCCATTCCCAGCTGTAAAATCAGGTGTGATTAAATTTGTGAAAATTGAACCCTGTTTTCATTATATCAGCTATAAACTTCCATATTTTTGAGAACTTTTAGAGGTATATAAATGACTTGCATCATTTGGGATGATTGTGAGCATTCAATATGCTTTCAGGACTTGCTCTTCTCTGAAAATTCCTGAAGAGGGAAAGCATTAATCATTTATTTCTTCGGAGCAGTGTTCTGAACTGCCAAATTGTAACAACTGCAAAGGAACCAAGGAGGAAGCATGTGACATTCAATACGTGAGTTATTACATCACAGCTGACCTCCTGCAATGGTGACTGTACTTTGCAAAATTAAACAATGTTACTATAAAATACAGCACTTTAAAACCCAATTTTAGAAAGAAAGGGTGGACACCTTTCCTTTGAAAAAGAGCATTAGCAAGAGCAGAATGATGTTTATTAACCAGAGAAATCCTTCAACAACAATAAAATTGACACAATTTTTACAACTGTCAAAGACAGAAAAAAGAGTAAGTCTTCTCAGATCAAGTAGCTGATGAATACTACTAAACTTAGAGCAGTGCAAAATTTTTGTTTATAAATATCCTGGGATTTTATTCCCTGAATATAAAGATCTCCGCATAGTGAAAAGATCCTCCTGTCTACAGGGCACACTAAAGTTGGTGGGTTGCCACACAAAGATCTGTGCCCTCCTTGGAAGAATAAAGCTTTAGAAATAAGCAAAACTCACAGAAACATATACTGAAATCTGCACTGTATTTTTAAAGGAAAATCAGCATGGGAAAAACGTTCTGCTAAAGACTATTGTATCCGCCTCCAGAAGGCCTGACTTCCACTCCTTTCTAGAAGAACAATGAAAAAATCTTGATATATTGCTGAACACAGCAATCATTTGCAGTAAGACACATTCCTCAGAATGAGTTCCACCCTGGGTTAATGTTTGTTGTAGTTTCTTTTTATTTCAAATACATACTAACTATCATTTCTAGTCATATAAACATCTAACTCAATCTCTTAAGAAGAAATAATTGCTTTTTTACTTTGTCATGATTTTTAAAGTAGATCTGTTGCAGAGTAATAACATAAATCCAGATCTGTTGCAGAGTAATAACATAAATCCATTGTTACATACTTACAGCTCCAGTGAGCAGCTCCAGACCCGTGAATGAAAGGTTATTTGGTTCTGCTGCAATAAACTGAGGCACTGTGATGAAACTGAAGTTTATGAGGAATGAGAAGATGTTGAAACTTAGCAGCCACTTCAAGAAAATAAAATACGAAAGAACACTTGTTCCAAACTCGCCACCAATGATCTTCAGAGTCTTGTGCCATAACCACAGTTGGTGAAAATGTTCTGACAAGCTGTTTCTAAATCGTCGAAATGACTAAAGTACAAAAGATATGAGAGAGATGAACCTCAGCAAGCAGTCTTACACAGGGCTCAAATTCACATAATACAGACTCACATTTTTACAGCTCCATTTTGATGATAAGAACATATTTCCCCCACTACATGCGCTGTAAGATGCTGAACTGGTGTTCCTAATGGCTACTATAATGCAAGTCATTACTAATGAACACTGCAGCAATGAATTGGTTCTTTGGTAAGTAAGAAAGCAAGCTGCGAAATACTTCTGGAGACAGTAATAACACTGCAGCTGTAGTGGTTTACTTGATTGTGACTCACGGAAGTGTCTGACACTTACCACTTCTGTTCTGCGCAGACACTGTGTACAGCAGTCAAGTTGAGTACCACGTCTCCCTGATTTTTCTGTTATTTCTTTCAGAACATTATTCCTGAGGAAGAGCAGGGCAGAGGGTGACAAGCATTATAGTACAGGTTGTAATTAAAACAAGAAGCCAAAGAAGCTGCTGCAAACACATGTGCTCATGAATGTGGAGACAGTTCTAATGGTTGTTTTTGCATCAGCTGACACCATAGCTCTTGTCCATTACAAGCTGAGTTATGACAGCATATCCTAGCCCCTCCACTAACTCATTGATGGAAAATATATATATATATATTCACATATATTAAATAAATATATGTAACTAGACAAAATGATGGCTGAGATCATGTGGTCTGTTCTTCGTTTGCAATGGCCAACATCCAAGTTCCCTTTGAATAATAATCACAAGTCTTCCTGCATGCTGAAAGGCATTGCCTTGCTGTTTCATTTTATATTACATAAGAGATTCTTCTCACGTACAGAAAGGACGTTGAAACATCTTTAAATTATTTTTCCTTGCAAGATGTTAACTTTTAAAAAGTGAACAAAAAAGTACTTTCAGTTCTTTCATACTCAAAGTGACAAACTCAAGCTGAGCGGATGGCAACCTATGCTTGATAACTAGATGTCAACATTATACTGCTTGTAAAGCTAAACAGATAAACTTCTATTTTTACCTGATTTCTCTCTTTTTTTTCATGGTCTCTGGCATTTTCTGGATTGCTTTAATCCTTTCACGGGTGGACATACTTGCAAGATTTTCAACTAACTTTTCTTCTGCACAAAAAACATGAAAAATCCAAATTTTGGGATGATAAAACAGTAGTTTTTATTAAAAATCTGAAATTGATATAATAACATTCCCCACTTTCACTGCCACTAACATGTGGCAGGTTCTGAGACTTAATGATACTGCTCAGAATATCCTTACCAGTACCCTAATACAGATGTATGGAAATAGCACAATACTGAATGTTAAAAAATAAGTGTTACTCATCTACTGTTTGTTTAATGTTAATACAAGGAGCTGTAATATAAAGGAGGACACGATACTAACAAACTCCAAGGTTCTGGTCTATTGCTGATCATCATTTGATAGTTACATTTCTAAGACACTACGTAATGATTTGAAAGCTAGACTTTTGTGTTATTTATTCTATAATCTTAGTTGATGTTTGTATGAAATAGATAGTAAGGTATTACTTGGCAATCAGCTTGTTTTCACATGGCTGGAATTTGATGCTAATTCCATACATACAGTGACTGAAGACAATTCATTAGCTGGTCAAACATATCCTAATAAATTGTAAAAAGAAAAACTAAACTTTAGCCAAAAAAAAATCACACTGCACTGTGCTTCATTTATCATGGGACTTTAGTGTGCTACTGGAGTATAAAAGTTGAAGTATTAGCATTAACAAAAAAACAAGTTGCTCTCATAACCACAGAAAGACTGTTCACGCAATTCTGATGATAAACCAAGAACAGTGCCAACTAAACCTTCCTTGTGCAAGATGTTATTTAATATTAAACCACTTCTCTAAACTCCTACCTTCTTTGCACACTGGGTCTGTTTCAGACGGGGTGGAAAATGTCATGAAGATCTCTTCAGATGGCCTTCTATTTCTCTTCTGAATAAAGTTAGCTAAATAACATACACTGTCTAATAAGCCAGGATGCTCCTAGGCAAAATTGTCTTAGGACAATTTGACTTTCACAGAAAGAACTTAAAAATATACTCTTCAATCTCTCTACCTACATGCAAATGTACACTCTCCCTCTCACATGTTCCCTGGTCACGCCTGATGCAATTTTTCAGGTACACACTGGAAAAAATGGTATTGAGCCCAGTCTTCAGCTGTCACGGAAAACTGTCTCATCTAACCCATTCATAAACGTCCACATTGATTATTGAAGGTTTTCTTCCTAGGAGACACCTCCTCTCTTTCAAAATCCTTCTCCTGACTGAGAGATTGTTTCAGAATCACATTCAATCATGCTGAATATATGTATCAGCTTCCATTTCCCTGGGGCCAAATTGCAGCTGTTCTCAAGGTATTCCATATGTCAAGCTTCTTTCATCCAACTATTCAAACTTTATTCCTTAAATGCATCTATCTTCCAGCTATGATGCCAATGAGTTTAGCCACAGCTTTCCTTACTTTGTCTCCCCAGTAAGCTAACGGCCAATCTGCTCAACGTTACACCCCCCTTTTGAGCTCAACCCTCTAGTTTGGAAGGCCCCAACTGACTGAAGTGTCTGCTAGTTGATGCACACGTTGCAGGCCCCCAACCGGATTTACTATTTGGGTCTAAAGGTGTCCTGATGTTACTGTCATTTTTACTTTAAGCCAACTTCCTTTGTAGCTACTAAAACGAATCAGAAAAAGAAAAGCAATTGTATCTCCTTGTGGAGGTACTTCTTGAACTTTCAGCACCTACACATTTAACCTCTAGTTGATTATGTTGGAAATGCACACTCTCCTTCCTACCAGGTATTAAAAGCTATGGAAAAAGCTATGTTTGGAAATATCCTATCTCTATGGTCAGTTACAGAGCAAGACAATAAAATACCAATAAAATTTGTTACACCTTAATACAAACATGATTTTGCCAAATCATCTCTTTATGATCAAATTATCTCAAATAATCTCAAATTAAAGACCATGTTCCTATGATGAAAAGAGGAAAAAATAAAAATTTCTCACTATGAGAGCACAGAAAAATGGTTCTTTCAATGCATCTAGGTTACAATTGCAGAAAAGAACTCTTAGTTACATTCCAGAAGCAGCAGGCAGGAACCAAACTGACTGTAACAATAAGATTACAGGATATGGGAAGAACAGTTCCTACCCAGAAAATGAACAATAAACTGCTATGCTAGGCTAAAAGGGAACTCAGATTGTACTATTTCAGTCCACCTATATTTTAATGAACATAAATCTCGAATTACTGTTATAGTCCAGAATTTACTTTTAGACAACAGAGAGACAAATTCACTAAAAACAGTCTCAAAAAATGCATCCTATCCTCCCCTTATTTCCTTCTCCAATTAACCTTTTCAGATAACTGTATAAGTTGGGGGTTGTTTTATTTTTTATGTTGACCCACTTACCATGAGTTTGAGTTAAAATGGGTAGGTATTACAGCTTTCATTCCTCAAGGAACAAAGATCATCACTTTCAGAAAGATATTGAAAAATTCAGCTACAGTGATGTAGGATAGTAAAATAGAATTTGTGTGTTCTGATTCCTTTCATTATGTGAAAATCTTCATACCCGAACAAGAAGGCTTTTATAATTTTCATTATTTCATGGAGGGTGAGACTAACGTTCAGTATTCTGATTCACCACAATCCTTGTATCTTACCTTCTGATACATTGGAAAAACTGGAAGCATAGGGGCCATCCAATGGATGGAAGGGAGAAGGTGGGCTGTATGCCCATTCTGGCTCAGGCTCAAAGGAACGATTATCTGTTGAAGGGAATCAGAATTATACAGAAAGGCATGTGCTGCTATGGATTATTTACACACACACAATATCAGGCCTTTTGACCAAATACAGTTCTACTACAAATATGGAAGTATATCCTATTAAAAAAAATTCTCCCTCTTTACTATGTATATCCTACTGTTCAATGAATCATGCACTCCATAAAAGCCAGTATTTACCAATCTGTTACTACAATAGTTACTTGTTAATATATTATCAGAACTCCTTTCTAGGGAAAAAAAAAAAAAGGAAACAAAAACACTGCCACCAAGTACAAATATATGCAGACAGTTGAGCCTTCTGGAGCTACAGGACTCCCTCAGGACAGAGTGAGCCATAATTTGTTTCAGTGTTCATATAAATTTTTGATAGGAGAAATTACATACCATAGAATTTTCCATATGGACTTCTGCTTTGGACATCAGCTCTTGGAAAACTTTCTCTGTATTCAGAGTCATGTCTCACAGAGGCCATTGGTATGGCTGGAGAGTAATTCTCTCTTCTTCCATTGGGCTCTCTGTAGCTACCATATGGTGAAGAATCATAGGGGTTTTGGTGAGATAACAGATTCCTTTGAGATCTCCTGCTGTGTGAGCAATAAAAAGGAAAAACCTGAGTGCCATAAAACCTTTCAATAGATATCCCTAAAAAATTGTTACCTCTTATCATTAAATCTGAGTACAAACTCAGATACTAAGAGGTATTTTGTATTTAGAACTTCAACGTCATAACTCGGGTTTGGTCGTCAACTGAATTAGAAAGACTAAAACTTTCTCCACTGGAAATTAGCATGGATTCTGCCTAAACAGGAGTAAGTGCTTGGAAAATGAGAGGACATGCAAGATTATAACACACTGTGAAAATTACTGGAACTAAAAAATATCCATGATATCTATGCCATGAATCCTAAAATAAATTTAACTGATAAATTATGAACATGTAAAAAGCAAGCAAGCCATTTCTCTCAAATGCCACCTTCCTGATGACAGCTTTAAAAAATTGTGCCTGAGAATGCAAGCAAAAAGGAGGGATTAAAAGAACTTCACAAATCAAAACTCTGGAAAAAAGTTTCCCCTGCACATAAATAATTGCATTTCTTATGGCACAGTCACAACAACAGAATTAAATAAACTCACTTTCTATCAATTTCCAGTGTCTCTGAGAAGCGGTAGTCGGGATTTTCAAAAGCTTCATTGTAATAATAAGACATGATGAGTCTGTGGTTTGAGGGAAGAAATCTTCCTTATTTTTGTCTCTGCTGCTTCAGTAATATGTTCATGACAAGACGGATTTTAGACCTAATTACAAAACAGATGCATATACATATGAAATGGAAAGAAAGGAAGTTCATTTTAGCACAATAGTTAGATTATATCACTCTTCCAACAAGTAACATGAAACAATATAAATGGGAAATGGTTCTAATTTTGTTCTCTGATTTTATTCTACTTACCATTGAGAAATTAGGGTCCACGAGAAGTTGCAGGTAAAATGAGAACTATTTTTCTATAGCTATCTCTACAAAAAACTAAGGAACTTGAGCATGTTTCCCCAGCATTGACAGACAAGTAAGAACATGTTGAAACATTAAGGATAAAAATTCTCTTTCTTCTTCATACAGGAAAAGCCAGACATACAATTTTTCTCTGATCACTGTGACTCCAAAAACCAAAGAGCAGGTGAACTCTGCCCACTTCCCTCCTAGCAGCAGCACCTCTAAGCCTTAGTTGTGAACACAGGACACATTGGATTAATGTTGTGTACAGAGCCGACATTATTTAGAGAACCATTCATAATGAGGGCTCTTCTAATGACTTAATGTATTGATCTTGTAAATAGTTTCATTCTTAGCTTTATTTCTTACAGAGTGTTCCACTTTACCATTAAACAAACCAGACTTGTTCAGAGTTTAACTTTATTTACAAGAATGGGAGTATGCAGTTAAGCTAGCAAAAGGAGAACCTCATATTCAAATTAAAGACAGAATCCATATTAAACAAGCAATTCTTGAAATTATTCAGAAGTCATACTCAAAAAAAAAATGAAAAAGAAGCAATTTTTAGCATTTCCTCTTAAAGGCGTCATGCCAAGTTTGATAGCTGGAAAGATATCCAACAACAGGGAAGAAAAATAAAATAAAACCAAAGGACATGTCTGGCAAAATCTATCAGATGGCATGCTTTAATCTCAGCTCCACTCCTAGAAATGTAAAGCTGAATCTCATTTAACATTACCCTCTCAAACAGCTTTTCTGTCTTCAGTGGTTCTCACTTCTAATTTCTAGTGCAGTAAAGAAAGTATCACATGAAGAAAAGTATCTTCCAAATGGATAATTGTAGTGTCTTTTTAAGGCTTTTGAAGGCTTGTCAAAACCCTAACTCTTAAATTACTGTCGTGTCATTTACACACCTAAGGATTTTGGCAGATACTCTAAAATTATGCTGTGTGACATACATTTGTAAAACATTGTCCAGGTTTTGCACAATGACTTGCAAAGAGATCTGCCTGTAAACATAGATTATTGATTCTTACATTGTAATTAGAAAATTGTCTACGCTTTCATTATATCATGATGCAGCATGTTTTAATGATGTCCACATCTTCAGCAAATATTCAGTTAAAAAAAAAAAAAAAGCACACCAGGCAATTGGTATGTGCTCTATCACCCTTGGCTTCTGTAAATAATGGACTTTGATCCCTGCCAACAAGAAACTGTAAACACAGCCTTCCCTTGGTGAAACTTGTATTTTTCAGGCAAAAACCTACTGAGACAGGGTGAGATTCACATGTAACCAGGCAAGTAACAAGCAGAGTCTCCTCCCCCTATCCCCAAAGAAAACCAACAATCACTCCAGGAAATGTAAGAGTCTTACATGAAAAGTCATGGCAAGTTTTAATGTCCTGAGAGCTAAGCTTTCTTTGACAGAAAACCACTTAGCCCCTGATGAGCTTTTGAGAACTAGCTTACAATATATATGGAGTTTTATACAAACTATACAATATATATGGAGTTTTACACAAACTATTCAGGAATTAGCATGTTCTGTCCTTACACTCCATCAAAAAGCACAGAAACACAATTTTTGAAGAAGATAATGATGGCCTTCTGCAAGAATTTGCCTGGAAAACTAAATTTCCCTCTCTAAGAACATTTAGCATTTCAAACTGTAATGGAAAGCTAACTAAGAAAAGATGCCTTTCTGAGAGGAAGAAAATTCTGAGACAACTCTCTCAGACAACTCTCTTTGAAGAGTGCCCCAAAATACACTGGTTTCCCAGGAAGCCAAACTCTCGGTTTCAGCCATCCGGAAAGCTGGGAATCCTGCCAGCAAGGCAGCTGGAGAGTTGAGCACAGATCTAACCAGCTCATCAACTTGCCTGGTCTTCATTCAAACTGTAGAGAGATCAAACATTCAGACAGATAAACGTAGGATCTGTAGAACCAGCACTACCCAGAAGCGCTCTGTTCTGGTAGTAAGCATCACCCAGCTACACCAACCAGCCCACTAAAATGCACCCAACCAGAGGAAACAGATCAGCATGACTAAAAAATACATCCTTTACTTCTTTCTCTTACTCCTTTTGAAGACCTCTAGACCTTAGGCTTGCAAAAACACCCAAATAAGCCCAAGACAGACAGTCCATGGGCTCCATCATTATCCACTTTGTTTCCTTTGAGTTAAAAGATGCACTTTATGCCAAGATTTCTGCAAAAACCCACAGAGACATTTACAGTCTAAGAAGGAATCCAGCACGTGAAACAACACACTGTTTTTTCTGCACTCCTGAAGCTTAGAGGATTTTAAATAAATTCCCCACGTATGCTGAGACATTCAAATTTTTGCAGTTTGCTCCTGCAAAAACTAGAGATTTTTCTCTTGCTAGCTGAGAATATTAGATCCTAAACCTTGAATGGCATTTAGAGCGAGAACATGCATAATCCAAGTTTTTTGTCTGAGGCTGTACTTTCCCAAAGATTATTGTGATATCTGGTGCACACTGTGCTGCAGAGTGGGATGGAGGTGTGTGTGTGCATGCATGCTAAGGGTGTACAAGTGGCATGCCAGGGTTACACAGGTAGCACAGAGAGGGTGTACACACAGCACACCAATCCACCCTCTTCCTCCATCCCACGCCCAAAGACCATGAGAAACTTTTCCTATCAAATCAGGTACATACATTATTGGTTTGGTTTGTGGTTCGATATGCTGGCAGTTTATAAATTTCTGATCAGGTGTAGCTTGTTGGAAGGAACCAGAAGCACGTAATACTGAAGCTAAATCATCTCCTTCTCTTTGACCTATGGCTGGATCCAGTAAACCATAGCTCCAGGAACAGCTATGAGGTTTAGACTTAGGTTCCCCTTGAAAAAATTATTTTCCAGAAGGAAAAAAAATAAATAAAATAGCTGGAGAACAAAGGTTATGTATCAAGGAAAGAAAGCAGGAGCTTGACAAACCTTTTCAGGGTGGCATCTATTTTTTGGATGACATTTTGTACTTTGGCAAACAACTAAACAAATCTTGTGCTCTCCCTCTGGAGAACAGAACGGTTTAAGGTCAGTGGGCTTAAGAATCAAAGATATGTAAGTAAGGTACAGGATAGGTGGAGAAAGGGTGCTTTCCGCTTAAATCATTCAACACACTCTGTAATGATAGAGAACAGGAAACTCCAAGCAATGCAAACTTGCGCTTCTGGATCGATTCCCAGAAAAAAATAACTGCTTTCACGTCACAAACCAACAACCATGACAAAATATTCCAGGTTACTTTCACCTATTCCTGTTTGGGTAATTCACTGCTATAGGAACTAATCCTCTTTTAGAATATTAATCAAACAAACGTGACTGTCTTGCTAACTACACTTTGTCCTGGTATCAAGTTTCAGGAAAGCCATCTACACCTTCGAGTCATTTACCTGTAATCTCTCAATAACAAGAATTACATAAAGTAAATTCTACTTGTGCAAATCTTGTAGACAAATGCAAACGGTAAGTTGCGGAACTACATCATAGTTTACCTAACAGTGATGAATGAAGGGAATAGAATTCATGGAAAAAATGATTCATATGGTGGAATGTGTTCCTTTAGCATAAAGATCTTTTAATTTTGTAGGCTAGGACTGAACAGTACTTCCCCATTATATATGTTATTTTTATTCATGAACCCCTCTCCTGTCTAACATGTTCCACACAGCTTCAAACTGAGTATCAGATTGATTTCTGGAAGTGAAAAGTAAGCTTGAGAGTCAGACTGGAGTTAAAATTAGATTACATGTTGCATCAGTAACAAAGGTCTGGTACTAACCACTACTCTTCCACCATCTCTACCCCAACAGTTTCAAGGCAGCTGCAACAAACTAGGAAGTCTCTCAGAAATCTAAAGAGCCTGTGAGCTAAACAAGCACTCCATTTGAGAAAACCAGATCTTAAATTGACCTATTAGCAACGAAATAAGTGTGAATTATACAGGGAAGTGAAGGTTAGCTTTTATGCATATTGCAAAAGTACCCGGTCGGCACTGACAGGTGCCACCTCTTACTGGCTTTCCATTGTGTTTTTGTTGTGGTCACAACAGACAATAACAGAGCTTTATTATGGTAGACTTTCGGTCAGTTTCAGTAATGCAAACCACGCCTCAGCTACAAAAGATTTTCCCAGTGAAAGAGATGTGGTAGCAGCAAAGACTCGTTTGTTTACCACTGCAGAGTCAAATTACAGGTAAGAAAAATGGGAAGGGAAGGGTGACAGCATTACCATTACTGTCACAACGCTGTTACCTCTCCCAACACCTTGTTGAACTTCAAGCTCACAAAGGCAGGTATTTCCTAGTCCTACAGTTCAACGCTCCCTACCAGAATACAGATCCCATTCTCTTTGTCCCCTCCATCTCTTCTTGATGGGAGGAAGCAGGGCGCAGAGAGGCTGGGCAGGCTGGCAGGAGCAGACAGAACAGTGTCTGTCTGACAAGGGGACATCCTACTGCTGGACTATCTCTGCTGTCAGCTTATTGCTCCCAATGTTTCCAGCTACAGCTTCAGCCCGATGAGCTCAGCTTCTTATCTGCTGTATATCCATTTTTTACCTGCTCACTGGGTTGCCTTGTCCTTCCCATTTAGTATTCTTCTTGTTATTTCTTCCTACCCCAAAATATAGTAACACTACAACGTTTTCATCCTGTTTGTTTTGTTTGCAAGTTAATCTAATTCTATCATCTGTGGTTGCTTAGATAAGGCTTTTGGAGAAGGACTGACAGCTACTTAATCTTTGCAGGTCTCAAGCAGAATTCTACAGCTCTATCTGAGTTTAAATGCCTTCACAATAAACATGCTCCTTAAACATTAAAAAAAATTATTACAGCATATAGTTTAATTTCTGTGTCCAGT
Organism: Anser anser; assembly: GCF_964211835.1. Classification (NCBI taxonomy): domain Eukaryota; kingdom Metazoa; phylum Chordata; class Aves; order Anseriformes; family Anatidae; genus Anser; species Anser anser. Next base: position 8,811,069 of record NC_139736.1, read on the forward strand.
TAAGTGTCTTGAGAACTTGGCACACACTTCAAAATTTTTGCTTAATGGAAATGGGTTAAAACTCGGGTACTTCAAAGTACTCTCCCTGATCTAGCACACAAATACCTGCTCCTCCACCTAAAAAGGCTCACACAATCACAACTGTTATGGACTGAAGCACATACAGTGATGATTTTGTATTATCTAATTGTATTATCTGACCCTCTTAAGAGATCCTTTTGACAGCAAATCTCTTGTGCTTTGATGCTCTGTTGCTTTTATTTTCTTACCTCAAGTAGCCAACTTAATCCATTGGGAAACCTAAGCGTTGGGTGAAAAGGAGAAATCAGGGATGTACCTAACTACTAAAATTAGAATAGGGAACTAAAGAGTAAAAACAGTATACCTGGCAGACAGAGGAAAGATGATTAGCAAGAATAAGAAACTGTGAACAGAACTCTGCATTATTTTTGTGACACTTGAAAAACTTTACCTAGCTCATTGTCTGATCATTATCATGAAAAAAAAAAAAAGTCTAAGGCAAGCATCACTTCATACCTGTGCAAGTCAGTCTTGTGACTAAATTTCCTAACTACAAACTATCAGCTTCTTTGCATATGAGGACTAAATCTTGCTTTGCAAAACAAGTTTGTTAAGTCTGTCTACTAATCAAAACTACCAGCTACTCAGATCTGAAGGAAATGTCTAGTTACAAAAAAAAAAAAAAAAAAAAAAAAAAAGAAGCAGTTTTCAAGAGCACCTGTTTGGCATTGACTTTACTGCTTTCCATGGAAAGACAGCCTATTACACCTGGTCTATTAGAGTATTAGAGGCAGGAGATACAGATTACAACAGTTCCAATGTTTTGCTTTGTTTATTCTGTACGTGCAATGGACACCTATTATGTTTAAATGCAACCTTCGAATTATACTTTAATGAGCAGTATCAGTTACAGGAGTCTCATTCACAAGTTCACCTTATGAAAACTACATATACAGTCATTTTAAGTCAAAACAGTGTTTTGAAGACACACAATTTTGTTGATCTGACAAAAAGCTATTGTTCTGTTTGTAATTTTTAGCTTAACTTCCTGTTAGGATATTGTCATCTCATCCTATTTACACAGCTAGCACTTATGATGACCCTGAGGGAAAACAAAAGCTATTCACCATATTCTAGCAAGTCAACTAAGAAGCTAGAAAACATCTAGGAAGAACCAGTGAGCAGAGCAGAGAGTCAGTTCCATCACAGCTTTCTCCTAGCTCTTCAAAAGCCTTACATGCAGTTTTCAAATTGCTGGACAATTAATTTTGTACAAACTACTTATTTTTCCGGCAAAGCGAAGCTAAATTAGAATACAGTGTAACGCGTCAGTACATTAGGGCTCTACTCCTTAGTGAACATACAGAAGCTATGGACTATACAAGTCACAGTTAGAGTCTTTTTCACAAATTTATGAACAGGGACATCTCCACAAAGTGCTAGTGCCTGTTATGTCAGCCCATAGAGCAACACCACAACACCTCACCACTTTCATGGCAAGAAAAAAAGACCTCCCAGCATATGCATGTCTCACAAGTTTACTCTAGAAAGAAAAATAAAAGAGGTGAGAATATGAGGGAGAAAAAAGAATAAAGGAAAATAATTGATTGCTTTGTGCTAGGCCAAAACAGGACGCAATTTCCATTACATTGCTTAGTACGGAAGTCTGCTGCTGTCTTTGTCCTGTGTCAGGCTGTTCTATGTGGGCAGGGACTCACACAGCACCCACATCTGAGCCATCATTCTCGAGCACAGCTTCAGTTATACACTGGTGTGTAACACTACTACATGGAAAAGGATCAGGCCACTGAGTCCCATGAGTGGCAGAGGAGACTGTGGTGACACAAGGTCAGTGGAAGCAGAAGTTAGCACAGCCTCAACCCAGTAAAACTGACTCCTTGCAATTTGATTAACAAAGACTGTTTCAAAGGAACAGAGGTTTAGCAATGAATCTTGGATGTAAAGATTGGGCTTTGGATATAATCTTCTGCATGGAAGAGTTTAAACCTTTGTAGGTTTGGGATAAAGAGGGAAAAAAAAAAAAAAGTAATGCTGGGACTGAAGGAAAAGAGAGCGATGTTTAAGTAGTAAACCTGTGTGTTTTGAGGGTGTTACAGAATGCTAGACCACAAAGAACATGATTCTTAAATGGGAGATTTCCCTGCCTCTTTAACAACAACAACAAAACCAAAACCAAAACCAAACCAAACAAAAAAAGACTTCCCTTTACCTTCTACAATTTACGAAAATCGCAACCTGCTGTTCAGAAAATGCAGTGCCACATCCATTCACTAGCTAGCAGCCTCCAAACCACAAGCTGCACCTAGCAAGAGCAGACATTACGCTGCAAGCTGGTGATCGCAGCACGGCTGGTGCAACCCCTCACAGACTGGTGCGTGGCACACCCCATCACGCTGAACACATCAGGGAAGGCTGAAAATTGCTGTGGCAATCCCCTAAGGGATCGACCCTTCCAGCTGCAGCCAGCAGAAGCTCTTAAGTGACAAATGGGGAGCTGAAGCTGCGAGGTGCCACATAATTGGGCTGCCACCAAGGTGAGGACACCACTCCAGGTGACTGCTCACCTCCCACCTTGCAGAAGCCGGGCACATCCCCAAACACACATGCAGCCCAGCCTTCAGACTTATATTCCTCTACAGTAACAGCGAGCTTAGAAAACTGCAGCCAGCTGTCTGGCCGTTCAGGCGACTCCTCCAGCCCAAGGTGCAGAGAGAAACCACCGCCCAGCCCCACCATTGGAGAGCCGCTGCAAGGCTCTGAGGATCCCCTGGGGGCTCCCCATGCTGCCTCCACTGAAACCCCAGCGCAGCCCCGACCCCTCACCTGCTGCTGGCCACCCCACCTCCCGCAGCAGGCACCTGGGTCCCACACCCTGCCGGCTCTTCCCGCAGCCCCGGACCGCCTCCAGTGAAGTCCTGCTCCTGAGGCTTACGGAGAGGGAAGGAGCAAAACGATCGTTTTTTTGCTTTACCTGGTACAGAACACGTCACTTGATTTCCAGCTGATCTCCCAGGCACTCGCCTTCCTTCCAGGAGTTAACGCGTGCCTTGCTGTTGGCTCGGATCGCAATAGCAACGCAACAAAGGGACAGAAAGTAATTAGTTCTAGACGCGTGATGTGTTTACATTGATTGTTGGATTAATCATTTGTAGAGCAGAGAGAAAGAAATATCTTGACCTTGCATCTTTACCTGTATTGCAGGAAGGCTCATCTAGTGGTAAAAAAAAAAAAAAAAAAAGTGAGTTCACACTAAAGCTGGCAGTACTTAGCAGCTTCTGGGTGGGGGATTTCATACCAGCCTCACGCTGCTGAACTCTGTATGGAACATACAGAATTTCTTCACCTTTAGCATGATACATACCTCTCTGTTTTTTGTTTTGTTTTGTTTGTTTTTTTGTTTGTTTTTTTTTGACTAAAGATGCCCTTACCAGCCACTGGGGAATCAGTAACAAACCAATTTGCTCCATGTTCAGAAGCTGTGCTGTTGTAATGCCTGAGGATCACTTTTACTGAATGGATGGTGCTTTTCCAGCTCCTAAACTGGGTAAAACATGTCTATCCTGTACCAGGTGCATTCAACATAGAGTTGGGTGAAGTTTCCTGGTCCTACTTTATGTTTTGCCCAAAGCAACATTCCTGACGTGACTGCAGAGGACCTGTCTGTAGATCTCCTATACTGATCGGGGAGCTGCCTGCATGCGGCACAGACCACAGAGAAAACACAGGGTAGTTGAACACAAGAAGCCCCAGAATTAAACACTCACTAAGAACTTTTGTGAACCTTTAGTAGCCATTTTAAGCTGTGGCATTATGAAGAGGAATATGAAAGAAAAAATGTCCTGGAAACATGTTGTTGCTAAATGAGACAGTTGGATCTCCAGCGCTGTGGGAAATAATATATGGCACTGGCTTCTGTGCTCAGCACAGACTAAAAACTGCTACTTTTGTGAACAGGGTACACTGGACAAATAACACGAGAGAAGAAGCTGCTGCACTCCCTGTGTGACTGACAGACTCCAGCTCTATCACCCGCTCACATCTCCTCAGCGTGCTGCTCTTCCTGTTCTCACACCTAAAATTGCTGTGATCCTCAAAATTAACTGAAACATTGCCAAGGGCCTAAAAAGCTTTCTCTAGTGAAAAAGAAAGAATAGAGAATGTTCTCACAAAATTCCTGGGAAAGTTAATCTTGTTTCAATTTGTACAATCTTTATTTAAATTTGTTCTTACAGGGTCATTAACCCAACACTTTTCTACCTCACAGCATTTCAGAAAGGTAATCTTATTAATCAGCAAGTATATTACCTTTCTGCTTTTTATTCTTAGGGGTAAGAAAAGGAATAAAACCAAAAAGCAATATTGACAATATTAGTTATATTGTAGACAGATATACCAGCACGAAAACATGAATATCTACAAAATGTTCTTCTGAAAATTAGTTCAGTGCAATAAGGAAGTCACTGGTCTTTAATTACATCTCAGTATTCTCTGTATCTTTTTTCCTCTGCAAGTAATACATCAACTTATTAATCATAAACATGTACACCTAAATTACTTTGAGTACATTTAGATGTCAGCTTACAGTTTTATCATTAACATTTTATGGTTTTATTATGAAAAGTGATGTAGCCGTATAGATTCTTCTTGCTAATAAATCTATTTGAAGATCACATACCTGACATGATGACGCATAGGTGAGAGAAGTTAAAAAAACCTCCTTATTTATGTCTGATTCATCATCCTGAAACCTAACGATGATTCTTCTTAACAGCTACTGCAGGAAGTGGATGAGGAATATTCAGAAAAATCCAGTTATCTCTTTAACTACCAATAAAATACAGTAAGAAATGCCAGAAATGCTTTGCTTACTTTTTCTCACTGTTGAAACTACTGTAGGTTTCATTTTACTTAACACTTTTCCTCACATACACGGCATTTTCACACCGAAGGTAAGAATTCCTCCAAACAAGGTAGGGAGTTCAGCCGTATGATCTGACAGGACTTGACCAAATATCATTTTTAAAGGAGTTTTTACTGCACCTCGCTCTGTCATGTACCAGTAACAGAAGACAGGTAAACAAAACCCATCTCCAAGCCAATGCGCCTCAGCCTTGCCCTCACTCATGGGGTGTTTGGGCCTCACTTCACTCCAAAAAAAGGTTTTTATTAGTGTCTATATGCCGTTTGTTTCTTCATGTGATTACATGAAGGCTTACTTACACCAAGTAAGCCTTGGGTATGAGGAATGAAAAGACTTTAATGCCCCAAATTCTGAAATCCTTCTTTTCAACGTCCAAAGTGATGCCGAGGAGGGAGGGAAGCCCAATACCTCAGCCACGGTGCCGAGCTCCCTCTCCTCAGCCGCTCTCCTCACACCGCGGGGCTCCGCCTGGCAGGGGACGTGAGGAGAAGCCCCCCGCCGCCACCACCCCCTGCCCTCAGCCGGGGACAGCCGCTCCCTTGGGGACAGGGACGGGGACGGGGACGGGGATGGGGATAGGCACGTGAACGACCCCAACCTCAGCTCCCCAACCCCCGCAGCCCAGCCTGAGGGCGCCCTCTTCGGGCGAGGCGCCCCACGGAGGCGGCCCGGAGCGGGGAGCCTCGCCCCCGCCCCGCCAGCGGCCCCGGCCCCGCGGCAGCCTTCGCCTCACGACTCCGCAGCGCCCGGAAACGGCTGCGCCGGGCTGGGGCGGCCCCGGGAAGGCGATGAGCGGGTTCGGGGCCGCCGGAGAGCTGCCGGGCTGGGGGCCGGACGGCCCCAGCGGCCGAGGCGGTGAGGGAGCGGGGACGGGACGGGGCGGGCGGGCACCGCGCGTGGCCGGGACGGGTGAGGGCTGCGTGGGGACGGAGCGGCGGCGGGCGCCCGTGGTGAGGGAGCGGGGTGAGGGAGCAGCGCTGCCCCCGTCCCCCCTCAGCGCCCCGGGGTGCCGGAGGCTGTAACAGGGCTGCCCTCCCGGCTTGCCGGCCGGGTGCCATGTTTTGAGCGAGCTCTGCTCCTCACCGCCGTGCTTCCTCCGTCCCACAGAGATCTTTTTCCCCGAGGAGGCGCACGCGGCGGCACCTGCGGATTTCCTGCAGGAGCTGCCCAGCTACCGCTCCGTGCTGAGGCGCCGGGCCGGCCCCGGGGGAGGCCAGGACCCGCAGGGCTCGGTGGGGCCCCGAGCCGGAGAGGCGCGGGGGCCGCAGCCCGAGGGAGCCGAGCTGGCCGCTCGCCCCCTGAGGGAGCACGCCTTGAGCATCGCGGAGAAGAGGAGGTTAAGGTTAGTCTTCACGCGTTTTTTGAGTTTTTTAAAAGTTACACGCTGTTAAATATGTGTAATACACGTACGATGGGAGACAGAAATAGAATGGGGTTTAGTTGGCCCTGTGGGGTATGGCTTTGAAAATAAGTCCCCCAGGCTCTTCCCTCACAAGACAGGGCTCCCTGTCATATCCTCACCTGCGGAGGTGTGACTGGGGACTCTTGGCTGGCATTAAGGAGCATTTGACCCGCTGAGCTGGAAGAAAACAGTCAGAACTGCGCATTACCTGCGGCAGACAAACATGTTTCTGGCTTCTGAAACGATTCACTTCCTTCTGTTGCCTTGCCCTTTTAAGGGTCATTTGTCAGTAGGGTTAGCCCCTTCCCTTTCTGCTCTGTCTGCTGCTGTTCCTCAGTCCCTTTGCCAGTTTTCTCAAATACACTGTGCTTTCCCTGATGTGTCTCATTATGCCTGGAATGAACGTTTCGAGACCTTTTCTTTTCCTCACCCCTTCTTTTTTGTTCTCTGCCGTGAGCAGTTCCTGTCCTCTGGTGGTAACCCTCAGCCAGGGGTTGTGTGCTTTGCCCCGCCTGTGTCTCTGCTTGTATCCTGTCGTCTCCTGTCCTGCTGCTATCCTGAAAGCTCTTCTGGGGAGAGAGTCCATTACTTGGTTTTACAACATTACTGTCTAGGCACATTTGGACCTTTAGATCAGGTGCTTGGTAGTTGTGGTCATGAGCTGGGGAGAGGTGAAAGTACAAACAGATGCACCACAGAGAACCATTGCTTGCAAGAGCAGCTGGAAATGGGAAGGACCAGGTAGGGGTGGCTGGACCTGGGTAACAACTTTTGCTGCCTGTCTCTAGAGTAAAGCTTAACCCTGCAGATGGAACACAAGGAGCTGCAGATCTAGATCTAGATCATGATAAAGGAACATTCTCCATACGCCAAATTTTATTTAAAGTTGAGTGTATAAAGCTTGATTCCTCAATTAAAAAGGAACTGCAGTTCTGTGGCCATGGTGCTTGTTAGCAATGGAGTTGGGATGTCCTGAGCTTGTTTACAAGTTTCTAACACCATGGGATTCTGGTGGGGCTCCTTGGCTCCTCCGCAGATCAGTAATTGTGTGTGTATTGTGCAGCAGCTGCCAACACAAAATGCTTGATATAATAAATGCTGAATACTCAATGTCTGGAATGAATATGCAGCCCACGCCTGCATTTAAAATGCAAACACAAGCCAGATCGTTCTGTGAAGTGTTTGTTTAGAACATTGCATGCTGTAGCCTGTAGTTTCCATACAATGAAACCTTTTGTGAGTATTTACACTTAAAAATGAGATCATCTGCTGCTTTTTTGATTGCTGCAAGCAGGGTTTAATCAGGTTTCCTATCCAAATCCTAATTTCACATTCAGCTGAGTGGAATTAAATTAATATCACCTTAAGTTATGGAAACCACGTCAACATAGAGCACATGTGGCAGTAGCTGTGGTCGTGACACAGTACGCTGTTGTTCAGTGAGTCACTTATGCATATAAGTAGGGTTGTGTACAAACTATTAAAAAATCAGAGCCTTTGTCTTCTGCTCTAGTGCTCCTTCCTCATGGGTACTTAACTGCTGCCCTTCTTCGGGGGTGTCAGACTTTGGAACAGCATTTGCTGCAAACAAATCAGTTTTCAAGCTATGTTTCTGGGGGGCTGTCTGTTTTTAAGGTTTCTTAAAGAACAAAATGCAGTGAGCCACTCAGAATTCTCCTTGACACTGTTGCTGGCTATGTAGCAGTTTTTAAAATGAAAATGTATACACAGATTGTATAAAAATCTATGGGGAATTATTGAAAAATCACCAAAAATTGTAGACAATTTGTGGTCATCTTTGACATTTGTTTGCAGCTTATTCTTAGAATGGCTTACACCCGTACATATTTGGCAAAGAAACAATTTTTCAAAGTCATTGAGTTAGCAGTTTATAGTGAATTTTAGGAAAACAGAACCAGTAAAAGTTAATCATTTTTAAAACATTTGTTTTACATTATGCACAGAACTGTATAAAAACTAAAATGATAAAACCCAAATGGAATATTTAAACCTATTCATAGCTCTAGATAAGTTTTTTTTTAACTTTTTTTTTCCACAACATGTTTTGACCTTCATTCTGATTTTGAAATCTCTTGATTTCTTGATTTTCTAACAAAAAGATTAATTTTCTAGTGCATTTATAACATGAAAAGAGGGAAGGTAAATACTTTATAGAGATAAAAATTTTAAGAGCAACTTAGTAATGATATACTGGTTAGTTTTGAAGAATTTTCTCTTCCATTTCCAGCCATTTGTGAATATGAGATTGTTGACACCGACTTCTCAAAGATCCTGCCAGGAAGTACAGCTACGCGTTTTTTCTGTGTTGTCCTATTGTCAAGTTGATTATTTTTTCTAGGAGAGGCAAGTGTTTTCTATGAGAGGACTTGCTATATTTGAATTAACCTGATAACACAGTTAAGAAGAGGAACAAATGGGGGCAGCTAGCGTACGTTACTCCAGCTGCTAGCACTGCGATATCCCTCTGAAGGCTCCAGGCAGGCTCCGCTGCACTAGGTCCTGTTACATGCAATGAAAAAGTATTTCTTGTGCTCAGTAATTGTATTTCTTGTTTCTTAGGGATTATCAGCAGGCCGATATAAAATATTTATCTGGATGGAATCAGTGGAAAAGAACTAGTAGTAAATCATGGAAAAAAGTCCTCAAGGATATCAAGGAATCGTTATCTTACTTGCAGCTTTGGCGGCATGATATTCACAGCATAGAAGGTATTCACCTTCTTTTGGTTTCTCCTCTTTCAACTTGCTCTTTTATTAGTGGTTTTACATGTCAGATGTACCTGTATGGGTTAAACAGTTACCTGCTTCCCTTATTACTGGTGATGAGAAAGTGTTAACTGTATAAAATGGGGTAGATAGAAATATAATGGTGAAAGTGATTAAAAAGTCACATTGCCTTTTCTATTTCTAAAAGCCCACAGTGCTTAAAACTGGCTTTAGTAATGTTTCTTTACTACTGTTATATTATTATTATTATTATTGTTAGTGTAACTGAAATTCTAATCTGTTTGTACTTTTCAGTGATCTTTATCATCTTAATTAGTGATACACATGCTGCTTTTATTCCCAGGGAAATTTGGTACTGGCATCCAGTCCTACTTCTCCTTCCTCCGTTTTCTGGTCCTGCTGAATTTTTTAATATTTATCCTGATGTTTGGTTTTGTTACCCTTCCCACTGTCATCTCTAAATATGGAATTTTCAACAGTAGCTTTGCTAAAATTTCTCCAAAGAGCACAGGTAAACGTCTTCTCTATGTACTACTGTTTGTAAGATTTCCGTATGCCTTTAGCTTTTCCCTCACCCACCAGGACAGAGAAATATTGTGTTGTTTTTGTTTGTTTCCTGTAAGAACATGTCATCCTTGAATTAACTTGGTCTTGCAGTTTGGTGGGCATTACTACTAGAGTGACTTTTCCTGCCTTTCTTTTAACAGACTCTGTCTGCACAGTTTATACACCTAGTGGTAATAAGGGACTTGTTTACTTCTTTACTTACCTCAAAGATTTGCTCACTGGGACTGTAAGTAATTTCATTTTTTTTTCCTTTAAGTTTCAAATAACATGTAAAACACAAAAATATTTTACCTAAGGAATAGTGCTTTGATAATTTTGAAAAATGTTAAGGCATAGGCATCACTGGGTAAAATTAGCATTTATCCCTTGCCTGTGAGAAGGGCATTTTTAAATAGATTTTTACTGAGTGTCAAGCTTCATTGCACACTGCAGCCTGTGCTCTCTTTCCCAGTTGTTAAACGTTACATGATCTAGAGCATACCTCCCTTTTATGCTTTCTGTAGCTTGTTAGTGTCCCTGTCACAGAGTTGTTTGATTGGACAGGGGAGGGATTTTAAGTATGTAGCATCCACATGACAGTTAGAGGCGTGTCACTATTTAGAAGCTACAGACTGTTGTAGCTTGCTTGTGGCCCCAACAGAAATTTTAAATGTACAAAACGCTTGGTTCAAACCAGGTTGGATTGAGCCGAGCAGTTGTTGCTACTGTTATAAATTCTTTTTTAACAGTGTTCTTTGCATTTTCTCACAGGGATTCCTAGAAACAACAAGTTTGTTTTATGGCTATTACACAATAGATGCTGCGTTGCTCAGTATCGTGAGATACAACTTTCCACTAGCATACCTGCTGACTACATTTGCCTACCTTGCACTAAGTCTTGTCTGGATAATAAAAAGGTGAAGATGTTGGTATACTTCATTTACTGCTATGTGTTGCACAATTTACGTTGCGTTCTTGCTTGTAGGGAACACTGAATTACAGAACAGCTTTATATGGAAATGGAGAATCTTTTGAGGTTGCAACACCACAGTAGCCTTTGTCTGTTTTTTGGGGAGCTGAAACGGGGAGTAAGGAGAACACAACTCCAACAATATTTTATATATGTAAAAAGAGAAAGTATGACCGTGGCTAAACAGCACAGTGAATTAACCTGCGTTAGCCTCAGTTGACTTTGTTTGCTGCAGAACCACACGCTGAAATTTTCTAAGAAACTCAATGATACAATACAAATGTGCCTGGTTGCTCTTAGGGAATTGTTTAGTCTTTCAGCTAGGTTGCTTGAGCTGTAGGGTTTTTGTGTTTTGGGTTATTTTTGTTCCCTGTGACTAAAATATGTCTTTAATGAATGAAGTAAAGTTGTGTTTTTCTTTAGGTCTGTGTCAGGATTTAAGCAGAGTTTGGTGCATGATGAAGATCAGTTTCAGAGCTACTGTAACAAAGTCTTTGCAGGCTGGGACTTCTGCATTACAGATCTGAACGCAGCACGGCTAAAACATCGCAGCTTGCAGTATGAGCTCCAAGTAAGAATCTACTGTATTTTTTTACAACTACTGTTTAATATAACTTGGATGACTAAAAAGAGAGGTGTGTAACTGTGTAGGTAATGGAATAAGGATAAGAAGGACTGAAGGAGTTTATGCTGGGAGCCAGGGAACCACATCCTCTTGCATGCTTTCTAGGTAGCTGGAACTGTGGTGTAACATGACAAGAGTTGGTACTGATGTTGAAGGCCCTTCCCCCATTCACTGGGGACTGAAGCCAAACCTGTTTGCTGTTTATCTGCCTCTTCCTCACACTCCAACCGTGCTTCCTGTGTTAGTTTCTACGTAATGAAACAGGAAAAGCTATTCTAGTTGTGGGCAAAAAAAAAACTTCTACTGTCAGGAGTCAGTTTGAATATGTTGGATTGTAAGTCTGCAATGCGGTAGGCAGTTGTTAGGAGAGGAATAACATTCAGAAGGGATACTTCACAAATTCAGTGCATTGTTGTCATAAGAAGATGCTAAAATTTTTTCACTAGTTGTCTTTCACACACGTGCACATTCAAAACACTGAGGGAGCTAATAAATTTCCCAAATATCTTTAGAGAGCTCTGAAAGGCTTTTTTGGTGAAACCGGTTACCTTTTTTTTCTTTCCCATCTGTACACTGGAAGCGGAGGTTTGTGTAGTGAAACAGTGACCTCTAAAAAAAATATTTCCACCTCAAGCCACAAAGCTATAATTATTGATTTCATAAATTACAGTGAGTTGCTTTCCTCTCCTGTAAAGTTCAGTTGCCGTCTTCAGAGTTTTGTTTTTGTTTTTTAAATCTTCCAGCCAGAGCCAGACAGGCTCTTACTGCATTTTTGCCTCAATAACTCATATCTTAAAAAAACAACCAACCACCACCACCAAGAACAAAACAAAAAAGTTTGTCCCCTTTGTTTGAAGGAAATATTTGAAGTTCTGTTTCTTTGTTATATTTTTGTTTTGTTTGAAGTACTCTTTGAAGAAAATGAGTCCTCAGAAAATACCTGGATAATTTGTTTTTGTCCAGGTTATGTTGCCTTCACAGGCAGTACTCCATTTTCAGGAGTTAAGATGAAACATACAAAGTTTACTCGACTAGCTTCTCCAGGCTGGGCTTGTTTTTCTCTGTGTCAGCTTCCACTTGTCCTTCACAGAGTAGAACAAGTTTGAGTCATAACTCACCTTATGGAGATGAGAGGGACGGCCTGTTTCAGAGTTTAGTACCAGGCTATCTGAGACCAGTCTCTCAAAATAGACAAGTTGTCTTTATCAAGAAGATACGTTACTAATACAGTAGAGGTAATAGGATTACAGGATGCTTGTCTTTGGCTATGGGGCCCCCAGACTGAGGAGACAAACCACGCTGGGCTCCCACAGGGAGCTCCCATTCCTGCGTGGACATGTTTCTGGCAATGAATAGGCACTCTCAGTTCAGTCCATTTGGGCAGGCTGTGGAGTGACACTCCTAGAACAGGCTATAGATTTGTATATCACAGAGGCAGAACATCCCAGAAGTAGAAGATATAGTGTCAAAAGTTATATGCTGCATCAAAAAATGACACATTATTTTTCTTTTGTTTGTAGACAGACTTGGAGGAAGAAAGAATTAAACGAAAAATAGCTGACAGGACAATGAAAGAAAAGCTACGCATCTACTCTCTGAGAATATTTCTAAATATAATTGTTCTTGCAGTTTTATCGGGATGTTTTTACTCTATTTATAGAGCAACTGTCTTCTCTCAAGAAAAATCCAATGTAAGTATCAGACATGACCTTAGGACAGATTCAATTGAGTTTGGTGATTAGAGTAAGAGGAAGTGTTGTGAAAGAGTCAAGTATCTTAATATAGCACCTTTCACGTAATGGATCTGAAAACACTTGCTTTCTAAAAGGCCTGTACTTAACTAGTAGCAGAGAGTGAGAAGGATCAAGAAGCATGTGCAACAAAAAACACAACGATGTCTTCCTTTGATACAAAGGCTTCTGTCTCGAGTGCCTTGGAAGCAGCTGAAAAGAAAAGCAACCCTCACTTTCCTTGCCATGTAACTGTTCTCACATCTGTTATCTGCTATACAACCATTTGTGTGTCTGGGCAGTGATCTGACTCAGGGAACTGGGTCAAAACAAACTTCATTATGGTCAGTTTCTTGATCTGGTTCAGTGTTCAGCTGCAAAAACAAACAGTAAGGGAAAGGGAGAGCAAAGATTATGATCTGTGTCGTGGCTTGAGTTACAGCTGTGTGGTGAGACAGGAAGTCTTGGAGCAGGGAGCGCTTTGCAGAAGAAAAGGTTCTTGCATCAGTAGTGTAAGGAATACAGTTGATAGCATGTTCGCCCCTGGCAGGACAAACAAATAGGAAGAGTGATTCAGAAGCAGAACAGCATGAGCAACCAGCAGTTTAACAGTTTCACAACAGTATCTGAGTTCTCTGTAGGACCCCAGGGTTAAAGGATCCTAATAGAAATGGAGCTTTATGTATAAGGGTTGATATCTTGACTTTGCCTAAATTATTAGGTAGAGGAGCTTGTTAAAATGACGGGAAAGTCAGGGAGCTGATTGGCACCTGTAAGAATAACTTGAAAAGTGTTGGCATTTTGGCATAGGTCTAAAAGCTGTTAGATTTAGTGCTAGGCTAGGCGATATGGCCAGATGCAAGCCTTGGTGAAAACAGCCTCTTCCAACAGAAGCTTTGGGGAAGCACTAAAATATTCATAGCAGAAGGAAGGGAGAAGAAAGCAAGGGTGCGTAGCAGCAAACTGCAGAAACGGCAGTGGTCAGGCTTGTTCTAAATATAGGAGGAAGCTGAAGACAAAAAAGGTGCTACCTGAGTTCTGGGTAGGTATCTGAAAGGAGCACAATGTCAGAAACGTATCTGTGCATGTAGTGTCATCTTTCTCTCATCTCTTCTTGTACAGAACAGCAACGATGCGGACTCGCAGACTAATCTCTTAGTTCAGTATTTGCCTTCAATAGTGATCACATTGGCCAACTTCATTGCTCCTCAGATCTTTTCAATTCTGATCAGATTTGAAGATTACTCACCAGCCTTTGAAATCAAGCTGACACTGCTGAGGTAAAGATGGTTTTATTGTAGCCTGGGATGTTTGAACAACTTGTTCTTGAGAGGTTAGAGATATTGTAAACATTCCAATATCAAGACACAGAGAGGTTGGACACCCTGCAATGGAGGGCCTGGGCACTGTAAGCCAAGCAGGCATTGTTTGACTTAAGTTTCATTGGAAGTATTCATGTAAAATCTGGAAACAATCTCCTCTTTGGTGACAGTACAGTGCAGCCATTTAGTGTCCAAGTTTCTCTCTGTTCCATTTAGCTGTGTGATCTGGACATCTTCAACAATCTGAAAGTTTGTAGGGAAATTACTAGGGAAGTGCTGGCTGCAGAGCTGTCAATTCACACTGCTTTATGTGCAGCAGCTCCCTGGATGAGCAGTTGTGTGCGCACAGCAACCAGCTTCACTCATGCTGTACAGCAGCTCAAGGCAGAAGGTAAAAGTTTGGGGATAAAAGATACCTTAAAGTGACAGCATGAAGAACTGGAATTTGGCAGCTTAAGGTGGTAAGATCCAGACTGAAGCATCTGAACTCTGGTCAGGCCCCTGTGCTTTTTATTTCTGATGTGGCTTATTGTCTGTGAAGGCCTGAAGCCACCTAAGAGGAAAATGCTGCACACAGAGTTGTCGTCTGGCCTCTCAAAGTGTACTTGAGAGAATAGCAGCCCACTGTGGGTTGAAGAACAACAACTTAAAGGACTGATCTATGAGCAATACTGTGAAAAGTAACTAAGGGACTGTAGCCTGAAGGTGAAAAGTGATTTAACCTGTTACTAAAGAAAGCAAGCTTTATCTGCTTGGTTATTCTATTAAAGCTCTCGCATTCTGGGCTCTGTGCAGCTTTGTTGGGCTCCTATGCAAATTGAGTCAGGTGCCAGAATGGCTGTGTTTTGGTACGTTTAAAATTGGGTTTTGCTTTTCTTCCAGGTGTGTCTTTGTGCGGTTGGCCAATATTGGTGTTCTCTTGTTCTCGCTGTGGAGTCAGATCCACTGTGCCAATGACAGCTGTAAGGCCTGTGGATACAATTATGAACTTTATCCTGTAAGCAGATTTATCTTTATTCACAAGTTCAGATGATTAAAAACAAAGATTCTTTTTCCATGAGACTTGCCTGTTTAGAGGTATTCAGATTTGGACTTGAGTTTGTCATTCGTGTTGTACTTAGTGCTGCTTCTTACTGCTTAATGCAAACCAGTACAATTCTCATACAACTTCCATTTGTCTAAAACTCCGATTATCTTATTCCAATGACAGGTTTTTTATCTCAGACTTTCTGACTGACATGAAGTTTATTTGAGGTAGCTGTGTTTTGGAGACGGTTGTGTTACTGTCTTTTTGCTTCAATAAGACAAATTGTCTGTCTTCAAAAACAGACAAAAAGCATGGCTTGGAAGCTCTGAAAACACTTAAACGCTCTAGAAATGCAATTAATACAACTTGAACTTTATTGATGTTAACTGATTGAAAAGTGTATTGCTGTAGTGATTGACAGATTTTTTTTCCCCATTTGTTATTAGACTTATAATCCTGTTTTTTCCTGACTTGCTTTTATAGTGCTGGGAGTCTGCAGTTGGGCAAGAAATGTATAAGCTGTTGATATTTGATTTCATGATAATTCTTGCTGTGACACTTTTTATGGACTTTCCTAGGATGTAAGTATCTCTGCCTTTTGAGCATGCTTTTGCAAAAATGATTTATGAAATGTTTCTTTTTTCAATTATTAATTCCCTATATTTCTAACTCAATTACAAAATTTAAAATAAAACGTTTCTGGTGACTTGAGTACTTGTTTGCTATTCAGATGGAAGTAGTTTTTGATATTTGAATCTTCTTTAGACATTTTTATGTTGTGTGGTCTAATGCTTTAATGCTAAATTTCTGCACTCCAGATATCTCAGATGTGTTAGAATTCAGCTAAGCTCTAGAACTAATTATGTTTGTTTTGTTTGTTTTTAGGTTATTAGTTACTCATTGCTCTTGGAAGCCAGTTCAGTGGTGTGGTTTGCAGGAATTTGGGATTTCTGACAATGTCCTGGAAATCATTTACGGACAGACTATCTGCTGGATTGGAACCTTCTTTTCACCACTTCTTCCTGCAATAGCAACTATAAAATACTTCATCATCTTTTATGTTAAAAAGGTAATGAAGGTGTGTGGTAAATAAAATTGAGCAGCACATCTGTGGTTTGCTTTTGTTTTGTTTGTTTGGTTTTCAATACAGATATTTAGTTGATTTAAAACAAACAAAACCTTAAAAACAAAACAAAAAAACAAGGATGCAGTATATTGGAAATGAGGTAATAGAATTCCATTTTTTGTGTGGTTTTTTTTGCTTTTAAGACAAGGTAGAATTTTCCTTTGAGATCAAGCAAAACAGCACCTTAATGACTACATCATCAATATAATTCATGATGTTTTTTTAAAAGAATATCTTTTTATAGTAAAGGTAATAATATATAACAAATCATTGCAAAAAAAAGTGTTTACTGTCAACAGAGCTTTGAACTTGGACACAATTTTGCCAAGCTGCTACAAATTTGGAAGCAAAATGGGAAATGGAAGATGTATTAGATATGAGATGTGATTTCAGTGTATCAGAAGCTTTGCTCTATGATTAGACATCTCCTTCTGTGCAACAATTTCATATCAATCTCATTAATTTTGACAAGAGGGGAGATATTCAGTGAAGCTCTAGCAGATCAAAACTAAAGGCTGCGCCATAGATCATATACCATATGTCTGATGTCATTTGGCTCTGTGCAAGTGTGTGAGGCTCTCTGGATCAAACCCTTCCACAAAACAGGAGATGATGATTTATACTAGAATGTAAATCATTTTTGTCTTACCCCTTCTCAGTCCATCAAAGGAATGATGGTTACCTGCTAGCTGGTAGTGTATTTGAAGATGGGAAAATAGAGTTGGTGGGGGAGGTATATTTGCATGTATGTAGACAGATGTACCTGGCAATAGTCTTGCTCCCTTTTCCTCTCCAGATCAGCTTGATACATACGCGTAAGCCTCCAGGTAGGCCTATCAGAGCATCGAGTTCCAATTTTTTCTTCTTGGTGGTGCTGTTGATTGGGCTCGTCTTGGCTTTTATCCCTTTGGGAATCAGCATAGCACAGTAAGTGGCAATTTAACTTCTACGAAGTTGGTATTTGCTTTAAGGTTGTAATTTCCCTAGAAAACAGACACCATATACACTTGTAATGATAAATTAGAATAAAATACACTTGCATATAATGAAATCAAATTATTATGTAGTCCATATAAACAAAGGTTACTGGGTTTAAGATGAAGTACGCTTTTACCCCATTGGCAACAAGGCGCTGGGCTTGTGTTGGATTATTTTGTCTTTACATTTTGGTGTAGCATCTCCTTTCTGTTCTTTTTTTTTTTTTTTTTTTTTTGACAGTATCCCCTCCTCTAAAGCATGTGGGCCATTCAGGAATTTTAACACTTCGTGGGCAGTTGTTCCAGATACAATACTCGGGTTTCCGACAGGTCTACAGAAGGTCCTTAATGGCATAGCATCAGAAGCCTTTGCAGTACCCTTTTTTATGGTTGTCTGGTGAGTAGTGAGAAGACCTGATCTAGTCATGTAGCTGCATGGTTCATTTCCTTCCTTACTGAACTGATACCAAACAATTATTGGACCATATTGTCCATCTGCAGTCAAAGGCATCAAAGTATCTATGAAGCATCAGCTCTTTTGTCTTTGCCATTTATTCATGTTTGTCAGGTACTTTGTTCAGTTGGGTTTTGAATGTTGCTAAAAGGCGAGACTCTACAAGCTCTCTGAGCAACCTTTTCCAGTGTTTGGTTGCTCTTGCTGTAATATGGTGTTTGTTTGTTTGTTTTCTTGTGTTTAAATGGATTTTTTTTTTCATTTCAGTTTAATCTGACTGTTTTCAAGTATTTTCTTCAACTTCTATACTTGAGAAACCATGCAATTTACCTCAGACTCCACCCAGCCTTTTCTCCTGAATGTGTTCTCCTGAATTGAACCTGTTGCTGTGTACACAGGAAAAATCAAGCCCTCTTTTTTGTGTGTGTTTGGGTCTGTCTGAACACAACCTGTAAAATCTGGTAGAGGCCCTGCCTCTACATCTCCTAGAGTTCTATCCCAGACAACACAAATATCTCACAGGTGATTTTGAGCAGAGCTATGCCCTACCTAACCCAGCTCTGTGTTTATTTTTATTTATTTTTATTTCCCCAGTATTTTTCTCATATGGTCAAAACAATATTTCCTCTGATCCACAACAGCCTTTGTCTGATCAATTCTGTTTTGTATGATGCTAAAGTTTAATGTTGGTTTGTTGTTCGCAGCCTTATTATGTTCTATTTTATTGCCTTGGCTGGAGCCCATAAAAGAGTGGTTGAGCAGCTGAGGGAACAACTGGTTATGGTAAGATTTGACCTACTATCTTGTCTGTGCCCCCAAAATTTTCCTTGTTGTATCAGTAATCAGGCATGCAGAGGAACAACAATTTTCAAAGTCTTCTGGATATCTGGTGTTTGGACAGGCAGTGAAGAATGTTTTGCAGGTTACAAGGGAAAAATAACTGAAGTACAGAAGCATTTTTCAGTCTAGTTGGTTTGCTTAGCTATTAGCTGCAACTGTAGCCTCTAAGAAGTGGTGTCGCTGTTCTTTTTCTGTTGTCTTGCTTAAATCTACCCATATGCATGTATTTTCCTGCCAAACTAGAACCTCGACCTTGTGGCTCCTGTCTGTTCCACCATCTTATACAACCTCTGTCTCTGTTTCCTTCTCTACTGTCACAATCACCTAATTCACTACCCTTCTCTCCAGGCCTATATTTCTATTTTGTCACATCCAGTCTTACTCCTGAGTGTGGGTCCCAGCACTACCTGCAACAGGTACTCAAGGTGGAGTAAATCACCACTAACTAGTCTTCTGGAGAATGTTACTAGCGTAGATATACTTATTTGCCATCATCAAAATCTGTTGCCATCTACCAGTTTGATAGTGTTTGCAAACTGCTCTAGTCCAAATCTAACCTTTTTACTATTGCTCACTTTCTTAAGGAAGAATCTGGGTTTTGCGAAGTGCTTCTTTTAGATATGACACTTAACAATCTGTCCTTAGAAAAACAGTGTGCTGGAGAGAGATTTTTGAAGAGTATAATGGATTTAGGAGCAAAAGCCTTGCTGCTCTTGCTTTTTATTTTTGTTTGCTCACTGTTGTTAGGCTTCTCGGAAGTACAGTTTCAAAGATTTTGAGTAGGTCAGATGTTTCTACTAGACCCAAAGCAGAACTGTTAATGTGAGGTAAATGAATTCAAAACCATTGTAAACTTAAAATTGTTTAGGCAGGTGAGAGAGTGTTGTTAACTGCTAATTAGAGTACCATGTAGTGAGAGTACCAATTTATTCCTAATAAAGAAATAAGCTGTATATAGGTAACGTACTTCTTTTTATCTAGAGTGTACTTTGTATTCTGTCTTTCCAGGAGAGTCGTGACAAGTTGTTCCTAATCAGAAAAATAACAGAAGCTCAGAAGTGTACTTGAAAACCACAAAAAGCCAGAAGAACTTGACTTCCTGACACTCCTGGAATCACTAGGTAAGAAGAGAAGATCGGCATAATGTGAAAACTGCGAAGCTGACTGGCACTGTGGCACTGCATTCTCTGTCATGAATACTTCTTCATGTTGATTATGCTAGTAGGCCTTAAAGTTTCCAAGACTGGAATGTTGCTTATTTGTACTGTGTTAGACCCGTCCAAAAATTGTACAGTAGGACACTTACTGGTGCTGCAATTTCAAGGCTGTTAAGGTTTATGATAAGTCCCTGTTTTTTTCAGGTGTTTCTGGTAAAATATAATCAGAATTGAAACTTTTTAAAAAAGTTTGTACTGTTTTTATGAATTATGCTTTAAGAACTGGTGAGGGGAGAGGTGTGATTTTACATGTTTCCTACTCACTTATCTTATAAAACCAAAGCAAAGTGACTTAATGTCTGCATTTTGAAATAGTCCATAGGAGAAGAAACATGTAATGGGTTTGAAATCAGCTTTGTAAATTTTTAGAGAGACTTTGATATTTATTTTGCTCTGAGACAGTCAGGCCAGTTGAACACTAGATAAAATGGTTTAGAGAAAACCAGCAGAGGAGAGTTCTGCCTAAACTGTGAGTAGGGAGAAACCGGCAGCTGTCAGGTCACCAAGGGGTGTCCTCGCTGCCAGTCTCACGGGCATGGAGTAGCCTTTTTTAACATGTGTAAGGCTTTATTACTTGCCTTCATTCGTGTACAGATGTCTTGAAGCCTGCTCTTCTTGTTCTAAACTGTGAATATTTGAGAGTTATGCTATTTGTAATTAAAAATACAGCATTCAAAAACTTATATGCCAGTATCCTTTAAATTCTTAGTTAATTGAGGTGACGGAGCTGTGTGACTCAGAATACTGTTTCTAGGTAGCCTACTATTTTTAAAGATTGCTCTTCTCAAGAACTTGTGTAAAGAATGTGTACATAACTTGAAATTTCTGTCAGGACACTGGTAGTTGACATGAGATACGACGTTTGTTTTATGGAATGTTTTGTGATGTTCTCTGTCTTCATTTCTAAGAAATTAACGTGTAATAAATGAGTCTTCTTTTTAAACCTAATGGCTGACTTATTTTTAAGAAAAGTTCCATTGACGCCGTGGGATTTTATATATTTATTTTTCCCCCTTGTACCGTTGGCTGTGGTGAGGCGGGCCGGACCCCTCAGCCGGGTCCCGCCCAGCCGCGGGGCGCGGCCGCCCCCTCAGCAGCCCCCGCCCCCTCAGCACCGCCTTCTTCCCCCTCCGCCCGTCTTCCCCGTTCCCATGGCAACCAGCAGACGCCGCCTCTGACTGACAGCCCCGCTCTCCAATGCGGAGGCGTCGAGTAGCCAATGGGAGAGCGAGATGGGGCGGCGGGAGGCCGGCCCGCGGTGATGACGTCAGAGCTTCGCGACGCGAAGCGGCGGGGTCAGCAAAATGGCGGCGGCCGCGGCCCTGGCTCCGGCGCTGCGGCGCTCGCTGGGGCGGCCCCGGGGGGGCCTCGGGGGGAAGCCGCGGCCTTGGCCCGCCGCGGGGGGAGCTCCCAGGCCCCGCAGCACCGGGGCGGGCCCGGACGGCATCAACAAGGCCGTCGTGGACCGCATCATCCGGGTGGACCACGCCGGGGAGTACGGCGCCAACCGCATCTACGCCGGGCAGATGGCGGTGCTGGGCCGGTCGGCCGTGGGGCCCGTCATTCAGGTGGGCGCCCCGCAGGCAGCCCCCGCCCCGCCCCCAGCCGCCCGGGGAAGGTCACGGCTCCCCGAGCGCCGCGGCTGTCTGTCTTGTAGTCGGCGGTTAGGTTTATAAGAAGGGGGGGTTGTTCGGTAGGGGAATAGCAGCGTGTTGTCGCGGTGCTCTGACAAAAACGCTTGGAACGTAAAAAGAACTCTTATGTTGGCTATAACTGTCTTAGCTGAGAATCGTAGAACGGCTCTGGTTGAAGGGACCTCAGAGATCGTTTTGTTCCACCCTCCTGCCGCGGGCAGGGACGCCACCCACTGGATCAGGTTGCTCAAGGCCTCATCTAACTTGCTCTTGAATGCCTTCAGGGATGGGGCATCCACAGCCTCCCTGGGCAGTGCCTCTGCACCCTCTGAGTGAAGAATTTCCTCCTAACCTCTAATCTAAATCGCTACCCTTTTAGTTTAAAACCGTTCCCCTTGTCATGTCATTATCCGACTGAGCAAAGAGTTGCTCTCCATGTTTTTTGTAAGTCCCCTTTAAGTACTGAAAGGTTGCGGCGAGGTTCCCCCCTCTTCTGTAGGCTGAACAGCCCCAGCTCTCTCAGCCTTTCTTTATAGGACAGGTTCTCCAGCCCTCTGATCATCTTTGTGTGCCTCCTCTGGACCTGCTCTAGCAGCTCTGCATCCTTCTTGTGCTGGAGGCTCCAGCCCTGGACACAGTGATGCAAGTGGGGCCTCACAAGGGCAGAGCAGAGGGGGACAATCCCCTCCCTCGACCTGCCGGCCACTACTCTTTTGTTGCAGCCCAGGATGCAGCTGGCTTTCTGGGATGCAAGTGCATACTGCTGGCTCTTCACCTCCCCATCTTGCCCATTTCCTTTTTGTGATGTGAATAGTGTTGCCTTTACAGTCATAGTGTGTGACCTCAGCTGTTTAGTTTACTCTTTCATTTATTAGCTTTATTGGAAATGTTTAATTTTTTTGTTTTGGTCTTATGCTTTGCTGTGATTTTTCTTTGTTGCAGCAAATGTGGAATCAAGAAAAAGACCACTTGAAAAAGTTTAACGAGTTAATGATTGCCTACAGAGTTCGACCTACTGTTTTGCTGCCTTTCTGGAATGTAGCAGGTTTTGTTTTAGGTGAGTTTGTCATATTGTTGCTGGTTTTGCTTTATGAAATTTTTAAGTGCTTAAATTTTTCACATTGTTTCAGATTTCATTGTTTGCATATGTTTGGTACCCCAATCGCAGGGGCTGGAAGCGCTTTACTTGGAAAGAAAGGCGCGATGGCTTGCACAGTGGCAGTGGAAGAGAGCATATCGGATCACTATAACAGCCAGATCAGAACTCTTATGGAAGAAGATCCAGAAAAGTACAAGGAGCTGTTGCAGGTATTTAACCATGACTTGAAAACTAGCATAACAAATTCATTGAACTACATAACGTGACTTGACTCAGAAAACAATATGCTGACTGAATTTGCAGCATATCTTTCTTTGTTCTATCGTTTGGAATTCCAAGGTCAATAGAAACATTAGGATAAAAGGATGGCTGTTCCTTCAGCGACACTAAATTGATCGAGGAACAAGATTAAAATGTAAGATTAGCTTCAGCATGCTTTCATTAATTCATCACTCTCCGTTTGATTGGGAGAATTGTACTTAAATTTTGATTACTTTTAATTGAAAGGAAGGGTTTAGAGGAAAACAAGAAGAAAAAGCATGACTGCATAGTAACATTTTGCTTATACTGCATATGACTATGTCTAGTTTTGAACATTTCAGAGCACGGACGGAGCTAATGTTAGCTCTGCAAGAGAACTAGCTCCCAAGTACTTCCAGCATCAATGTGGGACACACTCCTGTAGAGTGCTTATGAGAGGCTTTCAAGTGTTGCATGTTCACCTCATTTGTGCTCTGGATGGTGGGAGCTTGCTCTAGGGCCTTTGTGCAGATTTCCAGCTCTCTGTTGACTGTTACTGTGTTCAGTTGTGCTTAGTTTAATGTTTAGCCAAGACTGCATCCTTCCAAATTGTTGTCTCAATACTGAAATAGGATTGGAAGTAATCAAATTGTGCTGATGCATGTGAGGAAAATGTTGCCCATGAAAATAAGGGCTAAGAACTGAGTGTGAAATACAGAGGAAAAAATCGAACAGCAAAATTATTCACAGTGTCAGTATGAGGAGGACCAGTAATGAAGGTAAAACCAAGGCAAACCCCTTGGGCAGGGACAGCACCTGAGTGTAAATTCTGAGCGTATTATTAAGCAGTCCTAATTATCTGTAGGTATCTCAAGAGGAAATTCTTTAAACCTTTTTGCACTAGTTGAAAAAATAGAGGAGAAAAATAGTGTTCTTTAGAGTATACTAAAATGGACAAAAGCCCTGTGGAGTTACAGGAAGGCACTGTTACTGATTGTCTGGCAAGGCAGGGACTTCAATTTTGTTAATTAAATTGTCAGTAACTGTTGTATGTGTGAAATTAGTGTTACAAGTCACTATGACTACAGGTTTTCTTAAAACGTCGAAAAAGACAGTGATATACTAAACCGTAGCTTAATTTTCTAAAGAATTTTTAGAACACTTGAATAGGTTTTAGGGGTGCTGTAAATAATCTCCTTCTTGGCCAATTGGAGGTTTAGGATTTTGAGAAGCTTTTGAGAGACTTGGGCCTCAGATGCCAGCCCCGGTGTATACAATGGCCAGCGGGATGTAGTTCTGTATTCTAGCTGCCTTGATTTCTCTGCAAAGTAAATTTACTAATTAACTGCTATTTTTTTAAGATAATAAAGCAATTTCGGGATGATGAACGGGAGCACCATGACATTGGGCTTGAACATGATGCCGAGGGAGTAAGTACAATGTTAACTGATGGGTGCTGTTAGCAAAGATCTAGGTGTGACACTCTTGTCTTCCTTATTCAGTGACTGTGACACAGCTTTTTCTTTGAGAAATAGAAAATAAGGGGCTTGATATTCTTTTCTAAAGATAAATATAAGAAAATGCTGACATAGCACGGCATCTTAGAGCTTTCATTTTTCTAGAACAGTTTGAATCTGTTGAAACTCATGTCAAGTGCTAGTGATTGTGTTTTCTTAAGACTTGTCCTATGGACAATAATGTTCTTATTTAAGTTTGGATTAAATATTTTTTAAAATACGGCTAATAAATGCTATTAATGCAGCTGGAAAATTGAGGCACCATCTTGATAAACACAACTACGATAGAAGGGGTGAAATACTGAAGTAAATTCTGTGCTCCCCTGAATATCAGAGGAGGAAGTTGTAGCTTCTTCACTTGTTTTTCCTCTTGGCTCATATTCGTAGTGAAATGGAATCATTACTTTAGAATTAATTTTTATTTGGTTTTCTCTAGGGTAGATTAGGCTAAAATATGGGTGAATTTTTAAAAATGTTTACTATTCCTTATGATAGATGTAGTTCAAAGACAACACCAGTCTACTAGGTGCATTTAATCTTTTATTCATTGTTTTACAGGCACCAGCTTATCCTGTTCTGAAGACAGTAATACAGCTTGGATGCAAAGCTGCAATATTTTTATCAGAAAGAATTTAGTGATATTTTCCATACTGTTTGTGGCAATAAACTGTGAAGCCAAAGATTATGAAAACTGTGGCAAGACTAAAATCTATTTTATTCAGGCTTTTAAAATGTTCTTCATTAAACACCTGATTCTGCTATCACGTTGAGTACTTGTTCAAAAGGTATCTACACTAAAGTCAGTTGAGCTGAATGTGAATGATGATAGAATTGGGTCTATGTGACGTAAACCTTATTCAGAAACTGTTCACAAGGTGGCAGTAAAATATGTTGTATATACATGATTTATATATATGTGTGTATAGAGAGTATGGGTATATAGAACATATACATGTATGAAAGTGGTAACTATCTTCTCTGTTGCCTTCAAATTTATACGTTCTTGAAATAAGCTGGAGCTCATTAGCTCATTTTAAAATGGTTAATACTTAATAAGTAGCATATTCTTGAGTTCTATTTTCAGGGTAAGTACATGAAGTCCTAGTAAGTATTTCTTTTCAGTTTCTCTTGAATAAAGATTGTTATTATAAGACTCTTATTTGAAGACTTGTTTGTGGGGTTTTTGTTGTTTTGTTTTGTTTTCTATTGGCTCAGTTCTGAATTCTTTTTAATTGAAGTTTTTCTTCCCTTGAATTTGTCCTGAGTGTGTGCACTATATGGGTGTATATAGCAGGAGAGAGCAACTTGGAGCACCTATGGAATTGCACTTAAATTTGAAAACTGTAAGAGAAAATTATCTTTGCCTCTAGTCTAGTCTTCAGTGGTTCTTGAATAGAAAGCTGTTGCTTTCTCAACTTTCAAACAATTTCTGCATGCTTCTTGCTGATATCCTGCCATGGACCGATGGGAATGCACAAGACAGAATTTTGCATATCTGCTCTGCTAAACTCTAATGAGATGATGAAAGTACAATGGAATTAGTATGTCTTAAACTAGTAGGGATGAAAAGGACTTCTTGCAAGATTGTATCCCTTGGTTGTTGGGTCTTAACAATGTACTAGCCAGGCGTAACTGAACAGGTCAGCTCTGGATGTGGGACGTAATGGATGAAAACCTAGCGGAAAAGGAAGGAACTAGAAACCAAGAAATAAAACAGTAGCAGTGTTGCCCATTACCGTAATAAGGAACGGGGCCACCATGCCATGGCAAATCTACACAATTATATTGAAGCTAAGTCGTTCTATTGAGTTGCTGTGCGATGGTTCCAGTCCTGTGTTGCTGACCAGTTCTATGTACTGACGTTGTAGCTGCTTTGAGACCAGAGGAGGAGAAGCAATGCTGAGGTGTGCGCAGGAACCCAGAACATCCTGTATCAGTGTGCTTGGTAAGCTTTCAGGCAGTATGTAATCCAGGTACCTCTCTGAGTTTGCCTTTTTGAGTAGTTCTGTTAGTGTTTGTAGGTACTGATCAGTGTGTAATTTGTCATGAAAGACTTCTTCAAGAGGATTATTTTCCCTTTTTTGTAAAGGAGCTTAGACTGAAAGAAAAATCTTAATATAGAAACTCCTGTAAGATTTATTATGACTGACGCTTTGTACATTCTTTGAGAATAATTTCTATCAAACCATCGCAAGGCTGGCCTGGTTATACTCAAACTGCAGATGTTATTTACATTGTCTAAACAAAGTAGTATTTGGTTCTCTATCAATGACTGGTTTGCACATCCACTGGAATAACGTAAGGAACTCAAAGCTAAATCACTGTTTTTTCAGGCACTACATAATAGCAGGGTAGCTCTAAGGCATTCTCATTCTTCTTGCCTGAGCCTCAGACAGTTGTGAGCAATAGGCATGTAAATGTGAATTTATTAAAGGTAGTGCCTGTTAAACTTAAGATGTCTTCCTGGCTTGACCAGTTCTTTGAACAAAAGTTAAATCTCTTGAATTTCTTACCTTAATTTCACTGAAACATTCATCTGGTTGCGTGTGGAAAATTCCTAAATTATTTGAAGAAGTGAGGAATTGGTATGAAGGAATAGTTAACTAAAGTGGCTAAGGAGGTAGCAAGTGGTGCTGAAAGAATGTGCAGCGCAGTCCTGTAAGCCATGGACTTTAATAATTGAGTAAAAAAAAAAAAAAGGAAAAAAATGGCTTGATGAATACTCTATTGTAAAGACTTTAATAACAGGGCAGCATGGGGCAGCACTGTCCATGATTAGATCAAGGAGGGAGAACAGTGTTTTGAATCAAAGCTGGGAGTCGCACACCCACACATACGGTGGTCCTGTGGTATAAACCGGGAGCCCTGAGCCAGCCAGCAGCCTGCTTTCTCAGCTGCTGCATCAGGATTGAATGCCAGTCAAGGTGTGTGCGGCGCTTTCCTAGATCGACAACACTGCCAAAGCCGGATATTCTCGATGGTGCTGGTCAGAGAGATTCTCTGAGGATGTCTGTGGTGCTGTTCGGGAATTTGCTGCTGGCACAGGAGGGTCCATGTGATCCTTTTCCCCAGCATGGGTGGCCTCTGGGACCATCACACACTGCTCATTTGGAGCAACACCATTTGAGAGACAAATCCCATTTTTAGTGAGTTTTGTTTGCCTGAAGAGTGGAAACATCAGTAAATCACTGTATGAGGTCATTGTGTTTGGCCATATCTGCAGTAACTGTGAAAGCATTCACAGCAAGTTCTTTGTCCTCAACAGCTGAAAACATCGTGGACATTTGAGGAGGCTGTCAGACAGTACTGCCGTCTCTAGCTGCGAGCATGAGGGAGGAATTGGGAGAACAACTCGGCTTTATGTTCGGGATCAGGATTTCTTCTTTTTACTGGAGCAGCATATTTGCACTCATCTGTTAGTGGGGGTGAGCTGTTCTGCCAATTTCATGGCTGTGCATTTCTGTTTGCTGCCAGTTACTCTTCACTTCCGTTATTATACATAGAAAATGGAGTCGCTTTCCATTTTTGTCATGCAAAGTGGACATTTTTTGCTTCAAAACCTATTTCAGGTTTTGAAAGACTACAAAAGGTGATAAAAGGCAACAAAAAGACATGTGGTGGTCAAGTGTGGTACAGAGCTTCTGCAAGGCTGTGCTGCTTTTTTTTGTATATTGTTTTCAGCCAGAACTAAAGCTGGCTGATGTCAGCCATCCCGGTAGAGGTTAATGGCATGCAGAATTCAAAGCGTATCACTTGTACGAGTCTGCTGTCGTAGTGACTCCCAGTGAACTCTGCTCTGGCTTGGGTCGTGCTGCCAGAGGAAAAGGAAGCTGGCTCAGACGGGGAGTCTGTGAAATGCTGCCTTTTCAAATCAGGGAGCAGGTGAGACAGCGGGGTCTTCGCAGTGCCTTTGGGTTGGGGGGAGCCTGAAGATAAACACATGATTTGTATCTCATAGTATGCAGTGAGATAAAATCCTTCCCCTCAGAGTAACAATGGCTTCTTGCAACTCCGCAGTAACACAGGACTTGATAGTTGTTTCCTCCTCCTTCAGTGAGGTGGGGGTCCCTGCATGCAGGGGGTCCGTGGTTTGTGCCTTGAGCTGAGCCTTCTCACGCTGCTTCTTGCCTTGGCTGGTGCTGCGACAGGGCTGGCCCCTGTTCCCCGAAGTTGCTCCCGATCAGGGATGCAGGCAATGCCATCTCTGGCAGGCTGGTGAGACAGCCAGCTGGTGTGGGTCTCGTGCCAAGCTTTCAGGGCTTTTCCTGGTGTTTTGAGAGCTCTGCACCATCCGCAGGCACAGCTGCTGGCTCTGGTAAGGGAAAGCCAAGCAAAGGGAAGCGGGCAGACAGCTGCAGCTCTGTCGTGCAAGCAAAGGATGGTTCTGCACGTTCCAAACAGCTCCAAAGATCTGCATCCCTTCAACTCCAGAGAGCTGCCAGGATGGCAAAGCTGTGTGATGCCACAGAGGCTTGGAGCTGGCTATAGGCAGGACGTGTTTTGGTCTCTTGCTGCCACAGCTAGGCTGAGCAAAAGCCAAATCCACGTGTCTGTGATTAATGTAACGATGCTGACATAAGCTGAACGGACGTTACGCCGCGAGTTATGTAAAATGGGGCTCATCGGATTGTTTGGCAGAGCGCTAGATCATTGTCTGAGATGATAAATATTACTGATAGAAGATGAATGCCAGATATAATGGGCTTGAGCTTTGTCTGGACTGAATCTGCGTGGCTTACTTGAGTGTAATAGAGCGAGGCTTGTTGTAGGTCGGATGAGGATGTGCCTCCAATTTATGCTGGTGATGACGTGGATTGTACCTCTTTGATTTTCCTTAGCATTTAGGGGCTTACTTAATCTGTGTGGTCCTTTCTGTCTGCCTGGTTTCTTGACTTCAGGGAAGATACCATTTCAGACTGGTGCCAATCACTCTTTGTCAGCAGCTTCGAATTTGTGGCATGTCACTTGCATTGAGTTCTGCAGGTATTTTCAGCTTAAGGACTTTAAAGGGAGAAGTCCAAAATATTGGCCAGGTTAAAGGAGGAATGTGTGATGATAGGAGAGCATTTAAAAGCACCATTCATTTTACCACTTCTTAATTCTGTTTCCCTGGAGTGACTGAGATGAAAAAACCTGAATAGATCTAAGGGAACAACAGCAGCTCTGCAGTTGAACTCCAGCCTAGAGTGGCAGATCTTAACTTGCATTGGAGAAAGCTTGTTGGCACTTACACCTGGAGCTGGGGGTGTGAGTTAGTGCTGAGCATCTGAATTAACAGTTAATTGGAACAGCGGTAACAGGTCTCTAAAACAACTTGACTGCATTCAAAGGAAAATTCTGCTCTCTGTCATTAAGTGCTTTCAATAATGCATCCTCCTGTTACCTTCAGGTGTTTTTGAGGAGTGTCACCTTATGATACTGTTTTACAGAGCAGGACCCAAATCTAGGCAGCGATTATCTGTGGTTATCTGAGATCTAAACAGATTCACATCAGTAAGTTTTACCTCTTTGTCAGTAACACAGTTTATGGCAGCATTTCATCATGTGAAGATGCAGATTAGTATACCTTTGATGCTATTAATGTTATGTGTGTGTGTATAATATATACGTACCTGTATGTTTGTTTGTTTATTTGTAGTAAATCTCTTTGTTTCACAAATTAAGGCCATTGCCCTGCCTTTACTTGTGCTCTATCTCAACTTGAAGTAAGTGGTGCTGTGCCGGGGGTGCTTCACGGCAGCGCTGCTTGGAGGGAGCTCTGGAGCTCATCCAGCCCAGCCTCCTGTGCCGGCAGCGCTGTGGCCACCAGCACTGATGTCCCTCAGCTGTGGTTTCATCTAACCAGGTCATGGAAACCTGCAAGGACAGAAATTCCACCGTTCCTCTGGGCAGCCTCTTGCGGTGCTGCACTGCCCTGCCAGTGATGCTTTTTTGTCCTGATGTCCATCCTGCACCTTCCAAGGTGGTGGCGGCTGCTGCTGTCCTGCAGCACCATGGAGAAGAGTGGCTCAGCCATCTGGGTAGGTACCCTTCGGAAAGTTGGAGGCTACTATTAGATCTCGCCTTCCCTGTGCGTGTGTCCCCCCTGAGCCTTTCACTAAGGAGCTACAGAAGGTAGCAGGACACACATGTCTTCTGTGCGGCTCCATCATTCCTGCTGCTTTTTCACTGCAGTTATGGCTTTCACAACAAAAGGTAGGAGCCAGTGGGACCGTGTGTTGAGGAAGGAGGGCACTGAGCAGTACGCTCCCCTTGCAGTGTGGTTCCTGAGCTGGCACAGAGGAATGCAAAAGCAAGAGACGGATCCAGTGACCAGCTTGGCTGTCTCCCATGCTGTTTGTTTTAGACTCCAGGCTTCAAACGAATGCCTGAAGCTGTTGTTTTTCCCTGCTGTTATTTTCTACCCAACTGTTTGCGTGTCAATGATTTGTTCTTTCATGTTACGTGCGCCTAGGATGTGTGGATTTATTGATGTGACGGTACAGATGGGCACGTGTACACCGAGGTAGCAATGAAAGCAAGCCAAACACATGCACTTTGTGTTTCTGCTGTGTAAAATACATTTTGTGGACTGCAGAATAAGAAAAGACAACTGGCACTAGAAGCACGTTTTTTTATGGCTGCTGGCCAGCCACCTGCCAGTGGCTGCTCGGTTCGGAGTGGAGGCAGCAGGGGCAGGGGGTGATAGCTTTGTGCAGCCTGTTCTGAAGGCACGCTCTGCCAGCTGCATTTCAGCAAGCTGTCATGGATTTCTCAAGTCAGTGGTTTGAGGATTGCTGGATAGTCAGGGACTGCTTACTGTGCATGCAAACGGCTAAAACGTTTCAAGGAGTGAGAAGCCTTTGCTTATAGGAGCAGACAGACACAGTGCCAAGGCAAACAACTTGATTGCATTCATCTTTGTATCTGGGTTAAAGTAAATTACTTATCTCGCTGATTGATCATTCCCTCTCTCTATCTCCCTCCCAGCAGGGAGGGGCCATGCTCCAGAGGTGGCACCTTGCTGCTCAGGAGGGAAGACACAAGTGCTTTGCTTTCCTGGGGCCAGTGTACCACTGCTAAAACCAGGGCAGAGCTCTTCTGCCCTGAGGGTTTCACAACTCACCTGCGGTCACCGAGCAGGTGAGGGGCAGAAATTCCTGGAAATATGCTTTGAGAGGAGTTGGGCCTCCTGGATGTCTGCACTACCTGTGCCACGTTCCTGATATCTCACAGAAATGTCCAGACTTGGCAGCTTTTTTGCATTTTTCACCCAGCAAAAGAACAGCAGTGGGACTTCAAGTCCCTGGTGAGGTTGTTCTGCGGGCACAGCTTAATGGCTTGCTTCCAGCCCTCACCTGGAAAGCTGACTGCTAACGATGGCTGAGGTGCTGCCTCTGCCTCTCGTCTTGTCAGCCCCCCTGGGTCTGACTTTGGGAGGAAAAATGCAGTGTGCCTGCAAACTTCTAGGGTGGCTGAAATGTGATTTTTAAAAAAAAAAAAAAAAAAGTAATAACTGTCCGCTCTTCAATTCCTCCCACTCAAATATCACAGCAATACTTGCTAATGAGAAATAATTACATCTCAATTTTAAGTGACACGAATACTGTTGTTTACATACAATGTGAGAATCTAGTAAGACATCAGGCATATGTTTAGGGGGATAATGCATGAGAAATGAGTTCTCTTGTCAGAGATCTGAGCCTTGTAAAGGAAGATGACAGCTACGTGTGTTTACAGACAAACTCTAGATCTGGTTATGTTATCGTTTGTCATAAATGCAGACACATGCGGCACAAGTACTAATACAGCATGAGCTGGAACATATGCTCCCCTCCTGCAGATGTGGCCTGAATCCTAATGCTCAGGGGATGTTTTGGGTTTGTGACCAGCAAGATGATTTGTACCGGTAAGCAGACACAAGCAACCTCGAGCCTTCCCGTGGATTGTAGCACAATCCATGGAAAAATCCCAAACGGAGCAGGCGAAGTACAGCCTGGCTTTCAGCTTGCGTTGCTGGCGGTTAATAACTGCTTCAGCAGCTATCTGGATCTGCCTGATGCATTGCGTGGCTGTGGTGTGGCAAAGGTTGGGATATAAATGCTTACTTGAAGTTGGGGCTTTGAAGTGACCTAATGCTTCGACATTTCTTTCCAATCAACTCATCATTGCCTGTAGGTTTGGTGTTTAGATGGAGGTGGTGAAATAAATTTCACACTTGCAATGGAGAAAGCCCTGTGTCGTGTTTACAGAGGGCTTCCTAATGACAAGAAATCCGTGGTTATACTTCACCTTTTTACATTCCCTGCTGCTGTCAAAATACGTGTGCCTTTGTTTTCAGCAGATGCATTTTAATATACCATTCATGTCATCTTGTACCGAGCACTTACTCCAGGCTGAGCTGCAATGAGTTAATAGTCAGCAGAACAAATACGCTCGTCTTTGATCCACTGGGGGTTGGAAAATTAAAAACAAACCAACCAACAAGTGAAAAGACACACCAAACCGTTTTGCTTGTGAAGACTTACTGTCACAGCTGAGAGAAACCAATAGAACAAATTGCGAGTGGGAGCTGCACGCGTGAGGTAGGAAAACACAGCATAAAGCCAAGAGGAGAGGTTTGAGGAGGACATTTTCTAATGGATAGCTGTTCACACTGTAAAACCACCGCAAACATTGGCGTGTCTGGCGGTTGTTGTGCCGCACTCTATTCGTACTCCAGGCTCGCCCTGCTCACCTTGGACATTGGTTTGGGGTTGGTTGGTTTGTTTGTTTATAGTTCATCTCCTCTCCAGTCAATGATAATGCATTCCTGTGAGCTCTATTGGAGGATGCTTTTCCATCATAGTGAAAGGATATAGGAAAGAAATATTTAATTTTACCCACTCACTACATGCAAGGAAGGAATACTATTTTTGCTTCCCTAAAGATGTAATGGGGTGTAGATTTTATTAGTGTGAGTTTGTAGCAAATAAAATAACTTGGTGATGATTTTTCCATTGAGCGACTAAATACAAAATAGATACAACTAAAACCAGGTTATATCTGTTCCTATTTTTTCCCCCTATATTCTTTGATCAATGATCTTGCTGGTTGGTTGGATGGGGGATGCCTGATTTTTGTACAAACACCTTCATTTGATTAATTTTATATTGTTATTTTTTTAGTCATCTAATCAGGCAGCTAAGTCAGGGCTGTAGCACGTGTGCAGCAGCCCACACAGCAGGAACCGAACCACAAATGATGGTGAGAGGACAGTGGAGGCAAATGGTGCCCAAGAAACCCATTGTTTCAAAATCGCTCATTCAAGGTATTTAGTGAACATTTCAAGTAAGATGAATTTCCAAAAGTTCATGAATGATTCATTAAAGCAAGGGAAATGAATTCAATGAGGCATTCATTCATCAGGAATAATTCATTGTGCTTTAATGTGTTTAGGAGTGATATTTAAAATGTATTTCCTAGGCTTATAACCAATAAACCTGACCTAGAAGCAGGATCTGTTATTTCAGAGCCAAAAGCTGGTGCTGAAACTGTCAGAACTGAAATCTCTCGGTGAGTTCAGAGGCAACCCTCGGTATTTTACATTTCTTGAACAACCCAAGCCTCCCCACGGAGATGAATTGTTAAAGCTCACATCCGATCAGCTCCCAGAACAGCTGTAACCACAACGGAGGAAAAGGTAAGGAAATTTCCAGTGTGTGTCTTTCAGTATCAAAGTGCTCTCAAATGGAGCTTGGGATTTGTCCAGCCCGAGGCGTCTGTCCCCAAGCCTTTGTCACCTGGCGCGCTGTGGCAGCCTCCAGAGCGGAGCTGTGGGAGGCGAATAGTGTGTATGGGGACAGTGTCGTGTCGTTTTAGGAGCTGCAATCTGGGCAGAAGTATTAGTTTCAGGTGGGCGACCATTCCTCTTTATTTTTCAATTCAGGCTTTTTGTTCTCAGGCCACCACGGACACCCCTAGTTTCTGCTGCCATGATGACCGCCAGGGCGTTGCAAGGGTGGCTGGTGAGGTCTGCTCTGCAGCGCTGCATCCGCTGTCCCTAGCATGTGATGCTATGAAGGTGCCTGACTGTTTCACTTGAACACTTTCAGCATGGTCTTTATTGCCCCATG
Organism: Anser anser; assembly: GCF_964211835.1. Classification (NCBI taxonomy): domain Eukaryota; kingdom Metazoa; phylum Chordata; class Aves; order Anseriformes; family Anatidae; genus Anser; species Anser anser. The sequence continues at coordinate 8,845,599 of NC_139736.1, forward strand.
CTTTCTCCAGACGTTTATGTCCCCTTTTATTTATGAGCGTGTCCTTTCTCCATTCAGAGGAGACCTAGTTATGAAGGTCCCAGAGGTGCGGGTGCCCCAGCTGCTTGGGAAAGCGATGTTTTGATGGGCACAGTGAGCCCAATGCTGGTGAGAAGCCTCATGTCGGTGGGAATGGGTACTGATGGTGCCAAGGAGGCCATCTCAGCATTCTCCTTACTCCTCTGGAAGGCGCCCTGCTGCCCCACCTGCAGAACCTCCCGCGCGTTTCTCGGAGTGCTGTGAGCTCTCATCCCCCACTTGCAGGTGTCACTTCAGAGATCAGCAAGGGAGGAGGGCGACAGAGCGTATTCCTGGAGGGAAAGCAGGAAACAGACCATGGCTGTGGGCTAGCTTGTTGTAGAGGCTGCTTGGGCTTGGTCTCGATCTCACTTACACAAGCCTGTGCTGAGCCTGTTGCTTTGGTGGCTTGGCTTTGCATTTGCGCCTGTGTGAGATGAGCAGGATGGCTTGCGCTTTGCAGTTCCAGGGAGCAAAGTGATGCTTTCTGTATGGCAAATGGAAAAAGTTGATTTAAATTCAATTAGGTAGGATGTGAAAGATGATCCTACCTCTGTTCAAGTGGTTGGCACTGTACTAATAAGGAAACCTATGACACCAGATGTAAAAATAGCTGTCATTTAATGAGCTCATCTAACTGGCCTTAAACAAAGACGGGGATATGCTGCACTTGCTGTATCACTAATGAGCTAATTGTGTTGCTTTGCATCGATCTGGGGAGCATTTAATCTTACTTAGAGGGTTGCAGCCTGAGAAATCAGTGCAGGGGATGCTGGAAGAGACCAGGCTTGGCTTTGCTGGTGGGGTTTTGGTGAATCCTCCCTGGACACACGGCTAAGCCCCAGGGTTGTGTTTTGGGGTCTTTGTGTGGTGCTGGCACAGGGGCCAGCACACAAAACCTGAGCACTTGGTAGAGCTCTGAGGCCCTGCTTTGTGCCAGTCATTGCAGAGATCCCGTTTGGAGGATGGGAAGGGATGGCAAAGGTGGAGGGATGGCATCATAAGGACGTGCATCACCTGTGCTGTGAGCCCCTTCAGAGTGAAGGGGTGAGAAACAGTGCTTGGTCAGGATCCTTTATCATTTTGGGGTTGCTTTTCCTTCTTTTGCCGCTTTCCTTTAAAGCTCTTAGCATTGTGCTCTTGGTCCTCAACAGGACCAGGTAAGGGTCTAGGACCAGGCTTCCTCAAGCTACCTCCACCCTCCAGCCCCACAGAATGAGAGCTGGGGGGCAGAGGGTCTGCTTTTTCCACCCTAATTGAAGAGTGTTGACGAGCAGGTTTCCCTGCGCAGATCCTTCCTCGCTCAGGCTTCCTGCCATGCTGTTTGTCCTTCTTTTCCCTGGGTGAGTGATCTGGTCCAGGCTCATCAGGAGTATTGGCTGAGCCGGGATTGTCCCGTTACAGGAGGCTGCAAGCCAGTAACAGTGTGCGACCCGATGTGCTGCTGATTCTGCGCGCTGGATTGCATTGCTTCATGGTCACAGCACCACCACAGGTTATTTGTCAGGCACAAAACCCCTTCTCTGATTTCAAACTTAGGGGTGTAAAAGCCCAAAGCTAAAAGACACCAGGAAGGCTGACAGCTGGGGCTGAGGCTGCCGCCCCCATAACAAACATCGCCAACGGGAGGCAGCGGCTGCTGCTCTTCAAAAGCTGTCAGTGACACGGACACATCCTCAGCGCCGCTGAAAACAGCAGGGAGCCTTGGTACAAGCCTGAGGTCTTGTTTCTAACTCCCTCACACTGTTGTTTTTATTTTTTTTTCAGAGCAGAAGTGATTTTGGTTTTCTGTTTGTTTGGTGGTCAAGGTAATCAGTACCTCTGAGGAGCTGTTTTTGCTGTGTAACGTGAGGCTTTCTGCCAGGACAAATTGACAAATGCTCGTGGATGGGATTTATGCAGGTGGTGGTGAAAGTGAGGGAAGCTTCAACATACTCTGCGAAAAGTTATATTTTAAATGTGGGAAAGAATGGGTGATGATCTGAGCACCCGTTCTGGCCTTGCTGCTCCCAAGTGGAGCGGGCCAGGCAGGGCTGACCTCCTGCTGCAGCCTGGTACCTTCGTAGGAGCTTTCTTGTACAAAAATGTGAACAGTAATGGTTTGGACTTCTGCTCTTTTCCCTAATTTCAACCAAATGGTTTGTGGAGTTAGTTGGAGTGGGAGTTCAGGACAAGCAGCATAGTTTTCTTGGAAAGCAAAGGGGAAAATGTGCTCTAGTAATTTGAGCAATAAATAGGCGGTTGAAACTGGCGTTCAATTCTCATTCCTAGGCTCCCTCTTTGCTAACAAACAAACATTAACAATCGAGACCAGTTTAAAATGTTCCAATCTTGCTAAATTGATTTTAAATCAATCAAATAGCAAAATAACCCCAAACTGGTGCAACAAAACTGTTATAATCCTCATTTAAATTACTCTGCTTTAATCAGCAAATTAGAAATCAGCTATGCGATCACTTTTCATTAGTTCAGCAGGTTACGGTGCATCTCAGGGAGAAGCAAATACAAGTTTAAGTGGCTTACCGTTAATTAAGCTAAACCATTGCAGTTGGTGATTAAATTTACATCTGAACGCACACATACCGAGGCTGTCTCCACAGCAGCATCAGCCTCACCTTCCTGGAGGATGTGGCTGCACGCTCCTGTCCCATACTCACAGCTTGGTGGGCAGAATTCAGCATGCAAGTGTACATTAATGTAGATATGTTTTTTTTCTTTGTTTTTGTTCCCATTTCATTGCCTTGCTGGAAACATACAGGCATGGCTTCCTGAACAGCAGTGTAAGGGGAAGGCATAAGTGCTGTGCTCACACGATCCCAAAAAGAGACCTTGAAGGCTTTCAAACAGCATGTGCCAACCTGGAGGTGAGCCCGCCGGTGCTCGTGCTGCTCACCAGCACGGAGCCAGGGTATTTCTGGCTATAATAAGGACTGCTTTGGACAAGAGAGTGTTGTGTGAATTATTCAGGAAGCTGTCCTTCTGCAGCAAGGAAATCCTGTATTGGGCTATACGTGGTTCATAGAAGCTGGGTCTGCTTGCAGACCTTCTGATTCAGTGTTATACCCTGCTGGTAGCTGGTGAGCAAACAGACTGGCAGAGGGGGCAGGAACATCCCACTTACAAAACAGGAAATATTTTAAGAGAGGACATGAGAGGACAAACTCCTGGATGTCCATGGGCATGCTCTGGAGGCCTGGATTGCTGAGTCTGACTGCTCTTCAAGACACTTTTTTTTTTTTTTTTTTTGTGGTTTATTGTACTTTTCTGCTTTAGACTGTTTAATAGCGTGTGGTATGAAGCAGCAGGTATAACCCACTCGCAGCTGTAGCTCCCTGCTGCAGGAAGGGATGCCCACATATTGCCTCCTGCACCTGCCACAGGCTACGTGTGCAGCTTGGGCTCCCCGGGGCAGGTACTGACATGGGACACCCGGCAGGGGTCTAAGGCTCGCACGTCAGGTACGTCGTGAAAGCACCAGACAAATGTCATCACCTGTGTGTGCCTTCTGCCTCTCTGCTCCTTTCTTCTGCCTGCCCAGACGGCGAGCTCTCTGATGCAGGCTGCTTTTCCCACGTCTCAGACAGTGTCTGGCATGCTGTAGCACTGACATATCAGTTACACAGATGTATGAAATACTGCTCTCGGTGGAAAACTTAATGGATGCTATATACCCAACGCTCCTTTTTGCCTCCACAAATCTCCCGCAGGGATGTCATGCAGATGGTATATACCGGGATGTCTATTTTTATCTCAGTGTTGTACATGATGAAGTGTAACATTATTCCTTATTTAGTGAACAGGATATCCTGCAGAGGGGGCATTCTGAAGCAAGTGTTTAGATAACATTTATTTAAACAATGGGTGATTTAAACAATGGTAGTAAAAATCAATGTTGTGGATTCTCTCTGTGATTTTGAGGCTATGGTTATTGGTGTATGACGTTATTTTTCTGGGGTATGCAATTGCTATTAAAAACCTCATCAACTTTTTTGTTGTTGTTTTATGCAGGAACAATAAGATTACTGCTTAAGTGAAAAACAAGGAGCATTAGCATTGTAACTTGCCAGCAGTGGAGTTTATAGATAATTTAATCCAAACAAATGAGCTGCTATTTCTCCAGGAGAGGCCGAAAACACATCGGAGAGCCACTCCAGAAGTAAATGCATTGCCTGTGGTCCAGCTCCCAGACACGGAGGGACGAATCACATCCCTGCTGCTTGTCCTCAAGTTCAATGTAACCTTGGTACTCAAAGTGACAAGAGGAGCAAAGCACTCCAGACAAGATAAAATGGTTTGTTTCCTTTCCTCTGTGATGGGCTGTAAAATGTGAACTACAGATCAACGGTGATAACGTGGATGAGCTGTTTCCATTGCAAAACAAATACAGCCCCTGCAGCATAATTTCAGTAGGATGGCAATGATGGGTAATGAGCAGCAATGCTTGCTGCTATTTGGTAACTGAAAGTAGTTTTGTGTTTACAACCCCTTTATTTCTGGTACAGCAGCCATCAGATGCTATTACCTTGTGGGAGCAGGTAGATGGAGTGAGTCTTAAACTGGCAATTTCCAAGTAAGCTCTTGACAGCAAAATTGGGCAGTTGCTCGCCCCTGTGAAGTCTCCTACCTCTGATGTACTCAGCTTTTTGCCTAAAGCTTTTTACCTGTGCTCAGAACACACGGAAGCAGCCAGGGTCCTGCAAAATAGTCCGTTGGCTATCCCTCATCAGCCCCCGGCTCTCCAGCTCTTGTCTTGCTGCTGGCTGAGGAGGTACCAGCTGGTAACTTTAACGATGGCAGTAAAAATCAGTGTTGCAGACTCGCTCTGGTCCTGATTTAAAGTCGTGGTTATTGGAGTACAAGCTGCTATTTTGTGGCTCAGGCAAGCCTGTCCCGGCGCTGCTGGCACATGCACAGAGCTTGTGCTTGCACTCTCATCTGGAGCAGCTGATGCACACTTGCTGCCAGATGGCCCCAGGCTCATGTCCCACCAGTGCAGGTGACATCTGGATTTCCTCTGTCCAGCGAAGCCTGCAGAGATAAATTCATGTAGGACTGGGTGGAGGCTGCAGCCTTTCCCCCGTACGCTGGTCCTGCAGTGCCAATGGCCGTGCTGCGAAGCTCGAGGGCAGTGGGTGCCCGGCACGGCCATGCAGGCTCCTGCAGGTGTGGCTGGCTGGCTGCTGAGTGTGGAGGGGCAGCTCCTCAAATCAGCCTCGCATGAAGACAGAGCGCAGGCTGGGTCAAAAATCAGTGTGCCTGTGGCAAAGACCTGAAGGCATGTGAAACACGTTGGGATTGAGGGTGTAAAAAAGCACAGGCTAGTGAAAATTGAAGCTATGGTCCAAAGGGTTCGTGTAGTTCAATGGTGTTTTGTAATAGGGCTTCTTAAAGGATAGGCTTCGTACCAGCACAGCAGTGCTTTTTAACCACTTCTGCTGTTTGTGGGTGCAGAACAAAGTGCTTGCAGTGATGGCTCACAGGCAATGAGTAGCATGATGAATGCTTTGATCTTCTTGTCCTGCTTTACCAAGAAATACAGGAAAGCGTGAAATAAGGAGTGTGGGGGAGAAAAGTGCTTTTCATTTCCTGTCTGTTTTCAAAAATCTGACTGCTGGAAGGACATTTCTGAGGAGCAAGGTTGTGACTTCAGCTGTCAGCAACATCCTCATGGAGCATGGAATTATTCTGCTCGGTGAGGTGTCATAGCATAGCCTATGCTTCCTTACCTTTTCATCTGCTTTATTTAAAAAAAATAAAATAAAAAATCCCGATTATAACTCCAAGGGTCAGTGTTGGAGCAGTAGCTCCCTGTAGTTCTCAAATATAATCTCAAGTCTCACTCTGGTTTGGCTGCTTGGGAATGAATTCAGGCTGCTTGGCCTTGGTTACCCAGTTTGACGTCGCAGCGTGTAGCATATTGGCTATTGAGCGTGAGCTTCTTTCTGGAAAGTACAGTTATGTACTCGAAGTAATGTTTTGTTTCACTTAAAGACAAATTACAAAAACATTTATGCAGCCTCTCTTGCACTTATTTCCCTGACTCATTCCTTCTTTTAACTCCTTTCTCAGATTGTTACATTTTCAGTTCACTGGGTTCAATCTCTCGCATCCAAGTGCTGCTGCTGTGCCTTAGCGGGGCCTCCCACAGCGTTGTGCAGATGCAGCTGTGTTGCAGAAATGCAGTTCGAACTCCATCACCTGAAATGAAACCACAAGCGATGTTTATATAGATGCTTCTTAAAGTTCTGCAAGCAGCTTCAAATCTCAGTAAACATTTACTAAACAAAGAGGAGCCAGGGATGATTGCCCTGTCTGTATTGACATCTGAGATGGAGCTAACAGACTGCCAGCAAAATACGTGTTTAAAAATGATCTTGAGTTATCTGTGCAGAAAGCAGCGGAGGAATTCTTGAGAAAACAACAGCAGTACAAGATCTGGACTTATGGTTGAGAAACGGTGACAGGAAAATGTTATGTAAAGGAGTCATGTCCTGAACTGTCAGACCAGCTCGGTGACTGGATTTGTGTGTTACTGCGTGGCAGGAGTTTCCTTGGCTGCAAATGTGCGATGCTGCTTGCAGATATCCAGGCGATCACAAACACCAGTCTTTCAGGAGCAGTTAACTCAATATGCTCATTTCTTGGTTTTAAGCATCGTCACCACAGGACTCTTGAAGCAAAAGTTAGTTAGGACACAGAGATGCATCCAAAAATACAGCTTGGCTAGAGTGGGCTTGGTACAAACCACAAGGGAGATGCCATGAGAGAGATGAGGAAAAGCAGGTCTGAAGAGATCATCAGGACCTGGCAGCGCCCTGAGGGAGAGGGTTGGGTAAGGAGGTCTCGGTGACAGACGAGTCCCGGAGGCCTAATGCGACTGCTGAAACCTCCTCTCGGTGAGTCTGGAGTACTGATGTGGGCTGCGGGCAGAAACGTGGAGGAATCTGATTTGCTCCTTCATAAGCATAACTAAAAAAAATGCAAATTACAAGCACGTGGACTGATGGCCATATGTTTTTAAATGTAGTAGGCTGTCATATCTATATTTTGTTTCACACCCAACACTTTATCTTGCTTATGGCTTCTATGCTGAGTGTTGAAGGTCAGAACCATAACCCGGTGACACAGAGCTGTGTACATCTCGCAGGTTAACTAATGATGCTGCCATTATTTTCCCCCTTGTCTCCTCTAGGACATAGGCTATTCCTCCCAGATTTTGGCCCACAGCTGCTCTCTGCAGCCCTGGCTGACCTGCACAGCTTGTCCAGTGAAGAGCAATAATTCCTCAGCTCTCCAGTTTCCCATGGCTCGGGTATTTGAGAAATTGAAGGGAACCACAGATGAAGAAGTGATTTATCCTGCTCCTCTGAGAGGCAACAAACTAGCGACACTTGTAGTTTCTATCGTTGGGGGTTTTACAAGCTCTATTATTCATATTTATTGCAGTAACCCTGCTTCCAGGGTGTTCTGCTTTCCAAGAGAAGTACCCATGTGAGCGGTTGCAGCAGTTGTGTTTGTACATCGCTCCTGTGGAGCAGGCTGCTCACACAACTGAATCTGCTTCACACCCTCTCCTCGTGCAGTGGACCTCAAAGGATTGTCAAGGGAGGGCTCAAACAAAGAAACTCTTTCTGTCAGACCGTCATTTTTGGCTGTGGTTGCTGATGTAAGGACCTTGTGACAGCCCAGCCATGCAGTCTGAAGCAATGTGTGCTTCCTTACATCTTCTGCAAACAAGTTCCCGATCCCTGGCCCACACTGTCTTCTCCTAAAAGCAAACCCTGCCACAAAAGCTTTATGTGAGTACTCCTACACCTGGCCCCACTTGCTCGGTCCCAGAACAGGGCCCAAACATTGGTGTTCTCGAGGGAACCAGGACAATCCTCATCAGGCTCAGCTCAAGACCCTCCAGCTCTTGGCAACAAAAGGCAGGGTTAACTATGAGCAACGTCTCCCTCGGTCAGCACGATTCGGTGCAATCTCCAGTCACATTGCCACTCGCTCCCCGCAGACCACAGCTTGCAAGGGAAAGGCGATGACACTGTCAGCAGTGCCGGAGGCTTTGCAAGCGCAGAGATGTTTCTGTGCCTGTCTTCCAACCTGTCTGGCTCTGCCGCTCGTGGGCTCAGGATGACTCCCGCCGTAGCCCTGGGTGTGTATTTCTGATGAATCTCAAATTCTCCCATCTGGTTTGTGCAGACAGCCGCCGTTAACGGCAGCAGGGCTGACATCATGGCAGCTGTCATACAGCAGGCAAGGAAACGGGCCCTGTGCAACACATGAATAACTTTTCCCAGGGTTATTTCTTCTTCCCTTTTAGTTTGTCAGCCGATGAGTGATTTGGGCAAAAGGGAGGGGAGGGGGAACGATCAAAACAAAACAAAGGAGGCTTTTTTCATGATTTGAATTAAGAGTCTGCAAGCAGCTATGGGTAAAGCAGCAGACCGCAATGCAAGCAGCATTAGTACAGCAGCCCGTCGGCACCCCAATGTATTGATGGCAACAACTTTGCTGTTCCGTAGGCACTGAGGCCCACGGAGCTGTGACCAACAATGACTCCCCTGCCACGGGGCTGACCTTTATCACTTTTATTTGTGGAAATAATGGACGGTGCTGAGCTCGTGATGCTGTCCCGCTGCCCTGGCCCCATTGCTCCCTAACCCCTTGACGGGGAGCTGCAGAATCACGCAGTTTTACACCAAACGTGTGCCCCAAAACGTTCTTTGGCCGTGATGGGGGCATGGCGAGATGGGTCTGAGGCTGCCTGCCAGAACCCTCAGGGGCAGGGGGCTGCTGGCCGAGGGGCTGGGGCTCTGCTCCGGGGGCATGTTGGTGTGAGGACATCTTCTGGCTGCGGTGCCGGGCTGTGAGGAGCTGGGGCGGGCTGTGAGGAACCGGGACAAGCCCTGAGGAACCGGGACGGGCCCTGAGGAGCCAGGACAGGCTGTGAGGAGCCGGGGCGGACCCCAAGGAACCGGGACGGGCCCTGAGGAGCCGGGGCGGTCCCTGAGGAGCCGGTACAGGCCCTGAGGAGCCGGGCCCGCCGGAGGCCCGGGCAGGAGCGGGCGGCGCCGCACCCCGCCCCGCGGGCGGCTCGGTGCCGGCCGGCCCCCGGGCTGACAACGCCCCCGGCCCTCTCTCGGCGGCCGGGCCCGTGGCATTTCCTCTGAGCTCACTCGGCGGCTGACGCGGCGCCGCTTCCCTCGGAAGAGGAAGCCTCGCAGCAAGCAGCGGCGGCGGCAGCAGGCAGGGGGGCGTGCGGCGGTGGGGAGCGGGGCGGCGGCGGCGCTGGGGGCGGCCGAAGGGGACGGCGGCGGCGGGGCCGGGCGCTCCCCGCCCGCAGGGCCGGGCGGCGGCCAGCATGGCCCGAGCCCCCGCCGCGCCCCGGCCGTGTCCGACAGCCTGGACGCGCGCGTCCTGTGGCCGCTGGCCACCTGCCTGTGCACCGCGCTGCTCTGCCTCTGCCAGGCCCCGCGGGGCCGAGCGGCGCCGGGCGAGGAGGAGGAGGAGGAGGAAGGCGCGGCGGAGGCGGGCTCCGTGCCGCTGCTGAAGGGCTCGGCGCTGCTGCTGCTGGTGGCGGTGCTGCTGGGCAGCCTGCTGGCCCGCTGCTGCGGCTCGGCGGGGGGCGCTCAGCGGCACGGCACGGGGTCGGGCTGGGGGGCTGCTGCGGCTCGGCGGGGAGCCCTGGAGGGGTTCCACGCCCGGCAGCTGCGGCTCTCGCCCCACGTCCTGGGGCACAGCAAGGCGCACGTCGGCCGGGTGGTGGCCGAGCTGGTGCGCGCTGCCAAGGCGCAGGGGCTGCAGCCCGGCCCGCTGGCCCTCAGCCTGCGAGGAGACTTCGTGCGCATCGGCAGCGCCTACGAGCAGCACAAGGTGCGAAGCCCAGACTGCTTCGACGTCCTGGTGCCTCTGCGCCTGCCGCCGCGCCTGGAGCCCGAGCCTCGACGGGACCTGGGGCCGGGATTGGGACCGGGAGCTGCCTTCGTGTGCGGGCTGCGGGCCCCTGCGGGGGCTGGTTGGCCACGCCGCTACCGGCCCTTCACTGAGGGCTTCTGCGTGGAGCCGCAGGGCCGCTGCCTACTCTCATCGGCGCTGGTGCTGCGCTGGTTCCAGGGCCACCTGCAGCGCTGCCTGGGCGCCGTGCGGTACCGGCTGCAGGAGCGCTGCCGCATCAGCCTATCGGCCTGCCCAGGGCGCCCACCGACGCTTCACATCTTGCCTTGCTCCGACTACGTGTGCTGCCACATCTCCATGGCTGTGCGCCTCATCCCCGCCATCCCCCTGGGCGACGCGCTCTACCTCACGGCCCTGCCGCCCGAGGGTCTGCAGGCAGCCCCGGCGCAGGAGGCCCTGTGGGGCCTGAACGCCTCGCGGCAGGAGCAGCGGCTGCTGAGCTGGTTGAAGGAGCAAGCCCCGGCCTCCTCCTGCCACCTCAAGTGCCTGCAGATTCTTAAGGGCCTGCGGGACCTCCGCAGGCAGGGCCTGGAGGAGCCGTTCTGCTCGCAGTGGGGCCGGGTGCTCTCCTCCTACGTGCTGAAGACGGCCCTCTTCTCCCTGCTGCTGCAGGGGCCCCTGGAGGCGTGGGATGAGCGGTTCCTGGTGGAGCGGCTGGAGGACCTGGTGATGTACCTCAGGGACTGCCTGCGCAAGCAGGTGCTGATGCATTTATTCCTGGGCAACACCAGCCTCCCCGAGGCGGTGGCGCTGCCCAGGTTCCTCAAGGAAGCCGCCCCTGTGAACTTGCTGGCTCCTTTCGACGGGCCCACGCTGGACATGGCCGCCTTCCAGCTGCTCTACACCTGGAGCCAGGCCCCGCACCTCATCAGGGTGTACAGCAGACCCCGGTACCTGCGGCCAACGCCTGCCCCGTGCCGGCACGTCGCCGAGGCCCGGCAGGAGCTGCATGGAGAGTGACCGACATTGCCCGCGTGCCCGTCTGCCCAGAGCCCACGTCTCCCCAAGGAAGGTGGGATCCGCTGAAATGTTCTGCGGTTTTGTCCCTGACCTGAGAAAACTAGGAAACCAAAGGCCGAGACTTAAGGAAATTGTGATTGCTTCAGTTTTTTAATCTCATCCTTGTTGGTTCGTGGAGAATTGTGAAATTTCTGGGGAAATGCCTTAGTGGGGAAGTGTTAAAGTTTGGTCAGCTCCAAGCAACAATTCTGGAAATTTGTCTTAACTTGTTGTTTTAGTGGCAAAATTGACCTTTTTCTGAGATTTGCTTTTTATCATACAAAATCCATTTGGGATTTAAAAATCCCATGAGTGCAAACAAAACCTCCTAATGTACCGAGATGCTCTTAAAATGAGATGAGCATTAGAGCATGGGTGCTGATCTCAGTTTGAAATGCTCAATGACATGATTTAAATTTCCTGTGTAATCTAATACATCATGCTGAATGGAAATATAATATGCATGCTAATGTGGCATCGAGGGAAGAAGTTAAACCTCTCTGATGTATGAAGAATCTAGTTGTGCCTTTCTGTGTTAAATGAAGGTTTTACTGAAGGATTGAAATATGGATAAAAAGAAACAAATAGCACTTTATTTTCACAAAGGCCTTCATTCTACCATAATTGGCTGCTCTAAATACTTGCTATGGAGGAGGCATTAGTATTTTCATAAACGGATGATGTTTGAGTCATCCCCAAGAAAACCTTCTTTTGACAGAAATACTCGGGAGTCCATTTGTGGGTTCTTGGTTTTGAACCTTTTTTTTTTTTTGAGTAACTTTTTCTCAGAATTTTCTTTAATACAAGGACCAACAACAAAACAAAGACATTTTATATTTGTTTTGGAACAAAGCTTCAACCAGTCCAAATCTCAGTGCTGTAAGCTGACTGCTGTGCCCTTGTGCTCTCCAGTAAGAGTGTGGTGGGATTTTTGGATTAATGCCTAGCCGGTTCTCTGACTGTGGCAGCGTTTTGACCAAATAACCTGATGGGATTTTCTAGTGCTGTGCTATAGCAAATCATTATCTTGTTGTGGGGAGGAGGAAGTAAAATATTTCAGGGCACTTGATAATTCTGTAGCACGATTTCATGGTACAGTGGGGCAGTCTTAGGCTATGGATTATGGTGTCTCCTAAATGTAAGCATCAGTGAGATAATTTCCACTTCTAGTGGAAAGATTGTTTGAGAACACCTCACATAGGGTCTTACTGGGCTGAACAGGCATCGTTTAACTGTTTGCTAAACTTCTCCCACTGGTCTTGGTGGTGAAGTTCAGCTTGAAGGAGTGCTTGGGCTTGTGGGCCTCTGCCTGGTTATGTCCTGGTCTCTGGAATAACCTGGCGAGGTGTAATGCAGCTCTGCAAGTGTCCTGTGTTCCTGGTACAGGAGCCTGATGTATCCTAGGGTGTCAGCAAACGCAGAATGGCAAATCTTTGCTTTAAGTTAAAACCTTGGGTCACCTGCTCAAGTATTTGATGTATTGAAAGCCAAAACCTGTTACTGAGTTGCTGATGCTCAGGATGTTAACATTTGCCTGATTACCCACTCTACTGTGTCCTAGGTGAGCAATCTGAAATGAATTATAAATTACTAAATGTAACTCCTGGGAACCTTCAGGATAACTTGAAATTACTAATACACTCCTCCTCTCCCTGATGTACATAGAGATACTGGTGTGCTTTATTCACAGTTCTATGCAACAAAGCACAAAACAAACATTTTTTTAAATCTATGAAGCTTTATAAAAAATTATTTTTCTAAATGGAAACACTCCCCAGGCAGATGTTTGCCTACTTCTGTCTGTATTTTTTTAAGTGCTCTTGCTATCTTATTTTCAGGTAATTATAGTGTAGGTCACACCCGCAAGTTGGGTTATTTTTATATATGAAGCGCTGTGCTTCTTTCTACAAATACGAATAGTGTATTTAAAGGTAGTACTGATCAAATGTTCTTTGCACATGGTATTTAAGGCTAAGTGAGCTACCTTGGTCAGTGGTGGTTTTTTTAGTTTGGTTGTTTTTTTTGTAGCAGACCATGATATGTACTGTTTCTGCAGACTTGTGTTATTTGTTGATTGAAATGAGATGCAGGTCTGCAGTCAATGGACTAGATGCAGGTCTGCCCGAAGGACTAGATGGCCAGTCCAGGGTACTGTGGCTGCCTGAGCTCATGACAAAAACACTCCAGCTGTTAATCCTGGCATCATAACCGCTTCAGTCAGCTGTTGGTTTGTTCACATCGCTGTGCATCCCTCTCTCTGAAAAGTGATCTTTTCTGTGAAAAGGGATGCGTGTTTGGTGTGGATTCTGTACTGGTGGGAGTCTGTAGTAGACCTGGTAAGAACTTTGTCATTAAAGTGTAGTAAAAGGAAGAGATGGTTGCATCAGGCAGTTCATGGCAAGGAGAGATGGAGAAAATAAATAGAAAATGAAAGTTGGGCTGAGGGGTGAGTGAGACTGATGGTAAACTCTCAGTGAAGACGCACTACAAATAAGCCAAGGGACATGGGGTTAAGGTTGGAGATCTATTGAGAGTTAGGCAGACTTGGGGTGGAGGGAAAAGAGATTTAACTGGGTGTTATTTTGACAGTATTTCGAAACCAATTGAATCCATCTGGGCAACCTTTCTTGAGGTGACCATGTGCATGCTGTTGGGTGAGGGCTGAGGAAGACCTCTAGACTAACTTGCAGCTCTGCTGGGCAGCTGAGACATTAAGTGTATTTTCTTTATCCGCTGCAAAGCGTGTTCATGAGTCTGATTGACAAAAGGAGCTGACGGAAGTTGGGTTCTGTTACACTGTTCATCATACTCCACAAGAAACGTGACAGTGGTAGGAACTGTAGTGTCCTGGTGCCATTATGGAGCCTTATCTGCAAGGAGGTGTGTAGAGAACTTGACCTGGCGATACTGTACTAAATACACCAAGGTTCTGAATATGTGCCATGTGTTAAGGTTGTAGCTGTTACAGTGTACTATAGGTTCAGCATGGTGGCCTCTGTACACGGAAACTGAAACGCAAATGCAGAAGAAAGAGCATGTTATTTAGCACTAATGTGGGTTCTTGGTTCTCTTTATCTGCAAGCTAATGTTACAGAGACTTCGTGCAAATGAAGTTGGTTTTATTGAACATTGGTTGGGACGGGGAGTCACACCTGCGAAAGAGTAAGTTTATTTGCCAAAATGCATATTGGCAATGCAATGGCAATGCCAAAATGCATATACGTGACTTCTCGTTGTATTGAAAAATAATATGTATTTCTCAAAGACATCATTATTTCTTATCTGACCAAATGTCTCAAAAACATTCCTCCTCTTTTGAATTTGAATCTCTACAGAGTAATGTAAATCTCAAATGTCTGTCTGCAATAGATGTTTTTGGTACAACTATTTTTGCTGGTTAATAATTAGACCAAAGATTAAACTAAAGTGTTTGGCTGCTATTGCTATTTTTTGTTTTGTTTTGTTTTCAAAAAAAAGTGTTTATAGACTCAAAATGTCAGCCCATTTTAATGAAACATTTATAAATTCATTTCCTATTTAATATCAAAATACATTTGCACTTTTATTGTTTCCATGAAGTTGGTGTTCTTGTTTTAATATTTCACTGTAGTAATAAACAGCTGTTTTAAAGCACCTGTGCCTCAAGATTGAAATTCCTTGTTGGTTTGTTTATTTTTTTTGTCTTAGTAAAAGCTACCCGCAGCTGTGAAACTGTGATCTGCAGGTTTATATGCTCTTCAGGAGGTGACTATTAAAGTGGCAAAACCATGGGAAACCAGGAAGTCCACGCCTTGGGAGTTGTGTAGAGAGATACGGGAGGAAAGCCAGGAGAGAGACTGGAGCATGGCTATCACAGGTGGTTGTGTTGCTGAATTCTGAAATGAAGCATGCTGAGGTTTGTGCCTGCAGTGCTCTGAGGTTAGGAAGGTATCGGTTCTTGCTTCCCCACCTTCTGTTTCGGGTCACTGCACAAAATCTGCTTTTCCTGGTGCTTACTGACGAGCTAGGACTTCATTTCACGGTATCTCTGTGAGCTTTGCAGCATGGCATGTACAAACTCGCCTCCGTTCCAAACCACGTAGGTTGTGCTTTATTAAATATGGAAAAAACTCCCGCTGAAGCCAGCAGGAGTTGAGTGGATGGACCAGCAAGTTACCTGTCCTTTACTACTCTTTGGTAAGAAGCCAGAATTAAACACTTGTGGCTTGTGCTGATTTTCCCTATTAATGAATGGAATAACAGCAAGATTTCTACGTTTTTGATCATTAAATCAAAGCTATGTTGCAAATAACTACCTCCAGATCTTTGTGTGCCTGCCTCTTACATTGCTGACGGTAGCTTCTCTAAGAGGGGCATCAAGCATTTTATAAAACTGAGGAAGTCCAGCTGGTTAATGGACTTCTCACTTGCAAACATTTAAGGAATATCAATTTTTTAGCGTCAACACTCACTCACCCAAGTCAGAACAGAGGAAGTGTATTTAGATCTTTACCTCTTTAATAAAATTATCTCATATTAATGGCTTCCTTTAAAAGCAGTAGCAAGTCTCTGGTCTCCATTAATTCCTTTCTCTGAAGTGTTTCTCCATTTGAATCCTCAGTTTCTATTCAGCAGAAAATCATCAGAGAAACATAGGGATTTTCTTTCATGATAAATCTGTTGTTAACCAAAAATTAACTGGCCTAAGGACTTGCATACTTGGTGTTTAAAGAAAAGCCCGTTTGCATCCAACTCATTGGATAAATTGTTTAAAATCCTTCCACCCCTGTGCAAATACCTCCCTTGTAATGCAGCCAAGGTCAGTAGTGAATTGCTGATTAAGTACTGCTAATGCGAGTTAAAGCTGCCTGGAGGGGAAAGGACTCTTATGTGTGCATCCAGTTTTCATAAGGCTTTTTTCATCCCATTTTTCAAAGAGTTCAGGCAGGAGAAACATGCTTTTCTAGGCTGTTTTATTTCCTGTGTCACATCTTTAAATGTCTGCCTCTTGAGTCTTCCTGAGGTAAGTGAAGTTCTGACTGATGATAATTAACTTGAGGAGCTGGCAGCAGAGCAGCCAGCCCCGTTCTTGTTGTGCTGATAGTGCTGGGAAGCTGCCATCAACATAAGGGCAAGGAACCTGCACCCCTCTAGGCTTGTGGATTCAGCTTCTGTGCTTGCTGATGCTCTCCTTGAGGGGTCTGAGTAGCTCACAACCCCAAAATCAGCAGGACATGGAGGGCTGGCACAGAGCTTCCTCTGCATTGTATTGCCATCTTGGATTTCTCAACCTGATGGTATGCCTAGTTAAGAGACTACCTATGCTCTTGTGTGTGTGCCTACAGTGTCCTATTTTAAATCCATACCCAAGAATTGGCACATTTGCAGCTGCTTTACAAGAGACTCAGAGCATTGTACTATGAAATCAGCAACAGAGCTGTAGATAACATATGCTCTGTATCTGCATGACAGTCTGTTAGTGTTCAAATAATGATTTACATGCAGAACTCTTAAAGGTTGTTACAAACGCATATGCATCAAATGTCACTGCGTACCAGTTTTCTGCGTTAAGGAAGCCTTTTTTTTTTTTTCCCTTTAAAGGACAGCAGTACTGATTCAGAGGTTTGGAAAATTTCTGTGTACTCAAGTTACAGGTCTGCATTTCTTGAAACCCCTGGGATTTTTTTCTTTTCTTTTTTTTTCTTTTTTTTTTTTTTCCCTAAAACCAGGACCAAAGCTGCATAAAGAATAAGCAGTTCTCTGGCTTGGACTGGGTTTAATAATGGCTTGCTGCTGTTTTCATGATACTTGTGGTCCTCTATAGATGTCTATCCCTGCCACAAAGCGTTTCCTCAATAATCTGGGCAGGAAAAAATGATGGGAGGTTAGGAATCAAGATGACAGAAGTGACAGGGATTATGTTGTGAAGGTTACTAGCTATCAAATTAAGGAAGAAAAATTCCTCTTGTGATAGATTCCTAGAGGAGAAAATGGCAGAGTTCTGTGACAAGTCTCTGTACTGATACAAACCCGCTGGCTGAAGACACAGAGGAAGAACAGCAAGACGTGACAGGATGGGCCATTTTTCCACTTCTATTTTAGTCCACTGCTTTCCAGTTTCAAGTCGGGGAGAAGAGAAACTTAGAGCTGAAATCGCTGGCAACCCAGCCGGCTTACCAGCCGTGCTGCAGGGCGAGGGAGAAGGCAACTCCCAGCTCTGGGTTCCCGTGTTTTACTCTACAGAACAAAGACGCTGAAGCACAATACTCCTATCGAGGGAGGGAGTCCTTGGGAACTGTTTGCTAATCCGTCTCCTCTCTATCCCACGTTATCACCTGGGATAACGTATTTTTTTTAGAAGAAAAGCACCTGTTGAAATTTAGGCCTTTCAGGTATTTTTATACACGCTGAAAACTGCTCTGGAGTTTGCTCATTCCTGCCGGCAAGGCATAGGTAACTGCTCCGCTTCCTGTGCAAGGGGAGTGCTGGAGCAGCAGCTACGGAGGAAATGAGTCATTCCTCTATTTCTGTTGCAAAAGACTTCTCTGCGCTGTACAATACATTTAGGAATATATTCTTAAGGCTTCTTGGAAGTTCACCCCCTAGGACCACGTTCAGGGGTTTAAGCACCAGCGTATTAACAGGCACGTTACAGACTTCCACTGGGTATTAAATAGGTTGTGCAGGCTTGGCTTCTCCACGGAGGTGTTTCCCAGGGTGTTCCTTGCGCAGTTAGTTCGTGCAGCTCAGCACCGGCTCCATCCACAGGCAGATGGGCTGCTGCCGAAGGGGTGGCTGGAGGGGGCTGTTTCGGTAGTGTGGCTTCAGAGCGCCTTATTTTGTCTTAAACCACTGAAGGCTTGTTTAAGTGCAATTGAAAAAGGAGAAACTTGCTAGTCATAAGGATTCTGAATCATGGGCACTTCTCCAAAAAGTATGTCTCTGCAGAGCCTGGAAGTGTTTTCCCAGAAGCTATCTGAGCTCACCAACCATCCAGACCCTACCAAAACTAAAAAAATCTCCTGAAAATTTAAAAAAAAAAAAAAAATTGGTTGGGGGGAAAGAAGAGCACATCAGTAGACTCTGGCAAACCATAAACCCGTGTCTGTACTTTTATTTCAGTGTGGTGTTTTCCAGAGATCTGCAACCACACATTAAACTGTCTCTTGGTAGGGTGACTGGTTTAAGAGGCATGATGCGTGTGAGGCAGAGCAAAATCTCCTCTGTGTGCCATCTCGCTGTTGCTGCGGTAGGTAGGTGACTAAATAAAGCAGATTGGCACTTCGTTGTACCTTCTGCCTGGAAAAGGCAGTGGTTCTTGGTAGGAATTTGTCAAATTGCATCCAGTTGGTTTTCAAATCTTGCAGGAGTTTAACTTGTTCAGGAACAAAGCAAGTCTTAGACAAAGCTTTTGTGTCTGCCAAAGGATGATGTTGAGGTTCTTCTAACAGTCTGCTTCTCTCTTTGCTCCTTGAGTGGCTGCCTGACCTGAAGTGCCGAGTCTTCAGGATTTTCTGCATGCTTTTACCTGGCTGAGAGTGCCAATTACAACAGCAGCAGTAATGCCATGAGGGCAGAGCAACTGCCCGTGGTGTTTACCCCTCATGTTTTACAGGTGCTCCTTGAAATGTTCATGCTTTCAGTATGAAGAGATGGTGGGCATCAGAGGGAGGGAGGCTGGTCACAAAACACCCTGACTGGTGTGGTCTATGCCTTGCAAACACTACATAGTCTCCAAGAGACCAACACATTGCTCCGGGCGAGGTGTGCCAGCCCACACTGCAGCCCATGCTCACCTGAAAGCCGCAGAGACGACGCAGGCCTCCAGAGCTTGTGTGAGTAACAGCACTTTAAATTTTCCTCTTGAAATAGTTCTCATTATCCACAATGTTTACAGGGGCATATGGGGCACATAATTAGCTTTCAATGCTCAAATAATTCTTCAAGGAAGATTGTTATAGACTTCCAAAACGATCTCTTTGTTTAGTGGCAATTAAGAGCTAATTATAATGAGATGCTGTGGGATGAAATTAGTATCCAACTTAGAGTGACAACAGAAATATCCATGTAGATAAGCTAGAGGGGAGATGGTGGGATAAAGGGGAAGGCAGCTTTGCTGCAAGGAGGAGGCAGGTGCATCACTTTGGAGCAAGCTGCAACTAACCCGACTGTCACCAGAAGAGTCTGCCCTCTCCAGGAAAAGTGGCAGCACTTCTGAGAGCTGCCTGTGATTTGCACGAACTTTTTCAGCCAGAGCTGTCAAGGTTTGTCACTTTTGTAGAAGACTGTGGTCTGAGCTCTGCTCCCCGCCATCTGAAATGTCACCTGGTGAAAGCATTGTTCCCCCAGCTCTGCCACCTGCTGCCTGAGGAACAGCCGCTTCAGTGGCAAAGTTCACCTTTTTGGTCGATAATAACCCTTATAACAAGACTTCCATATCTATGGGCTCTAGGAGCCCAACAGTTTGAGTATCTGTTTGTTAGACCATCACTGGAGCGGCTACTTGTGCATAGTACCTACAAGTGCACTGGTATTTTATTTGGATAAAAATTCTTGCTCTCAGTGGTTGGCAAACACAGCTGCCCTTGACATTCTCCTGTTCTGCTCCCTGGTCCCCTCATAAACAAGTGGGTGACAGCACACACACAGACAGTGCAATGTTGTGCTGGAAGCATGCGAGTGGCACAGAAAATTAATTTTGGGTGGGTAGCACAGTGCTCTGATTGAACACAGTAGCACAAGTGATCTGCTGTCCTGGCTGCCCTGTCATGCCTTTGCTCCTCGAGAGTGACTGGAGCTGGTTTTCAGCAGTTTTTCCCCTCTGTGATGGGTCAGGACTTGTGGAGGAGGCAGGCCCTTGCAGAGAAGGGAGCAGAAAATAACTCCCTTCTCCCTCCCGCACAGTATTTTCATAACCTTTTAATGGCATCCCGGAGGAACAGAGACAAGATGGTGACTGCGCTCTGCCTACAGCCGCTCCGTTTCTTCCAGCAGGGGAGGAGGTCAGGATGAGATAGGATTATTTTTTTTTTTTCCCTTCTTGGAAATTGATTTGTTCTGCTACTTAGGTCCCCTGTTCAACACTGTAGAAGAGATGCTGCAGGGAGGGAGACGAGCAAGCGTTGTGCCCTAGGGCTACTATGATACGTGGCTCCCGTAAAGTGCCCTTCTGAGGGCAGTGGGGCATGTAGTCAGTCACCCTTGATGGCAGGTGATAGTGTTTGAAATACTGGCACGGCAGGATGGGATGGTAGATGGGGCTCAGCCCACACCTGGAAGGAGCCAGGACAGTCCCTCAGCATCAGACATCTTTCCCAGCAGCATCCCTTCATCAGCTGTGAGCTGCGGGGTCCCAAATGGGAGGAGGAACATGGTGTGCTGCTGCCTATGTAATGCAGGGCCAAAACCAAGATCAAAAGTGCTACTGTCTAATCCTTAAAACAGGTGTCTGCAGCCAGACACCCAGCAGCAAGGACAGATTTTATGACCTGGGTTTTAGCAGACTGTTGCATATGATGTTGGCTCAGTCTGTGATGAAGACAGGTTTCCTTTCAAAGTATGCGTCTGAATCTGGACTGCAGTGAGCACAGTGCGTTCCTCTGCATGGTGATTTTGGTTTCCATTTATGTCCAGAGAAGAGATTCCTTGTGAGAAGGAAATTTTAGTTCAGAAGGGGCTTGGTTTGTTTCTGCTGGTTCCTTGTAGCTGGATTGAAGCTTCCCTCATCAGCTGAGCTATGTTCTAGCAAAAACACTGCAGGGAAACTCCTCGGAAGGGGGTATAAGGAGAAAGAATTGAACAACAGAAAAAGATGGATGAAACCAAGGTCCCTCCAAGCCAGAAATATTCAGTAATTCCATGTATTTCTTAGCCACAGCATTGCAGTGCTTTAGAATACAAATTACCTCTTTAACCCACGAAGTTAAGGTCTACTGTGTGATACTGTATTTGCACATCTGCTTAATGAGATGGGAAAACCAGATGTAACAGTCTCTGCTGGTGTGACAGGATGATTGTAAAAGGAGCCTTTTGCAATAAAAACAGTCCTGCCCTTTTGAACCTGTTGAATTGTGAAGAAGACACAGGCATGTTTTTGCAAATGATGATTTGGTATTTGCAACTAAATGATCCTAAACTCATCTCTGTAGCTCTTCCTTCGCGGCTCAGAAGCTGGTTTCATTGCTGTTGATTTTGTTTTTTTCCTAAGCCCTTAAGCAATCTCTTTTCTTCTGTTTTGGTCATTTGCTTCATAACTTAAAAGCTTTTCTCTTAGCAGCCGTATTTAAATGTTACTGGATAATTTTTGCTACATTTTACAGCTGTACAGCCCCGGGGCTCAGTTAAAAAGCTCTGCTGATTTAGTTGAAGAAACTGCATTTGACCACATCTGTTTCTGTGCTAACTTGCATCTCTAGGCCACTGTTGGAAAGGGGAAAGCTGTAGATGCCAATTCCTCCCCCTCCTCTTTTAGGTTTGTTACGGTTTTTAGTGTTCATGTGATTAGGAAAGAAATATTTTAAGATGCGACTTATTAGTGTGAATCAAATAGGAAGAGTCACAGCACAGTTATATGAAAGAACTTGCAGAGGATGAAACTGTTCTTCTAGAATAAGTCCTCTGTGAGTTTTTAGTGCAGCCCAAACTCTCAGCATTCATCTTACAATTTTATCTTTGAGTCCCAGAGAGATGACCTTGAGTGCATGAGAGACCGAGTTTGCCTTACTCTATAAAATTACACATCCTGGCTGTTGTAGAAGATACTCTCACGCTTTTAAGACTCGAGTATCTTTCTCTCTAAAGGTGTACAACTCTGGGGCCTCGGTTCAGCTCTTTGCTCAGCCCCGCTCACCGGCACTGTGCTGTGTCCCCTGGGGCTGGGAGCCCAGCTCTGCAGCTCCCTTGGGCTGGCACCATGTCCCTTGTGCTGCCAGCAAGCGGGGACACTGCTCCTCTGCTTCAGAAAGGCCAGTGGTGCTTGCTTCTCAGTCATTGTATTAAAACAAACACTAAGTAGAATTTTTCTATAAAAATAGATCTCACTTCCTTAGGAATTTGCTTCAGTGGGGACTGTGAGATATTCTCTCTCTAATGATTTATATTACAAAAATAGCTCTGTCCTGTGTCTGCAAACAGTTAGAAATGGGAGCTTGGAAAAGAAATCTAGCAGCTAACTCAGCAGCTATACAGCTTGAATAAACCAATCGTAAACAAAATGGATTATAAAAGCAACTGTAAAACTGAACTTCCTTTAAATACAGCATTCTCTCCTCGGAAGTCTGAAAATACCCCGGGCTTTTTTCATACTCCGTATCCAAGCGTTTTTGGCCTAAACGCAGGGAGCGAGTTCCAAGCAGAAGAGCCTGGCAGCGCTTTGCCTTCTCAATGGGACGCTTGCACTGCCGTGGCTGCACCGAGGCAGCAGGCCGGCCAGGCCGTGACGGGCCTGTCCTTACTGCGCAATCAGGTGGGTGAAAGAAAGTGGCCTTAAATTCATATTTACACTTGTGACTTAGCAGTTATGTTTCCCTTCAGCACTGCTGGCTGGCACACTTGGTTCGGGCCTAGTGACTACTGCAGGAGCCAAAAGCCACCGAGGGCCGCGCTCTGAGGGGACCAGGCTGCGGTCAGCACGTTGTGACCGAACGCAACTTAACCCAGTGGTGACGGGTTTCTTTTGAGCCAGAGATTGTATCCGAGGGCTTCATAAAATAATACGTGGTGCCTGCTTCCTCAGAGGCTGCGTGCCCTTTGGCTGTGTTTTTTTTATCAGTGTTTACTATAGAAATAGCTTGAGGAGATTATGCTGCGTCATTCGGTTCCCTGCCAGAATGTATGTTAAAGACACACTAGAAAATGTGAGTGCAAGACAGTAGCTGTAACTTCTGTGGCATGAGCTAGGACATTGTAAATTATGTGAGGCAAGGAAGATTTGAGGATTTTAGATCAAATTTACCCACTTTGTCTGGAGACTTAAGAAAAGAGAAAAATGTGCTTTTACCGGTATTGCCAATTAGGGAGCTGCCAGGTGGCTGGTTAATAACCCAGCTGTGCCGCAGAAGATGCAGAATCAGCAGAGGCTGTTAGTGGGGGAAGGCAGAGGAGTGCTTTGAGGGCACAGCAGCAGGCCAGGAAGAGCACAAGCTGCAAGAGATGTGACAGGAGAAAGATCCTGGGGCAGGTAGTGCCAAGCCAGAAGGGGCTAAGAGCTTAGGAACATCGCACAAAAGGAGGAGGGGAGTGTGATGAAATACAAATAAAAGTTTAGTCTCGCAGTCAGTGGACTTTAACGGGGCAGGCAGGTCCAGTCTCTGCTGGGACACAGCTGGGGGCAGAGGTAGGTGAGCAGAGCTTGCTGCTTTCTACTTTGGCAGCTGGAGCAGATCTGCTTTTCAGAGCCTGGCTTGCACTCCCCAGTAGAGGTACTTGCCCGCTTTTTTTCCCTGCTGTGTGCCACTTCACTGCTTGATGTCTGCATCAATCCCTGCCGTGCCACGAGCCGTGCTCTCTGTCTCTGCTGGGTGCAGGTCGCAGAGGACAGTCCTGCAGCTGGTGGTCCAGAGCTTTTGGAATGAAATCTCATGGACTTGCCTGATCAGGGTACAAACACCAAGGCAGAAAAAAGGCCTCAAAAACCACAGAGGGAAGCTGCGCTTCCATGAAACCAACAAGGAGACAAACGTGCTGCTAAAGGAGGCTCTGGAAGAGTGAATCTCAGATGCCTTTAGAGGGATGATGCTGTGGGGGAACAAAGCTAATCCTGCAATCAAAGGAGCATCTAGACTGTGGGCTGCCAACAGCAGCGGGGAAGCACCAGCTACCATGGCTTGCCATTTATAAAAACTTCTGGAGATAAGGGTCTTATTTTTAGGCAGAGTGGTAGCTGGCTATTCCAGCAGGCTCAAGCAATGACGATAAGGACCTGGCATATGAACAGCAGAGTAAGACATCTCATCTTATCTTGCACCGCCACTTTTCTCCTCACTTTCCCTGTTGCAGCAGAAAGCGGTGCCAATTGCTTTAGGAGGATTCAAATGAAAATCCTTAGAAGTAGCCCTCAGACTTCTTTCCTTTCCTTCCTTTCTCTGCTTTTTCCAAGTGATGCTCTTCTCTGTTAACTTAGAGGCATGAAGTAGCTGAAAGTCTTTGACTAGTGCTGGCAGGACACATGCAGACATGGCTCTCTGAATGCTGCTAGTCCTGATTTTGGTTTGCCTGAGAAGCTGCTGAACTCATTTCCTATGCTGGAGGTAGATTTTGCTACTTGCTTGGCTGGTTGTAGTGATTCAAGTGCATCCTCTGGATGTAGCTGATGCTATTCCCATTGTGTATTAATACAAGTAAGAAGAGAAATCTATCATTAAAAAAATAGTTTGTGAACACGGTGTTAATTACATTGTTTTCTGTGTTGAAATCTTGCATTTGTAAGCCTCACCATCTGCATTGCAGCCACTGCATGTGGGAAGCATGGAATGTGTCTTATCAGACACAGAGTGTGCACAGCAAAGGACATCCAAAGGTTATGTTGTCATCATGTCAAATGGGTCTGTTTATTCTGAATGCTGTAGAGGCAGAGCTTAATCAGAGCATCAGCCATATGCAGATTTGAAATTAGATTTTACAATAACCACCTGTCTGCTGTTCTGAATCCATCAGATTCTTTGGGTTAGAGCAGTGTTTGCCTATTGAATATATTTGCTGAGAGAATGTAATCTAAAAGCCTTCATGCAACAGCGTAAAAGGCACCTAAATGCATGTATATGTATGAGCGTGCAGTGGAGGCACATCTATCTTGAAGCTTTGTACTCCAGTCTGCTACTAAAGCACGTGAATTCATTCCCCATAACAATCAATAGCATTAGTGAAACCTCATGTAAACTTCATTCTTTTGCTCTCCTTTTTGGGTTCATGCTTTTACATGTGAGCCAAAGGGCCCATTGCCTCAGGACGAAGAAGAGCACTGATCCTGTGGACATACCAGGTACACCACAGCGAGCTCCGGTTTGTGAGGGAGGATGGCCACGGCATCGGGTCTTCCTCTCTCCTTTACGTTGTCAAAGGAGTAAGTACAAACGTGTGTGTGTTTGTACAGTGAAGCGTGTCATAGTTTTTGTGACTCACAGCATTATGGCTTTAAAGAGTCAAAAAAAAATCTGTCTTGAAAGTTTAAACCTCTCTCTACTACATTGTAACATGAAAAAAAATCCATGTGTTCACTTATTGCAAGCTGCATTAAGGCGGTGGTGAGTCAAGATGAGAAGAGCAGTGATATTCAAAGTAAAGACTGACATTTTAAACACTGGCACTTGGAAAGAGGCTGTGGAATGACAAAGAATCCAAGAGCGCAAATTGACAAACAGCTTGTACCACGGTTTAATCATACGCTCAAAACTGCCTGAAACAAAGTATTACAGTTTTTGTCTTGCTTATCTCCACTGTGGTAGTTCTTCTAGAGCAGTAGCTGCTCTCCCTGGGGAAAAAGAGAATTTATGTTTTTAACTGGGAGTAAGGCCCTTCCCACCCTTCCCACGGAAGTCAATGGGAGTTTTTCATTGAATTCAGTGAGAGCTTAAACGGTCCGTTAAATGAGATCAGTGGGGTGAGAGCCTTCCAAGTCCCCCAGACCAGCTCGCTGCCACAAGGAGCAGTAGCAACTCGTGTTTTTAGGCTGGTCAGCGTTCCGAACTGCAATTCATCGGAGCATTGGGCAGCAGGGACGTGGCTCCCAAATGCTTGGCCAGGCTGGGCTGCAAACCTCTGGCCTCGCTGCATCTGTGCTTTGCTCAGAGTGGCATGCTCGAGGCTGGCCACCAAAGTCCCCTTCGCCTTTCATCAGTGCTGCACAAACCAGGCCCTTTCCGCATCCCACGGTGAACATGTTGGGCACAAGAGGGATTTTCTTCTCCTCTCAACGCACACCTTTGCTCAAGGAAGGAAAGCAGGAAATTGCATTGCAATTTCTCATGCAAGGCACCCGTAGTTCTGGTCCTCTCCAAAGCTTGGGGCCAGGATCTGTCAGAAAATCTCCATCTGGGAGGCCGTTTCCCATTGAAGGTATGTCTTTGTGTGCTGGCAGCAGGATGGCTACGAGCCCCTGCCTGGTGGGCAGTCCTACATCTCCCCAAGGAGCGGCACATGGACATGGGAACTCTACTCCAACAGCACAAGCATTGGCTTTGTGCAGGGTTTTGCAGAAACCCGCGGGCTGGGGAGGTGCCAGCCAAAGAATTTCCTCTGAGGCTGTGGGCAGGAGCCTTCGTTTAGGGCGGCATGTAGGGAAGCTGTAATTTGTGTGCTGCCAAGGCGGTGCTCAAGAGGAACAGCCCCAAATCTCCACCTTTCCTGAGATTTCGTTTTGGGGAGACTGACCTCAAAATGGGCCACTTGCCTAACTGAGCTCCCTTTAAATGCTACCCAGGCCCAGCCACCCACTCGGTGGGGTTTGCCCGAGAGGTCCCATCGCTGGGCTGCACCCCATGCCCCCACCTCAGCCCGGGGACTGACCCCTCAGCAGGCGGGCACGAAGCCAAGCAGCGATGCTCAGCAGGGACCGTGGGCACCTTCCTCCAGCTCCTCCTCACCCGGGGAGACGCGAGCGTACGTGCTATAACTCCGTGCACTTAACCTCCTGCAACAACCGCGTCCCTGTCACAGCTCAGGTGCGTTTAGGGCATCTCCTCTTACCGTCAGCTCTTCGGGGGAAGGCACAGGCGCAACAACCGCCTTACCCAGCGCGGCCACGCCAGCTCCACACTTACATCCCTGGGCTTCTCCCGAGCGTCCCCCCGGGGTCCGAGGAGGGCTTCCCAGCCCTGAATTTCCACGCCGGGCCCTCTGGAGGTCAGTGTTTGCCCGTGCTGCGGCGGACCTGTTGCACCCGCGGGCAGCGCCGAGCCGTGCCGAGCCGTGCCGGGTGGCCGCCCGCCGGCTCCCCCCACCCCCGGAGCACGAAGCCCCCTCGCGTTTTCCCGACGAGCCGGGGATGGGGGGGCCTCGGTGGCGGCTCTCCCCGCCCTGACGGCGCCCCCCGGCCCCGCGGTGCCTTCGTGGCCGCCCCCTCCCCGCCCGGGGCGGTGCCGTGCCGTGCCGTGCCGTGCCGGGGGGCGCAGCGCGGCGCAGCGGAGCCCCGCGGAAGATGGCGTACATCCAGGTGGGTGCGGAGCGAAGGTGCTGAGGGGCAGAACCCGGCCTGGAGGGGGTCTGGGAGGGGGCAAGGGGGGGGGGGGGTGGCCGTGCGCTGTAGGCGCCGTCTGCGGGGCTGGGGCGCTGCGCGCTTGGTGCGCGCAACTTTGGGGGAACTTCTGGGGGCTCCGGGCAAGGAGGGCGGGGGGCTGGCAGCGAGACCCCGGCTTTCCGAGGTGCTCCGGACATCGCAGACAGCCCCGCTCTGTCCGTCGGTAGGAGCGGGCTGGCTCCGGGTGCGGGAGAGCCCCCCCCAAGGACTGGGTGCCTTGAGCCAAAGGGGGCTGCAGAAGCCCGCAGGCAGCCCGGGGGGTGGCGGTGCCTTTGGGAGCCCCCCCTGCCTGGGCATGGCCCGGTAGAGGCTGTGGAAGAGATGGGGAAACGAGCGCCCCCGGCTGCGGCCAGCCCGAGCCCCCCATAAGGCTGGGCTGAATTGGGGCGGTTTTTGTAAAATCCGGAGCGATTTTGTCCCTCCAGCCCTGCGGTTTCCAGCCGCTTGTTTTTCAGTCTCTGTAGCTCTGGAGGCTGCACCCCCAATTTTAAGATGAGCAGAGCGTTTCCAGCTGGAAGAGACGTCCGGGTGCTGGAGCTCTGCTAGAGCCCCCCGCTGCCCCCTGCCATCCGTGGCCGTTCCCCTCCTGCCATCCCCCTGTGGAGCAGGGGTCTCGGGGAGCGCCCCAGTGGCACCCCCGGGGCTGGTGCTGGCGGTGGTCACCCCCTTGTCCCCAGGCTGTGGCGCTGGGGTGGTGGGGCTGGGGGCACCCTGTTGTCCCCACGCTGCTGTGCTGGGTGTCGCAGGAGGGGCACAACATGGCCATCACTGATGGAGACCCCATCCCAGCATCACTGGGGGACACTGCCGTGTGCCTCGACCCTGCTCTGAGTGCTGACTTGGAGCAGATTTCCCTCCCGTGGGTGCTGCCGGGGGTGCTGGCCCCGTGCTGCCGTCTGTCACATCCTTCTGCAAGCCTCTGCCCTTCCCCAGCGCCCACCTCCTGCTCCGCGCTACTCAGGTGGATGCACGCAGCTGCTCCTGTTTGCTTTCCTTTCATGGGTCCCTGCCCTTATACCCTGTATGGCAGCGCTGACTTGTTTGTCCGTTTGCGCTGTAATGCCTAGCTCTTGTTATTTCTGCCCTCCCCTTTCCTGGCAGAGATTTCGGGGTGGTCACAGTCACTGTTATGGTGCCTGTGGCACTCGTGCTCCGTGGCTTGGTGGCACACGCGTGCGTTCTCCCATAACTGGTGGCTGGTGGTGGCCGCCAGCATGGCTGTGTGACACCAGCCTGCCCTGAGTCCCCACGGGCCGCTCGGAAATGCCACCTCTTTTGCTACGGCGTTTGATTGCGTGGCAGGAATCCAGCAGGTTCATTTTACAGCAATTTAAATATTCTTGTTGCAGCTTTGCTAAACCACCACCGCTTTGGCTGCGGCACCTTGGCTGCAAGTTCGCATTAATAAGGACTGATGAGCCCTTTAAACCGTTCAGGATTTCCTTAACCAGTTGGTCCACGGGTATCTAATTGCTCTTGTCACATTGCATTGCTGCATTTTCAGTCTCTAATTTTTGTTGCAAACAAGTGGCAGCCTTCGTGCCAAGTGCTGGTTTTGGAGAAGTTTGGAAGGGAGGCTTGTGCTGGAGGGCAGCCCGCGGAAGTGATCTTGGATCTGAACTCAACTTAGGCATCCTGGCTTCTTCATATAAGCCGGCTCTTGTCCATATTGTCCCTGAGCATAGTTTTGTACGCGTGGAAGGGTAGGGAAGAGGGGTTTTGGTTTTGCTTCTTTTTCTTTTTTTAGGGCTTCCCCTTTACAGAAGGACAGCCAGGACAATTAAGAAACTCTTAGTCATTAGCAAGAGAGAAAGGTAGGAAAAGCATTTCATCAGGCACGTGAAATGCTGCTAAATCTCTGTTTATAACTGAAGCAAGGTGGGTATAACGTTGCAAGGATGGCTTCGTGATTAAAACACTGGCTCGCGATAATTTCTTCCTTTGCTGTAGATTTTCTCTGTGCCTTCGGGGAAGTGGCTGCAGTGCAAGTGTTCAAGCTGGAGTGCGCGACGCAGGCTTTGAGCACTTGACTTCGGGTCTTCTCTCCTCCGAGTCAAGTCGGAGGGTGAGGCTGAAGAAGCCCGGCTACCTCGAGTGATGTGTGCACAACGGAGAGGTGCTCCTAGAAATGCTGCCTCTAACGAGCTGTCCTTGAAGCTCTGTTGATAAGGGCAGGATCTGGACGAAAGCCTTTTCCACCGCGGCATGTAACTGGAGCGTTTGGATGCGGTTCACTGTTGGCTGCAATTAGAGACAGGTTATTAGGAAAAAGCAAAGTGGTCGCACATGATAGCCCTTTAGCAAGGGAGCAATGAGCAGGATTTTCATGCTTCAGGATGGATTTGGGAGTTTCGCTCCTCAGGAAGCAGAGGGAGCTTAGCGGGACAGGGCTGGAAGCAGTAGAAGCTGGTGCCTGCCCTGGAGACCTTGCCTCCGCCGAACGTTGACCGTCCTGCCAGAAATTAAAGCCCATCCCAGTCTGGGGCATGAACATGGCAGAACATTTGAAGTTATTTGAGCATTGCTAACCTGTTTTTGTCTCTTTCATTTTGTTCCCCTTTGCTTCATCATGGATGTCTAAAAGGACAGTTGGAACCAATAAATGAGGTGAGTTAATCTGATGATTCACTCTCTGCTCTGTCTCCTCGCTCCATCCTGAGGGGATTGTCTCGTATTTTCTGACTCTTTACTGATGTCCTAGATATAAGTAATGCACCACATTCTGGGCTGGTAATTTTTAATTTATTTTTTTTGCAAGGCTCAGATATTGTTTATGGAAAAACTGTTTTACTGGAGCTTGAGAGATGTTCCTGTGGAGCCTTCTCTGCAGACCTGCATTCCCAAGAGAAATCACACCCTTAGTGCGGTGTGATAGCGCCCTTGTACCAAGTACTTTTGGGGGATATCTGTGGAGAAATGCTCACGCGCTTTATTTGTTCAGCTTCTAATGAACTTTCCAAGTTCCCATGCAGTTGTAAAGTGATTCCACTCTGGATGGGGACATGCTGTGCCCTCGCAGCTGTGTGTCCCCCAGGACCACAGAGCGATGCCCTTCATTGGCAGTGTCCTGGTGCTGCTCAGTAAGGCCTCTTACTGCAGAATCGGAGCTGGGATGGGTGGGAAATGGCCTCAGTTTGGGCTTTCTGCTCTGCTTGAAGCAAGCAGAGCTTTGGAGCAGGAGGAAGGCTGCGGGGATGGTGTGGGCATGGTGCAGCATCTGTCCTCCCTCCGATGGGGCGTGTGATGGGTTTGTGAAAGCAGAGGAGCACTGCTACAGGAAATGCTACTGGTGCCGCCATGGAAACCTCACAAATGAAATACTTTTTTAGGATAAGTAACTTAAAAAAAAATCATTGTAGGTTCTTCATTAAGTTAATCGTCCTAGCAGAGGGGAGGCACGCGGACAGTTTGCTTTTGCTAATCCATTTTGGCAGTGAATTTGTTGGGCTGTAATGCTGTATGCGAATGGATCATATGAATATTACATGCTGATATATCTACAGGGATGGAATGTATTCATGTTGCTATGTTAAGCTTTTCAAATTAAATAGACTCTTGCAGAATTAAGTTGGGGCTTTCACTTACCTTCTGGTTTAAATTCCTTTTGTTATACATTTGCCGATCTATTAGTTTGTTGATGTGTGTGGTAGAATAAGCATGATTCCACTCCAGCACGTTGTTACGCCATAGTGTTTTGCAAATCACCCTTTTGCCAACCTATGTAATAATACGTCACTACCAGAGGGAAAGTACCTGCCGTGAATGCTTATTTTCCTGCCTTGTTATGGCATCCCTGAAGTTGGATTAGTAACTGCACAGCACTTGTCTGTTGATATAGAGGGAATAAATATAGTTCTTTATAAATAAATACGTGCTGTTGCAGAAACACAAACATAAATACAGCTGAATGTTATTTCTCAGTAGCTATTGATGGGTTGTAATCTTGTACTTTGGTTTCCAATGGCTTCAGGGTCTGCTCGCTAGAATCTCGGATCTCTTGCTGTGCCGGTGGACTTGTAGAAATTGTTGTCAGAAGTGTTTCGACTGTAGCTGTTGTCAAACAAATGAAGATGAAGTTGAAATCCTGGGACCTTTTCCTGCTCAGACTCCAGCCTGGCTGTAAGTTTAGATGCACAATCTCACAGCTCTAACCGAAGGGTAGGGCTGTTCAGCTGCAGTGGGAAAGTTGATATGAAATGGCGAGAGGACTTTCAGAGTTCAGAGGATGCCATATCCTAAGGAAGGGTCTCCTGCTGAGGGTGGAAATGTAGGCTACTCAATGGCAAGGTAAAAACCAGCAGTCCCATTAGCTCAAATAATAACGGGAATCTGTAAAACACTTTCTGCTAGGTAAAACAGAAGTTAGCTTGTAAGTTAGCATAGCAAGCTAATTGTTGGGTTGGCATCTAAAGATGCTTTTCTTCCAAAGTCCTACTTCCTCTGCACATGGACCAGCCCTTTGGAGCATTTTAGCTTAGTTGAAATGCTGATGAGGTTGTTTCAGAAAATTTTCTTATTCTGGCATTAAGGTGGTTATAACCTAGGAAGATGAAAGGAATACCTCATATGAGTTCTAAGGGGAAATCCATCGACAGGTTCAATTAGCAAGACCTGATCTCTTACGTCACCTTAGTGATTTTCAAGATTTCCTCTTGAATCAGTAAAGAACGAGAGTGACAACACCGGGCTTTACCTGGTGCTTTGGCTGGTGCTTTTGCATACCTAATATAAAGAAAGGCAGTGATGTCTTCCCCATTTTACTCCCTCTCCTTGGGGAATCACAGAGGTGGCTGTGGAGGCTTTAGCGAAACCAGGAAGAAAATAGAGGTCTCCTGTATTTTAATGCTGGCTCTGTCTGCTGGGCTGGGCTGTCTTCTGCGAGGGCAGATGACTTGATGGAGATGGCTAAACCTCACTGTGTCCAGAAACCGGGGCACAGGAGTTGCCCAATTAGCACACCACAAGATGCTGAGATGTTGTGCCTGGGCGCTAAGGCACTCAGTTAATTTCATCCACCCTGTTAGGTCTGGAAGGTCTGTGTGCTGTGGCTGCACGAAATAAGTTGTTTCATGTTTAAATCACAGTCTTGTCTCTATACCTTCTTGAATCATGGTAGAATAGGATGGTAATTAATACTGAAGCAATAAAAATAGAAATGCTCGAGATGTGTTAGAGTGGTTTTTAAATTTGGAGCAGCATATTTAAGAGTCTGATATATGCCCAGAAATGGATTCACCTGCAATTAGTGGGAAATGGAAGCAAAATCAATGCTAAATAGGAAAGCATTTGGGCACAAGAGAACACAGCGATGAGGTAGCAGTATTGGACGTAGAAAGATTGCTGCAGAAACAATTACATACCTGGGAACAAGCAGCCAGGCTTGGTGCGAGAGGGTGCTTCAGAGCTGCTCCGCTCTGCTGGGGAGCAGAAGGGACACGACGGGCAGGTGGGGGGTGTCTGGCCCCCTGGGTTTGGGCTGCCGGCTCCTTCTGTCTGCCTCTAGGGCACTGTCAGCATGGAGGCTCTGCTCCTCTTGTGGCCTTAAAACTCAGGTGTGTGGTGACTTTGTGGATGAGCTGGACTTTGCCACAGGCTGAAAACACGGTGACCTTTGGACTCACAAAATGCTGTCTCCATCCTGTATTGTTTTCTCCCATTCCTGCTC
Source organism: Anser anser (assembly GCF_964211835.1). Classification (NCBI taxonomy): domain Eukaryota; kingdom Metazoa; phylum Chordata; class Aves; order Anseriformes; family Anatidae; genus Anser; species Anser anser. The sequence goes on from NC_139736.1 coordinate 8,878,484, forward strand.
CATCTGAAAGCCTTGGTGGTTAGTTTCTTGCAGTGACCAAAAGCAGAAGGCAGCACACTTAGGAAAAAAAGCCCGGTTCTTCAACCACGTCATGCTTCATGCTGCACTTACTGATGGACCTAGGACCCCCCAGCCTGGGTCACATCCCAGGGCTGTGTCTCCAGTGTCACATCTCTCTTTCCTTCCAGCTTCAGGCAGCCTGGTACAATTAGGGTCTCTCTGCTGTGCTGTAGCATTGAGAGAAGGCAAGTTCCCAAAGCCAGTGCTTGGGAAGGGCAGGCAGGACCCAAGTAATTGTGCTTGGAGTGGAGGCATGGATGCTGTCATGCCTTAGGATGACTGAATCACCATCTCCTCTGGTACTACTGTAAATCTCATGATCTCTAAGTGTGGCTGTTGACACATGTTGTTGTAGGGCTCTGCTTGCTGAAGAAGGCTGCTGGCTCCTGCTCCTCAGCAGGGATGGACCCAGGGGGGTGCCAGGAAGGATGGCGATGCTTTAAGCTTCTGGGCTGACCTTGCTGGAAAGCGGTGAGGCAGCCCCAAATGACTGGGGTGAGGAGGTGAGGAAGGAGCCGAAGAGATGCAACTGAGAGGAAAAGGAGAGAGGAGGAACTGTAGGGAAGCAAGGGTTTGGAAAATGAAGAGGAAAGGAGAGTAAAAGGCAGGAGACAGAAGTGATGTATTTTGTTTGTGGATCAGTAGGAGGGCTGCACTGTTTGTGCGTGTGGATTTAAGGTGGAAATGATGCTGCGCAGCCTCGGCTGGCGTGCAGCTCACAAGTTGAAGGTTTTTACTTTCATTTTGTTAATCTTACGCTTTCCAATCTCCTTATGCATTTTTGGGGGTAGGAGACAATGTCTGGGGTTAGATGTGTGAGCAGAGCAGCGGCTTGGAACTGGTCTCAGAATAACATGTTTAATGGGTGTGTTTTTAAAGTGCTCAGACATCTGTATATGCTAATTGATACACACACACTTTTTTTTTTTTAAAAAAAAAGAAGGCTTTTAGATTCAATGGAAACCTCTCAAGTGGAAGATGGATTTGATAACACTATTCTGCATTTATACATGCATTGAATTTGGGAGCAAATCAATTTATTGTATTCGCTGCTCACAGCCTGCAAGTGTTTTAAAACCAGATCTAGGTTTTCTGCTGAGATCTTTCATTGTTGCCACTTCTTCATGCACCCAGGATGCTGATACATGGAGAGTGCAGTTTGATCCTTCCCTACCTCCCCACTCGGTCCCCAGGGAAGAACTGATTTTATGGTCTTCATTTGCCTACTTAGCAAACACCTGAATGCCCGTGCTTGATAGCCTGTCCTTTGTGTTTTGCCAGAGGTTTTCCCTTTGGCAGCTGTGAGACACCTGATGTCCTGGAAATTCAGGAGGGGACTCTAAAGCTGCAAGCTGAAGCCTTTCCTCCTGGGAGGCTGTTGATTTTTCTCACTTCCTGAATTTTTTATAGTAGCCTCCAGTAGCAACTTAATAAATAAATAAATAAATAAAGTCTTACTGAATTGAGGCTAATTGTATTGACCTGAATGCATGGTAGCTGCTGCTGCTTGTTTCACAATGAGTGCTTGCATCCCAGTCCTTGCAAAAATGGGCTGGGAAGGAGGGTGTATGTCGGCACTGCCTGTTATGGAGTATTCTCCCTAAAAACCCAAAGATAAATGCTGCACACTCTGTGAGATTAAATTGAAATCAGAACGCGACTCCTCTTCCCAAAGGCTCTGATTAAACAGAAACAGAGCTGCTTTAACCAGAGCCAAAGTTTATTTGAGGAAAAATTATTGTGGCTCAGTAGCAATTTCCTTACTAAAGGTCATCTGTACGTTATTAACTCACTATTACGTTTACCCGTTGTAGAACATCTTTAATGCCTCTCTTCCTGATTCCCTTTTCACCCTGCCTTCTCCTCGTTTTGTGCATTTGCTTCTCAAACACAAAGATGTCCAAATGCTACATATGATTGTGCAGACCTGCATTTAGGCATGAAAAAGCTGTTTGTGTTCCTAGTGCTGATTGTATGTCAAACTGCATGGTGTGGATTGCCTTTAATGGGCTGCAGGATTGTGCAAATACTGCATGCCCTTTTTAATATAGGGTTTTGTTTTGATTCCTAGATTTGATTTGATGTGATTTATTTTTTGATGTGGATGAGTTGTATGAGTCTGGGTTGGTGAGTATTTGCATGTACGCTAGATCCTGCTGGGAATTTTGTGAATTTGGATAAGAAATTCTAGTTTAAGTCTATTTTATATTCAGGGGCCCTTTTCTATGAGTTTCCAACTTTTTTTTTCCAGAACATTTTTATTGCTGTAGTTCAGTCATTGATTGCTAGAGCGAATGATTCAACATACTTCATTTATACCCAGCCTGGCCATGAACATAGGATGAGTGAATCAGGAGCAAGGCTCAAGCGGTATTCCCCTTGCTTCGCTCATTTCACGCTGATGCTTTCCTCGTGATCTGCTGCTATTTTTCTGAGTACTCTGTCTCATGGATTAGTTTAGCATGATGGTTTACATGTCTCATGCCATTGCTTGATTTCATTTCCACCTGCAGATTTCTAGCAGTGGCTCGCCTCAGAAGGTGCAGCTGGGTTACTGCTGGCTCTTGCTCTTCTTCCAGCCAAAGCTGGGAGGCCCTGGCCCGTGGCGCAAACCACAGCAGCTGTGAGAAGTTGAGATTTTTAACTGAACTGCTGTTATAGATGAAAACTAAGCTGAGATGGGAATTGTATGCAGGCTTCTTTATGATCCAAGTCTCCTACTGAGTCTTCTCAAGGATGCTACAGCTCTCACTAACATTTACTTTGTTAGTGAGATCCTGCTGACTTCCCTCTGTCCCTTTCCTCCCTCACCAAGACCCCTGGGCAGCAAAATTCCTGTCTTTTGGGAGTCACCTCTGGTTTATGGAACCAGTTATTTAAAAAAAAGTCAATAGATAGCTGTTAATTAATCCTACTTATTGAGTTTTGAAACCTTGGTGTTGTATTGCAAAGTAATATTTTACTCAGAGAGGGATTCAGGTGTCTGAGCATGGTGGCTCCCATGCTAGTTATTTCCTGGTGATGGCCATGCTTCCAAAGGGTAGCTGTAGATTTACAGCAATAAGCTCATGTTATGAGGGCTTTATTTTTTCTTTTTTATTTTCCTCAAAGATGAATTCAGTATTGCTGATTGAGGTCCAAGTCACACGTGCCTCTGTAGCCTGTGTCACGCACTGGTGCTGATATGCTCTTGTTTGAAAGGCAAGCAGAAAGATAAAGCATCTCCCCTTTACATAGGCATGTAGTCAGTTGCTCAGCCTTTTGCTTGCCAAATAGATGTGAAGGAGATACCCTGCGGCATCCAGGGATGTGCACACAAGATTAGACACAGAATATCTGAATACGTTTTTATTCTGTATATAGTCCTTTTACTGGGCTGAATCACCTAAAGGTCTCTTGTTATAACAGGATAAGCAGCCAAAATGAGGACAAAGATGGAGACTCTGATAATACAATCAGTGAACTGCCTCCCACTCTTCAGGATGTTTCCCCTGACAGAAGGCGGTCATCTTCAGATGCATCACGGTCCACTTACAGCCTCACCAGGCGGATTTCAAGTAAGGTCGTCCTTCCAACATTAATGTAATTCTTGTGGAAAAAAAAAAAAAATCAGAGTGTATTGCCTGCTCTTTCGTCTCTTAGACAGGGAATCAAGTAGAGCTGAAGGTACATTGATTAAAATCTTATCCTGCTCTACAGGAGCACAGTGGAAGGGGCCAGTCCTGTTTTTCTTGCTGAAACGTGTGTGTGATGAAAAAATGGACAAGGTGAAAAATTTGTAGTTGAGGTTGCGCTGCAGCATAACTAAGGGTACTGTTAGTTGTTCGCAAATGTAATGGTGAAAAGTCCCACTTAGCAATGTTTGCTGTGCGAGGCATTGCACGGATACAGAGTAGCTGAACTCAAAGAACAACAATGTGACTTGGGCCTGTAATGAACTGAGTTTCTAATAATCATTTTTGTGCATTTTTCTCATTTAGGTTTAGAGTCGAGGAGGCCAAGTTCTCCATTAATTGACATTAAACCTATTGAGTTTGGAATAATAGGAGCCAAGAAAGAAATAGTTCAGCCAACTATCCTGCGGAAAACCTATAGCCCGGATGACTATTTTAGAAAATTTGAACCAAGACTGTACTCTCTTGACTCAAACAGCGATGATATGGACTCCTTGACAGATGAGGAAATCTTATCGAAGTACCAGCTGGGCATGCTGCACTTTAGCACTCAGTATGACCTGTTGCATAATTACCTAATAGTGCGAGTCATTGAGGCTAAGGACCTGCCTCCCCCGATTTCATACGACGGCTCAAGGCAAGATATGGCTCATTCCAACCCCTACGTGAAGATCTGCCTGCTTCCAGACCAGAAGAACTCCAAGCAGACCGGAGTTAAGCGCAAAACTCAGAACCCAGTGTTTGAAGAGAGGTACACATTTGAAATCCCATTTTTAGAAGCCCAGAGAAGAACTCTGCTTTTAACCGTAGTGGATTTTGACAAATTCTCACGCCATTGTGTTATTGGCAAAGTGTCAATGCCCTTGAGTGATGTAGACCTTGTGAAAGGCGGTCACTGGTGGAAAGCCCTTGTTCCTAGTTCTCAGGTAACAGAATTTATCAGATTATTGCCACATTTTTTCTCACTTTCTTTTTTTTTGTGTGTGTGTAGTTCCTTTGCTTGTTGGCAGTTGATACTATTTCTGATTAGTCATCGTCATCTTGTTAATACAGCATCTGCTGGGCTGAAATAACATTGGGCCTGTAGCTGGCCTTGTAGCTGTTCTACGGTGAGGTAGAGGAGCTGCCTTCTTTTATATTCAGAGGAGGTGGAATGACAGAAGATCTATGTCAACTCTAATGAGAACATATCAAAACTGCTTTGGAAATCTGCACCTTGTGGAAGATCTTTCTCGTCACTGCAGTGACCTGCATCTCTTCCCAGAGACTGCAGTGACACTGTCCCAGCTGGGTCACTCCTGTGGTTGTACACATGGAGAACCACTGGCACCAGTTCAGTAATGATCTGATGCAAAGAAGGTATATGGAAGACAAATCTATCCCAGAGCAAAAAATTGCAAGATAATTTTATTTGTGTCATGTCCCTGAAGGAAATTAAACTTGCCATAGATTATATCTGATGTACGTGGCCTGCTGCAGGTTTGGGTCTGCAGTTTTCTCTGGGTGGGATGGGAGAAGGTTGCAGAGGGTCCTCTCAGGATAGGGCCCCGGGCAGTGCCACCTCCTCTGCAGCAAGGGAAGGAGTTCTGAGATCTGAGCTTTGCAGCCAGGACCTGCCCTTAGCTACCAGATTTGCTTTTAGCACCATCACCTGCAGTGACCAATTTAAAAGCCAAGCCAAGAGCCAGGCATGGGTGTCCTACCTGTTTGTGCTAAGGATGGGAGTATCGCTGAAGGCTGGTCTAACATGGTTGCCCCTGTTTGTGTGTCACCAGCTCTGGGAGTGCATTTTCTAGGCCTTAGAGCCTTCGCTGAATCAAAAACCCCATGTGAACACTGACAGTTCACAGTTCCTTTGATTTTTGTGTGTCTACGAAAGGATGTCATAGCCAGAAGTGTTGGATGAGATGAAGGACAAATCAATGACCTTGCCTCTGTTTTATAGTGAGTCTGAGAGCATGATTTGAAATGGGAATTGTCATCAGGTGCTGGTGGGAAGAAAAGCAAGCCAGGCAGCATTTGTGTGCAGTCGGTGAGGTCTCTGCCCGGCTCTGGGCGCGCAGCGACTGGAGAGAGCTTTGTGCTTCCTCAGAGCTCAGGGAGAAGAGAAACAAGACCCTGATAACTGGAGGAGAGCTGGCTGGATTTGCTAGAGTAGAAACAGTGGCATTATGGGATTTGCCAGGACATTTTTTCATGCAAAAAGGAAAGATGTGAAAATTGAGTGCAAGTGAAAACCGTGGGCTCCCTGGTGTCTGTGCTGGGGTCTGCTTTGCATGATGGTTGGAGAGGCAGGGGCAAATGTGCATAAGGAAAATAAACAAGAACAGATATTCTTGGGCTCCCCTCACCACCTTTTTGCCCAAATGTTTATTCATGAATGCACGTGATTTTTTTTTTCTTTTTGGTACTAGTGGCTCATCATGGGCTCAGTATTGATGTATCTGAGAACAGAGGTCTCTTTGCATCCCTCTTATCCTCCCGTGACTCATGCCATGCGGCCTTGCTATTTATTTTTTTCTTTGCCTTTGCATGACAAACCTGTCTCTGCATTTTGCATCTCTTTATTAGTAACCTGGAGTCACTGCACAGCTAATGCCTACCCTGGTTCGCCAAGACCATCTCAGCCTTCACGTGCCTGGCCTGGAGCCAGCCCTTCCTCCAGCCTCTCCAAAGTTTCAGTGAAAGCTGCTGCTGCTTTCAGCAGTGCTGTCTGCTCCAGCAGGATTTCAGCTAAATTATTTATGCAGGAATTGGCATTTTGATTTTTGTAAAATTAAGGAGAAAAAGAAAACTCCCTGTGAATGGACAGGCTTAACCTTACAAGACTTTTCCCATAAGATAGCAAGCAGATAAAGTCAAATCTTAATTTAACCAAAAAGTCCTTTGCACCTTGGTTGGATAAGTGCCTTGTTTTGTGGCTTTAGTTAAGTGTTTTCTCATATTTCCTTGTTCTTTCTGGCTGGGTGCTAGCTAACTGGCAGAATGCAAAGAGAATAGCTGTGCTTGTACTAGGACATCCAGGCAGGATGTTTTATATCATTTTTCCATGTTCTGTCACTGATAAGGTTTTAAAGCTCATTGACTAGGGTTCATTTTCTGCTTGTGCAGATTAAAGATAAAAGCATCGATCAAAGGGTTAAAATAAATCCTGGAAGCAGTAAAACAATAAAGCTTATTACTTTGAAAATCTGCATTTTAATGCCTTTCAATAACAGTAATGCTTAGGCTAGAAATTTGTAATTTTTGTTTGCCAATTGACAGATTCTGCCTTTGACATGATAGATTTGACATGTTGACTTTTTTTCTTTTTAATACTTCTCATTTTTTTTTTTGCTTGGTTAGTTGTGGGGCAGCCTTTATTCACTTCTTGTTGACTGAATCTGGGGCTGCCCAAGTGCATTTTGTGTAGTGAGATCAGGATAGACTGGGACAGAGCAACCCACCGCCGCTGGTATTTTCTTTTACAGAAGGTATTGTGGGCTTCCTGAGAGCCAGACAGAGCAGCAGTGGTGCCACCCTGGTGATTAGGTGATGAAAACTTTCCGGGCTGGGCTGGCTTGCCCGGGGCGGCGAGGCTGAGCAGCAGCTGGCAGCAGCTCCACCACCAGTGATGGAGCCCGTGTTGAAGAAAGCTCTGCAACAGGTGCTTGTAAAACCAGCCACAGAGGGAGAGAAAGACAGACAGGCATAGATGAGAAATGTAGAGATGGAAGACAGAAAATATGTGGTGGTTTTTTTGTTTGTTTGTTTTTTAGCTGGTATTTATAGACAGAAGCGTGTTGAGATGGAGGGAAGTGAATGCAGGCGGCAGGAGCTGAGGAGAAGGGGTTTTGATTCATACCAATGGGGTGGGACGGGACGGGGTTTGCAGAAGAGCAGGGAAAGCAGCTTAAATGGGCTCAGCTAAGATAACCATCTGCTTTGCTACCTGGAAACCATTGCCAAGGTACAAGCTGATAGGGCGGGTGCTGAGCCCTGGTCCCACACTCACCATGAGCCCCATCAAGCCCAGAGGTGGGGTTGTGTCTCAGCACAGGACCACAAATGGGGTGCCAGCAGAGTTTTGGGGCACGCGGTGTTGGTGGGACAGGTGGCTGTCTCCCAAACTGAGCCATGGTCCAGCTCCTGCAGCAGCAACTCCATCGGCTGCACTGGGGTTGGACCAGGATAACCACCTGCAAGCCACACGATGGTGTGTGCAGCTCTCGGGTGGGCACAGGCACGGTGTGTTTGGTAGCAGAACGTCTCCATTACCCCCTCACAGAGCTGCTCGTTAACAGACAGCCTAAAAATTACCTTGGGTCTAGCCAGTCAGATGAACCGGACTGCTCATCATACCAGGATACAGACAGTTGTTATATCAGGAGCATATTGTGTCACCAGAGAAGCTGAATATGGGCGAGCAGCATGCTGTCCTCCTGAGGAATCAGCACAAGACGATACTCAGTGCTAAACATCAGGTGAAAGACTGCCTGTACAGAAGCACTTTTTGTGGTTTGGGAAGTGTGTGCAGCATTTGGTGGGATTGTGTCCAACACGGAGGCACAGGTGAGCTGCTGCCCAGTGTATGATCAGCGCCAGCGAATACGCAGAAGGTCTGACTCCTTGTAGAAATGTCAGTTTAGGTACTGCCAAATTCGTTATCCCTAGTAGTTCTGGATGACTTTTTTTTCTAGTATAATTAGAGTGTTTCTAAAGTGCAGTAGCTGTTCACGGAGGAGCACTGAGTCCAGTCCCCATAGGAACGCTCTGCGCTCCTTAAATATCCCCTTAAATGTGTGTGGCTTTGCTTAATTACCATGAATGAAGTTGGCAGCCCTTGCCGTGGCTGTGCTCAGATTCACACATTTCTCTGTTAAGATTAATTCCAAAACACATGTTCAGGACCCCAAGTTTTATTGACATATGATTCATTTCTCTTTTGGCAGATTTGAGTAGGCAGGAATAAACGTTTTAGACCAGCAGTAATGAGAGCTTGGAGATCATTCTGCAAAAGAAAAAAACTTGCGTGGTTGTAGTTGGGGAAAATAGCACAAAAATTCCTTCTCCCCTCAAATTAAGCCATTTATATAATAGAGGGGATAAGTATTGGACTTGCTTTTTTAACTTCATACTATGAGAGCAGTAGAGTGACAGTCTTTTAAGGAGCTGTCATCTTTGTCCATTCAAAACAGCATGTGCTGCACAAATAGCTCTCCTGTGGCAGGGCTCTACAGTTTTTGATTCCCATCTCAGGGATAAGCCTACGGCAAGCATTGTTCTGTTGTTCTTACCATGCCTTGCTTGGGAAGGAAAAGCAAGAAGGGAATCTGAAATTCAGGTAATGATTCACTTTGGGGCAGTTCTTTTGCACATTACCTTGAATTGTGGCGTGCAGGCAGGCGGCCCTGGCACGCTGCTTGGAGCCCAGCAGTTGTGCCTGCACCACGTTTTTTCTTGGCACTGACACTCCCGGGCTTGCCCACTGCAGTCTGAGAAGGAGCCATCCTTGGGGAACATGCTATGCTTTGCGTTTGATAGCACAGGGTATTATTAAAAAAACATGCCAGCACACATCTCTCATACAGGCGTAGGACAGATGGAAAGGTGTCCGGAGACTTTGTTCAGAGAGCCTTGGCGCAGTGTTTGGTTCAACCTCGTGTGTGTCGGCATGGAAGGGGGCTCCGTGCTGGTAAAACGGAGTTGCAGGAAATTAAATATGGAAGTGAGCATTGTCAGGGCTTTTTCCTTTTTTTTTTTTTTTAAAGCTGTCCAGAAGCTTAGCAGCTGCTTAATTAAAGGGGTGATGCAGAATCACTGCTGATGAACGTGGCTTGGATATGTATATCTACTTGCCCATTAATGGGATGCTGAAATCCAGCCGGTGGTTTGCCCGTGCCTGGCTGGAGGCAGGGTCTGGGGAGCTGCCACCACCCATGGGTGCCTGGTGCTGCGGGACGGTGGCGGTGGCCGTGGTGCAGCCTCAGCAGCAGCACAGCCGGCTCCGAGGTCTTCACACTCCCTTCCCAGCTGGCCTTGTCTCCTGACAACATTTCAGCTCTTAACCTGTGGTTGGTTGTAGTGTTTTGGCCTATGGCATTCTGCCGTTTTTCCTTGCATCTTTTCTCTATTTTAGGTCCATTCCAGATTTTTTTTTTTTGGTTGGTTGGTTTCCCCCCTTTTTGAGTCTTTAAAGCCCCAGCACTGGGAAGTTTTTCTTCCTGAACATTTTCTCTTTTTGCCCTCATCTGTCTCTTCTGCTTCCAGCTGTCACCTCAGTCACCTCCTCCCTTCACCCGTGTGTCAGTCACTCCTTGCCCTTTTTGCAGAGGACCGCGATGCTGCGGGGATTATTTTGTTGAGGCGGAGCCCAGAGGAGGTGCTGGTGCTCCCCGCAGAAAACCTTGCATCTTGTGCCCGGAGGCTTTTTCATGAGAGAGGCAAATCAGAGATACCTCCTCTTGCAGTTGCTGGTGGGAACAGGTGGCAGGTGGCCGTTCTGCTCCTGTTTCAGATTCCCAGATGGATCCTTGCTTTATGGCTGAAGCGTCAGGGCTGTTTGACTCGTACAGCCCAGGGATCCGGATCAGAAACAGTCCTTCCCCTAGGGACGGGTCCCTGGCCCTGTGGGCAGTTCCCCTCGCACTGCCTCCCCATGTGAGCTGAAAATGAGAAGCTGCTTCTCCTCGCTGGTGTCATTATAGAGGATGCTGATGGGTCTGGCAGAGCTGGGGGAACTGCTCCAGCCGCAGCATTGCTGCAGGTGCCACGCAGAGAGCAAACGCCTGCGAACCTCCCTTACCGCGAGGTCTGTGTCTACAGAAGCAGGACTTGTGCCACGGCTCCTCTACACGCGCCGTTCGTGAGCTGCTTTTGTCCTGTTGCCAGAAAGCTCAAAAGTATCAGAGAACCTCAAGATGGGCAGTATCTCCTGGGAGGGTGGGTGGGAATAAATGTTTCCTAATGGCCATGTGAATTTGCAAAGACTTTAGAAAGGATTTTGTGACTCTCTTCATTATGTATCTGCTCAGCCTGTTACACAGGTAACATTCTTCTCCATTGGTGTGTGTGTATATATATATCTGTCTATATATGTATATATGTGTGTGTATATATTTCAGGTTCTGGTCCTTAATAGCCCAGCCTTCCAGAAATAATTGCTGTGTGTCACGGGATGCTGTAGAGAGCCTGTTAGAGCAAACTGTTCTAAGCCATCAGTTTTCTGCTGTGCCTGGAGGTATCATCACAGATAACCTTGAGGAGGAAAATCAATCTGAAACTTCATTAGGAGCGTTGCATAGATGTCTGTGCTGATGTAATGTGCTCTGGTTCCCGTCGGGAACTGGGGAGAGTTTTTAGCTGCAGGATTTTGCTGGTGTTGTAGCAGTGCGAAATGAACAGCTGGGGGGGGGCTGCGAGTAAGGAATTGCCCTGATCCAAACAAGATGTGCAAGTGGCATTAATTAAAAACTCTTTTTCCCTTGGGACAGCCTTGTTGTGTTTCAGAGAGGACAGAAGAGGGAAAAAAAATATATCTTTTGTGTGTTTGGTTCAACCCAAGTAGTAAGGGTAGAAGATTCTGGATCAAGGCGAGCCCAAGGCTGGCTGTGAAATAGGCTGTGGAGGGAAACAGCCAGGAGTGAAATGTAAATGAGAGCTTCAGGAGAGTCTCAGACATCTAGGCTTGTGTCACTTAGGCACCTAATCAAACAGGAAATTGCTTTCCCAGGGTCATCTGGGATCTCGGCACAAATCAGCACGTCATCAGCATAATAATGGTAACTCAACCATGCCTTTGCGCAGCCGTGCCTGAGGGGCACCTCTGCACATTGTGTTCTGTGAACATCTTGTGTTCACATAGGCAAAACCAGCAGCGTTTCAGTTTTCCGATGCAAAGACGGAGGAAAAGGAAAATTCAGACACTTCCCCCCCTGCCATGACCAATGTGCCGGTGACACGTCTTGTGCTTAAGCTCGCATCCCTCTCTTCTGCGCTCAGCCGATACATGGGTGTGAGATTTGGGGAGGCTTCGGTGTGCCACAGAACAACAGCCGTGCTGCTGTGCCTGGAGTCTCCCCAGGAAAACATGTCTTGACGTTATTCTTGCTGATAAAAATACCTATGAACAGCATGGTGGCCACGGGGGTCAGTGGTTACGGCTGCGCAGTGTGGGTGCCCAAGCTCAGCAGGTCCGTGTGCTGGAGGAGCACCCTGGCCAGCCCTGCGGGCCCCACCAGCCACATGAGACCTCTACATCCATGCATCCATCCCTGAGCTGGGTCTCCTGCCCGTCCTGTAATGAGAAGGGTCCTTTTTGTCCATCGTACGGTGAACTCCAGAAGCTCCCCAGTTATCTCTGTTCTGCCTGCTGAGCACCGAGTCCTTTAAGCAGCTCCTCTGCCTACATCCCCATTTCCCTGTCCAACACAAAGTGTGCCATCAGCGTGCCTTAGTGAGGCTGTCACGTCAGCAAGGGCACACCTGGTGTGAGCTTGCTGGGGAAAGAGCGGGGAGCAAAAACCTGAGGAGGTGCACCTCCTTGTGCCTAGGGCTTCTTGGAGCACCCAGTTGGGTCCTTGCCTGTTGCTTAACAACGACGGCAAATGACAAGTGACCAAAGAACAGGGGAAGGCTGCTGAGTGTGGTTGGGCATCACAGGGTGGAGGTGCTCCTCCGATGTTCTGGGGAGAAACGCATGGTAGCTACCAACCACAGATGTTTTCTTGTGCGCTTGCTGTCCCCCTGGCCACTGTGGCAGGATTTGAGACATGTTTCCTAGATCATTGCAGCTAAAGTAGAAATAATGTGTTTATAGGATCAGAGGCAGTTCACTTCTCGAGTTAAGTGCTTTTAAAGGTCTGAGTCACTCATACTGTAAGCTATTCGGGGAGCTGGGTTTCCTTCTGAAAGCACCTTTTGTTATCACCAGGAACACTTTTGTTGTTCCGCCTTGCCATGGGGCTGCTTTGTTTTTGAGCACACTCATCCTGCCGTGGTCTTTCTGGGCTGGCTTGTACCTTACTTCCCCTAAGATAATTAGCAAAAATCTGGACACAGTTGAAAAGCAGCAAGAGACAGAAGGCACTACTGGGATTTGGGAATTTAAGCCTGAGCTGAGGCTCATTAAAGCCAGTTGTAGTCTTCTGACTTTGTTGGATCACACTTACAAAATATAGCGTTTTATATCTCTCCTCACTCAAATATATGCCCAAACAGTCAAAAAGGTTCTTGCGGAGCTGCCGATATCCCTGGTAGATTGGGTCCTGCTGAAAATCAGGGATTTAGCTTTACTTTTCCCCAGCAAGGTCTCATGTTGGGCAGCACCATGGTGCTTACATTGCAGGAGCTCTTTGAATAAACTTGGCTTGGCTTCAAGGGAACCTAGCCTGATTTTTGTGGGTGTAAAAAATGGAGCAATTTTGCTCCCATTGGCGCAGACCCTTGGGGGAGACCTGCGTGTCCCTGCTGAGCCTCCCCTCACCTCCCAGGGAGACCCCTTCCTGCAGCCTCTCCTTTGGCCAAAGGAGCCTCTTAATTCCTGCACGTCTTGGTTAAGGTCCACAGGTTCCACCATGGGTGGGTCCAGAAGTAATTACCCCAAATTTTAACGTGGGTCTCCAGCACTCTAAGTTTGAGGTGATCTGAAAAGTCCTACCTTCCTGCCCAGTGTCAGCCTGCCTCCTGGCTGTGTCAGGAACTTGATATTTACAGGCTAAACTGTTTGACTGTCTCTTCCCAGCTGGTAATAGCATCACTAATTAGTTTCCTAATTTGTGCTGTCTAAATGTACCTGAATTTCTAGGAATTAAAGTCTGCATAGAGCCCAGCACAGCAGTGAATGCGAGCAGAAAACAAGCCTGGATGCATTAAAAACGTTGTTGGTGTTATAAAAAAATGAGCTGAGGTTGAGGGATATCTCAGGCGGACCCCGTTTGTGTGCTGTGGGTGCTGAGTGCTTCGTTACCATGCTGGTAATAGATTTTACAAGCCAGGTGTGAACTTTGAGATTAGCCCTTGTGGTTTGTTAGCCAGGAGGGGGGAAGGAGAAGTCATCCCAAGAGACAGCATCGGGGTGGCTTTGTGCTGCCCATGGGCTCCTGGCCAGGTCTGCTACCATGGTCCTGCTTGGGGTCACCATTCTCAGTGATAAATGTGTCAGAGGTTTTGGGGGAAGATCAAAGCAAAGATGATAGAATTGGTCATTTAAATTACCTTGCATGTGATGCTGTCCTAGATTCCTAGATCCTTACCTTGTGCTACAGGTGGGCACAATGGTTTGTTTAGGTGTGGCTTGACCTTCCAAGGGTTGTGAGCACTGGGTATGTGTTGGGTCAGGTGCTGGGAAATGTATTTCTGATTGAAATAATTGAAAATACCATATTTTGAAGAGAACTGTGATGTGGGGCTTCATGAAGGCTGATGGAAGCAAGTTGCCTTCCAGGAAAAGCACAAGTACTGCAGCAGCAGCAGAACAGTTTGCAGCACATGGTGAATAGGAGTCCATGTGCTGTGTAATCACATCCTGCCACGTAATGCGACCCAAGAGATGCTGTGACGAAAAGCGTTAAGGTTAAGAAATCAGATGCTTTTTATGGCATGGGAGAGAGGCTGTAGGAAAGGTGCAGAGGTGCCATCAGGATGGCTAGTTGGGGGTTGATGCTGCTGGCGTGGCTTTGGGGCAGTTAAGTGTGTGAATAGGGCATGTGGTTTTGGCTTAGGATCAGGCAGCCTGTTGGCATATTTTCCATAGAAGGCAAATAAATAAATAAAAATAGATTGTATTGCATCGGAGGTGCAGGGCTCCCTCAGCCTGCCACCTGCTCCTGCATGCCGAGCGCATCCTGCTGCCTTTGCCGGGAGTAGTCAACGGGAACAGAGGAGACAAAATGCCTGGGGGAGAACTTTTAATATGATTACCTGACGTCAGATTTAGTGCTGGGCTTGTTAGGCGAGGAGCCGAATGGCCGGCGGGCAGCAGGAGCTGCTGGTGTGCTGCCTTCCTGCCAGGCAGTGGGTGCAGCCCCGCGCCACGCTGAGGACCTGGGTGCCTGGAGAGAATTTGGGTGCGCTCGTGTTCGCAGCTCTGCCTGGGGTGGGCACCGGGTGTGCTGACCCATCTGCTGATGAATTTGGTTCTTTGGGCCAGCTCAGGTTGTTGCTGTGTCTCAGAGCTTTTTTTTCTTTATTGCCTAGCCAGTCACTTTGTGATTTCTGTAATCTAATATTTGGGGCACCGTTAAAGATATTTAAGCCTTTTGCTATGATTGCAGTACCGCAGCAGCTCCTCTTCTCCTGTGAGCGGGCGGTGGCGGTCACGTCTTGGCTGGGCTTTGACTTACACTGCCATCAGGGATGCAGAGCTAGTGCTGGGCTCCTGCATGGACCTGGGACAAGTTTGAAGGAGCGGTGACCTGCCAGGGCAGGTGGGTGTGCTCTGCACCTCCAGCATTGCTTCCGTGTGCTTATTTTGCATCCGAGAACAGCAGCGTCTCTGAGCCACATTGTGCTAAGGGGAAGAGGTTGTTCTGTGCTGCCATGTCTGAGGAGCAGTGCTTTCAGTTCTCCATATTTATTTATTTATTTATTTTAATTCCTGTTTTTAAGCACCATTAAGTGAAAGGAAAAGAAATAACGCCTGAACAGCTATATTCAAGTGAAGCGATGGCTGTGATATAGCCTGACAAGAAGCAAGGGCAGGGTTAAGCTGGGCATGCAGCAGTGCATCCTGCTGTGGTCTCTGCATAGGACAGAGCCAGGTACCAAGGGGATGTCTCTGGATTTCTTCATGTGCCCCAGGGATGCATTAATCATCTCCTGCCTGAACCATACCTGAAGCTCCCAGGTGGCTGGTGGTGGTCCATGGGGGCCGGGGAGGGAGGAGAAGGCCTTCTCCAATGGGGTCCATGTTGTGTGCATTAATCAGGAGGTGAGGCTGATGGAACTACAGGTAGTTCCACCTGGAACTACTCAAAATGAAGGGGAGTAGAAATTACTGACCCTGTATTCATTCCTCCATATAGGTCCTCTTTGCAGTGTCTTCTGAAAAGCTGATGAGTGGTCAGAGGTTTAAGGAACAGATCTTTGTCTGGGGATAGTATTGTTTCTTGTTTCTGCTCAGCACAAGATACCACCAGATGGTTCTTGGTTGCAGCTTAGAGTGTGACTAAAATTTGTTTTTCAGGCACTCAGGCAAATGGGTTTTATTTAATTTATCTTCCTGCTCTTTTCTTCCCCTCCAAGCTTTGTTCTGAATTTCCACATTGCCTTTTCCCTGTAGAATGAAGTCGAGCTGGGGGAGCTGCTGTTGTCACTAAACTACCTACCCAGCGCAGGAAGACTGAACGTGGACATCATTAGAGCAAAACAGCTTCTTCAGACAGACATGAGCCAAGGTTCAGGTAAAGGGCAGGGTATTTCTCACATTACTCATGCACAGCTTGTATGTACTTCTAAAGCAGATCGACAGCAAGCCTGCAATTTGGGTGGGGACCCAAGAGGGTTTGGATGCTCAGTTCCTATTAATAGAAGGCAGCAGATATTCATTTTATATGTATAGCTACCAATAACCAGTGTCCAGAACATTTACCCTGAGCAAAAATAGAGAGTATGAATACCTTCATCTTGCTTAAAGTCAAAATCTCTGACCCAGAGCGAAGTGAGAAACCAGGAGCCCAGCCTACCCTGACGCTTCGTGCTGTTAAGGCAGCCCATTTAAGGCTGTGCTCTGTTTTGCAGGTGCCAAGCACTGCATGAATGTTAATATTGCAGTGGTTTTATTTAGGGTAACTAGCTGCTCTGGAGGCGATGTTCAGTTTTTACAGTGTCCATGCGTTGTTCCCTGCTGTTTCTGAGCTGGTAATTGCTTCATGCACATGTCCTGATGGGTTTTTGCCATGCTCCCTGCCCCAACTGCTGATGCTGCCAGAACATTGGCATTTTCCAGAAAGAGCAGTGCATTTGGTCTGAGTCGAGGCTGTCATTAATTGTGCTCAGCGTGGTTTTGGCAGGGAGCATTTTTGAGCCAGCTGCCTGACTTTTGTCTCTCCACTGTGTGGCGGTACGAGTCCTGCTCCTTTCCCAGTGCCATTCTCCAGCGTGGTCCAGCCCCACTCCCGCATGCCCAGCTGTGCAGAACCTTCCCGAACCAGAGCATCAGCTCACTGCACCAGTAACTTGCAGCCTGTGTTTTTTTCATATTTTTGTCAGATCCCTTTGTGAAAATTCAGCTTGTTCATGGATTGAAGTTAACCAAAACCAAGAAAACCTCCTGCATGCGAGGGACCATAGATCCCTTTTACAACGAGTCCTTCAGCTTCAAGGTTCCCCAAGAAGAACTGGAAAATGCCAGCTTGGTGTTCACAGGTAAATGTGCTGCCGTTATTGGTCTAGCATGGCCTTGGTTGTCTCCGAGGTGAATGAAGAAGTAGTTGCAGGTGTGCAGAGGAACCCGTGCAGGGTGGTGCCTGTCTGGTAACTGCGGTGCAACAGGCAACCAGCGCTGGAGTCTCCAGGGAAGCTCAGTCAGCATGCTGTCTTCTGCATAAGCCTTTCCCAGCTGAAGGCTGGAGCTGCTGGGGAAGCACCATGGCTGTTCTGTGCTTGATTGGTGCCATTGGGAACGGTTTTGTGCATTAATTATACTTCTTGGCAGTAGCCAACTTGACATAAAGTCAAAAATTGGACAAATGAGAGAGGAGCACTGAGTGATACTGAAGCCCAAGCATTGGCAAAGATAACTTTTGCCTGGGAGATTAGGCAGGTACAGGTGTTTGACACTGACATCACCTCTTCCATTAGTGGGTTCGTTCATATCTCTGTTTTTGAGAGGCTGGGATTTGGGGAAAAGCCCGGAGGAGCATCGCAGATGGGGTCCCCAGACCTCGCAGGTGCTAACCTCACATGAGAGCTCTGCCAGCACTGGAGATGCTTGGCTTGGATAGGAATTATTACTTTATATTGGTTCTGAATCTCTTATTTTTGTTCTCTAGCTATGAAAACGTTCAGTAGAAACTGGCACTTGGGTGTGCTGTTCAGAGCCAATGTAGCACAGTGTGGGGATGTGCTGTAGGCTGGGAGTTGGGCAGCTCTGGTAGAGCTGAGACAGCGTTGTGGACCTCCAGGCAGCGCTGCTGTAGAGACCGCTGTGGCTGCTGGCTTTTTCTGCTTCTCAATGGAAGTGTGGGACCCCCAGGAGGTGGTGGGTTTTCCTCCCACAGCACAACTTCACCGCAGGTGCCCAGGAGCTGGGTCCCAGTGGTGGATTTGGGGACATACCTGCACCCTTGGCCACTCTGGGTTCCTGTGCTTCCCAAACCTTTTTTTTACTTCTATTTTTCACAGCTTTCCACCCATTACTCACTGTCTTTTTGAAGAAGAGAAAGGAATCTGCATCTGAAAGAAAATATTTTGAAGTATTTTCTTACTTTATTTCTTACGTGGCAGATACAGGTGTCACAGCCTGCACACGAGCCTAATTCCAACCCATTAACTTGTTTCCAAACGTGTCATAGCAGAAGTGATGCTGATCAGTGATTTAAATCCTACCCTTCATGTACGAAAATTTCCTCAGCAAAAAGCCTAATTAATCACTGCTTTGCGTGCACATCTTTCTTGACTGTACCTTTCACGTGCAGTGATGAATTTGTTCTTGGAAGCTTCTGTCAGGTGCTCACGTGACAGATGTGAAATACTCTTTTTCTTTGTTTTCCCCTTTTTCTAAGAGAACAACAGAAGGCAAACAGTATCAGTTCTGCGCAATCAGGGAGGATGAGTGGAATGCAATGCTTCTCACAGCAGCTGATGAAGTTGGCATTGATGCGTGGATGCCTGATTTATTTTACTTTTTTGTTGTTGTGTGCAAATGGATGTATTTTAAAATAAGTCACTTGGAAGCTAGTTGATTCATAACCATACGTAATGCAGCCGGATCTCAGTGGCATGTCTTTTAAGTGGCACTTCGCTGTTAAGTAACGCGGTGCTTGCTTTGAAAGTTGCAATAAATAATCCAGAAATGTCAATGGCAGCTCCAGAGCTGGTGAGGAGTGCACAGAGGAGCAGCGGGGCCAAGTTCTTGTTGCTGCTGAGGGATGATGCGGGCATGGCATGGCTGTGGGCATCGTTGCTGCAGTTGGGACTCTGTTGTCTGATGGGAGGTGAGTGGTGCTGTGACCGTGGAGGTGGCCGTCTGGATGAGACGGGAAGGGATCAAGCAAAGAGACTGCCCAAGATCATGCAGCAAGTTGAGAGCAGCCTGAATCTGTCATTCCAGGAGAAACCAAAGCTCCATGCAGCTCCGTCCTGTCTCCAGCAGTAGCTGCTAGCAGGCACCAGTGGGAAGAGTCCAAAAGCCAAGTGTGTAGAGATCAGCTCAGGCACTCATGGGGTTTGTGGGCACCAGCATAGAGAGGTGTCACTCACATCGCTGTGTTTACAGTCTTCTGCTCGCTGGTCTGCTGTGAGCCTCCTGTCCGGTTAGCAGAGGAACCGAGACCTGTCCCATCATGAGGACGTTTGAGGAAGCCTGCGCAGACACCTGTGGCATCACGGGGATGTCGTGGTCCTGGGGACGTAGTGGTGGTGAAGGCTGAGAGCCATGTTCAGTCTCTGTACACTGGTGGAAGTGTGTCACCAGCAGGGACCGTGGCACTGATGGGTGAATCTTTGTGGTTTTAGTGAAATGAAAGTCCCGGGATGGGGAAGGCAGCATTCCCCACGTAGCCTGCTCTTGGCACGTTGGGGAAGCCGGTAAAGGGCTTTGGGATCTTCCATTACAAGACAACAAAGAACAAATGGTTGCCAAAGCAGAGGAGCTCTCTAGACCTCACAGCGTGAGGAGCACAGCTCAGGTCTTGTTGGTATTTTGCATCTCTACAAAGCAGGAGCACAAGCCACATTTTTGCTCTAGGTTGTTTTGTTTTGTTTTTGCTGAAATGGTGGTTCTTTTTGTTGTTTGTTTTGTGGGAGTTGATGTTTATTTTTTTATTTTTTCAATCCACAGCTCTAGTCCATTAGGTCAGTTAATTAAATTTGCTGTTGAGTCGAAGTCCAATTGAAAAGGAAAATAATCCTGCTTGAAGGGTGGCTGATGATGCTTTGAATGGATAGGGAGCTGCAAAAGCTGTTGCGGGAGCCAGAAATTGAGTATATCTTCAATAATTTAAAGGAGCCCTTTTTGTGGCTTCATATTTTGGACCCAGTCTGCAGCTGTCTTTATATTGGCTTGGCTTCATTTGAAGCCAGTGGAGCCGTGCCAGTCCCTATCAGCTGGGGCTCCTGCCTCCCTCTGTGTAGCTCCACCACAGAGTGATGCGCTATCTAGACAAAGTATGATTATTATTTTTTCCATGGTGGTGGCTTTTTTTTTTTTGTCTTGAATAGACTGTCTGGCTTTCAGTGCACTGTAATAACAATTTGTGCATGTTTTTCCTGTGGCTTTCCCAAAGACAGCGCATGCCAACCCTGAAAATGGGCAGCTCTCTAAAAGCCACCTCTCTGCTGTTTTCCTTGTGGTGTCCTGTCCTTTGGACTGACCGTGGGGTTGAAATATAGCCTCTGAGGGAGACAGGCAGTATGTGCCTCCAGGTCAGGGCACACAAACTGCCTTAGCTGAGGTTTGGGGCATTCTGGACCAGTTCTTAGATGTTTTATCCTCCTTGGGTATATCATCATTGTACACTGGAAATTGTTGGCATTTACAGACCAAAGTGCTTCTCCTTCCTTCTCCGTTGGGGCAGGGTCCCCTGTACAAGTTTTCTGTCTGCCTTCCCTTCTGTGCCTACCTCGGATGCTTGCTGGAGGTGTCACTGCCTCAGTGTCCCACCCTGATGCCTAAAATGAGGTGGGATGAGCTCAGGGGGAGGCTGTCTCCACCAGAATGTCAGCTGTACATGGCTTCTCGCCAAAAGAGGCTAAAACCAGGAAAATGATTGGTACTAGGTAAAAAGACAGTTAGTGAGGCAACACCTTGTGGGGAGGATGTTTGATTTTTAATTTACTCCACCAAACACCTTGTCTAGGTGATGAGCATCTGTTTCCAGATGGTGGCAGACAGGCACGTTTCGGTGTGGTGCTTTGTTCCGCGTGCTGCTTTTGGCAGCGTGGCCATGGGCCATCTTCTGCTTCGCTGCAGGCAGAATTTGTCTCTTGCAGACAAACAGGGCTTTCAAGGACATGTTCTCCTAGCCAGATATACCTGTGAACAAAGGCATTAATTGTTCCTTGTCCCTTGGTAAGGGGAGTGTGGAATTTGGTCCCAGCAGCAGGGCTGTCGGCTGCTGCCTTCCAGTGATGCTCTGAGGGCACTTCGGAGCACAGAAAGAGATATTTGAGGTGCAACGTCAGGGTCTGTGCTCCAAAGGGCTGGATGCTGGCGTGTAGAGGTGTGCTCTCCCCGCTGATGGGTTTTGGGCAGGCTGTCCTCTAAATCCCAGCCTAACCTTCCAAAAGCCCCGGCTGCACGGCAGGAGGTAAGATGACACCTGAAATCTGAGCACTGTGGTATTTTGTTAATGATTATAACATTGTTAATAACAATCGGCGGTAATGCTGTTTGCGTTGCAGCAAAGCCCAGATGGCCCAATAAAAACCACCAGAGCTCCGGGGCAAACCGCATCTTGGTGACTCGTTAACATCTTCTGAACGCTTACAGCTTGCAGGCACTTTATCTTCTGAACCATTTGTAGGATTTTATGAGTCTCTTCACTGTTCAGTATGCTTTAATGCTGATTTAGGACCAAGCTGTTTTTCTTTGTTCTTTTTTGTTTTGTTTGTTTGTTTTTTGAGTTCTCAAGGACTTGTTGTTGAACAGAGGGATATTGAACACCTACACCCGTGGTTTCAAGGGCTTCCACACACTATGGGGGCTCTGACAACAACACCAAGTGCTGTTACAATTCATGTCTTCAGCCCACAAGATCACGCTGATGCTTTATCCCGCGGCTCTAATTAACTTCCAGTTAATAGAGAGTGCTTAATTAAAATAACAGATTGCTGTTCAATAGTAATATACCTTGTTCCTCTACTGCCTCATTTTCCCTTTCCCTTGGCCTTTGGGAAAATTTAAGGACCATTTAATGAAATCTGAATTTTTAGAGGAAGAAAAATCCTTATCAGGATGTGTTGATAATGGTTTAGTTTGGGGTAGTTCAGTTTGCTTTGGCTGAAATGATTTCTTTTTGAGGAAATACTGCCTGCTGGAGCATATTCATTCCTTCTGCGCCATTACAGCGTGAGAAGGGAAGAACAGGGTCTCCCTTGAAATCCTGACTTCTTGCTGGAGGCGGATATTTCAGGTGGATCAAGGTCTGGAATAAGCAGTCACTAAAGGCACAGACAGACACTTGGGAGCACAGGCTCACAACTGTAGCCCTTTGCTCTTGTGGCTGGTGGAGATGGTCTGGTACAAACCCGTTTGATTTTGTACACTGTCTACTGAGTATTTTTTGCATGGTAGAAAATGGTTTGGGGTGCTCTTGATCCATGCGACAGTGTTTCTGGGACAGTTATTGGTGTAGCTGAAGGGGAGAGCAACTTTCACCAGGCAGAAAACCCTGGAGAGATGGGCCAAAGCTGAAGGTCTTCATCAGCACCACACCTTCCAGGTGAGCCAAAGCTAGGCAGACAGGCAAACTCTTGTACCGAAGGCTTAGAGATCCCAAATCCACGTTTACCCAAAGCAGCTTGAAATAAAACTAACTCATTCATCCTGGATGAGTGGTCAGACTCATGGTGTAGGCTTTGGAGACAGGGTGATGCTTTTGGTTTTTGCTGGGACTGCATGAGATTTTTAAGAGTCCCGGGAATGGGATGGAGACATATCGAGGCTTTTTAATGGTATTTTTTTAATTAACAGGCTGATTTCCAAATGTTCGAGTTAGCTGACCAGGTTGAAGGCAAATAATGGATTTGGCCTCAGGCTTCTCTGGAAATACGTGTGAATTTTGATTTGCCTGTCTGTATGTTGGCATCTGAAGGTCATGCTTTCATCATCTTCAGGTGCCCATTTGCAGGGATGGAAAACCCAATCTGTTTGGGGTCATTACACATCTAATTTCTGACTTGCTGCTTCAGATGCTGATCTCTTGTTTCTCCTATTGCTTTTTATTAAATATATATATATATATATATATTCAGGCACTGTCTTTTGCACACATGTATAGGGAAAAACTGTCCCCTTTAATAAGAATCAAATTCATTTTTTCTCTGTGCTGGCGCACAGGAATAAGAGGTGGCTTCTGATTTTTAGTGGTATCGTGTTGGGTACCATAATCTCTCTTAGATGAATAGATAGGCAATTTGCTGCTAGAAATTTTTTCTATTAGACCTGTGCTTCTGAAGCACTGTGGTATCTATATATTCCATATGTCAGGAATATATAAATATTGCAGGTCAGAAGTGGAATCTAATCTGTGTTTAAATCTGTGTAATCCTATTCTTAGTCAAAGTGAATAAAAAGAAAAACATTGATGTCAGCAGAGGATTTTCTCAGGATTTATACCTGTTTAATTTAGATCAGAAATTGGCCTTTGTGTCTGGCATTATAAAATACTAAATGCATTTATGCACTGGGCACCATATGGTTTGTGCCCAGCTCTAGCGAGAACAACGGTGCTGCTGCTTTGCTCCACACAACGTGACCCGGTAGGTCCTGCGAGGGCATCTCTGCTCTTGGGGTGATGGGACCAAGCAACCACACCCAGGATTATTATAAAAATAATCAGATACGACCTTGAGGCTGTGGGCAAGCTGTTGTGGTGAGAAGATACTGGTCTCCCTGTGATGCCAGGGGTCCGGCAGCCCCTGCCTGTACCGCATATTTGGGGCTGCTCAGGGAAGATGCTTGGAGCAGGGTTTAGCTTTTTGCACAGACTGTCCACTTTCATGAGTGAGACAGGATTAATAGTGGCGAGAGCACCAAGATGTTTGTGCTTCCCAAGCCAATCTGTTGCTTGCAAGCAAGGCAGAGTGAAGACTCTTCAATCTGACTGACCTTGTTAATAAGAAGTCTGTGCCTTCAGTATGTGCATCACTGCAGGCATGGCAGAATAGTATTTTTCTGGACGTCTCTAGAATTTTTTAGGAATCTTTTTTCTCCTAAGGAAAGAACCAAAACTTCCTTTCTCCAGGCCAACCTCCAGCACTCGCTGATTTTCCCAAGCCCATTAATTTAAACAGTCACGCCTCTTTCAACCTTGCTCCTTTATCTTGTTTTGCTCATGCCACGGTGAAAGAAATTGCTGAAGCGTCTCACTGGGTATAATCTTCCTGTGTATCAAATGAGGAGAAATCTGCTTGGCGCTAGCTGCTGAGGCGGCGGGGCAGCCTGGAGATGAAATGCCTGCGGCTGCCGGAGGTGCGGGAGCGCGCTGCCCCCCTCCCAGCTGGGATGCTTCTGCGCTGGGGCTTGCTGCCTTGTCTGCTTTGCCTCCAAAGCTATGAAAACTCGATTGCATCGAGGCATAATGCTCTGTGCTTAAATCTGACCTCTGTATTTCCATGTCTTAGTGTTTTTGTTTTGTTTTGTTTTTTCCCCCTCATTTGTTTCCAATGGTCCATCTATGACAGGTGAGGAGACTGGTAACGTGCTTGCCTTGCTGGCACAGGTTAGGAATTTGCTTTCTAACCACTGGGTATGAAATACTGTGCTGGTTAAATGCCCCTGACCTGGAAGGGATCTGAGCTGCCAGGGGGCTGAGCCCCGCAGCGCCCTTTGGGACAGCACACGCTTCTCTGGTCGCTGCTTTAATTTCTGCGTGTAACTTGGCTACTTGGAGCTCTGCTTTGATTAGATCTGTTTAATTAGAAAACAAATGATTGGACATGTAAGGAAAAAAAAAAGGGCTTTGTATAATCGATTTGCTGTTGTGAATGCCACAAAGTGCCGTTTACCAGGAGAAAGCCACGCAGGAGTTTGTAAATTGGTTTTGCCTCTTCTCAGTTGTCTGCACGTGCTCCAGCTGGAGCACTGGGGTTGCCCTTGCAGCAGGATGAGGAGAGAAAATGGTTTTCCAAAGAAAGTTCCCTTGAATTGGTGGTGGTTTCCCTGTGAAGCAGCAGATGGGTACGTGCATGGCTAGGATTTGGCCACGCGCTCGGTTGGTTCAGATTGCAGCTGCAGCTGGGCATCCACAGAGGATGAAGGAGATGCTGGGAAATGAGCTTCACATGCAAGTTGGAGCCTGGTGGAGATTAAATTGATAAATGTGAAGCCACCACACTTTAGGGGTTATTTGTTAGAGAATATTCTGTAAATAAGCTGATGGCAGACGTATAAATTGGGTCAAGGTGTTCTGCTTGATGTCTAACCTGAAGGAGAACACAGATGAAAAACCAGAGGCGGATTCCTGCTTGCCATTTGTCCCCTCTCTCGGAGTTGTGAGGTTCCACTTGCCTTGCAGGTAACTGATGGAGGAGGCTGGAGAAGTTATATTCTTCGTGCCCACCCGCTGCTGTGTGCTGGGATTTGTCCGCCAGCTCTGGGATTGGGTCTGGGGTCAGTGCCTGGGGGAGGCTCTGGGGCTGGGGCCCTGGGCCCAGCACGCCTGCAGGTGGCAGCAGGGGCGCTCAGCACCACGGTGCTGGGAAAAGCTCGGGCACATCTGGCCTGGGGCTTTCAGGGGATGCAGATGCTGCATGGTCCCAGCTAAGCAAGATGCTTCTGCAGATAGCTTAAGAAAATGTTGTGAGTTAGTACGTCTTCCTGGCTATTTCAGGGCTGCTGTTATGCTCAGTTAAAGGAGGAATTTATATTTGAAATGCCAGCTTAAACTTTACTGTGTGCATCGGTCATAAATCACTAATATCTTGCTGTCATGCTCTTCACAAGAACTTGTGTGGAAGTGTCAGCACAGAGGCAGAGGAAGGCAAAGGGCGTTTTGGCTGGATCCAGTGCCTGGGCTGACGCCGTCCAGGCAAACTCAGGGGTCAGAGGCAAGTGCCTGGTGGCACAGCAACAGGCAAAGCTGTCAACCGGTTAAAAGCAATTTGATGTGACAAAGGCTGGGAGGAGAGGAGGGAAAGCTCACACCAGAGCCAACTTTTGGAGTGATGGCGTCAGGCTGATGGCAGTTGTGGTTGTGTGGTTGTGCCCAGCCTGGCCCTGGGGCGCTATCCAGCCTGTCCTGTGCAGGAGCCCCGTGGGGAATGGGCCATCCTGTGGCTGCTGCACTGGTCCCTGCCCCAGGGCAAAGCTTCCCTGAGTACGCAGGCTGCCACTAGTTTGATATGGATCACTTAGGATCAATGCATCAATAAGCAGGTAGCATAGAAATGTTTGATTTACATCACAGTGCTTGTCCTCAAGAATTCAACCCTTTTAATGGACATGAGTGAACCCAATTTTCTTTTATATTTCAGCATTTCTACTAGAAAGAGATTATTTTTTTTAAGAAGTGTTTCTGATTCCAAATGCATCCCTCAGTAAAGAGCAGCTGCAGAAGGAATTGGTTTGACCTCTGCTTCCTTAATTGCTTTTTGCTCTGCGTTGGCCTGGAAATGGATGTTGCTATTGTGTAAGTTACTGCGATGGTGGAAAGAGAGCTGATGAGATCAGGTGTGTGGCTTCTGTCAGGAAAATAGGTTTCTTAACTGCAAAGCAGTGCCTACCTGTCCGCAACCAGAGGCCGGGTCACTCTGAAAGACCCACACGGTAATTACCTCATTGTCTGGTTCCGAGCAGCCCCACGGAGTTAGGAGCACATTTAGTCTGAAATCTCCTCTGAACTCCCTTTGGCCACTGGAAGGCAGTGCTCAGACCTCAGGCAGCGTGGCTCAGCCCGCTCGAGGCCTACCCACGGCCTGGAGCAGTGCCCGGCCGCTGGCCTGTGGGACCGGAGCTGCAGGGGCTCCTCTGCCTGGTGCAGGAGGTGAAAAGAGCCAGGGCTTTCCTCCTCCCGAGGTGGTGGCCGGCACACGCTGGTCGGTGCTTGAGGAAACAGTTCCTTGTTTGTTTGACTGAGAAAAGTAATGGCTGCAAGAGGAGTCAAGAATGGGAGTGGGTTGCTCCAGCCCACTGCGCATCGTGCACGACCAGCAGAGCCAGGCTCTGCTTTCAGCTTTCCTCACCTGGCTTTGTGGGCTTTTGCAGTCCTGCTTTCTGAGCTGTTCTTGGAAGAACCAGTGACAGCAACAGGGGAAATGGTGCTCTTGAGTGTGGGCAAAGGGAAGGGCTTATTTTTGCGATGGTGCTGTCAGCACCTGCTCCTGGGTAAGGTCCATGCGGGAGCTCCGTGTATCTGAACTGTAAGCAAACTTGCTCAGCAAACAATGGCCTTTTTGAGAGCGGAATAAAGCAATTAACCTCCAAGAAAGGCATGTCCTAGAATTTTAAAGGCTTGTGGATCTGGACTGTGGGCACACAAATGGCAGGTCATCTTTTGGGAAAGCTGCCATGGGAAACTGCAAGTCTGTAAACCTGTGTGGGATATAGTGCTGCTGCTTACGGTCCGCAGATGTGTTGTGAATAAGCATTTGGCCTTGAAAAACATCTCCTCTGTTCTTCAGCAGTAGGTCTACCTCTGTGGTATCTAAATCAGTTAATGATAGAAGCAACGACTCTTGTATAATTAGCACATTAATACCCTGAAGGAATCAGCATGCTAATTACCCAACAGGATGATATTAGAGGTCACATTCTCCAGTAGAGATGAGGGGATGAGTCCTATGGATTCAAACAGCTCCATTAGAAATGTAAAAAGCCTTCTCTGTTTAACAGGTAACACTTCTGGTGAGGTGCTTTACATTATAAGAATTCAAAATACTTGGATCAATGGTAAAATAAACTGTCCCAAAATGAGGAGCTGTAATGCACCTTCTCATTTTACAGTCCTGATGTGGATTATTTGTGAAGAATCAGTATGCCTGGGATACTTTTCCATTGCTAACTTAAACTGAGTAGTTGGTGGCTTTAAGACTTCATAGTTTGATTTGGTATCATCTTCTAGGATTAAGCTTCATCTTCTTTCATGCTTGAAATAAAGAAGGAGAAAAAAAAAAGGAAAAAAATAGGGAAGATTTGGGGGTACTTCTGTGTGATTTTATCATAATACTTGTTTTCTCTAGGATAATAAATCATAGCAGGTCATTTAGCATAGTCATGCTAGCTACATTTGTGATCCATTGCCTTGTAGGAGAGCTCATTATTAACTCTGGCAGGCTGCAAACTGGTTGGGAATGGACGGCTTAAAGTTCCTCAGCACATCCTCAGAAGGTGGCCGTTCCAAAGAGCACAGAGCTGTCCTCTGGACACTGGCACTTGCAGATGCACTCAGAGAGCTGATGGCATCACCTTGAGATAATTGGTGGTGGCAATCTGGGCAGGCGTGGACTTCCTAATGTGGGGAGGTACCTCTTTAACATGATCTGAGTTTTAATGCAATGTTATTATTGCATTAACTTGGAGAATTGCTGGGGACATGCGACGGTTTTGCTTGCGTGGCCAGGAGCATTGTGGTGTAGAGACAGCTGAGCTAGCAGTAAGTGGACTGGCCGTGATGCTGGACATGCCGTGGTGGCACAGAGCAGCCCGCATGGCTCCCGTGGACACAAGAGCACCATCTGTGCTGTTGCCAAAAATATCCCCAGGTTATTTGATGAGCAGAGCATCTCAGCCCTTAAACTGTATGTTTCAGAGCTGTCAGAAGGCATGAAGTGAGATGCAAGCTTGTGCGGCTTTGTTTTGGGACTGTACTAGCAGGCAGCACCTGAGTCACCCAGAGCAAGGTCCCATCCTGGTACAGCAGCTTGCAGTCAGCACTTGCATAAGGATGGAGATGGCAGATATGCTAGGTGGCATAATAAAGCAATATTAATTAATCACAGGATATATTATGATAGCAAATGCACCCCTAAATAGGGGCCAGGTGCCTGCTGCACAGTGACCTACCTGCCTGGAAGGGCGCATTTGGTACTGCCATGAGGGATCCTGGATTTGGCAGTGCTGGAGGGGCTCTGTGCCAGCACCCACCTTTGAACCTCCTCTGGCTGCACAAACCTGCATGGATTTTGGAGTCCCTGCAGACATTTGTTCTTAAAACTCCCCCTCTTTCATGGGAAAGGTTTTTAATCTTTAATATTCTAGCCAATGCCTGTGGATATCCTGGCTTCAGCTTTCGCAGACTTTTGGTTCAACTTTCTAACGATATGAAGCTTTATTTTTCAAAACACAAAGTGCTTTTATGCCTGTCCAACAGGAGTGTGCAGCATTTGCCTGGATCAGACCCGTAATTATAGTTTGCGGCTGTCTGCAAGCTTTTGTTCCGCGAGGCTGGGCTAATACAAAGGACGGGGCGTTAGGCTTGCATCCCTCCCTTGGTTACTTCCCTGGACTTTTAACAAGTGATAATTATGGAAAATTGGTTCTGTATAAACATCCTGCTGACAGCCTGTGTGTGTGTGATTCGTGTCTTTAATTTGGGAATGATACGATTATCGTTAGAAGGAGTCATTAACGTTTGCATTTGAAGGATGACAAGGATGTCATGCTCCAGAGAGTGATTCTTGTTCATTCACCCAGGTCTAGGCTGTACCGCATGTTTCAGCATCCCGGTGTGCCTGGACAAAGATTCCGGCTGTTCTTTAGAAGGTGTAATTGTTCACCATGTTCTTGCTAAATATCACCCTGGATTTGTGGGCCCTATTTGTTTGAGCTGTATTTTAATCTGTAGTACAGCTTCTCTTACTGCTTCCAAACTGCTCAGCAGGTCTTTTGAATGATTTTGAGGTGCTAAGCTACATGCCAAAAATTATGGTGTTCTACCATCCGTGTGTGGCAGGCGAGATGCTCACTATTAAGTGTGGATTTGGTCTTGGGGAGGCCACAGGAGCCTCCCCGTGTGGTGCTGGGGTGGCACAGCCACAGGAGATGGCCATCCTCAAGCAGGCAGGGCTCAGACTGGACGGGTGGTGCGCTTACCTTGACCTGTCCCCATTTCTGCTTCCTGCAGTGTACGGGCACAACGTGAAGAGCAGCAACGACTTCATCGGGAGGATCGTCATCGGCCAATACTCCACGGGTGCCCCCGAGTCCAACCACTGGCGCCGGATGCTCAACGCGCACCGGACGGCCGTGGAGCAGTGGCACAGCCTGCGCTCCCGGGAGGAGTGCGACCGCGTCTCCCCCGCGTCCCTGGAGGTGACATGAGCTGTGACACCAGCGGCAGCCAAACCAAGCAGGCGGACGAGGTGGGGGAAAAAAACCCCAACCACCAAAACACCCAACCTCACACCCACCCCACAGCAGCTCTATTGGACTGAAGCAGCTGCCGGTACCCGCCTGGCTGCACTGGCATCAGTGAAACCTCCGCAGCACCAACCATGTCCCACCGGGTCCCATGCCAGCAGCTCCCCTGGGGCCACCAGCGGCCTGGTCAGCAGGACCTGTTGCTACCCGCGTCCGGCTCCGGTGTTTTTTAGCGATGGAGAGCATCGTCCAGAGCAGGGCGGGCTGCAGGCGGAGGTGCCGGTGGACATGCCGAGATGGGGAAGAGTTTTGAGTTGCCTCCGCTCTCCTTACGGTCCAAATCCATGACTCGTCCTCTCAGAGATATACGTACCTGTGTGCTCTCGTTGGTGAACGTGGTAATTAGGCTAGGATGTTTTTTTAAATGGTAGAAGCTGTGGTGAAATCGATTCTGGCTCCAGTTTTGTCCTTGTACTCGTTTCAACAGAATTAAGCTCCTGTTAGTACGTGCCAGGCACACGCAGCCCCGTGCACGCGGGTCTGATGTACCGTCAGCAGTGAGGTCTGCCACTCTCCATAGCAGTCTGTGTGTGTCAAGTAGATACCGTGACGATATAGCGAAGTAAACGTCTCCAGTAGCACTTATACTTTCCAATACTTCCCTGTGTTGTGCAAAAGAAACCTGCTGTGGGGACTTTTGCGGTTAAGAACACCCAAAATGCACAATTTTAATTCCCTGACAGACTGCAGTGGCTCTTTCTGTGTTGTATGTTAACTGAGGTAGTTTTCGAGGTCACCACGTGAACTTAGCTGCAGTCAGGCTGTCCTGTTGGTTGCTTCTGTACATTTTTCTTTTTTTTTCCACAGCATATTGTCTGGTATGATGCAGACTGTATATTTATTGAAAATAAAAATCTATTTAATTGTGCCATGCATGCTGAGGTGGTACTTGTTGGCAGAGTTCATCGTTGTGTTGAGCTCAGTTACATCCATGGCACAAAGAAAGCTGGGAGGTTGGAGTTCACCCCTTCTTACTGCAGTGATCCCGGAATTATTTAGGGGAAACTGGGGCAGAGCTGGTGACCTGATGGCCAGCCCGGTGCCTTGCTCCTGCTGGGCAGGGCTCCCACCCAGTGTACATACACCTGAAGCAGAGGGGTCCAATGTGTGCGTTTGCACGGGGCTGTGGGTTTGTCCTCTGCAGGAGTAGGCCCCAAATTATTATGTAGTTTTAAAATTGCTTTATTTATCAACATTGTGTCTGCATGAAAATCTGTATCTTGCTTACAGCTCATTCACAAATCAAACTACAGAAGGATGTCACCTGCAAGGCAGCAGGGCTCAACACAGGACTTTCTGGATATTCATTTTGGAGAAGGAAGCCCGTCAGCTGTCTGACAGCCAACGCAAACATCAGTGCTCTGCAGCTGGGGAATAGGGGCACCCAGTTCCATGCTGGAGCCATGAAGTGCAAGCACGGAGACACTGCACAAGGAGATCTTTCTCACGGCACGTGAGCAGGGTGGTATCGGATGGAGCCAAACCCCTTGGGAGCTGTGAGCCCTTGTGTCTGTTTTCTGGTATTTGAGCGCCCACTGTCTTTGAGTGTTGTCGAACAGAAGCTCTTCAGCAGCAGGCATGATGGGTTTGAGCAGGGAAGGGATGATTCGGGTGCCTGTGGTTTCCTCCAGGAGATGTCCTCGCCTCCCTGCTTCAAGAAGCCATCTTGCAGCAGCTCCAGGGCAGAGCGCCGTGCGTCCCCAGGCACAGGGTGGCCTTGGTGGCCTCTCTGCCATGCCATCACTCACGTGCTGCACCTGGGGAAGCCCCTGGCTGCCCACCCGCACGGCACAGCTGCAATGCCTGGATCCCTCCCTGCTGCTCTCCAGCACAGCTGGCACGTTGGCAGCCCCAGCTGCAGGGACAGTGGTTGCCGCTGGGCTGCCCGTGGGTGTCCTTGCCGAGCTTCTCTGCCATGGGTGATGGATTTCAGTTCTGGTCTGTCTCTGCGAGTTAATGGTAATTCTGCAGGTGAAATTCCTCTCCTGTCCCACAGCAAGGGCAATAGCAAATCCTTCTCTTCTCTGGCTTTCCTCCCGGCTCATCTCATTGCTAAATCACGGTGCAGAGGGAGCCCTGGGCGAACACCCGGGAGGATGCTGACCTGTTCCTGCAGCTTGCAAAGGCTCAGGCAAGGGCTGGTGGTTTCAGCAGTCACTGGCCTCACTATTCTTTCACCTGTTGTCTATGGGCAGCAGCATGAGATTTGTGCTTTCCCTGAAGCCAACTTGAGACCCACCGTGTGCTTTGCTTAAGCACTGGAGATGGAAACTTTGAGTGAGGTAACACGTACCAGAGTTTTGTTCTACAGTTTGCTGATAATTGCCTATAATATCAGCTTTATCTGGGAATTGTGCACAGCTGAGAAGGGAGAAGGCATGCGATGGTCTTCTAATGTTAAGTCTGAACTCCTTCATTTGTAATAGTCTGGTGTATCAATAGACTTTTCCTTGAGCAGTATAGTTTTGGATCAGTATATGGAACTACAAATGAAAAGGGGAAGGAGTTTTCTTAAAACGTTTTATTTAATGCAAAGAAAATCTAATATAGGATCTCGTGAGCTGCTGTCTCTGGAATAAGCCTGGATACTTTACTGAAAACTTTGTGTCATCCCAAATTCTTTCTACTTGAATCCTGCCTGTAAAAACAGGAGTCGTCCCAACTCAAGTCCCAGAAAAAATTGAAAATGTTAATCTGTGGATGAGAATAGAATGGGACTGGCACTGACTGTGTTCCCAAGCAGCTCCTTCAGTGCTGGCTGAAGGCATAAATTGGAAGTGGAGCAGGGCTGTGGCGTTTCATAGCACGTGTGTGTATTCTGTTCCCCTTACCTGCGTGCTGTTCCTAAAGAAAGACTTGACACAAGATTTTTAAAAACTGAAGTTTATTTCCAAATACAGTTTTGCCCATGGAAAGGAGAAGTGGAAGAGCCTCCGTCCCATCGCTGTTTGTTGCTGCAGGCTGTCTGATGTTACAGGGCTGCATGAGCACGGTGCAGGCAGCGTGTGAGTGAATGGAGCAGGCTTGCTCCATAAAAAAAATTAAAGAAGGTGCAAGAAGAGGCGGCAAAGGATTTAAAAATATGAAGTAAAAGCCACGAAAACCATCTCCTCCTTGATCCTAGGGGGGAGAAACCCACAAAAAGCTTCTCCGCCTCGCTCCTGGGGTGGAGAAACCCACGAAAAGCATCTCTGCCTTGCTTCTGGAGTAGGGGGGGGACCTACGAAAAGCATCTTTCCCCCCCCGCTCGTGGGCCGTGGAGGGCGGAGGGCGGCAGCGGGGAGGTGCGGGGCGGTCCCTGCCCGCAGCCGCCCCCGTCCCGCAGCGGCCGCGGAGCCGCCCGGTGCCGCGGTGATGGGCTGGGGCCGCGCCGTGTGCGCGCTGCTGGCCGCCGGGCTGCTGGCCGCCGGGGCTTTCCCCCAGACCAACATCAAGATCAGCCAAGGTGAGTGCAAAGCGCCAGGAGGGGATGTAACCCCGCACCGCCCGTGCAGGGTGGGGATGGCCTCGTAGGGGGGTTTTAGGGGTCTTGGAGGGGCGGCAGCTGGCTCGGCAGTTTGTCTCGCTCCAGAAATCTCAGGCTTGCCTCGAAATCAACTTTCTTCTTCTCTTGGGTGCCGCAAGCAGCCCTGCTATCTCCCCTGGACGCTGAGGCTCTCTCCGCTGGCTTTGTGTGCAGGCAGCTGGGCTTTCACCCGTAGCGATGCGAGCTGCTGTGCCACGGTGCCAGAGGAGCACCTCCTGGCCCTGAAAAAAGGTCACCGATGTGAGATCCCCTCCTCATTCCCCGTTTCTTTTTCCTAAGCTGGTTGTAAGCCTGAAGCATGGCGTGGCGGCAGCCGCTCTGTGTCACTTTGGTTTCCTGCAAACTTTCTGATGGGGCTGGGGGGAGCGGGAGCCTGTGCTCATCGCGCGGTGCGCCCCATCACATTTACGGCTGCTGAGAGCAGGAAAGGACCCTTAAGTGTCGTTCAGAGACTTCGTGAGAAAAAGGAGCTATGGGTTTCCTCCCAGCTGGCCAATCTTCACCAGCACTAATTAAGGAGAAAAAATGCAAGATAACTCCTATCTGTTACTGCGAGCTGCAGGGGGGCGGCTGTGGCAGCCTTGCGTCTCCAAATGGATGTGGCAGAAGATTTTAATCTGTAGAGACAGCTTGGTTTTGTTACGGGCATTTAAAAGGCAAAACACGCTGTGTGAAGGGAAGTCACTTTTCCAACGTGCTTCAACAGCTGTTTAAAGTTTTATTTGGACATTTGTAACATGCGCTTAAAAACCCCACTTCAGTGTGTGTAAGGTACCATTGGGTCATTAAATGGTCTCCGTGTCCAGCAGTGGCTGCCCTCCCCTCCAGCTCCCTGCATCCCCCAGACACAAGGAGACCAAAAACCCTCCATGAGCTGCTTGTTTTGAATGTGGCCACTGAGCATGAGACTTTTTTACCTGTTAATGAAAGATCCGTGTTACAAATGGCACGAAGGTGGGGTTGTTCGTCAGTAACGAGCACGGTGTCAGTGTTAAGGACGTGCTCCTAAAGCCCTTGGTGACCTGAGGCATATCAGCATCACACGGTAGCACTGTCTTAGCCCCTGCTACGTGCTCCTGCCCCTCAAACTCCCCTTATTATTTGGTTTAAGTCAATAAGGAGGACGTGGGCTCTGCCTCAGGTGGCATTGTGCCACCCAACCCCCAGCCATGCTTCAGCCGGAGCCATCCTGGAGGGTCCTGGGCTGCCTGGTCCCGGCCCTGCAGTCTCAGCCCCCCCTCTGACTGCCCATCAGTCAGCAGCTCAGATGCAGGGTAGCTTTCTTTTTGAGGTCAGAAGGCAGCATCAGCTTACGGATGTGCCAGGAACGCGGTTTTAAGACCATGCACGTCAGTGAGGTCTCTCCTAGCACCTACAAGCTTTTGGTAAGCCGTCAGCTGCTGAACCGACCCTACCCACTGTCCAAAGCACTTCCGTGGAGCCGCATCCCCCCAGGGGTCTTCCCTACACGGACATCTCTCACCGACCCTGTCCTAGCCCCAGACTTTGTCTCTCAAAGCTACTGGCTGCCGGCGAAGCAGCACTCAGCCTTGGCGTGGAGCTGGTAGGGAAAAGCCTGCCCTTCACCTTCACTGATGAGGCAGGGAGTCGCGCAGTCGGTGCTTTGCTTCTTCAGTAGCATCCCGGGACAAAAAGGCTGATGGGACTGGACTGCCTGGGGTTTTCTCCCTCATTAATTTGTCACTGGAAAGCAGCCACTCGGGGAAGTGAAGCTTTCTGCCAGAGCTGTGTCAGACTCTACACAGCTCTGACATGGAGTTTTCCCAGTTAGGGGGATCCTGGTGCCTCTGAGCTGGGTTTCAGCAAATCACTAACTAGGAAGAGTCCAGTTGTATTGGCACCAAAACAAATTCAGAGAGCGCAGAGCTCTTTTTCTGACCCCAAATTCTTGTTTTCCAGCTTTTCTGGGTAAGTAAGTATTATCTGCCTGACACAGATCTTATCTTCAGCCAAGTTTAGACAAACGTTTTGCTGCTGCTGCATTTAAACACGTCCCTGGCCATAAAACTGCTGCACTGCAAACAGGCAAAGGGAGGACGGAAGGATTCGTACCCTCATTTTCTGCCAGAAATTTGGGGACAAAGGGATGGCAGGGACGTGGTCCCACGGGTGGTGGCTTTGCTGCAGGTGCGGCTCCAGCCCAGAGGAGCTGATGCTGCTGAGGGCAATGTTTTACTGGGACACTTAAAGGTGAGAATCTGGTCTGAATATCCCCCCCAATGCTTCCCCCCTTTCTTTTTACATCAAATATCACTATCAGCTGCTGGCTTAGGTTATGAGGTTTTCCTACAGAGCTGTGAGTATGCTCATACACACATGCATACAATTTCTTACGGCTTTCCTGCTAAAAATAGCCCCTGCAGTTCCCAGATCAGGGCAGCACCCCCAGTTGTTGCTGCCTGTAAATGTAAGAGCAGAAGTCCTCCTCCAAAGAGAGTGCCAAAGCCTCTGATCCTGACCCGACAGAGAGGATGCTAATTAAATGCTGACCTCCCTTCTTTTCCTTTTTGGTATATTTAACCTTAAATTCCTTCAGGCACCTCTGGTTCGCTGAAGCTCATCAAATTAATGCTACCTAATGGGAAGCAGCGCAGAATAACAAAGGAGGACTGTCTCCATCTCACACTAGGTTTTGGCTGCTCGGGACAAGGAGGGGGGTGCTGGGGGCCCACTGTGATTCACAGTGCCATGGGAAGGCAGGGAGCCGCTGGCCTCAGCCCCGTGAATTTTGCCACTGTGCTGCTGGAGGTGAAGAGTTCGTCGGGGCTTTTTACACCTCTATAAAAGAGCCAGTTGCTGGCCGTGTCTGTCTGCTGCAGCCCCGTCTCCTGGATCTGGCCCTCTGCCCCTGCCCCGGGCTGCTGGCGGTGGGGACAGGGGCCCTTGACCAGTGCCATGCCGCAGGAAATCACATCAGCTTGTGGCATTCCTGGTCCTTCTGCTCTGTTGGCACAACAGCAATAATTCGCCCTTCTGAGGGCTGTTCCAAGGGTTTTCCAGAGAAAGGCTGGCTGGATGTGTTTCTGAGCCCCACACCACCTCTGAGCTGCCTTTGGCTTTGCCAAGCTTCTCCCCTTGTTTCCAACCAGGCGTGCCTTGAGGTTACTCCTCAGAGGCTCTGCAGCCCCTCCGAGCTGCTCAAAGCCACGGCTCCTGCACGGAGCTGGGCAGGGGGGTGAAGCGGGGCTGCCTCGGATGTCAGGGGAACAAAACTGCTCTTTGCCTTTGTGGCTTGTCCTCTGCTGTGTGCTCTAAAGCAGCCTCAGGAGGGGTGTTTGGGAAATGCTCAGAGACCCTGTACCAAAGAGCTGATGAAACATGTAATTACCACTTGGAGCTGCTGGAGAAGAGTTCAGCTCCACTCAGCTTTGAATTCTTCTCATTTCTCCTTTTTCTCCATACCAACATTGCCTTCACTGCTACTACATCAAATGTGGCTGTTGGCAGGGATTCGCTCTGCCCACCAATGACCCGCGGTCACAGCGATTCCCCCCCAGGCCCTTCAACACAGGAGGCCCTTCAGCAGCGCCCTGACCTCTTTGGGCTTAAGTCTGTTACCTGCTTGGGTAGCTCGGTGGCATCTGCCTCTCCCAAGGACTCGGGGTGTGCCCTAACCCCTGCTCCCAGCACCATGGTTTCTCTGGCAGGACCCGGCAGGGATGCAGGAGCCATCTCTGGGGGAATTGGTGACACCCCAAGGCTCAAAAACCAGGAGCCCATTTACTACATGATTTTGGGCACCATTCATGTGTTAGTATTTGTCGGGGCGTAGTGTGTGCTCTGTATCCTCCCTTCTGCTCAGAGGAGGCTGGCAGAGGGACCCGTTAACACTGCTGCAGTGTTTATATTGTGCAAAGGCTCCAGAAATGCCTCCTGCACCCCCAAAATAGCCTCATCTGGGGGAGCTCCCCTGTCCTGCTGAAGAGCTGTGGTGGCTCTGTGGGGCCCCAGCTCTTATCTCCCAGGGAGGCAGATAGAGCGGCACCGCTCCCTGCGGCCTCCACGGGGCTATTTTTGGTCTAAAATCTAAGGCGTGCCTACATGCACGGCTGCCACCAGGCCAGGACAAGGGGGCGGCGAGGGTGGTTGCTGGGGGGGAGAGATGCGATCTGGTCTTATAGGAGGTGTGAGCAGGAGGGCAGTGCATGGCCACGACCCTGCAGCCCCAGCGCCAGCTCTGTCCTAGCACGGTGGCCCCAGTGCTGTCTGATGGAGGCGAGAGCAGCCCTTATCTTATCTGCAGTAGCACAAGTGAGTGCCTCCATTTAAAGCACCCCCTGCCTGAAGCCACATCAAACAGGCTTGCATTGCAAGCCTCCTGATTTTCCTAGGCATACACTAAAATTTGGAAACTTGTGGCTATTGCAAAATTTATTTTGGTTTTAGCTACCTTTTGCCTGGCTTCTGTAAAATCTGCTTTTTTCCCATGCATGTGGCTTTAGTTTGTTGGTGGGGAGCAGGGCTGGGCGCTGCTTCTCCTGTAGCACCTGCATGTCCTCTGCTCTGCCCCAGCCCTGCCGGAGCCCGTGCACGCCTACTCCTGCCCTCTCTTCTGGACAGAGTATGAAGGCCACTGCTACCGCTACTTCCCTGTCAACAAAACCTGGGCTGAAGCCGACCTCTACTGTGCTGAGTTTTCCATCGGCATCAGGTCAGCGAAGCTGGCCTCCATTCACAGGTGAGACCCGCGGGCATGTCCTCCTCCTGGGGAAGCAGGGATGCAGGCACGGTGCCACCGAGGCAGCACAACCTCTGTGCAACAACTGGGACAGGCCCGATGCCTTGGGCATGCAAAGATGGTGTAGGAAATGCCTTTAGCTGTGCTGGCAGGAGTAGTGCTATAATATTCCCCAAGTTCCCTGCAAAGTGCATTTTTTATCCTTGAAAAAGGGGTAGAGATCTAATACGATTATACACGCTCCTTCTCCCTCACCCTACACACCTTTTGCAAAGACCCAGCACCAAATCACCAGCAATCACAAAACAGGAGCCCATTTGTCCAGCCCGGGGGTGGAATATGAGGGGCATGTCCACGACCCTTTGCCTGCTGTAACCTTTCAACTGCTGTGTTTCGTGCTGTTTTGCCAGCTGGGAAGAAAATGTCTTTGTGTACGACCTGGTGAACAGCCGTGTGCCCGGCATCCCCACCGACATCTGGACGGGGCTCAACGACCTGCGGCAGGTGAGTGGCCCCTGCCTCTGCACCTGCAGCGGTCCCGGGCATCACCTGCAAAATTTATTGTAAAACTTCACTTCCCTGTAAGTTTTCAGCTGCACAACCCCAACGTGCTGCTTGGCCAGTTCTCCCCATGTCCCTGGGCTGTCTCGCACCCATCTCTGCTTGGGCACGTGGCCATGGGTGCCTGGGGGTTGGCAGCTCTGCAGTGGCCACATTTCTCCCTCTGCCTGTGCCCTGCAGGAGGGTAACTTCGAGTGGACGGATGGCTCCTCCTACGACTATAACTACTGGGACGGCAGCCAGCCCGACGACGGCATCCACTCCATCCCGGAGGAGGAGGACTGCGTGCAGATCTGGTACCGGGCCAGCAGCGGTAAGCGCGGCGCGCGGCGCTCAAGGGCGCGCTGAGTGCTCTTTGCATGTGAATAAATTCCAGCTGCTGCTCGGGCTTTTCTGGAGAGGCTGCTGGCAGGGTGGTGATTTGCATTTTAAATCTTTATTATTATTATTTTCTCTTTTTCTTTGTAGAGAAGGGTGTTTTCTTTGTAAACACACACACACACACACACGCTTTCCCTCTGCTTACAGCCCATCTCCTCTCCCAGAGCAGGAGGGGAACATCACTTTAGAGAACCCCTAAATTTAGTCAAAGGTCAAATTTTGTCATCTCTCCCTCCCACACATGGCCTGCTGAAAACCTGTCTCTTGGCCAGTGTCCCCTCCCTCACTCACACCACAGGCACTTGCTGAAGCACAGCGAGGCCTTGCCTGTGCCACAAGTCAAAACCCTGAAGGCCCTGAACCTCAATCCCCACTAACGCCTTGTTTTTGGGGCAGCGCTGCGCTCCTGGAATGACAACGCCTGCAGCCGAGCCTTCCCCTTCGTCTGCAAAATCCCCTCGCTGGCCCTGGACTGATCCTGCACCCCGGCTTTGTGCCACCTCAGCGGGGACGAGCCGGCCGGGACGTCACGGGATGGAGGAGGCCTCGTGCGCAGGCTGGAGCCGCGGAGCTCTCCCCGCAGGGAAGCGGTGACAGGAGGCGTGCTGCAGAGCAAAGGAGGACCCAGATTTAACCCTGGGGTTGGGTTTTAAATAAACTATTGCACCGTGTTGGAGGAAATCTGTTATTTTATCAATGCACCAAACCGTTAGGAAAAAAAAAAAAAAAAAGATTTTGTCTGCTGATGTGAGACGAGCAGGGAAAAGGTGTTGGTTTTCTGTTAAGTTACACAAAATGCCTCTGTGTTGTGGGCATTATTTTCTCCCTGCTGAAGTAAGTGATGGAGGTGGCTCTGGCTCTGTGGTGAGCAGGAGCTGGGGGGCAGCAGTGGGTTCCCCAACCTGCCCCCCTGGGACAAGCCTCATGCCTGGCCCTTGCCTCACCTGGAGACCCCAGGGCCGAGGGCAGGTGTGCAGCACTGGGCCACCAACACCCGATTTGGGCTGGGTGTGTGACAGGAGGGTGGCAGGGGGCTGACGTGTGCCAGCTGGGGGCGGCGGGGTGCTCTCACCCAGCAGGGGCATCGTTATGGGGGAGGCTCATCGGGGGGTGGTGGTTGTGTCTCAGTCGCTTGCTAGGGGTTGGCACCCTGCTTCTTGCATGTGTGTGGGGATCTGTGGGGTTTTGGTGAAACGGGCTGTGGGGGAGCCCAGCGGGGTGCCTGAGGGGAGAGCAGCGCTGTTGAGCTTCCTTAAAACATAAAATCAACAGCTAAATAATAATAATAATAAAGGAAAACAATATAAAGGAAAATAAAGATAGAATTAGAAGATAGATTAAATTATCAAATAAAAAATGAGAAAATAAAAAAGATAGAATTAAAAGATAGAATAGACAAATAAACTAATAAAAAATTAATAATAGTAATAACAAAAGACTAAATTAAAAAAAAAGAACAAAATAAGAAATAAAAAGAAAAAAAATACAAATAATGATAGAATAAAAAGAGAATTATAAAAAAATAAAAATGCTCTTCTCTCTCAGAGCATGCAGCTCTGTGAGGGCACCTCAGGCAGAAGCGGAGGAGCAGGAGGCAGGGGACAAGGGGAAGGGCTGGGGCTGGGGCTGGGCGCTGCCTAGTCAGGGTGAAGCAACTCGGTGTGGGTGGAAGGGAAGTGCCTGGAGCAGCTGGGCTGTGCTGTAAGGGGATATCTGCGTGTATGTGTATGCATATAACACACACACGTGCTAAACGGCATGTCTGTGCCTTTCGGCTGTGGGTAGGTTCGACTTTTTGCTGTTAAAGAGAAAATGTAATATTAATTCCTCCTAATTGCTTCCTATTAACTTGTCACTGGCATATAAAACATCATCGTTTTCACAGGTCCTTTGAATAGGACATATAGATAGATAGATAGATAGATAGATAGATAGAGATAGAGATTTCTTTCCCCACACAATAATAAAATAAGAAACCAAATTTCCTTCTCCTTTTAAAACCAGCTTCAAGGCATGGTGGCTTCTCTGGAGGTACAGGAGTTTCTCCACAGGGTGTCCCAGGCAGGGCAGGGACCTCTTGACACAAAACCAAGGCAAATCCCTTGTGAAGACGACTAAAAGCATCTACATAAAATTCTTTGGTCGCCCCTGATGTCACCATCTGAAACCCATAACATCTGAAAGCTCACACTTTCCAGAGTGATTACATCGGGTGCAATGAGGTAAATGGCAATGGGGCTGACACAGCTTCCCCCAGTGTCACTGCTGCTTCTGGCTAAACTGGGAGCTTGGAGAGAAAATGTGAAAGCTGGTGGGGGTAAGGCTGTGGTTGTTGGTGGGAACGTGTGTAGGAGCCAGTTTCTAAAATGAGGTAATGCTATCATCCCTGGTATGTATTTAAAAGATATACATTTTAAAATGTATTATATATATAAAATAAATTTGTATTTATATATAATATATATATAGGGAAGGCAAGGGAAAAATATATATGGGGAGAAAGTGTGTGCTGTTCAGGCTTTTCCAGCTCCCCTGTGCTCTGGGAATCACAGAGGCTGAGGAGGCCGAGGACTGTGTCCTCCTGGGCCTGTGGAGGCTGTGATGCTCAACCTGCTGGCTGGCCCTTCCAGCCAGCTTCTCTGCTTCTCTGCCCTTCCGAAGACCGGGGACCGGGGCTCAGTGCCATAATCCGCCCTGAAAATCAACCCCTCTGGCATCAGGGTGTGAGGTGGGGAATGCCTCGTGCCGCTGGGCTGTCCTGGCGCTGGGCTGGAGGCTGTGTCTTTCCTCGGTCACGGGTGCATGCGGAACCTCGCACCCCAGCAGGAACTCTTGGTTGAGACATGAGACGGACAGGAGGCAGGCACACGCTCAATGTTTTGTCAGCCTGCGAGATTCCAGAAGACAAAGCCCATTTATTTCCTCCAGGAGAGCAAACCTTCTCCGTTATTTGGTTAGTTATTGCTGCTGCATAGCCGGAGTGAGTCAACTGAGGAAGACTCACCCTGCTTCCCCATGGAGAACGGCCTTTGTGGGTTGGTTCCTTTG
This sequence comes from Anser anser, assembly GCF_964211835.1. Taxonomy (NCBI): domain Eukaryota; kingdom Metazoa; phylum Chordata; class Aves; order Anseriformes; family Anatidae; genus Anser; species Anser anser. Next base: position 8,920,651 of record NC_139736.1, read on the forward strand.
CTTTTCTTTTAGTGGCTAATGGGTCAGACAAATTGCTGTCCCCTGGAATTGGTGGCTGAGGAACAAATGGTGTTGAAGGGAACCAAAAGCATCTGGGCCGAAGAGGCTGCATCCTTGGGTGGGTGCTGTGAGCAGCCCCGCTCCTCAAAGGCACCATGGTCACTGATACATGGGTTAACCCATAAAATGATACCAGTTATTGTTGATACCATGCATGCATTACCTTCTCTCTGTGCTTTTCCTCCTCCTTTTATGTGTGAAAATAAAGTTTTTAGGATGGTTTTGGCATGTGGGGCAGGAAGTAATGTGTGTGGTTTCTCCAGGCCTGTGCTTCATCTGCCATCAGAAAACAATGCATACAGATAACAAGGGTTTGTAAAGAACCAGCTGTGGAAACAGGGCCTTCCTGGTTCCGACAAGTTTAGCAAAATGCTGGGCGCTGAAGGAGGCAGCTGGGTGCGGGCGGTGCTGGGCCTGGGGCTGGTGCTGCCTCCCCACTGCTGCTTCCCCTGTGCTCCTGTTCGGAGGAGCTGGGAGCTCAGCACCCCTCAAGCCAATAAACCCACTTTTCCCTGCAAGTGGCTTCAGACTTTTTGAAGGAAAGGTTTGACAAGTTCCCTTGGGAAAGTGTTTGAAGAGTTGGACCCTACAGTGACTAAAAATATTGCTAATGGGGAGAGCCTATGGAAGCTGTCAGCTCCAATCAATGTCTTCATTTCCAGGTAAAAAGAAGTGAACTTGCATGACCAGAAAGTTGGGGCCAGAGTTAATAAGGGCTTTGTTTTGCAAACCTCCCCTGCTTTCTCCCCAGGCTCCAGGATCCTTACTTTAAAAAGAAACCACACCTCTTCCATTGCTGGTGTCTTCTGTTTCACAGCAGTCAAATCCAACTCGTGAAACAAAAAAGGGAGTTTTCATCTCCCAGATGAACTCCTGGATCCATGGGGTCTGCTTGGTGGAGGATGAGATGTGCCCGTGCCCTTGGTGCTTTCCTGGCCGGGAGGAGCTGCAGCTCCTCAGGCTGAACATTTATTTTAATTTTTCTGAACATTTATTTTCTTTTTTTTTTCTGTGCCCCTGCCCGTGATCCCCAGTTGCCCTCTTGCCTTGTCTGTCTCTGCGTTGCTGGCTGCAGGCACTGGGAGGCTGGAGGCAGGGGACTCCCCCACGCTCCTCCACTTGCAAGCAGTGTATGCAGGAGGCTCCTGTTACCTCTCTGAGATTTTTAGGAGCTGAATATCTTCCTCTGTAACACATGAAACTCAGGATAAGCCAGTTGCATACACTGGGAGCAAACAAAATAATCACCTATTGGTGGCAAATGTCTTTGCCCTCCTGTACCCCATTTCTTGGTCTGTAGAGATAACGTTGTCCCCAGCTCTGGCATGACAGGCAGGATGCATGGGACTGCCTGGACCAACTGCCTTTTAATTCTCTTTTTCCTATCATTATTTTATTTTTATTTCTTGAAATTCACTGCTGGATGTCCAGGAGAGGAAGCTGTAAGGACAAGCTCCAGCCTCTGAGCCACCAAAACAGCTCATGGGTGCTGTGATGCGGGGAGGGCGGCAGGGGGCAGGGGCTGGGCTCAGTGCACTTGGTTTGTACAGCTGCGAGCAGCCTGCACCACCCTTTGCCAATGCCATTACATTTTGAAAACCTGGGATTATGCATAAAACCTTCCCAGAGTCCGGTTTGTCTTTGGTCTGTGCATCACACAAGCGTTTAGCACTTATGTGCGAGGTTGATAAGCCAAGCTCAGGGTTCTGAGAAGGCAAGCGCATTTTTTAAAGCCCTTCAGACTGCTGCTGCCCCAGGACAGGGGTGCGGCCATGTTCTGGAGCCATTTACAAGAAGGCATTGAGTAGGATGTGGCCCCTGAGCAGGAGACAGACTTTGGTGTATTGGGGGCTTCCCTTCTGTGTCGTGGCGGCTTTTGCCCGCACCGGGGGGTAACAGGGAAGGCATGGGCTTCCAGTGGAATCTGGCATGATGAAGAGCACCGGCCCCTGGGTTTGCAGCCCTTTTTGGTGTGGTGTAGACAGGGTGACCAGCTCTTTTACTAAATGCTTTCGCTTGGCAGGGACTTGGCACCTGGGCTGGAAACTTCCATTCCCGGTTGCAAATCATCAAGGCGCTGTTGATCAGATCTAATGAGGGAGTAATTGGTTCCTGCTGGTAAAGCCGGTCATCCTTGACGGTCACTGTGCCAGAAGGCAGGTGATGTGGTAGAAAAGGGAGTCACAGCTGGCACCAGCACAGTGAACTCACCAGAGCTGCTTAAAGAGGATGCTGCTGCAGCCGCCCTGCTGCTTTGCGTCCGCTGTGCCACCACCTCGGCCGGGGCTGCTCTCAGCAGGAGGAGGTGACACTCCTCGGGCTCCTTTGGGTGGTGTCCTCAGAGGGGGCTGTGCATGCAGAGCTCCTGCTGCACTGGCTAACCGGAGCTGTGTTTTGTCATCTGTTAAAATACCGTCCAGCTCTTGGGGTTGCCACGGCAACCGGATATTTGCTCATTTGTATTTCTTGAAAATTATTCTCGGCTGTTGATTGCGGTGTTTGTGGAGCTGCCTGTCAGGGTGCCGATGTACCGGCACTTGTCAGGGCTGTGCACGAGTGACTGGTATGGCTACAAAGCACATTTCCAAATGGAAACTTTGCTGGGGTGTGACGTGTGTTACATCCACATCCCCCTGCCCAGACCGGGTAACACAACCCCACGATCAGGGTGGGTTTACTCTGCTCATCCTGTCTGAAGTCTGCTCGTTGTATTGTGAAGTTGCTTGGGATAACAGTAAATCCAAGTTGCTGGAGACCTTGCTAAGGAAAGGAAAGGGTTTGCAGGAAGAGATTTCTTTTTTGCATTCTGTTAGCATGGAGAGGACTGCAATAAAATATCCTCATCTTGGTGCACTCAGAGGTCTGGGCGTGCTGCAGGGTAGGAAGGTGGGGAGGCTTAACCAGGAGGCAGGTTGGTGGATAACCATCACCTGTGTGATGGGGACAGGAGCTAGGGGCTGGAGGGTTATTTCTCAGGGGAAATAACCACCACCTTCAGCTTCCAGAGTGCCCGAAGGCTTTGTGGTCTGGGAAAGAGCCAGCCTGGATTAAATGTTCACTGATTTTCACTTGGTGGTGCAAAGCTGTGGAGCACCAGGGGAAAAAGGTGCTGCAGGACCAGCTCCAATGTTCAGAGGTGGCTGTTGAAGGGGATGGGGAAGGTGTTCTTATCCTGAAGAGGAAATTAATTTGATTTGGATGCTGTTTAGACTCAGTGGCCATTGGTTCATGAGAATCAATTTATCCACAGTCCAGTGGCAGTTTAAGAGCTCGGTGTTGGTTGTCAAGTACTTGTTTAACCGAGAAAATCCACTTGCCATTAATTCCTCTTTTATCTTGTTGAGATAATTAAATTGGGAGGTAGGACACTGCAGCAGGTCTACAGACAGAGGTTGTTTTGTGTCTGCCTGAGGAGGGAACACCCTGCCTGCAGCACAGGGGCATCCTTTCCCCATCGCCTCCTCCCTCTGGCTGGACCCATGGATCTGAATTTGAGGGCAGAGGGAGGGGAAGGCAACAGCAGAAGGGAAGGATAAAGCAAAGAAATGTGAGTCTTGTCATCAGGGCAGAGGGCAAATGCCCTCAGGAAGGGGTTGTGGTCTTTGTTAATCTCCAAAGCATCACAGAAAGTCATGGGCCCAAGTAACTGCTGAATGGGAATGATGAATGCATTCATCTAATACGGAAAGTTACCCTGGATTTAGCTGGGTTGTGAAAGCGATTACAATTCTATAGTAGCAGTAAGATTTATGGCTATAATGAAATCTTAAACGCCAGCTTTGTAACCTGCCCTGTTATCATGCGTTAACTCCTCACAAAGGCTGTGCTGTAGCTGTGCGGGGGAGCTGGCTGTCATTTTGCGTGTAACCCATCCAATCTCCCCTACATACTTGTGCCGATGAGGATTTCTGTATTATTTATCACCCTGGGCCCCACATGCATGCAAGCAGCATCACACAGGAGCAGGGAGCAGCTCCTGCTTGAGTGAGTGCAGGCAGAAACACAGGCAGGACACCGAAAGGGCTCGCTCTGATTTGACATTTTTGCGTGTATTCAGCATCTACCATTAACTCTTCCTCTATTGCATATTATTCCAGAAACCTGGGAACCTCAGCTACCTGGGAAGGTAGCTGAGAACCTGCAGGCATCCAAAGCATCGCTGTGCACATGGTGCCTTCCACCCCAGGGGCCACCAGGACGGGACTTTGGGAAAGATGGGGCAGCTTGTGGCTTTGGGTGAGGCAGGGCGAAGTGATGCTGAGTGACACTCACAGTTTCTTCCATTCCTGATTTTATTTTTTTTTTTTAGCATCCAGCCCTACAAGGCATGAAATGCCTCTCAGGGTGGGGATTTTAGCTCTAAAATGGAAACACTGCTAATGTCATCCAGCAGCACCAGCCACCCGTCCTCTCCCCCTTTGCCTTCTCCATTTTCTGGTTGAAACTGAACAAATCCCTCCCAAAAAAGCTGCCGTTTTCTTCAGATGGCTCAGTGCAGTGAATGACCCATTTTTCTTCTCAAATGAGTCATGGATCCTCCTATGAAAGATCTCATTATTAATATGCCATTTGGGGAATATATCTGAATTTTCCGGCAGTGGCTATGTCTCCACTCAGTGACGGAGCCTACACAATTAATGGCATATGCTAAATGGCTGCGCCCCATTGCAACTAAATTGGTATCTATGTAAGGGATTTTTTGAAGGATAGATTGCTTCTTTTATTTATTTATTTATTATTTTGAAATTTTTTAATGGGCACTTTTAGATGCAACATGCTTAATACTTGCATCCCTAGCATCAACACGATTTCCTCCAGCCACTTTTTGAATGGAGTTCTGGATGCTCAGAGCAGGAACCCATGAGAATGTTAATTAAGTACCACTTCCACAACTGCACTGTTAAGTTAGTTTCAGCTGTCACCGATGACTTATTGAATCTATTAGAGCTTGCACTCTGTACTTCTGGCTACCCTTTTTTTTTTTTTCCCAAGTTTCTTTAAATGATTTAGCCTGGAGTCCCAAGAGGTTCTAGTCACATCAGATTTGTCCAGGCAGTGGTTCTGTATGGAGATAAAATCCACTCCACAGGGTGGTTAAATCCACCTTTCGGCATCTCAGGAGAAGTGAGATCCCCCAGGACAGGACAAGAAGCACCCCAAATACTTTATTCAAGGTAGAACCTAACCTCCTGGAGCTCACCAAAAGATACACGGTTTGCCATGAGTGTTTTCTTGCTTGGACTCACTGTTAAAAACACAAAATCAAACCCAAGCCAGCGCTTGCAGCACAGCTCCGTTGTCACCTGGGTGAAGCAGAAGATTGGGATGCCAGGATGGAGAGCATCGGAGGTGGCTCTCATGGGGTCCACGTGTTTCCTCAGGGCAGGGAGGGAGGCAGAAGCCCATCAGCAGCCATGTGCCAGCTTTGCTGTCAGATGGACGTGGTTGTGCACCCTCCTTGAGCGCATGCTGTCACTCCTTGTCTCCATCCCAGGGTTTTAAAAAAACATTGCCATATGTCGCGCAAGCTATAGGCCACAGGAAATGAATCATGGCTCCCACTGCTGAAATGAGGCTGCCTCCAGCCTGAGTCTTGTCATCACCAGTAATATATGATCTTTATGGGCAGCAATGGGGCAGTCAGACCAGCACCAGACCAGCACCGCAGTCAGGCCAGGAAGGTAACCCTGGAAGAGTGGGGTCATACTTGCAGCATCTCTGGCCACCTATTTTCCTATTCCTTTGCCATCACCCAAACCGTTATGTGACCTGAATCTGGCCCAGTGGCCTCTTTCTGCTCTGTGAGGACTGCAAGACTAGGTGTAAACAAGACCCTATAGCTGGGAAAGGGCCAGCCAGCGAGTAAGCATGGAAGTACCCGGTGTGATTGTCAGTCTGCAGTTTGTGACTGGAGAACAAAAGCAATTTTCTCTCTTGTTCTCTGAATTGCCTTTGCAATGATTTATTTTATTTAAGTGGTTTGTCTCCGCTAGCTGATTTTGGGAACTGGGTTCTCCACTAAGGACAGTTTTTTTTCATGGAGCCCAATTCTGCACTGATTTACTTTGTGCCCCTCCACTGACTTCCCTGGAAATACCCAGGGTGTCAAATAGTGCCAGACTGAGAAAGGCTCCTATCTGCATCCTAACGTGATACTAAGTAAGCAGTTTGAAAACAAAGCCTGAAATCACTGCTATTAAGCCATGACTGCTGCTGGCCTCTGCCTGTTCTCGAAGGTTATAAATTGCGGCAGAGGATAACAATTTTCCCTGCTGGGGCTTTCTGCCTCCCCAGAAGGCTGGGTTCCTGGGGAACCCATGTTTATCCCAGAGGTCTGCCTTGGCCCTTTTGGGGATTAACGCCCTTGCAGCCACGGCAGGAGTCACAAACTTATGCTCTGAACATGTATTTCAGATGCAACACAAAAACTGCTAACACATCCCCAAAATCCAGGGTGTGGTGCCCATCACCTGCAGGTGCTGGGGTGGAGGTTGGAGCAAAATTGCTTCCCTGCAGCTTTTTGTTAAGCAAGCAGCTCAGCTGCCTGGTTTGTGTGAGCAATGCATCCCCGAGCACCGCCAGGACCAAAACGAAATGCCTGCCCCTATGAGTGAGGCTGAGAGACATTGCGCTTTCATTTTGCAAGGGACACAGTACGGATCATGTTTCCCGTGCAGGTTGCTGTAATGTTTGTTGCTGCCTGTCCCCTAGCAATGCTGCTGAGCTGTCAGCCGGGTTTGGCAGAGCAGTGCTGGGCTCTCCTTGGCTTTGCTGCTCCTCTGGGCAAGGCAGCATCCACCCCAGCCTGGTCACTGCTGGGAGCTTAGTGTCCAGCAGCTTGGGCAGCTCAGCCAGCATGGAAAATGCGGAGAGCAAGGAGGGGAAAGGATTACCAGTGACTGTGCGGCAGTCCTGCTCGCTGCCCATGCCTTGCCTGGCCTGGGGAGTGCTGTCATGGAAATTCAGCTCATCTGCAAGGAATCAAGGAGAAAATACTACACATAGTAGGCTCGGGATGTTCTGCCCCCTTTGATTTACAGTTAGTCCCAACCCCAGGTTCCTGATTTTGTAAAGAAAATCTGTGCTTTCAGCCTGTCTTTCCCCATGTGCATATGTACACTTGTATGTATGTAAGCCAGAGAGTAGCAGTTCAAGCTGTGACACCCTCACAGAGCAGAAAACCAAAACTGGAGCTGGGTGTAAGGAGCAGCTGGCATGTGACAAGCTTTTACTCTGATGAAAATGTCTGAGGCACCTTCTTTAAGCCAAAAGCCCCAAGGCAGCACTTCCCTTGGTGCCAGGTAAGGTGGCCACAACACAGCGGTATTTGTGGATGGAAACCCCTTGCTGCTCCTAATTAGTGATGTCACTAATTAATTTGTCCCAGGTGCTTCTCTCCCCAAATTTCCCACTGGTGCCAGGGGGCTGTTTGACTGAGGAAGGCGGTGCTCTGGTCCTGGGCACTGGCAGTCACCTGGCAGAGCCATGCGGGTAACAGGGGGTTTGCAGGGGCCGGCCGGGAAATGCTCAGCAAATGAGTGAAGCAGATTGACACGAGAAATGGATGCAGGTTAGGAGGAGGGGCAGGGGAAAGGCAAGTGGAATTAATTGCATTCACAACTTGGGGTGGATTTGCCACCTTGGGAAAGGGGAAAATCAAAGCTGAGCATTTTCTCTGTCTGCCACTGCACCTAACCCAGAGGCTGTGCTGGGAGCCGCACCACGCAGCGTGGCAGAGGATGCAACATCTCCTGAATGTCAAATCAGGCTGAGGGCAAATCCTGTTAACGTTTGAATTTTTTCCCTTTTTAAAAAACAATAGTAAAAAGGTCAAATAGCACTCAGAAGACCAAGAGCGAGTCCTTTCCTGCAGCTGCCTGGCTGGGCAGCCCCGTGCCCGCGGGGTGCCGGTGCGGACGCCCACGTGCCCGTGCCATCGTTACCGCTGGCTCTGCCACCAGTGGCCGTGGGTAACACCAGCCTCGTCGCTGCCCCTCGCAGCCCACCCAGCCCTGTGGCCATCAGTAGGTGAGATGGGTGGACGTGGCGGCCGCTGGGTTGGTCTGGAGCTGTACACATGTATGTGCATTTTTAGGGGAGAGGGAGCGTTGCGGCGGCACATATGTGAGAAAGTGCTGCCATCTTTTGGCTATGCAAATCAGGTGAGGCGTGGAGGAGATACACAGGAGTCCTGCAGCTACTTGTGTTGGCTGGGAGACTGCTGCTTGTGCGCCGCCTTGCTGTGTTTGGCGTGTTTTGCCCGTTATCCCCATGGCCATGTGTTATTCTCTTTACCGTGTGAAGTGACCCTGGGGGCAGAGACCCTGCCCCAGGCCCAGCGCTGGCTGGGGGGCTCACCAAAATGCTCTGTGGGGGCTCCACACAGCCCTGGCTGTGCCTCCAAGCAAACGTGCTGTTGTGTGGGACCACCAGCGTCCCCTTCCTTCCAAGCAAAACGCTTCACCAAGTCCCTATCCTGGTGTTTCACCCCAATGTGGATAAAGACTTTGTGTAAAACTGGGAATTACTTGTTGGATGATGGAAACTCCTGTTTGGTGTGGCGGCACATCTGGCACCGTGTAACAAGCATTTTCCCCTGGGTTTGTAAATGGAGTTTCCAACCAAGAAGTGAGCGCTGCATGGTACTTGTGCTGGCTGCTCTGTGTGTGCTGCCCAGGGCTGAATGGCAAATACTACCACTAAGTACAACAGACTTCAGAAATGAATTTTATTGCCCCCCCCAGTGATCACCAGAGACTTCACACATCCTGCTCTGCGTCCTCCCTTCCGTCGATAACCATGAGCCCCACCAGCTCCATTTCTCTCAAAGAGAACAGGTTATGTATGCTTTTACAGCTGCAGAGGGTGCTCGGTGGTGCAGCAGCCTTTCTTCTTCATTCATGTGGTTTCAGATAGCTCCTCTGTGGTTCTTTGCTTTTGAAAAGGGAAAAGAAAATGGAAATCATTGAAAAAAATATAAATGAATAGGGATGTGTGTAATAACAAGATAAATGGTCATTTGGATGGGCAGGCTGGTTTTCCCTGCAAGTAAGGTTTTATGGCTGTGGCTCATCCGTGGCCAGTTTTGCTCAAATATAAGGATCATTAGGTTTTTCAATTTTATAATTGCAAAAATAAGTCTTTTATAAGAAACATTAACCTTGCAAGTACTTCTTGGACAGAACATGAGCATGGCTGCTGATGCGGACTTGCAGTATCATGGCCAGGACTCTCCAGGCATAGCTGAAGTCATTGCCCCTTGAAAAACTCCCTCCATCCATACTTTTTGATGCTTACACCTGGATGGTTGTTTTGAACCTGTTAGTACTTAAAGCTGGAATAGTTGCATTGCACCCTTCCCATGGGGAGGCTGTTCGTGCTCACACAGCACTGCTGTACGTGTTGAAGTGAGGATAGAAAGGGAGAGGAGAAGAGGACAAAGGGCTAGCCAGGAACACAAGCCCCTGTGACGCCACGTGGTCACTGCAGCAGCTCCTGATTTCTTGGTGAGCAGTGGGGTTGAGAAAGGGCAAGCTGTGATGAGCTGCCGTGGCTCATTCACACCCATGGTTTTAGGAGATGCTACTTCTCGGAGGGGAAAAATATCAGTGTCTGAAAAATAATGTTTGAGGACTCAGTACGCTGAGGCTGAGCACCAGAAATGTGACCTGACAGCTCGAGATGAGCTGCTGCCCACGCTGCAGCATGGTGGTTAGATGTCTGAGGTCACTTTGTGCTGTTTGACCCCGTCCCTGGCCACGATGTGCTGGCAGCGGTGTTCGGTCCCCTCTGCAGCTCCCTGGGGTCGGGGTCCAGCCCGGCAGCTGTGACAAAATACCTCGTCCCCCTGTTTGGGGAGAACAGCCGTGAAAAAACAGCCCTGAAAAGCCATCGGGAGCGTTGACTCCGTCAGTCACCACTATGGTGACAAAGCTAATAATTGAGCAGCTTCGGGGGACAAAAGAAAGGAAGAAAAATTGCCTGGGGAGATGAGAAGGTCAAACAGTGCCAGATATTTTGTTGATGTAGATGTGATCCATTTGAACGTGACATCTCTGGCCGTGACACAAACTGATTCCCCAAATACGTGGCTGTCAATATATCACCTTTCCAATGCAGAAAAACAAATTTCAGCGATGCTGAACTGAAAGAGGGAGGGGGATCGGGGACGTGCTCAGAGCTAATATCCCATCGCTGAGGATATGAATGCCGAACAGGCACATTTCAGGCTGTTTTTCTTGCCTCTGCCCAAATCAACAGCGGTGAGTCATCACGGGCAGACGTTGTCAGCTGCCATGGCGTTCGCAGCGTCTCGCAGCGCCTGCTGCCCAAACCCGCTGCTTTCCAGCGCTGCTGGCAGGAGCAGGGCTGATTCTGGCCACACTCGGCACCAAAAAATCTGTTGGTTAACTGAAGTGTGGTTTCAGGAGCCAGAGACCTTGGGTTTTATTTCCAGTTGCAAAGCAAGCAGTGCCCTGCTCCTGCGCAGGGATGGGAGATGGGCAGAGATGGGGCAGGGGAGGGAGCCGGGAGCTGCCCGAGGCTGGCTGGGCTGTGCCGCAGCACCCTGTGGCCTGGAGGCAGGGTGGGGAAGCGGGGACTTCTCCCAGTGGTGCCCCAGGATGCGTTTGGGACACCTGCAGGGCATGGAGGTGCCTCATGGGGAGAGCAGCAGGGCTGGACAAGCCTTCTCCTCCCGGCCTCCTGCACTCCAGCGGGGACCAGGGGCTATCAGAAGAGCTGCAGGGGGTGGATGCGGCTGAGCAGCCCTTGCCGAGCAGCATGATGTGATGTAGAGGGAAAAGCAGAAAGCCTCGGTGCCTGTAGTTGTTTTCCAAGATCGAACAGCGCGGCCGAGCAAAGGTCAGGCGGTGGCTGGAGCCGGCTGGCGGGCTGTGCAGTACAGGTGCAGGTCGGTACCCGGGGCACGGCCAGAGATGGCAAACCATGATGAAACACGCTGGCAGGGCACAGTTCGGCTCGCTGCACTGAGATGTATTTCAGTAGCTTTGTCAGGGTTGGTCGAAATGCCCTTTTGCCTGGGAAGTCCTTGTCTCTGCAGCACCTCTCCGTCTCCTGCTGGGAAACGGGCTTGGCTTTAAGGGAGCAGAGCTGAAAGCTGCCGGGCACAGCTCGGCTTCTGGTCTGTGGAAGCACTGGTGCTGTCTGTGCCTGCACCCCCAGCAGAGCTGCACAGCCCAGGGTGCGGGGAGAAGGCGTCTCCCCATGGAGAAAGTGATGGGCTGATGTCCCCTGCTTGGGAACCACAGAGCTGGCAGCTAAGCAGGCAGGTGTCTCCTGCTCACGCACAGGCTCCACTCGCAGGAGATAAGGCTGCGTCAGAAGAGGAGACGTGCAGCAAGGCTGAATTAGCAAGGAGCTTGGTATGCTTTAGGTCTGCTGGTTACTGCAGCCTCAGGAATTTGCTAATTAGCTGTGTGGGACAGCTAATTATCTTGTCAGCCAGTCAGTCAAATAGTGATTCAGTTTAATCACACTTTTCTTATTTCTAAGCATGTTGGGCACTTCGGCTTCTCCCTGCACGCTGTGGTGCTGCAGCCCGTTCACCCAGCACTGCACGAAGGTGCCCTGGCATCCACCCGTGGTCCCGGGGGTGACACTGCACCCTTGTGTCAGAGCAAAACAGGACAAAATGTTGGGTTCAGGTTACATTTTCCTTTAAAAAAATATATATTTTCTTTTACATTCCACAGGACCCTGACTTACATCTCAAGGATGGAACCAAAAGACAAAACTCAAGCAAACAAGCTTTCAGCCTGCTGTACCAGGGTGGTAGTCTGCAAGGGCCAAAGCTAGCTGGAAAATAATAGCCCAAATATTTTTAATGAGAGACGTGGGTCTGAACCAGCTGTACAGAAATTTTTGTGTTCAGCAGGTGGCCTGGTTACCTCTGTCCCTGATCTCATCAGTCTCATATGCTTCCCACGGGCGTAAGTGAAGCTGCATGTGCTGGATGAAGCAGAAATTAATAGCTGGAAAATACATTTTTTCCACCTAGTTGGTAAACATTTTAGTCTGTGGGCTTAACCCTGCTCTGAGTAATGCCAAAGTAAATATGAAGTCTGTCTGGTGTGTTAGAGCTGCCCCAAGTGTAACAGGATGCAGTTTGGCCCCACATCCAACAAGGGACCCATGGCCTTTGCAGGAAAGGAAGCCCTGAACCCATGCTGCGTTTTCTCCCACATCAGTGTAAGAATTATTTCCCCCTCCTCTACTGAGCCAAGGGAGAGGGGAGTGACTTACATTATTAACGAATTGAGTCCTAATGAGGCTAATCACCAGCTAATTAAAGTCCTCCTATTAGCTATCCTGTGTTGCCTTGCCCTGATGAACGGCATGGGGAGTTCTCCAGCTGAAACAATTTCTTTGGAATACATTCCAAAATTAATTTAATATACAACGTCTGCTGGGACTGGGTGAGTCAGAGCACCGTGATGGGACTGTGAATGTGCTGCAATTTATTTGTACTGAAGTTTAAATAAGATTGATGGAGCCATAAAAATGTTATTGAAGAGACTTCACGGTGGAGCCTAGGGGGGAAATAAAGCCTAGCAACAGGCTTCTGATTTTGTAGCATCCTCCCACTGTGCTGGAGGGGTGCAGTGGTGGTAGGTCCTTTTTGTGGCTGGGTTTGGGTTTGCAGGGAGCTGTGGACAGCTGTAGGCTGGGGTGGGCCTCTGGGACCTGTGCACATGTATGCGGAGTCACCAGGAGAGCACAGGTGGCCCGAGGAGCTCTGGCAAGTAGAAGTTTATGGTCATCCTAATGCCTCTTATTGGCAAACACCTGGAGAACTGGTCCTAGGAGTACTTCCTTCCCTTCCACTCACTGAGAACCTGAACATGCCCTGATGGTTAAAGGGTAAAAATGCCTTCGACCAAGAGATGCAGGGAAAAGTTGCCAAACTCACTGCTCCCTTGAGTCATTTTTCAAAACATCCCAAGGCCAGAGAGTTCAAATCTCTTCCTGTATTCCTTGATACTTTGATAATTCCTTGATTGGTGATAAGACAGCAGAGCAGAAGCCCTTTGGCTGCCTGGGATGAGTCAAGGCTGTGGCAGGCAAAGGCAGTTTGGAGCAGACACCAGCAGATCTCGGCCTGCTCAATTCAGGTCTTGTGGGGAGCAGGACATTCAGAGGCGGCCTCAAGGGCTCCACAATATCTCTCGGAAAAGATCACTCGCATTTGTAAAGAAGAAACCACGATGCTTGTGCTGCTGGCAGAGGTGCTGGGGAGACCCTTTGCTAGAGCAGCTGACTGCAGGTGGGGAGTGAACCTCTGCGAGGTCCCTCCGGCCGCCCTGGGACTTCTGCTCCACGGTGCTTCCACCTCCAGGTAGGAGGGACGGGGCAAAAACCTGCCTGTAGGTGCCGTGCCTGAGTTCTAGAGAGGCTGTTTTTTTCCTTGCTCTAAGGCTGTCCCTCCAGGTCCCATTTTCTCCCCTTTCTTGCCCTCCTCTCCCCTCTCCTTCCCAGGTGCCGGTGCCCCTGTGCGACCAAACCCACGAGGGAACCAGGCCAGGCTGTCCATGAGACACAAGCGCTTCTGGAAGGAGAGCAAAAGAAACTGGGTGGATGGTATAATGAAAGTACAAAGGATTATTGGGTTTGGTTTGCTTTTCAAAGAGTAAGAAGCTCTTTCAAGTGTGCTGGGCTTCATTTATCACCCAGATACAGACCAGCACAGGCAAGTGCATTTGCAGTGCGAGATCTCTCGAAAGGTTTTCTTTGTACTTCACAGCTGGGAGGTATCAAACCCTCGGCTTTTTACCAAGCAATCAGAGTAACCCATGAAGGGGAGCAGTGAATACATTCATGGCAGCAGCAGCTACAAGCTGGGCATCCTGGTGCCACCCCACGCGTGACACTTGTCATGTTGTCACATCAGTGACAGGGATGGGTGATGAGAAACCTTCTGTAAAATGTTTATGGGCATTGTATTTTGGCTGAGCCCTCCTTCTGGGTTTGTAGAGAGGTTTTGTGAGATGGTGCATGTGGAGTGAATAGGTACAGGGCTTCTCACTTGGAAATCTCCTTCCAAGTGCGCTGAGATCTCAGTGTCGCTCTGAGCGAGGCAGGCCCAGGGCACGGCAGGATTTCCAGCCTGGATGTCTGTGTCATGGCCTGATAAAAAGCGCTGAAACAGGATCCTCCCGACTCTCCCTTTGAAACCTCGTGAGTCAGAAGTATGTTGACACATACTCATTTTATCAAAGCCTGGTATTTGTTTCACTGGCAGTGTTGATGCACTAGAGGCGCCGAGATCAAGCGCTGTGTGTTAATGGTGGGCTTGCTCTCGCTCCCACTGGAGGCAACGCTGGTATTTGGGAGATGAACGCACACCCACGCCCGGAGTATGTTTGCTGAGAAATTTATGGCCCTTTCCACAGCTCAGAGGTCATTTCCTCTGCAAGGGGTGTGAAAGTTTCTAGCTCTGCTCTTTCTACTTTTGTGTGTGTTTTTATGCTCGGTGAGGAAGTTGTTGGGAAGAGCGGGCAGCCAAATGGCCGGTGCCAAATTCCGCACCTTGTTCTCTCAGGAGAAGCGATGGAGCAGGAGAAAGCACGACAAAGGTGCTTGCTGGGGTTCCTGGAGGCACTGGTCTGTGGCTGTCTGCATGGGGGTGGCACAGGACCTGCTGCTTGTTGGGGTGCTCATCTCCCTCCGCTCCTTTGACCATGGGGCTCTTACTGCTGTCAAGAAGCTTTGCTTATCAGCTCCCTCAGGCCCCCGTTTTACCAGAAAGTGGTATTCGGAGGAGAGAAACGTCTGCGTTGCTGAAAGCAGCAGTCATCCTGAAGCGTGGGTGGTGGCTGCCCGGACTTTCCTGTTCCTGTGGTGGTGTAGCGAGGAGGAGGAGGATGCCCAGCGCCTGCGAGGAACCGGCCCTCCCTGCCCACAGCTCCCGCCACAGCACCATCCTACCCGCCACAGCCCTGCAGGGCAGGACAGGTTCTGCCAAAGCCCCAGATGTCATCTCTCGTTTCCAGTCATGTGCGTGGTTTTGTCAGTTTAATCCAATTGCTCCTTGTAACATCAGATTTGCTCAGGGCAGCCTTTCCCATCCAGGCACGGATGCAGCAGGGGTATCCCTGTGCCCTGCAGCATCGCCAAAGGCTGCCGTGGGGCTGCACCCGCCTTTGGGCACAGGCTGGGGCTGGATGTTCAGAAGCAGCATGTCAGAGGCTGCTGGCCGTGTCGGGGACCGCTGTCAGTCCCTGCTGCCGGTCCCTGGGGATGCCCGGAGGTGCTTGCCCGGGCTGCGGGCGGCAGCAAGGAGCCTGACGTCACCGCTTCGGGTGCTCATGCTGTCTCGCCTGCCAGAGCCTATTTTTAGAATTATCTCAGAAGTGCCTCCTCGCCAGGGTTTAGTTGCTTAGCAGCCGCCTCGTGGCTGGCGTGATTAGCACGGGAGCAGGCGGTTATTAATGCACATGTGCGGAGATTACCTTGCGGTTTCCACCATTCAGTCGCCGTCCGAAAATCTAGCATCTCGCAGGTGTGCAGGGCTGGGGATGTGCTTTTCGGCCTCCATCCCACCTTCCTTGGGTCTAAGTGTCCCCTGTCCCGTGCTCACCCCTTAAGCACAGCAGACCCCTTTCCTCCCTGCTTGGGGCCAGGCATCAAAACAGGGCTCGGGCTCCAAATATTCCTCTGGAAGTCCCCAACCTGCAGCCAAGAAAACACGAAGCACAAAAGATTGGCAGGATGCTCTGTTTATTCTTTAGTGAGCCATTTTACTTTCAGATCATCTGTTTTCTCTGACATATATAGAATTGCATGTTTCTCAAACTGCCTACCAAGATTGCTGGTGTCTCTGGGTGGAATTATGTTTGTCATAAAGTTGGTGATGCTCTTAGTCATAATAGGGCTCTCAGAAGACAAAGGGAGTTATTTTCTCAAATAGAAAAGTTTGGTACCTAAATTATATCTGCCCAAATTGATTAAATCAGATTGCTGAGCCACAGATAACCTTATAAATACATTAAGCTGAAGAAAAAAATCTTTTAAGTCTCCATGCCATGACAGACTTCTTTTAAAGCTAGAAAACCCTGAAATGAGTTACGGTAGGTAGAAAGGACTTTTAGGGACAGGTTTCCAAAATGGCAGGAGCCCAAGATGATGTACCGCTGTGAGCACATCCCAGCTGCTGCTGGCAGAGGAGTCCAAGAGCCTTGGGAAGCTCCTGTTGCAGCACTCATGTCTCAGAGCATGACTGCAGCATTCAAATCCAGGCCAGGGATCAGGTTCCTACACAAGGGAGGTGATCTCTGAAGATCTCTCCCTGTTCAGTCTCACTGTGTGTCTTATGCCCAGTTCCTCATCTGGAGCATCTCCAAGTCCCTCCTGGGCAGCAGGCAGGGATGAGAGGTGGGAGCACTGTCTCCCACCATGAAAGCCCTGTGGACATATACGTAATCCTAACGGTTTAGCACAAAAGGCAGAACCCAAGTATGAATTTTACCTTCTTTTTTACCTGCTTTGCCATCTCAGTCCACAGATTAGGTCCTATGTGCTTCCAGAAAGCCATCTCACCTCCTCCATGTAACTAAGAGTAATGGGCCACCAGCCTTGACAAACATCATCCAGGACCAAGGTGGGGACATGGCAGTGGGGCAGTCATGCCTTTCCTGCGGGTGATGGTGACACCAAAAGCCTTCCCTGTGCCCCCATCACTACCCAGCTGGCTGGGACAGAGCTCATGCAGCTTGAGGAGAAGTGAAATAGAGTGCTGCACCAAGGGGGAGGCGTGTCAGTCTGCTTACAGTTGGCACTCTAGAGTAATCCTTCATCACTTAGACATTAAATGGCAATTCCTGAGCTACTGGAAGCTCAGCGTTTCAGGAATATCAATCTCCCAAAGTGTGCTCGAGTGACGGAGCTGTTTCTTCTCCCTTTGTCCTCTGTGACCGAGGTGGACAGCGGGATGCAGAGGCAGGTGCTGAGCTGCTTTTCCTGTCCAGCCCCAGCAAAGGTGAATCTGGCAGGCCAACGGCCCCAGAGCCCAGGCCACAGCCATGCATTTCTGCCTGCAAAGATGGCATAGCATCGGATAATGTGGGACCTGAGCTCTTGGTGCTCTGTGAGCTACAGCTGCTCTTTTCCCCTGCCCATCACGTGCCACAGCTGAATCAGCCCAGCCGTCTGCACAGGCGTGCCCCGAGGTGATGCTGGAAAGGTTACTCCTTGGCTTTTTGCTCCTGTTAGTCACATCGGTGCCGGTGCCCGTATCGATTATTTTCAGACACCACACAATGTTAAAGCACCAAGCTGGAGCCCCTACACCCTGGTGCAGCAGCGTGGTAGGCGCTTCGCTTGCTTTTCTTCAAAGCAGCACACGCGATCAGGCCATGTATTTCAAAAAAACAGCCCTCACTGGGCCTTTTCCACATTTTTAATGAAACACTTTCTGCATTCAAATGCCTCTTGCCTCTCAGCTCTGTGTGACAGAGCCTTTGCTCTGCCACCTCCTGCCAGCTGGGAGAACATGGGTGCCGGCCCTGGGCCTCGGCTTTTCTCTTGATTTTGAAATCCATTTGGAATAAGAAATAATACTTAGGTGTTTGAGGGCAGAGCTTTATCCTACTCCTTGTTTGCTTAGTGCTTTTTACTTTGGCAAGCACACCAAGAGTGAGAAAGGAAGTGAGTGTTAACATTCGTCACACATTTTGTAATATTGCTTATAGAAAAGTAAATGCCAAGTGTACATATGCCATTTTATAAATAAACGCTTCTGGCAGGGAAAGGAGTTTTGTACCCAGTTAGGTGGCCTTTTTGATGTAAATGTGAGGAATGTGTGGTAATATTTGGCCATCTGCTGATGACAGCAAGAACTGCATGGCATAGCAGTCCCTTCCTGCTCGCTTCTGAGGGAGCGGAGGGTGCTGGGGTGGGCAGGACGAGGGGTCCTGGGAGCAGGTGCCCGTGGAGGTAACAGCATCTGTGGGATGACAGGTGAACAGAAGTCCCTTGTGCTTCCCCTCTGGGCACAGGCTATGGGATAGCAGGGATGGGAAGAAGGTGGAGGATGTTTCTGCTTGTGTCCAAGCCCTGGCAGCACTGATGCTTGTATTTCTGGGGCTGTGGGACATCCTGTCCCACGGGGCACCATGGGGTGTCTCAGCACCATCCTAGCTTCCTGGCTTTCCCTGTACATTGGGGAAAATGGGCTGAGCTCTGACACCCTTGAGCGGGAGGGTGATGAGGAGCTGGGCTGAGGGCAGAGCAACAAGAACCATACAGCAGTAGTGCAGGCAAAATTTGCCCAACTCCACTGAAGAACTGAAAGGAATTTGTAAAGGTTTAGTTGCTGGTTTTGTTTTGCCTGTGGCCGCTGTCCCATTTTACATGCCAGCATGTCACATAGGCGAAACCCGGTGCTATGCCCTTCACGATCCTTTCCTGCTCTCCTCCGATCATATGTGTGCATTGCAGGACGTTGGCATTGTGTTTGTACAAAATGGGCACATCCCAAAGGGTCCATAAGGGGATGTGAATTTACAGCCTTCCAGTGGATGGAGGCAGGTGAGCTTTGGCAAAATCTGATTATTTCATCCTCCTCCCGTTAGAGGGAGCCTGCAGAGGTTCTCATCCCTGCCACCCCAAGGTACCAGGGAGGTGAAAAACGAGGACTTGCCTTTTACACCCACACAAACATAACGGGTCAGGGAAGGTTTCTAGAAGAGATAGACCAAATAATAACACAGCCATTTTCTTCAGAACTTTCCTACTTTCCTCAAATCCTTCTCTGCTTAATTATTCCTGAATTTTCTCAGCACGGCCAGCATTTTGCCCTGAAAACCACCCAGCAGAGACGGGGGCACCTGGCATGGGTTGCACTGCCTGTCCTGCCCACATCCATCACTCCCTGGGCTCAGCTGCAGGCCGTGAGCCACAAACACAGGAGCACTCCTGCAGCCAGAGCTGGCACAGCTTCAGGGAAGGGGACAAGGACATGGCAGGGATGCTGGACTGGAGGAGTTCAGTAGGAACATGGTCAGTGGGCTGGCCAGCACCAGGCGTTTCTGGTTTGAGGAGCAATTTTGTGCATTGCTGCTGGCTTTCTTGGGGGCAGAAGGAGAAATCATCATCATCTGTCAAAAGTTACCACCTGAAGCCCCTTAGAGCTTGGTTGAGCCCAGGGTCATCCACTGCTGCACTGAATTCATGTCAGGTAGGGGTGCTGTTGTTGTTGTCTGTTAAATATGTGCATTTAATTCTTTACTTTCAACTTTCACCAGTTTGAAAACTGCTTTTATATTTGACAGGCAGCATGTTGGCTCACTTATGCTCGTTTGCTTTCCAACTCTTTTTTCGTTTAACATTTCTCATCGTCTCTCTGGAAGCTATTCAATCCTGCACCCTGTGACGGGGCAGATCCTCAGACTTGGAGCTGCACACTTTGGATGGGGGTGTTTGTTCAAGGGCTTTTAGCTTGGCTTTTTCTGAAGATGTGAATGACTTGAAAAATTTGGATCCAGATGCTGTTTAAAATGAGCGCAGCCAGGAATGTGTTTTGTTCAGAGTTCCCTCTAGTATGAAGAAGTTCAGCTGGTTTTCCTGTGGCACTTTATTGTCTGTTTGTTGCTTTTTTTCCTAGAGCAAAAATAAATGTTGTATATCAGAGGAATTGATAGAGATATCATACAGAAGAGCGAGGTACCTGTGTCAGAGCTACAGGATGTGTCTGTGCTATTGAATAGAGCTGCTGGGACAAATTCACTGTCTGACCTCTGGGGATGGGGTTTTCCTTTTGAGAAAAAAACTGTGCAATTCCTTTGCCCTACTGCTGGGTGGAAAGCTGTGCATCCTGCCTTATCACAATCTGTAATCCTAAAGGGGAATCTTCACTTGTGGCTAAGATCAGCCTGCAGCCTAAGAGCATTTGTGCCAATTGTGTTCTGATTTCCTCTCTCATTTGGTAGTTTAATAACAGCCTGGTCGCATTTAACCCTGCTGTTACACTTGTCACATCTGGTACAGAACGAATGTCTATCAGTTACAAAGCCTGAGATTAGGATACTCACAAATACTTTATTTTAATCTGAGTTCATAGTTGATATAATTAATGTTCTCCTTTCATATTTTCTTTTTTATTTTTATTTTTTAAAGAAAAAGCTCTGAAGAACAAGGGGAAGAGAAAAGGTAGTTGTGGGCTCGTGTTAGCGATCCCAATGATCACTGAGGTCTGCTTGAAATAGAACCCCGTCTGTGCCAGGCTATTTGGGCCGTGTTGATCTTCATGGGATTTTTCTAGCCTCAGGAAGAACTTGTGACTTCTGAAGGGCATGAGCAGCCCCCTGCAGGGAAAGGTGTCCTGCCTGCTTGTGCTGCAGGGAGCAGCTGAGCTGTATTTCAGGCTATTGCTCTCTGATCCAGAGGTGGCTGCACTGCACAACAGCAGGTGAAACCACAGCGTGGAGAACAGTGAGGTCAAACTGAAGCCTACGTCGAGGCACTTCTTGCCATGACACAAATGGTATTCCTCACACAACATGGACAAAATCTCTTCCAAGGCTTGTGAAGGCTGCCAGCCTTGCACACCTGGATGAAAGGCATTAGGAAAACCTCGCTGATTTTTCAGATGCGCTGCCTTTTCTGGGACTCGCTCTCACGCTGAAGGCACTCTGAGACTCTCTTCCAGTGGTGTGCATTTAATTGGCTTCACAGGCAGACACCTCATGCGATGCAGTCTGTCTTGCTGGCGGCTGGTGACATATTTTGCCATTGTTCTTTTTAATTTGGCAGATCAGTGTCTGCATGCGGTGCCCAGCATGGCCAAAGCCAAGGCACTGAGACACCTTGGTCTCTGGAAGAGAAACTTCCTCCAGGAGCAGGGGCAGCACTTGCAGCCTTGTGCTAATTACAAAACGACTTCTCTGTGTGTGTGCAGAAATGGAAAAATATGCCTAGAAAGGTAACAGGGATTAACAACATTGACTACAAGAAGATGATACATTGGATGAGCCCAAAGTCAACGTGATTACACTCTGCACTGCACCAGCAACTACATCCGTAGGATGAGGCCCAGCTCTCACTGGATTCATCCCTGCACCTTGGTGGCCCTCTCCCCCTTATGGGGGCAAACTGTGGCCCAAAATTACCTTCCAATGTTAGGCAGCAGCTGGCCTGGAGGAAGGTACAGCTCCTCGGCAGGCCTCCTGTCCTAGGAACCAGTTGCTTCTAGCCTAGAGATTATTGGGCCCCGGGTTTTGACCTGATTCCCCTTTTCTTTTTTATTTTACTTTTTTTTAAATTTCATCTGACTGCCGGTTACAAAGGTGAAAAACCCATCTGCTGACATTACTACAGAAAGATTCAGAGATTCTTCTTGGTTTCCAGGGAATACTGAAATCCTCAGTGCAGGGTATAGTCAGCTGGTGAGAGAGGGAGAGGGAGAGCTACTCAGCTGCCCTGTGGGATCTGCAGTCTTCAGCTAATAACCAAAGTAGGATATAACAATGGAATTAATTTTAAATTGCCTAAACAATCAAAGGGCCATTACTTCTTTTAATTACAAGAAAGCTGGAGGAATTAAATATGATTTAATTTCAATAAAATTTCAAGCTACCCAACTATGATTTTTATTTATTACAAAAGTGACAGAATGTTGTGCTATGCGATATTTCACCTGCCTGAGAACACTGTGCTTTATTTATCCTTGCCATTGACGTGACAAACCATGGCATGGACTTTTCTCAATACCCAGCACCTGCTTGAAGAATCAAACAGGGACTGACACTTTGTGTTTACATTACAGCCCCAAGCTTGCATGGCAGTACCTGTTCCCAGTGCCAACATCCACTGAGAACCCAGCACCTCTTTTTTTTTGTTTTGGTATCAGTTATTAACTACGGTTTTTAAACGCACAGACACACACCCCAAGTATCCTAGTCCCTTGCAGGGCATTGCTGACTGCAGGGCATGGCAAAGGGATGTGAGCGGGACATTTGGGCATGCCTGTGCCATAAAACCTTAATGAAATCTGGGGAAGTGGGGAGGGAAATGGGAACAAAAGGAACAGCTGGATCATTTGGTTGCTGGAGTGCTGCGTGCAAGCTGGGGAACAGCACAGCTGTAGAACATTTTTGGCTTGCTTCTTCCTGCTTTTTTGCCTTTGTAGTTGGAGTTTATTTTTTAGCTAGTATTTTTAGCATTATTGCGGTTCGGTAGTGTTTAACCTTGCTGCTATAATAACTGCTGCAGAAATTGTCAGGGGGGAATTTATTCTGTCTTCGTGAATATGTTTGTATAGCATGAAATAAAGAAGGCCCGAGGCAAGTTATTGAACAACAAGGAAAAGGCAAAATATTGACTCACCAATTCAGTAGGCATCATCTGCCTAGCATGCTGAACAAGGCAGGGTTCCTATAGAAAAATCTCATTTGATCATGTAATTAAGGAATGTCTCATAAGGCAAATAAACAGGAGGAATGCATATGATTGCAGGGCTTATAGTAAGCGTGGCAATTTTTGTATACTTGATTTTGCAGCTTGTTAACACACAGCATCTCTGGGTAGGCAAAAGAACTGACATGCAGACACACACATATTTCCAAGCGGTGTAAATGGGTGGTTTCATCGCTGATGTTAGCGGTTCCATCTATTCTCGTCTCGGTGCTTGTTGCTTTTATTTAGAGTAGCCCCCGTACGGCGTCCTGAGTCACCGTGGCAGGGGAGGACGGGAGGATCCAGCTTTAGCTTCTCGGTCCCATGCCTCGGTTGTTGTCAAGGAGACCTATCTCTGGCATACATCATCTCTGTGGTTTCTCATCTTAGCATGCTTTTCCATTGCTATGGAGACTATCAAAAACTCATTTAGCAACTCCCAGCGCCCCACTAGGGATGCGTATTTCATAACTCACTGCTCAGAACGTGGAGTGCTGTTTAATTTTTGGCCTCTCACCTGCACTGCCCAGCCTGGCTCCACAAGGGGCCGTCTGTGCTGAGACCTTCTGAACCGGTACAGCACAACTCGAAGGGCTGGGCTATAAAAGGGTGGCTTCAGCGGGGCCATTTCTGAAACTGGGACAAACCTTACATGTGGAAGGCATTCAGAGACTTGCCCTGGCTACTCGGCATGGCTATCCAAATACAAAACCCTCTACAGGTTGTCACCTTGTGTTCTGCTGAGCTCCCGTGCCGTTGCTATCTCTGGTAAAGAAGCCATTGCAGACGAACGAATACGTGTTTGCATGGTGTAGGAGAACTGTAGGACTGGAGACACTAAGGATTTCCTAATCATTCGTGTTGGGAGCATGTAAAAACAGGAAAAGTTGTTAAGGGATAAGCTTCCAGACAGCAAGAGGGACTGAACTTGCTGGGGTAATAGCAGAGAAGCTTGCGGACTCAAGGATCAGGGCAGAGAATGCAGGTGTGATGGTCCTTCATGGATGCCACATGAAGCAAAACAGGGAAGCAAACCAATGAAAGTGCCAAGATGATGGTGTAAAAGAGTGAAACAGAATGACTCTGTAGGCTGATGTTGCAGGGTAGGAGAGAGGGAGGCACGCAGCAGGGCTGGGGCATGGGGTACGCAGCGGGATGAGGATCTGCTAGTTGGTTTCACCAGTTCCCAAGACTGTCAGCGTCCTGATGCTGCAGGCAGAGGCTGCACCCTGCTCAGGGCAGTGTGTGGGGTAAAAAATCTGTAAAGTTGTGGTGCTTTGACCCCCAGTGAGCAGTGGGGCAGCTGCACTGGAAGCAGCAACAGCCTGGCAGGGGCTGGCTGGAGAAACCTAACTGCGCTGGCAGCGTGCACTTAAACCACTTTGGCCCATAAGAAAGCGTAGGCTGTTACTTAGAAAACCAAGACATAAGTAAAGTTACCATTTGGGGTTTACAGCAGCTGATATTTAGGAAAGCAGACACTGCTGGGCTGATGGTCAGTAAGCAGTGGGTTTGAACATACCAGAGACAAATCCTCACGACTCAGCCCAACAGGGACTCAATACCATGGAAAGACCCTTTGCAATCCATATGCAAGTGAGCAGGCAAAAATTAGACATAAATAGGGCAGCCTATTAAATAACAGAGTTGCACGTTCAAGGTGGGAGTTCCTGCTCCTTCCCTGAGCTCTGCAGCTCTCACAGAGATATGGCAGCTGAGGCTGCAGTTCCCAGCTCCCTGCCCTGTTTCCCCACTCCAGTGCCCAGCCTGACATATTAACATAATCCGCAACTCCGGTTTACATTAATATGTTGGTCTGTGCCCTGCAGTAACTCAGGAATAGATATGCTGTCATTTGGGTACTGGGCTAGAAGACCACAGGAGGGCTCTGAGGTGAGGACAGTAACTCCGTTACCCTCCCTAGACAAATCAGAGCCAACCCATATCCAGAAATCTATAAGGAGCCAGATATTCTCCAAATCATCACCTTAGTGCTATACAGACCTATAAATATTCAGCAGGTATTATGAACAGCTGAACCCTGCTAAAATAATTTAAATATATAAATAAAATGATGTAATTAATCAATTCAGGCATTTTAAAAAAATACATTAATTTACATATTTACTAAGGCACGTGATTTATAATGAAGTAGGGTTTGGGGAACGAAGAGGAATTACATGTATCCTGCCTCTTATGCAAATTGCTCTCTATTCACTGATTGAAAAAAAATCAGTGAGTTACATGTGAAGCTGCTTTAAGGTGGTGATGTGCATCTCCCTGAAGTGCATCGGGCTGCGTTTACGTACACCGGACTGTAGCCATGTCAGCAAAGTTCAGCACCCAGCTGTGCTGGTCTAGGAGGCATGCCCTGGGTTATCCTCAGGGAGTCACCACGCTGCAGTTGACACTCACAGGCAGAAGAAAATGAAAAGAGGAGGGAAACGCATTAAAAATATACCCCTGAAGGACTGATTTCAGTAGATCTTAGAAACGATGGGTTGCTTTGTAATTCACTGCAGTGTCATTTTTAATTATATGAAGTTCAAAATTTAGAGGACATTTCATTCGAACAGATGTGGGATTTTCATTTTGTTTTGTTTTTGCAACTTGTATTCCAGATTTAAAGTTGATTATGTTGCTCCAGATAGTGTGAGTGGAAATGTATGTGTATGTATGTAAACTGCATGCATTTCAGAGCGGTACCTGTGCTGAAACAGCAATTAACCTGTCCAGCTGAGGTTTGTGCTGCTGCGTTTCTGTGTCACTCTTCTGTCTTATCATGGGTTTTCTTCTCCGTGGTTAAATGCTTAGCTTGTCTGGTACCGTGTGTTGGTGAAAGGATTTATGGATTTGTGAGCAGGTCGTTAATGGGGTGTGTGGACTGGGTCTGCACGCATGAAGCTGAAATCCATTTATCTGGAGAGTAGGTGTTTTACTAATGGGCACATCAGACGTGGCATAAATGCAGTGCAGCTCCCAGTGTCAGTGTTTTACAAAAACATCTGAATGAATGAGCTGGGAGAGGAAAACATTGTCTGTTTTTATATTCAGCAAGCAAAAACAACAAGAAAAAGCACCATGATGAAGCACTATCCTTGCGCACCACTGATTACTTCAAGGTTAAATTTATTCATTCTGAATGGTCTCCGTATCTGTAAGACTGAAGAACAACGAGTTCAAGGAGCTGAGAGAATTAAGTAATTACAAACTGCAGACTGAAAACAATCTAATTAATATCTCAAGTAAGAATTTGGAGGAACCTAGACGACAGATGACAATAAATTTATGACACTTACTGATTACTTTGCAGCCGAATGAAAGGCCGGTCATGTTTGCTAAAGGTCCTAGGGGTTAAAGGACTACAAGCTGCCGTGCGCATCAGCTCCAGGAGCTGCGACCCCAAGGAGGACAGCTGTACTGCAAGGAATGGGGCTAAAGTGTGGCGTAGCCTACAGTCCAGAAAAACAAAGGGAGGGAGGGAAAGGCTGTGTTTAAGAGCTCACTCTGCTCCAAATGATGAGGCTCCCACTGTCTCCAGGCTCTTGAGCTCTTCTGTAGGAGAATTATTAAAATTAATGTTATGTTGTGCTCAGAGATCCCAACTAGGTCAAGGTCTTGCTCTGCTAAACATAAGCAAAGATGTCACTTCTGCCTAGAAAGCTTTAAAATTTAGAGTTTTGCAGAATAACATGTTTTTAGATTAAAATTAGTGGGGACTGAGGAATATCAATTAGGTGTAAATTGCCAAAAGGAGTTAAAAGAACGTGTAAATATAGCATGATGAGATCTGCTGTTTTCCTTCTGTTTCTTTCTGATTAAACCCTTGGAGTTTTCTCTGTAAACACGCAAAAGCTGAATTAAGAGAATTTTATGAGGGTTCTCAAATCAAAACCTGCAAATAGGGGAAAAAGCCAGAATTGAGGTTGAATATCAATAATGTAGAGTTTTTATGTGCAAGACCACTTACTCTTTTTTTCATCCTGGCCTGGGGATGAGTCAAAGCCGTGTATTGGAGGAAGCTGTGGTTTGTAAGGCTGCTGTTGCAGAAGCTGGAAATTGTAGTGATTTAGATATAGTACTCCAGGAAGATGATTTGTTGGTTATGATGCATGTGTGTTATTTAGGAAATCAGATTCTCTTTCATTTACTGCTAGACACCTCCCTCAAACCAAGCTTTTTGTGGGCTTAAATTGGTATAGTCTTTGCACTGAATGTATCTGGCAGTGGGAGACAATTTACTCTTTTGGTTCAGTTTGAATTGCATTGTGTCATTATTCAGATATGGCCGCAGCCTTCCTCACAAGAATAACATGCAATAACAGCTATGCAGGTGACATTTCAATCAGATTGTTCCTGGGGCCATAATTCCCCCTGGGGAGACTCTGAGCCCACCTGGGGCTGCTCTGGATTGAGCCAGGTGGCCATGGCCACAGGGACATCTGTCCACCAGAGCCCATACTGACGTCTTTGTAGCTCATGACCATGCAAAGTGGCATAAAAGGCTGATTTTTGGCTGCTTTCTTAAGGAAGCAGAAGTTACGTAGTCCCTTGACCAACTTTCGGGCCATGGGTTCTCTGATAATAATGCTTACACCCACTGCCAGCTCTGTAGTCAAAAGACTCGATGTGTGTTTCCACCAAAACGCCGTTCAGGACTGTGAGAAAAGCTAAGTGGGGCTTGAGAAATGTGTGCAGAATTGGCAGATGCTCTTGTATTTCACAACGAAAATCAGTCCCATGGAAGGCTGCCCAGGTTGGAGCAGTGTACTCTGGCGGATGGGGATCTGCTGCTTAAATCTCTCTCTGGCTCACCCCACGACTCCTCCCTATTGTGCTCTGATACTGTTTTGTTTTGTTTTGTTTCTGTCATAAAACCTGGTTATCCAGCTGTCACTCGAAGTATGACCCTGTGTGACGTCTCTAGCGATAACACCAATGTCTTTTCCTGAGACTGAGCAAAGACTGAGAGATATGGACTTGGTAATGTTGAGACCTGGAACACATGAAAAAAACAGGTAGGAAAATAAGCCTGGAAAAAGCAATTAAAATTAGAGAAGATTAAAGGACAAATACCTTGGGGGAGTTTACTGAGTGTTTTGCTTTTAATCGTACAACACCTCTTAGACCAATTTTTCTTTTAATTTTCACAGCTCTCTGCTATCAGCACCAAACTGAGCTAAATTAACAAGTTGGATTCATTACACCATCCAAACAAATTTCCCTAGGCTTATTATGCCTTAAGGGCTTGATACTTTCCTGGCAGCCTCTTTCAAATTGCCCCTTCAGCAAACATGATATAAACTTGGGTCTACTGAGCCTGAAAATTCATGTGGGAGGGCAGCTATTTCACTAGATGGAAGCTCTCAGATTCACTGGAAAGGTAACACAGCATCAAGTACACTATTAATTTTTTGAGGACTTCACTGTGTAAGTCTTGTACTCTTGGCATCCACACTAAGAGAAAAGTGCTTCTTGCTCCAACTTTGTCTTTTTCTGCAGTGCAGTACAGTTAACGCCAGCTCTGTTCCAGCTCTGTGCAGCATTTCGTAATATGCA
This sequence comes from Anser anser, assembly GCF_964211835.1. Taxonomy (NCBI): domain Eukaryota; kingdom Metazoa; phylum Chordata; class Aves; order Anseriformes; family Anatidae; genus Anser; species Anser anser. The sequence goes on from NC_139736.1 coordinate 8,948,680, forward strand.
ATTTCTCATAAGTCCTGATTCAGCTTCTCATTCTTGCAGGATGCCGTATTTTTCATTAAGCTTCAGTCCAGGCTCCCCAGAAATAATGCAAATAGTACAAATCTCCCCAAACTGACCATCAAAAGAGCCAACTTGTGCAGTAATATGAATTAATCTGCAGCAGGTAAGAGAACACCCTGGGCAGGGCCGTGGGTATGGTGCGGAGGAAAGGGAGTGTGGTTGGAGCCCTACGGAACAAAAGAGAGGGGACTGCTGCTTGTGGCGCGCGTTTATTGGGCATGAGTAGAAGCATACTTTGTTCTCAGCCAGCGTTGTCTACCAATAGTATGTGAAATTGTTTCACAAAGACGTTGATTTTTCTGAGATGTTGGTAATTTTTTTTTTAACTGAGTTGCTCTGATGTTGTCAATTGAACTACATAAGACACTGCATGCATACCATGACTTTCCTCTGAGGCATTCTGTGTGAGTTCCAAAACTCTTAAGAGAATACTTGCAGTTTATGCTCTCCTGAAGACCAGCATGGAAACTACTACTTTGGGCTTTCTGTCTTTCTGCTTTTGCCCTGGCTGAAATTTAACAGACATAATATGACCAACTGTATGAACAAAAAAAGTTACTATTCTGCCATTTTTCCTTAGACATTTCAAGACCTAAATACTTCAAGACCTAAACCTGTTACAGTCTATGGATTTGTCGGGTCAACGTAAGTTGAACGACCACTTGTTTAGGTACCATTCACTTAAATGGAATGCTCAGTTCATGTATTATATATGACTGATGACTATTGCTGGTAGTATGCAAGTGGTGTCTAGAACACTTAAGATAGCATATAAATAATAAACAGCAAAACATCTAGATAATAAACAGAGCATCAAGAAACAGCTTATATGTACAACCAAGGACTTCTGTAGTCTGTAGTGTAACAACACTATAACGAACATCTGTGATAGGAACTCAAATATGTTCTCATATTCTGTATACAGAAGTATCTAATGCTACCTTACCTAGAGATGTAAAACACTCACCTCTTAAAATAATAGCCTTAAAGAAATCCAGTAAAGCAAAAATGTGAGTTGCAACAAAGTTAATTTATTATATCTATTGCACTGATGTAGAAGAATGCTGTTCAGTAAAAGGTATCCTCTAAAAGACCTTGAGGAAATAGAGCAGATGGCTCCATGTGCTATCCCACTTACGCTCAAAGTAGCTTAATAAATACTCAGAATAGTAAAATATTTTCCTTTGTCTTTTATGTAAAGAAAAGAAGGTAAGTGATTTTTGTTAGTATTCTATTCACGGTGCATTTACTAGGGAATTCTAAAATGTAAGACTGATGTGTTTTTTTTTTTTTTTCATTAAAAAGATTTTCAACACAAAACCCTAGAATGGTTCAATATACCTTGCTTTGGGGACTATTTTTCCTTGTATTTCTGTATTAATACACACTGAAGGATGCAGGAAGAAAAGCAGTTTGGGATGAAACAAAGTAGACCCCAATGCAGATTGCACCATTTGCTCGTGATACACAGTACCTTTGCTCAGCACTACTATCTCCATAGATAATTACACCTGCCGACATTTTTAATGAAGAGAACAGTAGGAGTCCTGAGGGACCTCCTGTGCATGCGCTGACGAGCTGTGCCTGCACCACCGGTACAATATGTTTTGGACACCCTGGGCTCTCCATGCCTGCGCAGATTGGCCACACATCACACGTGCTTTGAGTCCACAATGTCAAGAAAATAGTGGGCTGGTGGGGTATGGAGCCATTCAGCTGAAAATCTGGTGGGTTACTGATAAAAACAGGATTCTACCATCAAAGCGGTAGAATTGGCAGGTATAGGAAACAACTGTTCTAGGAATCTTTTATAATTTTTAAGAGGCATCCATCTGCAATATTCAAGCCACAGGATCTTGGCATCTGGTCCTTCTCTGCTCTAGTTAAGTACTGTTTTGCTCCTTGGCTCCTGTCCTATTTCTAGAAGAGGAAATAGCATCTCTTTCCCTCTCATGGTTGCTGATTCTTTTTTTTTTTCTTATTTTTCTTTTTTTCTCAATCTGTAGCTTTGTTATGGATCAGAGCGAGCCAAGGGCCGGAAGTGACTTGTAATCTTCACCACTAGCTAATTTTTTCTAGACATACTTGCTCAGTAAGGAAATAAACCAGAAAGGGGTAAAAGATCTAATATGGTGCTTAATGCCCTACTTAAGCACATTAAATATATACAATTTATACTTTATTCCAACTAAAAATAATACTCAGATTAATACAGCCTGCTTTTAATTATTAAAAGAGAAATCATTACTGTGAATTATAAACTATGAAAAGTGTGGTTCACAGTTTCCATCACTCCAGAGTTCTTCATTATGATGGACATGGACAGTTTGATGGAGTGGATTGAGCACACACTTGGGAGAGAGACCAGAGATGTATCTGTGAGTGTCATTGACTCATTCTGAGAGTTAGGATTTTTTTTTAAGTCTGTAAATTTCTGTTTTGGGGGGTCCGCATTTAGACATCTTATTTATTTATTTAGCAAGACTCAAGGACCTGCAGCTTCAACCGATGGCAGTGCTGGCCCCTAAGTATCTAAAATTGCAGTCCCAAAATTCAGGACAGAAAATTAGAAGGCAGTTTTGAAAACCCAGGCCTTGGCCTCCCTGCACTTTTTCATCCATAAAGTGGTGCCTGAATGGCCTTATCCATCTTTGCAAAGTGGCTAAGTGAAATCTGCAACTGAAAAAGTGCTATACAAATAATTGTTGCTCTACGTCACAGATCATGATGAGAATATTAACTACTATCTGTAAGACTATTGAAATTCACAACATAATCATCCTTGTAGAAACAGATCAAGTATGCCTTTAATGGCATTTGGCAACTCTATAACATTTTACGTGTTTAAGGCTGCGTATAACACCAGTTAAGAGAGCTAAACATCACCAATCCATTAGACAAATAGAGACATCAACACTCAGAAGTGATCTGCATTAGACCACAAGACTGCAGCAAATTCACCACTAGAATACAGGATTCCTGATACAAAATTTCTTATACCAAACAATAAATCAGTGTTTCTTAAACTCTTGCTATATGCAGGCAGTTATTGGTCATTTTGTGCCAGCTTTCGTTCCTGCCTCTGCTCACTAAATCAGCTTGAAAGGTAGTTAAAAATACATTTCTGATATTACCTTTCCCTACAAGAGATTTATGTTGTTACCATTAGGATACTACTTAGTCAAGAAATACAAAGAAAAACCTCCTGCTGCATCACCAGTGGCAGAGGATCTGTTAGACATTGTTGAAAGGGTGAGTAACTTTGCAGCAGATATTGTTGCTATACTTATGAAAACTTTGTTTAGCTGCATGTTGTGTAATTGTGGCCGTCCATCTCAATTGTAAAAAAGAAAAATAAAACTATTTATCATGGCCTGTGGAATTGATTCTTTTCGCAAAACCAATTCACTTAATCAGGATATACAAGCGTATGACAGTCTGATGGGCATTGGGTCATACTGCATCAAAACAGACTTGTGCCACAATGAAGCCTCGTGATATAATTTTTGTTGTCCTGGAACTGTTTCTGAAATCTGTGCACGTCTTGCAAGCATTACTTATGGACTAGAAGCCAACAGGCCCGTATCAGTGGGATCATGGCTGCCCAGCAGAAGCCAAGGGAGGCGGCAGTATGCCATCTGTCTCAGCCAAGGCACCAGCAGAACTCTGGCTTATTAAGCACGTAGGAATTTAAAGGGCTCCTTCAATCCTTCAGCGATGGCAAATCTAGGATACTGTAGTTAAAATAGTTCAGTCTACTCAGGTCTCTTTGCTGAATATCTGACTACGCTATTATAATTTTTCATAAATAAGGAAATATTCTGCAGTCAGGAATGTAGTTTATCATACACACTCATGTAAGTTTTCAGGTCTTGCAGGAGAAACAAAAATATGCCTGAGACAATCTTCACATCATGTTTTGGGAAATGTGCCCAGAATATCTAACACATTGAAGAGACTTTTTTCACCCGAGATTTGTTTGCCTTCCGAATTTACAGGTAGGCTTTCGACACAGTATGCATCAAACGCCCTCCCAACAAATGTGGCGGCTGCTTTACACGGAGGTCATTCTGGCTTCAAAAGAGGCTGTGTTTTTGGTCTGCTTTTGAAAAACGTTTTGGCAGCTGGAAGAAGGAGAAACTAGTAGTATGGGATTAGTCAGCTTTTTGCTGACCACTGCCAAGCATCAGACTTCCCCTGGCAGCCATGCATGGGTGACGTCCTCATGGGCACAAACCTGGGCACGGGTGACTGGTGAGGGAAGAGAGGGAAGCGGTCCAACCATCACCCTACTGCCAACATCACCCACTAAACCATGTCCCTAAGCACCATGTCCAACTTTTCCTTGAACAACCCCAGGGACGGTGATGCCACCACCTCCCTGGGCAATCCGTCCCAATGCGACTGCTCTTTCTGAGAGAAATGTCTCCTCATTTCCAACCTGAACCTCCCCTGGCACAACTTGGGGCCATTCCCCCTAGTCCTATCACTAGTTATCTGTGAGAAGAGGCAGCCCCAGGAGAGGTGACAGCATGGGGACATGAAGGAGTGACCCCAGCTGGGGGCTGGCTCCCCTCACAACCGGGGGGCTGAGAGCAGCCAGCTCCTCCCTAGGGACCAAGAGTCCCCCCGGAGGGTCTCTGCTCCCCTCACGGTCTGGGCACTGTTGGGGCTGCCTCCTCTCACCGCTCGGCAACCCTGGCGCCATGAGGGCGACACCCCCTCAACCTTCGCGGTTGAAGGAGGGGAGAGCGGACCCCCGTGGCAGCCCAGCGCCTCCCCACGGGGGGCTGAGGGGCTCGGGGCGGCGCTGAGGGCTCGGGGCGGCGCTGAGGGCTCGGGGCAGCCCCGTGGCGTCCCGTCCCGTCCCGTCCCCGCGGGGCCGAGGGCGGAGCGGCCGCCGCCTGGCTCCCGGCCTGCCCCGCGGAGGGGGCGGGCGGCCCATGTCCGCCATCCCGGCGTGCCGCGCGGCCGGGCAGCAGCCGGAGCAGCCGCGGCGGCCGCGTCCCCTCCCTGCGGTGTGAGACAGCAGCAGCCGCCCGCGCCTCGCCTCTCCCCTTCCTCCTCGTCCTTCTCCTCCTCCTCCTCCTCGTCCTCCGCCGCCTCGCCCCGCGCCGCTGCCCGGCCGGCCATGCCGTCTCGGGCAAGGTAATGAGCCGCAGAGCCCCGGGGTCTCGGCTGAGCGGCACCGGCAGCAGGCAGCACTACCACCCGCGGGGCTGGAATGACTGGCAACCCAGGTGGGCACGGCGGGCGGCACGGCCCGGCGCGGGGCTGCGGGCTCGGGCAGGGCCCCCGGGGAGGCCGAAGGGGGGGGACGGGGAAGGGAGCGGGGCGGCGGCGGGGCCGCTTCCTGGCTGCGGGGCCTACGGGCGGGCGGCGGCCGCTGTCGGGCCTGGTGCGGGGCTGGGGGGGGGGGTGAGGGCCTCCGGGCCGGTCTCGGTGGTTGTGGGGGGGGCGGTGGGCGCCGGTGGGGCTGGGCGGGAGCCGGGCAGCGCGGCGGATAGCCGGGGCCGCGGGGACGGGCCGCGGCTGTCAGCGCGGCCGGCCCGGGAGGGTCCCGGGGAGGGCGCTGAGAGCGCTGCCCCCCCCGGCTGCGGCTCCGCGGGGGTCCCCGTGAGGCTGGGGGGGGCCTGCAGGGAGTGGGGGGGGGTCCTGGGGGGGTTGGTAGTGGGAGTCCTGGGGGGGGGTTAGCGGGGTCCTGGTGGGGGTGGGGGGGCCTGGTGGGGGGGGTCTTGAGGGAGGGGGGGTCCTGGGGTGGGGGACTCGGGGGGGGGGTCCTGTGGTGGTGGTGGGGTCCTGGTGTGGGATGGGGTGTCATAGGGTGGGGGGGGGGGTCCTGGGGGGCCTACAGGGGCTGGGGGGGTTCGGGGGAGCTTTGTGCAGGCTGGTTCTCAGAGGCCAAAGGAGCGCTCGTGCGGGTTAACGAAGTAGCGCCAGATTATTGTTTTCTTAGCTGGGGAAAGTGGCTGAGCTGTAAGGAGAGCAGGGTGGGAGCTTGTGCAATGCGCTGGGTTTAAAGGTGTGTTTGTGCCCAGTGCTTTAATTCGTAGTAAGTGAAACTCCAGGTCTGTTGACATCTTCGGTCAGGTGTACAGAGCGTGGCTGGGGCCTCGATTACCTCGGCTATACCCTGTGCCGGTGTGTTTGTTGTGCCGCCCAGCATTGCTATTTTAGTAGTCTACGTTCCTGTGGAGAAATTGTTGGTGTTTCTTACTTATTTTTTTAATGTGGAAATTTGGGGATTTTTTTTTTTACTGTTTCTGAAACTCTAATGTGGTATGGGATCCTGCTTTTAAAATTGCCAGCACAGAGCAGAGGGCCATGTGCTTGGGAATGTATTCACCGATGACAGTCCTAGCCACGTGTGATTTGGACTGGGGAAAACGGGTGGGTATGAAGGCAGATCTTGCGAAACACAGATGTCACTTCAGTATTTACTATGAAAGAAGCTTGCCTTGTGGTTGAACAGCTAGCGGTGCCACCTCCGGGGGTAATGCTAAGGGCTCAAATATTCGGTTCTTAATGGTGTGTGTGCCATGGTCATTTAAATTCTAATTTCTTCTGCTGTTGAGCTGCTTGGTCAAATAACTTACCATAGCGGCATGGAGCTGTGACTGGAGGGTCAGGCTGGATGTTAGGGAAAAGTTCTGCACACAGAGGGTGGTTGGGCCGTGAAACAGCTCCCCCGGGGCAGTGGTCTCAGCCCTGAGCCTGCCAGAGGTCAGGAAGGATTTGGACAGTGCTCTCAGACATAGGGTCTGATTTTTGGGTGGTCCTGTGTGGAGCCTGGAATTGGACTTGATGATCCTTGTGGGTCCCTTCCAGCTCAGGATAGTCTATGGTTTTATAACCTTTTCCACATTTAAAAGGAGCAAACTTCATTGGTGACATCTTACAGCATCTAGTTCTTAGTGAAGATTTTTTGGCATGTATGATGTCTGGTCTCTCTCCTACTGCCTTGCTTCAGATTTGTGGGCTGCAGCCTGGAGTTCTAGTCCCTAACCGTTCACCTGCAGTTCCCATGTCGAAGAAATCGTGTGTACACCTTGAGTCCTTGCAGTGGATGGCTTCTATAAATGCATCCTGGTTGGATGTATTAACTTATCACAGGTTTTATGTTTTAGCCTAAAAAATGTCTTGCAGCGTTTAGAAAAAAAGACTTTTTCCAGTAAACCATTGCCTGCAGGGGTTTCAGTTGCGTTAGGAGTGAGAATGAGGACCTAGCCACAGAAATGCTTTGCGTGGTGATAAGGCTGGATTAAGAAGTTAGTCTCTTCCCTGTGTGTCTGATTCTGTTCCTTTCCTCATGCTGTAGTTTTAACTCTCAAGTACAGTTGCTGTAAATGGCATTGCTAAAATAACTGTCCAAAAAGCCACATGAGAAACAAATCTGAAAGCACTACAGAAAGTGCGTCAGGAAGGGGAACTTCATGGTGTGTGGATGGGGTCTAGGCCTGTTTCCATCAGGTTGTGTTATTAGGTCTCCTGTGGAGAAACACCTGACATCTCTTCACTGATACTTGTAAGAGTTTCACTTTATCTCTTCCTTTAAATATTTGTGTTTTTTAGTCAGGTGAGAGAACCCAGGAATTAGAAATGTTCACCTGGTCCCAAACACAGATCTCACATTTCTTTGTGTTTTGCGTAGGGTTTCTAAATCTTAAACTGATAACTTTGGCTGTATGGGACCTGTGAGTCTATACTAACTTTTAAGATTGAACTAGAGATTAATTTAATCTTTGTTGTTTTGACATTAACTAATTTTTAAGTGACTCACATGGGCTGTTGAAAGGACATGTGTTCCGTGCATTGGGCAGTGTTTCTCTTCTGTTTTGAATGTGCTCCTGGACAGCCCCCCAGTGCAGCATATATCCAAGTGTAGTTTCCTTCCTCTTTCTTTTCTGTTGGCTGTTAGTTTCTTTTAGCACAGGTGATACTGCTGGTAAATGCTTTCTTGCAGGGCATAGAAGAAGGGATGTACGTGGCTAAAATAATGAAAAATGTTGTTGTTTCAAGTTGCTGAGGGGGGAGACGGAAGCTCCTGATACCTGGATGTATTATCAGATGGATTGTGTTTTCAAACGCATTCATGTGTGTGTAAAAGTGGCTAGATAATTGCCATTATAGGTCTCGATTCCCCTCAGTTTTTAGTAATGCTAATAAGCACCGGGGCTTGGGGTGAAAATGGCCAAACTGAAAGTTGGAGCTCGGACGATTCTCTAAGGGAGAGTAGTTTTTGATCAGAACATGATCATTTTTTTGTACCTGCATAAATGCAGTTGTATCTGTCAGGTGCATATGGACTGGTCTTACCGCGGTGTGTGTAGTGATAGATCCTTACAGAGTAACAAGTGTTACAGAGGAAGAAGCTGTGCTCATATATATGGACATATTAGTGTGTGCACAGAGATGTGCCATACCCTAAATTAATAGCAGCACAAAACTTGTTGGACAAATGCTGGGTGTATGTGAGAGAACAATAAGGCAGTGGTTGTGGATTTTTCTTCGTTTTGAGAAAGCCTGGTGAGATCCTGTCCCCCTCTTCCAATCTTCACAGCTTTCTAGACCTTTCATTCTTTTCCCTTTCCTTTTTGTTTGACAGGTTGTCCTGCGTTTTCCCTGATATGACTTCAGGGGGGAGAAAATAACTTCATGTCAGTGCAAAGGTCAAGGTATGGCAGAGTAGATTCAATGTAGTGCTGAAGATTGATTATACAGCGGAATAAGTAATACTTCTCTTTCATAGGAAATGCTCTGGGTGGCAAAACAGTTCTTATGCACTTGTAGTAGTACTAAGCAGGAGGGAGAGTGGAGGGTGGCAGGTCAGCCAGTGCTGTGTGCGCCATGGCTTTCTTGTTCTTAGGCCAAAGTAAGAAAAGGAGGTAAGATTTTAATTAACGGGACCTCTGGTTCTCTAACAATAATACAGGTTAGCAGGGGTGTACGTGGAGAAGTGAAAAAGAAAGTCTTGCACATGCGATAAAAGATCTGGAGGTGGCTTATTAGACACAGATTCAGTCTCGGAATTTTTTCCTGAAAATGAAGTGTATCCTTCTCGTGAAATGTAAGTCAGTGCTAGGAATTCCTAATTTCTGTCACCACAGTGCCTGACAAACCAAGTTACGTTCTAGGTCCCCATCAGTCTAGAAATCGTAAGAGAAAACAGGAAAATATGATTCTCCTTCAAGGTAGCTGTCTCCTAAGCAGGAGAGCGGTGTTGGACAAGTACCCTGTGTTTAACTTGAGTCGGAGCAGGAGGTATCAGCAGGGAGCGCAGAGACCCAGCAGAGGAAACGGGCAAAGAAAACGATGTTTGGAGCAGTGCGTTTTCTGTGATCGTAAAGGGCAGAGGTGGGTCTTTTACAAGAAGCAAGAACTAGTAACTGTGTATATTGCAATAAAAAAGGAAGTGAGTTTTAATGTATATGTACATACATAGAGAGACCACGTAGTCCCAGATGTCAAAGGCAAGCTTATGGCTAGAGAATGAGTTGCAGTATCAGTTTTGACAAGTAATTATGAAAAGGTCAAGGGAAACTTTGGGAAGAGGTTCAGTGGACTGTGTGGGAGATGTTGAACAGGAATGGGTTCACTTCTGAACCGGTAACAAGTAATTCTTGATCTCCTTTCACATCTGAGTTTGTTGAATATGCTGATAAGATGGGAAGGTGTGAGATCAAAGAGCTTTTTTGGTTTGGGGAGGTGGTTGTTTTTTTTTTTTTTTTTTTTTCTTCCTTGGTAAAATGGGGGAGCCTAAGTTTGTAATGTGAAAGCCTTTGTTTTTAATGTGAAGCCAGGGGAGACCGAGATGTGTGAAAGATGAAAGAACACGAAAGTGTGTCAGCGGGAAGCAAAGGGAACTTGGAGAGCAGATAGTCTTCCAGACA